>NC_058024.1:11873108-13267103 GCF_019176455.1 Solea senegalensis | reverse complement strand
TGTCGCTCAAAATGTGACAAAATGTCATAGCTTAGTATGTGGTCCAAAATTTTACAAAATTGTCATAGTTTAGTATGTCGCTCAAAATGTGACAAAAATGTCATAGGTTAGTATGTCGTTCAAAATTTGAAGAAATGTCATAGTTTTGTATATAGTCCAAAATTTGACGAAATGCCGTATGTCGTCTTAAATTTGATTAAAATGTCATAGTTTTGTATGTCGTCCAAAATGAGACAAAAATGTCATACTTTAGTATATCGTCCAAAATGTGACAAAAATTTCATAGTTTAGTATGTCGTCCAAAATTTTACAAAATTGTCAAAGTTCAGTATGTCGTCCAAAATTTGACAAAAATGTCATAGTTTAGTATGTCGTCCAAAATTTGACAAAAATGTCATAGTTAGTATGTCGTCGTCATAGTTTAGTATGGAATTTTACAAAATTGTCAAAGTTCAGTAGAATTTGACAAAATGTCACAGTTTAGTATGTCGCCCAAAATTTGACAAAATGCCGTATGTCGTCCAAAATTTGACAAAAATGTCTAAGTTTAGTATGTCGTCCAAAATTCAATTAAAATTGTCAAAGTTCAGTATGTGTGTCGTCCAAAATGAGAAAAAAAGTTTGACAAAAATGTCAACGTTTCGTATGTCGTCTAAAATTTGATTAAAATTGTCAAAGTTCAGCATGTGTGTCGTCCAAAATGAGAAAAAAAGGGCAGAGTTTAGTATGTCAGCCAAAATGACTATGACAAAAATGTTTAGTTTAAAGTTCTCTCTGCGCTTTTTGGTGATTTTAAGAAAAACTGCAAGTCATATGAAAATTAAAACAACACACGGGGTTAGATGACAACCAGAGCAATGTTTTGATGTAAACATTTTAAAAAGAGTTTGTTAAGAGATTTTTGTGATTATTTTTCTGGATCAGCTCTTCCACTCCAGCTCGTGAGAACTCTAGGTTGTCACTAGTATGCCTTGCAGCAGCAGGCACTAATAAATGCGTAACAATAGATGCTTGTGCTGCAAGGCATTCTAGTGAGAACTCTAAGAAATTCTTGACAGATTATTTATTCAACTGAATTCTTGAGTCCGGCCTTTATATTATAAATGACAAAAATCACCAAAACAAAGAAAGAAATGATGATCACCAATAGCTGATATATTTGTCGAAGTATAGTGCAGATTCATCTGCTGTTTTTACAGCAGATGAATCATTTCACGATGTTATAAACATAGTCAGTAACAGATTTTTTAAAAATGCACATCTACAAAACCATAAGCCTTTTGATGGTTCAGAGGATTAAGTTAAAATCCGATTGATAAACGTCTTATCAGCTTCCTCAGCACTTTGTCCTTGAAACTGAATTGATTCATTCAAACATTTAATTACAGAACTTTAGCCTCCATTAAGGAATTTCAAAGGAGCCAGAAAATGAATGTGGACTATGCTGAAAAACAAGACAGTGCTTTTTTTTTTTTCAAAGACATATGTACAATGCCACACATGAGTCTCTCGCTTCACTGGATTAAAATATAGGTAATGCCTTTTATTTACCATCTCCATGTGAGCAGTGATTTGTCATTTACCACACATGCACTTAACTCATAGGTCCCCTTTACACTTAAAATGCATTTTCTGTGAATGGATGGGGATCAGACCTGTTGTGGACACTGGAGACAAATGTTAATACCAGGTGTAAACGCATGTGGTGAAGCACTATCCGATCACAGAAAGCGCATTTTAATGTCAGATGTAAGGGGCCATACTCACTCATCAGCTCTTCTGACTGCAGGTTAATACAAGAACATTGTTTCCTTTACCTCTCTACCCACCCTGAACTCCCCTCATTGCCCTCCTCCTTTGTTCTATCACCATCATCATGATCATCATCGTCATCATCACAATGGAAGCTAAAGGTCGCTTGATTATTATGTTATTTGCCACTTGCCGAAATGAGTGACGCTGTCGTTCATAGTATGCCCTCAGTACTGCGAAAACACATCATGACAACCTATATAGAAATTAGGTTAATGACACCATTTCTCAGTATCTGGAAACCAGTGGAAGACGTGTTAGTGAGAGGTCACACGGTGTTTTTCAAGCTTTGTGTCCATTGCAGTGATGAGAAAACCAGAGAAAGTGAGGCACTGAGAAATATTTATGATTGAATCAGCGACACCACTGTTGCCTGTAGAGATGAGCCTGAACATTTTCCTCACTGAAATCACCCTGCTGTGATATTAAACCGTGGCAACATGTTGTCTCTGAAGCAAATAAACCAATTCTAGAACAACATCAACTCCACACCTGCAGCCATAAGTGAAAATAAAGCCTCTCTTTTTTTTTTTTCTCTGGGTGAGATATTGATATTGATTACTCACAAAATCCTGATAAATAAATAAATTTTACCAATGGAAGAGAGCCAATATGTGTGTTTCTTTCTGGAAGAGGCATCATCTCTAACTGCTAGACCCTCACATACATAAATGTCATTTTTGTTTCTAAATTGTGATTTTTAATTGTGTATTTGTGAAGAATTAAATGATTGCAGATAATTATTTATATTTATGAAATTATTATTACACTCCACTCCACTCCAGATTCCTCCCACAGACAAATGCAGATTGATTAAACATCCATTCAACACTCACCCCTCCCTTTCCCATGCACGTCAGGAAACTACAGCGGCCTTCACATACTAGAAAAGATGTTAACCCTCTTACACAACTCTCACCACTCTCCCACTGTCTTTCCCATTTCATCCCTCTTTGTCACTGGTTTATGCATCAAGATGTGAGTGTGTATTTAGTAAGTTTCTAGCTGAAGCTTACTAAATACACACAGAAGTACCCATCCATTCAAGCTGCTGCAGGAACACAGCAGTGCAGGATGGTGCCCTCTGTAAAGCCCCTGCCTAAAACCCATAAAGGTTATATGCCTATATATAACACAGTAGATGACAGTAGATGTAAATATGAGTGTGAATGGTTGATGTTGTGTGCTGGCCCTGAGATAGGCTGGTGACCTGTCCATGATGTACCCCGCCTCTCACACACTGTCAGCTGGGATTGACTCAAAGGATGAGTAAAGGTGAAGGTAAGGTGGATCAGTTAAGTATAAAAGGGCTTGCTCGTGCAGGACTCTGTATGTTAGGGTGTGAATGAATGTACTACATGTGATATGAAGAAAACAGAGAATGAGATAAGAAAATATGGGTTTACTGGTACTCTCAGTACAGGAGGAAATGCAACCTGCTTCCCCTGTATGAGACTACATGTTTTAATTAATTTGATGATGTTTTTTTGAAATGTCATTGATGGTCAATTATAACCCATAATTTACTAAGCCTTGTATGATCACAGAGATTATGTTATGTAGAGCCATGATCATTAAGAGTTGCCAGACGTCCAATCTCTGATAGCTGTTGGGTCAGGGCCCAGGGTCTGGACTTAACATCTGTATAGCAATCTCGGACTTTGGATAGTCTAAAACCGTCACTGGGTTCAAATGAAAGTTTGAGTTGTCAGTAAATAAATATGTAATATTGAATATAAAGGTAACAACTATAGAGAGAATAGCAGAGATCCTACAACTGTCGAGGACATACAGTATGCCCACATAGTCTCATTACCTTTTAATCAGAGTAGCATATAGCATGAAAATTAAAAACTCAAAAACTAAGAGTCTCTTGCCAAACTTACCATAGATGTAATGTTTCTCTTATCCAGCAATAATGTTTATTACCAACACCTGTTCTAAGGTTCTCAAGAGAGGTCTTCGGGCACAGCAGGATCTGAGTTGGATTTCTTTTGAATGAGCTGGATAGAAACATATGTCTGTATACAAAAGCCAATTTACAACAGGGTCAAGACAACCTGGTAAAATGACTTTAGGTTAAGGGCTAAGGGCCCAGTTTCATGTTTCCAGTTAAAGTCACCAGCTCATGGAAGCTGACAGGCTGGAAATAGTCAAGACTGTTGAGTCTGAGCCTGAGATGGTTAGAGCTGAGCCAGCAATCCCCACAATGTCTGCGTTTTCTATACTTAGAGTCTGAGGTCTCTAAGTTATAGGTGATGCAATGTATGATCAGAATTGATCAGTGCTGCGACACTTCTGCCACAGACAGCAGATAGCATCTGTCATCCAGGTAGCAAATAACCCTAGTCTTGATATTTAGAGGCGACAACTGTCCAACAGAAAGAATCACATGGTATGGAGGTTGATGGAAGCAGCACAGGCAACTTGGGCTGTCAGTGCCTGCACATGATACTAAAAAGTATTTGTGAGCAATGTTGGGCAACTTGCAAATTCATCTTTGTCATTTTTTGGGGTTTGAGGAAAAGCTCCAGCAAAGATCTGACTGGTCTCAAACCTGTTTTTTCCACTTCTGCCGCATAAACTGCTCTACACTGCCTGTGACACAATACACAGTACATGCTGCCAGATGCAGCCATTTATAAATGCAATTAATAGATAGACAGTATAATGTGTGTGTGTGTGTGTGCTTGAAACATAGAGAGGCATAATATTGTTGCGGGCAAGCAGATTATGACCTGACAGTGGGAGGGGGTGATGGAGTGTTCTGTTGGTGGAGGATGGTGAGAAACACCCAGCAGGCAGAGGAAATGATTCTATCATTAGGAACATTAATGTATAGCAGTGTCCTCAAGCAGCAGGTTTCCTCAGGGAAAAAAATAAAGAGTATATTTGGGTGTGAGTATACAGTATGTACCCCACTGACTGAGTCCTCAAAGCAGCTCAGCGGTGGACGAGTGGTGGAAGATGGAAGATTTAATGAGAACAAACTGAATAAAGTAGAATCTAAGTTTAGGTGATTGATATAATGAATTTTAAATACATGCAAACAACATGACTGTTTCATAAAGTATCCGTATACAACATAAGGAACTGTTACTGTGTTACCGTTTGCATGTTCTCCCAGTGTTTGCCAGTGGGTTTTGTTCAGGTACTCCGGCTTCCTCCCACAGCCCAAAAGAATGTATATTGAGGTTTGGTCATAATCATAGATGTGACCTTAGGTGTGACTGTGAGTGTGATCTGTTGTTTGTCTCTGTATGTTTTTCCTGTTATGGACTTATGGTTATTGAAGCATGTTTGAGCAGAATGCTGTGAGGGCTCACTGTTGTCAGGGTGACAGGTTCTACTGTGTGGCAATCCATGTGTATGAATGCACACGTACACACACGGACATGTTTGAAATTCACAGTAGTATGAAAGAACACAACTTGCTACATCTTTGTGTTGGACATTATACAACATGTGTGTCAAACTAAAGAAAATTTAACTTGTTCTGAGTAAAAGGCAGTATACAACACGATAGAATAAACACAACTGAACACTTTCTAGATGATAACCCATATTTTTACCCCGAATGTTATCATTGTTACGTAGCATATTGATCTGCTGTTATAGATTTGTCATGAACACAGCCTCATAGTTGGTCCTGATGACTTTATGGTCTCAACTGCTAGTTGACATTTTTCTTCTTCAACACAGCATGATATCTATTTAAGGTCCCATTTAGAGTCAAATAGACAACAAAGTGCGGTCTGCGTTGGGGCGTGCCCACTTGGTGATTGACAGCTAGCACTGTCCAGTGGGTGCATGATTGCAGAATTAGGTGGGTGTGTACATATGGTTACAATAAACCAGATTCAAGACCATGGTTAAGAGTTTTAAAGTCAGATAAAAGAAAAAAAGAAAAGAGTCTGGCTCCAGGTGAAAAGATTCCTGTCAGTCAGTGGGTTAGAGTACTATTATCTTGAATGTGACAAAAACCTCAGACTATGTTCATTAACAGAAAAAGCAGAAAAGCAACCGGCCTTGGGGAGGTCTGAGTACAGATCCATATCAGCACAGAAGTCATGGTATTTTAATCATTTTAAATTTTCATCTCCTGTCGCTTAGGATATGTAGTCAAACATAATACGGATGTAAAAATGTACATTTTCCCCTCAAAGACGTCCATAAGTCAATTACAGAATACAACTGTATACAATCTACATTATAAACTCCAGTGTATGTTGGTTGAAAGACCAAAAACCCTCCTTGTCAAGTAATGTAGAGATACTGTAATCAAAGAGGTGTGCAGACGTTTAGATGCCGTATTACAGGTTATGGTATTAAAACCTAAGACTGACCATCTTTTTTATTGACCTAAATGCAATTCTGTTCAATAGACTCAAACTCAAATTGAACTGATACCTATTTCCCAGTGTGCCTTGCACTGAACAGTTTATGGTGTTAATGACAAATTGATGTTTACCTGGAGAGCTGCCTTCTCTAAATGCCCGCTTTATCAGAAGACACAACACAGTACTCAGAAACTGTTTTACAGTGGTGTCGTTTTCAACAGCCAATAATTGACTTCCAGCAGCACTAAACTCTCTCCAGTGTCGCCTCGATTTTCCATCTGTAATACAAATAGAAAATGGCAAAACAAATGGAAGCATCTGAAGCTGTACATAGAAGTACACGTCTTGACTTACTTGAGTGACTATAATAACTTACGGGGCAGCTAATGACCCATGGTGGTTAAATACTTGGTCCAATCGGTCAGAACTAGAAGAAACTATATTTGAACGTATGCTCTCCATGAAGGTGTGTACTCAAAGATCAACAGTGATTCTAATCTGAAGTTGAAAAATGCCTGTAGACCAACACAGGGCGGCTTGCATTGATTAGTTTGCCAAGATTTTTCAAAGATAATTTGGTAGGATGACCCCAATACAAAGTTTTTTTTTAAGTTAATACTGACTCTTGTGTGTACAGTACACTATATCGTCACATGTTAATGTGACATTCAATCCATATTGTCCCGTCTCCTGACGTTGCTTAAAAACAGCACTGCTAGGAATCTCTCCCTCATACACACACAGTGAACTACTTTGTCCTTCTCCATTCTGTCTGGAAGCCAAGTGCTATGGCAGAGTTGTTAAGAAATGTTGAGTCTCAACTGGCCAGTGGTGACAAAAATAGATAGACAGACAAGAGTCTTTTTACTGTCAGGACCAGTAAGACCAGTAAGACAATCAGTGTATGCTGCAAAAAAAGATTTGATTTAATAAGGTATCATAACATATCAGCTTCACTGTCAAAAAGTGACATGCTATTTCGTTTATTTTGAGGGGATGTGTGTGTGACACTTGTCTTTGAGATTCAACTCACAGTTTGTCACTGGTCAATAGACTTATGTGAGAATCTGTATCCTTTAAGTAAAACACGTCCGGTTTCAACTACACAATCCACTTAGGCTATCGTATTGACTTGAAACATCACTGGAGTTTTGCTCTACTTAAAGAATCTTGCTGGAAATGCTCGATAAATGAAATGAGAGATTCCAGACCACCTTTGCAAATGTGAATTGGTCTGGCTATGTCAAAATACCACTTTTCTGCATGGTAAAATGTAGAAATGGTTTGCATTCAGATACACAGCACAGTCTGTGACCGTAGGCATTACTTACTCATGGTCAATTTAGTTTAGTTGAAAGTAAAGTGAAGCTATATATTTTTTTTCTCATTTTCACGCTGCACTATAACACCGTCAGTGCACTTAAGACCACATTGTTTGCATGTCTAACAAACGTGCTATTCTTGTTAAAGTGGTGCTGTCACAAGAGGAGCATATAATTTAATATTTTAATTTAAGGATCAACTGATGAAAGCCAAGCCCTGATTGAATGGCATGGAGCCAACACAGTCTTTTTACTTGACCAAACTGGATGGGAGTAAGTATTGATTTTGAGTGCTTGTATCATTGCCTGTATGTCTGGGGACAGGTTGGAGCCAGATCTGGGCAGTCTCCATCCATCATGATTTATATCTTACTGAAGTGGCAGAGTGTCACTCTTTGTTAATGTTTCTGTTTTCCACAGGGACTTTGTCTCCACTTCTGGCCCAATATTAACTGCCAAACAAGTGGAGCAAAGACTACAATGGAAGTTAATGTGACTGTTTTGAACAATATAGTAAACAAGCCATCTTGAGAAGAATTCCTTGTAAAGACATGTGTTTGTAGTTTGCTAGACCATTAACTGACCTGACAGAGATGCATGGGCTCTTAAATGCTACTTATAGGTTGTAATGTATAGTGATTAATACACTTTCCAAGAGCTTAGGGACCCACCCACAGGCACAAATATAGAGGCTGGTATAGTATAACTGCATATAACCTTACATTGATGAATTTTAATTAACCTGTATACCAAATAAAGAAAGCAGAGAGCGCAAACCTCCACTAGGGCTACTCAGTGTTCCACAGTGTTCATATCTTGCAATGTTAAAAAGTTTTTTTTAAATCCTCCATATCTGGAACACATCAATATCTCACAATGTAGTGATTGGGACCTTATATGACCAGAGAAACCAAACCCTGCAGGATGAAAGGCAAAATTTAAAGCTGCAGAGATTAATGTCTTTATTTTACCTCCATTAACTGCACCATAGCGCACTAAATGTATGCTTGTGTGTAAATGTATATAGCACTTATCTAGTCTTGACGACCACTTAAAGCACTTTACATTACAGTTTGACATTCACCCTTTCATACACTTCTGCACGCTGCACTTTTTCTACATCATTCACATGCTGCTTGCACAAACGTTGGTGCAATTTGTGAATTAATGTCTTGTGGGAGGACGTTTCAGTCTAGTAGAGGAGCCAGGGATCAGGAGGTTGCACCTCTGACCTTCAAAACATTAGGTCGGGAGTTCAACCATCTCACTACTGAGTCACAGTTATCCAGGACATAAATGCTTTCTCTGTCATCAAGCAGAGCCGCATATTTTATGTTAATTTTGACTTTAAACAGGGACTGGGATACTGACATTTTTCAACAGCTTTACAGCAATGAAGTCACACAGAGAATCAAATGCCGTGATATCCAGAGCAGAACACCAGCCAGAAAACTGTAGTCAAATCAGAAGATAATTCAACATCTGTTCCTTTGCTTTTTTTCCATTTTGAAAATCTCTGCCAGAACACCCCAGAGAAACTTATTTTTATAATTTTACACATGGATGGCACAGCAGAGTGATTGCATAAAATCCCCAAGACACTGCGCCATGATCAGTCAGGATGTATCAGGTGTTTCAGTTTTCAAAACAAGAAAGTTTTCTCACAACAAAGATTTCATTGTCTTCCCATGTAACTGTCCCCGGGCAACAAAACTGCATTCATAAATGCAAAATGATGTTAGATTGTTTTAATTGTCCAGTAATGTCTGCCCGAGGGTAGAGTGTCAAACACTTGTTTTCAATATTTTTTTTTGCTCTGTATTTTAGGAAGTCACTGCACAAAATATTTGCAGCAAGCACAGATGCTTCATACCAGGTGCAAAACCTTGATTTATTCCTAATTCAGTGGCTGCTCTTTTACTAGCAATTAGATAGCAATGTTTTTAAGCTGCCTTCCAAACAACACAACAAATACAAGGGTTGTTGAAAAAGATATTACTGGAGGCCATTGACATATTCCATACATAACTCATTTTGTGTAATGAAGAAGGCATGGCCAAAGAATTTACACTGAAATTGAATTACAGGACATTTGCAAAGTACTGTGTGGATTGTGGCATAAATGCATACAACAGCCAGCAAGGACTGGTTTGCCAACCTGGCAAAAACTTTAAAACAATTTTCCCTTAAGCCACTGGAGCCATCAATGGCACTCACACTCCACGGAAACAATAAGGACATGCAAGTATTCATCTCCAGCCAGTGTGTACATCAGCGCTGATGTTCTTGGATGTGTTCAATGGTTGGCCACGCTCTGTGCACAATGCCAGAGGGTTTCTGATCTGCCCATTATATGACCATTTCCAGGATGTAATGGGAAGTCACTACCACCTGCTTGGAGACACTGTACTCACTCAGCATAGCTCCCACCACATCAAACAGGGATAATGTGAGAGAAAATGGAGACCTGCAATTGGAAAAAAAAAAAAAAAGATGATTGTGAAGAGGTAGATGGCAGTGACGGAAATAAAAATCAAAACCACAAAATACTGAAGATCAATGATCTTCCTACCTACCGACCAACAATGTGTTCCATGAATCGCAATTTATATTATAGTCTGTTTATATTACAGGTAACACTGTAGTTGTGACTAAACCATGGATCATGTTACTGTCTGAAATGTTTCTTGACAGATGGTTAATCTTCTTTATTCATATAGCACTTTGATTACTTAAAATATGTACAATATGTGCAGTAAATGATTTTTCTATCACACCCACACTATGTTGGCACAGCTGCCAGGAGCAATTTGAGTTTTATCAGATCACATTTGCACATGAAGACCAGAGGAGATATGGATTGAATCACCAACCTCACAGTTAGAAGATGACCTGCTCTATCTTTACTGACAAATACTTTCCAATTAAACACTTTTGCTCTCAAGGAATGACAGCAAACAAACTAACTCTCATCTATACACATTTTTAGTAAAGCAGCAGAAATGCAAATGTGTGTGGTGCAGTGCATGGTGGGTCTGGAGGACAACAAAGTCTTATGAATACTAACCAATGAATAATGAATAACCAGGGAATATTTGACCACCTGCATGCTAAACCTGCCACTCCAGTTACCATGGTAATAAATGTTGCTCTCTTACTTTTCTGTTGAAGAAGTTGTATTTTTACTTTGTGCAAATCTTACCTACTAGGGCTAGAGTTAATGTTATTTTTTTGTTATCTGTCTTTAATTTCCACGCCAGTGTTTTATTATTTAATATGGGGAGATCAGAACTATCATCAAATACCACAGAGCAATAACAGCAAATTATACTTAAACAAGTTTGAGTGAAAAAAAACCTCAGTGACAAATCACCACAGTCTGTATGCAATCTTATATAGTTCATCAGCCTATGGTTTGAGGTGCATCAGTCATTGTTAAGTTGACTGCTTCCAGACGTGAACGTAAAGGAGAAATATGATTCTGCATTCGTTATTTAATTACATTTTCCTAACTGATATCACAGTGTTACTCACCTCAGGGCGCTACAGTGTATCTTTCAAGTAAGGTTCTTTAAATGATTCCTTTTACTAATGGGAATACATGTGAATAATGGCTGTTGGAATAGCACTATGATAGCTCTGCCTGATTACAAGCTGCAGAGGAAACAAATGTGTTGTGCAAATGGCAGCCACTGAGCTGACTATTGATCAGGGTCACCTTCCTGGGATGATGCACAGCACTGAATTCACATTCAACATGAAGTGTGCTTTACATCCTAAACGCAGGGGCAGGAGAGCAGCAGAGGCTAAGATGTCACCTCAAAGTGCCTGTGTCCTATATTTAGGATTGAGCAAATAATATGACCATTATAGGCTATAATCATAACGTTATATGTGCATAGAACAGGCTGATCTAACATACTGCACGTAGGAGAGAATAAGCACATTTCTGTTGACGTTAACCTCACCCTCCGCAAATGCAAAGCAGAGCTATTTGCTGATGGATTTGGACAAAACGAATAAACCACCACAGGAGGAAATACTATTTCCTAGTATACTCAGGTATCCCTGTCAACAGGCAGTTACTGTGACTAAAATGCAGAGTGGTTTGAGAGGGTTCATGAATTATCTCACAGTACTGTGTGGACAAACACAACGGTGATGATACATTTTGTCTATAATATTGTTGCACAAATTGTCAAATCTCATAACTGCAGGAGAACAATTGTTGATTCCATCCTTCCTAGTGCACAGAGGATTACAACAGAAAACAACTTTGCACCGATCAGGATTTTAGAGTTTGGGAGAAATGACGACCCAAAGGCAAACTATGTGGCAAGAGAAAATAAAGACTATTGAACAAAGGTTTGTGGAAATGTAACCTCTGTTCCTGGGTTTGAAGATCTGAAGATGCCTCTTAGATGCAGGTGAAACGTCATCCAAGAAAAACTTCCAGTGTCCAGTGTTTTGGATAACTATGACCTGGATAAATGAGAATCAACACAGGCAACTGTTGGACATTATTTTTTTAAAGTAATTGGATAGGAAGGACATACCAGGCTTGTCCCTTGTCCAGTTTGTGAATTTCATGCAGTTTCTCCAGGCACAGATGGAAGGAGAAGTGTGTCTAGTTCTGTTGACTTCATCCGCTAATGGCCTAAAGCATATGCAGGGAAGACTTGGATGAGAGTTGGCACCTTGAGGTCTGAAGCTATGGTTCTCTACCACAGAAACCTGGATAACTCCCAACAGGCTGTGACCAATGCCTGACTTAAAAAGAGGAGTTTTAGTAGATGTGTGGTTCTTGTTCATGAGTGAAAGTAAAAAAGGAACATGACTTAGTCAGACAGACTGACAGACATACTGGTGCAATATCTACAGCATCCTTGGCATTAGATTAGAGCGCTGCAGTGAATAAGGAGCTGAGCTGGAAGCCATAACATCCTATTTACCCTCATGTACAAGAGCTCAAACCTTCAGAAGGAGCTGCTCCTCTGGTGTGCAAAGATCTATCTGACGAAGCTCATCTATCAGATCATAGTGTTTCCTTTGTAGAGATATTTTCCAGACGTCAAACTTACAAGGCCCTGGTGTAGACACTGAACACAACCAAATATCTCATCTTACTAGGAATCTCAGACAGGACTGAAACATTTTACTAAGGAGATGGATATTTAGACTCTTTAGACTCACTTGCTCCCAACCACCAATTTTAGTCATGCCCAAAAAGAAATCAAATGCATATTTTGTAAGCTTTAATAATGTAGTTTCAATACATTTATAGCAACATGTAAACACATTTAATTTCCATCATTTCAAATAATTAGTTGACATTTTAACCGGACTAAAATTGATCCTGCTTTCACTTACAAAAGCAAAATAATAATAAAAAAAACATGAAGAACAAGTAAATATTAATTTGTTGCTTAATGTTTTACGCCTGTTGAATTAAATGCTTGCTTTTAATAACTATTGAGATCCTCTGACTTTCACTCGAGTGTCATCAGCGGATACAATTGTTTGTCTAATTGATCACAAAATATGTTATTGACAACATTCCCATTAGTCACAGCTGCAATTAAGGTGCTAATTAGCAAATGGTAACACATTAAATAAAGATTGTAAACATCACACCATCAGCATGATAATGACGCACCTGTTAAAATGCAGGTCACAGCAATTTGCCCCCAAACTACAGCCCTCACAGAGTACTAAACTTGATGGTAGACAGTTTTGTTGTTGTTGATTATTTTACCAGATACAATACATTTTTGCTCACTACTTTCCAACTTAAAAGAAATATCTCTACTGGGAACTCAGTTGAAAAGAGACGAAGAATCAGAAAGAAGACAAAAAGTGTCATATATGCAAAAGAAAAGTGTCCAACACCTGAGGTTAATTTGTCTTTGTGCGCCTGCTCTCTCAACTCCCCACAGTGTCCTGCCTGCCAATCACATGAATCCATCCACCTCCACATTAATTATACGCGACTGAGGCTGACTCCCCTGCTGGCCCAGCCTGGATTTTATTCAGAGCAGAGTTACCTTCCGACCTCAGTGAAGCTGTTCTGTACGTCTAAGGTCCCTTTAGGCAAAGAAAGACCATCTAAAAGAGCACTTCAATTTTTTTTTTCTTTCCTCTCACATTTCAAATGAGATAACTTTGTGATGGAATGCCTCCATCCTGTGCTAATGTCCCTTCCAGCTGTGAAGAACTCACTCTGCGCTCCTGAGCATTCCCATCTTTGCAGGGCGCCTTAATAGTCTGTAACTTGAAGCACTTGCTCATTGATGTATCATTCAGCCTGTATTACATTTATCGGGGCCGTGTAACATCATTCACATGTATTTCCCATTTCTTTATTGTTCTGTGCCCTACAGTTGGAATACTGGAGTGAATATAATGTCTTCCACTGTAGAGACTGCATTCTCCAAATGGATTTTGACAGTGAGGGCTTTATTCTGCCTGATGTGGTCTATTGCAAACAAAGTTGAGGGAGTCGCTCTTTAGTTCATTCAGATCTAATGTCGCCATAACATTCCCATTAGCTGTAATGAAAGTCAAGATGCAGTTTAATGCAGGTTTTTGACTAGTACATAGAAAAAAAATCACAAGCCAAGACCAATTACAGCATGAAGAAAAGAACATTTATCCAGGAAGATTTAGGAAAAGTTTCATGTTTAAAGGTTTCTACTTGAATTGAGTGTAGCACCTCCACATTGATGGAATACTGTCAGTCTACATGTGATACATGTGAGCTCATGTTTCTGAACCAAAATCCTGTAACGTATTTACATGTTGACTGACGGGCATAGCAGCGTGCTTGTAGTGTTTTTGCCTGAAATAATGGTGATAACTATTTCCTGGTTTTGATACAGTGAGTATCCCTGTGGTCAGGTACAAAAAGCACATAATTAGAGCTACTAATTAATTGTTTTTCCCCTAAAACATGTTGTCATGTCCCAGTTGTGAAGTGTGCCACTTAAGAAAGGTTGATATGATGAAAACAAAACGTACACGTGCCAAGAAATTAAACATTTCCTGCAGCGCGGAATGTTCAAATGCAACTTTCCCCATGGTTTCCAGAGCAAGGATAATAGCAAGCTGTTCCAGGCCGCACGACCTTTGCAGTCTGCTCTATTTGAATCTGTCTAATCCACAAAGGTCGGATGGAAATTTGATTCCTTTTCATTTCATTCAGGAGATTGCATTGGTATGGATGGACACATATGTTAAGTCCTTTATCTAAATTACATCCACATTGCGTTGTTTTTTTGTTTTTTTTTTACCAGCCTTTTCAAAGCAAAGAAAACACTGTCAGACAGTGTGCATTACATTTTGTTTTCGTTTTGTTTCTTTGGAATCGTTTATCCGCTTCCTACACACCTGTCTCAGGAAATGGATGTGCATGGTGTTCTTCTGTTTCTGTGTTTGCAGCAAATGGAGGTCACTTTGTGTTTGGCCTCACAGAAATGTGGGCCATACATTAAGAGCATTAAAGGAGTGTTATGAGAGGCAATGGGAACATTGGTAGTGTGATTACAGCATCAAGTGTGCCATGTCTGCTTTTGCCTGACAAACACAAACACTTCAACTTGAGCCACACTGTAATCAATATGAATTACTGCCTTAATTTCCCATGTAGCCCGGTGTTATACTCCACTGCGCAACCATATGATTTCATACATTGTGACTTTTCTAAATTGTAACACCGGCACGTAGTGAGTCAAAATCGATGAGCATCGAACACAATAGAGGAAGTTGTTACTTTTAAATCTGCTATAAATGACGTGTTCATTAAAGTGTGTTGCAACAGTGACAACTCCCTCTCACCCACCACAGTGACCTTCAGGGAGCAGCAGCTGTACTAATGGAATGAAAAGAAATGATTTCTGTTAATGCTTAATGAGGAGAAAGTACATATATGTCTTAGTGTGATTAATGAGCTCTTTATCCAAAGAGGTTGGAAGTTGATAAATTGTTCATTTCCAGTCTCTGCAAATGTTCATTTTTCAGAGAAATAGCCTGTAATAATCAATGTGATAAGGGTCTTGACTGTAGTATCTAACAGTGGGACAAAATGGACTATCCTTATCAGAATTTATTTTTGGTTTTACACAGGTAATTTCCCAAAGATTTATTGCGGCTGACTAAATAACAACTACCCTTTCTCAGAATAAGAAGAGCAGGCACCCTGACACTGAGGTAGCAAAATACACACAACATATTAACCTACTGTACAACCAGATCAGTTCTTCTGCTCTGCAGCAAGTGCTATATAAACCTGTGCTGCGTCCATGTATACAATAATGAAACATCAGCCCTGGTTGTTCCCCTGCAGTATACACTACTGCTCTCCAACAACCCAGCACAGGCTTTCCTGAGAAGGCTAAGCAGCATAATACCTTGGTAATTGAAGCACACTTTGTGTTCCCGTCTGTCAAAAGACGTAGACACACTAGCTGTGTTTCGGTGACAGAAGCTACACACTGGAGCTTTAAGAATAACTGCAGTATTGAATTTCTTGTCAGCTTATTATCCCAATAGATTGCTTCCTAGAGTTGATAATACTAACTCCCCTACTTATTGAAATACACAACGACAACAATTACCAAAATTAAGTGAAGGGGTCCATGTGCAGAGGCAGGGAAAGGGACAACAAATTCAGTGTACAAGGAGAAAACAGATCTATGTGTTTGTCCCGGGGAAATGCAGGCAAAAGTGAAGCTGACTGACTATGACAGAGAAGGACAATGTAGGGTTGGGGCACAAGTGCACTAGCACAAAAAAGGTTACCAAAAAAAAAACCAAACATGCAAAGACTGGCAAGAGATGGCTGAGGCAATAGTAACACAAAGTAATGCAATATGCTGGTGGTCACGTTGGTCCTTTTTTTGCACAGATAATAATGGTTGATTGCAGATTAGGTGCAAGGAGGAGTATAGTGGCACACAGTCAGGAAGCAGGGACAGTGAAAACAGACAAACAAGTGATCATCAGTATTGTTCTTGTCATACTGTATGTCCTGGGTTTGAAAAATACACAGACAGTTGTCTGGTTGGTTGGCATTTGTCAATACTAACCTAAGACTGAACATGTGGGGGAAACAAATCTACACACAATAGGTGGCTTAAAAAAAATGCAACATGGACTAGAATACCTAAATGACTGGATGATGGAAAATTCAACGAAAAACATGGACACCAATTGAAATTCACATTTCATGCTTTCAAGGACGACCTTTAACAAAATCCTTTGGGACCTGTTGATACTCTGCCTTGCCAGTCAATGCAAACAGTCTGTGGCATACAGTATGTATCATATTGATTCATTCAGTATCATCTCTGCTGTTAAACAACTGTGAAATCCACAGAGGTTTTGGATTCGGAGTGTTCATATCAGAAATCAAACATTTCAGTCAATGAGCAGCATTTGATTTCATTCATGCCCTTGCTCCTCAAATGAAATTGAAAATATGAAATCACAGCATGTGTGTGTGCGTGTGCTTCAGAAACCATGCAATTCTCTCCCCAGGGTCTGACCTCTGGGGTCTCAGTTGTGTAAATGTTTAATTAAAACAGGAATGGAGTAAAACAGTGTGGGGAACTTTACACGAGAGTCTGTGATTTAAATGTGCTGTAATCTCATTCACTTGGAAAGAAAGAAAACATTACACACTAATTAAAAACAACACTGATTTAGCAGTGAGCTGTGTCTGTGATGCTGACAACCACATCACACTG
Source organism: Solea senegalensis (assembly GCF_019176455.1). NCBI lineage: Eukaryota > Metazoa > Chordata > Actinopteri > Pleuronectiformes > Soleidae > Solea > Solea senegalensis. The sequence goes on along the minus strand of NC_058024.1, from coordinate 13,249,886 downwards.
TACAAAATGTCTCCATAGCAAAAAAAATCTAATAATTCATTAAAGTAAGAATAAAAAAAATACACAAATCCATATAATCATTTCAGTAATACAGCATAAGAGAGCAGGCAAAAGGAGGAGACTAAAAAATGCAAATGCCAAGTGGCAGAGCAGAGCAGAGTATGAAGTGTGAGATTTGTCCTGTTACCGCTGGCTGAGCATTAGGTTTCATGGTACATTTCTCCCTGTCAGGTTTGTCTGTGCTCGATGGAAATGTTATTAAATCGCTTGCTTTTCAGCACTGATTGATCTGATCAACAAATAAGATATTACTCAAACAGCATCCATCATTGCACGGCTGCACACACAGCCAAACATCTCCATTTACCAAGTCAAGGAAAAGAACCGGCCATATCCTGAGTGGAAAGTGTGCTGGAATGCAAGTGCACATGAACATATGGCTGACTGCGTGGCTTGTATGTACAGGAGCATTTGCACACATCCAATTTATAGTGGGTCATAAGTATGTAGGTACAGAAAAGCACTGTTGGATGAAAAAGTAGGATTTTTTATTCTCACGGGATGTCACAACTTATGTAAATGACATCATAATAAAATGAAGGATAACACCTCTTTTGAGGATTACTTTACAAAATGTGCTGTAGCGGAGTTTAAACTTTGTAATTAACTGAGCATTGATTTGTTGGTTCTATAAAATGCTTTCAATTTGTCAGCTCATCTCATCTACCGCTATGTTAATCAGGTGAAAGCCATACTTTTATCACTATTTTTTGTAGAAAACCTTTCCGGCTTTGGTCAGGGAAACTTAGAACATAACTTATTCAAGTTAAAACTACAACCTTGTGATTTTATTTGATTCCTTGATTTAAGTTCTGTTTGAATACTCCCTTTAATGTCTTCTTTATGTGTCTGTCTGCAGTCAGTTTAATGTTAGTCAATACAGATGCCCTCCTCTGTTTTTACTGCACAAAATCTAAAAGCTACAATAAATTTGCTTAATCTATTCACGACCAAATCCTTGGTATTACATTTATATGTCTGATGGGATGTTCAAACTCCTTTCTTCTCTTCTTCCTTTTTTTCCTCGTCTTCCAGCAGTTGTCCTAAGTAATGTTCCATTACTGCCTCCTGTGAAAAGTCTGTAGCTGACATTACTTTGAGAACTCAGTATTTTTTCAGGTGGCACTTGGTATAAAAAGTTTGAGAACCTACAGTCGGCTGTTTAATAGAACAGTTCTCTCGATCTCTGAGCTGCCCGGCGATTGGTCAAAAGTCTAGTTCTCGCTAATATCACATTATATACCGTACATCTTCAGTATAAATGACTATATGTGTATGGTTTCAATGTTACTTGTATAAGTGCATGAAAAAAACAAACAACATAGATACTGTTTATATACAGTAGAGTTTGAAGGAGAGGGGATGACTGTTGTGGGGAATCGTCAGAGGAAAAAAGTAGACCAGATGCTGAAACAACCATGGTTCATCGGGAGCCGGCACTTCGCGTGACGGTGTTTCCGAGCACAATGTTCACACAACTCACAACAGAATTGATTAACGCGGGAGCTAAATGGAAGTTGGCGGTGCTTTGAGGTGCTTCATACCCTGATGTGTGAGCTGTGAGTCGGAGTGAGCAGATCAGTTACATTAAACCCTGTACACGCATCCAGTATGGCCCAGACCTTAGACTTTCAACATAATGCTTTAATGCTGCGTTACCATATCATTTTGAGATGCTTCTATTGAATTTGAAGCTTTTCGGTTTGGCTGTCAGCAAATAAGCTGCACCAAGAATATTTATGATCTTTCGTTACCTTCATAACCTCATAAGAACAACAGATGCTCAACTTAAGCCATCTCCACTGTGAGTAGCAACAAAAAAGTTTAGCCACTTTCATCAAACACATAAGACTTCATGTTGCTAGATTTATTTCCTCCACCACTTTTCATGCTGTACCAGCTCTAATTTCTCTGGCATGGGAGACCAGTGTCTGGCTCCCTCCAACATGTGATTTGTTTGTTTGGCATTGCACACGAGACAGGTGAGCTACACTAATGAGCCTGATTGCACTGTTTGCCACAGTGTGATGTGCACAGATTCATTACAGCTGAGGGGAGGAACCTGGATGGATTCAGATGACAGCTCTGTCCCTCCTAATTCCCGTGTTTGCTGACTGTGTGTATTTAAGCCAAAATAAGAGAACAGGTGTATCTGACAAGTCGCTATGTCTTTTGGATGTTTCCATTTTGCCTGTGGCTTGATTATTAACAATGCTGTGGTAGAAACAGTGGAGGCCTTGATCTAATGTGCTTAGGCTTAGGGGGACAGAAATGAGTGAAAAGCAGTGAGATAATTTGTAACCATTTAGGATGCACACTTTGGAAACTGATTTTAGATGAAGATAAAGATTCTTGGAAGAGCCATAATGATCCTCTCAAATTAATGCAGGGTATATTTGTTTAATTAGAGGAGTGTGCTTTGGTCTAATTATGGCTTGAAATGCACCATTGACTATCCAAGTGTTTCCTCTTTTTTTTAGTTCATCTCTGACTGGCAGTGCTGGGTTTGTGTTTCAGGGATCTGGCTGTTCACCAAACACTGTGTATCCTGCGGTTCCAAATATTATTTGCAGTTGACTTGGCTGCCTTTCCAGTGAACACATCTTATGTTATGCTAAAATAACACTCACTGCTTAATCACTATTTCCGTCTTTGCAGCGTGCAATTTGAAAGTGCATGAAAGTTGCTTCTCTGGTTTAAGCAGCCAATCTAATCCTTGTAATCATGGATTGCACTCAAACCCCCTTTTCCCGCTGACTGCATGGGGCTAGAGGCTGCAAAGCAGAGAGATCACACTCCGTGCTGCTGAGAAGCTGTGACCCGTACGACACTCAATACACTGCTTTATTTCCCCACATTTTGAGAGATATGTGCTGGGAAAGTAAAACTGACAGAGAATGTTTTCTGCCTGTTTCGGGCTATGCATGCAACCAATATAGAATGACAGGTGCATTTCCCAAAAAGAGGGCCCATAATGTTTTTCTATTTAGCATTTGACAGTTTGCCTTAATCATAACACGAGCTTAAGGGCTTCTGAAGCTGCATGATTATTGCCGCTCCCCAGCACCTCCCTGCCCCGGGATTGAATTCCTTTATGGGAAAACGAAAGCTGTTAAAGGCTGTGCCTGAAAGAACTTGGACAAATCAGCATACTAAGTGAATTTTATATGTGCCATTTCTCTGACCTCCATCTTTGCATTGAGAGGGGGGAAAGAGGAAATTTATATGTTCTGAAATATTTAGGTGCCCTGAAGGACATCATTTCCACAGTATTTTGCTTTGATGTAGCCTCACGTTAACCCTATTTTAATGCTACACACTCAATATGTGTCACAGATTGATTGAGGGGGCTTTAGAGATCATTCTATGCAGTAATAGATTCCTGTCAACCCGCTGCTATTCAAACAACACTATTTGTATGTGTTTTGTATTTATGCAGCCACCAAGCCTAAGACTAGGTTTCAGGGCATGATGTGGCGGTAACATATAGGCCTGAGTAGATTTTATTCTCTTTCAAGTTAGCCTTTTCTTTAAATCATAAAAACAATTGGTTTATTTCAGCATGTTTAAACCAAAACTCAACTTAAAGGATCTTTTGAGAAGTGTGGGGGAGCTGTTATATACACGGTATGTCACAAATTCACCACTTCCTAATGAACAAGTTTAAACTAAAAGACAAATTCAAAGATGCAACAAAAAATGAACATGACATAATGTTAGAAAGAAACAGTCTCTTGCTTTGTTAGCTTTATGGGTACAATTGATTTAAAATGTCCTAGTATCAGAACACACTGTGCCTACACATGAATGCACAAAACAGTAGGTCTAAAGGCCTGTACATGACCTCCTTTGGGTATTCTTGCAGAACTCAGAACCGTTTTCTTGTGTGGTGTCCGACAACTATTGTGTGATTGGCCAGGAATTTGAAGTGGGCGTGGTTAATGGTATTATGTGAATTGTGTTACATGCAGAAGAGCGTTGGTCTTAACTTAAGGGGCTGGACTAATGGTGGTGATGACAGCTGATTAAAGAGGGGATCATGAATGTGATTCCAACTCATTTCGAAAAGGAAATAGCTGTGTATATCAAACTTCACAGCAATCCGTCACACGGCTGACATTTAAGTCCAAGACAAAGTTGTAGACCAGCAGCTATCAACATAATGATGCTGTTAGTGTGGCTGAAAATGTGATAGCAGAACATTGTGGTTTCATAAGGAAAGAAATACCCTGGTTTTTGTGGTGTAATTTGTCCCTTTGGTGCACTCACCAGGATTGAGCTGTCTCCTGAACATTAAAACCCAGGTGGCTCTAAGATGGATTGGTGATAATATGACTTAATGCTAAGATGTGTCCTAAGTGTTACTTGGCTGTACAGGACACCTGGATGTTTTAATGGTATTCTAGAATAGCACAAATTCACTATGATGACATGAAATCACTTGGGGCATACACCCAGTGTTGTCTTTCCTAGTTTCTCTTTAACAAATGGACCTTGCTGGTAAATATGCAGGTTTGCATTGTAGAGTTTTCTAAATATACCAAAAAAAAAATAGACATGTTTATACATATATATATATATATATACCTGCCTGACCATTACACCAACAGGGACTGTAAAGACATATACATATTGAGTTGGTCCCCCTTTTGCAGCTATAACAGCTTCCACACATCTTGGAAGAGTTTTCTCTCACAATTTTGAAGTGTTTCTATGGGAATTTGTGCCCATTCATTCTTTAGAGCATTTATGAGGTCAGACACTGATGTTGGACAGGAAGGCATGGCTCGCAATCTCTGTTCCAGTTCATCAAACTCGTCAAACCATGTCTTTATAGTGCTTGCTTTGTGCACTGGGGCGCAAGCGTGTTGGAATAGAAAAGGACCCTCCTCAAACTGTTGCCACAAAGTTGGAAGCATAGCATTGTCCAAAATGTCTTGGTATGCTGAAGCCTAAACCTGGCCTTCATTGGATATAAGGGGCCTAGCCCAAAACTTGAATGAAACACCTGAATTCAACACTTAACAGGTACTTAATAAATCATTTTGTCCATATAGTTCAATTCAATTTTATTTGTATGGCACCAAATCACAACATACATTATCTCAAGGCACTGTACACAGACAACATCATCAAGAGCAGAGTGTCTACTGTATGTCTCATGACCACTACGTTTAGGTGGTCAAGAAAAAAATGCATATTCAGCAGAGTAACCCTTCTGTGACCATTGTGTCGGCGACCACGGGATTTGTCATGCATACTTCTCACTACCCTAACTCGTAGACCATTTGTGATATCTAGAAATGTCTGTCCTATGTCAGCTGAGATTGGAACAGCACCCCGCGCAACCCTCATGTGGAGGATAAAGTGGTAGAAGACGGATGGATGGATATCGGAAATCAGAGAAATAGAGCTGTGCGCCCATGTACTTGTCATTACGGTAGCCCTCAGGACTTCCACAGAACGACCGTCCAATCACAGACAATTCCTAAACGGTTGAATAACTGCCAGATATGGAAAGTGAATGTTATCTTGGAAAAAGGAGCAGAAAGGGGCAGAAGCGCTCACTGAAAATGTTTTGACAATACTACAGCCATAAAATCTATATAAATTCAGGCAGCCTCAATATCTTGATGGTCATAAGACGGTTAAAGGAGTAATAGGCAGAGTCACCAGAAAAATGTTGATTGTCAACTCTCATTAAACGTTTTAACATTTTGGGATGGACAGTCCCTCATCAGATAAGCATGAACAGACACTTGATACATACTGTACCTGATAGATGACAGGAGGCAATTTCTCCATCACTGAAATGTTCAGCCAATACTGACTATTATATCATTGAGTTTATTTTTAAACTCTCTTTCCGGATCTTTTTTTTTATTTTCCTTTGTTACTACTGCTTGAATGGTAACCTTTCTTCAGGAGGGACATGTATGATGGACATTTGCTTCGTGATTCGTCAAAGTGTCTTGCAACAGATTTCCTCAAGGCTGGAAAGGTGTGGAAGCCTCACGGTTATCTCGGAAATTTGATTATTTTTCACTAAATATTTTCTGTCTGTTGTTCATTGTTGAGTGGTCATTGTTTCTGTAAAGAAGAAATGTTTCTCAGTCCCTCTGTGGTGTTTTCTTTGATGTTTTTATATTTATTTAATACAGTGGTTTTCCTGCCAATGTCACACTTTTGTATGACAGGTTTTTGAACACTTATTTGACTTTTAGATTTCCCCAGATCAAAGAAAAGCTGCTCTTCTTTGACTTGTTTTGAATGTATTCAGTACATGCACTACCAGACCATTTTACTTTTTTATTCACACATCTGCAGAGTCATCAGCAAAGCATTGCTTGTTTTTCCTCTAACATGCCCACTCCAGGAAAAATAGTCCTTGAGCTGAAATTGCTGTGCTGCTAAAAAGGGAATTGGATGGAAACCAAGCTTTTCTGAGGTTGAATACTATTTAGTGCGTTGGATGTGTCGCCAATCTACATCTGTATGTGCAAACATTTCAAAGGTTTACCATCTATCAAACGTAAAATGGGGTGAGAGCAGGAGATTCAAATTCACCGCACAGAACGCAGTCTTTGGAGATCAGGATCACTTTTCTTGAGGAAGGTCGGATAATCAAAGTGGGGGATGGTTCTTGGTGACTATTTTGGAAACAGTCTCTAATCTTCACTGCGCAGTCTTAAAAAAGAAATGTCCCCTTTAATGCATCTAAACCCTAATAAGCTTTTGTTTGATGTCGTTGCATAAACAGCCAGTTTTAGATATGACCTGTGTTGACCTGATGAAAGGAGCATTTTTTCACTCAGAATGCACTTTGTCTGTTTATCTTGTATTTAATATTCAACCCTTTGTATTAACTAATCCAATCTGGTATCATCCAAATTTAAAAATCTAGAGATTTTAAAGTTGCACATGCAGAGGTAAAGTTTGTAAAAATGGGGCAACATTTATTGGTGAAGTTGTAGCCCCTGATTGTCACACACCATTCTGTTCCAAGTGTGCTGGAGAATCAGCATATTATATACATATACAGTATATTGCTTTCAGTTCACACAAATTATGTTTAGTTTGACCATTGTTGGCTATTGTAAAAACATAAGTGGTCCAACATGGTAGCCTCAATTGAGCTGAACAAGCTCCTGTAGTAAATATAAAAAACTCATTCTGGGGTAATGGACAACAGCAATTCATGCAATCAGGTCAATGCTCACTTGTGAAAATTAACTGACTCAGCATTACGTGCAAATTATTTAATTTAATTTCACTTAATTTTCTGCAAAATAAAAAAAAAAAAGTATGTTCATAGTGTTTTTATGCAACATTTTTATGTTTTGTTTATGCAATGACTGTGTATAAATGTATTTATTGTTTATATAGACACTGAATGATGCACTGGCTGGAAAGTCCTGTAGATTTCAACCTGTGATAATGACAATAAAGATCTATTCTATTCTAAATGTTTTATGTATACATAAAACAGCAGCAAAAATGCAATTGACATATTAAATGCATTCAAAGGCCCAAACAAGAAAGAGGTGAGTCTTTAGTTTTGAAGGATTCACTGGAGGGAGCAGACAGTATTATGTGGGGCAGTTGGTTCCACAGACTGGAGCCTGCAGTGGAAAAAGCCCTGTAGATTTAAAATCTACAATTTGTGTGTTGTTTTTCACAAATTAAATTTTACTCCCTCAAGGCATTCTTCAGACCTGAAGGCATTTTCCGTCAGCTCTTAAGATCTCTGTAGGATCCAAAATGAATTCAACGATTCAGAAACTGTCTTTTTTGTGTCTAAGACACAGTTAGAATGCTTAATGTTACAGCATGTAACATGCCAGTGACACACTGCACACTGCTAAAAGACCACATGTGTCCCAGAAACTACCTTGAAACTCGTGCAGTAACCTGCATCTCGGGCTTCAACTGACTTAGCATTATATGCATGGCACATTGCTTTGTGTGTCCTCTCTCTATTGGCACAGCTGTCTATCCTGCTTGTTTCACAGTGATGTGACATTGCATTTTTCTCTTTCCCCTTTTCCTTCTTGTTCTTTGAACTAATCACACTGTTTTACTTTGACGCCGGGACAGACAGGACCAGAGGGCAACAGATAGACAGACAGATGCTTTTTGAATTAATCGAGAGATGTAATTAAGAGAGCATCCTCACTTTGGAGCATTAACATTGACTCCCTCACTTTTTCTTGTGCAGATCATGCCTTTGCTCAGTTTGTTTTCTGTTGGGACGTTTGCGTCCCTGTGTCAACACAATTATGTCCTGTTAGCATGGTCCCATTTTTCCACAGGTCAAAAAAAAATCCACTGACACCCACTAACATCATCAAATGACTCTAAACATGACACTCAAATAGTTGAATGCGTTCTTCTGGCCTTCTCATCCCTGAGTCTACACCTTTTCCACTGTTCAAGCAGTGATCTAAAATAGTTCAATCCTCAGTGAGTTTCAAAGAGAGAGACTGGTACATGGTTCTCTCTCCTTGTTGTGAGCTGGTTGTTTTGTAACATCAAACACGGCTCACTGGAGGAAAAACAAAAAACCCTCCTCAACTGGGGATGGGAAATGTGTCAGTCACTTTTTCATGGCAGGTGTATCTTTAGTATAAGGAGGACCAGAGGATGCTTCTTACTGCAGAATAGGCTATTTATGTTAAAACCCAAAACATAGCAGTAGCTTTGGAGCAGCTGACACACACACGACAGACACACTCTCTGTATGAACAACAGAGGGGCATAAGATGCAGCACACTTTTCTGTCTTTCTACTTATGTAGGAACACGTGTTAACTGTGTCAGTGCAGCAGCAAAAGAGACAGTGGAAATGATCCCAGTTTCAATGTCAATATCTGAAAATTCAAATAAAGGCACTCATGCAGTTCGGTTCCCTAAATCCATTCCTCTTTTCAATAAAGTTTTTATTGTGCAATATTTGCAGGGCCAAAGGCTTTTCATATTAAAGAGGTTTGTGAGATACAGCAGATGAAAAGAAAAATATATCATCATCACCGTCATCCTCTGCATTCACACACATCTTGGCCCCAGTCTAAAGGCTCGTCAACATTATGGTTTTCCATGTACAAATCAAACATTTCACGTAGAATTTTACACAATTTTGTTCCTCATCACTCAGTTTTGTCCAAATGCTGATGTAAGTGCTTGATTCATGGCTGTTCTTTGAGATTGGTGGGTTCCTCTCTCTTTTCATCACCCTGCCTCCAGTGCATTCAGGAGGGAGTAGCTTAGGTAGTGCAGGGTTTAGCCACCCTTTATTTCATCACAGCAGCTCTAAGACCAGCAGACTGAAAGGATCTCAATAATGAGGTCTGATGTCACAGTCACAGAATATAAGCAGACGCTTTATAAGCTGGCTTCACAGTGAGAGCTTGCTGCTCTCTTTTTACAGGTTAAAGATAAGAATGAGTCAGTCCACCTATCTATTGTTGCAGTTCAGAGCCACTTAGTCCAGATCACCAAGACATTTGATATGGATCAGATATGGATTCTGGAAATGAATATTGATTTCAAGAGGTAAAATGTTTCCTTCGACAAAGGTCTATTATCTAAAAACAGAACGTTTCTGGTGATCTCTGACCTTTCCTCTCACTTGCAATTGAGGCAAAAAATGTCCTCATTGATTTTTAAAAAATATATAGTAGATCAATTTCTATGAGGCTGATTGTCATTAAATTTAACAAAAAGGCATGAGGCTCCCTGAAGGACCCCTTTCCATTTTGTGTGTGACACACAATGACATTTTCTGACAACACATCTAATTGTCCAGATGCACTCGGACATTTCAGTTCCTTGATTCCATTCCTTGATTCCATTATATACAGCACTGATAGATGTATGGCTTCGTACTGAATGAGTGCAGAGGAGCATTTAGACAATAAACAAGGGGAACAGTAGCCACAATAACAGCAGTTTACAACACAGAGAGACATAGACTGCTAACAAACAACAATTTTCCAAAAACACAATTCTACTTGTGTGTGTGAGTGTAAGTATGTGCTTAAGTTAATCTCAATGTAATGTGGTTAGGAGCTAATGTGGGTGATTGTAATCACCTTGCCATGCAGTGATCTAAGACACCCGAGTGTTCTGGCCTCATTGATCAGATGGGTGCCTGAGTCCATGTATTCCAGAAATAGTCAAGCGCCCAGCCCAGCAGAACGACCAGGTTGGGCATACCCCCCAGTCCTCCAGAGTGGCCAGGGGCAGCAACACCCCATACCCCCCCAGGCCAAACCAACCCCCGGTGCAAGCACAGCCCAGCAGTCCAGAGACCCTGCCACCCCCTTATACGAGGGAGGACCCAATCATCCATCAGAATGACCCCGAACCCAGGCCGAGGCACACGTCCGATGCCATGGGGCTCCGGGAGCCCACTCTCACAGGGCCGGCCCTGCAGACAGCAAGTCCCCCAGTTCTTCCGTGAAAACCCCTCTCTCTCCTATCTTCTAATCCCACCTTTTTCCAGGTCCGCATACCATACATTTATGAGAACTTAGACTGCTGTAGACAACGTGGTCTGCACTGAAGTGAATAACGAGAAACGGGTGAAAAACCAATGAGTTTTGTTAAAAAAATTGGTTTAACCAAGATGAAAGCAGCGGCTCTTTGTTCTCTAAATGTAGAGCCAGAGGGTGAGTGGAGAGTTTCCTTTACTCAGAGGCCAGTCCTTTGTTTTTTATATGAATTAATGTGGTTTTGGGTGCTGTCATCTTAGTCCCCAGCGTCCTCTTTTTTCTTGACATGTTGGAGAGCATCTGTCATGGAGGTCTCTAGTCGTTAGCTCGTCTGTCAGCCTGAGACAGAGGCTTGCTTGTCACTTGTCATTTCCAGCGCCATATTCAATCTCGCAGTTTTCTTTAGAGATCCTCCATCTTTGTCATTCATGCCAATATTGATTCTGACAACCGAGTGGGTGGGTATGGGGTGCGGGGGTTGGGTGGGGCTTTTGTCTCACACTGCCCTCTGGCACAGACATCTTTTTATTCTCTTTGTCAGTGTGTATATCGGAGAGAGAGAGAGAGTCGATGTAACCATGGGGATTGGATTTCTTTTGAATTCATGAGTGTGGAATAATGTACAACTACAACTCACATTTGCTTGCACGTCAGAAGAGTTAGATTTTCATTTCAGCGGCTGCCTCTTGTACCATGCCATGAAAGTGCAGACTGATAAAAACCTCAAAACATCATGGACTAACAAAGGATCATCCAACATTGAGATAAACCACATTCTGTGAAAAAAAAAAAAGATCATTTTTCTTTTCTCAGCCTTATGAACAAAAACATACTAATACATAGCAATAAGCAAGAGTAACACAAGGGCCTCTTTTATTCTTCCACGCCATCAATCAATTAAATATACGGAGACTGCAGTGTGTCATACAATGTGTTATACAATATAAATACACATAAAATGTCAAAAAATGTGTTTTCTACCACTGGTGTTGGAGCCAATCCCAGATGACACAGGGTAACACACACACCTAAAGTTAATTTAGAGACTTCAATTTTAAATCTGCATGGACTGTGAGAGGAAGACAGAGTACAGAGAGAACCCATCCTCACACGGTGAGAACAACTGCTCATGATTCAACACTTTAATTGGATCGATTTCTCTTTAAAAAAAAAAAAAAGAAAACTGTAAAAACATATCACCGGTCACTTGTGAAATGGGGTGAAGACTGCTTTCAAATTTTAGCTGTTGTAATTGAAAAATGGAGATCAGCGGTTGTGTAGCCTCATATTGAGTGGGAATCCTGTGGAGAAGGCAGTGAACCAGTTTAAATCCTCAGTTTATTTTTGATATTAAAAATGTGCCTGGGATCAGTATAGATTAATCAGTTTCCAACTGTGTGTGATGGTACCACATGGTAATCAGTGAGCTGTAGGGGTGTTGGTGGGTGGAGCGTTGAGGTTTTTGTGTTGCAGTATTCAACATCGCTGTCATACTGTGATAACTACTGAGCCGTTGCATTTTTCTGACTGGTGTGCGGTTGCACCAGACTGTGGCTGACTACAGTCCTTTTAAATGTTTTGTGAAATATTAATGTGATCTAATATGAAAGACAGGGATGTATTTGACATTGATGAATGATTGGCTATTAGAAGCAGAGACTCACAGTCACACCTGTAGCCGTCATTTGTCTTGGTTTTGCTCTCATTATCTCATCACTCAGGATGCTCTGCAGATAATTGTTTAATCTGCCAAATCTGCATGAAAGCAGTGACCTCTGAAATACGTGGACACACTTCATGTTAATAGTGAGACTGAAGGCCTTGATTAAAGCAAACGTGTGTTTTTAAAAATATTTTTTTTTATTATTTAATTAAAGCTTTACTATATGCGATTATGAAAAAAACAATCAAAAAAAACAAGAATACCTTTTTGCAAATCATGGGAAATATTCCATTTCTACCTTCTTTACAGAATCAAATGTTCCAATTCGGGCTGAGGGTGCAGGCAGCATGCAACATGGCAAGAAGATTTGAAGATTTGCAACAGATTATTTGATTGTTTTGAAGGTGAGCATTCCATATACTGTAGCATTCCCATGTGACGCTCTTTTCTTGGCCCTAACCAGCTGCTTTTTGTGCCTAAATCGAACCACATTCATTACCAGGAGACGGCTGTCATTGTAATAAGTGACATCATTTCGGTTCAGAAACATCACTATCTGTAATATGGTGATCTTATCTTAAAATGTAAATATGTCAAATTATTTTATGTAATGACTAAACAAGACAGCACATGACATCACTATCCAGGCACACGGTGACGATGAAGGAGACAGTTAACCGTGCTCATTTTCTCACATTATTGACTTTAGTTACTGATGCTGAATGGAGAGTGGTAGACAGCTGTGTGCACCGTATGCTCTCATGTGAGGTCTGGATTCTTGGCCTGACCTTCAGTGACTTTTGCTAAATAGGTTAAGCATGTACGTTTCGATCACGGGTGGACTGGGAGTCATGCACAGCAATATCAAATGGATCATTTTAATCTTCCACAGTCACTGTATGAGAAAGGCTTGTAGAATAATGTGTCCATGTTGCAAGCGTGATTATGGAGCCCTGGTGATAATCATCCTAATGTTTCACTTACATTTTGCTCTATCATTAGTGCTGACTTTACCTCTGACTCATCATCCACTGGGATGAACTACATTAGAGGCAAGAGTGTAATATTTGGTTTTGGAAAGATTACAACATCACTTCTACCGTGTCTACCACAGGGTTCAGTTAAATGCTGTTGCGGTAGTTTGTTTTATTTTTCCACCAATCTCATAATCCGTCAACTTTACAAGTGCCAATCCTCTATCAGTAATTTAGATGCAAACACATTTCTGACAATCTGGACATTTATCAATGTTAAAAAGAAGCTAAGTGGCACTGTAACATGATTATTGTAATCAAAGCCTTATCCTTGTGTCAATTGAAAAAACACAAAGCCAAATTTATCAATAAACATGGCTGCCCTTATCCAGCTGTTTAAAGTAACTACCTCAGGTGTTAAATATCAGGAACTCTGTAATGGTATGCCAATAACATTGAGAGAAAACAGTATATATTTCATTCACAGCACCAGAAACTCAATACTTTACTTCAGCTGCACAGGCACACTGGGTTAGTTTAGCCCATTAAATCTCCATTATGTCTCCTTCTGCTCTCTCTGATGATCTAAACTGTGCTAACACAGCCAAACGTTTGTGCTTTCAGAAAACAGAGCAAAGAGAAAATAGCCTTAGACTGAAAGAGATTTGGAAAAGTCTGAATTATTCAGTTTCATAATGTTATCATAAATCATTTCATCTGACTAGTGTAAAGTGAAATATAGTTTCAAGATACATTTATTAACTTTCAAGGAATTACTCAATAGAAAAATCACATCATGATTTTATGTCAAACATATTGATTAATGCATTTTAATCAAGCAAAGAAAAAGTCTAAAATTGGCACCGAACAAAATGTAAGAGAAAGAGTCGGAGTCAGTTACAGGAACAAGTGATAGTGAGTAAGGATGTGCCTTCTCATGTTCTCGCCACAAGAACACATATCGGCACCTAAGATTTAGGATATTGACATCCAGTTACACACAACTAAGCAACACAAGATGAAGCTCAAGTGCAGCGGCTAAGTGAAAGAAACGACAGAAAATCTATCAACAGAAAATTTAAGAGATAGGATGTGTATAAAAAGAAGTGTTTTTTTTTTTATTCAGACCTGCAAATTCTCTCTTCCTCTTTCTATTTTAGCACAAAGTCAGATAAGAGGATATAAAGAGAAGACTCATGAAGCATCACTGTGAGCTTCCTCTGGTGGTACTTGGAGGTAAAGATTGATTTAGATTACATACATACATATATATATATATATATATATATATTTATATGGGCCATTCTACCGAATTCGTGCAAATTGCTGTCCCACAATAAAAAAACTATTTAACAAAACAATTAAGAATTCAGACCTTCAATATTTACTAAGATTATGTTATGATCTAGGTAAACACAAGACTGTAACTATTTAGTAATTAAGCTAAATATATACAAAATCATCATTTATGCTACCTTCCTAGGTACTTTCTATTGGGAAGTAGTTGTCCCAATCTCTAAGCCCTAAATTTCAATCCATGAAAATAATACTTAAAAGAATTTTGTCATTTTTTCCAATGGTGTATTTTAAAATATATGTTTGGTTTCTTTTAAACAGAATGTAAAACATTTAGATTCATTTTGAAGTTTTTTTTAAAATTACAAAACATGCTTTAAAAAATGCTGTCCCACACTTTCATGTCACAACCGTAACACGAGTTGTTTTACCACATGGGTGGAGCCTGGTTTTAGTCACACCCCAGAATTTCTGACCAAGAAATGACACTGCATCCCTGTCCCTCATGGCTGCATGGTGAGATATTACCTCTCATAATTTTTAAGTAAATGGGCTCCAAAGTCTGAAAATCAGCATGTTACATTAATAATTGTCACAACCGTACACATATTATCTCCAAGTAAATACACTTTTGGGGGCTCAAAACAAAATATTATGTTTTGTTGTGTGTACAACTGTTCAAACATCTGTTCCTAGCCATTTACTTGTTAGCATGTTTGAGTTATGCTAGGAATTAGCTAAAAATGTCACAACCGTAACAGTCACAACCGTAACGAATTGTAACGTTACGGTTGTGACATAATCATTATGGTGTACGGTTCCACATATTTAAGGACATTTTTCATCATTATTATTACATTATACTCATTAAACATGATAATAATAATAATAATAATAATAATAATAATAATAACAATAATAATATTGTTATTATATTTGATTTGTAAAGCACATTTCATTCTTAAGAATCTCAGAGTGCTAAATAATGTTTGATATGATAAGGAAAGAAGGAAAGAGAACGAAACTAGAAACGAAAGAAAGGAGGAAAGATCAAATCTATCAGTGATTTATCTGACAGGGAGCAAAGGAAGGTCAGAAGATCATGGCGAAAAAGACAGCAACATCACAGGCTATTGGTGAAAAGTCAAAGAGAGGTGGAGAGATTGTGCACAACTTCCACGCCACCTCCCACACCCTCTGCCACGCCTTCTCCCATGCCGCCTTCACCTTCCACGCACTTCTAGTGAGACTGTTACTCCACGCACTTCTAGTGAGACTAATAAGAGACGTTGGAATGCGTGACCACAGAAAAATAAACTTGAATGGAAGAAAGAAAAATATAGAAAACGGTGCCATAGATTGTGCGTGAGGCCAGAGAAGTCAAAATGTTCTACAAGAACAAAAACTCAGAAGGAAGTATGGAAGCACAGAGTTCCTGCGCATATCAGAAAGACCCTTCTTTTCCATAACACACTCATGCACAATTTGCAGAAAAAAATACAAGTCTGCCAATTATAAAGAGAAACATGGATTAAGAAGCGCATTGACAAGCAGGTTGCTCAGAAAATACAATCTTGTTTCTATGCTCAGAGAAACACTAGGCAGCTCCGACAGGCAGCTCTCAACACGACTGCAGACAACCCACATCTAAAGTTCACATATCAGAGACATAACATTTGTGTTGGTAAAATTCACATTAAAAGGCAGGTTATGAGTTAATATTAAGCAATAAGGTTGAGGGGATATAATACAACCTTGCAAACAAAATACTGTGGTCATGAGCAAAACAGTGCAGTCACTACCGTAACAGTGCGGTCACTACCGTAACACTGAATGTTTTGTCAAATAAAATAAGAATTGAGTCATTAAATAACATTTTATGATAACTATTGGTTAAATATACATTCAATGTAATAACTAATGAACTCTGAGATCTCTATGATCAGTGTAATTCATTTTACAAAAAAGATTGCATTTCAATTTTGATGAGTCTTAGAAAATAAACTTTGAAATTTTGTTTAAAAAATAATTTTAAGTGATTTAGTTGTAAAACCCTTCATAATAAATTACTAAAATTATTCTTTAGAGGGTGTATGGACACACAATATTAACAGATTAATATAATGGTTTTTATTGCAGTGTGTTGCTGTGTTACGGTAGTGACAAATTTCAGGAGTTGAAAAACATTTCAAGAACAGGCAGACATTAATATATGAAATTTGACTGCGCCTTTACTAGATATGTACCATTGAAATATGGTACAATATATGTATGGACAAGGTTTTTGGAAAAAAACAACTTTTGAAAATGTGTTTCCAACTCTGGACTTTGCACGAATTCGGTAGAATGGCCCATATACATAAATGTGTATAGGCTTTTTCCAATTTAGATATGAACCATGTACAACATTTTGGGTCAACCCATGGCCAAGAGGAGAGGAATTGGGGTGGTAACCATGGGGTTGCTGGTTCAAATCTCAGCACAGGTTAAGGGCACACAAAAGTGCCTCCCACTACTCCTGTTGCCATTGGTGTGTTTGTGCGTAAAAAAATGGATGGGTTAAATGCAGAGGATAGATTCACGATCACTAATTGGTGTCACAGAGGATAATGGGGGAACTTTTTGACCATAATCGGAGATTTACTGACCTACTCAAACATCAAGAATAATTAAGATCTCTAGCATTGTGAGCATTCTAATCATATCCCACTTCTTGGAGGTGTGTATCACGTGGCATCTCTTGTCTAACCTAAGAAAAATCCATTATCCATAATGAAAATCCCAGCTGACTCTGGACAAGAGGAAGTTCAGAAACACTGGAAAATAATGTGTCGTCAACTGTTTTAAGAAACACAAGATAGGGGAATTGTATATTGTCTAAAGTTGTTGTCAAAGTGATGATTAAACTTCTTCGGGTTCCCTTTTCAATGCCTTGCATCCGCGGTGCATCACTGTACCCAGTTCTTTGGAGAGTCATTAACATTTACAGCGGTCATGGAACTGTTCCATGACTGAATAAAATAATCATTTCAGTCTATTATTAAACATGAACCACTGCACACAGCATGGGCTATCTCCACTGGGGAGGAAGGAGCACAGGAAAATCTCCTGTTAAAACCTTTAGAAAGACAAAGGTTATGGGAAATTCTGTTCTCTTTTGTCAGTTTCCTGCCAGTTAAAATGATACTGGGCTAAAAAAAATTAAATCTCGGCATGAGGGATTTCTCCAAAGAATCCAAGCAGCGTTTAAGATATTCTGCTGAGTGCTCAAAATCCCCTGAAGCACAGTAAACACAGAGCATCATTAGCATTCTGGGTTCAGACAATGACTGCAAATGATCACGTAAGCCAGACAAGACAAAGGACTGAAGCGGTGACCAGGAGGAGGTTTGGGTCAGCAATAACAATTAATTATTGAAATGCTGAGAAGAACAACATGGCTTTTTCTAATGGGGATGTCAAAGACAGATATCCTCACTGCAAACAACTCCATAAAACATTGATGAAAACTAATTAATGGACTTAATGTACAGTATGCTGATATGTTACAAAAAAATAGGAATTAACTGTATTTCAGTTTAAATAATTTATTTTTAGTAGGTGAATTAAAGGTTAATTTAGATAATGCTGCTGTGGTAATTATCGCACAATATTAGGTACTTAGATGAGGACAACACAAATCGCATTAATGATGCATTTACAGTTATTGTTTTCTTTATTGTAAATGAAGAAGCCAAACCTCAACAATGTTCAAAAATATCTTCGCCTCAGTCCATTCCATTGTGGTTTAAGTCAGTTGCCAGAATCATATGCTGCACTCTTAATTTTCAGCAAACCACATTTTGTCTAAGTTCACATTTCTGAAACAATTACTTCCTGTTTATGAATAAAAATCACAAATTACAGAATGTGATTTTTAATTAAATTCTCAAAAAAATAAAAGAAATGCTTATATATTACATACAGAGAATCACCTTTTTCTCTTTTTACAGTAAGTGTGATATAAGGCTTTAAGGACAACCTGTAATAAAAAAAATAAATTGTCTGCTTATTTCCAAAGCCAGAGTAGACAGAATACAATGTAGAGCAAAAACACATGGTCAGTTTCTGTACAGTTTCATATTTTATTTCTAGCACTGATGCATTTTTGGCCATGGGTTTTTCAGTGAAAAAATAGAACAACAATGCAGATCACAAATGCGCCAATGGCACCACCCCATTCAAAGTGAATGAGCAGCATTTGAAACCTCCATGACAGTTTGGCACTTCCCTCAGGAGTGCACTCCTTTGCTACTGGAACTACAGTATATTGTCTGTTAGCACATTGGTATGTCAAAATAGCCTTTATTTACATCTTAAAGTGCTTAAAGTGGAATATTTGTTCAGTTTAATGATGTACAATCTTAACACACATCCTGTAAAGTGATTCCTCTCTCCAGTCCACGGGTGGATTTATATCGGAGGTCATTCAACTGAAGCTAACGACACTCTGTTTCATTTACCTCGATACGCATCAAACAGTTTGAACTACTGTGGAACGTTTGATTTATGTTCGTTCAAAAGAGGAAAAACACCTATATTAGAAGGGTGGCAAAGCTTTTTAATTTAACCGCAAAACCGAAAATCTTCCTGGAACAAGAGTAAGTGCTCTGCACTTAACGAGTGCCATGTATCTGTGCAGCGAGACTAACATACTCATTATCGTGAATAATAACCTGGTCAGTCTCTTGACAGAACAAAATAATACAACACCTTGGAAAAGGGCGATAAAAATGAAGAACAACCTGGAGGAATGACTGGTCATTACCCAGGAGCCGTGGTCACTCTAAGCGGTAGATACAAGCAGTTCTGCACGTTAATTAAAGCTAAAACTCTTGTAAAGTGTAATTCCTGAAAGAATAACTGCTGGGGTATAACACATCATATGCAGAGTAGGTTATGTACATAGATCAAAACTGGAAACACATTTTAGATTAAACAGAGCCAGAGTTTGGGGAAGGGTGGGGGCTAAAACTTAGAGGAAACCATTAATAAACAGAGCAAAAGAACAAATGGTGACATCTGGTTCAGCAGTGGGGCATCACGAGCCATGTGGGCAGAGACAGTGAGTGTAAATTGAAGCATCAGCTTTTGTACAAGACATGGCGAAAAGCAGAAAAGCAATTTCATCGTCTTCCATCTGTAAATTAAAATAAAGAATTTGCTCTGTACACAGTGACCGTTCAGGCTCTTTGGGAAATGGCTGAACCCAAACACAATCACAAGAGATGTGAAATCGTTCCGTCTGCTGCCGGACACTAACAGATGAAGGATGACTTTGTCTAATTACTTTTACTCTCCTTAGGGATTTTTGTAGACAGCTGTTACTTTCAGGTTATGATATCAATAATTGTGTTTTCTTAAACTAGAATTCTGGGGTATTGTTTCATTTGAATTCTGCTCTATGCTGTTTAAATGTGTGCCAGTCTGCAGAAGAATCAGTCACTGATTCTTGCTTTTGATTCAATTAATAAGGGATTTATTCTCCACCTTAGATGTTTCATGTAAGGATATGTTTACTTGCTACCTACCAACCGTCCTGGTTTAAAGGTACACTGTGTAAAATTTAGCAACATGAAGTTGCATCAGGCAGCTGAATATCCTTCACATCTGCATTCCCTTCCTAGTGTGTCGGAGAACTTATGGTAGTTCTTCAGTTATCTTGTTTCGTTGTTGTTTGTTTTTATTGTTGGCCTCTCCCTGTGTAGGGGTCACCACAGCAGATGATCTGCACAAATGATTTGGCAGAGATCCTGACGCAACCCACTGGGGGTCAACTTAGAGTGTCCAATTAACAAAGAATAATGGGGAGTGGGTACCTTGCTCAGGGGTAGCTCAGGCCTTGACCTGGTGGGGACTCAAGCTGGCAACCTCCCAGTCACAAGCCAAGTTCCCTTTCCACCTGGCCATGGGCTGCCCCACAGCCTCTGTGTAAAATGGCAGCCTCTATAGAGCAGAACTGGCTCCTGATACTCTGCAAGCTGCCAGCACTTTGTGTGACTCCTGCAGTCCCCAGGCTTAGGTCAGGGAGTATTTCTGTAAAAGGCTTGTGTCTCACAGCATCGTCTTACTGAGGCCCTGGTGACCAGCAGGTCTGGGTTGCACTGCTGTACACAATCTAGGCTAATTGAGCCAGTGTGATGCCACTGACCTCAGCTAATCTTGTTGCGTTGAGCCATGGTGCTCTGAAACTTGGACAGGCTCCATGTAAGGTTGCAGTTAGAAAGCTTGACTTTGTTGCTGTCACAGTGAACACTCAGAATATTGTGGTGTTTGTGACCATTTTTTAAATGTGCCCACTTTTCATTTGATTTATGTCAGTAAGCACATTTTCTTTGACGAGTTTATGATCTCAATCATTAGTTTTGGGTTGTCTTCAACAGAACATGTCAATTTATGTTGCTGTTTAGAGGAAGATAAAGCACGTTTTAAATGATGAAAGTTGCATGTTGGTAGTAATGGATGTAATAGTATGTCCTGATTTATCTTCCAATTAACACTGATTTCTGTCTGTTTTATTACTGTTCTACATACCAACATAATTCACTTTTTAGGATGAAACTGTTACATCAGTGATGGATGTAATAGCCTCTCGATTAACTCTGGCACACATGTTTATCAGTGTGAACTGTCCATGTCTTAATAAAAAAAACAATGAGTGGACACTTGTGATTGACAGCTTGTGTCATTGAAATCAGTGGATTAAAAACTGACGTGGCTGCCGTCAAATTGCTAATCGCGAGGCTTCACAATGGGTGTTCCTTTTGATTTTGATGATTCTCACACAGGTGTGTCTAGGAAAGTGGAAGTCTGAAGCAGCTCACCGCAACACTCATTAGTTATGTATTCAAATAGTGGCGGGGCTTCTCCGTGGAAGTACCTGAGTGGCCGCCGCAGGACTTAAGTGTCAAACAAGTGACTGATTGCAGAACAAACCCTCTGATAGACTGAAAGTATGAATTCCTTGCCATGCCTGGGTAGAGGTCAATCTCTCTCTTCCACCCACCACCTCTGCACACATTACTTCCCACTGCTGCTCCCACTGCTCACCTCTGATGTCTGTGCAAAGAAACACGAGCTAAGCCCTGTTTCTCATTATGATCTTTGACATCATCCATCATTATAAAGTTCATTATCAAGATGTTTTCCTAGACTGTCATTAGCCTTGGCTAACACAGGGTGATTGATGTGGCCTGCCGCTGATGAAACTGCTGCTTGATCCTTGTCATTAATCTAGATTTTATGTGGTGTCATCCTTTGGCCTCTTTTTTCGTAACTGTGCTACAAGGCGCTTCCCTGCAGGCTTCACAAAACCAGGTTATAGAAGCAGAAGTCACAAGAAATGAAGACAAATAATGTGTAATATGTAAAAGAGATTTGCCATAGTTCTCCTTTATGCAAGTCACTTTGAGTAATCTCTGTATACACTATAACTGTGTTCAAAGGAAACTGTAAGCACTGAGCTGGTGCCTTTTAGTAGCATAGAGAGTACCATGGATGGCAGTGTCTCAAATAAGATGGATGTTTTTTGCATTTGATTTGACTGGTAATGAACTGTGAAGGAGTCTGTGAGACAAAATTCCACTCTTTCAAGGAGGCGTCTTGATCTACAATGCAAATTCTAAAGTTTGCCAATTTTAAGCATAGCTCCTAGGAGATAATAAACACAGTCGGCTCCCTGGAGCATTAATTCTTGTCTAATTTTCCATCCATAAGGCACCTCAGAAAAAACAATAAACAGTTTATGGTTTCAGATTAAATCTGCCACCCACTGGTTTTATGCATCTTTGAGAGAATAAACATCCTTGCTCAGGATAACTAGCCTCACTTGCACTTTGTCATCTTCTAGCTACACAATGAAATACTAATTCTACTGCAGCAGAACATCCATCTAACCAGGAATATCTCTCATGCAGAAAAATGCAATTTCCTGCACACTGTGCTCTTCTCTTCACCAGTCAATACAATTACATGTAAGGGGAAAGTCACCATTAAACCCTGAGCTTTCATTTCCAACGCAGTGCTTCCTTTTCAGATCTGAGACTCTTGTTAAGATGAACAACCTGATTCATACCAGTCGGAACATCTCTCAGTATCAGTAGGAATTATTTGAATGTTTACAACACCAATGCCGCTATGTAATCTCACTTTCAACATTAATAGCAAACAAACAGTTCAAATTTCAACCAAAGTAAAAGCCTGTATGTAAGACATTTCTCAGCATCTCAAACATTTAAACTACAGTCCTTTAATGTTCTATTTCAGCTTCTATTCCCAAACTTAAAAAAAAATGTACTTCTGAAAGTCTTCTGTGGTCCATTAAAACCTTTAATCACGACTCTAAACATCACTCACACTTTTCTATTCACCTGAAAGCTAACACTTGATCAAACAAATCCAGGACCCGTGTTATACTAGGTCCACAGACAGTATATTAAAGTAAAAGAAGAATAATTGAATATGAATACCAGTCATCAAAATTCCATGTCATGGCCCATCTGTGGTACATTTGTGGCTCACTTAAGAACACAGTTATTAAACAAAATGTGAAGCCATTTTCATCCCATCATGTGAGGCAAAGCACTCAAGGGCTTTTTGGCTGTGAAGCAACAGTGGGGAAAAGCTCTAAAAACACAAATTTCACTAACTTACTGAGTGAACGGTGAACTTTTACCATTGGTCAACTCAATTCTGCACGTCTCAAACAATTCAATATGTACAGCCCTTGAACCACTCAGTTTTCATGATTTCCTCATGTCTGTAAATCAACTGCAAATCTGTCCTGAAATTAAACTGTGTGCTTGCATCAGAGCTTCAATATGTTCGGTGACTTGAGTAATTTTCCAAGCTAATCTGCTAAAAAGCTTCTGATTGGCTTCTGAGAGTATGGGGTGGGTGGGGATTGGACCCACCTTCAGCTGTGGACCTTTTCTACCCTTATGTATAGTGGCAAGTTGAACAGTATTATAAACACCGGAACACAAGTTTGTTTGTGATGTGAATTAAAGTATGGAGTGGGATTTGTGTAGGACCCACCATCTTTGGTGGAGCTTTATATTCAAATATTATCTGTCTTGGCCTGTTTAAATGCACATATTCAGTTTGCACATAAAACACCTGAATGGAATCCTGAAATATTGCATTTCTGGTACACCATTGCTGGTGTGTGTGCCTGGCTGTCTACCTCTGCTGTTTGTCCTCCTATTGTTACTTGTTATATGGAATGTGTCACCTATAGTGTATGACTGCCTGACACTGCCACCTTTTTTTTGGTTTCCATACCATCTTATCTATGGGGTACTCTCTTATCTATGGGGGTACTCTCTTCCAGTTGCCACAGGAAATGTGGTAAGAGTACTTCTCAGACTCAAAGCTTACTGGGCTTTGTCTTCTGCACACGACTCTGACTGCCCATCATTTAGATCCCCTGTGGACTACCGTGGCTACTACCTGCAACATTTTTTGGAATAGAGTTCTCAGGCCGGCTGTCGCTGACGTCGAGCCCTCTTTCCCTCCCACCAACCTATGAAGCTCTGCAGATGAGGCTGCATGAAAGGACTCCCAGTTCATTTCAGTATTGATTTTACTCTTTACTTTTAAAGCCATAAATGGGCTTGCTCCACCTTATCTGGGGGAGATTTTAAGCTTGCGTGAAAACAACAGGGCTATATGCTCATCTTAGTCTGAATGTCCCCAGGTCAAGATACAAACAGTGGCCGTTCCTTTGTCGGTGCCGCTCCAAAGCTCTGGAACAGGATGCCATCCGATTTGCACTCAATTACTGACCTGAGAGTTTTGCAAACTCAAAATATTTGAGTTGTGTAGAATGGCTTTTAATATTCTGCAGCACAGTGATACTTTCCCTCTGTTCTTTTTCTTATTGATACTTTTATTTATTGTTTTTATTGTTTTACTGTATATTTTACTCCTGCTATGTCTTATTCTCTCTTTTCATGTGAGTACTTTAAATTTTATTTAAAGTGCTATAAAAATGAAATTGCATGATTGATACCTCCCAATATTATATTTACAGCAGTTGATGGAAATACAGATTTACTAAAAGGAAATGTGTATGAGCACATTTCCTTTTAGCAAATCTTTGAATGTCAGTTAACATTTGCAATAAATGTCAATGGAAACTTGACTTATGACTTTCTAAGTAAAATGTCAGACCCTGGAATCAAATCTCACTAAGCTCACCACTCAAAATGGATGCGCGTAACACTATTGTTTAGGATGTGTAACGCGCTGTGTGGAGTTGAATTTCTGTGTTGTCCATAAACCCATGCTTCATTTGTATAGAAATGTCACTGGTTTGGCTAATAAAATGCTCAAACAAGTGACAAAGCAGACACTTAAACATTTGGCTGATGGGACCCATAATCTAGACGACAGTAGACTGGTTTCCTAGTGTTCTTTGAGCTAAAGAGATGAGATGATAGACTGAGGTGTTAATAACTTGCCCGAACTATATGGATTAAGAGAGACTCAGATGACATACTTCAATTATGGTCCGGACGTTATCTTACTAAGACAACCTGGAGGATTAAAGTCTCCTTTGTCACAGTGTTTTCAGAAAATGACCTAGTTAAAAAAATAATACATATATGCAAGATAAGATTTAAACACAAAGTACAATATTCATAAGACTCCAGGCTAATATTGCTTTTTTAATCCATTCTACTGCACATCTAATAGACTCATCAAAAATGTCAGTTAATGAGTTTATCCCCATGTACCTGGGTCACATGTACCTCCATATACCACCTGCACAACTGAGCTCTGCTACCAATAAGTTAGGTGGAGACAGTGGTGCATTGTTTATGCTTGCACGGGGCACCGTGGCACAGACCAATTGCTGCCTGTATATAATGGTAACATTAAAATACGTAGAGGGAATTACTTTTTTATCCACACAGTATATCTTCTCTTACATAATGAAACTGAAACAAAAATTACATACATTCTGTTATACAGAAAAAAACAAAACACAACTCTAAATGTTGTGCTACTGCAGGGAGATCCAGTACATCATACTTTATTCATGGGTTAATAAGAAAAACGTTACTATTAACTCAATATTATTGCATTAATGGCAATAAATCCGACAGGCCAGTAAACCAGTGGTTTTCTAGCTGATCTCTCGCTTAAGTTACTTTTCTACCTTTTTATCTCTCACTCTGGCTCTCCTTCTGCTATATCATCTCTCTCTCACTCTTTGAGCCTAATATGTAAATCAGTGCACCATCAAGTTTTACGCCCCCTTCTCCCACACCTTAAATCACAACTGCAGTCGTCACTGCTGCAACAATCATTCAGCAATGATAAATCACTTCAAGTATCCGTTTGTATAAATCTCTATTCGCTCCTGTACATACAGGATCCTCCTGCAATAATTACTGCAGTGACTATGACTACTGCACAATTTGTAGTTGCTGCTTCTTTTTGTTGTCACTTTGCAAATGCATAATGTTGGTGTAGCACCACTGGCAAATCCCAGCTTACTGAAATAGTGTTGAGCATGGACAGTTTGTGGGCTTGCATTTGCAATGGTGGGTGCACGGAGTTTGGCGACATCACAGATTACTTGACCAAACTTCTACCGGAGGCAGAAACACCACATAGATCAGCCAGAAACAGAAACAATTCTCTATCAACTCTTTACTTCGGCGCGAGGATGAGGTTTATTTAATTTCCTTTCATGGTAGTGTTGTCGTTAGCCTCACAAGAAGTCAGTCAGTCATCATCTACCGTTTTATCCTCCACCGCGGGGGGTGCTGTGCCAATCTCAGCTACATCGGGCGATAGGCGGGGTACACTCTGGACAGTTCGCCAGTCCATCGCAGGGCCACACGCAACTAGAGACAAACAACCATTCACTCTCACACTCACTCACCTACGGTCAATTTAGAGTGTCCAATTTACCTACACATTGCATGTTTTTGGACTGTGGGAGGAAGCCGGAGAACCCGGAGAGAACCCACGCACACAAGGGGGGGAGAACATGCAAACTCCATGCAGAAAGGCCCTTGTTCCAACCGGGGCTCGAACCCGGGTCTTCTCGCTGCAAGGTGAGAGTGCTAAACACTACACCACCGTGTGACCCCCCCACAAGAAGAACATTGTTAATTTGAAAAGAAACATTCTGTGTGGAGTTTGCATGTTTTCTCATTGTGTGGGGGGTGTCTACTCTGGTATACTCAGACAGTTTTGGTTTGGTTATTTAGAGACCAGAAGACGAGTTAACAAGTCTGACTACTCAGGCTGCTTTAACGTCACATACGATTTTAACTCTTTGAATAAGAAATCATAATGATGAAATCCTGATATCAGTCTTTATACTGTGGCAGTAGCTACAAATAAATCCACATATAGGTGCTGAGAGGGGCAAAAAATAAATAAGATGACACTACAGTGGGTACCGAAAACATCAGCTGAAGAGACCGTCTTTAATATATTCTGAAGACAAATTGTTTTCATGCATGCTCAGCAATTCAGCAGTCACGTTGTCCTCAAACCACCGGAAGTGTCTGGACAGGACAGTCTGAAAACACAAACTCCAGAACGTGTCCTGAGAAGAACTTGGCCCAGAGATTCTCTGGAGTTTGATCTTTATATAATGAAAAAACACAAAATTCATAACATTTACTTGTTATGAATTATCATGAGCTTTTTCCGGTGTGTCTCACAGATTTGGTTAGGTGGCTGACAGAGGAAGCTCCAGCAAATGACTGGTGTGAATATTGCTGACATTTGCATTCTCACATACAGTACAGCCCATGTAAACCTGAGAGCGGGTCTGGGCACAGCTTATGTTAGTCATGTGAAAGGCTGCTGATCTGCCGAGGATGAACCCTGCCTCTCATTCAGCTGGAATTGGCTCCAGCTCCTACATGACCATGAAAGGATAAGTGGTAAAGAATGAATGAATGAATTTTCTGTGGTCTATCCAGGAGACAACTGTGACTTGCAAACACCATTGCTTCATTATTTGTGACAGTTTTGTGTCAAAAGCTTAGTATTCAGTCTTCTTCTTTTCTCTGCAAAGACGGTGCCTGCAGCATTTCGGATGACCCACCTGCTCCCTAAGGCTTTCTCAAGATATTTATCCCACTAAATGCCCCCTCTCCATATTC
The DNA here is from genome assembly GCF_019176455.1 of Solea senegalensis. Lineage (NCBI taxonomy): Eukaryota > Metazoa > Chordata > Actinopteri > Pleuronectiformes > Soleidae > Solea > Solea senegalensis. Next base: position 13,222,226 of record NC_058024.1, on the reverse strand, counting down.
CCTGAGGCAAATACACCTTTGTATCTTCATACCAGCAAACTACTGTGTGTGTGTGTGTAAACTGCTCCTCGACATTGATGGATGGAACCTGGCGACGCCTCCACTCTCCTTGCCACTCAGTTGCTGACTGAGCCCTATGCTTTATTCATGCGGCAGAAAAAAAGGTTCCAAAAGGTTTCAGAATATATTAAGGGAACTCTCTCGGATGTCAACTGACTTGTCAGGTGGTGTTAAGCAGAAAGAGTTATAAGGTTTGTACTTCGAAGTCTATGGCAAATGGAAAAAGGAACAGGACGTATAACCGCACACCCTCGCCCCCATGCCGTCAGCTTTCTGAAGACTGTATTACATGGTTAACCAGACCTGGAACAAAGGAAAATGCTGGATGCTGGAGGGTAACACTGCAGGTGGGATTATCCTTGAGGTAAATGTATAGTGTGTCAGACATGGTCACAGATGACCTCACTGTGTTATAAATGTATGTGATGCTTTTTTTGAGATTTGGTAGCAGCTGGTAAATTTGTCTGACTAATTGATTTTACTAAATTGTGTATGCAATAAAATATGCCTTCATTTTCTTTAGCTTTATAATCGCACAATATCCTGTGTGCAAATAAACAACGCTGTTTTCCAGCATTCAAACCCTCACAGGTGGTGAATTATTGTTTAGTTGATATGTTATTATTTAACAGTTGCAAAGATTAAACATCTTTCTGATACACTGTTCTTTTGCACTCTGAAAGGAAGTGTAAAAAGCCAGGGTGATAAAAAACTTTCATTAACATTTCAAGAAGATACTTTTGTCTCATCAACAATTCTTGCTTGGGACTCTGGGAATGTTGGTGAACATACAAAGGGAATGACGCAGTTAGATCTACAGTCAACAGAGTTGATAGGGTGTATGAAAGCGATTTCAAAGCCTGAACTTGGAGCTCGAACACTTGTGGCTACAGATGATGCTATTGCTTAGCAAAACGTTACATCGTGCTGCTAGAATTTCTGAGGTTGTATACAAATTATTCTCTGGGTGGATGCAGGAGTTGGACGTGTGCAAAGATCTCACTTTTCATAAGGTATGTCTCCAGAGCCGAAGTTGTGCAAAATGCACACTGTGTCATAATAGTGGTACAAAATGAAATGCCGTCTGACTCAACTGTTGAGAGAGACTTGAGTCTTTTCTAGGGAGAGTCAGTTTGGCTTGATTGGACTTGTCCCCACTTGTAAACTCTTCCGAGCAGATTAAAAACTCTTCACAGCCCCAAATACTGAACAATCTCAACGATCCAAAAAGTTAATGATAAAATTACACAAACTGAAGGACAACACAAGATGCCTGCATATATTTTTTGGATCAGTGCAATTATTTTGCTGCTTGAGGTTTACTCTCTGTCTACAACATAGCGTCTGACAACCACAGAGCGTATAATGTGAATCATAATAGCAGTTTAAGTGAATCTTTCATTCGGGGATTCGTTCATCCCTGACATGATACCTGATGGCGTCAGTGCTTTTACACTTTAATACAATCAGTGCAGCTCAGAATAGCACACCTATGCTTTGATGATGCTGAGAAAATAAAAATATGCCGCATAACGTCTTTTCTAAGAAAAATGATCCGCACTTTAATAAATATTTCCGATCATTGTAAATGCAAAATGCCACTCACAACAGGCATAGGATACTTTAATCTTCCTTTTATTTCTCTGGTCTGCTTTTACTTTAACTTTCTTCACATGTATTGAATCATTTTCCGGCTATCATGAAGACATGTTTATTCATGGACCTATTTATATATGTAGCCTATTTCTCAATTATTTCAATTGTTTATTTGTAGTGTTAATCATAACATAAAGAATACATTATCTTAAGGCACTTTGCATAGTTAGGGTAAGAGTTTACAAAACCTGCACAAGCCAATAGGTCACAAAATGATAAAACACTGTACAATATGAAACATTTCTGCATTAAAATGTGTTAACATTATAGTTATCGTTCTATAGTGTGAACATACTCATCTCATCGACATCTTTTTGTTAACATATCATATTCATTTTCATTGAACTAAAAATGTGCATTGTGTTAGGATTATTTAATCATTTTTTTCATGTCCTCTTCTTCCTCACTTGTCAGGAGTAATTTGTAAGCTACAGAATCTGCCAAGACGCCAAATACCCAGCAGCAGAATATTCATGTTTGTTTTTTTTTGTTTTTTTTTAAATAAAGAACAGCGTGTTGATGTGTGAATAATGACTTGTCACAGAGAAACAAATGTAGTAGTGTGATGTTGTTAAAAGCTTTGTGAAATCTCCCAGATGTTGACAATTATTAATATGTAACTTTTTTTTTTTTTAACTAAACTTGTTTGGTCTTATTTAAACAATAACCACGGTGGTTTTATCACAATACAACTCTACTACATTCAAGGTCAGATGTACTTATTATATTACATATGGTAGCATACGGTGGACAATTATCTCAGAGACCATCAAATACAGTCAAATCAATAAAGTATAAATGTTAACTGAAGACAACGCCTGCCAAGTTCACAACATGTTAAAAAGAATAAAGCCAAGTCATTTCAAAATCTGAAATATCTTAATGTTCAGTCAAATCCAACACTCGACCATTTAGCTACCAACGTTCATTAGACTGCTCTACCTGTTCTTTGGCTGGTTTACGCGATGTCCTTCACACTGATCAGTCACTGAATCACCAGATCCTTGTAACATATTAATAGTACTAAACTATTTGTCACTGCATTTGAATCTGTTTCAGCCGATCCTCAGTAACCTGAAATTCTTGCACTTACTTCATCTTAATTAAGTCTCACAATGTGGTTTCTTGCTTGTACAAGCAGTTCCTCACTCTGTGGAGCTACGATTCATTAGAAACAACCCCGGCCAAAAGCAAGGTTATTTTATCATTTCTAATTATTGATTGTTCGTGTCATCAATCATTCCGTCATTTATCATTTAAGACAAACATCCATTCACACCTGCAGTCAGTTTAGAGTTTGTTATTAACCTTTGCCGAACAATCTCTGTGTTTTTGGACTGTGGGGTGAAGCTTGAGTACTCTGAAAAATGATTTGAACCTTTGTGCTGTGAGGCAACATAGTGCTATTCACCACATTGCCATACTGCTCTGATATATTATACTTAACCCTTAGAACACAGAGCATTTCTGCTGCTTTTTTCCATTACTAAGTTTAAACATATAAAGAGGTTAGAAGAATGGGCAATATAGAGTGTCTTATATCCTTTTTTTCAGAACAACCTACTTTTTCTTTCATTTCACCAGCTGTATAAACACATCTGAGTAAAACATACTCAAAATGTTTAAGATCAGATTGAATTTGTGAAATTTGGAAATATGTCACAGTTCAAAGTTCACTTGGCTCGTTTTTATGAACAAAAAGGAAAGAAAAATGGTCTATTTTGTGACTTCTGCACATTTATTATTGACAAACCCCCCACTGCATTTTAGGAGTGGGGGGTTAATATACACAACTCCCATATAAGGAGTTGTGTATTATTCCCACGGACAATTTACCAAAGGTGCCCCTGCAGCACAGATCTGTGCTGCGTGCGCACTAAGGGTTAAAGCTGCAGTGTGATTCTTATTTATGTTATTATACTGCCTCTGTTTTGTCTTTGTGAACCAAAATTAAATTACATTATTTGTGTAGTCCGTCCTGAAAACCCGCCCTCTCAAGCAATGTAGTCAGACCTGACTGAGGGAGCGTTTCCTTGAAGCTGCATTGCATTGCATTGCATTGTTGGGTGGGGGCAAGGATCGTTTATACAACGGGAATCTACGTGCTGAAGGACCAGCTTTTCGTTTTGTAGAATTCCCGTCTGAAACATTTCTTGTGTGCATCTTTGTGTTTTCAGTCGCACTTCAAACTGTTTGTAGCCCTCTTGCTTTCCCAGTGCAATGTTGCTGTTGCCTTCGCCTCCATGTGGAGCTGAAAGGATTCATTAGCAAGATCTGAATGCACCGGACATTAAATGTTTACAAGTCATGCATGACAATTTTAATTAAAACATTACAGGTAAAAAAATCACAGGTCTACAAATTGTATTACATTAGAGTTCCGCTTTATGGTCTGCAGGACTCATTCATGGCATGTATAATATATATAATAAAATAATACAGTTATTGTATGACGGTAGAATTATGAATTATTTGCACAGGGCCGTACTCAGCTTGGTTCCCTAGATGTTTTTTTTTCACCGAGGTTTTTTTTCTATTCTGAGAAACAGCGAACAATGGGCCAACAGTCTATGATCTGATACCTCCCCGGAAGTCCTGAAGGGCCCTGTAGAAGCGTTTTTGGCACAGAACAGTGTACACAGTGTATGATCTAGATGCCTTTCTGAATATGCTCAAAGAGCAGCTGTGACTGCACACCATTTTATGTTCTTCTTCCAACTGTGACGGCCCCGGCCGTCTGTTCTTTTCCCGGCTGCTCGGCTCGCTGTTTTCTTCTGTAGGTGCTGTGCACGCCCATTTGCTGCGCTGACGTGACTGACACACACACAAACACACGCACACACACTGACTGCCAGGCGATATACACCACACAAATGTTGCGGCTTCACTTTTCTGCATGGGATCAGTTGTATTTTTACATTCTTTGAAGAAATTAAACTTTGAATGTTACACTTTGGCACATATTTTCATGTGTCACATCAACATGGTAAAATTCTCAAAGAGCAGAATGAGGAGTTGGTGGTGGTGTGTATGGTGAGCCAAGCAGCAGAGCACAGTAAGACACCAATTTGAGCTCAATCATCACAGAGATTGTTTCAGTGTATTCAGTATAACAAGGATATTCCAGTTTGTTGATGAAGTTTGACGTTTTAACATGATTTTATGCAGAGGATGTTAATGCCATGAGAGAAAAACATGATCTCTTCTCGCCCTAATCAGGAGATTTTTGTGCGATATTTTGTGCATAATTATCATTACCCCCATTTCTTAAATGCAGTCAAAGGTTAAGACAGTATCACATGAATATGCTCACCTGTAGAAAATTAATAGTTTTTATTTTAATTCAGGCTTCGTTGCACTGCCATTTTTTAATCATTGCCAGGGCAATGTTCGTAAATATCTTGTTTCCTCTCTCAGGACACAGTCAAGGTTCTTCAAATCTAATTTACAGCATTGCCATAAATATCAAAAATATTCTAAGCCTGCACATTATTTATTATTTTTTGCAAGTAATATTATGGAACAGACCAATATTTAATGACTCTTATTAAGAATGTATTAATTTAGGACATAAAGCATACTTTCACTTTTAGAAATATACTTTCCTATAATATGTAACACCTGCCTAATTTGTAATCCTACAACATGTTTTAGGACAACATTACCCATGTGTTTTGTTTTATTGTTGATTTCAAGCACCAGAGTCCCTAACTTCCCTGGTGTAGACATGTAATCTGATAACCTGATTTTATTTCAGAAATGTGAGCTGGCTTCACACCTTTAGGTTTGGTACTACACAAATGCCCATAACAGCAGTGGGGTATGTTGAGGACCACTGTGACATATCAGTCCTACTTAAAATGAACAATTTAACGAATCAGTGAGGACTCAGGTTTTAAAAGAAAGGAAACACACCATCCTACATGCAGTGTTTCCTGCAGTCACATTTTCATGTTTGCCTGCATTAAAAGATTTTCTTTCCCAGTTTCCAACAGCTCAGCAAATAATCGGTCAAACATCAGAGAATGTGCTGGTGATACACAAAAAGGATCTTAGCTGTGTAATCGGATATACAACATGCCAGCAAAAAAATGAGAGAGAGAGAGAGAGAGAGAGAGAGAGAGAGAGAGAGAGAGAGAGAGCATTTCAGATGAAAAGTGGCCTTTATATATATATTGCCAGAGGCACCTTGCTATGCTGCGCTTCTCTGTCAACACTCCACTCAGGATGCCAGCTTGCAGAAATTTACCAGAAGAGGAGGAAGAAAAAAAGAATTCTACAATAAACAGGTGCATCAGAATATAAGACACCGGGATAAATAAATGTGTCGCTGGTGTCGACACAACTGTGAGTGTTCCTGTGCTGTGGTTTCACCCCCTGTAGTGATGTGTTGTGTCAGACACCTGCCACCGGCAAATCTGACTCAGAGGAGTGACAAGCATTTACCAAATGAGCGCTGCCAGCCTGCACACACCTGTGTTTCAGGATATGTTAAATAGATTGTCGAGCAACGCTTTGGTATGCAGCTTCACGTGAAAAGGGAAAAGGAGATTTAACTGCAACGTGCATGTCAGCCGCATAAGAGGCGCCACTTAGCAGGACGGGTTGGTTAAATATTTGCCTTTCGTGACACCTGGAAGTGCTGCCAAAATACACTGTGAAAGTGAGCACCTCAGAAGCCAACAGCATTACATTACAGAGCATTAAGTACAGGGTAAAAATACACAAAGGTGACACATGCATAAGGTAATCTGTCACTGAAAATGAAACCTGGCTGGCAGGCAAACTGGTTTATTCCAACTTCAACCAGAAGGATCAGAACCAACCAAACTGTCAAGTCATTACACACATAAGTAATCATGTAAAAGGTAGTGTGTTCTCCTCTTCCGTCAGTGTAACGTAAAGTTCAGAGAAAGAGAGAGACAGACATCCCCTCTGGGTTCAGTGCACAAACCTACACCTAAATCTTTTCTATCAATGGAGGCTTTAATCACTGGCCAGTTTAGAGAGAGCGGGCGCTCCTGTTGGCTGCTCCACTACACCTACATTTGCATACAGGTCCTTAAGGAGAAACATTGCTTCTTCAGCACCAACAACAACTTCCTGAGCTGCAAAGAAAGCCAACAAAATCTAAAAGAGATTATAATAGAGATTATCTATAATTTCAAATGTCCTCATGTATAACTGGGATTAGACACCTTAGTTGCTGTCACAATCTGCCTCTCCGGGTACCTTTTATCATCGACTTCATTTTTCCCCAGTCTGCTTTTTTCCATCCCCCCACAAGATGCCGAATGTCATATTTTTCCTTCATCTGTTTTCACATGTGATCACAGAGCTTCCCCTTCCATACACATACTAGCTCTCACTTGCCTCATTATCTGCAGTCACTATTTAAATCTGTCTCTGTTGCCAAGTTTGCCTATTCTAAGTGACTTTGAGCTTGTTTTTCTGTGAAGTCACTTACAAATGTTAGTCATTGCAGGTTGTGTTTTTTGCACTTGGTTCTCGGTTGTGGTTGCGTATTTGAGCTAATATCGTCTGTCCTATTTCTCTGACTAAAACACCATCAAGCCTGGTTTATGCTGCCTTTTGTTGCACTTTTAGTGTTCATCAAGACGAGGAAAAATGCCATTTAAAAACAGACCAATTTATAAGCAGGACAATAATTCATGTTGAGAAGACAAATGTTAAGTAGCAGTAGGAAATAAAACCAAACCATGTGACAAGTGATTGTAACACATTATTTCTGGTTTTACACATATCATTTAAAGAAATAGAAAAAAATAATATTACAGAGAAAACTGAAGGTACTAGAAAAAGCCCTGAAATACACTGTGGTAGGGGAGGTACTGTATGGAGGATGATTTTAAAACAAGAAAAATAGGTGGGATTGAGACCTGAAACCTGTGAGAGCAGAGAAGTAAGTAAACTGCTGAGGATGAACAAAAAGTCCCAGTTAGCAAAGATTCAATATGTTACTCAACGTAACGCTGTTAATGTAATTTAATAAAGTGTGGGAGGAAGGAGTGCCAGGGAGATGGAAGGAAGTAATAATTGTGCCGAGAAGGAAACCTGGGAAGGATGCCAGTCAGCCGGCAAACTACAGGTCCATTGCCTTCACATCCTGTGCTTGTAAATGGATTGAATGGATGGTCAATGAGAGCCTAATGTATATCTTGGAGAAAAGAGGTGTGATGGCTATGTAGCAAAGTGGATTTAGGAGAGGAAGGGTCACTATTGATCCAATGCTATGTCTGGACAATGAAGTACAAAATAACACTATGCGTGTTATGAGAGAGGAGCTGGTGATTTGGAGAGTTTACTTTCTGAGTGGAAGATTCCTTCTTGATAAAGGGCCAAACGTGAAGAATGGAACACCCTTGGGAGTGTTTTATTCTGTAGTTGTAAATATATTGCGAATGTGGAAAAAAATGTGGAGAATATAATGTTAAGGGTTTAAGGCAGAGGACAATATGAGTATTTATTTTTCTTTTGAAGGAAAAAAAACTTTCATCTTATTTCAGGTAATAACCTGAAATAAGATGAAAGCAAAATTTTAACTTGAAAATAATATTCTTCCTTTTCTGAAGTTGTAATACGTTAAACAAATACATAAAAAAATAAATTATGCTCTCACCAAATGTCATGGAATTCCCTCGAGGCATTCCTGATATCTCACGGTCACAAGAACGTTAAGTCACTGTGATCTTGAACTTAGACCTGCAGGCACCACAATTTAATTTGTCCTTCTTCCATAAGTCCAAGTGTGAACATTTGTGCCAAAGTCAAAGACATTTTGTCAAGGTCTTCCAGAAATATCTCACTCACAAAGAAAAAAAAAAAAAGTACTTTGTAAGGTTATCTTTGGTTACCAAAATCAAATGAGTTCCTTCTGTGAGTCCATGTTAACGTTTGAGCCAAATTTGAAGAAAGTCCCTTGACATTCTTGGGAGTCTATACAAGAATGGGATGGACAAAAGAAAAACAACACCTCTGGCCACTCACTGGCCATCACTGGTGCAGAGGCATAAAAAAAGTAATAAATATTATTAGATGTCTTAGCAATGGAACGAGGAGCTGATCATCCATCAGTGAAGTAAACAAATATATGTGAGTGTAATCAGATCAGCTTTAGACCACAGAAGTAAGTGATATATGGGTCTGCAGCGTGCAAGGCTCAGGCTCTCAGAGTGTGTTCGGGGGCAGTGAAAACATTGCCTAAGTGTACACTTCAAGCTGAGGCAGGAGAAATGTCACTGGTGCTCTGTTGGAGAAAGCTGCTTGTAAACTACCGGATAAATCTGTGGTGACATGGAAATAAGTCATCCAACCAAAGGAGTGTGACAGAGCAGTGGGAAAAGATGGGAAAGTGGAAATATTAGGTTTTGGCTGGACTGGAGGTGCAACAGCGGGAGGTGTGAAAAAAGAGTTTTGTCCGACTTTAATATAGCCTGTAATCCCTGTGTGGATGCTGAGAGCTGTAGGTGGTACATTTAGAAGTGTGAGGAATCTACATTTAGAATGATTGTGTGTAGGAAAAAAAGGTGCAAGGATCACATGTGGCGACTGTACGTTACCGCAAAGATACTTGTGATCTCACGTTTTTGAAGGAAATTTCACCTATTTGCATGTCTACAGATGTGCATCTCAGCATATAATAGTGTTTGTTAGGTAGTGTGGTTAGGTTTCGGCACCATGGCTCATCATGTTTTTTCTTCATAGCATCGACATAACATTACATGTCACAGGGTTAAAACACAAGGCTACCATGGTCTTGCAGTTCTAAAACACACCAGTATGACATTTGGTCTCAACCTGGTCTAGGTTTCTTTCTCGTGGACCTTTTTGCCTTCACATAATTTAGTTTCATATCCAGATCAGAATATTTCCTCAATATCCGGCTGCTGCAGCCCATGTGCTTCAAGGTTCAATGTGTTCAATGTACATTGAGTGATGATCTATCTTCTTCATAACTTGATTGTAACAAGAGGTTATTTGAGTTTTGGTTGCCTCTCTATCATCTCTAACCAGTCAGGCCATTCTCCTCTGACCAAGGAAAATGCATCAAAAAGACATTTTCTCTCAGAGAACTGTCACACCCTGGATATTTTCAAATTTCTGGACCATTCTCTGTTAACACTAGAGAGTGTTGAGACTGTGTTTCTGAAATACTCAGACCAGCCTTCAGCAGGTCATCTTGACGATGGATACATGCATACATGCATTAAGTTGCTGTCACGTGATGACCAGACGTAACTTTTTTTTATGCGCAAAATGTACAAATGTAATATTTCCCACGGTTTGGACGGGCAGTCTGCACTCTCCAGTCTCATATCTTGTGCAAGGTCAGTAAATGTCAGCTTCTACTTTATGACATAATGTCAGTATACACACATTGGTTCAGAGAGAGGGAGAGGGAGCGAGAGAAGAGGCACAAGAACTTATTCAATATAAGAGCCTATTTGTGCATCCTTTCAATTGCCCTTAACAACTTTACTATTTCGTTAAATGTCTGGGGAGGCAGAAAAGAAAACCCCAAAACAACAACCTGCTCCTCCTTTAAAGATGGCTCCATGATTTGTGAGCAGTGCATCATGCCTCGTTTGAATAAATCATTGGCCTCACTGCGCTCCCTCGCTATGACTCCATACCACAGCAGGGGGCTTGCCACCCAGTTTGGGACCCACTGTTATTGGGCATCCAGCTGTGTTTTGTGAGTCTTGCCAGGTATTTAAAAACTGTACCTGGTAAGCAAATCATGGAAGGAACGAAAAGATTAGAAGAAGCAGCAGCAACAGTGAAGATGAGTGTGGTTGACTCTTGGTCAGCTTCCTAATAAGGACACAGTTGATGAAGACAATCTGGCTGCTCTAGGAGTAAAACAGCTCCAGAAGATGGCAGTAGAGCAACATTTGGGATGTAAGCTGCTATTTACAGGCAGAGAAGAATTGGCTTTTTTTTCTTCTCAGATGTTTTTGTTTCTAGAGTTTTCCATCATTTCCTTCATCCTCCATTTGACTTTTTCCCTGTCATGTTGCACTTTGGATTCTTGCATTTGGAAGCTTCAGATTCTGACCCCGTATACCTCACCAACCTGTAAGCCTTCTTTTTTTTTTTTTTTTCTAAATGGTTATCGTTAATCATTTTTGTTATGTGTAATTAAAGACAAGGGTATGTTTCTCCAATAACACACATCATTACTGCTAAACGCAAACTACATCTAAAAATATGAAAAACCTTTTTCAAAATGGGTAAGAGTGTAGAAAATGAAATGCGTACACAACACACATACAAACACATCAACTGCACATAAACTGTGTATAATATGTAGATAACACAGATGTGGACAAAGGCTTTTGTGTAAACAGCTGCATAAGCTGGTGGTGGATGTCTCGAGGCACAAACTCACAATGATCATGTAGACGCGTCCTCCTCTGGATATCACATGATATTCGTGATGCTGCTCGCTGCTGCGTTGTCTTCAGGCTGCTGGTCGCCTGAAACACGACACCCACCCACCGATGGAGGAGCAGGATCATCTCATCTCACGGAAGCTTCGTCCGGTGAGTCAAAGCGCCTGCAATGCATGGCAGACTCACTGTCACTGCCGATGCTGGTGTGAATGAAGAGAACCATGTGTGACGATCACTAGGATAAGATTCTCAAAGATGTACCATGTCACTGAGGAGAAATTAGTCTAACATTAGTACACACCTCACACTCATGGAAAAGGAGTACATACACCAGGATGTCAAAACACGTTAAATATTGCATATTATCTACTAGATCGTCATGATAACTACAGCACAGATGTCCTACGACACATTACTCACCAAACCGTAATGTCACACATTGCACACATTACCCGCAATATGTCACTTTACAATGCGGCAAGGAGAACATCCTGTAAGTGCCTATGCAGTGACATGCTCACCATGACTTTCATTCATAAATGTAGCTTTAAAAGCATATTTTAAAAGTGTATTTCTACTGCAGTACGTCATCAGTGACAATCTTAACCGTCAAGCTATATAGCACAGCTAAAGTCTATCTCAGCATGACCAACAAAATGTCTCCCCACACCTGACCAACGTGGTCGTATCCTGTAGGAGGCAGGATCACAAGAGAAACAGGGGAGTCCCATTTCCATGTTGCACAGACAGACACAAGTGTCTCTCCTGACAGATGACCCAGAGAAACTCCGACAAGCTCCACCCACATTGACAAATATTTTATTTTCTATTATTGTCCAACTCTTATACCTTTCCACCTTTTCCAAGTCTACTTCTCTCTCATATCACTTCCTTTACAGTATGCTGAAAGTTGGGTCGATAGGTGTGAGTGTGAGAGTGAATGGTTGTCTCTATGTGCCCTATGCCCTGTGATGGACTGGAGACCTGTCCAGGAGCCTTTTCCACCATCTCAGCTGGGATTGGCACCAGTGCCCCCCCCCCCACGACCCTGATGTGGAGGATAAAGAGGTGAGAGATGGAAGGATGGATGAAAGTTGAGTCTGGAACTATAATCAATAATGGGGGGGGGGGAAGTTGCCTACTCCATCTGGAAGGACATGAAAAACTTGAGCTCATGTTGTTTATAGCTTTGGGGTTCTTTGCGGGCATATACTGACTACTGTTCTTAGAGGGGGATCATACACAGGCACTGTTCATAACAGCACTGGGCAGCAGTGTAACCACAGATGCTGCTGCTGAAAGGTCAGTCTAGGATTGTCCACGCTGATAACATGCTGACACTGCTGTGTAATGTTGCAGAAATCCAACAGCACAACAGCACACATGTTGGCGATGAGAACAAAAGGCACAATATTTGCCCTCACACAGCAGGTGTTTACATCAGGGACGTTTTCCCATGTGTTTGCTCACTGCTGAGACTTTTCAAGTACACGCCTGTACTCTCGACTTGGACGCTGCTGAGACCAGAAGAAAACCAAACACTACTGAGCCATTCTGAGACTCGCCAAGATTATTTGTGTAGCAGGGTTAGACAGGAGATTCAGTGTTTGTTGTCTTGTGGTCATTACTCAGACCACCTTTTAAAAGTTATTTTCTTTTTTAGTTAGTGTTATGTATATATATATATATATATATATATATATATATATATATATATATATATATATATATATATATATAATCTGTGGGATTTATGTGACAGCTGTGATACGATATACATAGGATAGGATAGGATTCTACACCATTATCACATGAGAATACACTAAAAGTTCACACTGATCAGCCCTAACATTTAAACCAGCGACTGGCTTTATCCACTGACTTGAGTAACAGGAGCAAAACCAGTCATAGTGTTGGTATGTGTAGGCTGCAGCTTATAAGTGTGGCTAAATGGGGGTTTGACTCTTTTAAAAACAGTTTAGCTGACTCATTGATGCAGCAGGGAGCAGAGAGAGAGGTTGCACCTGTGCTATACTGTATATATATATATATATATATATATATATATACACATAGTGCCATATAAAATAAGTGGGTGTGGCTAACCCAAAAGTGTCCAAAGAGGGACACACGACCCGCTCTGTGAGTGTGGGGGATAATTCAACTTACTGTTTTACTTTATGCAGTTGTGTTGTTCACTCTTGTGGCTTGAAACATGTGCAGCACCCAGAATTCTGAAACTACAAACTACCTAGTATATCTGATTGATGGCAGCAGGCACATTCGTATATACTGACATAAAATAGTATTTGAATATTTGTATTCCTGCTTCAAAACCAGAAGCAAGGGATCTAGATGCTCAGTAACACTTCAAAGCTGTGAACCACACTCAATTCATGAGTTCTACACCGGGCCCTGGAGTCTCTTTCAAACAAAAACAGCACATTACACAAAGTGCCAGACAGGCCTGACATCAGCCCCCAAACTTAATCTAAATAAATAATATTTTTATTTTAATAAATGTTTAAACAGATGTGAGTGGGTCCAGATTTGATTCAGGGGTCATTGTGTGTTCAGAGTTTAGTTCCGCACCAAGCTTATTTATTATAGGTTATTATTCTTTATTAGTTCTGGGTATCTTGATTTAGACACATGTTTTTGGTCTTAATATAATATATATAATGGAAGCCGTTTCACCCATGTAAACTTTATAATGTATTAACATAGAATTTTAGAGCAAGATGAATAATATAATGTTGTGAAGAATTTCAGTTTCAAAATCAATAATGTATCTCTGTGTGTGTATTTCATAATGAGTAACAAGTGTGAAGAATTTGAATGTAAAAGTATTATGAAATAAATATTGCTGCAAGATTTAAATATTAAGAATGTATGTCATGGTATTGCGTGATCCTGATATTTCTTTTCTTTTTCTAGAATATTAGCTGTTTCAAATGCGACCTAATGCTCTTTAAGTGCTGCTGTAGAGCAGGTGCTGGTCAAGGGCCTGCAATCAGCCTTTTACAAACATTGTGTGCACTCAAATGAGGTTGATGAATCTATTGTGACTATTTTTGGTACATAAACTTGTTTAGGACAAAAACAAAGATGTCCTTCCATTATTGTGTTATAACTGTACTCTATACTTAAAGCCCAGTGGAGCCAGCAGCATTACCGCCAGTGAGACCCCCTTGGACAGAGCTGCCCTTCACTGCCACTGCTGTGGCACCTTAACCTAACAGAGACACATTAGGCAACTTCCCTTCATTAATTAGGTGACTAATAACAAGACTAAAGGGATTCCACTGGGGAAAATACAGTGCACATGTTGTTTACTAATTACTGTGTTAATGACCCTCTTCCACCGGCTGCTGTCTTAATGGGAAGGTGTTTCTGGATAAGCAGGATTTCACTACTTCGCTATGTAGCTCATTTAAAGCAGCCATCTCCAACACCACTAAATATAACTAACAATAAACAGCACTAAAACACCACACAGCTGCGTCAAATACTAATTTTCTGTTCTGGTGCACACATATCAGTTCACATGCAAGAACACAGCAACGTTTTTGGAAATGTTGCCAACACAGATTTGCAACATGTTTAGCCTGAATGGACACACGGCCTTGCAGCTTGGTTCGACTGCTCATCCGATTCCATCAAACTGAAAATGGCTCACGGCAGCTTAATGTTGTTTTGTTTTTGGGCTTGAGTCCTCAATCTGGCACATAATGTGGACAGCTTTAGTGATGGCATTTTAGCTGATAGTTTTTTTTTATTATTATTATTATTATTTCTTTAAAATACATGGGGTACTATTTTGAATTTATTCCATGCATGTCTAATAGTTTCATTAAATAATACATGTATTTGTGGGTTAATCTGCAAAGGAGATTTAAAAGGAAATTAAAGTTTAATGTTGTGAAAATGAAAAAAAAGACCAGTGCTTTGCAGGGTACATACTGAGAAGGGTGTCTGAAGCTGAGACTGACAATTCATCAGAGGAACATGGGGAAAGCTGAAGATATGCACGCGCACACAAAATAGCAAACATCAGTGGTACATCTGACTTCAGAAATCCATCCTGTGTCAGTGAGGCTTTGAGGAGCAGCTTTGAGCATCTGGGAGGATTTGAGGGCTTCAGGAAGCTCCAGATCCTATTTATGATTTCATGAACATGTAACTCATTACACATCTCAACACTGTGTAAGCTGGGCCCTGGTTCCAAAACCCTGCAGCTTGGAAAAAAAGGCTGCTTTATTTGGGATAGATGAAATGAAGACAGGGTCCACAGTTGTTGTGTTTCATAGTTTCATTTCTTACACTGACATTGGCCATTTATAATAAATAGTTAAACAAACACACATGGTTTTTCTCTTTGGGGGCAGCTCTCAATTAATCCAAGTTTCAACTTGGACTTAGTTTTAAGTCATCTACCGGAAAACATAATCATAAATTCACTGATCGGGAAATCACTGCGGTGAAAATTCCCCTAAGCCCATCTCTTTGGTCTGTATCTGCGTCATGCTCACATGACTGCTTACATTTCCATGAGCAATAAAAAACCCTGCCTGGGTTACAGTACATCTGCTTTTAAAAGGCAGATCATTTTCAATGTTTTTTATACATTTTCATTTAATATGATGGGATACATAATCGGTGGCTCTTAACACATCCCCGCCTTGTTTTCCCCTGCACCCTCCCATGAATGTACATGTGCGAGCTAAGGATGTTAATATAATAACAATTAGTCAATGCATTGCTGTTAAGACTTTAACTGATTGGGAACTTACGAATGACTACGCAGTATGGTGTATAACTCATTAATACCAGCGGAGGGAGCATATCATCCAAAGCAGTAACATAATTAGCAGCCAAAGTAAAAAAACAAACAAACAAGGAAACGTGAATCTAAGGAGCAGTCTCTGAGCTGCACCTTCATCGGGGAGAACAGTTCTGCTACAGCCTGTATGCTGCTTGCTTGTTGATCACTAAAGAAGTAACTAAAAAAACAAACAAAAACAACTCCTCTGGATGTAAACTGTGTTGACTGATGAAAAGCAAACACACTGCATTTCCTCAGGTTGTCCAGGCAATATATGTGTGTATCCCACAAACATCTGTATCATTAGAGAGAAAGTCTCTTCGTTGACATACCATCGTTGTCACTCAACTATCAATTGAGGAAAATGCAGGAAAAGAGTAGTTTGTCTGTATTCCTGCAGCAGGCAGTCATTATACTTTGTAAGCACCATGCCATGTTTTCGGGCATACATTACAATACATTACATTTTGTTGCATCTGCCTCAAAGTGAGCACATCACTAAATATTAGATCTTGGTTACATCATTTCCAAAATTGTCCTTTAGTCTAGAGTGAATGGATTATGCAGGCCAACTCTCTTTCATTTAGTTGGAGCCCAGTTCAGTGGTTTGCTCACAACTGTTGCTCCACTATGAGCCTGATTTTCCATTCTGTTCTGCAGCTGATGCGCTATGTGAATTGGAATGTGACATGCACCTGCTGAGCAAGCAGACCTCTGTTTGGAGATTAGATGCTGCTGAGAAGCAAACACAGATCTTAAACCAGGCTGTTGGACCAGTGCCTGCTTCTCAAATGCAGACTGAATAAATGGAGTGGTGTTAGATGTGTAACATTTATCTCAAGGAGGTCTGAGCTGTAAGTGTTGATGAGCACATACTTACTTGTGCGCTTGTACCTTTGGTGAGTTACATCCTCGCTTGAGTTATATGCAGGTCTTGTACTACATGGTATGATGTGGAATAGACACAAGTTTTTCTCTGGATGTCACGTGACTTGGTCCCTATGACGCAGCAAAAATGAACAGGACTGGACCTGGATCCACCCTGTCAAAGATCACATTAGCAACAGACAGTGTAACTTAAATAATTGCTGTGTTAACTTATTTTCAGAGTTAATGAAATCTGTTGCTTATGGGTTCATCGCTCCGCCTTCTTCTGCTCATTGTGAGAATGTTTTACAGAAGTGATTCCCCGCTGCCTCTGTGGATCTGTGGAGATCTGGTAAAATGTTCTCTCATTTGGCTAGTGTGAGAAAGAATGGAAGAATGGGTTATTTATCCAGCACTGAAGCAATTTATAAAAAGAAAGCAATCTTACTCTCTCAAAAGGCTTGTTGTCACCCAAAGATGAAGAACTAACAATACAGTCAATGGACGTCACATACACAATCAAAAGTAAAGTAAAAGGACTCTTTCCGTTGGTCTTTATTCTTGTCCACATTTCAAACACAGGCACATCAGTTATGCACTGCTTCACAGAATCTCTCTTTAGTAAGGAAAAGGGGAAAAGGTGCACACTGATAATTAGGTAAAACATGTAGAGGAGTTTGTCCCACTATTGTGTTTCCTCTGGTGAATCATGTCTTACATCACAAATTCTCCCAACACATCCAACTTGGTTGGAGGTGTGAAAACATAAAGTGCAACACACAACAGAAGAAAGTACCATGAGAACCAGTGACAACTACAGTGCATCTTTCACTTGAGTCACCCCTTTTAAGCTCATTGGCGACTGAACATTTGACAGCTGCTTGAGTAGTGTGTGGCATTACCTTCATTATCTAGACAATTGAAGGACTTTCTCCCTGATATTTGATTCTCTGCTAATCAGAGCTGATAAAACTGTCAAAAATTGACAGTCTTCCGGTTTTAAAAGTGAAACACAAGAATAGGAGGCCTCCTCTGGTGCAACTGTCTTTGAATGGAAAAAAAAAAATATCTATATTGTCAGGAAACCTTTTTGTGAGACCTCAATCTCTGGCTACATGTCTTCTTCAACAGTATGTAATGTGAATTTCCATTTAGAGGAAACAGACAATAACGCATGACACAAGTGAACATCATGTGATTGATAGCTATTACCATTTTATAGGTTATGTAGCAAATGATATCGGTGACATTCCAGTTGCAAAAACTGATATGGTTATTTGAATTAGTAAAGAACCTTATTTCATCGTCCATCACTACTGTTGAACTTTGTTTAATGTGTTGTAAGTGGCAGTGGTTGGTTTGCAAATGTAACATAAAACAATAATGGTGTGTGTGTGTGTGTGTGTGTGTGTGTGTGCTTGTACTTAATAATTCAGGACCACCTCTGGAATAAACACGACACCTTGTCAGGACCATGGTTTTGGTTAAGGTTAGGTATATAGCTTTAGGCTGTCCAAATGAACAGAGGTTAACACAGAATAAGAATAGCTGCACAAACCTGTGTGTGTGTGTCTTAACACACACAGCATCATTAAAAATGTGGTTGTTTCCAGGGAAACCTAGGTTTGGGTCTGACATAGAAGATGCCCTTGGGAAAAAGGTTCTTGAGGTTTTCCTTTGGTCTACTCTAAACAAGACCAGCATTGAGTTGTGAGAAGCTGCTGTTGCGCTTGATAGTGTCAGAAGCAGTGGAGCTGTTTGGCAGAATGAACACTTGAGGCAAATGCTTTGATTCTTTCTCTCAATAAGTATCAGATTGCGCGTACTGATGGAGTAACACAGAGCACAAGAAAACGGAGACATGGTGATCCAGCAGCATTGTTAATATATATGTTTGTTGTTAATGTTGCACATATGAGTAATAATCAGTCCACAGCAAATAGAGGCAAATCTGTAAATCAGATGAACAGAGCAGATGCCACTCCTGCCACTTTATTAGGTATCCAGTGTACCTAATAGAGTGAATTTTAAAAGTTATTAATGTAGCCTATATATCTCAAAAATTTAATTTTAAATTAGTAAATTATGCTCCCATAAAGACTGTTGCCTTTGCAGCAAGAACACCCAGGTTCAGGACCAAGAGCTTTTCTGCATGCAGTTTGCATGTTCTCCCCGTGTGTGAGTGGGTTTTCACGGATACTCCAGTTTCCTCCCACAGTCCTAAAACATGCAATCTGGGGATTAAGTAAATTGGACACTCTAAATTGACCATAGGTGTGTGGGTGAGAGTGGATGGTTGTTTGTCTCTATATGTGGCCCTGTGATGGACTGGTGATCTGTCCAGGGTACCCGGCCTATCACTCTACGTTAGCTGAGACCCTCATGTGGAGGATAAAGTGGTAAAAAGGTAGAAAATGGATGGATGGATGAATGCTCCCATAAAGAGTCAAAAAGACCATTAAGCAGAGGATTTATGGGTATGGACACTGTGTAATGGTCAGCCAAAAAGGGGTAGCAATTGTGGGTGGACATGGTGCAAACAAGCTCTCAATTAGACCAATCCTTGCTCTTCCAAATACGCTGTTTCTAGGAACAAAAACATGGTAGTCGCCTAAATGCTAAACTAGATCAAAATGCAAGTCCACCAACCAGTAGGTGACTTCAGGTTGGGTTGCCACTTGAGGACCAGAAAGAGACATCCACCTGGCAGCTGCAGTGGTCATGTTCTACTCCTTGTACTCCCCTTTCTTTCTATTCTTCTTGTCCTCAGCTGGCTTTTACAGCAATAACTTTGGATGAATTCTTTCCTCCTCCTCCAAACTCCGAGGAGCCACATTCCTTTTGTAACAAGTGCTCATGATGTCTCACTATGTTGCCAGCTTTTTGCTGTCCTCAGTGCCTTAATGTGCAGCACAGAGAGCAATCTCAGGGGCTTTCTCTGTCTGCACAGTGCCCATCACACAGGCTGGGAGAAGGTATTTCACTAGCATATTTCCCCACTGGGACAGATCCCCCAGAGAGTATTAGGGTGAACTCCACCATGGGAATTTCAGCTTCCATGGAAGAATGACAGTGGGAGACATTTGCACTGCAGCCTTTTGGTCTTTCCCTCTTCCCTCTTTCACTCTTTTGTCATTTTTTATCTGCAAGATGTCTTCCAAAATGAATACTATATATATATACTATAGGATGTTTTGATGTGTACTGTTGCTCCTGTCTGTCAGGGCGTAGAAAGACATCTTTCCACTTTACTACAATGCATAGCCTCAGGATCCACTTCCTTTTTTTGTCACCAGGCTTCATCCCATTAGAAATAGTGTTGGTCATTGTATAGTGCCGCATCATGGATGCCCTAGATCTACTTTTTCATTATAGAACACATCTGCTACAGTTACATCTGCTGTCCTCACTAGTTTTGAAAGTCCTGAAACAAAGCATTTTAGAAACGCTGCTATTAAATGTTTCAGTTTAAATTCTATGGGGTTGAATTTAAGTCTGTGCATACACAGGCAGAAACATACATGGTTTCTCATCAAACAAGCCAAACAGATGTACCTTTAGATGTACCCGGATCTGCCAATCTGCACACTGGATTTAAGCAGACCCTATTCTTTATCCTCATTCAAAGCACTGAACTGTATCAACACCAAGCACGAAAGTGCTTAAGTTGACCTTTGATAAACACATGAATGAATGTCAAATGTTTCATACATTATCCACATCACAAAAAGATTCAGCCTGAGTGTTATCTTGTTTTTAAAAATCCAAATTACTCTCTCCCAACTCACTCTTTTCCTCACTCACATTTCCAACTGCGTCTTCCTGCAGCAAACCAAGTCTCATGAGATTTGGAAGCGAAACTTTTTCTGGGACATGTGTAATGTTTACAGACTCTTTTCAAACACTCATCATAACAAGTTGAGCCTTATAAAAGGCACGTATAATGAACATTTTGTGGACTGCTGCTGCTGTTATGCCTTGAGATTACATTGTAGCCGTTTTGCAGCTGCCCAACTTCTGAACCAATATTATGTTATTTTTGTGTATAAGGTTTTTGGCAAACGGGGAGGCAGGCGAGGTTTTGTTTTCTGATGCTCTAAAAATTATTTATTGATGAAAAAAATGGGGCTGTGTGGGACTGCAGCACTGCCACTATCAAAGAAATAACTCAAAGGATCAGAATTAGGTTTGTTGTTGTTTTTAGTCAACATTGTTGTGTCAGTCAAATGGGAGATACTTACTTTGAATAATTAGACCATTATGCATCACAATGCTACTCCAGTTATCTGGTTATCTTATCAGATATTAGAGTTCAATTCAGGTAAAATGTATAAGTCAAGGTTTCTGTGGGTGATGGGTTCTTAAACAGGTGAATCATGTTGGTGAGCTGATATTTATCCTTCTTCCCCTAGTTTCACCACACTACACAGATATTCCAGGTTCTGTTGGCTCCTGACAGGAGGTTTAAAATGTCAAAGATGTCAGCATCACTGAGATGAGAGGTATGCAATTGTGTGTTTCAGAAAAACTCACATTGCCATTGTAAATTACTATAAACCACCTATATGAAGTTTCATTTCTGAACCATAAATATGTTACTTATTTGCACAGGAAACTTAGGTTTTTCTCTTAGAATCAACATCTCTACTGCAAAAAAACACACCGCATTACAACACAAAAACTGAAATCTTCAATTGCTTGTTCTTGCTGCTTGGCAGACATTTTACAAACAAAATGTTTTTGCTGTGTTACGCAACACAACTCCATCAACCCTTCCTCCTTCTGGTTAAAGTGTTGCCTCATCCATCCATGCAATAGTTTTTCTAAATCTTGAAATGCAGTTCAAAGTCCATCAGGAAGACATTCCCCATTCAACATTCAACACAATGTCATGATTCAGACTGAAGCTTCATATACTGTGGGCAAAATAACACTGCCTTCACTGATTTTAGACACATCCTCTTTATGTGCCCTGCACTCTACACAACATCCAGTTGCTATGGATAACAACTGTCATTAAACACCTGAAAACGGAATTGTAGTGAACGGAACTACTGAGATAAAGAGTTTGTAACTTATGCATTGTCATTTTTCCTGTAGATTATGGACTGTATATCTAATCGGTGTGAATCAGCTAAAATATATTTACACATTGAAAATGATGGGTTTCATCACAGCGGAGCATTCATTCAGAATAAAATAAAAATAATCAATGAAAAATATTGAATTAAACGTTTAAAAACCTTGCTACTGTAATCCACAATCATCATCGCACACAATGCACCCAATCTGTCTGCAAACGTTGAGACTGAGACCAAATCAACACAAAATGCAGTTTGTATGTGTACTGTGAGATGAACAGCAGCAGGAGCAGTTTGCATTAATAAGTACCTGAGTTGGTGTTGTCAGGCAGCAGAGCTAATATCCATGTATACCACATATTTACTTGGAAATGTGCACATATATAGAAATGCATGAAACCATTTAAAGGCGACATAGAATGCTTGTATCACACATATATGTTAGTTATGGAGGTCTACTTACATATATTAACTTGTTTTCATGGTTAAAAACCTCCTAATCGCTGCAAACGAGCCGATCAAAATATCTCCTCACTGACGCTCTCGTCAGCCGTGCTGTTTCAGACCAAAACCACACCCCCAGAACGTGGACTGTGTTGTGATTGGCCAGCCAACGAGAGCTTTCCCACTGTCCTGTGATTGGCCAGGTACCTGGAAGTGACGTAATAGATAGGCCAGCTCTCAGATACACAGCTCCCCCTCTGGCACGGTGGATGCTCTGCATCTCAGCAGCTACAACGAGAGTAGTTCTTCTTTTTTCTGCGGTTGAATGTACGCAACCGGATGTGCCCGGACTAGTGCCGCACCAGGAGGCGCTACGGTGGTGAGAGGAATGGTGAGGATTTTTGATGACGACATCAAATTAAGGAAGTGCCGATCCGCTTCGCAGAGCCCAGGAAAACAATACAACACTATTTCCTCAGCAGTGGCTGAACTGTTTGTTCTGAAACTTTAGGGTTTCATAAACGAGGTATTGACGCAGATACACACACACACGAACGCAGCGTTAATTGCAGCTTCCGGTCTATGTCGCCTTTAATAATGAAATGCACTGTATTTCTGTGTATGTGTGTGCCTGCGCGTGTGTGTGTGTGTGTGTGTGTACCTTATCAAACAGCTCTGTCATTCATTAGCTGCCTCCTCACTGTGACACATCCCTCTAATCATCTCCCTCTGAGAAGCAGGTAGGAATTATTTTTAAATTCATCTGCCAAATTATAAGCAGAAACCCAGGAGAACTCTGATGGCTTATGTCTGCACAGCCTCCATGCAATTACCGAAAATTAAAAGGCAAGATATGCTATTAAATCCAACAGCAGTCACAGTAAAAGCTGAAGAGTTTACTTTTTTGCTGTTAAAATAATCTATGGGGAATCATGTGATTTGTCAATCATGTCTTCTCCAGACCTCTAAATGTTATTTATGTGGAAACGTGTTACTGTATATCTGATAGTCACTAGTATTAGTAATTATGAGGAACATGTACGTGTTGTGATGTTGAAAAAGCCCTCATATTTTTGAATAAAAAAAAAATAAAAAAATTGTTAAACTGCTGTAAAAATACTTTCCTTGAAACAATGTTATGACATCATAAGAACACAAAACGTGAAGTGCTTGCTTGGTGCCTACTTTAATTGGAATTCACTTCACAGGAAATTGATTCAATGCAAGGTGAGTGACTAAATGTAGCTAGGTTTATTTTGATAATGCATTTATATCGCTGACAAGTTTCTGTTCAGTGTAACATTAGGTGTTCTTTATAAGCTTTAACTTCATGATAGTCAGCAGCGGGTTCAATTTCTGGGGTACACCACAAAACCTGAAGAAGCCTCCTCGATGAGATGTGAAACGTCTTCAAGAAATCTTTCAAGTTCATTTTCTACTGATTCAATGACTTTTGGATGATTGAACAATGAGTTGAATGCAACAGACTCGGGGTTTGCTAAGATGAGCAGGTAGAGAGGCTGGTAAACATTTCATCCACATCCAATGTCTTGCCATATTTGTAACAGAACGGTGCTGTGATAAAAAAAAAGAAACCACCTGTGCCATTCAACACAATACTGGGAAACCCTAAAATACAATCAAGCAGCTTTCATTCCACATACATTCTGTTGTACTTTTTGTCTGGTAAAAACCTCTCTGCTGTTTTTAATGACCTCTGTTGTGATTGCAGAGCTCAGAGCTGGAAACCAAGAGAAGCAAAGCGAAAGCTGAGATTGGCTCCCGCTCCTGAGAGAGACTGGGTGGACTGTTTACATTTCACATGTGGTATATCGACGATGATGTGGCTGTATAACTGTTCTCCACTATGACACCAGTGACATCCAAGCTGCTGTCGCACTGCATCACCTCAGTTCCCTACATTGCTTGTTTCGCCCCAGGTCTTGGTTGACATCTTGCAAGCTGCCCTTCTTCCTCTTTACCCAGCATTGTAAAACACTTCCCACCCCATCACATTACCCAAATATGAGCAGGAGGTAAACAAATCGACGCACAGAGTTGGAAAAAACAACAACACACTCCTCCAGTATATATTCTTCATGCCTGTCCTGATAACTATGATGAATGTGGTAGTTAAAACATTAATGCAGCAGAGGGAACACTTTCATCCACAATTTTCTGCGTTAGATAATTGACCCCCCTCTCCCAAGAAAAGGTCAGTGAGAATCAATGAACGAGTGAAATATTAATCAGAGTTCTCCATTTGTTTAAAACAGGATGAAATGACCTTTATGCAGCATCAAATTGATTATCGCACAGCGTATGGAAGCGATTCCTGTACCAGACTTTAGTCCTGAGGACGCAGGCTGCTGGATGTGTGCTCACATAACAACAATGGCTAAAAGGGAGAGATGTTTGGATAGGTGTTTTTCTTTTTGTGAAATGTCTCCTCAGATCCTTTTTAAGGCTTAAATAACACCCCCTCCCCCCGCCCCCAGTCTTGTAATGGTATGAATCATTGCAGGCTCTTCCATAGGTGCACTCATTTGAGAATACAGGGGAAGAACGAGGGAGGAGGGACTGAGAAACCTTATTTAGATACAATTAACCACAATAAGTCTGCACTTGCACAGATAAAGAGAAAGCAATTTCCAAAGCTGGGTTATTTATATGCCGCAACACATGTCCACAAACAATAATCACTTCTTTTAAAAAATCTTGTTTGTTTAATCCTGCCATTGGGCTGAGATGATTTCAGCTTGTTTGCATCATGAATGAACATGCCCTGAGCATCACTGTCTGTACAAATGGACTGGTGTGTGTAGAAGGCGAGTGAGAGTGGACTCTATCTGTCAAAAGCACAGGAGATTTAAAAGGCCATCAAGGACAGGCACAGAGGAGCAGTCTGCCACTGTGAGTGACACATGTGACCTGAGTGAAACTGATAAAAGGCTCCAACACCACGTTGCCTTAAATCCTTGACCTTTCCGTTGTTTGTGCTGTATATCCTATGTAATGGGATTGTGCTGTTTCCACAGGAGTGGGGGGAATGTGAGTTAATGCACCAGTTTTGCCGCTGTAGCAGTCAAAGCAAGACTGAATCCAATCTAATGGATTTGATCACTGGATTTAAAATGGAAGAGTGGTGCTATAATTGTTTCAGGTCATTTACAACTGATGTTTTCCCAAGGTGTAATTAAATGTTCAGACTGGGCAGTGCTAATAGTGATGCAGTCCACTCTATGTGGTTAATTAAACCGTTGTCAATCGAAAAACATGCATCATAGGTGCATATGGAAAATGATGTATGCATTCAACTTTTTCAAAGACAGTGAGAGCAAGCTATTGATGTAGACCTGGTAGTCTACCTTGGCTTAAAGTGAAGAAGTGAATTAAACTGGAAATTAAACATGAGGTAAAACACTCAGAAATATTAAACAAGTGTTTACCACAATTAACACTCAGGAGCAAAAATCTATTTTTCAGCAAACAAGAAAATGTATCTTCAATTATCTGATACTTCAAAATTGAAATTATATATATATATATATATATATACATACATATACATATGTACTGCTGGCATGCAATTATGTCAAAACAAACTAAAGACAAAAACAACAGTGTTCAATGTCACTACAGCAGCGAGAGTCAACACAAACTCTCACATGCTGTATCTATTCCATTTTGTGCTGCACACTCAGGTGTGGTGGATATCTGTAAATCCCTTCCCCAAACATTCATTTTGAAGCAAATCACCCATGGAGCCGTAAACAAGGGAAATAAAAGAGATAATGTGATGCATGGTGTTGTCTCGAGCTTGCTGAGGAAATGGCTGTGAGTCCCTGAAAACATGTTTGCGATCAGTGTCTGTCCCCCTGCTAACAGAAGAGGGGAGGGCTGCTAAAGAAGTCAGCAGGAGACATAACAGTGCAAGGAAGGGGAAGGCAATATAGCCTTAAGACCATTATCTTTCTATTTGAATGAAAATCAAGTTGCTCCCTTCATTGTAGCCAAGTCCTGAAGGAAATGCAGACGTTAGAGATTTGACTCACCAAAGCAACTCCACCACATTTATGCTTCAGCCACAGTTTGTCTCCGGCAGTGTTTGAGCCGAACCGCTGATGAATCGTAGATGACAAAATGCATGCCCGAAACAGGCTTTGTGTGAGCCCTAATCAGAAGCTGTTTTATACAAGCACAATACCAGGCAGCAGAAGTAATAGTTGTGGATCTTTTTCCCCGTTAGCTAGGTAATTTCAGTGAGGGTCAGGGATCGTGAGAGTGGAAAATTGACAGGGAATAAACGAGGACAAAAAGAAGAAGAAGAACAAAGAAGCAGTGATGCACGAACTGAGAAATTCAGTGATTGTTCTTGCTGAATGTGAGGGCAATAGCTAGGACAAAAATAGCTGTTAGCAGTCACGTCCTTAATATAAAGGGCAGTTTCGTTTTGTTTGGTCTCACATCGTTAATATCTACCTTGTGCAACAGACCGAGGTCTCACACAGCCGCTTTTTAATTATCCCCCAAAACACAACAAAAAGCCATGGTGATGCCTCCTTTCATTATTCATTTATGTAATAGCCTTACTGAAGACCAACGGGTAGCAGAGAATGTGGATATTTTAAAAAGCAAACTTAAAGCTCTGCATATCTTTCAAATATGAACAAACACACAAACCATAGTCCGATGAGTTCACACAATGGTGTTTAAGCCTATCGGCTCGACACATCTTCTGTTCTCCGTTTGTTTTTGTTTCACCCGGTGACATTTTGCAGTGCACAGCCTTTACACGTGGCATTAGAATGTAGTTTCTGTGATTGAATAGCAACTGGATAGTGCTTCACCACGTGCATTTATACCTGGTGTTAACTTGTGTCTCCAGTGTCCACATTGTCTGCTATCTCACCACCTCCCCCTCTTCTTCTGCAAAGATTTCCAGCAGCAGACTACAGCGTCGCGACCTAGTTATTGTAAAGTCAAGTTATTGTATATTGTATGAACTTCTTTTTTGCTTTTCGAAGCAGGTGAAAAAGTTGTCTTCGAAAAGTGGAAAACTGACAAAAGCAGTTTGTTCGTTGGCTGGTCTCGGAGCCACAAACGTATTTATGCTCAAGTAGTTGTTGTGAGTGGAGATGCATCGGGGACTCGTTGCATTTACACTTCTACTCAATGCAGTCACAATGCAAGACCAGTCTTTGGTCACCTCCTGAATAATCCGTCCTCAATGTATCTTGGGTGTATTTACACCTGCACTTACAAGTGGTCAGGCACTATCTGATTGCAATTTGATTTCAGAGAATGCATTTTAACTCCAGGCATAAAGGGGGTCAGTGTCTCATTTTATGTGATGACTGATGGAGGCAAGGCCGAAGCACAACAGCTTCATAGTGCTATAGTCATGTATATGTGTGTGTGTATATATATATATATATATATATATATATATATACATATATTTATGTATATATATATAAATACATAAATATAGTTGGACTATGATAATGCCAATTTTCAGAAGTTAATTCTACAGCTAAAAATAAACCTAAATGCTCGGTAGGGCTGCACAATCATATCTTCATTACGATCGCAAATGTGATTGTACTCCTTAAACAGCTGATTAACTATGTGCCTGCATGTGCCAATCACACAGCTCCGAGTTTCCTGAATGAGGTCTCGGTTGTCTTTTAACGCTACATTAAAGAGACAGATATAACACACATAAAATCTTATGTCTTATGCAACTAAAGGGCTCTGTCTCTCTCTGTCTCTGTGTGTGTGTGTTTAACAAGACTTTTAACTGGGATTTACTGATTTTCTTGATTATTTTGATTTGAACCTTTTACTTTGTGTTATTTTATTGACAGATTTTATTTCTACCACCCTTGAGCCTGCTTAAACAGATTTTGATCTATAGCATTTCTTATTAATTTGTCATTGTGGGTAAATCCCACCCATCTACCATCCCTACCAAGACATGAAAAATATAAAATATATCACAAATATAAGATATGCATGGTGCCATAATAGCAAGTAACATGTGGACGGCAAAGGTTGTTGACGTGTGTGAAGTCACTTGTTTCCTGTTCTGTTCCCTTTCAAAGTGGAATCTTTGCAATGCATGTGTGTGTATTGTTCTCATGGAACACTTTTTAATTGAATGGATGGTACAGAACTGATAGCATCTGTGTCACATCAAACATCGTATTATCTAGCAGAGGTAAACCTATAATCCCTCTTCAACCTTGGTGTCAGTTTCAATTGAGTGTCATATTGCACAGGTCTCATGCTGCTGATGCATTCTGTATGGTGTCTTCGCACATATTGGATGCATGCATGAACAGCTCTATAGAACATGAAACACATTGAAAAGGGCAATATGTCTTCATATCAGAGAGGACATAGGGCATGCACACCGGTTTAATGGATACCCCATGGAGGAGACATTAATAGAAACAGGAAGTGGGTTAACACTGACAGTGAAGATGCAGAGAACAGAGAGACATAATATCATCAATAACATTCTGAAATGGTAAGTGTTTCCTAACCTTAACTGCAGTATGAGTCCCTTCTAGTGTAATGCAGCTCATTATATTTGGGGTTAAGTCTTGTCTCAAACCTTCAGCTTGTATTGAATACATCTGTTCAGCTTTTAACTGACACCAGGATATAAGACCATATCAACCCTGTTTGAGCCTCATTTCATGGATTACCTTTTGATTTTAGAACTTAGTTTAATGATTACTTTAAAAGCACTTTACATAGTTCCATGAAACATTGCTGATTTGTTCGTCCCTTCTGAGCCTTGGTGCAGCCTCACATGGTCCTGCTGGCATTTCCTTAATCAAAACTAACTAAAAATAACCAAGTTTTTGATGATCATGATTTAAGAATTGTGGAATCATATCCCATTCCCACTGGGAATGTGTTTAATCAGCATTAATCAGCAAGTCCCAGGTCAAACGACTGCAATGCAGGTGGGTTTTTATTGGCTTCAGCTCTGATTGGCAATAGTGGGAACAACTTCTTCTACATTGCTTTTAATTTTGTCAGCAATAAGAATTCCTGTGTCATTTCCAGTGCAAGGCAATGAGGCACATTCATCTTTTGGCTGTTAAAAAGAGTCATGAATGTTTATAGAGAACCTTACTTTTTACAACTTGGGACAGTGCTCAATATTTGTATTTATTTATATGTACTTGTATTTACTTACTTTCAACTGACACACATAGCCACATGGGCTTAGGAGTGGTTTTGAATCATTGTGGCTTAACACACTCCACCTCTGCGTCAACAAATGCAACCTAAAACTGTATTATGCAAAGAAGTACCCAAGTAAGAATTTTGCACTCAAAGCCGATGAGTTATCTGCGCCTGATCTTATGTGAGCTGGACCACAAAACAGTTGAAACGTGTTCTGGGGTCAGACAAGTCTGCACACCAGCTTGTTTGTGGGAATATAAAGAGATGCTGGATTCTACGTGCCAAGAAATGAAAAAGACCATCCAGACTGTTGCTAATGAAATGTGCACAAACCAGCATGTGGGATCGTAGGTGATCTGCATATGTGGATGTTGGAATTATGGAGAGACAACCTCCAGTCAAGACAATGTCTTTTCTCTTACAATGCTAGGCCTCAGCCTAAATAATAAGTCACAACACCATGGCTTCATAAGCATAGAGTGTGTGCTTGACCAGCCTGGCAGTACAGTTCTGTCTCCTACAGAAAATGTATAGCTTATTATAAAGAGGAGACGCAACAGTGTGTGGTCTCCTCGGGTCTCTAAGGGACTGCTTCAAGCATGACTGAACTGCATTGTGGGTCTGTTGCTTCATGATGCTCTTGCTGCGCGCATCAGAAGTTAAGACAGTGTTAAGTGTTGTTCATGTTATGCAAATAATCCACCACAGACACTGACAAATTAAATCCCATTTATGACTTAAAGCTCAAACACTATACCTTCTAAATGGAGCTCTTTCTTGCCATCGTTGGTGTTTTGTCAGATTGGACACAATGTCCCCACTGCCTCAGCCACAACAGTAATACTTGCTACGGCTTTGGCCATGACAAACACGCCTCTGCTATCTTCTGACAGCTGTTTCCAGCACCAAGCATCAGGCACAACTCACTGCCAAGTGATAAAGTGACACGTATGTTTGATTGCACCATACAGCGTAATTATTTGTCTGGAAAAAAAACAACAACTTACACTTAGCCTGATGCTATTGCTCAACTGTCATAATACAGTTTTACTAACTTTAAAACTCTTTTGAAACAATTATGATTAAAAAAAAAAACAATGGGTTTGTTTCCCTTTTATTTGATTTCTGGAAATCTAATTTTTCCTTTGGCGTTCTGTAATCCCCAGTGGGTCCCAGTCACTAGCTTGAAAAGTTACAGTGCCATGACTTCTTAAGTGACTTTACTCAACCTTGCAGAGCTATTTGAAAGGATGATTCTCGGCCCATATTCTCATAATGTTTGTTTGGGTATCTCACTTCTCACTCATTCAGAGAACCATGGTTAATTCTTTAACCTGAAGTTCTCTCGTTTCACCTCAATCATCAGAACCGGGGTAATTCCTTAACCTAAGGTGTGCTCCTGTCTCACTTTACTAACATAGCTGTTATTATCTGTCTGCCTTCCTTCCGTCTATGAGTTGTGATATAAAACACATCACCCTGTGTCACCACAGACACGAACAAAACGGACATTGAATGTAACAGACATTTGTTTATATTGGAAGGATACACACTGCAAGTCCCAGCATCTTAAGAATTATATGTAACTGCATTGACAGGACATACACAGGACAACAAACCGTTGGGCAGCATCACTTTATATGCAATTTACAAACATTTGACATCAAAATGTTCCATCCAATATAATCCCATCGTGAAATATGGATTGTAAGAAAAGCTGTTCTGTGTACATTTTATCGTACTGTAAAGTGCATCATAGGGCTGCAACTAACGATCATTTTCATAATCAATTCATCTGTGGATTATTTTCTCGATTAATCGAGTAATCGCTTCGTCCGTAAAATGTTGATTAGTGTTTCTCAAACGTGGAAATGAAGTTGCTCTCATATGTCTTGTTTTGTCCACAAACCAAAGTTATTCGGTTTTAATGATTTATTTGTTATATGGCGCAAAGAAAGCAGAGCATATTAAGAAGCTGAACAATCTGAAAAGTATCAAAACAGTTGATGTAATTTGGATTATGATTCGTTTCAGCCATAGTGCATTTCGAATCTTAGAATGACATTGTGAGGCAAGACAGACATGCATAGCTGCTGATTTCATTTGACATAATATCCGTTAAAGCTGCAGGATCACAAGTCTTGAGTCCCATACCATCACAGACACATGCACAGACAATCAATCAATCTGAAACACTCAGGCCATATTAACATTTGTTTTTGTTTTGTGTGTTGAGGTTACTTTGCAGCATAAGCAGTTGTTATCAAAGCTGGAATAGTGACCTTTCCACTGAAATACAATGTTAATGCAGCTGCATAGTAAACTAGATTGCTCTCTCTCTCTCTCTCTCTGAGCTGGGCCAAGCTGTAAACAGTTCCTAGAGGAGGTGCAGACACTAGATCTTTCCCAGATCATTTATATTATGCTGTAAAGGATAGAATCAATAACACCGAAACTATGTTGCCTTCTGTGCCTTCAGTTCAGTGCATGAGATGTTGTCATTGTCTAACGCTCTTTTCATGAAACAGAATGGCCATGGGAGATAAAGAGAGAGACAAATCATTTTGGCCTTTCAGCATTAAATGTGTTTGAATGAGATGGTTTCACTTGTAGCTTGTGATTAAACTCTCATACTGTGGCAGGGGAGAAGGTAATGGAACATTTGCAGCAAGGTCTATATGAGCAGAGCTCAGGAGAGCAGATGTTGATGGGTTTGCCAGGTTTCTATCCATCTCTCATGCATGAATGGTCTTTATCTGTAAGTGATTGGGAGAGTGGGACAGGCAGAAGTCCTGCTTGTTCATTCCCTGTGTCACTCTTGGTCATCCTCACAACTAAAATCACTGCTCTATGACTGACCCTCTGCTGGGGATGTGGGCATGAGGTAGACTGCCTGGAACCACTTGGAAATCGGAAAACTTTTGCAGTGAACTCTCAGCCACAGAGGCACTGGAGTGAAAAGTGATCCAGGTTCAAAATTATATTCATCTCCTTTTCCTCAGCTGAATCAGCCATATAAGAGCTGGAATTACCTCTATTTGAACACGCACATTCAGCAGCAGGCTCCCTGGCTGATTCACTAAAATGACATTTCTGTGTAAATACATTTGCTCTAACCACAAACCCTGGGTAAACATGCTACAGAGGCGCTCTAGGTGTTCCTCTCTGTCATCCTCAGATCAGTGGATGATGCTGTTCACAGATGGGTGGTTGATCCTAAGCAGCGATGTGTGCACCTCTTTTTCATCTCTCTGTATAACTGCTTTAAATCCACGTTTTCATTCTAGACCAGCCTCTGTGTGTGTGGGTTTTTTTTCTTCTTCCAAAAATCAGAAGCACAGTTTAACCACAGCTCTGCAGAGTGTCGGAATGCTAAAGCTGGTTCATCAGAGTTCAGAGAGAAAAAGTAGTAAATGACATGAGATCTATTATATTTTACACCATAGTTAAGATGACAGTATCAGCCGTTTTTTTTCTTAGTAAAATCTGCTGTATTTTACTGAGAAATATTTCTGAAAAGAAGACTGAAGAATTGGCGATGATGGGAAGAAGGCGGGTGTTTGCGACAGAAGAGACAACAAGATGATTGGTTAATGAAACAGCACAAGATCAGCTGATGAACTATACTAATAGCAAGAATTGACAGGGTGCATGCTTGACAGGAGAAGAAAATAGGATGTATGAGAATTAAACCATGATCAAAGCATGCAGCAGATAAGCTGTTCCGACTGAACTTATACTAGAGCTCCATTAGTTTGTGATTAAAGTTGCTGTCAGTGAAGCCCTTTAGTTAAAATACACATCTCTATGTTCTGACAGCTATCATTGATCTACAGTGTTTGCTCAGCGACATCGGTATCCCACGACATTTGATCTCATCAGTAGTCAGTAGTGAAGTCCACATGAGCTGTACATGAGGCCAGCTCCCTAGTCATATTGCTAGATAATATCAGAGTGAGTCCATGTGAGAATACACCAAGAAAAGCTCTGGATAATTCACAATGGATGTGGACAATGGTCCCGCCTCCTACGTGGGCTGGCCATTCCCTTGCTATCGTGAACATGTCTGACCCAGACAATGTTCCGCTGTGTTTGTCATAGATGAACGGCAAACAGTCACAACACCTAATTTTCATGGCGGAAAAAAAAGGCTGTACTACATTCACACCGACAATTTAGAGTCTTCAACTCACAAAATCCAAATCCACATGTCGTTCCAAGTAGTACTTTCAACATTCACAATTTTGTAGAATAATGTGATAGACTTTACCCATTTTGGTAGTGCAGATGAATGGAGGAAAAAGGGTCAAATATGATTCCTCTATATGATAAATATAGAGGAATCATATATGATAAATAGGCTTATACTTCCTCTGTATATATTGTTAATATGGGGGGAGGGGGAAGTACAAGTTGTGAAGTATATTCTGGAAATGTTGTAACTCTGTAAATTTATTCTTATTTTAATAGTATTTTTAACTCTGTAAATTTATTCTTATTTTAATAGTATTCTTTAATTTTGTAATTTTAATCTTATGTTTACTCCTACTTCTTCCTATAGTTTGTAATTTTGTAATTTCCAAAAAAATTGCTGTTACAACATTCGTTACCTTTGTACACTGGAGCGCTGTGACGAAAGAATTTCCCGCAAGGGATTAATAAAGTATTTTCTATTCTTCTATTCTATTCTATTCTAACTGTTGTAGATAAGGAACTACACATCCTCTGTTCATCACTTTGGTTGCCTCAGCACTTTTCAGAAGGCTGAGGATTTAATGTGTCAGTTTGGGATTAAAGTTCACCAGGCTTTTTTAAAATAAGTGCTGCAAGTTCACGTTGCTTCAATTATAGACAAGAAAAACCCTGCATGTTCAAAGTCCCAACTTAATTCTTTAAAGCATGAAAGAATAACGTTAATGAAAAACCATTCCGACCTCACCTCTTGTGCGTCAATGAAGGTCAGTCATCAGATTCAAATCTATGTGCATACTACTGAGAATAGCTTAATTATACTATATGAATCTGTTTAAGTTAAGCTCGGATCAGAGATAATTGAGGAATATATTGTGAAAATATTCACAAAAAGGGCCACACTGAGCTACTACGGTTTTTCGAAGATACAAATTTAAAACATAAAGCCATTTTCTATCATTTAATGTTTAGGGTTGTGTGTAGGATTACTTTAGCATTAGTTGCTTTCTTTGTGTTACACAGAGGTCATTAGAGGCAGATCAAACCAGTTCCTTAGTCGGTTTAATTATCTTTTCTCATGGTTTTAAATTAATTCTGAGGTACACACATAGCATGGAAACCACAGAGCAAAAATCAGACATTGCTCAGCACAGTTTAAATATAATAACTAATAGTGTATAACCCATACTGCATAAAGAAACTGAAATTATTACATTGATTTACAAAATACTGAGAGCAATCAAGTTATTGAAAACTGTCATTATTTTCATTTTAGTAATGTACAGCATGAACATCACAATTTCCACACCACTGCTAAATATATACATATAAAAACAAATAATAACACATTTATTTTTTTGAGAAATTAACTGGTGCATTTTCACGACTCCTCCTCGCATGTGTAAGTGCTCAGCAGGGTTGTTTCAAGGCAGTGTGAAACGTTGTAGCAAGCAAGCGGTATTGAGCCTAGTGAGGGGTTAATTGCAGCCTCATGTATATATTGCCATGATGTAGAATTATGGGGGGTTTCTACATTTTGATGCCCTCTTTGATTAAAATGTCCATCACACGTCTTAACACGGAAACGGGTCAATTTTGCAATCAAAAGCTCTTTTATTTAAATTTCCACTATTGTTTTAACACTACTTTTTAGTGCTGGTACAATATTTGACATGCATTTATTGTTTTGTTCTATAGTTCCCTAACAGAATAATGAAGTACGATTTATTTATTTATTTTTTTGTAAGTATCCATTGTTGTTGGGCTGTAAGCCTGTAAGCTCACGGAGTCCTTAACAACTGCCTACCCTGTTGCAAGGCCCCAGGTGGTCAGCACATTTGGGATCAAAATAAATGAATATAATTGAACTCTGGCCACAAAACCTTGTGGAAAATTGGGTTGAAATCTTGTAAACCGGCCCTGACAAAGTGCTGCTCAAGCCTCCTTTTGGCAACAGTGACCTTTCTGCTCAATGCCAAACTTGTTCAAACATGGAACAGAGACAACACAAACAGTATCAGATTGATACAATGTATAGCTTTATAGCTTAGGATCAGTATAAACCATGGTTTAGCCGAGCCATTTTCCCACATTCCCAACTTTGGAATAATGTTCTTTCAAAAACATAACATATTATTCTCTTATGTTGCAGATCTCGACAGTATCAAAAGGAAATGAAAGAAGTTGCTTCAAATTCAGAGGGCAATCATTTGACTTTTTCTTTACTTCTATTCTATCTACCCTCTACTGTTGGGCCTCTGAGGGCAACCACTTTAAGAACCGTCATAACAACACAGAGTCTCATGGGTGCAACAGCCACGAGCAACAGTTGTATGTGGAGCACTCATGGTTCAGGCCAGCTCTGTTAAGAGTTTCATAATCACTTTATTTCCTCCAAAGTAACACAAGCACATGGCCCCCTTTGGAACATCCCTAATCTTGATTAACATTATGTCTTTTTAATTAATTTAAGCAGCTTTGAAGATAGTTGTGGGATTTAACCGATTCCCCCGTTTCTGTATGGCTGCCACAAACAGCCAGACGCATGAACTGCAGAGAGCGTCTGCTCTTAGTTTGAATTTTATCAGTGAATTTGCAGTAGATGTTTACATTGTCCTGTTGTATTTGTCGTTGTGTTCTTGTCATGTTAACCACACCAAAGCATGATAACAAAAATAAATATATATATAAAGAATGCATGCTGCTCATACAACTCTTAAAGAAATCTGCCATATGAAAACATTGCATTCACTTCTTTCCTCTCACATTACAGCCACAACAGCCATAGTGGATTAACCCTCTCCAAGAAATGTCATGTTTTTCCCTACTTTTCCCAGAAATATTTTCTGTTTCACTACTGGACATATTTTCTGCTACCGTTTACACTTTTTATCATCTCATGACCTTTTCTCAAACAGAATCTCCACATTGTAACCTTTTACTGGTATGGCTTGTGTTCTGTTATCTATTTTTTTGTTATTTAGTATTAGTAGTATTGCACATACTGTATTTAGAGAACAAAACTGTTTAATACGAAGGCATGGATATTTAAAAATGCTTCAGTAATTGTCTTTAGCAACTTAAATATGAGGAAACTGTGAGGGTTAATGGGGGGCCATATTGTGGTTTCGTTTCGAGTAAGACCTCAACATCCACATTTATTTGTAGCAGCAGAATCCATATCTGAAGCTTTTTGCCCCTGCAGCCGCTTTACTAAGCTCGCTTTACTAGTGCTATGTGCCCATCGTTACTCCACCTTGTCTCCATCAGTCAGTAAAATGCATCATTCTGTGTGCAGCATGGGAATCACAAGCGAGACAGAAACAGAAAAAAAAAAAACATTGCTATACTGAGAAGCAGTCATTTGTGTACGTCAACAGATGAGATAATAAATTCATGTTGCATTCATATGATACAGTTTCCCAGTATGATGCCAATTTTGGCAAAGTATGGTTCCAATTATATTCAAAAAGACCATAAAGCACAATATAAATATGTGTGACGGGCAGTTAGTAATTATTTATTGATATTTGTATTAACCCTTACAACCTTTGAACATAGAAACAAGTATAGATCAGAAAAACAGCATGTTTGCCCCTTAAGCTGATATGTGCATCTGACTCTTCTATAAAGCAGTGGTTTCTAAAAACAACATGGCACTGGTCAGAATCATTTAGATTGAGGCTTCCTTCAAAATAACACTTCTCAACCCAGTATGTGTTGGAGTGACATTTGTTTGCAACTTCTATTTTACTATCAACAAGTATAGTAATTGAGCACTATTGAGGGAAAACTCTGAGTTAATGGTCTATTAGTTGGTCTTGCAGAACACAACATTCATATGTGCTCTGGATAATAACGAGCCAATTTGCTGCTGCTGATAGGCATGCTAATGAGCAGCTTATGAGTGGTGAATTAATAACTTCTATTAACAGCGGTTCTTTTAACATAAACTCTGATATAAAATGCTATATAAAACATAGGCGTTGTCATCCATGGTGTGTTTTAATTGCATTTTAATTCCTTCTCATACTTATACATTTCTACTAATAATACACACCATTAAAAATCTCCTGGTCTGGTGTAGAAATGATTTGATGAGAACCTGTCTGATTGGATTCCATCTGCCATCACTGCCCAGGACTGACATGCAGTATGATGATCAGAAATATCTCATCCTTAGTAATAGCAATGTGTAAAACCCATGGTGCTCTTCACAGCGTTATTACCATGTAGACCAGTCACGTGGCTTCAGCAACACACTGGATACCTGGCTATAATATTTGCCTTGCCTCGAGTATCGAAATGACATTTGCAGGAATCAACAGAACAAGAATGAAACACATTCTTTGATCAAAAAATAGTTCACAAGGCCAATATAATTGCAGCAAGGTTACACCAAACCGCATGGCAAATACTGTATTGCACACAGACAACATGGACTCCAAAATCTTCTCAAATCTTTCAAAAATGAAAATATGGCTCCATGACACACAGGAGCCACAGTTCCATTCACTCCTCCTCAAATGATATGCTGTAATGGTATAAAAACCTTCAGTGAGCTTTATCAGCCGTTTAACATTCACTACTGTCTTTTGTTTGCTACCTCGCTATAAACGCAGATGTCTTTGCCATGAAAATGTCTCATCTCGTTGTAAAAACACACATGCAGTCACTTTATTTCTAAAGAACACAAAGAAGAGCGGACTCCTGCTGTGAGGCTGAACAGAGAGGGTAGAGGAGTGCAGTTAAACCAGATCTGTGTTTGTGTATATGTTGTTCATCTCCCTCCAAAATGGTGAAAATGTTGCTTCGCTTCGAGTTTGTTGAACAGGAGGTTTCATACCAGAGCGGACCTTGGTCCTCATTCAAGCCAGTAGGCGAGAATGATGTGTAGCAGTTAATAAGGAAGATAGAGCAGATGAATGTTGTGCTTTTCCACTTCAATAAGAGTGTGTTGTACACAAACTGACAAACCATGATGTTTGCAGACTTAAGTCCCTTATTTAAGCGAGTCGACCAGAATTTGTGTGTAACTGTTTTCACATGAGTTTTTAATGATTTGAAACCTAATTTTTAAACACTCGGTGACTTCTTTAATCATTCAAATGTGTGTCACATTGTTCTGTGTGGTAACAAAGTGAGGAGATTTTTTTTCCCACTTTACAGGGACTTTAAAAGTCACTGTTGCCTAAAATATTAAAACAGTTTAGTTATTCTCCTCTGCCTGCTCGTCAAGTCATTTTCGCCATGTAACCAATTTTTCTTTGTTATACTAAGAACTAATGATGTGCTTGGATATAGATAGATATACATTGCTGTTAAATCGATCAATCATATCAGACTATGTTATTTCATATTATAATTGGAATATATCAGCCTGTAGTCATTTATTGCTTTTTTAAAAGTGGTTCCGAAAAAGTTATAATACATGAAGTTTTATTAAAGCATTAGTTTGATGCTTGTATGCTGCTCAGCCTCCAGCTTGAAGACACATGGGTCTTTTTGTAACCTTGACTCTCAGCTTTATGATGGTTCACATTCTGCCAGACCTTCACATCAATCTTGTATTCCTGTCAGTTTTAAGCGCAAACTGGCCAAGCTGGTCTGACACTCAGGATCCACCTGTGCACGTTGCCCACCTCAAACAGAAAGCGCCTGACCTTAGTGTGTCCTGACAAATGTAGTGACAACTGACACAAATACAGCAACAGAGGGGATTTAAAAAAAAAGAAAGAAAGAAAGAAAAGCAAAAAAAAAGAAACAAGAAAATGATGTTGTGCATTCATAACACTGAACACAAAACATAACACAAAACCTGGGTGTGGAAAGAAGGGTGTCTTAGAGCAGTGTGGCTGAGCTAGAGACCCTTTGTGGAGACTGGAAAGATATCTGGGACTATCACTGGAATTCCCAAATGAAAATAAATATTTATTTATAAAAGGAGACTGACAGCATTTCAACTCTTGAGGATAATTTTCCAGCAGCCTGCAAGACATTTCCACAATTGAAAATATTTCAGTTATTTTAATCCAATTTAAAGCAGCAGCGAGTATGCTCTGTTCTTCATCTGAAAATGGGCTCTGTCAAGCAATACTATCAGATGTGACTGAGGGAGCATTAGTATACAGTGGCAGCTCAGGGGTGGGCGGGAACAAGAAGAATTTATGAAAATGAAGTAAATTCTACTGCTGTGTTTTCAGTCATACTCCAACCCGTTTGCAGCCATCTCGCCTTAATACCACAATGTTGCTGTCTTTCCTCTTTCTTGACATTACATTATGCTTTCCAGGAATCCTACCAGGATCTTAACACCACTACTACACTGAGAGAGAGAGAGAGAGTCATGTGGAGCTGTTAGGGTTAATCACCACTGTGTGAACTCACTTGACAATGTTATGAATGTACCACACATTTGTTCGTATTTAAAGGTTATGCACTACACTTTTAGGTTATGATTGAGTAGTAAAAAAAGTGATCTTACACAAAGCATATACATACTTGCACAATTTATTATACATAATATATGAGTAAATGACTATCACCTGACTTTTAACTTTTGTCACGACAGAAGCTCCAAACCAAGCTCAAGCTCAGTTTTTATGTTCAAACACATGTGCAACTTGTGTATTTGTATGGATACATTCAGTGATGCATTTTCAGGGTGTACAATTCAAAGGTATGTTTCATAATTAATGGAAGGCATGCGCAAGTATGAAAACACAAATATGGGAATAAAGCTGTCGAAGTTGTGCATCTGGTTTGTGTTAATAAGAAGGTAACATTGATCTCTGGCATTTCCTCTAGCAGCACATTGGCTGTTGTGTACGTGTGTGTATGCATAGGTGTGTGTGTGTGTGCACATTGCGTGCCTCTGTGTTGAGCTGTTAAACCTCTTTAGTACAGCTCCTCTTCACAGTTGCAGAGCTGCCAGTGTGGACACAGAAACCTTGCGTGCTTTGACAGTGATGAACATGGCTATGAATACTAATGTTCAGTGTGTGCTCACACTGAGGGAAACTGCACCATAATGAAACCACTGTGTGACTTATGAGGAGCCGTACAGAACATTACTCTTCCTGGGCTTTTCACATGCGCTGTTCTCTCTTCCTCTCCCTCTCACTCTCTTTCTCTTTCTCTCTCTCTGTCACACACACACACACACACACACACACACAACAGTTATTTTCTTTTTTTTCAGTGTCACCCCAATGAAGTAAATTGAAATTAAATAACTTCATAGAAGTTTAGATTATACCGAGCTGACATAGCCACTTTAAGATTTTGTGCATCTGTAACCACACATATTGTTAAACTAAAAAATAATGGGAATGATAAATGAGGCTAACCATTTCATTCAGACCACATGGAATATTTGGCTGGCATGCCTGTCTGTCTGTCACTAACCAATCTGCCTACCTATGCATGACCACAGTCTTTATAACAAGCCAGAGAAGCATACACCGTAGCACAGATGATAGCCAGAAGTTATTGAGTCATGGAGAGATGGCAGAGGAAGCGCAGCCAAAATTCACAGTTTCACTGCACACAATAACTTCCCGTTTTTCCAGGAGTTGAGCTTTGACAAGACTGAACAGGAAGCAGTCATAGACATCTGTTGCATTTTAAATAAAATGAAATAATGGCTAAAATAAATAGTAGTTAGCTGCCGGCTAACTAGCGCGCTGACAAGTAAACATGGTGTGCTAAAAACGCCCGTGAAACCTAGGTATTAGGTATTGTTCACGGTCAGAATTATTTGGTGGACATACCGTACATGCTATTCGCTTACCTGCTGTGACGTTTTCTGACCCCAAACAGAAAAGGCTTGGAATGCAATGAAAAGACTCGCATTGCCTCAACAACGCGCAGCTCGCTTGTCTCACCCTCTCTGGTCAAGTTAAAGACTCATATTTCTGAGTTAAGCCATACACGGCTACAACTATTTCTAGATTGGTAGCGATACCTCATTGATCAGTTTAAGTATAAGCAAGCATCTGAAAAAAATGATTTTGCTATCAATAGGTTACATCAAAGCATCTAAATGGCTGGGAGTCAGAATATACTAATGAATTTCAACAGCATCACTGGCAGTGACATCTCGACAGGCACCCAGTTACCTGCTGGTGAGTGTGGGTGCTACTTTTACTGCTATGGATGTTGGCACAGGCTAAAGCGCCATCTGTGCACCTCTTTATTAAACTGCTTTGTTATTTCAGCGCTTCTGTCCAAGTTACTGCCCTCTTCACAGTTTTGTTCCAGCTACTATTTGTCTCCCGCCTGTCTACTGTTGCTGCCAGGAAATGATCTGATTAGCTTGGTTATATTCTCCGACTCAGTAAAGGTAGTTGACAAGTGCAACACTACATCTAAATCTCTCTATACATTTAGAACGAGTGCGTGATTTCAGCAAGCTAAATCACCTGTGGGCAGTATTCACTGTGCCAAAATGCATGCAGTGCTTCACCCAGGAAGAGTTTTTCTGTGTATTTTAAGCCAAAAATGTGAACTGATTTCCTCATGAATCACCCCTACCCACCCATCCACCTTATCCCCTCCTCTTCCTCCAGGACTCCTAAGACTAAGATAAATACGGCAGCTGCAGTGATAAATCTCTTAATCTATGATGGTTATTACTAATGGCAATCAGGCCTTTTGCCAGACATATTTCCATGAATCTAATTAGTGCAAAACCTGATAAAGTGTCTCTAGGTTTATTTTATAAAAGGGGGGTTTGATAAAGTGGTGTTCTTGGCTCATCCTAGCACAATGCAGAAAGAAGTGCACAGGTTATTTTTTCATATAGATCTGCCTGGTGTCATTCGTTTGTTGTTTTTAGAAACTACAGAACAAAATGTTCTCTAGATACGAGTCAACTCTTTCTACCCTCAACCGATACGTTACACTTGTTCTTTTAGCACATTATATATTCACAACAAACTTGTTTTAATATCAGAAATGAAGATTCCATGACTTTATCAAACTGTGAAATTGATAACCGCGACATAATACAATCCATATTGCAGCTTTTAAGGCTCAGCATGTTATTCCATTAAAGATACATTGATATGCTGTATTGCAGTCCATATGTTTATCCATTAATACTCCCTCTGAAACAGTTTAACATGAGATCATTTGTGAAATGTTAAAGTACAAAAATTAGGTAGTTTTCTGTTTTTTTATCGTCATTTTAAGTACAGATACAGATATGAACACTTCTCATTGACCTGCTGAAAGCCACATAATGCTACACAAACAGGCCAAGGTGGCTAATCCTGACCTTGTTGAATGAAGACTGGTGTTGAAAAGTGGAAGAATGCAGCATAGAAACATAAAAGCCTGCAATGTTATAAACACCAAGGTTCTTTATATCTACCTACAAAGAAAACAATAAATAAATGAAATGTCACACTTCATCATCTGCAGCACAGCAGGATATTGGATCACTGCTAAGCAATTATGTGCAAAAGGTTGAATCCACCTTTGTGTTAACAGTGATGATTCAGTGTTGCCACTCAGGAGTATAAAAAAGGTTATCAAACACTCTCTTTATAGATGATTCCTGAATGTGTGTCAAAGACAATATATAAGATGTATATACATAATATATAAGAACAGATCATTTGTCAAAACACAAGCCAAAACATCTGGATCACCCAATGATGGCTGGCTGCGGTGCAGAACATTAAACCACCCATTAGCGGATGGGACAATATGAATGTAGTCTGAAAAGTGAAGCTTGTGCCTGAAATCTGTAGTCTTTTCAGTGGCTATCAGTGGGTCACTCTACTGATACTAAACTGAGTCAATTTGTAT
Source organism: Solea senegalensis (assembly GCF_019176455.1). Taxonomy (NCBI): domain Eukaryota; kingdom Metazoa; phylum Chordata; class Actinopteri; order Pleuronectiformes; family Soleidae; genus Solea; species Solea senegalensis. Next base: position 13,178,664 of record NC_058024.1, on the reverse strand, counting down.
ACATGTCTTTGAGAAAACGACACAAAACACAACTCTCCTATCCCATCAATTCAGATCTCTGATCTTCATATATGTGCATCTAAACAATGTGCATCAGACACTCAGATCACTTTTGCTAGTTCACTAGGCACTAGTGTTTACTGCTGGGTTGGAACAGCAGTGTAATTACAGAGTTTATATTCAGTGAGATAATTAAGCAGGTGAAAAAGCACCACATCAGTAAAACCTGATGTGTACACGCTAATTGCCTTATTGTCATTGATTTAACAATTGTATGTACTTATGAGTTTAGTTTAATGTTTTTATATGCCATATGGTTAAATCGTTGTTTACATTTTTTGTATGTGGTTATGGGCTTCTGTTTTTATGCTTAAGTGTTTTAGTTGATTTTCTTTTAATGGTTAATATTATGCACTCAACCTGCCAGGCACTACAGATGGACATTAGCCCGAAGAGCTTATTGTCATGAATGTGTATTTTCCCTTGTTAAATAAAATAAACAATAGCGCACATGAGCGAGAAATTAGTTACTTAAATTACGGTGATCATGATTAGGATTAGGGTGTTATATGTCGTAGAAAGGTCAAACTTTAACAACTTGGGAAAAAAACAGCAATGGTGGATTCACCAAATCACCAATGACTGATACTGAACCACAGACCCATCTCCTTGACAGCTGTGCAAACTCCACCCAAAATTTCCTGAAAACCATTATTTCTGTTTTACCTGGGAGACTTATTACAGATTAATGGGGTCTCCTGTTCTACTTTTACAAGACTAAAAAACACAATTACTACCTCAAGGAGGGAGGCTGAAACTGCACATGCACAGAGGCGCACAAACACTCAGTAGGAACTCCGTTTAAGCAATGGAATGTAGAGACGTGGAGCAATGGAGTGTACAGCTCTTTCAGACCACGTTCCTCAGAGTGGAGGATGAAATATCAGGCACAAGAGAGAGAAAGAAATTGCACTTGGTTAACCTTTGGCAACCCCATTTTCTCCTGCGGTGCCTGGGCCCTGGACGGCACATAGGCCACAACCTTGTACGTCAGACAGGACGCGCTTTCATTAAACAGTGACCCCACAAGGTGACCGTTAGGTCATCCTGACCTAAGCACCATCCACATCCACAGAAGAGATAACAAGTCTTCTGTAGGTACTGTAGCCAATATGTATACACACAAACGGTGGTAGGCTATAGGAGAAAAGGTCTGCATACAGGAATCCTGAATGAGACTAGATTGGGTTGAGACCTCAGACCGTCCGTCAAACTAAACCTGAGCAATTTGGTGACCTGGTCTGCTCTATACTACTGTACCCTCCATCCATCCATTTTCTACTGCTTTATCCTCCACAGGAGGGTCACGGGGGGTGCTGTGCCAATCTCAGCTGACATAGGGTGATAGGCAGGGTATACCCTGGACAGTTTGCCAGCACTACTCACAGCAGTATCACTGTGGTGCTGTGACATGATGAATTAACACAACATAGCTGTAGCCGAAATAGGTAGCATAACAGCTTCATTTTAGTTGGATAACATAAATATAAGTCTCCAACTATGTTGGATATAAAGGTCACTGCAGGCACATTCAGTACTGATTGAAATAAATACAAAACTGATGCAGAGCTTAAACTGTGAATCGTTCTTTGTAAAAATGGAGGGCACAGCCTGGTCGCCAAGGGAAATGTTGCCATTTTACCTTTCTGCAAACCACAGGAAATATGGAATTTGTACATTTTGAACAAGATAAAAAAGTGTTTGGGAAGAGGTTTGGATAATCAGTGAGGCAGAAACGTGAAAGAGCAGGAACTAAAATATGATACCCACAAAAGAAACATGAAAAATTGAAACAGGAAGTTAACTAGAGAGACTAGACCAGAGATGTTTTATATTTCCTTATGTATGGATAAATAAGTAAATCCTGAAGTACAAGTCAGGTAGCTGTGAATCTCTTTGCTGATAAAACAAACAAATGTAGACTGATACGCATTTGCAACAATATGATGGAATTTACTCAAAGCCAGAAAAGCAGTTCATGAAACTCTCTCTACCTCTAATATCACTTTCTTTTCATCTTGCAGAAAAGCAATTTGAACAAGACCATGTGTTCAAACCAATGCTCCCCAGAGGCTCCAAAGTTAACTGCACTCAATAAATAGTACTGCACAAAGGATAAAAGGATAAAGATGTTTCAGTACCAAAGGTAGGCCTGTAAAGTGGGTCTTGGTCTTCAGGGTGCTACTCTTTGCTAACATCAAACTCACAAAAGGTCCATCCACTTGGGTTTGTGAATCACACCCAGCTTGTTAGACTGTATACACTATTATGTATGCAAGTGGACAGTTTGGTTACTGGATGGTGTCTGATGAAGATCAGTGAGTGAGTGAGGTCCATTATCCTATGCATCTACTGTAAAGCCGTGTTTCCATCATGGTACACTTCGGTACGGTTCGAAATGGTAAAGCTTGCGGTTCAACTGAGAACAGTACCTTTACTTGGTGGGCGGGGTGTGCTGATACTGGTGCACTGACAACAAACAACATGGATCAATCACCATCATCAGTTGACTGTCATGGGTCGAGCTCCTTTTGTGCCACACTGTACCATTACTCTTGTACCCCAGGGGAAGGGTACAGAGAAAAATGGAACTCTTGGGGCTGGTTATTTTGGTACTATTCCTAATGGAAAGACAAAAAAAATACATACCGTAACAAACCAAACTGTTCCACTTTGTGGAAACACGCCATAACATTCCTCTCACACCGTCTCATCATCTGATCACTCTCTAAGTGCTGAATCTATATTAAGAAGCACCAGCCATGATGAAATAAAATCACTGCTCAGAATAACTGGAGGCATCTCGCAGGTAGCTTTGTATGGGTGTTTTTTCTGAAGGTGAAAATGCTTCCAATTGCTGATAAAACTGTCATATCCTGTTAACACAAAGTTAAGAGGATATGAACGTCTTTATGAGTCACAGAACAATGCAGTGAACAGAAATAGTGAACACATTTAGCTTTAGAAAGTTGACAGGCGTTTTAATGATTGTCAATCTACAAATAAAAATAACTTCTTACATCCATGTCCTTAGGTAGCAGTAAAGTGAGGACAGCAAGTTGTTCTAAGTGAAGGCTTTGATTTGAAATCATTATTGTATAGAAATCTGTTTGCTGGAAGACTATTTATATGTGTTCAAACTGATAATGCAAGATAATACTTATTGAAAAATAGCTTTCGAGGACGCAGCAACAATTTTGTACCAGTGGATTTCACAGTGAGTGGCTAAACTTGTCGTCATCCGGGATGGATTGAGACTTGCCATAGGAAATTTGAGGGTAATCTGATGAATGTTGAAGGAATTCCGGTTAAAAAAAAACAAACTTTTTTTTAACATTTAACATGAGGTGGCGCTTCCTCAAAACCCAAAGAAAAATAATTTCATAAAACTCCTGGTTGAACTGCGCATTCTGATGTATAAACATTCTAAAATTCTCAAAACTGTAGGACCAGTAACATTTTGATATACTGGTATGTGGTGCATTTTGATAAGTTTCCCAAGTTATCATTCGCATTCACTTCTGAAAGCCCTGACCGAGTTTTAGGATGATCTGATGACCACTAAAACTACTACACCAACAAAGAAGATGTGGATCATTATGACACAGGCAAACAACGAGAGCAGCCTCTTGGCCTCTTGCCATATAACATACTGCATTACTAATATTTACACCTGCTCATGTAATTTGGAGGGATCAGAACCCACCTGGTTGGAAAGAAGATCAACTGCAGGAGACTGGTAAAGGTCCTTGTGACTCAACTCATGCAAAGGCAAGGCCACGTTCCTGACCACAGCCACAGCAGCACACAGACTCTCATGAGTATGTAGTCCCATAATAGTTGACACATTTGGACCATGAAGAGTAGCTGCAAGAGAGGAAAATACATATTAAAGGGTCAGCCACTGGGTTTGCTGCTGCTCTGATCTGCACTGTACTAAAGAATAGGCCACTTAACACTTTTTTTGTTGTCAGTGTTTGTTTTTGTTCCCTGAAACAGCTAGTGCTGCACTGATTGTAGGATCGAATATTTTGGGTTTTTTTTTCCCAGTGACAATGAAGTTTTTCTTTTTTTTAACCGTGATAAGGATGCCTGTTTTAAAAACACATTGCTGTATTCTTAATTCATTAAATATTATCACAAGGCTTGTTTGAATAGATTCTCAGTACGTCAGAACATTCACCAAACTGTCTGTATCCGGACTTAAAACACAATGGGATATATATATTTATTTATTTTTCAACAATCTGGCTCCCGTCATTAGCTTTTCGGTTTCCATTCAGAAAACGTATTTAAGATCATCATTTCCTGGTTATGAATGTGGTTAGATTTGGACACACAAAACACCTGGTTAGGGCTACAAAAATATAGTTGTGTCACAACTTCCTCGCCGATTTCTGAGTAATTACAGAAATCAGTTAGCAGTGTATGACCGCATTTTCCTTCCACCGTCCCTACACACTCCAAGACAAAAAAACATAATGAAGGACAGGACTGAAATAAAACAGTGGTAAATAGACAGTTAGGTGTAAGCAGTTTTGAACAGGTGGGCTTTGAGTAGTGATTTAAATGTCTGTAGTGAGTCTGAGTAGATGTATTTTTAGCAGTGGAATTCACTTTTGAAACTTGTGTGGGTGCCTATTGCTTCTTCCGACTTGACTTTCCAACAAAACTGCTATACTGAGAAACACTGGGAATTATGTGGAGCTGATAGGCTTAATTAGCATGGTGTGTCATTTGGCAATGAACGGAACAGACATTAATGTCACATTCTTTTTTTTCATTCATACACCATAAGCAACCCCTCCTCCCCCTAGTGAAAATGTTGCATCACATTCTTGAGAAATATTTATTGACATGTATAAAACAATTTGCTAACACTCAAAACATTGTACAAAATGTTTGCCACGATTTGCAGAACCAGGCCCTCAGGCAGTAGACATAGATATACTTGATGCGTAACCATGATGGGCTCTGTATGAGAGCATAAGCATCGTAAAATGGATTTAAAACCTGATGAGAAGCCAATGCTGTGGATGTGAAATGGGTGTGAAGAGTGTGGTCCTGCTGGTTGTGGTTAACAGTCTCGCAGCAGCACGCTGGACAATTTGTGTACGGTACAGAGATGATTTGCTGCTATAAATGAAAAGGGAGTTTGTGTCGTCCAGCTGGGAAGACACTAAATGCTGTATTCCTCACAGTCAATAAAAGCCATTTAAATCACCATGGCACCTATAGTCTCTTGATTTAAGAAACATTTTACCACATTACCTTCCTCTACAGACAAACACAGGACCTAAATAATGTGACTGTTTGTTTTCTCCATAAACAAAAGGTATAAAATAAGGCCTCCCTGCTCTCTTAAACATGGACTAAAGATAAATTGCATAACTCATGAGTTATGTCTGCTATATTTATTTATGAATGGCTGTTTGCGCTCAGGACATTTACCATTAATTAAAATGCAGGTAATTATAATAAACTATTCATTGAGCCGTATATATTCATGATCACCAGAGAATGAATCATAAAGTGGATTTTGGCCCCATTGACCTTAAAAACAACCATCATGTTTTCCAGCGTGCAGCTGTTTATATTTAGAGCTCCACTAGTCAGGAAGGTGCTGACAAATGATGTTTAGTGGGTACTGCTTGTACTGCTGCATTGTGAAGCACGCAGGTGTAGGCTTTAGTGAACCAGTTCTTCTGTTTGGTCACTCAAACAAAGAGATATTTTTTCACCTTGTAATTGGATTTTAGGAACTTCTGGCAAAATGTATTGCAACTTTTCCTGAGTATTTCACGCACAGATGAACAGTATGCAGCAAGGTGAATTTGTGGTTCTCTCCCAACTGTAATTAAAAACTGTAAGATATATAGTTAATTATTTAAACCCGAGTCTGATAGTCCTGTGAGATTTTTCAACGTGTATGACATCATTTTGGTTTCCAATTAGCACTCCACTTTCATGTTGGGTAAAAGGACTTATGTAATCATATGTGCTCAGGCAGCTGCAGACATCTAAATCTAGCTCACTGAGTCTAATACAGAGGCTTCTAGATAATGCCTTCTGGCTGCTGCTTAAATACATTTACAGCAACTTGCAACAATTCAATGTTGTTGTTTTTACCTTGGTAACCTCTGTTTAAAAGTGCACAGATTCACACTGATAGTGGAATAACCTTTATCTTGCACATACAATCCAAAGTTTAAATTATAAAATGTGATAAAAACACATTTTTTGTGGGGTTTCAAAAATACTGCTTTGAGAAACATCTATTACCAGCCCAAAGTTTACGTCGAGCCAAAGGTTAACTTCCAAACTGTGAAAAACGATCTATTATGATCTAAGACTTTTGTAAAAGCACATATTTATAACAAAATAAACAAAAAATAAAACTTGTACTTTTCCCCTGCTGTTTTTTTGAGCGAGTTAAACTCAAGGGCATTATACAAGGGCATTTCTGAAATATATGCAATCCTATTGCACCTTATATTTGCATAATAATGTAAACTGAATAAGAGAGTGCTACTGAAGCACTACTTTAGGCTATGTGGGTGTGCAGGTTATCCACTTACCTGTTACAGCCCATAACACCTACAGTGTATTATATAAACACTCCAAACTCTTCTTGTCTCCTTTAGCCATCTGTTTTGTATTTTGGTTCCCAAACAACAGGTAGGATGAAAGGTACAAAGGTGTCACATTTAAAATGACAAGTGTATTGTATTTATACAATATGCAGTAGAGCTTCTCTGGTAACATCTATACTCAATCACTATTGATATTCTATAGAGACGCTAAAAAGATGCTAAAATTCTGAACTACTGTTTAGCAACAAGTTCATTGACATCACCACATCACAACCAGGCCCTTGTTGGATAATACCAGGTGTCAATCACACCCTTATTCATGCCGTTCTACTTCAATACTTCAATGTGCAATTGAATAAGACCTGAACCTAACGATTAAAACCAATACCTCAGAAAAATGTGTACTAATGATATAAATTATGTGGAAATGTAGGCCTTATTGTCTGTGGACTCCCATCCAAATGGAGGCCTTTGTGAAACCAGGGGTAGGCCTATCAACCCCTGGTTCAATAGATACTTGTTTACTAATTGGCTTCAGGAGGAAACTGGACGGCTACATCAATATTTTATATTTGGTCTATGGTGACATCACTATCGGTTGCCACGTGTGCCATGAACATTCAAGCACTGTAACCTCCACTCCCAACAGACATGGTAGGAAAGGTGGGAGACACCCAGGACAGGTTGCCAGTCCATTGCTGGGCTAACGTACAGAGACAAACAAGCAGTCACTCTCACATTCACACCTGCAATCAATTTAGAGTTTCCAATTAACCTAACCCCCAATCTGCAAGTCAGAAAGGTCCTTGGAGGAACCTGATATGCTGCGTTGTTGACAAGCCAACAATATGGTTAACTCTGAAGCAGGACTTCTAAAGTACCATGTCTTCAGACCAGGTATAGTAGCCTATGTTAGCCTATGCATTTTTCAAGATAGTATAAACCAAAACTAACCCCTCACACACACTTAATATAGTTGACACCCAAACTATAACTACACTAGTTCAACAGTAAGGTACTCGGTCGGGATTGATTACTCACAGTAGTTGTTAATCTATACAAACTTGCATGAATATTTTATTATTGCATTTTTTGGATGGTATTTTGCACACAACATAACATTTTCTTTTAACAATTTCAGAGTCAATTTATTGTGTAGACTAGTATGTCGCAAAAGCTTCCATGATTGCAGACTCCTCATCTTGCCACTCTGTTCCCCAGAAAACAAATGTTCTTATATTTGGAGAAGCTGCATATTGTTTTGTGAAATGTTCTTCTCCCCTATTGGCACACTCCACTGTGATTTGTAGTAGTAGTTCTAAGTTATACGACTGTCTGGCAGGATTATACGATCCAACTTAGAGTAAATTCCACCTCAGCTGTAGAGCTATTGCTATTGCTATTTGTAATACCTTCAATTGAATGCCCACATTGTCAGTGTGCACATGTCTGAGTGATGGGCACTGGTTATTGAGAATGTACTGTATTTTAGAGAAAAACTGAAAAGAAAAGCACACAAAGAAATGTAGGTAAAATCATCATTTATGTGTTGTTGTTAACTTGTGTGAATTTCAGAGTAATTATTACAGAACATAATAAAGGACATAATATATTTGTGGTTATTATTTTTTGTAGATATTGACATATTGTGAATGTAATCAGGTGAATTTTAATGATGTTGAATAGCAATGATTCACTCATACAGATGACAGACGAGAGGGTCTGTGATGTTGGTGTTGCATATTACTGCATCTCTGTCGCATTAACACAGTTATATTTGTAGGTAATTGCAAATCACAAGATTTGTTAACTTGAGAAAAATAATACTGCACATAGAGATCCGACTGAAAGTCAAACACAATGAAGGCCATTCAGAAATATGACATTAGAGCTGCTTAAACATTCATTAGTTATTTCTTGACCCTAAAGAGCTATGACTTGGTAAATGAAAGATCATAAACTAACCTCTAAAAGACCATTGGCTAAGTTAGCTACACAAAAAAAGGCAAGAGTAAAGTTAGTCCAAAGTATTAAGCTTGACATACCAGCTCCATGTTCATTCCTACAATGACACGCTTGAATAACTGTCATGATGGTAATGTGGCATAAACACCAGATGTCTGAACAGATGAGTTTTTTTCCCATGAAAGACAGGGGTATGAAATTGTGGATGAATTTTCTGAGTCAGAGTTGCTGTTGCTTGATTGTGCGCCTTCTTTATCTCTAATGATCTCCACCAGGAGAGCAAAGTCACTTCTAAATGACTGACATATAAGCAAGAGGGAATTGATCAGTGCAACACAACAGCATCTGATGTGCAAAAGAAGCTCCTATCAATAAGCAGCACCAAACTCCTGCCTGCATCTCCCTCCTGAGGAACTGAGGAATATGTAGATGTCTCCTGACAGATTCTCTGTCAGAACAAAATGCAGTAGTGTGATGTTTCCACTGTGTTGATGTGAAATAAACTCACCTAAGACCAACTTATGCCAATATGACCTTCGCCTGTCAAATCTGAATATTTCCATGTAAACAAGGAACAGCTGCTGCTGTGGGTCTAACGTTAATGAGAAACAAAAAAACAAATATATCAAGAGACTCAAATTCCACACCTCATGTATTTGTTACTGTGATAACTCAGAGATAGACAGTACACTTTTCATATGGAGAGGGACAAAATGCTTCTTTCCCCACCAACTTAAAACTTAAAAGAGTGTATATTTTACTTATGTGAAATGCATTCTATGTGTTAATTAAAGCAGTATTTGTTTGGTAGGAATAAACAGTGGGGTACATACAGTATGGACTTCCAAGTCAAATTCCATTTATACAATATATTTAAATCCTGCGGTTCTGTGTAGAGGACTTTTCAAATGATGCCTAATTTGTGGGGGTGTGTCTCATCTAGCACAAATACTTTCCTTTCAAATTGTGAACATTACAGTTTCCACATTTATGACACTAAAGGAGGTAAATCGTTGCATTTCCTATATGCATTTTGCATATAGGTTTCAGTAATAAGAGAGGCTAAACTTTAATTAAGAGATGTACAGTCATTTCATAGCATTTCTTATGTTCTTTGAAGTGGACAGCAGGACTTGCAATTTTGTTTTTTTTAATTCATTTACATATTCCCATACAGGCAATACATGCAGTATCTCAAATCAGCTTTTTTCAGATAGGACAGTGTCTGTTACTATGCTGGAAACATGGCCCTCGAATCTAGCTGAATTCCATAAAAGTTGAAAGAGAGACTCCCTTTTCTTCCTCAGTGAATGAATCCAATGCTGCCCTTTTGTATCTTGTCAAACTCAATTATTACAACTTTATTGCAGCAGAATGGTGTTTGAATTTAGCTTCTCACCTCTGACCTCATCACTTATCCGGATATAATTACATAGCGATTATCTGTTGGAGCCTGGTTCTGTTGGAACTGGTGGTAGAGCTGAATTAACAGTTTTCTGTTGGAGAATGACGTGAAAAAAAAAACAAAAACACCATAACTATTAGCCTAGCATCATGGAGGATATGGCAGACATAAGAGACAGATGCTTATGCGAGAGGATAAATCCAATGGTTTCCAAAACATATTAGTTAAGTGGAGTCTGGTTTACCACAGAGAGGTTTCATAGGTCTGTTAGCCCACGACCTTATAGTGCACATCTGGGATAATATTACCAGGAAACCAATTACAATTTCAGAACATGCTGTTGTGTAATGTAGTGTGCCGGTGTACATGAATAATTCCACTTGCTCAAGTAGCACCTGGTTTGGCAGACACTAGTCCCGGTTTTACTCTGTAATTTTCAGATGCCACAAATTAACAGTTCAGCAATGGAGCATTATCCCAGGCATGAAAGAATAGGTGTGGCGACGGGCAGTCCACAATTTACTTGATGTACTATTTCAGCAGAAAAATAGCACTCATTTTGACAAAAGTGAAGTAACTAATGCAAATTACTAAATCCAGCAAGTGTATTTGTAGTAGAAGTGTATATGTGAGTGGACGTATGTGCATGAATGAAAAGGAGATTTAACCAAAGGAACAAACAAAGGTGGCATTACAGGCTGCTGCTTACAGGAAAGGCAAGAGTGAGACCGACAGCAAGACACATCATGGCACAGGTTTACGTCTCTGATTGTCCTAATGTCACATGGTGACCTTTGATAACAGAACAGAAGATTGTGTAATCTGACCTTGGAATAAATTGACGATAGGTTTGAATGTGAGTGTGAATTGCCATTTGTCCTGTGATAGATTGGTAACCTGTCCGGTATGTACCTGCCTTTCAACCGATTTAATTTGGGATCGACTCCAAATTACTCCAAAACCTCAAAGGATAAATGACACATTACGCTTCCCCAGAACAAAACCTGACCAGGATGAGGAAACTAACAAAACATTGCCATGACACAAATAAGGTTAAAAGAAAAGGGGAAACAAAAGTTGTTTTGGTGCTTGCCCCTTTGAGCCTGTCACTCATTCTGTCAAAATGATTGACACACTAAAGAACTGGAACCAACACCAAATGTAAGGCACGAGTCACAAAATGGACAACAGGCAAAACAAAATGAATTGTGAAACGAAGAAACATTTCCAACACACACTCATTTCAGACTTTCCACTACAAACAGTAATCACATGAAGCTAAGCAAAGGCATTGACTTTCTAGAGACAAAAAACAACTGAGCAAATGAAACTCCGACTTGCCTATATAACCTCCCAGACAGGCTGATTGTCCTCAGCTGGGGGAAAACAACACAGCTGCATCCAATAACTCCTGATTAGCAACAAAACCTGTGATCTACATTATGAATCTCTTTCTATAACAGGAAGGACCTGGGGCTACATCAAAATAACTTTCATTTCATCATTGTATTTTATTATTGTTATGTTTAATTAAAAAGGATATGTGGGGATTTAAAAACACCTAAAAGTAGAGGGGGCAAAAGGAAAAACATGAAGAATCCCTTGAACTCTCTGGTACAGGGACATTAACTTCTTCCCAAATACTAGTACTAATTGACTATGCACAAACCCTACAGTAAATACTGCACTCAAAAAAAATAAAAATGAATTTGTCATGTTGTCCAGTGTTTCATGAAATGTGATGGAAGGGATTAAATTGAACTTCCAAACTTCCCCACACAAAAGAACCGCTCGGGAATTACAGCATGCTCTGATATTCTAATTAATTTGAAGTAGGTGCTTCATATGTTTGCTGTTCAGTGTAAAATTGATGGAATTAAGGCAGCAAACCCTCCAAGCCCTTTTAAGTTGCTAATTGTGAGTAATTACAGTCTGCAGATTCAGTCACTAAGTAGGCAGTGGGGTCTTTGTGTGAGCAGTAATACAATGTTCCACTTATAAAATGGTGCACCATTCTCTTCCTTTGACATTCACCTTCATCACTGGGGGGAGGGGGTAATAAGTAGACCTGTATTTCATGTCTCCTTTTGACCACAAAATTGCTTTTTACAAAGTCATTCATATATATATACATACATATATACAGTATATATACACATAATATATATAAATATATATATATATACACATATAATCAGTACGGAATCATAGGCCCTTATAGAGGCCAAATATATACTGACCATACCGTACTAAATTAACAAGAGACAAAACTCAAATAAACAACAATAAAATTGACCAATCAAATCTTCCCTAATAATGGGTGGGCTTTGCTATCACACACTTTATGACAATGTCCAATGTTTACAAAACATTTTACAAGTGCTAAAAACTAAAAACACTGATATATGACCACTGTTTTTCCAAAATAGAGGTGGCAAGTCCTCTCGGTGAGGATGTCATGGCGACACCATTTTTCAGGTTGTCTTTTATGAGAAGCAGCAGTTAATCGCAAAAGGCAGGCCAACTTCCAAACTCAATTTGGTGCAAAAAGGCAAAGCTTACAAGAGGCACTTCAGCTCCAGCAAATGTGACCGATACCCTTGAATGACAGGCTCAACGGAAGGGCTGAAGTTGTAATGCTGGGACTGTCTGCTGTTTGGCACGGAGAATGGATCTTGGGCTTAAGATGGATTTTCAGATTTAGGACGTTTATCCAAGTCAGCCCATCACCACCAGAATTCATCACGCCACCTGAAAGCTACAATTCGCCTAAAAACATTTATGGACACCAGAATTGAGCTTCCCCTGGATGAGGTCATTGCTCACGATGAGAAGGTGTGGAGGACTGGAGATGTATTGAAACGCCTCATTAACTGTGTGGTGTTCTTGGGAAAGCAGGAGTTGCCATTCTGAGGTCATAATGAAGGCACAGACTCTGCAAACAAGGGCAATTACTCAGAGTTGCTTTGTTTAGTGGCAGAATATGAGAGTGACCTGCACACTCATCTCCTCACAACAACTATGTTCAGCAGCACATCATCAAAAATTCAGAACAACCTGATCAGCGCTGTTGCCAACTTCCACGAGTATCTCCTACTCACTGGTATATCTTTTTGGTTGCTTCTCAGATGGAAGGGGCGGGATATCTGTCATATTCCATTGGCATTCTGGACTTCTCTATTCAAAATGATGTAAGTGGTCTGTCTATTTTCTACAACAGATATTTAATTTAGGCAGGTAGTCATTATGATGGCAACATACATCAAAAGGCATTGAGTTGCTGCTATTGTGATTTGCTGATTAGAAATTTCCATTAATGACTAATTGAACAGTTGTACCTGAAGAAAGAGTGTATGTTTGACAAATAATTTTTGGTGACCCCAAAAAAATCTCACGGCCCATTTGAGAATTTTGACCCACGCACAGGGAATACCTGCTCTCCAATTTCTATGACATTTTACACTGAACCTTAACTCTTTTTTTTTTTTTTATCTAATCTTTAATATAAACCAAAAAACAGGTTGTGAGGATTTTTTTTATTATTACTTTAGTTGTTGGACAGTGTATCTAATTGCACATCTATTGATACATTCATTTTTGTCACCCCCCCCAGCAGTTAATGATAAACGGCTGTTTGGCTTCTATTTGCATATGACAGTGCTAATGTGCCATTAAGGCTGCTGCTGAGAGCTGAGGCTGCAGTGGAGTGAAACAAAAGTGCCGCCTCTCAACGCGCACGCGCACGCACCCACACCCACACACACACACACACACACACACAGCCATCTCAAATGAGAGCTGTCACAACATCAATGGGTACATTTAGAGGAAGTTGTTTAGTTATTAAGCGACATTGATTTTGTCATGTGAATTTGCACTCCACTACAGAGGGAGTGCGCTCCCTTCTCTGCCTGCATGGTTTTCTCTCTGTTTCCTCTCCTCCATCATTCATTTCACTGTGCCCAGCAGAGCATTCAGCTCTCGAGACACTGATCACAAGTATTTTTTCATGTATGCTCATATTTTCACATACAAACATTTTGTTATTCTTGTCTTATGATTTGTTCTTTTTGTTTCATGATTTGAACTGCATCCGACCATCTTGTCTTCCTCTTCCAGTAATTCCATTATTTCACTTCCTAACAAATTAAGTGGAGCAGAAACATCTGGATTTTATATGGCTTCCCTTTGCCCTTAGAACCTAGGCTGAAATACATAATATTTAACTGGTAACTCAACCACCTGGTTGGACACAAATAAACACTCCTTTCCACAGAATTAGGGATGCACGATATATCGGCATTAAACCAAGCAAACAATGGCAGGATGCTAACGCTGCTGCTGATTGCTCTTGACGACCAGCCATTTTCCATAGTGGAGGAGCAAGGGTTCCGGTAGTTGATAGAGCATATGGAACCCTGCAACAACCTGCCAAGTCGGCGCTACTTTTCTGACGTTTTTGATCATTTTGATTTGGCCTTTTTCACAGATTTAAGTTTAAATAGAGTGGACTTGAGCTCAAAACATGTTTTGCAATTTAATAAATGTCTGGTTGCCATGAATACTGGCAAGTTTGTAACTTTGTCAGGGTATTATTTTGATTTATGTTCATGTTTGTAATTTATGATCCAAACTTTCTCACAGGAGTTTAGTGAGTTGAGGGAGTTAAACTGTACTTTCATTTAGTTACACACTTGATACAAGTATGTCTTAAAACCTTTACTTGTAGCTGGTTACTTGTGTTATATGGTAGACCCGTAACCTTGTTATTTGGAGGTAAAACATGTTTTGAAAATAAAGGAAGACATTCAAAAATTCAGCTTGCATGATTTTCAGTCTGTACAAAATGTTATCATCTCAAAAACCTAAAAAAAAGCAAAACATATCGATATTGGTAGATATTGGTTATTGGCCATAACAGCAATATTAATATTGGATATTGGTATCGGTCAAAATTTCCTACACAGAACAGTACCTCAAAATAATGTAACATTACAACCAAATGATACAAAATCAAAGAACACTATGGTCGCAGTGAGCATTGTCTTAGTTATCCACTGAGAGGTAGAGCATATTGTATATAACCAGTTTTCTTAACCCCCTTTGTTCCTCCACCTGACATATTCTATAATACTATAATGTAAAATATAGGAATCTGGCTCTCACCAATGACTCTTATAAAGATGGATTATATGACAGCTACCAGTCTGGTTCAAAATGACATCACCAAAGCAAGTAAGACTTTGATCAATCAAAACAGTAAGACTTCGATGGATAACATTGGAGAGCAGTGTGGGATCATGATCTTTGGCATGAGCTTGTTTCAACAATAGTACAGAGGAGGATTTAGAGCATGTTAAAGTTTATTATTTATGGTGATTTTCAAAGGCAAACACACAGCAGCAGCTCCACAAAGTGGATGAAATCACTGTAAGGCGATCGAAAACAATCAAACGGTCTGTTGCCTTCAGTATAAAACACACATTACTATGGTTTTAAATGTGTGTTGGAAACATGTAAGTAACTACTAAAAAATCAAATAAAAATAAGAACCACAGCACCATAAGGCAGACTTAATTCATGCCTGCGGAAATAGAACAGTTGTTTCCCACACAAATGTTCACATCTGATAATTGTTCCACCGACACCTTATGAAACACATTAACATACACTAAATCCTCTTCAACTACCAGTCACAACCATAACGTAGTGTGCTATATGCTACGGAGCTGACAAAATAGCACCACATGACATGTAATATTAAATCAGGATGCTCCGTGATGAATATACCAGCAGAGCATGGTGTGTTTACTACATGACTGAGTTGTTTGCCATGTTTCTGATAACTGCTGTGATCCCTTCTGAGGGCAGAGTGGTGATAGAAGGCTGATGCAAGGAGGATCATTAAAGCTTGTGTTGTATTTGTTTCCAAAACACTTTTTATTTGTGGAATCCCTCATGTCTGGATAGCATGAATAAATAAATGAAGTTGTCTGTTTTAGGAGCCTGGAAAAGCTTGCAACTGATGCCACTAAGACACCACCTCCTGTCAGTTGTCAAATCAAAGCTCTGCCCTCAAAATAAATAAATACACTGCCTTACAACTGTGAGAAGGCAATTTGAGGGAACTACAAAAACACTTAACATTAACATAAGTGAACGGCTCAAGCAGGCAGATCAGTTGGCAACAGGTATGCCAGCACATTCATTTGTTCAGTGTAAATGTAATCATCAACCCATGGTTGTGTTAATTAATGTGTTATGGTGGCTACAGACATCAGAGTCTTCTTTCCACCCAGACAACTTTATTTGTTGAGGACAAATAAGATAAGATATGATGGTAATCCTTTGTGAAATTGGTGGTATGTTTGTTAGCACAACATTTGAAAATCAGGAACAGATGAGGGGTAGATCCAGGATTTTATTTTGTTAATTTTTATGCTATCTTTCGACATTGTGAGATAGGGATACGTTTTTTCACTTCTTTCATTCAGCCTGATAGTGTGTTCCCCATGTAGCCCATCACGTGAGAGATGTCAGATTGCTGTCAATTAAAGATCTATTTCTTAGTGGTTACTTTTTTTTGGCAACGGATAGCGTGACCTATTTTTACAACACACTTGTAGCGGACTCATCGCTGACTTCGGGCAGCGCGCACGCGCACACACACGCACGCACGCCTGCGGATGGAGCGCGCCCGCGCGCACACACACACATACACGAATCACACTTGTCCCCTCTCCCACTCTTCCTCCTTTTCCGTCACTTAACAGGTAACACAACCCACTCTCTGCAATAACTCCCTGGGCAACACAATGTGCACACTTCGGGGCTCTGCCGTTAGTCAGCTTCAAACACAAACCGTTTTCACTCACCAAAGCACACCGCCACTCCACTCCACCTCCTCCCGGTAATCTGTCAAACCGGATCCTTTCCACTTCCGCATTGAAATAGTTCACGTTTCGCGGGCTTTACGAGTCAGGTGACCAGGGTTATATATCTATATATATATATATATATATCTTTTTTAATATCATGTATATCATCGTAACAGTACAAGTATTAGGGCTAAACTGATTTTTTTTTTTTTTCGAGAATAAAGTCATAATATTATGACTTATTACATTATCTTTGGCATCAGGAATGGAGGACGTCAAAGTGGCTGGTAGTGGTCGACTGCAGGCCATGGCTGGTTATGTCTGTGTTCTGTTGCTATTTAATAATACATTTGAATGATAAAAAATAATCTTATAAAATTCTGACTTTATTCTCGTACAATTCTGACTTTATTCTCATTATATTACAACTTTATTCTCATATTCCGACTTTATTTTCATATTATGACTTTTTTCTTTTAAAATGACGCCTTTATTCTTGTAAAATGACAACTTTATTCTTGAAAGATTCAATTTTGTTGGCACTAGTACTCATATAACAGTCGGAAATGGGGAAATATTAAACTTTTCCGATATAGTTTAAAATATTTGTGTAAACAGCTTAAATGTTATTTTACATACATATACAGCTATGTTTTTTATCATTTATTTTTAAGCCTGGTTGTAGGGGCAAGTTGTTTAAAAGAGGCTGCTATAGGTCAGTGTGGGCTTTGTTACAGAGGAGACAATAGTGTGTTTTCTGCTTTGTGACTGCAACATATTTTGAATTGGATGGTGTATAGTAGTGATGGCCAAATGAAGCTTTTGTGACGCACTGAACCACTTGAGCCAATTGTTTCGAAAATGGGGGAATTACTCGAAGCTTCAGATCGAGTGACCTATCCTGGCAAAGTGCAAGGTTGCAATCAAATTAGGCAGGCGAGTTGGTGAACAGGAGGCTTTTAATTACACGCACACACCTCAAAGAACTGTGTTGGAGAAACTACTTAGAAAAGACTTTTGTTCTGAACCATCTTTGCTTTGATCACGACTTTTCCAAAAGTGCTTTGAAAATGAATTGATGCACACAAGACTGTGCTCTAAGACTGAATATTATGTTCTATTTACAAATAAAGAGTGTGTGTATTGTGTTTTTTATGAGAGAGTGCTGGGAAAATATGGCATAGGTTGGTAGTGCTTGTGGGTGATAATGCCAAAGATTTTTATTCTGGTACATTTTTTTTTACAATTCAAGCTTGTTTCTTTCTTTTTGTTCACAACTTCTCCTCATTTGGAAAACACTTGCTCACAAGGACCAGTGCCAGCGAATCACCTGACTGGACCGCAAACCAGTCAGGTGATTCATTCAGGTAATGAAGCAGTTGCTGCTTTGGACGTTATATGTCAAGCAGTGGTTTTATGGCATTTTAGTTCAGGATGTATCAGCATGTATCGAAGCTTGGTCTATGGTCACGCTTTGTTTGTATGTTTTTTGTAAATGGTATTTTTGAATATGTTTCCTGCGTCCATATTTTTTTCCCCACCTGTAAACATCGTTCACTGTGTGCACCCTGGGGTTTGGTAAATTAAAGGGCAGCACAACCACAGTCCATCGACTGCTACGCCATCATTTTTTTCATTATATTGAGGTGTTTGCAGCAGAACCCAGTGACAACACTGAAAAATGACACCGTGGGGGTAAACACTGTGTTAGAGAGTTATGCCGCTGGGGTCTTAACAAGTTAAGACTGAGAACTTGAATTTTGTGTTGTGGAAAAAAAAGCTGAAATAAATAAAACAAACAAACCAAATTTGTTTGATTCAAATTATTAATCTAGATAGCAGGGGAGGCATTCCTAACAGAAGTAATTGGAATACTCTTTCTTTGCTCCTAGAATTTCTAATGAAAGTGAAGAACATGTACTTAAATTGAAAATAATCCATCAGACTGGAATAACTTCCCTTCATTGCATTAAGATGCATATTTTATTCATCTTCTGGCTTCTAATAAAATTTAAGGCGTGCATATCATTTGATTTATATGTGAATGCATGTTAATATGTACTTTTATTGTATGCACCCAGCAACATAAGGGAGTCAGTCACACTTGGGTGAGTGTATTTATGCTGATTGGTTGTCTGTATTGTATTTTCAGTATGTTTGCCTCAAGAACTCCTTTGAAAATGAAATGGTTAATTTCAAGGGCTTTATGATGCAATCCTGTACACTTGTCTTATACTGTATGTTGCTCAGTAAGTGAACAGAAACTCCTGTCCAGGGCTGCATATTGCCCACATGTTATATGGTGTTTGGTACAAAGACAAACATTGTACAGCTTAACAACATTATGCTTTTAATTAAATGTTTTCTAAACATTTAAGTCCTAAATGAGCGTATTGACTCAGTGCGCAGAAATTTGTCCTTTAAACCCCTATGATTTCCAGCCTGATACAATCATATAACTTCACAGGAGAGTTTTGCAAGTTGTGGCTGATCCTTCCTTACTGGCATGAGATCTGCAGTGAAATATCCAAAGACACATTAACAGAGAGCCACAGATTCATTATAAATCCAGATCTCATTTCTAGTGTGCTGGATATTTGATGACTTTTGGCACTTTACAGTTCTAGCACTTCTCGTCTTCCTGCATGACCGGAGGAAGACGAGGACCAGACTCTGTCTGACACTGAACTGAAATATGGTTATGATTCGGCTTTGCTTGCATAATGTTGGAGATGAAGGCACATTTCTGGATTTTTAAGACCTTTTAACTGATCTACAATTTGGCATTGTTCAACTTGATTCCTGTGTCAGACGTCACGCTCATGACTCTTCCAATAAGGACACTCTCTGACCAATCAGTGGTCGGCAGTCTGTTGATGTCACATTTTAGTATTGGCTCAGCTTGCTTGCAACCTCGCCAGAGCAGGTACCAAAAAAGGCAACAGGTGCCAGCTATCGTCAATGAAAAAGCAGCAAGAAAATAGCGTAGGAGTGGAGCCGAGTATTGCAAGAACTGGATCATGGATAAGTGCCATTTGATGACTCACCTGAGGCAATCAGAGACCTGGACATAGCGACAGTAGCTGTTGTTTTTGTGACCATAACGTATTTTCATGACGAGATGTATAAGTTGGCAGCTCAGAGTGTGACCCCCAATTTATTTATTTTTGTCTTACTGTGTTTTCCAACTTTTCTGTCTTCATGAAAAAAATAGGTTTTTGGAGAGAAATATATTTTAGTACATTCCAACCTGTGCTTTCACTTCTTCTTTTGCCTGCATTTTTTCCTCAAATGTGTCATAGGTGATATTGACCTACAGAGAGGGAAAAACACAATGAGCACAAATGACCCCAATATGTTATTATAAAGATTTTTTTTCTTCTTCTCATGCAGATTGGTGAGTAAGATTATTCACAGCATCTATAAGCAGATGGCACACATGCCAACAATCATCTCAACACAACTTAAGATATCAGAGGAAATTTTCTAATTTGGCCTTGTTTCAGCTGCTACAAATCGGGACGTTTCTTGGAGACGTTTGCTTTGCTGTGATTTCTGAACGTGGACGCCGTCTACACTAAATGACCTTGCTGTGGCTGAGCACCAAAAAGCCAGCGGTGACGGAAACTAATTGGCAGCACTTTATGCCCCAGTGAACATGCTCAACACTGCTTGGAGTGAGTGCCAGACAACTGGGCTGCTGGTTCGACCAAACAAGCCAGATGCTGAGTGACGGAGAATGTGCTGGCAGTGGAGTGGTGTTAGTACAGGTGTTGCTCAGACTGGCCTGCTAAGTGTGAATGTGGGTGGAACATGTTTCCATCGCTGGCAGTATTTTCTAACTTCGCTTCACTTTCGCTGTTTTTGGTGTTTCAAAAATGATAATAATTATAATCACTCTACACGTGTACTATCTGCATTTACAATTCAAAGGGTCATTAATCATGTGACTTTTTGTTTGAATATTGAATGGTTTAATGAAATATCTGGGAGAAACACAGGTGGTCATTGCATTCATTGAAACAAATGGGGGAGAGCAACTTGCAGATTACGTTGTACATTGAAAAAGACATGAAAAATGCATAATTTACTGATAAATTAGGCTCAGCTCTCTTATTTATGGTACTTAAGTCGCAACAGTCAATAACAACACTCATGTTATTAGTTTCTGGATGAAATAGGAAAGATCATGGTGAGAAGAGTGCAATAACTGGATTAACTTCATGTCCATTATGTACTGTAGGAGGGAGCTGAAATATTCAATACTGGGACAAAGCGGTTTATGATATGGGATACAAATCATTTTGGAAGGCTCTGACATGATCCACTTCATTTTCATATGAATATTTATTGTCCAAACACAAGTCAGATATAAACGAAGAGACATGGATGGTTGAAGCGTAGGATACATAATCAGTGATTGCAGACTGGTCTCTTACTGCCTTGTCACTTATCTGTTATTTTGATTATTTTTCAGTCTTTGGATGGATGGAGTGTTGTTAAAAAATGCAATTTCACAGTTTACATTGTTTTCCTCAGAAATCTGTCCATGGGTCATTAATACCTACCCAAGAACGTAGTGGGCTGTTATTACAGTGATTAAGTGCCATATGCTCTACAGGTGCTTGTGTTATTTCACGATTAGAACAAAAGTTTAATACAATGGGTCATTTCTGTGCCCTCTCTATTTCCACATTATTACCTTGTGAAGAGAAATTCAATCTGCAGGTTCCTTCCACCGTGGTCATAACCATCTTTAATTATACATATTATCATTTTTACTGGAAAACCCACTGCTGACCCCTGAAACCCCAAATGCCTGAGTCCTCGGTGCTCTACACCTCTTTCCAGAACTGTTGGGGCGTTTCTTAGTTTTCTGGCTCTTTTATTTTTTTGTCAGTCAAGACTTTTTGTTCAGGTTTTTTCCCCCAAGCAAGAGGAAACCTCCTCTTTGTCGGGTTAGTATGCTAATGGTTCTGACCAATAGACCTGTGTCCAAATTACAGAGCTGGAGAAATGCTGTACTCTGCAAACTGCAGTGTCACAGGTCAGGCCATTAGAAGAGTCTGTCTTCATCCCTGGCAGGTGTGTGGAATGCTAAATCAAAGTCAAGGCTCTGCATTATTACATGTATTCAGTTCTGTTCCACTTAGTAATACATCTTTATTTAAGAAGCAAAGTGTAGTTTTCTGTTGAACCTCAAGCTTTTTCTTGATTAGTTACACACCGACTATTAGAAAGTTTATGCAAATTGATAGGTTTTTCTATGAAAAAAAAAAATAAAAAAAATCTGCAAATCAGTGTTTTCCATGCCTCCTCATACACTTACTAAGCTCTTTGGCCTTCAAATGATCCAGGACCCTCTGAAACTAAAGCCTCTTTTTCACTGAGCAGTACATTGCATTTAATTTGCCACAGTGCCATTTGGAATGACACACCCATATCTGACTTGGTTTCCACCATGGGGTGTGGGAGTCGGACAAGTAAATAGCCATTTACGTAATATGCATCAGCTTTGTAAATAACATAACATCATACCGAGGCAACGCAGTGTATCACAGCAATACATTCCACAAAGAAGAATGAAGAATGTGACACAGTAAACAAAGGGCAATGACGAAGGACATCCAGCATTCCATGTTGTTTCTTCTTGGCGTGTGGTTGTTTATCACAAAACAAAGAGAGGCTTTGTTTGAGAGAAGGCTGCAGGCTGCACAGAAAGACATTTTTTTTTTTTTTTCATTCTTGTCGCATGTAAGTGATCATTCCCTGCTGACAGTTCAACGGACTGCAGCGTGTCTTGTTCCACTGGACCACTGTGCTTGGTACCGCAATAAAGGGTGGAAAAAAAACAAGGATGGTGTGGATCAGTTATTTTGATATACCTTTCTTCACTTTTGGAAAAGCTAATAATTGCAGTTGTTCAGTTGGTTGAACAGCCAGAAAGAAAACAATAAATAACTGCAACTTCATTTAAGCTCACAACCATGTCCATGAAACCATTTTAAGAATTTAACTTTGTGACACTGAGCATAGGGCTGCAGGTACTTACTACAGATGAATGAACATGATCAGAAACAATCCTCAGGTACACTGTGACATTCAAACCACAAGTGATTGGTGTTAAATTTGACAGAAATTGAAAATAAAATATTTAAACTTAATTTAACCATGTTTTTTACAATATCCCACAATAGACATCTTTTGATTTTCTGATGCTAACTGAAGGATATATTCTCCAACACACCTACATACACAACATACCTTTGAAGACCTGTGTGACAGAAAAACACTTTACCTACAACATTGCACTACAGCAGCCGTCTGAACTGTTGACATAAGGCAGGTTTGCTCCAGGTATTCATGCTGTTGACTCTACAGTTTGTGACTCCACCGTCTGCAAACCCTCAGTTGAACTTTCATTTATTATATCCAACCTGACCTTCACTTCCCCTCCACTGTTTTTGGCCTCCGCTATAGAAACCATGTGTATTTAGTGTGTAGCGTAGCCCATTTCCATTGAATTTTCATAATTGAACCACAGGAGCATTGTTGCTCATTGTCAGCTGGGGACATCTGCACTGTCCTCCATAACCATCGCAAGCCAACCTCATACTATCCTACTAACTATTCTCCTTCCACTCCCAGCAGGGACTAGAGAAAGAAGCCATTTTTGTCGCCTTTCCTCCATGCAACCCTCACCATACAACCAAAGTCATTTGCACTACAGAGACATGTTAGGAAGTGGGGGAGAATTCATGTTTAAAATATCCCCCCTTGCTTGGCCACAGCTACGTCCAGAGTCCCTGAAGAAATTAAAAACAGCCTAACTGGCGGCTTCTATCATGTCCTCATCCATGCTCCTACACCAGTGTGACAGTCCCCACTGGACACTGACATACATGGGTGCTTTTTAAGTTCACAATGCTTCAAATAGAGGGATGGGATAGTGAGCACTCTCAAGAGGAACAGCAAAGCAGATGCAAGGAAATGGAGAATTATAGCAGCATCTTATTTTTTTATATTTTCATATACTGTATATATACTATATATATATAAATGTGTATATATATATATATATATATATAAATGTGTATATATATATATATATATATTTATACATATGTATAAATAAATAATACATTATAATTTAGTGTAGGCCCTGAAGTCCTATTATTACATCTTATGAAGTCTTCCAGTAAAAAAGTGCGTCATTTTCTTTCAAGGCTCCACTTGAGGATCTATCTTGATATAGTTCTTATTTTTTTCTTTAAATTCCAGTTTCTTCTGCTGCATTTTCCTAATGGGCAGCAGAGCAGAGGTGGTGCTAAGCTGCTGGACGACTGAACAGTGTCGTCTAGCTCTGTGTCTACTTACAACCAGCAAAGTGAGGAAAAGAAACTTGTGGCATGATTTTTACAGGCACATTGGTGATACTGGTTGTACATGTGTATAATTGAAACTAAATTGAATCATATTTGCAGCAGTATTGCAAAGTTACAGTTGGAATTGTGTTTTTAATCTTCCGGCGCAGGACTAATGCCATGTAACACATCACTCAGAACTCTTGAGAAAATGTTCCTCCGAGTCAAATTTCCTCTTCCAAATACGGCAACAAATTCATTTACCACAACTTCATGGAGAAGTATACTGTCTGCCAACACTGGTACAGTATACAGTAAAAGATAAAATATGAACTATAATGCAATATAGGACTTACTACAAGTTCTCCTGAGAATTGAATATCATTGATTCTACACTTATGTGATCATAGAATCAATAAATGCTCTCGATCACTTCTTCTATTGCCCTTGTCAAGGGCATGGATGCCCCTCAAAGTAAAGTATAGGGTTAATAAACAATGAAGTAAAAAGATATGCCATACCTGTAATGCCAGTAGCGAGTGTGGACTGTTAGAGTGCTAGAGTGGGTGATGCTGTGTCTACATCTTCACTGCTTCATCATTTTAAGACATGATGTACTCTCTGTTGCACATTAGTGCAATGAAATCCCTCTCAGAAATGTTGGACTGCATAACATTTGGACCCAGCTTAGTTCAGGGTGCAAAATATCTGCTGAATACATGCTTTGTGTTCTTAAATAACAATGTGGATTTTACTTTGGCTACTGTATTGGAAAAAGAAGAGACGAGAGGGATGAGATCAGAACCATGGACAGCGCTTGGTGCTGCGAGGTGAGAACAATCGATGAGCCAGAGCAGAGGAGCTGTTCAATGTCACTGTTGTGCTGAAATGACCACTGAATGTAACAAAAATGCATTTTTTGTGTTATATTTTATATATATTATACTGTATAATATTCCGTATGTTCCCGAAAGGATAGGTTGCAAGTAGCCAGTGTTAGTGTTAGTTCTTCAGCTGCGCATCAGTGGTGCCGTGGAGTTTCCACTGTTCATACAACACCCAGGCAATATTATGTAACTTAGAGGTGAAGAGAAGAAAACAATCTCAGTGTTTGGCATGGTAAAAACAGTTGCAGAAACAACAATTTATAGTTTTAGAAAGTGTTATGTGTTTGTTAGGTGTCTGTGTTGTGTTTTTTTTGTCTCTCAGTCTCAGAAAGGGAATAAACAAACACATTTCCCTTAATGTTGAATAACTCTTAAATTAATAAAAATCATGGAACGTTCCGTCCTCCTGTTCAAATGCATGCAGTGCAAATCTTGCTTCACAAACCAGTTTCTATTGTATATGACCATACAGTACATTAATTGGTGTCCTCTATGCACCCTCACAGGGTGTTCAGGATAGCCCATTTCCATCTAATTGTTCCAACTGAACCACCAGGGTAATGTTGATGTATAGGACGTCCACTAGAGAGAATCCCTCTAACAAACTCAATGCCCTTCCCTTCTCCCCAGCATTTGTGACTTAGAGGGATTGAAGAGGCAGATAAATGGAGCTGAAGAAGAGCGGACAGTTGTCGCAAGCTGACATCTGAAAAATTACAGCACGTCAGGCACACAAGAATGACAGTGGACCTATTTGGATGACACAATGAGCCAGCTATCGGAGCCACTCATGACTGTGGCGAGATCCATGGAAACATGCTCAGAATGCTGTCATCTTCAATTTCCACTAAATATTCCACATGTGTTGGCACTGAGCCAGCAGCTCAGCGCTTCTCTTGGAAAAACATAGAACAAATCATGGTGTCCTGGAAACAGGATTAGAATCAGCCGACCTTACCATGTGAAGTGCTTTTTTTTAAAAAAAAAAAATAGTATATTGTGATTTGGTGCTATACACATACAGGTAAATTAAAATGGATAATTATGTGAGATCAGTGTGAGAGCCCATTGAAACCAGAGACTGTGTATAAATATGTATTCTCAGGGTCTGAGAGGTGAAAACAATGCGTAAGTGTTATCTTGTATGGCCTTTGATGGCTACTTCACTGGTTTGTATGCAAACAGTCTTTATGAAAAAAAAGATCCTACTTTTCACTTCAGCTATAACATCATTAAATATTATCATGACAAGTTAAACTCTCAGTCACAAATTTCAGGTTTTCTTCAGTAGAGAATAATGTCAATTTCTAATGGTCTATTAAGAGTCAACATAATAAGGCACGGTATTTAGTGGGGCATGATCGACAGCTAGTGCCATCCAATAAGTACATTGCTGCAGGTGTTGGTGAACGTGCAGTGGATGTGTTCTCATTCCGATTCAACCGTTGTTTATATGCATATTTAAAATAATTATTATTAGAAAAACAAAACACAATAAAAAAAGTGAGTGAAATGTGCCACCAAGTAGGACAAAAAACATTTTTTTATTTTTTTTTGAAAATTCACTGCATATTTGAGGCTGCTGTCACCCTCAGTTTGCCAGCATGTCTCCTTCGTTGCCACAATAGCTCCATCTTTGTTAATATTGGAGTTGAATTATTGTGACTTGTAACTGTAAGACACCTTAAGGACTGAGCACACTATAGGATTCAAAATGTCCTGCTAGACTGTATGTAAAAAGTGGATGTAGTCTTCAGGCTCTCCCAAGAATGCCAATGTGGAAGTATGAATATACTGATTTGCCACCAGGGGGCGAGTTGCCTAAAGAAGGCAGTTTGAGTGGAAGACTTTGAGGAAACAAGCCTATTTTTGACATAATTTACATCAGTGAGGATTTAATGTTCCCGATTGGTAGTTCTGTGTCTCCTTCAATAGCACAATGTCAATTTTGTAAATGCAGTTTCCATTTAGAGGAAAATACATGATAAAGTATGGCACTTCCTGTATGAGTGGACACCAGTGTGATTGACAGCTGGTATCGTCCAAAAGGAACCTGGTTGCAGGTGACGTCTGTGAATTTCTGTGAAAAACCTCAACACGGTGCTGGTCAAATTGGATTTCAGATTCTTATGAGTGATGTCATGACCGGCTGCAGCTACTTTAGACGGGCTATTGAAATGCGAAATTGACCAATTGATGGGGCAGTTTAGAAAGAAGTGCGCTCCTATTACCTGTTCTACTCAACCCACACATGCACATGGCTCTTTGGTAGAAAGGTCAGTATTCTAGCATTGCTAACAACTCCATACACAGCAAAGCAACCTAGGAAATATGACACATCAGATCTGCTGGTCTCTCTCTCGAGTTATCCTGACACGTCAGCCGGCATCAGCCCACAGTGACATGTCCCACCACCTTCCTGTCCATACAGTGAAATGTATGGTTTGACACATGTCAAATGCCATTAGTCTGTTTTTTTACTCCATATCAAAAAAACAGAACTCAATATGAGACAGTCAATCATTTTAAAAGTGTATTTCAAACTGTATTTTTTAACACATTAATAATATCTGACTTATGTTAAAACATAGTGGCTAACTCCCTGATAAGTCCAAACACTCGAGCATAAGAAAACCCCAGAACTAAATTTCAACAACACCTCATTATCTCAGGCTTATGTCTACATTGTTGAGTGAGAGCAGATCCTCTTTATCACGGCAGAAGGATTCTAAGAGACAAACAATGAATCCTGTGATGAAGTGGAGGTTATTTGGAATATGATGCCAATCACAGCTCAGGTTTCATACATATATTTGCATACTTAATGATGCATAAATCAACACATTGCCTGACATCATCTGAACTACACTCACACTTAGCTCACAATGAAAATTGGGTTCAAGCTGAAACTGCAGGAGTGTATAGCAGCACATCAGATGGTCCCTGCTTTACTGGGCAATTTGCCACAGGTTCTGGGTGAATACAACTAAATTAGCATATTGAGAAGGGTGAGGGAGTGTTTGAAGAGAGGGGAGATGACAGATAGTGAGTTTGCGAGTTACAAACTGCTGTGAAATATAGACAGGATGTTAAAAGTGTGCCACAACATGATGGCATTTTTATGCTGTAGGTCCTAAGTTCAATATATTGCACAGTGTGTAAAATACTGTAAATTAACTGCTTCTTTACTGCATGGCAAATGCTCTCAAAAGGGATATTATGAGGAACGCATTTAAATTCTTGACAAAAAAAAAAAAAGAACACACCCACTTTTGTGTACATGACTTTTACATCAAATTACACAGTACATAAATTGTGATTAATGTTTTGTTTGTATGCCTGCTCTAAGGGGAGAACTTGAATCAATCTTGGCACCTGGTTCGCCTTAGACTCGACTAAGACTTCTTTAATGACGTGAAAGCAGGCTCCTATATAGTTCACTTTTACTGAAGGGACATTAAGAGATTTTGAGTGGTCACTAAATGCTGGCCTGAAAGACTTGTAATAGATACTCAAGTTTTCTTTTGGACCTTTAGTTTTATATATCCAAGACTAAAACCATTAAATCTAATGGAACATAAAACTTAAACAGCCCAGGCTGAAATTAAACATTGGTGACACAAAACCGGATTCAGGCTAGAAACACGATTACAACACAGATTTTTGTAATCTTATGATTAAAAGTCATTCAGTCTTAAAAAATTCTTGAGGAGCCAAACACACACAGATGCTTCAGTGTTAGAGAAGCAACATGTTCACCCTTTTGGTCACAGTTTAAGACATAGTGTACACAAACACGGTGCTGCTTTAGCTGCAGTCCTGTCATGTCTGTCCATTTTTTCAACCAGACCTACAGCCTCATAGCTGGACCCTGCTCTTCTTTGTGTTCTTCTTCCGTACTTCATTTCATCATCTTTAAGAATTTTAAACAAAGAGTCAGTGCCTTTCTGTGTGTGTCATTTTCAAGGCAAATATATCTAGCTTGCAAACCAAAGGCAGCAGTAGCTGCTGATTAAGTGCACTGAGAGTTTTACATCATTACTGTGTTTGAGAAGGGGGTAACTATGGTAACCCCACTGCGTCATTGAGCCATAGTTTTGAGAAACACCTAAAAAGTCTGGAAGAGAACACTGGAGATAAATTGTTTAGTCTTTACTATATAATTCTTTACCCCACAGTTTTCAGCCACCATTTTTCAAACATATAATGTATGAAGAGGATAATCTCTGAATTTGTTTCACACATGCTTTAACAGAATTTCACGCCATATTTCATTCTGCTGACCATGAAAACGTACCTGGAGAGAGAACGGAGTGGAGTAGCAGAAACAGTGTAAATGTCACAGTTGAAATGATGGAAGAAATGAAGAGAGATGACTTTGCTGCTTCACATTAGCTGCAGTATAACCTTCCATTACTGCACTTCCTGTCCACCCGACAGTTTGTACAGTTGTGGCAGATAAATGAGGGATCCACTCTGCAGCGATTGTCCATCAAACAAGGAGAAGTCAGGTCAGGTCAGGTCATTAGCCTGGTTTCAGAAGAATTCATCCCTCACTTTCCCAGCCAGGGTGGGGTGAACAGTGACAAATGGGGCCATTTTTTTATTATCTCTTAAATTGTAAAACAGACAGATAACAGCCTGTCACTGTGGCCATAAGCACGACGATGCACTGACCATACAGCACAATCTGAAGTCCGAACCCCCCTGATGCGGCTATTCCTATTAGCACTTGTATACCTGTGGTGATAAATCAAAGCCGAATTAAAGATGAAACGGAACTCTGGTAAATATGATTACTCAATTGGAGGAGAAGAGCCATCTATAAAGATCTAATGAAGAAAGCTATCACACAGTATCAGAGGCTGTGAGGCCTCGTATGGGGAAGAGGGAGGAAGGACGGGAGGGAAACACTCCATTTCATTGCTGAGACAGTGTCAGTAGAGTGCTGAGATGTGGACACAGGAAATAGAATGAATGGAGAGCAGGGGAGGGAGGAATTGATCGAGACGGTAGAGCGGAATGAACGAGGAAGCAAGTGAATGTTTTTACACAGTGTGTAATAGAAAAGTGACATTACAAGTCACAAAGACCAGACCAGAAAACTAGAAATAAAAAAAATAGTCTCAACGTCAGTTGAATCACTAACCATTATAAAAACCAGAATCTTCTCCTGACCTGTTACTGTTATATAAAGAGCAAGAGTGGGTTCATGAAGATAAGTAGTAGGTGGCTTTTATTATCCAGGCAGATGTCATTATACCACCTCTACAGAAGGAGGCACAATGAGGTTCTGACATTCCAGAGGTCCAGTGTGTGAACATTAGTGATATTTTCATACCAGAAAACATGCAGTTTTTTATTTGTCTAGTAGGATTCACCTTTAAAATACAAAAGGCATGCTTTGTTTGGTCTGTCCTTTCAGGGCTATTGAAGAAACATGGTGGCGTAAGCAAGGCCCTCGCATGAAGTCTGTAATGTATATTAATGTGAATATAAAAGGCTTGAATATACCCATATAAATAATATGGGAAGTATTTTCAATTTCTACCAATAAAGCCTAAATGTTACACAGCAGACTTTTAAAACTTTCACTGTTTAAATCAGCTCGTCTTCTGTTTGCATGTGTACTGCAACCTTTACAACACATTACTATGCCTGTGTCACACTTGTGTGTCATCAAGTATGCACTAGTGCAACCCCATTAAATGTCAAGTATCCACCTAGTATCTTTAACGCGAGCTGTGGTGAGAAAAATTGGATTCCGTAGTGCATCAGCCAAATATTGACCAGGATCGGTCAATACTGTGAAAACAACTAGGGAGGTTGAAAATAACCATAATTATCTTTTATGCTGCCTGGGTGTGCGTGAAAGTATGTGAAATGAACACGAACAGATGGATGACACAAGTCAACAGGAGAACGTGCATTTCTATTGTCAAGGGACCCAAACCCAATGCTTTCAGCAACTACTTTGTCCTAGATATTTTGCTGTTTATCCAATTGCCAGACAGATTCATTACCTTCTCTTCAATGGGCACAGGGATGTATAAAATACAGGTCATTGCAGTGATTAAAGTCTGAAGCCTATACGGGTCAAATCTGTCCTAGAGCACAACTACTGACATGAAAACATCGTGAAAAACATCGTGAAAAATAAGGAATTACTAAGTTAATTTTAGAGAAAAACAAAACAAAACCTTGTTAGCAGGTCTGGTTTATGCATCCTATAACCATCACTGTGATAAAGAAGAGATATCTGGTGATAGATAGTAAGTAGTGGACCAAGAAAATCTCAAAGACTCTCAGTCAGAACTAAAAGATACACAGCAGTGAACTGTGCTTCCTCTGAATTCAAAGCCCCCTCATTGGCCAGATTCATTTTTCATTTATTTATGCATTTCTATATATGGTGAGGGAATCAGGCTGCACCTTGTTTAGTTATCTAGGACTATAGGGGCAGCACATTCATCACTGTATGCTATAAAAACACTAAGTGAAAGCACATCATTTCTTATTACATACAGTCAAATCCCACGTTTCTTACCGTTTTTCTGTATTAATGCAGCACTAAAACCATCTGGGATGACAAGGTTTTGAAGAGGTCGTTCCTTTAATGACCTCACCTTTTTCATTTTCACTTTCTATTTTGCTCTTGAACAAACAACATGGCTCAAGAAATAGGCGAGCAGTCTGTTCTCAAATAGAGCAGCGGGACATGAGATGCTTGTGAGACAAGTTATTCATTTATTACTTCAGTCCTTTTATTTTCTACCGCTTTATCCTCCACATGATGGTCATGGGCGCGATAGGCGGGGTCACGCTCTGGACGGTTCGCCAGTCCATCGCAGGGCCACATAGAAAGAAAACATTCATTCATTCACTCTCTCACTCACACCTACGGTCAATATAGAGGGTCCAATTTACCTAATCCCCAGATCTGCAAGCCAGAGAACCCGGAGAAAACCCACACACACACGGGGAAAACATGCTAATTTATTACTTATCTATTTAATTCAATATCATTTTGTAAATGATGTGCCCATTGAGAGGAAAATACATGAGGAAAACATGGCCCATATGAGGAGATACCACTGTAGCCGTCAATCACATGACGTCCACTCGTGTGCTTTATCACCCACTTTCCTTTAATTGGAACATCATTTACAAAGTTATCATGTTCTATTGAAGAAGAGCTGAAACTAGTGATTGAGACCATTAACTCCTCAGAAAAATGTTTAATGACGTTTTAAATCAAGTAAGTAGTGGACCATTTCCACACAAATTTAATTATTTGCTACTTACGTCACACTTCCTGGGCTTCACTTTTCAAACCGGAGGGCTACGTCCATTTTGTCCATATGTATAACAAGTGTGAGTGTCCATACATGTATTTATGTATTTTTGAGGTCCAAAAACATGGACATTTTGACCTTGTGGAGACATTTCGTCTGGATTCCACACATTTAAAGGGATTTTTTCAGGGTTAAGACCTGGTTTTAGGGTTAGGGTTAGAGTAAGGGTTTGGTAGGGTAAGAGACTAAGGAACGCATATCATCTATGATGTGTCCTCACTAAGAGATGAAAGCAAGTGTGTGTGCAGAGAGCAGAGAGGTTCTGTGTGATTTTCTCTTTCATCCATTCTTCACCATGCCCCACCAATTTGAGATTCTGTGTGTGCTACAAAGAAATGACTCACCCGAAAGGTCACTTGGCAAAGACATCAAAACATGATGCGAGAGACGGACATCAAGAATGCCATTGCATTGACAGACAATAATGTTGCAAGGACAAAAAAGCAAATGGAGAAAAGAAAAGAAGAAAAGAAATTATAGCTCTAACTTCTACTCACAAAGTTAAAATTGATAAACCGTCTCTTCTTGCACGCATTTTTTTTTCCTTTCCAAAGAAAAACAACCTTTAGAAATAAGTTCATGTATCTAAGAGCCAACAGAGATTTGCACCTTTACCATTTTTTCGTCTTCTTCTCTTTTTTTTTTCTTTTTTTTTAATTGTGTGTGGATGGGCCTAATTCAGCAGTGAGCAAAATGAGAAATATGACCTTGGACTCTGGAGAGTTTTCTAAAGCAAAGAAGTGAAAGACAGTTCTTCCTGCCAGGCATTGTTCCACTGCGACAGCAAACCACAGCAAACACACAAAGCCCAGGACTATAACTGCTGAATGAGGTATTGTAATGATCTGCAGTGACTTTCCTTTTATGATTCAGGCATGCTGTATGTCACACATTTAGAGCATATTTACCCTTTTTTTCCTTTGCATCATCTCTGAAGGCATTACACACCGAGGTCAAGGACTTGTGCTTTGTTATTGTGTTTATTTAACAGCTATGTGAAGTAAAGTTTCTGTATTTGCTGCTCGTTCTTATAAGCTGCCATGACTTGTGTTAATGTATAATTATGTAAACATAAACATAAACAACTAATGCTTCCAGAATTCTATAACCATTAGAAACCTGCAAACTAGTGAAGGTAGTCAACTCAAGCTGCACCTTATACACGTGACACACCGCAATCAACCGAACGTTTGGTGACGGTTGCTGGTCTTTGAAACGGGGTAAGTTAATTTCAGGCCCAGTTATTTATACATAAATTCTTCAAATTAAAACGACAACATCTGATAAATGTGTAATATTGAAATGCTAATAGTGTTTGTATTTGTACAAATGAAAATGGTATATATCGTCGAGCAAATAACACACCGTAACCAGCTATTTGTCTACTTCCCTGGCACAATCCACACAGGACTGAGGCAGAAAAGGCTCCGATGTCGTGTGTCTTTCTGCAATGCTGTCACTCAAAAAGTGGTTCCTTGCCTTTCAGACAGTTCCTCCAATCATCATGCAGAAGCCCAGTGTCTGCAGCCGCCCACTGTCATGGAACCTGAGCTTCCCTGGAGGTGACGATTTTGCCGCATTTGTCCAATCACTGTCGCACCATAGAGACCAATTGAAGCTGAGCTTCAAGTGCTTTTAATGCAGAGGTTGCTAGGGGAATACGAAAATCACGATACGTCGTCAGCAGTGACACGCTCTAATCGCGCTCTAGCGCACGTTTCGCATTGAACTGTAAGTACAACACAGTACATATTTGTCAACATTTTAGAGGAAGCTGAGCTTCCCTTGCTGTCTTAGAGCAATCACCACTGCATCACACTGAATGACAAAATATGGTAAAGTCATCTCTATTTGCATCTTTGCACTGAATTTTATGCAAATATTTGTTTCATGTTTGGTGTCAGGGCACCTTGTGATATTGTTCACTTTGACATATCTATAATGTAATATAATACAATGTAAACTTGCTGCTAGAAAATGTTTGAATTCCACATTACGTGTACAACAAATTCTAACCTTTTTTATTACCTTATTATTCCCAGAAAGCAGCTACTGTTACAATTACAGTTCAGTGCTGTGCACATCTTCCCTCTTCACCACTGCTGTGCATCTGAACAATAACCCGCTTCAAGTGTCTGGTTCTTCCATGAATATTTAAAGGAAACTTTTAATCAAAATGTCAGTCTTGTTAAATGCAGATGCCACTTAAGCCCATTGCCTCCTTTTAAGCTTGTTACTGCTGTGACATTTCAACTCAACTAATCTCAAGGGCACAGGGAGTGCTGATAGACATGATCTGGCCTCTAATAACCACGCAGCTTTGAGTGGCGAGAGCCCCGCTGGTCCTCTCTACTTATTAGCTAGATGGACGCCACAGATTCATCCTGCTCCTGCTGTGGACTCAGGGTTATTTCAAACAGGAGAATTAATCAGTGGAGAATGGTCGTGGAGAGTCTTTGCCTCTTCCCCCTCTCTTTGCTCAGTTTCATCTGGAGAGCACTAGGAACACAATTACATTTTTGCCAGGCCTGTGGTCGCACAACACAATTTAATTTCATGATTACATAAAGCATACAAGAAAGCCGAGTACACCTCTGTACCTCAAATGAAAATGTTGAATGTAAATGTATGGTATCATATCGTATGTGTAATTAAATACAAACATCACACACTGATATTTTCTAATCACAAATCTCAAGGTTTGTTTTGCAACCAGAGGACTACATCCATTTTTATTAACAGTAGAGTCTATGAGTGCATAAGATTTATTTTTTACATTTCTGTATAAGATTTAAAGTGATCATCTAATGTTGAATTATACCTCTAAAGTGACAAAAACAGCTTAAACAATGAACTGAATATAACCAAACCAGCAGATCCAAGAAAGAAAACAACCCAAACCTGACT
This sequence comes from Solea senegalensis, assembly GCF_019176455.1. NCBI lineage: Eukaryota > Metazoa > Chordata > Actinopteri > Pleuronectiformes > Soleidae > Solea > Solea senegalensis. The sequence goes on along the minus strand of NC_058024.1, from coordinate 13,143,250 downwards.
CAAGACAGGATCTTTCTTTTGAATTTGCATTGGATGGGAGATTTGTAAACTAATATTACACCTATGAGAGTGGACTGCTCCAGCCATGAACTTCACATGTATTGATTTCCAATGGTGGAGTGAAAATGAGAGGGCTAACCATAATCAGCACGAACACAAAGAGACAACGGCATAGAAACAGGGCAGTTAACGTTGCCTTTGTTGTGAGCACTGGCAAGTTTAAGGTTTCAAAGGAGTACGTTAAACAAAGCGGAGACATGAAAATAAGATTAAAAAAAAGACGCCAACAAGGCTTGCAAAGCAGAGATGCTGCACCGTGACAGCTTGATTTGGACAAGGTGACACTGTAAAGAAAATTGAATGTGCCATCTGATACATCAGAGGGAATCAGAGATACCAAGAGAGGCAGAGGGAGACAAGAGGAAGAAACGCAAATACGGAGCAAACACAAAGACAGATTGCGAGTTTTAACAGTTTTAAGCTGCTGATGCTACTCTCTATCACAGAGCTGTTGTCAGGCTGCTGGATTGCCTGATCAGTGCTGGCCTCACGCTCTCCTCCAATATATCTAAATAAAATGACAATGCAACGGCACTCCAGAGCCCCATTCCTTCTCTTTACAGCGATAAACAGAGCATTGACTGTGGCTTCACTGTCATGCACTATCTCCATCTGATAAAGAGCTGGACTTTGTTGCCCTGCAATAGGGCAACAAGTAATAAATAGCTTTTTGCCTCTCATGCAATGAGGACCTCTATTCTGATCATTGCTCTTTTATTGCACTATTGTGATAAAGGTACTTTATTACAGCTTAATTTAGAGCTATACTATTATGTTCTCTAATTCTAGTATAATGTCCTAAAAACTGATTATAATTGCTTCATTGTCTAGTATACAGTATACTAGGCCATAACATCAGCGATATGAGCATTTGAATATCGCTCTGTTTCCATGCAGAGAAAGTATGAATGAACCAATCAGAAATATCACAAATGTAAGAACTATTCTCTTTGGGGACCTGCCCCTCCGTGAAATGGGATGGGACCGGACCTATTGCTTCATTGGTGCTTTGGGGATGTCTCAGTGTGGTCCTGGCTGGGGGCTTGGCCCTTCTTGGCTGGGGATTGGATTTTGTTGCACTGCCAGTCGGGAAGCTGGCACTCTAAATGGGTGGTTTGTCCTGCTTGCCCCCTGCTCCCTCCCGACCTGCTACACCCTTCCACACACCATTGGGGAATTGGGGGAGGTGTGATTGGACTGGTTGGGGTGATTGGAGGGTGGGGCCACTGCATTGTCCTAGAAGTTAGGTGTGAATTGTGATTGGTTTAAGGCAGGGGTGGGCAATTATTTTCCCCCAAGGGGCCACACGAGAAATAAAAAATATTGTTGAGGGCCGGGCCAAATTTGAATTCAATTTAATTTTATTTATTTTATCTAAAACAGCAGTAAATTGTTTTGGTGTAAATTGGGCCGCATACAAACACACAATAAATACAATTACTTACCAACTCTATTGAAAATATCAAATTACTACAATATATAATGAATACTATTATACTATACTACTGTGGTGTAATGCAGTGAATATAGTGTCTAACACAACCACAACCCCCCGCACAGAGCGCACCTACACGCTTACGCACACACACACACACAATAATCCTGCAAAGGCCAGGGGTAACTGGCTACAGTGTCACCTGTCGCTGTGCAGACAGACGCAGAAACGTGCGTCCATAAGTCAGGCTTTTCAAAATAAAAGCAACACAGTTGTATAGCATGCGCAGCATAAATACTGACATACTGCGGGCCAGACAGGGATGCATTGTAGCCCACGGACTGTAAAATGCCCAGGTCTGGTTTAAAGTTAGGCATTTACTGGCAATGGCTAAGATAAGAGGTAGGTTTTGGTTCAGCTGTCCAAATGAGTGACAATGCTAAGAGCTAATGAGGATAGCTGTGTTTTTTAATCAGTGCCAATATGTATAAAAGTTTGATGCACTAAAGATGATTTAGACACAGAAGCAAAACATACAGAGGAACATTGAGCAAACCCAAATCAGAGGATAAGTCGGTGGCTGTGTTCCCTCCCTTCTTCACAGTGTGTACGAGAAAAGGCCTTCACCTGCTCGATTGCAGCTTAAATAGTCTTCATGAACAAATAAAAGCATTAAATCTGGGCGATAAAACATTTAGCAGTGCTTTAAGGGGAACAGCCACTGGGCCATTATTTAGTGCTAAGAAAAACACCTCAAAGAAAAATGTTCCTGCGCTACGTGTGACATAGAAAATATAAATGTGATGGCGCCTACTGCTCACACAATAACCCTTATGATCACATGCAAATTAAAAACAAACCTATTTATATTTTGCTGCTGGGACTCTCCTGTGAAACTACACATTTCATTTTTCCCCTCAGGCACGATGAGGGAGTTACAGTGGAGTTCTTTTTATTAGACGTGGTTATTAGAATATTCATATAAAACTCAACAGCCATTGATATTCATTTGCTACAGTCTCTCTTGTAACAAATTCAAAATGTCACAGTGAAATTTAAAACAGCCTGAAAGGCATGTTCATTATTTTCCTATTGAAGTGTTGTGCTTCGCTGGTTTGGAGATTCAGGCTCCCTGGGGCTGTAGAGCCCGCTGATATTTGGGGAAAGATGTTTAATTAAAGTTATTAGGGGCCACAGGTGAATCAGTTCATTAACAGTGAATTGTTTTCATATTCCTGCAGCAACATGCGGGAGTCTCTCTCTTGGATAACAATGCTATACTTGTGGAGTACTTGAAGATTAACGGATCCACCATCATGTTGTTTAATTTATTTATTTATTTTTTATTGCATACTACAAGTTAAAGTAAAGTAGATGATTGCCTAGAGTGCCATCATCTTGGGAAAGAAGCTAATTTGCTCCATTATCTTTAAATGCCCATCAAAGAGGTGCAGAATGTCCATATTCATTTATACGGATGGAGAGAGGGGCCTTATCTTTAATCACTGGCTCAATTAAAGCAATGACAGCACCATGTATACGGGCTGTCTTTTGATTAGTTATAGATGCATTTTTTGTTTATACCGTATACAGTGAACCAGCTTCCTATTTTCTCTAAAGGCAGGGCGAGCTTGCACCTTGGAGGATTGCTATCATAAGGGAAAGTTTGCAATACATTTTCTTTGTAAATGCCTGGAACAAAAAACTATTTGACCAATTTAATTTGTCAGCTTTGCTGCCTGTGCTCATGTTGATAATATGCCCTTTGGATACTGTGAAGTACTGCAGCATCAAATTTAAACAGAAGTTTTGTTGGTCAAAAAGCTGTGTCACTTTCCCCTGCCTCAACATTAATATTTGCTAATGTCTTATGATTATTACTGGCAATAACTATGCATGGTTCCACATGGTGGCAGTTTTATACATTTACATATAGCCCCTTTAACCCTCGGGTCGTGTTCATCTCCCGCCTCTTACTTTAGTGTTCCCGGTCAAAATTGACCGGTCTGTTTTAACTGCTCTTAAATTACGACAAAAAAACATTTTTCACCACAAATTTTTGTTCAATATACTCTTTAGCTGTGAACAATGTTGCAAAGTAGTGTTTAACTTGAATTTACAGCATTAGACATAAAATAAATGCAGTGAAAATACAAATCGGCACTGAAAATATATTACAAAATGAACATGTAATGGAAAGAATAAATGGAAAATCAAAGACAAAACTCGGCATGAAGGTGTGTGTGTGTGTGTGTGTGTGTATTCATGCACATGACTGGCATGTGACACTCAGGTCAGAGTGGGCCTTGCAAACAATATTGATATTGCAAACAATATTGTGATATTATGCCCTTGGAGACTGGTTGTCACAACACATAGTTGCCCGGAATATAGGCCTGCCAGACTCTGCATCCCACAGACTTCTTGTAGCCTCATTGTTTGATCGATATAATCCTCCTAAAATCAACAGACCTATGTAGGCTTGGAGTTCTACCAGGTCAATTTCTTTCCAGGTGTCCCCAAACACACGCTTCCCTTCCAGGTTTGTCATTTCGAGTATAATTCTCTCAATGGACTCTGGTAAAAAGAGTTGGAATGCCCTTTCGACACGAGATATTGCATATCGTGTTGGCCCTGGCGTCATCTTTATGACATTTTACACTCTAGCTCTACTTCCTCTGTCCCGGGGGGATGAAGACCAGAGCAAGTCTCCACTCTTGGACTGGACTGACTCTCTTTAGGTGCCTGTTCTTCAGGTGCCTCTCCCTCTCCATCTGTTGACTGGGCAATCTCCTCATAGTTTGGATCCAAATCAGTGTTGTCTTCCACTTCGGAGACATCCTCCTCTATCTCTGGATCTATTTCAGTGCCCTCTTCATCGTGTCCAAAAAGCTGGACGAGAACCTCTTCCACAGAGAACCTCTTGGTCAGTCGCCTACTCATTGTGCTCCGAGTAAAAGGAGTGCAAGGCAAACATCAATATATATAGAGGGGTCTGTGTGAAAATGATACATTGTTTCATCTGGAAGTTGGTTCATGGAAGGATCGGCACATAAGCGCGGGAAAAAGAGGGGTTCACATGACAGACACCTGTCTAGTTTGTGAAAAGATACTATAAGTTGTTTCATCAGGAAGTTGGTTCACGTGGGAGGATCGGCACATAAGCCACGAGATGTGAACCCGCAAAAGACATTGTTCAGTCTGAAATGTGTGAGTGAGTGAGTGAATGAGTGAGTGAGTGAGTGAGTGAGTTGGGGTGGTGTGTATGGGGATGTTTTCTGTCTGATGGATGAATATAGCCTGGATTCCCATTCATTTCCTATGACGGTCACTTTTGACCAGGAACACCACAGGTGTAACCCCTTTAATGGTACTCTAGCTACAGTGTAGACGCCTTCATTCCACGCTCACGGTCTTGGACATGCTGTCACCAAAAAAAAAAAAAAAAAGGCAGTGGTTTAGATATTGTGCTCTGTCTAGAGAAACAGGTACTTTTCTAACCTGGGAATTGTCTGACAGACTGATGTGACAGAAACAGGTTCCACAGAGAGTCTTCATTACTTTACAGTACACTGGAGAAGCCAGATCCTAGTGTTGCTGCCATGCCACAAATCACAGGAGGGTGACCATGCAGCTCACCATGCGTTCTACCTACACACCACAGAGACTACTTATTTTTATGCTTTTAAGGCTTTAATTGACTTCCCTCCTCCACCACAAACCCCCTTTTGGTGTCAAGCCTTCTGCTGTCACAAACTTGACTGCCTGTATAGTTAACTTTGATTTCCTTCTCTGCAGGGATCATGTCATGTCCCCGCTGAAACACACTTGACACCAACAAAGTTATTATAATATTCTTTTTATTTCATTTAACCTTTATTCATACATGTTGTCCCATTGAGACATTTTCAAGAGAGAGCTGTCAAGGACAACACAACAGTACATCACAGAATTACAGGCCGACAACACAATAAAGGAAATGTGCAAAGTCTCAAGTGAATAAACAAATGAAACTGCTAGGGAGCAGGAGCAAGTTTCCAAAGATGCCCTCTCCAGTGACTAGATAGAACATAACGACTGTGAAAAAGAGAAGACGTTAGACATCTTTACTCATTGATTGGAAAAATACAGAAATCTGATGAGACAATGGGTGCTACCGGTGAACTGAGGTTCAAATCAAAAAAGTACACACAATGTGCTTTGAATCAAGGTGGGATGTGCAATCAGTGGAGCTGTAAACCAAACCAGTGCAGAAGTTGAACTACATTGTGTGAGAAGCACAGTGCAAAGGTGAGCTGTGACCAAAAAGGCAAGACAATACGGAAAACATGTACAAATATGTATAATAGAAGTATAATAGAGCACTTTGTGGAATTCTGAACTTTATTTTAGGTTAATGTTTTAGCAGATTTGGCAGATTTTAGCAAAGATGTTTGCTGCAGCTGTAGCCTGCAGTGATGAATAAAAAAGTAACACCAAAGCCCCCTTTAAAACGCTGAATGAAAGTCATTCAGTCCTATGAACAATTAAGCAGCCGTGCTGAACAGGTGTGTCGTAATGGGATCAGTGCTAGATTGATTATTTGACCCTTTGACCAGCTGTGGACTTTTACAGACTATTCTATAACAGACCTTATTTTAAGTTTAAATTTTAAGTGAAATTGTCCGTGATTTTCCTCCAAAAACGGACATAAGATACAAATCCTGGTCTCACACATGGCAGTGGTCAGAAAATCAAGCTTGAGGGTGAGAGCAATGGCTCAATCAGCTGTGACAACCATTAAAAAAACATTAAAGCTCCCGAAAAAAAAACGATGAAAATCACAGTCCATCAGCACGGACATGGACAAAATGAAAGCAGTTATTTGTTTTAATATCTGCCAAAGGCAAAAGCCCAGACATGACATGGATGTCATGAAAAACAACTTTCAGCAAAGACAATATAGGAAACCTGACCTAAATGATGGTGCTCTTTTCAGATATGATTTCTGAAAGAATACACCTACAGCAAGGAGAACCAAACCCTCATTGAGAGACCGAGGTTATGTTCAGACTGCAGGCAAATATTACATTTTTTTTTCTCAAACTCCATCTTTTCACGCAGACTGTCTGCACCATGATGCAAAGAAAGTACCTTCATGTACAAAATAAGTGACAATAAGATGTTTATGATGTTCTCATCCTGTCTTTTGGCTTTCTCGATACCTGGATCAATACGTGATATTTCCCCTTTGACCAGACACGGAAAACATTAAGCCTCCTCTTTACTAGATCTTCTCAATAGCTCACACTGGTGGTCCATGTTGTTTGTTTAGTTTCTTTTTAAACAAATGCGTTTCAGAAATGTGTCTGTATGTCCCTGGATGTCTGGAGTTTTAGACCTTGTATACACCAATGGAAATGTCATAATTGCATCTCGTGAATAAGAACTTGTTGAATAAATAGGGTGTCCGTGTATAAACTCGTGAACAAATTGGCATAATCCGAGTGAAGGACATCCATTCTCAGTAGTCGCAAGTGATACTTTGTCCAGCATAAATCAAATGTGAGGACAACACTTTGTGAGCCGTTCCAATGGGAGTGTATTTAATTTCTTCACAAGGATTGTAGGTATAAACACTCTCCAGATCAAAAGAGCAGAGTCTGAATCACAACTTGACAACAACAAGTTAGTACAATAACAATTGGCATGAAAGAAGTTTTTGCTTTTCCATATGTCGTTACAATGTTCTTTCTGACTAGTTAATTAGTTAACCGCTACTTCTCCAGTGCATTGTTCAAAATTCAAAATCTCCCATGTCCACAGGGTTTGTAAAGACTTCTGCAAATTAAATCCCCATGGCAGAGCTAAATAAGCATAAAACTCTTCTCCCCACACTTACAGACAGAGCAAAACATTGCCACAGGCAAATAAGAATTCACTAATACAGCCGCTGGACAGGTGAGGGTCAGAATCCTGAGTCCCGACATATAGATGAGCTAGCATGGTGTGAAGAGTAGAGGAGGCCAAGGAAAACTAAAATAAGAGGCTTGGCCAGGTCTGACCAAAGAGCATTTGATTTAAGCCACCTTATAATTATCATTGCAATATTTTATTTTAACATTCAAATGTTGTTTGTTGTTGGTGTACATCCCACTGACAGATATCCAGCTTGGGACCTGGTGGTGGTTCAATATGTCAAGATTTTATTTTTTTTTTGTTTTTTTTTTTTAGCTGTTATGCGTTTTTGTTGGACAGCAGTTTTTTTTAGCTTGACAGTAGTGAGACTTAAATAATGAATAAGCAATATTTTTTTTTTTCTCTTTCATCTCTTTTTGCTGGCAAGACTAAACTCTATCCTTCAATTAAGAGTGTCCTATTAACCTCTGCAGGTTTTGGGACTGTTGGGGGACACACAATTAGTACATGCCTACTGCACACAGGAAGGCCCTCAGTCTACCTCTTCATGCTGTGAGGCAACAGTGCTGGCCACTCTGCCATATGATTTAATGCAATTGAACACAATATATGTATTATATCTTTCTATACTCAAACATCATCCACAATGTGATTGACAGCCACAGCTGAATTAATTCCAAACTGCATTGTTTCTATTTCCATTGATTCCGTTTTTTCATGCCTCCAAACAAGACTAGTCGGTTTAATTGAACTTGTGATGTCAGAGTTTCTATTTCCACATCAGAGAAATTAACAATTTCTCCACGGCATAAACACAAGGGAATATGAACATTGAATACAGCAGATATAAAGTACACAACATGCTTTCTTATACTTCACCAACATCTTTGAATTCAGATTTTTTTTTTTAGTAAGAACATAGAAGAAAACTTCATTTAACTAAGGCTACACATTTAACCTTTAGGCGTAAATGTGTGTTAAATGCGGTCTCAGTGCTTCTTTATGCTTTGATCCAGCATATATAGCGACATGTTTTGTCCCTCACTGTGTTGGCTCAGCGATGTGTGTGCTGTGCTATAAGCCATATCCTTGTCTTGAGGTGTGTGTACACATCATCAAGAACTTAATAACCTAATTGTGGGGCTTTTATTCATTTTGCATTACAACACTGTGATAAACTGTGGAGGCATACAGAACGAATGTTTATAAATGTTACAAACAAGATAGCATGTTTGGAGGCGTCTGCCTTTTTAGTATGCATTTTTTTGTTTAATGAGGTCATTTACATAATGTCTGAATTATTAAATTTGCCTACCTTGAGGAAAACCTCTGAAGCAGGAAAATAAGTAACTCATCACAGTGGGAGACCTATTTATAACGGAGGTTTTTCTAAATGAGTGCTGAGTGAATTACACAGTGGCGGCTGGACTGTGTGTGCGTGCTTGCATGATGATAACGTGCGTATCTGTGGCTTCCAATACGAACTAGGAGGGTGCTGGGGTTCTAGGACTGATTTGAGGAAGTTGCCACAGTAAACACCACGTCAAAATTATTATCATTATTATTATCAGCTCTTTCCCGTCCAAACCACTGCAATACAAAACACACTAAAGCTTAAAACCTGAGCCCATAATTTAATTTAATTTAATTTAATTTAATTTAATTTAATTTAATTTAATTTAATTTAATTTAATTTAATTAAATTAAAGCTTCACTGTGTGTTAGGGTTTATCATCAGAAATTGAAGGTACTACCCATAAGTTTAAGTGTGTAATTCATTTTAAATAAACAATTCCATTAGAATAAGGCTTTTACATGCATTTAAGATGAGGGTCTTTATGGAGGCCGCACTTTGCACCACCATGTTTCTACTACTTTCTACCCTGTTTGTTGAAATCTGCAGCCTCACTATTAAATACCACTAGTTCTTATACACTGGACCCTCAATAAGTGTGCACCTGTGTCGTCTATATAATTCTGTAAAGTCAAACAGAAATAAGCAGAACATCATCAGAATCACAAAGAGAAGGGTTCTTTCAGCCTGAAGTTATTAAAGCTATAGAGGAAAAAAAAATAAGAAATAAAAAACAACACATTGGCTTTTTCAGGCTCAGAGGGGAAGAACCATTTACCTCCCCCCAATGCCAGTTTGCCCCGAAGCAAGGCATTAAAACCCCTGAGTGGGTTTTTCCAAGACACTAACAGTGCAGAGTGTGTGCGCTGTATATCAGGGAGGCGCACCTGTGGTGAGACAGAGCTCTACCTCCCCCCTGCCAGCTATAGCAGAACAGCTGCTGTAAATAACAGCATGTGCTCAGCTGATAAAAAAAGAGCATTTGGCTTCATCTCTAGAGGGGGAAAAAAATTAGATGTTCATTTTAAGTGATATGAGACAAATGTTGAGGGGTTTCATTTCAAAATGCTATAAATCCGTTTGGAACAACCACCAAATGTGCCAATATGAGGAACAAATAAACCACCATATCATCAATAATCAAATCATTTTTAATTAATCGGTTTCCAAGTCTGGGAATTCAAGGTAATTTCTCTTTATAACAAAGTGATAATAAACTCTCAAAACAAGTGTTTTATACACAGCAGATACCATGTTACTGACTGACACAGTTGGACGATAACTGTGCTCCAAAGCCGCACTCAGACTGATGTTGATGTTCAAAAACACTTGTCATTATCAATCTTATGGCTCTAACAGAACATATACTACTCTGGTCACACCAAACTAATTAGAGAAACATGTCAACAATGGAAGTTAATGCGCAAACAGAAGGAACGCCACCGACACCCATGTTATGATGGAACTGTTGGTGAGCAGTAAATGGGAGGAGGGAGTGATGGTGGTGCAGTAGAGTGGCATCACACGGGATACACACTCTGACCATACATATCCTGAACAATACTTTTGAGAGTTAGTGACAAAAAAAGACCTGACAGGGAAACAATTGCAAGTGATCGGGAGCTGGAAATTTGGTGTGATGCTGAGTCCGTACTTTTTCATGCACAGCTACGCTTTAAAAATTGAGTGTGTCATTTATGTATTTGTCCCAGTATACAAGCAGTAGGGGAGTCAATTTATTGTGCCTACCTTCACCACATCAGGTCATGGCAATACTGTATGTCCCCTTTCAGCTAGTTGGTATTAGGCGGTTTCTGGTTTATCTTGCGGCTAGTTGTTAGCAAGTATTTTATAAATTTGTAAGTTTGCACAAGCACACTTCAGATTACTGTACTTTGAGCTATCAGAAAATTCCAATGGTTTCTGAAAACTGAGAAGTTGCGTGTCAAGGCCAACATGTGGTTATTGCGGTCATTTCACTCGAGCTGTTTCAGGAAGCTGGAGAATCAGCGTCTTTGTCGCAGAGAAAATCTGTCGTTTATACAGCTGCAGTGTTTTTCTGAATAAACCTTTGTGTTCATTTTAAATTTATATAATACATGATTTCAACATGCAGTAAATTGTAAATAACTGCTAGATAGTGGAAGTTATTCTGGAGCAAATGGGCAAAAGCACTTAGTTACAGGACATTCTCTGGTCCCTTTATGGTTAAAATAAGCACAACAAAGAGGCAGACATGTTGAGGGCTAGGTGTTAAAGGGTTAAGTCAGACAAATACAATGATTAACTTTATTAAATAAATAAATAAATAAATAAATACATAAATAAATAATGTAAATAAATTTACCAAGTGTAAGCAACAAAACTGATTAAAATTGGAATCAGTCTTTTCAGGGAAGAATATTTTGTTCCGTAAAGACCCATCTTAAGTAACTACAGCCCATCCAAAATGTATATCCTGGTGCCTTGCCTGCCTTTAAGTACACATAGTGATGCACATTGTCCCTGTTGTGCGTCGCTGCAGCATTTAAACGTCTTAATATTGAGGTCTTTTGAGTGTGGATGAATGAAAGAGACGAACATTAGTTTGTTTCCAAAGACTTGTGCAGGGAGAAAGGGGAGCGGAGGCAGATGATATAGATTCAGTATCAAGTTTGGGATTATGATGTAAATGTTACAAATTCATTTGTGGCATAATTAGTTAAATGAGAAGTGGGTATTTTTCTTTTTTTTTTAAGTGTAATATAATTTTGCTGAAACTGAACTGCAATGACAGGTGATCAGAAACTGTTTAGTTTAGTTGAGGGATCATTATGAAAAAAAAAGTTATAGCATAAATTAAAGTACCCACTAGTGGACACTTTGGCCTAATGATGCCAAATGATGATTGCTATGTGAGAATGAAGCAAACCATGATGAGAAAATAACAATGCAGCACAATAACAATACTACCCTACAGTGTCCCCCAAAAGTGTAATTACCAAACTGAGGTTATGTTTTTGCTGTTCTTCAGATGAACAGATTTTAATGATATTTTTTGGAAAAATTGGTGATGGCTCAAGAGAGAAAATATTTGATTTTGGTGGTGATGTGGATACAGAAACTGAGTGGCCTCGGTGGAAGTTTGAGCTCTTCCTTATGAAATTAGTTATGAAAGTGTGGAAGGACAAACCAAAATATGGAGGACTGTGACATGCTTGATAATTGATGGAAACACTGACAATGACAATGGTAATGCAATGATGGTCTGCTACACTTGCTGTGAATATTCTACTATGATTCATATCGGGTTTCTTGTTACTCTATACTTTACAGCGTCTCTCAAATGCTTTGTGTCCTTGACACTGAATCAGTGTCTTCATTTTTTATTAGTGTTGCCTGATTACACACTCTCTGCAGATGTGGAGGTCATGGTTCACTGTTTGCTCCTTCAGGGGCAACCTTCAGTCACACACTGGGTGAACACCTCCCCAGGCCATATGTCTTGTCAGTAACTAGTCAATCATTCTCTGATTGAAGATTATGCACATGCAAACAGACTGCCCTCCACGCAAAGATGCACCTTCAACCTTCTGTCATCGGCACTGATAGCTTAAGGTCTGTCTCAATAAACCTGCATAAAGCTGTGGTGCAGAGACCAAATAATCCAACCAGATGCCGCTAAATTAACCCATAACTGTAGAAAAAGCCAAGGCAATATCTGCCATATCAATTTATGGGAAACAATTTAGCACAACAGGCATACAAATATACCTTGTCATAAGCAGTAGTGGATCCCATTAAAGGGATGGGGGTAAAAAGAAAGGTCTGCTCTAACCAAGCAGAGCACACTAATTAGATGTAAGAGGAGAGAGGGATTTTTTTTTTCCACCCACAACACCTTCTTTTTACAGGCCTATACACAAACTGAAAGAAAATGGAATCTCTCCAGGAAATCAAGAGAAAATCACCTCCATCTTGTTCTGACAGGTTCAGGTTCTTTCTGGTCACTTTTTTCACTTTTCAATCCTGTTGGGAAATTAATCACGCTGAGCAGCTGCTGAATAGTTTCATCCCCACAGCAGGAACAGGCTTTTTCACTCAGATACAACACATATTACAGGAGCTGTAGATACTTAAAGAAATGTAATGGTCACATCCTGTTAGCGTAACTTTTAAATATAAATAGATATCTGTTGCATTCAAACCGCTGCACTTGTGTTTCCAAGTACAGTCGTTTTTTGTGTCTGTGGCGACATCAAGACTAAGCAGCAAAGCAAAAGAAGCACACATGGCGAGTAAAGCAAGACTGACTATGACTGAAAACACTAAGAAACACCCATTACATGTTTCAGCAGTGGATCCCTGCTAAAAATAACCCTGGACGTTCACAATTGTGTTTAAAATACGATAACGATTTGAGCTTCTCATGAACATCTGATGTTGAAAGTATATTCTCCAGCAGCAACAGCAATTAAGAGCTTCCTGAACAGCTGCCTGACTACGTGTCTGCACCTCTACACCTCACAACTCTACGTTTTCCTAGATCCAGTCTGGATAAGTGATGCTACAGTGAAAAAAAAAAAAAACTTCAGACAGCTCCATTTCTGTCACTCACTAACTCTCTGTCTGTGTGTGTGTGCATGTGACTGGGAAGGGCGGGGGAGAAAAAACTAGGTCAAATCAGTGTTCTTCTAATTACTCAGAGGCCCGGGGGGGGGGGCTAGAGATGCCGCACTAGAACTGTAAGGTTTGAGGAGGTGAGCGATCAGACTGACAGTCAGACAGACAGATTGATAGATACAGTGAAAGTCATGTAAAAGACAAAAGATTTAGAAAAGACTGATCAGGACTGAAAGAATTGTTAAATGTCCAGTGTCAAAGTCAGATGCTGTGGAAAGTGGTGAAGGTGGTGTTTTTAATTGGACAGAGACAATGGGCTCTATAGCTTTGAACATGGGGGGGGTTCCATTCTCTGTAAGTGCCAAGTGTTTGCATATGTACACTTACTTGAGACTACCATGTTCCTCCTGGCCTTGCCACCTCTAAATGTCAGAAGAAAAGCACATTTATTTTAGTTTTCTTGAGTCCAACCAAACCATTAACTGAATCATTGAACTTTGTCCACCCCATTTATATTAAAGTTTAACAAAAAACACTACAGGATGCTAAACTCTGTCTCCAGCAGAAATCGGAAACCCTGTCATATTGTATCAATGGTCTTCATGTATCAATTAAATAATCCATCTCCTGAATCATTTGCCGATTGTTTGGTTTCACAGTTTACACTGTCACCGCAGAGCCTGCATGCCAAGGTAAAAACTTTAACATGCAGCTCATTATACTGACAGAACAGAGTCTTGCTAAATCTCTCATATGCAGAGTGTACGACTCCAGATATATCCTTTTTACATCTGCCTTCCACTTCCACAGAGAAAATACATTTTTATGGGTCAATGCAATATTGTCTGCTTTGCGGAAATTACAGTTAATCATCTTTATTTATAAAAACTCATGAACGCAATAACCTATCGGGCTTGTGCAGTAAACTAGCAGGAGCTACATAGACATATTGCGACATGATAAATCACTATAATCACCTTGAATTTTCCACAAGTCAAAAACAAAATCCATTCCCATCATTCAAAACACAGAGATTCGTCTTGTGTCTGTGCAACTCCAGGCAGTAAGTTTATAAGCGTGCATTTGCCTCTCTCTTATAGGTCTGTCTCACTCTTATTCAATCAAAGGACCATTTTTATTGCTGGCGTTCGAGCAACTGATTGCAATAACCCAGATGATAGATGGGGGTGGGCTACTATAGCAGCAGGTGTGCTATATGCACAAAGATAATCCGTTTTCATAAAAAGACCAGACAGCTCTCCATATCAAGAGTTGCTTTGAGTAAAAAATTATTGATAAAAATATGCAGATTATTTCAGGAGGTTAGGGATCAGTGAGAGGTAACTACTCCTCTATTACTGCAGTGCCTCCAAGAAAGGCTTCAACAGAAGGGTCTGTGATATTACTTCAGGGATGCTGATATTCTAACACTGCTAAAATACAACATACCTGTTGGTATGGAGCTCACTCAACTCCGGCAACTGTTTGACCTTGCTTGTGCTCATTGTGCTGTAAATTAAAAATAAAAAAAAGGTGTTTGGTGGTAGAAATGAACAAAATAAAAGCTGTTTCAAAAGACTGTTTTATAGGGCACAGAGAGTGAGAGGGAGATATAGGTGTATTTGAAACATTTCTGCAGGACTTCTGACTTTGGTGTTATCTACATAAGTTAGTGTTCGATTCAAATATGGACATATTTGGACGCCTGGCCATTACACCAACAGGGACTGTAATGACGTGTTCAAATACAGTACTTATAACTTACATACACTTATAACAGCTTCCACACTTCTTGGAAGGTTTTCCTCAAGAGTTTGAAGTGTTTCTGTGGGAATTTGTGCCCATTCATTGTGTAGAGCATTTATGAGGTCAGGCACTGATGTTGGATGAGAAGGCTTGGCTTGCAATCTCTGTTCCAGTTCATCCCAAAGGTGCTCGACGGGGTTTGGGGTCAGGGCTCTGTGCAGGCCAGTCACGTTCTTCCACAACAAATTTGTCAAACCATGCATTTATAGTCCTTGCTTTGTGCACTGGGAAACAATCGTGTTGGACTAGAAAAGAGGGTCTTCCTCAAACCGTTGCCACACTTTTGGAAGCATTGTACAAAATGTATTTTTTAAGATTTATTAAGATTGTCCATCATTAAGGGGTCTAGCCCAAAGCCTGATTGAAGCATATGGATTAAGTACTTCAAGGTAACATTGAATGCTTGTATCGCACATATATGTTAGTTATGGAGGTCTACTTACATATATTAACTTGTTTTCATGGTTAGAAACCTCCTAGTCGCTGCAAACAAGTTAATAGAAATATCTCCTCACACCCCCAGAACGTGGACTGTGTTGTGATTGGCCAGCCAACGAGAGCTTTCCCACTGTCCTGTGATTGGCCAGGTACCTGGAAGTGACATAATTGGTAGGCTAGCTCTCAGATACACAGCTCCCCCTCTGGCACGGTGGATGCTCTGCATCTCAGCAGCTACAACGAGAGTAGTTCTTCTTCTGCGGTTGAATGTACGCAACCGGATGTGCCCGGACTAGTGCCCGCACCAGGAGGCGCTACGGTGGTGAGAGGAGTGGTGAGGTTTACTGATGACATCATCAACCTACGGAAGTGCCGATAGGCTTCGCAGAGCCCAGGAAAACAATAAAACTATTTCTCAGCAGTGGCTGAACTGTTTGTTCTGAAACTTTAGGGTTTAATAAACAAGGTAATGACGCAGATACACACACAAACGCAGCGTTAATTGGAGCTTCCGTTCTATGTCGCCTTTAACAAATGTGGCCAAATACCTTTGTCCATATAGTATATGTTGCTGGAAATGTGTCACTAGTTTCGATACAGTATAAGGTGGTGATTATCTATTTTTTTTGTTTTTTTTTGTCACTTTTTGGAGCAAGAAGTAGCAACACTCCTCAATGAGGAAAGTTGCCCAAATCATCAATCTACCACCCACATAGGTACATTTGATCCCCTGCTTGTGCACAAAAAGATAAATATTCCCTGGATTTTTCAACAGTCACACCTTTGGCAGAACACATGATCAACCACACATTTGTTATATGCACTTTTGCATTTTATTCTATTCCATTCTCAATCCATAACTGACAGTATACCTATTATGTTCAGTGGAGTTTGGGCATATCCACCGCAAATGTAACGATGATGTTGAGATATTTAATATGTGTAAATCTGGCAAACTGAGACAAAACTCTGAGTGATTTTCTGGCAAGAGACAATGCTTCCATTTGTTTAGCAGAAAACAGGGCATCTAAACTGCTTTGTGTCTGAATTGTAATATGGAGATTTTAATTATATATAATGAGGCTGCATCGACCACTCTTAAACCACTGGACACAGTCAGTCGTTCTGTCCTCAGATTGATGATTAGATATGCTGTGGCAGTCAACATCAAGATAAAAATGATTGGTGGACAACTTGGCTGGATTAGAGCTTGACATTGGTCAAATCTGCTTATGCTTGGTATTTTGTTCTCACTGCCACAGTAGTGGCACTCAAATGCAGGACAAAGGCACAACAATAGGCAAATAGGCAAAACATCACATGAGGTGGTGAAGAGAAAACACAAAATAAGCTGAGTAGATGATATGGTGGGAGGTGCAAGGTGAGCGCAGCCTCCAGGCCTTATTCACAGCAGATATCTGGACATGTTTTAGCAGGAAAAGCACAGCTGTTCAATTCATGCTGTCAGAGCAATGTGACAGTGAATCAGCACACAGCCTGAAACTGAAGAGGCTAAATGGAACTTGGCCGTCATTAATTTGAATATTTACACCCATGCTGATTCTTCTCTGACCTGTCAAAGTGTCTGCAATGAAACGGTCTTATAGACGAGAGGCCAACTGAACATGGTTCATGAAAAATAAAGTGAGGCAGAAAATCAGACTGGAGGAGAAAAAAAAAAACAAAAAAACTGGAGGACGAACTGAAATAAGACATAAGCAAAACATAGAGCGTGAATTAAGAATGAAGTGTGTGACTTTTAAACAAATGAATGTGTTACATTCAAGCCATTGCCAAATTAGTCCACCCAATGCTGATTCTCAATGAAACAAAGCGTTCATATAAACTACAGTATACGAGTCCCACAGAGAAAGACCACAGCCCATGATAGTCTCAATATCCTCTCCATAAAACATAGTGATGCAAAATAGAAACACACAAATGTCCTCATAACACTGCAACAGCACCAACAAGCAAGGGAAAGCAGCAGACCACTAACAGCACAAACCAGGAAGTAGTCATATCGTAAGTTTCAAATAGGCAAAGCCTTGACTAGGAGGTGGGGCTTAAGTCAGTCACATACATTCTGTAGTGAATAGTTCTTTTACCCTATATTTGAGCAACATTTTTTCCCTTTCTTTGTATCCAGGGAATTTTAACGTGGGTCATTGCTAAAAAGTAAAATTCATTACTAGACAAGTACAAGTTTGTTATCAGAGTGACACCAACTATACAGATAAAGGCAAATGAACACTAAACCCTGGCTGTTAGCCTGGTCTGGAGCAGGCGAGCTGCAATGACAACTTATGTGTTACTGCGTTGATGAAACTGAGTCCAGCTCCAGCTTATTCTGCCACATTAGTGAGTGAGAGCGCAGCATTTTCTTATAGAGTTAAGTATAAACTCAATTTTGAGACAGCCCATGAGGGCCTTTTATAGAAAATACACCTTTCAGACACTTCTGCCTTAGGTTCAGTTCCCAAACCAGAACCTACACCCATTTGCTATATATGGTCTGTGGTGTAAAGGCTTGAGGAACTATGAATGGTAATGATTCTGTCCCTCTCACTTTGACCTAAATGGACCCCATTGGGTCCCCATGCCACTTGAATCGTTCCTCCACACAAACCAACCGCTTTAAGCCCTTTAGAGCAGATCTATAAATAATTCAGCTCTTCCAAGAGTTTAACACTGCAAAAGAAATACAATGATTATTTAATAGTGTATAACTGTTGCAGAGGCCTCATGACATATTAAAAGGCGGTTAATTATTAAGTTCTCACCTTCACAGTTTGTCCGGCTTCGGGGCCATCCTGATGGGAACAGAAAGAGGTAATTAGAGAGGAGCTGGGAATTCAGAGATATTTACATAAATAATTCAGTGCAATATTTTAATTTCAGATGAGCTACAGTGCCTCACCTCTTCCATCCAATTAAAAAAAAGTACCCTGGTCCCTTTCACTGACTCCTTTGTCTAACATTCATTTTATACCTTTCTTCCTTAAGTGTTGAGCTATACAATATGTTAATGTAGTGCTTATACAGTACATGCATATATGTATATATATATATATATATATGTATATACACATTACATATTAATGTATGTTATATATATATTTTACACATTTAATGTAATTTGAAGTTTTTTGAGTTTTTACATTTTTGTATTCATAAACACATCCAACCATCTAATCTAATCATACATTTCACAATAAACCAGCGGATATCAGTCCATTTGTGTGCATGTTTTTGTGCGTCATTGTAATTGTCATGCGTAAGTAAATGCTTTCTGCTTTTTATTTTGTAGTGTATTTTTATCATCCGTCAAAAGCATTATAGGAAAAACAGTACAACGGTAAAGTTGAAGTTTACATGGGCAGAAAGCTAGATGAAAACACAAAAACACAAAAACAAAGTTGTTCAGTGCCACAGCATGAAAAGGATGCATGATGAAGCAGTCGACAAACTTTTTGTCGACTGCTTCATCATGCATCCTTTTCATGAAATGGATGAGTAAATTTTGTCATCCATTTTTTTGACAATTGGGACTAATTGTTGCACCCCCTCCAATGCTGGAAAAGTTACCTTTCCACTGAAAGGATATGTATGTGTATCTGCTTAAAAGTACAGCGAATATAGTCACCTGCTCGCTCTAAATTGTCCTGTGATCGATCAAAGTCTCTCATAACTGGTCATTTGGCCCTAGGCTACAGCTATAGAAGTCTAGTATTCTCCCAGATCAATGAATTTGCATTATGCTGAAGGGTTGTTATAGCATTATTGATCAGTAACACCACAAATATGTTGCCAACCCTTCATACCATACCTGGGTATAAAATGAATCAGAACTGCACAGGTGTATATAGTAAGTTATAACATGCCTGCTGCTATAATTGTCATGCACTACATGCTTCAACCTCACTGACTGACAACTTTGAAGATTAGGTCCAAACAAAGGCAGATAAAGATGAGAAAAACAACTACAAAACACACACTGATTTGGGCTTTACTAGTTAGTGTGCTTTGTATCTGGACAGACATGCTGTTTTATAAAGTGACAGGAAGTCAAGCAGGGCCGGTGTGCAGGAACAAAGACAGTCTTTAATAAAACACCTACTTGAAAATGTAACACCGTCATAAATGAGGACAGGGTTACAACATCTAAAAAAAGACAGGCATCAAGAGAATGGGGAGACCTAAGCTAACACAGAAGACTGAGAGCAGAGATCTTTATGAGGCTAGAGACAAACAAGACACAGGTGAAGGCAATCAGGACAGTGCAGGTCATCAAAATTGGAGTGAATCTTGACAAAGGAAATAAAGCAAAAGGTAACACAAGTAGAAGCTTCAAACAGAAAACTAACAAGCCCAAGATACACAAGAAAAGGTATAGACACATGTAAAAAGAATCAAAATCATAATCAACGGCCCCAACAAATAGAACTGATTATCCAAAGTCATTGAAAAAGTCACAGTTAACTATAAATAACAAAAAAAATGTCCAAACTCAGCATTTTAAGTCCATAAATAACTGCAGAACAAAATACACAGACAGTAAGGTGGACCTGAACACTTATATAATTATACAGTATATATAGAGAGACCCACAATGCGAACTGCAGAGAAGCATTTGCTGGCTCATCAGCTATTGCCCTTTTCATGGCACACCATTTTACAGGTCACATTAGGAACAGCACTGTATGTTGATACCGTGATAGGCTGATGACCTGTCCATGTGTCAGATGGCTATCCCATGACCCTTAATGACAACCAGCAAATATAATGAATAAACAGCGTATTGTTTTTGGTTTCAAGACTCATCGTTCCACCTCTAGAGGACTCTGTTAATTATAACATCTCTCTTTCCAGAGTGTATACAAAATGTTGCTAGTTTTTGTCATCTCAGTTAAATAAAGAATGACATAGTTACTACTGGTGGTGTAATGCACAATGATGCTGTTTAGGAGCTGAGAAGACGGAAGGAATAGACATGCAGCTGTTAGTTTTTGGTTTTAAATGAGGACAAACAAACTCGGAGGAACTATTGTGAGTGCAGACGTGTGCCTGGAACCTTGACGTGTAAACAACATTTTCAGATCTTATTAATGTGGACAATTGGATGGTCTTGTTACCGAACCTGCATGGAACTGTACAGATTTGAATATGACATCATTACCCCCACCATACAACAAGGTGTGAATTATCACTAAAAAAAGTTGCAAGTTGCGAACGACTTGATCTCAACATTCTTCATGTTTTCCTCTTTCTTTGAGTTAAACCTCTGCACAGTTACTTCTTCATCTGCTGACAATAAAACATTTTTACACTTTTTTTCCCCCCTCTCTACTTGTCACATTAGGTGTGATTAGATTTATTAAGATTATACTTTGTTATTCGTTTGCGGGAGGTGATGACTGGAAATTGCATGGCTCCAATTCTCATCAGACATCAGTCAACAAACAAATAAATAAAATCCCATGCGCTCAACTGTCACTTAGCATCAGGGAAAATTGAGCATTTGTGTCACCATGCAAAACTCTCTTTTTTTTCCCCCCACCACAAATCCTCCAGTGAGGTTGATTTGTGTGATATTGTTATTTGTTACAGGAGTGGCATACTGCAGAGAACAGTTGCCCCCTCCCACAGAGAGTTCTCCTTTAATGTGGTGGCAGTAACCCGAGAGCTGTCACAACTAATCTCCCATCATCACTTCTCATCACCTTCCCAATCCAAGAAAATCATAGCCAGGTAAAGATTACTCTTTGCCTCTCTGCTTTTTTCCTCACCTAACCTGTGAAACAATTTTCTCTGACAGGGCCGTCGAGTGAGTTAGGTGCTATTTTGATATTACCATATATATCACCAGTTATGCAGAATAGGCCGTTCAGTCCGAGACAACAGCCTGTCTGGGTGTCAGAGTCGGCTCTGTATTTAGCTTCGATCATACAACAGTGGAGCTGATCCACTGTGAAACAGCGGGCCTCATTGTAATCTGCTTTTTCTATCTTATTTTTTAATTGAGCTCTATGAATAATATTTTCCTGAAACAAGAGGAAAATATTTGCTGATACGAGATTATTTTAACATGTTTCGAAAACAAACAACTGATCTGCTTGTGCTCTATTTTGACCATTTCAAATTCTATCACCTTTTAAAAGCAACCAGTAAGGCACAGACTTTTATTTATAGCTTAAGTTGTGCTTCCGACGCAGTTTTTTATGTGAAAAAGAGGTTGTAAGTTCAGGTACTTCCAACTTAGTCTTCACAACTCACTTGTTGCCAGAGTACAGTGCATTTCACCAAACCAGGTGAGGTCATGATTTTAAACCAAACTTGCTTTCCTTATTTACATGTCTACATATTTGCATATGGACGTATGGAAGTCTCATGGACATCTCACTTTTTTGTTTATATTACAAACTCTCCAACTCCTTGAGAGGTTTATCGAACATAACACTTCAGAAATGTTTTTTAGTATAATTGCAGTCGAGTGGAGAAGAGTCAACCCCTACCCTATAGTGCAATAAAATATATCATTTAAGAAAGTGAAACATTTTCAAATTAAATTACAGATTTCCCAAATAATAACAATAATAACAATAAACATTAATGAATGGTTTACCAATACAAACTGGAAGAGAACATATCTGGAAAATAACCAAGTAAAAGAAGAAACAAAAACAGAGTTAGAGAGACACTGAGTTCATTACCTTCTCATGAAACAGCGTCTTGTTGCGAGAGGATGATTACATCCTAGCATTTCATGCCACAATGGCCTTGTCTGGGAGCCATTCATCTCAAGAGCTACAAACAGTGGCACAAATGAACATGCACGCACACACACACACTTGAATGGAATCAGCCATCACAAGAGCTGATATCTTGCTTTCCTCTGTGCTCCTGTGGTGATGGAGCTTGCCCACATGAATGATGAGGCAGTACAAGGCTGGAGAGTGCACAGATGCAGACAAAGCTTGTTTACGTTTTTGTTGAATGAATAATGTCTTCCACCAAATACATTATCTTCAATAGGTTGTCCACAAATGCATGGCTTGGTTGATGAGTGTGGAGAAATCTAAAGTCACTTCTACACTACTTAACAAAACATGGCCTTTTTTGTCACAATTCATTTTGAGTCAGTCATGTTCTGCCTGCTCTCGCTGCATTTCTCTACCTACTCTTCAGTAGAATCAGCTCTTCCTTTGATTAACCTGTTTTCCAGTCATTCTTTGGCTCCTGTGTAGAGATTTATATCTTTTCCCCAAAATGAGACCTTTCCTATCCTGGCAGCAGCATATAATTGACTTTTTTTAAGGCATAACTTTGGCTACCATCAAAACAAATTGTCCATATTTAAAATAACTACAAGTGACAAGGGGGGCATAACAAATGATATGTGACATGGTGGTTTTTGCCAAAAAAGTTGGGGATATCAAGCATGTCACAGGTGTATGAAAGCATCCCTTTTTGGTGACCAGTCCCCCTTCTTATCCATTCAGGAAATTAAATAAAGGTCAAGGCCAAGCCTTTAGGCAACTTTGCTCCTTAGCTGAAGGCTCTGTCGCCATTGGCATCTCCACCTGCTACAGGCTGGTAGCTGATTCTCTTTTTTGTTGTTCACCTATAACGTCTCTGGTGTTGACTACACTGTTATCATCCCTGCAACAGTGAGCTTCAAAAACTATCTACATAGATTCACACACTCCAATGTACATGTTTTCAGTGTGAAACCAGTTAAGGTCCTTAAGAACTTTATCAAATATCTCCTTAGATTGCACCAACGAGGAAAAGGCAATACCTACCTGGGCAACTGGTAGGGCTGTGGAACAGAGGAGTACTCCAAGTGTCAGCGGCACATTTTTACCAGGACCAAGCTGATCTGCCTGATAGGATGTTGACGAGGAGGAATGCACTTCACAGCTCATTCAGATTCATCCAGAATCTGAATCTTTTGCCATGTTCAGACTGTTTCGACCTGAAAGACTGACCTCAAGTAAACGTAACATATTGTTCCTTCAAGCATCAGCTAATCAGCTAAAAGCCTTAAACCTTTAGCAGCAAAGAGCAGATATATGTATATATATATATATATATATATATATATATGTATATATATTTCAATCATTTCCTCAAGACCTTACTAAGCCTTTCCATAGATGTGGCAGATGAGTGAACATTCATGTAACTTTTAGTTTGAATGAAGGTCGCTCAGTGATTCAATTTATTTCAACAAAGGCTTTTCGTAAAATGGACCAAAGGATGTGAGTCCAAACTTTTTTATACCAATTGCCAATTGGTATAAATAGGTTGTGCAAAGTCTAATTCAAAGATCATTTTTATCATCCACCTCTTCCGCATATATACTCCAGACACTGGTATAGTGAAATTAGATCAAGATGCAGCAAGAGATAATGTACCACCAGAGGAAGCTGGCGTTCCACTGGTGGTACACATACCACAGTTTGAGAACCACTTGAGACACAGGTATATTGAGTATTAAAAAAACATATATATTTGTTTATGATTTTCAAAGCTTTTTCAAACCCTGTGTAAAACACAACAGAAGCTTAGCCACAGTAGGTGTGCAGCAGACACAGATATGCAAACCACAAAGCTGTGCAAGACACAACAGAACAGCTTTGCACTGCACACACATCGATTCAAATTTTACTATTTTACAAGTGATACATAGCCAAGACAGGGTGAGTTAGCAACATCATGCACACGTCTGGATAACTATGTCAACAACATCAGAGTAACACTAAATATGCAGGATGCATTGACTACTTCCTTTACTCTATGTTAAGAAAGGATTTGAGTTTGCCTCTGAAGATCGTTACACAATCAGACACAGTAGTAGAAAGTACTCAATTGACCCATTTTTGTTTTGACAGAGGGCATTCCAGGTGTAGGTATACAAACTTCTCACTCAAGCTAGTAGAGAAGTTACCTGAGGTAACCCAGCGAGCTACTGCATAATATAAAGCACAGTGATTTGTTCTTGGTGATATACTGTACCTCAAGGCTGAGTGATACAGAGGGGTCAGGTTTGGACAAGATGGATGGCAAAGCAAACAGTGACTAACATGCTAGTTCATTGCTTAGGTATGAAAACCTATGCCAAACCCTTACCTTGGAAGTATATCAACATCACAATGCTTCTTGTGCTGTAATAAAATGTGAAGGTAATTCAAGCGACTAGACATGAAAATATGTTTTGCCATCAATGGTTGCAGGTCCAAAACCAATCAGAAACCAGACAAGACACAGGCCTGGCATCCTATTCATCATCTCAGCCTGATGAACACAGTAACTTTTCATAAGGTGCCAGTCCCTCACTCCTTTCACTGTATGCCAATACACACAGCACCTTTCAATGTGTATCTACCCACAAACGCGCACACACATAACACCACCTTTTGTTGTGTTGGTGTCCCAAATGGCCCCGGTCTTTAGCGTGCCAGGATGCTTGATTTCATACCCACAAGTACTGTGTGTGTAAGACAAGGGAGAGCTTTCCATATGTCTCTGCCCGGGCCAATCTCATCTTCAGCTCTGAACAGACTCTCTCCTCTGTCTCCGGCCGGCTGCTCCAGTCAGGGGGTTTGAGGGATGAGACTGAAGAGCCGAAGCATTTCCATATAGTGTGAAAACCATCTGCTCATATCCCATCATTATCTGTCACAACAGTTATTTGACTGCTCTCGGCTAATTCACTCCCGGGGTCGTGGTGCATGTAATAAGAACAAGGCATTGCAGATTGGTTTTACATTGCAAATGCAATCATTTCTTTGAGGAAAACATCTGTCCCTGTCCCACCCCCTTCCTTATCCCATCCCCACGCTTTGATTTTTTACACCACAACAGTGACTTACCTGAGTCTGAAAAATCGGGGCCTGACCTCCCTCCTCCTCTCTGTCCCATCTGTTTCACACCAATTTCACACCACACACTAATTCTAATATGGTTTGATTCTGGAGGCTGGTCACATGGGAAAATGGCCATACAGACTTCATAATGTAGATTTCATATGAAGGATAAAATTGTACCAGGTGGGAATGCGGTGCTCATATAAAACGATTACGGCATACTTTGTCAACAATGTTGTATTTTTCAAGGTATATACAGTTTCTAATGAGAAAGAGCTGTACTGCTTCATTACATGTGGTGCTATATGATGTGCCGTATTTTGCAAGGATAATGTAGTGTAAATAATAAATGATCAATAAAGTGAGCTATTATATACATGTAAATCAAGTGAGAAGAAGCCTTCTTCATTTCATTCAAAGGAGTTATTTTTGGTGGCTGACGGCTCTGCTGACCTACTTACTATAGTGATCCTACTTGCTGCAGCTTTAATATAAGTTTGAAATAAAACGTTGGTCTATATGGTTGGTACATAGTATGTTTATTAGAACAAATACCTTGCAGTTGCAATGATGAAAGGAGAGTTCTGTTGGAGAGAAAGCTCAGTTAACTTAAATATATGGGCCATATTTATCATGTTAAAAATATTCTTAAACAAATTAAGTGTTTCTCTTTATTTTATATCATTAAGAATGCATGTTTTTTTTTTAAATTAATCAACTTCTTGTTGATTAGGTGAAATAGGTTTTTTGTGTTTTTCTTGTCTGTTTTTTTTTTTCAGTTCTTTCATCCATCATTCATAATGTGCTTTTATTTCTTACCAACAGTGAATAAATCCTCATTTTCCACTGTGAGAGGGTAATAGTTAAGTACTAAATTAAAGTGATGTCAAGCTCAAACAAAAAAAAAATAGTGTATAATTTGGAGATCCAGACAATACTACATGGATTAGTGTTTTTGAAAGACAGAGCAGACCCTAACCCTCCTTCTCATTCAGTCGCGACAGTCCTTGAGTCTTCCCTTCCCCCTTTTCATTCTGCTTTATAAAATGGAGGGAGATAAATAAATAATGGCTGCGCCCACAATTGGAGCACACGATAAGATATGAATAAGCAACCTTGAGAATGTTTTTTTCATTTCTCTTTTCATGAGGGCTAGGAATAATAATTTGGCAGCGAGAGTAATTGATACTAATGTAAAAATGATGGATTTGCATCCTAATGTGACACCCAGTTTTGGCCTGGATTATAGAATACAGTGTCAGGTGACATAGTGACAGACAGAATTTTGCAATAAATGACACCCTGTAGAACTTTTGTTTTAACAACTAATCTCACTTCCACTTACAGACTGTGACTCATAAACATCTTATCACCATATCACAACAGATGTGCATTTATATGCTGTATTTTCTGTATGTGTGTATTATATAAACTTTCGATATTGTATTGTTTTAATTTATTCAAACAGTACAACCCACATTATCCATTAAACATTTTTGGACCTTTATTAAATATATTTAAAGGTCCAGAGTGTACAATTTATTGGCATCAATTGAAAATACTCCTCATAAGTACTATATAAAAAGTACAATCACTATTAATCACCATGTTTCTACAGCAAAATGACAAGTCAATCTGGAAGTGTGTGACCCATCTTGTAACTGAAGCTTCCTACACAAACAGAGAAGAGTGACAGTCCTCCATTTGTCACACTCTGCAGTCTCAACAAAAGATGTGACTAATTCTTACACATTGGACCCTTTCATCTAGTGTTGTGTGTGTGAATGCAATGCAAAGAGACAAACTGTTCCTTTAGGTCTCATGAATCAGTCTGATCAGCTTGCAGAACTTCTTCTGTGTACCCTGCTTCATAATGAGTCCTTTCATTTCCATACTGAGCAACATAACGACCAGTTCTCCTTACATTTTTCATCTCATTCGGAAACAGTAAGGACTACAACCCAAAGAGTGATACACTCTTGCTGCTGACCCTGCCCACGGTGGCTCATTACCCAGGTTTTGTGCCATGCTTCTCCAAACTGGAAGCAAATGTACTGCAGGTAATAAACCAACTGTGAATAAGTATCGCAGTTAACATTGACTTGAAATAATCCGAACTATGCCTTTGTGGAAGAATATTGTGATGTTTATAGGACATTTTGATAAGTGGGTCATTGCTGCAGTAAATAAGAATGGAGAGACTGACGAAACCACAGACCGCCGTCTCTCTCATGGTTTCTCTCCTAGTATAAGAGGCTGTGATGAAGACGGCAATCCCTCAAATTAATCAAAATGCCCTTTCCCTTGGCAGCTCCAAATCCTGTATGGCCAAAACAAAAAGATCCATCACTGTTGCTGCTACAACAACTGGCTCTTTCAGCCTGATTACAGCTGCCCTGAAATGGCCCCCATCACCCCATCGTGCCCTGGGAAATGGCACACAGCCACTGACATGGGCATTTATCTGGACACACTCCTATGCCCATAAACAGCAGAGAGGTACAGTAAAGTCTGGACTACACACCTGTGAATTATGTGTTATGTGCACAGTGATGGAGGGAGAGAAGGACCCACTTTGGTACATCTGCTCCATTAATGGCATCAAACTTGAAAAAAAAAAAAGAAAAGCAAACACTTTTTTAAAACTCACAAGCAATGTCTCCAGCTCATTCTATCCCTCTTATCAGAGCCTAGGAGTTTCTTCTCATAAAATATTTAAGATTTATGCTGAGACACTGAGACAAGAACTGGTTTTGTTAAATGTAATCACTGCGTCGTCAGTGCAACCGCTGAAATATTCCCCATAATAATATTATGTGCTTGGTGAAAATTTGAGGCTTTGTTTACATCTGCACAAAATTCATCAACTCTCTCCCTCCCCCCCATCCCACAGCCCTCCAACTTACCCACCCCTAACACACACACACACACACACACACCAAACACACCCCACTGAGAACTCTGTCAGCATGAAATAACACTGTCTAATTAAGAGCTGTGGTGTGTGACATGGAGCACAGACTGTGTGTATTTGAGACTTGATGTGTTGTTGGTGTTAGCAGGAGGCAAGGAAATTGGACTGGTCTGGACAGACATAATCACAACAACTGGATAGATGACACAGTCTCGAGCCAAATTGACCCCTCCCTAACGCCATGAAATTGCAGTCACAGTACAGATTTTCTCTTGCTGCATAAAAACCTAAACCTATTGAGCTGCTATAAAATAACAGTAAGTTACATTTGTAGACTTCCTAAACAATGATACTGTAGCTGTTTGTGTATTTATCCACAAAGGTATTGCGTTTTTTTTGCAATTATTGGTGCACCCCCAAAAACAACAAACAAAAAAACAAAAAAACAAGAGAACAAAAAGTATTAGGGGAAAACAAATTAAACATAATAATGAAATAAATGCTATATTGCTATTATATACATCATGTGAGTCAGAGGAGAATTTAAGTCCCCTATTGACATTTATGTAGACATTTAACTCTGGCAGACCACAGCACAGATCATAAGCAGAGTCACAGAAGGGGAAACTATGAATTAGCCCTAATGTTATCAGCTGGTAACATTAGGGCCCCCTCTCAGTTTGATGCTTTAGGCCCTTCCCTACCGTGTCGTACGCTGGTTGCCAAATCACTATGCGCAGCCCTGTTACTATCACACATCTATTCTACTCATTCACATCAGGAGCTACTTACGATTAACTGGCTTGCCACAGTGGCACACAGTGGCATGCAGACGAGCTGCGCCAGGAATTGAACCCCTCTACCACAAGATCCTCAAGCCCCATTGAGAGTCATTGTCAGATCAAACGTTAAATGTGTCCAATACACTGATGAATGGTTTGGTTTTATTGTGACCTGCAAAGCTAATTATGCAATGTTGTAGAATCCCACTGATTGTGGAGCAACCAGAAGCACAGAAAGAAAGAGTGCAGCTGATAACAGGCTAAATTCTCCTCCTCATCATGAAGGAACTGATCTTTTGAGTCATTGGCATGACTCACACAGACCTCATATCATCGCTGACAAAATGTTCTCTGTCTTCAGAACAAATAACAAAGAGAAGAGAAAATGTATTTAATCCCTCCAGTGGTGAGGCTTCCTGCAGGCACTGGGGTCTTTAATGTTCCCTCTTCAACATACACACATGCACGCACTCACAGCTGCAGGAGAAAATGGGCTAGCATATTAACTTGCAGTGGGAGCCTTGTGGTGCAGTTTCTATATGTGGAGAGATTGAGTGGCTTCATATACCCAATTGTTTCTCTTTTTCTTCCAGTTGGCAGAATACATACAGAAGATCTGGGTAAAAGTGTCTTGGGCAGCTGAGGGACTTTATTTCTCCTGCATGTGAAACACAAAACTAGATAAACCTGTTTCCAGGTAACCAGGTTTTTACACAACTGGACTGCAAGGAATTTTAAGCTTCAAACTGAGCATATCAGTGAAACATTCATGTAACATATTCAACCATCTCTTAAAAACATTATA
Source organism: Solea senegalensis (assembly GCF_019176455.1). Lineage (NCBI taxonomy): Eukaryota > Metazoa > Chordata > Actinopteri > Pleuronectiformes > Soleidae > Solea > Solea senegalensis. Next base: position 13,113,284 of record NC_058024.1, on the reverse strand, counting down.
ACCTTTAATAACATTTGGTTATAGATGTGATCCTAGACAATTATTACAGTAAGGGTTTATTGCATCATCATCCTTATAGTTTATCTATAAGGAAAATAGATTTGATATTGACACATGTGCATGCCATGTGTCCATAGGTGTTACTTTATATAGTGAACAATGTAATTAAATTAATATAAAAAATGGGCAAGCATGATTACCACAGATGGGGGTGATATCATCCCAAAATGGAAATGTATGGGAAAAACTGTATTGGAAATTTTCTCCAAAGGTGGTTGAAGTGCACATGTGACACTGCATTCAAACCTATGTCCCAACAAGTACGGCATTATTTGAAATATTATTCATTTTGTGAGAGTGATGGCTAAAATATATTATTTAATTATTTTTAAATTGTGTTGGATTTCTTGAAAATACCTTATCACACTTCATTGCATCAATACGTCCTGACTTTTACTTTGGGAATCCCTGCTCTACTCAGTGCACAAGAGTAATAGTAATATTTTTATTGCTACTAGTAATAATGATGATAATGATAATAATAATAGAAGACAAAAAAGAAGACGAAAAGTGTTGTTGTCACATTTTGTCTTAATTGTTCTAATTGACATACATTCTGGTTGCAACCCATGGCACCACACATATGAAACCTGATTGGCTGCGCATGCCAGATTTCATTTTAGTAGGTGGATAAAGGAAGACAATCACCTGCGAGGGGTTTGTGGCAATACTCATGTGTTAAAAGCCAGTGTGGGCTGCATGGACAGGAGCCAGGAGTAGAGGCTCTCCAGGCTCCAGTAGAGAGGAAGGTGTGCAGCCTGCCAATGAGGAGAAAAGTTAGGCTTGGGCAAACTGAGCCTTCAGCCACCAGTCAACACTGACAGGCAGCGCAAAGAGAATGGGAGAAGAATAAGTGCTTCCCATCATGTTCCTTTCAGAAGAACAAAGCCCCGCGCTCATCACAAGTCTGCCTCAAGCTCAAAAACGTCTACTCACTTGAACACTCACAGCCTAAAACATACATCATTCCTGGCATCACAAAAACAACAGGGGTGGTACTGAAGTGAGGAGGAAGAAAATAGAATCTGAATTTCATTTCAATACGCTCTATTAAGATTTGACAGGCTTTGTGCTGAGGTGGAAGACTCCATTTTCTGAAAGAGCCTTTCAAAGAGCTTTTGTTTGAGAAGGTAAGATTTCTGTGCCTGCTGTTGAATAGTCTTTGGAATTGATTGGCAGCGATTAGCCAAATGAGAGAGCTTCTATGAGAATATGAAGAGCTTGACAGCAGCAAGGGCAGATCAATTCAGCTCAATTCAGGAAATGTTCCAACTACATCCTGAACATGTAATAATAAACAACATGAGGACAGTGAAGCTTTATCTCCTTGAGACAAGTCTTCAACTATGAAGACTAAAGTCTTCAACACAGAGAATTTGAAGTGTGTCTCACTTCAGGGAACAAAATGAATCCAAAATCCAATTTCTTCTTCAAAATTTATCAGGGTTAACTGACACAATATAGCCTATGGGGGGAGGAGAAGCTGTTTAGTACCCAAGTGTGTGTACATAGTGGATACAGTGATCTATGATATGGGGAAAACCTTTACCTGACTACAAGGGCAAGTAAGTGTGATGTTATGCATCCCCCTTTAGAAATACACAGCCTCTGTTGGAGGGCAAAATGATTCAGGGTGCTTGGCAGTGTTCATAATTTACGACTGAAATATCACTCGGCCAGAAATCCAAACAAAACCAGAGGATAAATAATTGCATTAGGAGGAGGCACAGTGCTTGAAATTATGCACAAGCTATCCCATATTTGCCCAATAAAACTGACATGAGGACCTGTAATTTTTGATGAAAACACAGCTCGAATAACGTCAGACACATTGCAAGGCAGCAAAGGCAGCTCATAAGATGTGAGATGTGCATTTAACTGTTTTAAATATTTCCCAGCAGATCTAATATGACTATAACATTGATGGGAAGCAGTGGTCCAGTATGAGGTCCCCTCCATTTTGTCAGAGTTTGCATTTAAAATATTCCTTCTTCTACAGGCACTGCTGCCACATAGTGTGTTCACCTCATGAACTGTAATTCAGTGAGTATGACCAAATCCCCTTTAAATCACAGCAGAATGTGACTGTCTGCCTTTAGCAGAGCACATTTAATGGCTCAATGGTGTTATTAGACCATGGTTGATGGTAAGGTAACCAAACCTCGACTGATAGGGTTAGAGGACGAGTGTGGTCACGGTGATGGATCTGAGTACACACCAGTACTCTGGTTGCATATTGCACCTTATGAACGTCCAACTGTGTCTCTTTTTTGCTGTGCCAGATCCACAACATAGTCGTTGCCTGGATGTTGTTCACCTTGAGCATTTTTTAATCATGGAAGTTGGACACTGAAGGTATAGAGTCACAGGGTGGATGAGACAAAAAGGCTCACAACACTGTGACTCCATGTAAACTAACATTAAAATAGTTCACATAGTATTGGAAATATAGATTGCATTTATAACTTAAATGGCGAACATTTAGTTGGCATTACAGACTATGTCCATGATATGGTCTATGGCTTGTATTTACGTCTATGAGAAACAAATGTAATTTGCTCTTCATTCCCAACATTAGTCAATATTTTACTGGGAAGTTTATGGTCTAAATGACTAGTTTCAGTGTTTTTCAATACAGCATAATGTCCAATATGTACATGTTGGTCCCACTAAGAGTCAATAGACCATAAATTATGGCATGCATTGCAGTGTGGACACCATCTCAATGAAAACAAGCAAAGTACTGAAGTCAGTGCTTCAAAATGGGAGTTCACGTTGGATGTCACCAAAATGGATTAAGAACTTGTAATAGGTAAAAGTAAACACAAAACATACGTACTGGCTTCAGGGCCATGGATGCACTTCCTTAACTTAATGCCCCATTTTGTATTTGAAATGTTGTCACTATAAGTAAAACTATGATCTTTTCTAAGATTGCACTAATCCACACTGATAAACAGGAAAAGGTTATTGCAAGGTGATATGCATGTCCGTAGATATCTTAATAAATATTTCTATTTAAGTTCAGAAACGTGAAGTCACACTTTGTGGTTTGCAGGAACATACAATAGCAACATATGATCTTGGGGGCAGGTTGCTTATTTAGTGATATATAACCTTATTTGGCATTGCCTCCATACAAGTCCAATGGTGGTGAATATCTTGTCATTTCTCAGAGCATTGATGGAAAAAGTTTTTTTTTTCTAGTAAAATCTCCCTGTAACTGTACATCACTAAAACCAGAGTCCAGAGTTGTCTCACCACTGTTAAAAATAGAATTTTGTGTCAATAGCCACCACAGCCCTCATTCAATACCCATTGTCTTGGGCAAAGCCTGCCTCTACAATAATTACTTAACGGTCAGCTAGGATTAGATGGTCTTAGCCACCACAGCCCTCATTCAATACCCATTGTCTTGGGCAAAGCCTGCCTCTACAATAATTACTTAATGGTCAGCTAGGATTAGATGGTCTTAAACCACCTTGAGTCAATCCAGAATTCAAGGAAAAAGGCAAGGAGGTACACTGGTACGTTTCAGCACTGGGCTGACGTCGTCTGAAGAGGAAACTGAAGGGAACGATCAAGGGTAATGAATGCCATTCGCTTCGTCAAATCCCCATCTCAACAGGATCACACAAACTAAAGATGAGAGCAAGGGCTTTAATGACACACTTCTTTATTGACTGAAGATTAACATGCAACCAAAGTGACTCTACAGTCTATTTTTTTTTCTTCTTTTTCTTTTTTTCATCAATTGCCATTTGTTGACTTGGGCTTTAGGAGCCACACAATCCATTCTGCCAATATCAATCAATCAATAAATCAAGCAAATACATCCATCTAAGAAAATAATCAATAGCCATCTGGAAGCAATATGGCTGATTGCAAAAAGAACTCCATTTAAATGGACGTCTATGGGGAAAATTAACTTACTTCTAACTTGATTTACATCAGCTATCTTAATCTATAGTTTCAGATAATCTTCAATACCCCATAATGTCAATTTTGTAAATGCTGTTCCCATTAAGAGGAAAATAGATGATGAACCTTGGCACGTTTGAGTGGACGCTCAGTGAGCTGAGAGCTATATTTATCTTTATCACTGCATATCTGCATTCTTTCCCTGGAAGGCAGTGGCGGCTCGAGGAGGCCCACTCAACTGCACTACCACCCGCTGCAGGTTATGCTTGGAGAGTGTAGAGGTGATGATTAGCTGCGGGTTTGGTACATCCAACATAAAATGATGAGGCACAACATACGGTTTCATCTGACCCTTGGTAATGACATGTATATCATTATAGTTACGGAATTCAGTTTCTTGATTTTTTTTTTTTCTGTCATTACTTCAAGTAACTTTCAAATAACTTTTAATATCTAATACATTCATTTTAGTCAAGCAGCATCAGTGCAAAGATATGATTCCTCTGGATTGACCCTGAACTCGCAGTTGCAGAGGCATGTGATCATTGCATCATAAAACCTGAATCAAGGGGGGAATATATCTGGTATAAATTAAGTGAGTTGTGAGGACAAACCAAATGGGGTTTTGACAAGCAAACCCATAAATTGTTTTTTCATGATAAACAACCAGGCTGGGAGAAAATAAACTGAACAATGAGTGCTGGTATTAAAGAGGTCAGTCACTGTGAACCAACTACAATCTCAAGCCAGAGCTAATCAAAATATTTTCCATTTTCCTTTCAGATTTGTCCCTTAAATGTACATTGATTTTGTCAGATCAATTTAAACTCAAGGGCTCTAACATACCAACAGTGGATCTAAAAAAGAAAATGCTTTAGATAGAAATTGGCAGCTTTGTCTCAGGCAATCAATTCTATCAATGTTGAACAGGCCTCTGAATCTGATATGATTAAACAAAGGATTCAAGGATGGGAACGGGAAGAGGGAAAGGGCCAGAAATCAATACCTGTGGTAAATGCTTCCAAGAAGAGGGGCGCTGAGCTTTTAGATAAGGACATCGCATCATATCACCTCCCAAACCTCTGCCTATCTTTTGCTCTCCCCCCATTTTCTGTTTAGTCACTCTGTCAGAAGTACAGGGATCACTGTCAGCCAGAGGAACAGCCACTTTCCAGATCACAGAGTTAAAGCAATCAGAAAGCCCGAAACCTCAGAGACAGAGACTTGTCAAAGCAAAAAGCCATGTCAGGGAACGGCAAAACCACACAATGCTCCTAATGCATTCCTCATATTTGATGCACCCTTCAGCCACTGTGTCCATCAAAGAGCAAAGAGCCAGGAACATTCTACCCGGCAAACAAGCGATGTTGCATAACAAGTCTGTGTGAGGACAAGCAGGTATAGGCACAGGAGACACAGAGCACAGAATTTGATGTTTTATTTACCCACAACTTCAACAATGAGAACAACCAACAGGAGAGAGGAGCACAGTTCATACAGTAGTTCTGTGCCTGAAGTAAAATGGAACAAAATAATGAGCAAACACTGACAAATGAACAGTAATAACTGCCTGACCATGGTGAAAAGGGGAAAAATGAAATCCACTTTCCAGAAGCGGTTTCACTTGTACTCTGCATTTTTATATTATACAGCTGAAGAAAATGGACAGTGAGGAAAGAGCTACTTTTTCAATTTTGTAGATATGATCATATGATCAATGAGTCACTTATTCATGGTGTTTATTAAACACCCTGGGTCATGCCAGGTTCTGATTATTCAAATCTTTTCAAATTGTAATTATGCGTCAGTCATTTTGGTTTGGGCCAGCCTGACTACAAGTGCAATATTGTGCAGACACCATGACAACAATCACGTCAGTGACAATCTGACACAAACTTAGCTCATCCTACACTAACTGCATCAGGCTCAGGTGGTGTTTGTAGGAAAACGCACCCCAAGCCACACTCCAGTCTAGTGTTTACACATCTAATTTGCTTTACAAATGGCAAATTTGACCGTTAACCTTTTCATGTGTCACAGTGTAGTGGCTACTTTTTAAAGGACAAGACAGAGTTCTTTAAACAGATCTTCTGTTAAGTGAATAATATACGCACATGTAGAGGTTAACTCTTAACAATAGCTAACCAACTTCTCACACCAGCAGTATGTAAAAGTCAGTTTTCAGATGCACTGTAACCATGTGTCACCTGTAGGATGTGTCAATGCATCCTAGTGGTTCATCACATCAGTTATCCAGGGTAAAACACTTTTGGTGAAACAAGTTTGTCTGAAATTGCTTTTTTTTTTTTTTTCAACAAAAGAGTATAATGATGTTTGATGTCCGGCTGGTGGAGTTCAAGCTCTTTCACTCACAGCTTTTCCTGCAGTACTCTTCTCTCAGTAACAGTGTTAAGCACCGTAACTGGGTTTTCTATCTCAATCTTCTTTTGGTGCTCTGCAGCTCTTTCTCTCATCCTCTCCCCTTCTCTCACAGCAAGCCTCCTCCAATGTACTCTCAAGGTATCGTGTCACACGTGTCTTTAAACATAAACGTTGTTTGGAGCACACTCCTTGTATTGAAATGGACAGAAAATATGTCACTTCTCAGCAACTCTTGACAAAGATTAACATTTTATTTTGACACATTTACCGCAGGTTATATTTTACAAATGTTTTATATAATTAAACAAAATATATACATTTTAAACAACTTGTTAATATAAAGGTGAGACAGGTGGGCGCTGTAGTGCCCCCTATTGGCAAGTGGCCACTGCCACACAGGCATTATTTCACTTGCTGAATTCATAAGGCTTCCACATGGGCTCAAAGAGAATTGTAGAATGTGGAGAAAAAAAAATAAGGTATAGGCTAAAAAATAGGCCATTGTGTGACATATTTAAAAGAGAAGTAGTGGCTCAGATAAATAAACAGCAGGAAGTGAGTGACACCAGAGCAGTGTTTAGAAGATCAGGCTTCATAAAGTTCCAGGGGTCTTGTTTGACATGTCCCCCTCAGGGCAGCCTGAAGGCATAACAGCAGCTGTTTGTTCCTGGGAATAAATCAACAAGGTTTTTAGGATTTAATATTGCTGCCCTCCCCCTTCTGATCTATAGCATTACTTAAAAAAAATCACGTTGTCTTGGGAATTTCCTGTTTGATTACACATCTGAAAACATCATTTGTTGTGGAGATGGCAGTTTGTGACGCTTTAGAGAATGGCTCCTGGTGCTTTGTTATTTATTTTTTTCATTTTTTTTTTGCCTCCATCTGGTGTCTGTTCCAGGATGAGCGATTGAAGAGAGCGGGAACATGGAGGATAAAAATGCTGAGGTGACAATCTATAAATCTCCCTTAGTATGAAAAATGAGTCATTCTGGTCAGCCCTCAGAAACTTCCAAAGAAATCCATTCACATTATTGTTAGAGACATTTGCTGTGTCTGTGAGGTGATCAGCTCCTGCTGCTCGAAAGTCACTCGGCACAGGGAGAAATAGACAAAATGGAAATAAAACTCTTTATGAGGTGCACAATATGTCCATTAATTTGGCAGGTGTAGCACCTGGGGTGGTCTACTGCTCTCATAGCACATCCACAGGTTTGATGTGTTGTGTGTTCAGAAATAATCTTCTGCATACTTTGGACCATTGTTTTAGTCATTGTTGTGAGTCACTTTTGCCTTTCTATCATTTTGAGCCAGTCTACTCCTTCACTTCTGACCTCTGGCACCAACAAGACATTTTAGACCGGAGAACTGCCGCCCACTGATGTTTACTTTTTTTTTTTCTCTGTAAACACTAGATGGTTGTGTGTGTAAGTCCCAAATCAGCAGTATCTTAAAAACTCAGACAACCCCACCTGACACCAAGCATGCCGCCTCATAGCATCTAAAATATCCTTTCTTCTTCATTCTGATGCTCAATTCCAATGCCAGGAGGTTGTCTTAAACCTGTCTACATGTCTATGTAAGCACTGACTTGCAGTCAAACAGGTATTCCTAACATAGTAGCCAGCGAGTGTAAACGTCCATGTCTGCATGTCCTGTAACCAAAATGTTACCCATCATCCTTGAAGGTCCACTGTGCAACATTTAACTTCACGTCAGGAAGCAAGGATTTACTGATGTCTTGAGCAGAGAGTGATGTCATACTCCTTTTCAGTGTGTTGTGGGGGTGGAGTGGCTCAGTGGTTAAGACCCTACCTTGTGTACCAAAGACATCATGGTCGCAAGTTCGATTCCACCCCTGGCTAATTGTACTTGATTCCATTGTAAGTCGCTTTGGATAAAAGCGTCTGCTAAATGACATGTAATGTAATGTAATGTAATGTTGTCACCAGGCCTCTGTTTTGGTAGCCAATCCAGCTGTTGCAAGTGTCACAACTGCTGGACCCTGGACCCTAACTCTACTGACAAATGAGGATGTTCTAATTACAAGTTAACAACATCAACTTGAATGCTACAGTGGACACAATGTAGTCCAGGTGAAGACAAACCTCTGGCTTTACTTCAAAAGAAACCCCCCTCTCATCCTAGATTCATATGTAACTTAATAATGAATAAATCCCTAATTATAATTATGTAGCATGTCTGACTTCATGGTCAGCATTGCCACGGGTTCACCATCATGCTTGTTTGCCAACTCATCCCGCACTCAGGGGCGTTAACTAATTTCGCATACCATTATAAAGCCATTTTAACCTCCTCTCCATTATTTGTGCCAGCTGGCAGCAGAAACCCAGATTGTCTATTAGGGCTGAGCGATATGAGCAAAAACATCATATCCTGTCATATTTTGGCTGAATGGCAGCACACCTTATACTGTATATCCCGGGATTAATACCCCACATTGATGCCCTCCGGTCTTTAATAACTGAATCTTTTGACATATTGTTATGTCAGATGTTCAGATAAAGGACAATCACTACTTTGGAATGTTGTTAAATGGCAGTGAGCTTGTGTTAGATGTGGTGTCACAAAGGAGTTGCAATAAAAAGTGAAAAATAATAACCTCGCAAATTTGCTCCATGAACATATCTGAAGGCTTCTCTTAAGTGTCTCCAACATCAGTCAAAGCACGTTTCTCAAACGGGAAGGGAAACTTCTGTTTTTACCTAGAGATCCTCGATAAATCAGCAAGGGAATGCAACACTGATCAAAACATTCAAAAATCTAGTGTAGAGTTGTTGGCAGCTGCTACTTCTCAGTTTATACAGTGTGTTGTATCCCCAATGGAGACACCAGGAAGAAGATCAAGGATCGTAGTAATGGACCCTAGATCATTGTCAACCGTCACATGAGAGTAAGGACACCATTGCCCAAGGGGTAAAGGGTCTCTGAGAGAAGCAGGCTGAACTTCAGCCAGATAATGATTACAGAAGAACAAGATTGTCTGGTTCAAAAAAAAACCAACATGCAGTCACGGCATAAGAAAACACACAATTCTCACACCTGGTGCATAAAGCGGTCAGATTTTTATTTTATAAATGCTGAAAATGTAAAGTTTTTAAATAATATTAGTGGCTTGAACTGAAAGTGTTATTATTTAAGTTATGCATACATGTACAACCTTTTGACTGCATTTAAGTTTTCTTATCTGATGTTTATTTCGTTTTGAATTACTCTAGATAACATAATTACAAAAATAAAACCTTTCCAACATCACAAGGACATAATCTACTCTCTTTCTTATGGCAAGCTTTTGACCTATGTGTGATATTCTAAAAGCCATGTAACTCGAGCAGAATAGAAGTCACGGTCCACTCATCTTGGAAGTCGGTATTAAAATCAAACCCACTTGATTGTGAAATGGACCAGAACAGACACTACAATAAGAAACAAAAGTGCATAAAATCTTGCTTGCTTTGAAGTAGAAGAGTTCATATTTTGTAAGAACTGCGACTCTTTGCCAAGTGGCAAGCGGTCATGATGTCAACCATACGAATATGAACTCCTGTGTTGAAGCCTCGAGGTCTCACTCACAACCAAGCTCCTATGGGACGGTACCAACTGAATCACTCTGGTGTCCACCCATATGTGGTTGTCTTTATTGTATATTTTCTACTAAATGGGAACACAATCTACATAATCAATATAAAATTAGACTGAAGACCCAACATAAGCAATTAAGATCATCAATTCCCCAGGAACAATGGTTTCTCAAATTATAAGCAAGTAGGAAGTAACTGGTGAAGTTGCCCCCTAGTGCCTACACATTCCATTCTTTCTGGTTGGCTTCAGGAGGATCCCAAAAAGGAACCCATTTTTTATAAACGGTCTATGTTCTTGGCATCCAGATTAATTTTAGGAAGCTGGAGCAGGTGAATTACATGTCTATCCTTTAATGTTTCTTTATTAGGACTTCTCTACGGGTTATGGAGCATTGGACTGACAGGTGGATTGGTGTAACGACAGCACTAGAGAGCCTCGACTGGTGGCTGCCTACATTCAATGATACACATCTATATCTGTGATGGTATGTATTTACTTTTGAATATGCAGCACTCCTTTCCATTTTTCACATGCTGTTGGCACAGCTGCCAGGAGCACTTTGGTGTTGGGGATGTTGCCCAAGTCCATTTCAGCAAGCAAACCAAACCCTCCATCAAATTATTTTTGTGAGTGGGTTTGGGTGTGTATTTTAGTGTCTGTAAAATTGATTGAATGTGCATTCATTCTCTGTATATTCTTATACAAAGTTATGCAATTACACATGTGGAGCACCAACATCTATAAAGGTGGCTCATTCAAGGACAGTGTTCCACTGTCTCAACAATTCTCCAGATCAACAATTGTTCACCAAGATTTCAGCAAGAGATCCCTCATGAGCAAAAACAAACCTGGAACATAACCAGAATCTCTGCTGACCAATACGAGACACATAAGAAGAGGAGTGTTGTTTTAGTCAGGCTTCCTTCTTCTTACGAACGATAGGTGATGAGCTGATGGTGTAGAAAGAAACCCCTCTGACACAAAACTCGTGCAAAGGGATTTTATTTGGTTACAAGTCTCAGTATCAGACCAGACGCAGTTACTAGAAGAGTGATAAGAGGACGAGCGGTGCTCATGAGGTGCTCATACACCTGCACACAACACTATCCTGTATAATGACGTCTACTGTCGTAAACAGGTATCAAATGGGGCCATTTGTCTATTTCAACTGTTACAGCATGTGTCTCCAGAACACCTTGTTTTTAATTTAGGCACACAATTGATTAGAGAGTTCAGATTGAGTGACCTGCATGGCTCGTTTTAGAGAAAAGACGTCTGTGCTTACTGCTCGCTGCACACGTCACAGCAAATACAGTATATACAGTGAAAATAAACTTTCGCTATTTTTTCCGTCAAAGCTTATTGTGAAATATTTGCAGGACCAACTGATGGAGTCCTGAAGAGTCCAAAGAGTCAAAAGCAACATTTATGTGAAACACTGTGTGAATGACAGACACATGCAAGATGCAGCAGATTAGAGCGGGGAACCTTCACATATTGCATATGCACCCAGTGTAAAGAAAATACAACAGGATGCCCCAACTGGAAGATATAAATGTCAAAAAAATGTAAATAAAAGTCCAACAGAGGACTTTAATGACGTATACTGCAAAAAAAAAACTGAATGTCAGTGTCTTTTAAAAAGCAAATGAGAATCATTATGTATTTCTTCCTTCTCACAGGTGGTAGAACCCTGGGAGACCACCACGAAAGCCAATGTCTAATGACCGTCCTACCTCAGATAACATCACATCAGAGATGCAAACATTCAAGACTGGCCTCTTGGGCTTTGCCCTCTATACCCGAGAGAGTCACCAGGCTCAGCTGGTCATGCTGTGCGACCAACTACCATGACCACTGCTGTCAGCCCAGCACTCACCCAATACCTCCTGCTGTTCTCCAGTGCTTTCCTGGCATTCATTAGAAGGCCCCATACTGGGAGGGCAACAGGGATACTGAGCTATGTAAGATTACATGTAAGAATGTATTAAGAGTTGTTTAATGCTGAAATCATTGTGCCCTACACACATGTGTGAAAGTAAGGCCACATGATGGTCAGTACTGGTGCCTCACAGCAAGAGGAGTTTTGATTTATTTTAATCCAAGTACAGCATGCTCTCCTGTGTGTGTGAGTGCAGATTGGGGTTAGATTAATAGGAGACTCGAAATTGACCTTCGGTGTTAATGTGATGTTAATGTGAGTGTAAATGGTTGTGACCTGTACATGATGTATCCTGCCTTCCAACGACCCTCAAAGGATATAGGTAATGAACAGATGGATGAAGAAATCTGACTAACACTTACAAAGGGTGCCAGCATGTATAAGACTAACGAGAGGTGTATCTTTAGTACTATCAAAGTGAAGTACATTTTCCATAGATAAGCCTCACTTGTGACAGTAAACAGTACAGAGGCACTGCATTGACTCTTGTGTAGTTTCAGATTTGATAAACAGATCTCATTAAGAGCTTCTTTTTTTTTTTTTTTTTAAAGCCCAAATGTTAGGACAGAGCAACGTTTGGGCTAATTACTGACAACCTGTACTGTCATTTAAAGCGTAAGCTAGACTTGGAATAATTGTCCATGAAATTAATGGCTAGAACAATTTAAAAACAAGTTGATCAGTCACCTGTTTTTAATGTTGTGGCTAATTAAGTAGCCTATTTTTTGGGGACATTTATTGTGAGGAGGCATTAATGGTACCAAAGTGAGGCTGCACACCAAATGAGTTGGACATCAAATGTCGGAAGATTTTTTGTGGATTGCTGTGGTGTTTTGAGATCATTCTTTTGTGCTTTTTTTTCAAAAGCAAGATGTCCTTCATACGGTTTGATTTAGATTATCCAAAAGACGACACTGACTGTGTATACAAAGTCTGTGTCCTCTTTTGGTGAAAAGTGTAGCACAATAAGTATTATGGGAAAATGAGTCTACTTGTCACTTGTTTTATCATGTCAGTAAACATTTTCCTGAGGTGTTAAAGGTCTTAATCACTAGTTTCAGGTCTTCTTCATTGTCGATTTCGTAATTAATGGGGAAATAGATGATCGTACATGATCGTTTTAAGTCCTAAGTCCTAACCACTATGTCTAAATCTACCTACATATATAATCAGGAAATAGTTTTCATCACCCTTATTTCCACTAGAGAAATCACAAGCAGTTCAAATATGATCACATTGAAATGTGGACGTCTGTAGACGTCTAAATACGGAATGTAATTTTGGTTCAGAAAATATACCTCTTACTAAACATAAATGCAAATACAGTGTAGTTGTTAGGGAATTTTGTAGAAGACAAGGTTAGTTTGTGCTATGCAACCATTCTCTGTCTTTTCCAGGTCACGGGACACAACCCACCAACTATAGTTGGTCCTTGTGTGCCAGTCACACTCCAAGCAAGCGATTTACTGGACATCACATAAAATGAGTTGAAGACGGTGGCCCCATCTAGCCTGCTGGTTCAGAGTGTTTGGACTGTAATGGAAAGTGTTTGTCTGTGACTCCTGGGCTGAGAGGGCAAGAAGCACTCAGAACATCTGTGTGGTGTAGTGCAAAACCACTTGTTGCAATGACTGATCAGAACTGAAGAAGAAAGGGGAAAAAAAGGATGTGTGGATAACATTTCAGATCAACTGGAGCCTAAAACCACAGAGGTACCATGTATGCTTAAGCAGCCGTACATTTCACTCAGCATCGTGCTGACATTTCTAACAATTTTCAGTGAAGGCTCTTCTGTTGATGCCCCGAGGCTGGCAGCAACATTAATTCTTCATCAGAATACTTGTTATGCAGCAAGTTTTTCCTGGCTTTGAGTTTTACGAATAGCTTAAACATACATTTCCTGGATGAAACTGAGAAGGAAGTGACAAGGAGAGGAGGGAGAAGGCAGGCAGTGTAGAATGGCACAGAAATTAAACGGAAATGAGGAAAAAAAAAAAACAAACAAAAAAAAAACAACTGGATTTAAACACAGCAGAAAATAGGATATTTAAATTGGTCCTTGAGTGTTAATGTGTGTCATGTGCCGGCATGTTTTTGGTTCTGAATGATTTATGTCGATCACAAGAATAATGGAAAAATGATGCAGTCAGAGAAGACTGTGCTGTGAAGCAGCCTTTGATGAGCCTTTAAATGAAATTAATTTTAGTGTTCATGTTTGCAAGTAATAACATCAAATTAAGAGCATTTATTTCAGCAGGAGATGTTCATCTGATAATTGGTATCCCTTCACCAGCCTTTGTTCTGCTTTGTAATAGACTTAGTCCTCTAGGATGAAATTAGTGCAATTATTTGTGCTCTGTAATCCAGAAGCTCACAAAGGGAGGGGATGCAGTGCTGTGGTGCTTAATGTGTAGTGGGACATGTAAATGTATATTTACAGAATATAGACATGGGAGACAGTGTGCAGGCAGGTATCTATATCAGGATATATCTCAGCTGTGATGTATAAATGTATGCTACATTCAAACCATTTACAACACAATTTTTTGCAGTGTAATTTTGAAACGATTGATCAGCTCTTGCAGCCCAAAACTTGCATTTCCAACCCTTGCTTTGGGTTTTGCTCTTTTTAAATTTAAATTTATTTTATTTTTTTTTTAATTTAATACATTTTAATATGAATTTGGTTTGATTTTCCATTTTTATTTTCATCCCTTTTCTTCCAGTGTTTCTCCAGTTTCCTAAGCTTCTTCCCACAGTCCAAAATCATGCAATATGGGGATTAGGCAAATTGGACAATCTAAATTGACTGTAGGTGTGAGTGTGTGAGTGGATGGTTATTTGTCTCTATGTGGCCCTGTGATGGACAGGCCACCTGTCCAGGGTGTACTCTGCCTTTCACCTGATAAGAGCTGGGATTGGCACTGCACCCCCCGTGACCCTCATGTGGAGGATAAAGCAGTAGAAGATGGATAGATGGATGGATGGATTTCTACCACTTATGTAGGAATTGAGAGAAATAGTTCAGTAATTATAGCTATCAGACAATTTTACATGTCATAACCTTACAAAAAATATAGAGAGGCATTTTAACAAGTAGACAGGTCTAGATTTGGCTGTTCATGTGATATTAAAATGTGTCCTGCATGAGTCTCCTGTAACCACTTGTGTTCATATCAACACGTATGTGAAGCCCAAATGCTCTTTTAAACACAGTGTGACAGTAGAGAGCAAAATAAACTAAATATTCTAACATTAGAAACATAATTCATGTACAGATCAGATCAAATTAATCAAGGTATGGGTCTTGAGAAGTGGAAAAAGAAATGTGGCCACAGACGTCCCAGACTTCTTGTCAGTACAGTTTTTGTTATCAGATCTGATGTAACTGGGAGAGTTCAGACCTACATTTAGAGCTGAAAACGGATGCTAATACTAGGTCTGAATGGCGTCAATAAGTGCCATAACTGTGTGTGTGTGTGTGTGTGTACCAGGTTTAATCCCTCACTGCACAGGAAAACTGTGTACAAGCACAACTTTTAAATTAGAAAGTCAATACTGAAGCAGGATGTGAGTCTTTACACTGATAGATGTTTACATTACACACATTTTACCTTCTCATTGCTCAAATAAAATCCACTAATCTGTGGGGCCTGTCTATCATAACTGTTATATATTTGACACTGTAATATTTTATCGGAATCAGATCTTTCCTTTTGTTTGGCCTGAAATAACATGAACACATTTCTCAAAACACAAATATTTTTAGTCTTGGTGTACCTGCTGTTGTCAAGTTTGCTGAAACTGTTTGCTTTTATTTTCAGACGACGAAAACAGTCACCATGACAAGTATGTATCGTCTAGCTTGAGTGAGTTAAGCATGAGCATTTTAGATTCAAATGTTTAGGTCACAGTTGTTGTAGGGATTACTTTCTCCTTGTAGTTGTAGTTGTAACTTGTTAGAGAAAAAACATTCTGGGAGATTATATAATGATTGTGATAATGACAAGATGCGGACATACTGTTGGGAGGTGATTTGTATGAAGATAAAAAAACTGAAAAAAAGTGGCCATCATGTTTCATATTAACTCATATTAATCCTTCTGCACTCACACTGGTCCTCGCTTCCTCACTATCTCCACTACCCTACTGGCTCTTTTTTTCTGCTTCACTTTCAAGTTACATTTTACCAGCTTCCTTGCTGCTGACCTTCTATGTTTCATTTCATCTCATTGTGTCCGTCTGTGAAATCTGTGACAGCCTCATGGCTACATGTTAGGCTCATAAATGGTACAATCAGGCTTTAAGCAGTAAAGGTTACTCTGTGAAGCCTTGAGATAATGTACGTATAGTAATTTAGTTCTATACAAACAAAATGAAACGGCCTTTCTGTGTGCATGTTCTGTGTACATGGGTGTCTCCGGATATTCCGGGCTTCCTTTCACAGTTTAAAAACATGCAGATTATGTTAGTTGCACACTCTAAATTGACCTTTGGTGTGAATGTGTGAGTGAGTGGTTGTTCATCTCTGTATGATGGCTCTGTAAAAAATGAATGAATGAAATGTATTTACTATCTCCTGTGTGTATCTGAAACATACGTATGTCAAGTGACAAGTTTATGATTTACTCTGTTTCAAGAATCTATAAACTTCCATAAATAAAATAAAGAAGACCTATACGTTACATTTCTTTTTTTTGTGGTCAAGGCACAAGTTGTTCTAAGCCAAACTTAATAAAATATCTAATAATTAAACAACCGAAATTAAGGTGACACTACTTTCTATACCGCATATGGTGCCTATAGATAGGGATGTATCCAAATACCCAAACGCCATATAAAAAAAATAAATAATTATGTAGTCTTATTACCAAGTGCATAAACAACCACCCATGAGATGATAGCAGAATCCAATTTTTCTCCCTGTGGAGAAATTATATAATTTTCAAAGTCAAAGACACCATTCAGATGCAATATAGGGAAATATACTGTTTCTATGAGAGAAGTAGGACAGATTGTATCCAGGCTGCCGTATATTTGTTTGTGTTATTGTAAGACTCCTCAAGTGGGTTTGTTTTTATTAAATATCTGAAACACGGATATTGAGCTGAAATGCTTATATAACGCAGATGCAAGTTTATGATTTGAAGTGCTTCACAAAGTCAGAAGGAAGCTATGCAGATATACATGCGTGTTTTCTTCATGTAATTATTTGCAGGTTATTCAACAGCTTTGGAGCACAGAAATGTAATTGCGCTTCGCTGTGCAGTTATTCCAATATTCATGGGAATATTGAGAAAACTTGTCTCACATTATGCTAATGTTAACGTACTCAAAACGATTTATTTAGCATTTCAAAGTGTGTCCTTCCACACACAGGAAGACAGGGACCGCTGTAATGTGCTACATGTTCCTACTGCGATGTGAATGAGCTGCAGTTTGTCAGTTTTGGCTGAAAGTCATGAGTTTTCAAATATCCTTTACTGTTTTTAAAGGACACAAAGTTGTATTTGCTTTTATGTGGAATGTAGGTTTGACTGATAACTACACAAAAATGTTTTGCTTGTAGATATTAGTGTCATGTTATAAAGAATACTGAACGTTATTTTATTTTGTTTGTATTCAGTGAATGTGAGGGGACTGTATTCGCCATATGACTTTGTAAAGTTGTGGTTCCCGAGTGTAACTATGGGAATAATAATGTCTAAGGATTGGAGCATGGTGATGTTGAATAGAAGAGACTCTAATGGATCCTTGGATAATGTTATATGTAATGTATTTGACTATTTGTTCACTGTTCATTGTAGCTGCTGTCCTCTGTGGAATTTGATATATTTTACTGGCAAAATAAATACATATATAAATAAATAATATTTTTCAATAATCTGTTGGTAGGCTTGATATGGACATGCAATTATGTATACCCAAGGCAACCTTTGAAAAGAGAACCAGACTGAAATAAACTACTATCTGTGTTACATTTGATATAATTTACAATTTCAGAAAATTTTCAAAATCTTGTAGGTCGAGTATCAAGAAAGGAGGTCATGTATCTATAGTTGTCAATGTTTTAAAGGCTGCATCAACAAGAGGGTGAACATGTTCAAGGTTCAAGGTTCAAGGTTCAAGGTTTTTATTTGCCATTTGTGATTAAACAGACAGTCCAGGCACATTGGAAATCTTGTGCGGGTTCTACGAGTCAGTTGTAGGAGACAGAAACACAAACTTAAGTATAAATATAAATATAAAAGTAGACCTCAAATTAAAATCTATACAGAGTATAAAAGATAATAAAAAAGTAGAAGATGTGGAAAAAAAATAAATAAATAAAAATATACAGATATAGATGTACAGCAGATATACAGCTTAAGTTTTAGGTTTGTGTGTCATTATTTCAAATCAAAAAGATCTCACCATTCTGACAAGAACAGCTGACATTCAATGATTTAAAAAAATGAAAAACAAAATGTAGTGTAGTATTAAATCGGTCAAGCAGGAGTAAAAGGCTAGACACATGGAAAACATATTGTAGTGACTGAGTGAGACCCCAGTCCGGTTCATTGTGCTCTGAGATTCTCCTAAGCAAATATCTATCTACTTCACTCCATACTCAGAAGGTTTAGGCTGTTATGAAGACACCACAATGCAGGAATTATTTCATCTTCTTCACACTGGTGTTGGTGTTTAACACTTCAGCCATAGAGGTCATGTTTTTGGTCTGCCTTTGAATGGGATTACACAAAGGGTGGGCTATGGACCCGCTGGGGTCGATCTGATGAAAGGCATGGCATTATTTTACATTTATGCATATTATATATTGTTTAGTAATATTGTTTGTTAAGCAGCTGGTAACAGACCAAATGACTTAAATAATGATTCTCAGTGTGATGTGATATGCACGCCTCCTCGCTCCATGCCTGCAGTAAGGCCAGGACTGACAGTGTAATCATCATTAAGCATGGAAGCTGGAGATACGATGAAACAAGCTCGCCTTCCAAGCCATTAACTGCATTTCAGCTTTGGCATCTTCACCATCGAGCTTTCTCTCAACAGCAGCCGCCTCTCTACGCTTTAGGCTACGCTCACCACAAACCCTATCCACATAAGCTCTTTAGGGACTCCATTAGAGCAAAGAAAGACACCATTTGTGAAGACACGATGTATATTGGAGAGTTAATCAAGCTGCTTAATTTGCCTGGGGCCCATTACTCACCATGGCTTATTGTGTGGTCAAGAAGACAAAGAGAGCATGTCGCAAAAAAACAGTGCACCTTTAATCTTCCCAGGACAGACGAAAACTAACAAACTATATGCCAATCACGTAAATTGCAACATGCATTTTCATTAAAAGTTCAAGAAGTCTGCAGGCTTGGCAAACAACCTCAGAACCTGTGTGTAAGGAAACTGTAAACACAAAACTATTTAGCTTCACCTATATTACACAGCATAAAAATATTTGACTTTGAAATTGAATCTAGCAGCCAAGCAGTTTTAAAAATCCAAACACAATTACGTGTTAAAAATGCATGTTGTTGCTCATAAATAAACATGTCCAGGAGTCGAGGCAAATTAGCAATGTGACGACACGTGACGGCGCCATGCGGAGCTCGAGCTCTGGGCTGAAGAGTCAGAAAGATGTTCTGTTTTCCCCTGTGTTCCACCAAGAGTTTGGAGGGAGCAAAGAAAAACTAAAAGTCCCAACTTTGACTCTAATTTTTCCCCAAAAAGTCCTAAATGTAAATCTCACTAGCACTGTGCTTTATTATTCATCTCTGTCTCCCTTAATGGATAGAGGAAACTACATGGGGTAAAATGCAACAACAAATCTGCATGGAAGTTTTTTTTTCTTTTCTTATTTGTGATTTGTTTGCTAATGTAGTTACTTTCACAGCTCAGATGCATTGCTGGGTGATGTAATTTAGTCCAGCGAAAGAAGCCCAATAAACAGTCCTAAGGCATACCAGTCCGCTTTATACAGGAAATATATCCCTTTTTCTGTCAAATAGCCTATTATAGTCCTGCATATTTTCCCCTCGCCACCTTTCATGATAACCTTTCTGAATTCAATAGTTGCTGATAAAAAAAAAATACAGTTGGAAATGTGTGGCAATCACACTTAGACATACAATTGCAGGATTTAAACCTGAGGCGCAAACAAATTACAACCTTTCCTCCTTCATTCTCCTCCAAACAGCCCCAGGTTGCAAATGATTGGGCATGATATAAAGCTGTATATTATAGAAACAGGCATGTATTCAAATGAGCTTTATTACAACCCAGCTTTCTGGGTTGTGCTTCTTTGGATCAAAATACATATTTCTTTCTATTAGCTGGTGCTGAGATCCTCTGAAACAATTTGATTACTAATGGCAGCTGGAACATTTTGAAAATAAGAAAGAAAAAGTTAGATGAGGGTGGGTTTTTGAGTCCTAGTGACTCTTTTATAAGAGTTGTAACAAGAGGCGATGGCATAAAATGACACAAAGGGAAGCTCTGCTTCCTCTAAATATGAATGGTCAAATAATGTACTGTCGTATTCACATGTCATTACTAAAGGTTGCTAGAACTCGATCAACTATATGATTAGTTTGTTCATCAGCCGTTTTATCACAGATCGTTTATGTATAAACAACTGGGCATGAAATGAGCTTCCCCTTTTGCAAAGACCAGCAACTACCACTGGCTGTAACCTATAAAGGAGCATGAATGCTTGATTATTCTGGATATAAGTTTTTTACAGCAGTATTTACAACACAAAAAGATTTGTGGAGACCGTTTGTTTTGGTGAAAACATGCAGTCAGTCAAGTCCAGTGTGTGGTTAACCAAACAGATGGTCCTCCAAAAGATACAGGACCACCAGGGCATGCACAAACCAACTGAGGAACAGAGTCCTTCCCACAGCTCATTAGTCATTGTGGATCAGCACTGTGGTATTCTTTTCTTAATGAGTTGTGCTGTACAGATACTGATTCCACTTTCTATTCTACAAAGCGTATGCGTTGGTTTAATGCATGTGTGAGTTGGGAGTGGGGATAATGACAGTGTTCATGAGTATGCGTGGTACTTTTCATTACGGTTTTTGCTGTGTCACAGTGTGGCGTTGTGTTTAATACATTTCATATGTTTCTTTCTTCAGCGGGAACCACGTTATATTTCTTCACGATCAAAAGTGCAAAAGTGCTCAATACCACAGTGGGGCTCATGTGTGATGTTTATGACTGGCCATGGCTGCCAAAGAATACATTCTGTTTTACCAAAATGTATCTGTGAGAGACAAAAAGTGCAGTTATATGATCAGCTGGTATTCCCGCCGTATACTCAGCATGGCAGCTAAAACTTTTTTTCCCTTTTTTTTTTTGTCAGAGTTGAAAGCCCAGAGTACTTCGCGGAATCATGCTTTAAAATCCAAGCAGAAAAATACGAGCTAATTTGAATTGTGGAGAACAGATTGTGTCTTATTGGAAAGACCTCTGCATTAACATCAAGTACAGTATGCGGTTATTTCTAGAACAATAAACAGAAAAGAAAATTGACTGCAAAGAGAAACTATACACGATGGACGGGTGACCTGTCCAGGGTGTACCCTGCCTTTCACCCTATGTCAGCTAGGATTGGCATAACATAAACATAAACTAAATGTGAATACCAAATTGTTGTTCTTTCCTCTGTCCTCTACTAATAGGAAAAGCGTAGGTAGCATGTTATACTGTAATGCTGCTAGGAGGTCAGAGTGGATGATGCACAGTGCAATGGTTACAATGCAACTCACACTGTGGAATACAAGGTTTATGTTAAATGTGTTATTTGTTACATCCTTTCCCTGTTTCCCTGTATTGTAGATGAGTTGCAACTGCATGATTAGGTTTTTTATTGACTTGAGGTGGAAGTGATTTTGCGTCACGGCTGTATACTTTATTCTGTGGTTCGCAAACTAAGTGTTGGTATGTGAAGTTCTATAGATGTACATATTAGTGTGGCACTATCAGCATTTTGAGAATATAAATGGGATGATGTCCATTCTCTGGTCATGTTTAGGCACGTTGATAAGGTTTAACATGAATTAGCTGCATTTAATGGCGAAACAGTAGATTGTAGCAAAACTAAGGACACACAATGGCAAATATAAAGCAATATTCCTCCCTCAAATAAAAGGCTTATTCTGTGGCTACAGAAAGCAAAATATATTTATTTTATAGCAATTATACTGTATATATTCAGTGTCTGCCAATAAACCACAGTTATTTCACACACCAGACCTTTGCACTTAAAAAAGCTTTCATCAAGAGACCTTACAATAATTAAAAGAAAACAACCGCTAACACAATGTGTGGGCAGAGGGAAAAAAAAAAAAACTACCATCCGGCATGAAAAATCTCACATAGAACCAGTCTCGGAGTGGGTGGGGCTATCTGCTTCAGCTGGTTTATGAGAGAGAGAGAGAGAGAGAGAGTAGTCAGAATATAACCAAAAACAGAAAACGATTAAACATTACATTTCTATGTCCCAGCATGAGCCTAAAGTGATTATGACACAATAGCAATCGGTCAGCACCCACAATAAGTGTCGCTGCATGTACATGTAGGTGTTTCTTAGAAAGCTTAAATGAATAAAAAAAATTTAACCACCTCCAGAGATATTGAGTCATGCGTCTTTGGCAGTTTGTTTTGTAGTGGGAGTGAAATGCTCAGAAACCTTTAATAGTATACCTTTAAAATGTCAAATTTCACTCACTCACTCACTCACTCATCATCTACCGCATGCAGAAGGGCACATCAAATATCCCTTTGAGAAATCAGCACGGCTGAATTATTAACTTCATAAGGACATGGCAAGACTTTAGGTTTTAGGATCTATATCCTGTGTAAAACACAATGCTTACAGTTTATGCACACATGGTCTTTTGAAAGGTTAAATATAACCAAATACTAATTAATTAAAAAGTTATGTATAGTAGTATAATTATTAAGTAATAGTGACATACAATAGTGAGAGTCTTTAGTTTGGGTGGCATAACATAAATATGTAACACTGAAAGATGAATAGCTGTAAAATGCTGCACAGACTTACAGTTGTTGCACTACACAGGGTTATTCAATTGTCCACTGGCCTGGAAAGAAGCTATTTCTCAGTCTGGTGGTGTGAGTTAGCATAGTCCTGTATCTCCTAACAGAGACTGTGCAGATGTGAAGTGAGCCTCTAGGACTTCTTGGGGCACTGCTGGGTGTACAACTTCTACAGGCTGTGCAGTCGGCACCTGCTGATGTTCTAAGAAGTACATACCAACCCAGTACATTGTGGTCCATACTGGTGCAGTTGGTGGTGAAGCAGCCTGTCAGAAGGCTAACAATACAAATCACTGAGGGTTTATAGCTTCAATGCAAAGGTATTTAGGTGCCTCATGAATAAAAGTGTGCAGTTCCATACTGAAAGTTTGAATTCAAGTGTGTATGCCAAGAATTTCTTTGGTTAATTAAACTGGTTGTGTTTATAGACTGGTTATACAAATGGACATCTCCAGATTCAAAGAGAAGATAAAGAGGAATCCTCTAGTTTCTTCATGGCCATCAGGGTGTGACTCCACTGGTTGTAACATCGGTTCGAAATGAGCCCAATTCCAACTTGATTTATAATGCGTGGAAACATTTTCCTGAGAAGTTTATGGTCAGAATCACTAGTTTCAGGTCTGTTTTCAATACAGCATTATGTTATATTGTAAATTATCATCCATTTGAGAGTCATATAGACCATAAAGCAAAGCATTTATTGGGCCATAAGCACTGTGTGATTACAGAAAATACTTCCAATAGATCCACCATGACACTGGCGTAAATACTAAGGCTTCAAAATGGCACAATGACATCATGGTTACCACTTAGTTCTGTGTCACCCCCTCCTCCACAAATACCAGATTACAGAGGGTCAAAAGTGAGAGAAAGACAGACAGATTACAGATTTAACCAACTTGCTGGCTTTTTTGGATCAGGCAAAAACATATCACTTTCTGTTGTTTAGGACTTGGGAGGATGGCGTGGGAGTGGGAGCCGGTAGAGACTGGTCGATCACGGGCTGGAGATTGCCTGAATTTCCAGCCCTGACAGGATATTAACCTACTGACATAAAGGCATGTTCACCGCTTGTAATTGAGATCTCTGTCTCTATCTCCACTTCTGTTAAAAAGTAGACAGTTGCTGGTTCAATCAAGTTGTTAAAACAAGACACACTGCACCATCCACATGGTAGAGGAGTTAAAAAACAAACAAACAGTCATCGTAATGACTGATGATTTATGCATAACATAACACAATATCCATCCATCAATTTCTACCGCTTTATCCTCCACGTGAGGGTTGCGGAAGGGGGCATTCACTCACACCTACAGCCCAATTTGCCTAATCCCCATAATGCATGTGGATTGTGGGAGGAAACCAGAGAACCCAGAGGAAAAACCGAGACACACACGGGGAGAACATGCAGACTCCATACCCTGCATACCCTTGTTCCTCATGAGCAGAGAAGACTCATGAGGAACATGCTAAATGTGTGTAAATGACAGACAAATGTCTCACCTTCACTTCAAGATGCAAGGTTGGTGTTAACATACTTACACTTATAATTAATAAGTTATTAACATTTTTAAATGCAGTCTGACCACACTAACATATTGTTATTGTAATATGCATGAAGCCCATTCAGTAATAAACAGCATTCAAGCCCTCTAACTGTTGACAATACTTTTTTATATATATATACAAGCACTGTGCATTCCTTGAATAACTTATGTTTTGTGAGTAGGAGGGGTATAATTTGCAAGGTATTTGTCTGGCAACAGTAGTGGGATGTGTGAATTACAAAGAAACACTTCTCTCACCTGCTCCTATGTATATGTATTGAGTGATGAGGAAGTACTATGTGATGAACATTATAAACGCAACGTAAGATGGAACATGAGTTGACTTTGCCCGACGTTTCTTTTGTATTACAGATAAACTGTCACACAAACACATGTTGAGAACCTTATTTGATGAATGGTGTCCTAGTTCTTGTTCTTTATGACATGCCAAAGTGTACAGTTTTAGAACGTGAATAATATGAATTTGTAATCAGTAGCCGTAGTGATTCACGTACAAGTGAAGTAAACATGAGACGTGCTCAAGAAGTGTGATTGCATCGCAGTCATGGTAACATGGCTCCATTGCATTTTCAAGGTAGGGATTGTTCAGGTTTATTATTGTTAAAAAACAGAGGACTATAAATCACTTCAATTCAGCCTAATGGGAAATTACATCTGGTTCAAGTATACTGCTGTAATTACAGGCTGGTTTTGAGAGGCTAGTTCAAAAGTGATGTCCCTCAAGCCCCTTTATGGTCACACTGACATTAGTCCCACAGAAATTATGCACACATAAAAACAGTGTGTGCACTTACCATAAAAAGCATTGTGTACATGAGCCCTCTCAACCACAACACAGCAATTAGAAATAAGCTTTTGTCATATCTACATAAGTGCATTTGAGTGCTTTATTTGATATGCAACACGACATGTTGCCATGTTGCGGAAAGGCAGCGGAAATGGTGTAATTGGGATAAGAGGTTTATTTTCTCACTTTTTAACTGACCCCTATAAATTGCATGATCAAAATGTATAACTTATGTGGCAGAAAGAAATGGGACTTTGACCCTGAAAAGTCATAAAAAGTCATAAAACTGTCAAAGCGCAAATATTTCATAATATAAAAGCACTGCAAATGGAGTTGGGTTGGATTTTTCTTGAATGAGAGAATGCAAAACCATTTTTCTGCAGACAGTTACCATCAGGGCAATCAAAAACTATTGTCTGAGCTTCCTGTACGGTTCCTGATCCTTCTTAATCAACCACAAAAATTTTAGCAATCCCAGATAAGAAGAATTGAGGTTGCCCCACAGACTACATATTTTTTTTAAAAATTATGTAGTCACTGGGTCTGGAAAGTGAAGCCAAATTCCATTTAATGGCCATTGGGGCAACTTGCTATGTTACATGCCAACACCAAATATGTAAATACGTGTAAATATGTGCAATACTTACTGAAACTAGCTACATACTGTAATCTGAGAAATGATAGGCCATTTTTGACACCATTTTCCAAAATTGTTGTTTTTTTTTTGTTTTTTTTTTACAGAAAGTACAATTGTGATATTTCTGGTGACATTTCTGTTGATCTGAACATTGTGACTGCAACTGTATCTGGACCCTTTATTTGATTTGAAATAAAACAACAAGATTGTGAAGCATAGACTCCCCTCTAAGCTGTTTGATTGTATTTCTATCCCTAATGAGTGAACAGTGAAGCCATTGCTGACTGTCCATTTTAGTATAGAACTGGAGGATGGCAATCTTAAACATACAGCCAGGGAGTTTTTCATGTCCCAGCAGTGGGATGGTCTTGACTGCCAAAGTCATTTGGCTGACCTCAGTCCAGCTGAGCAGGGAGGTCACTCATTGAAAATCCAACTGAGTGCAAAAGGCCAGTTTGCATTTGAGGCCTGGCAGAGTATAACCATGTGTCTTCTTAGGTCTATGGATCATAGAGTTCTTGGAGCCAATGAATACAAATGTTTGATGAGGTTAAAGGCACCCAGACAGTAGTTTACCCTGGTGCCTCACAAACCTTCTGCTCTGGTCCTCTGGAGTGACATTTTTTGTTTTACTTTTGAAAAAAAGTTTAGGATTGTAATTTCAAAGTGACACTTTCCTCTTTGACAAAGTATCAAGCCACTGTGGTGTCTCCCATTGATTTGTGAACAGCCAAAAGCCAAAGCCAAAACTTTTTGTCCAGCATCATGTTTTATAAGTATTTATGGAAGACTGAGGTTGGTCTGATTAAAAGCACATTTACTGCAGGTCCAACATAAACTAATGAATTAAACCATCCTCATGACAATGTTTACTGATGTTATACAAGTGAGAAGCTTTGGTTTGTCACAGACCTTGGGACAAACCAGTAGAGTCACCCAATGGTCATTCAAGAGATTGTGAGTTAAGGCACATCCACATCGGTTCCACCTGAGTGGGTTAGTGCAGTGGTTTAGCAATAGTGTAGCATTCCCAAATGTGAATGTACAATTCATCTGCATCTCCTCCATAATAATCTATTTGACTGTTGGAATGACTTGCATCTGCATTTGTTTTTTTGCAAATACATACTGCAAATAGTGAAAACGTCTTATTATTTATGGACATTATTTGGTTGTGTGAGTGTTTTAGAGAAAGTGGAAATGTTGCTAATGTATTTCACATAAAAACATTGTTTGTAGCTAAATGAAAAAGAAACATTTTACTGTTTGTACAGATGAATAATAACACAACATCCCATCTGTGAGTGTACGATTCAGCAATAAACAGGTTAAAATGTGAAAATATGATTCAGAATAGATATTAGTATTGCTGGATGTGCTCTTGCTATAGAAAAGAATAAAAACAAATATATTATTGAGTCCTACGTCTTTAACCAACCTCAGTTTAACCAGAAATTGCTGAGTGTGATTCTGGCAGTTTTTTGTTTTGTGACTATAGTTAAGTTAAACTTCATACTTGAGATGTATTTAAAATACCAGGAAGCCACGAAGAGGACAAGATTCTGTATTACTTTTTGCTTGATTGATAGGTTATTATATTTTCCCCATTTTAAATTACGGTGACTTCCTTTGCTAGCAAATAAAATAATGTTGCGAGGTATAAGAGACGGCATGGAGTTCTGTCTCTGTACCTTTCTATTGTATTACATCACACACACACAGACATGTAAAATTATGTATTCATCAAGTTTCTATGGATTCAAGGAGAAGGGTTTATTTTAGAAAGTAAGACTGGGAGGTTGCCTCCAGCTTTAATTTGAACTACTTTCTGCTGCTACCACTTAACTTGTTATTTACTGCATCTACTGCTTTATCATCCACATGAGGGTTCATCAGATCACTGAAGCCAATCCCAGCTGACACTGGGTGAAAGACGGGGTACACACTGGACAAGTCGCCAGTCCATCACAGGGTCAACACACAGAGACGAACACTCCCCCTCACACTCACATACCTACAGGCAATTTAGAGCATTCAATTAACCTCTGCAGGAAAACTGTAATACCTGGAGAAAACCTATGCACACATGGAGAGAGCAAGCAAACTCCATTCAGAAAGGGACTTGTTCCAACCCGGTCATGAACCCCAGTTTGTCCTGCAAGGCAACAGCCACTACACCACCAAGACCATGTAGTCATCGGTGTGTGCACGACCTAATGACAGCAGCCCCCTCCAACCACACAAAACAGCAAAATCACATGTGAGACGACATATCATGACAACATGGACATACGCAGCAATCACAACAACACACACACTCATGGTAAACCACAACAAATAAACCAAATTGTTAATGAAGAGGTTATGAGACTGATACAGTGGCTCAGTGAATGGGAATATTTGACAGTTTATTTGGGAAAACTCTTATAATGCTTGCTGAGTTGGTAAATTCACTGATTAAACAGTAATTTGACATAATGAACCACACAACACAACTTATCCGAAAGCAGTTGCAGTCAGAGTAATCCAGTCTTTTTCTAGTCTTTTTGGATGACATTTCTGATTGTGAATCATGCAACTGATTGTTTTCTTGAGCACAGAAAATGACCTCATCATAAGGAGGAAGTGGACAAAGGGGGTGTGGGAATGAGGCATGTGCTGCAATGTTTGATTTATTCTTTTCAGCTTTCTGTAGACACTAAAGTGGTCAAGAGTCTGGATTATGATCCCTTCAGTTGGGCTGCAGTAGAGCTTCCTATATTATTTCGCCAAGCCCTACAACTGCACAGACGGACAGATGTCTGGAATACTTTATGAGCTGTGTAAATTGTTACTGTTTTGGGAGATACAACATTTGAGTTTGGGATGACAGAGAGCGTTTTCAACTAGACTGAAATCAAAGCTTGAGAGTATCCATCAGCACAACGGACACTTTAATCATGTAACCTGTGTGTGATGTGCTCAACGTGCTACATGGATTGTATCCATAGAGCATATAAAAATGGACATAGTTTTCCAGTTGCACAAAAAAAAGTTTGTTGTGAAAACTCAGAAAATGCAGTTTGATTGGCAAAATGAAATTCACAGATGTCACCAGCAAACACGCACCTATTAGACAATACCAGCTGTCAGCCACACTGGTGTCCACTCAGTGCCGTGTTTTATTGTCTATTTTCCTCTAAATTGGAATGCCATTTACAAAATTGACATCATGTGATACTGGAGAAGAGCTAAAACTAGTAATTGAGACCATTAACCCATCAGGAAAATGTTTGCTGACATGATAATCAAGTGGGAAATAGTCTAATTTTCAGTGGACTATACCATGGAGTCAACCCCCCCTGGAGGATAGATATTACTTACATCCTACTTCCTTTAGGCATCACTTTTGAAATCAGAAGACTACATCTTGTGGAGATGACTGATACACCTTCACTAATTTTGATTTGCAATATCCAAAGCTTTTTTAATATGAAAGCCACTATTCAAGAAGGGTTGGGGGTGGGAGACATCACAGCTGACGCTGCATGAGTGGTAAGGTGTATACATCTTCTCCAATTCACCTAAGCGAACAACCACGCATAGCCCATATTCACCAACTGCAGTTTGCTATAGGGCTAACCAGTTATGTACAAGGTGCGATATTGTCGTCCACTATAAATGTGAGTGATAAAAACACAAACAAATGAAACAGTAAAAACTGCAGAAACCTCAGCAAGTGTAACTATTCCTCCCAATTTAGTGAAAGCAATCCTATTAGCCTCTTATTCATACTTCCCACAACTCTCATATTTCACATTATACTTAAGTTTCTCTCCTCACTCTTCGCCTGACCGAACATTTACAACTCAAGCAAAAACACCTCCACTCTTAGCAACTTGTGTTTTCCTGTATCTCTCCACCATCTGCATACAAGTCTAAATCACTGCTAAGATTATGATTAACAGTAAAATGTGCAGCCACGTTGATCCTAACATTTTCAAGCAACTGCCGCCGAGGTCTGTGTGACCTCAGTAGAGGAACAACGGTCAGAGGAGTGTGTAAGTAAGTATAATGAAAGACGGTTAGATAAGTGGGCGGCAGGTGTCTAAATGTGTGGATCTCCTCAGAAAGTGCAAGGGGGGAAAAAAAAAAATACATCTCCTCATGAATGCACACAGCAATCACTGATTTGGCTCACAGGCAGCAGAGACACTCATCTCAATACATTTCAATTTCATTTAAATATATTTAAATACCTTTCCCTGAGCCTACGGCAGACTTGCATTACTCGGAGAGCGGAGAGGTATCAGTGACTAAAGGGGGTTGGACGGGGGGGGGGCAACAGGTGAGTCTGGTGTGAATTTGATGGACAACTTGGTGTCAGGATATTGTGACACTTTTTTTTTACAGAAATTAGATCTACATAATAAATGCATCCCATCAGTAATTACTACCTGAGGGTGTAAGAGAAGTGCAAGAAGAACAGTTACTAACTGTTGAAGAAGTAGTGACCTAGTTCTCTGATAATCAGAATGAACAAATGCAAGGATTCACAAATTAAAACAGGAAGCTGCTGTCAGTAACATAAATTGCTCTGTTCAGCTATCACTGAACAGGGTGCTTTCTTTGGATCGTAAATCTAGAATAACATTTTCAATTATCCCACGCCACTTCACCCAATCGGGAGCCACAACTATACAAAGAGGCAGTTTGTCAGTGAATAAATGCCACAGACGTCAAACACATTCATGAGGTGACATAGGGAATGCTACCAGAAACAAATTAACCAACATTAGGGCTGTGTGATACGGACAAAATCATTGTTACGATAAAAAAATCATCCGTCTAAATAAATAATTATTATGATAGATGTCACTATTAAAGACTGCGTTGTGTTTGTTTGCACTGTGCATGGATTTTATATCTGAACCATTGTTATACTGATGTTAAAGAACATTATAGCACAATATATATTGTTACTGCATTATTGCCAAGGCCAAGCCAACAATTAGTCAAAAGACAGAATCACCGACTGTAACTTTAACCTGAACAAAAACGATGTGAGCCACGTCAAAGTGCCACAGATTAAAGTAATTCAAAGACACAGATGTGGAATTTTACAGAGCTTGGAAATTAAATGTGCACAACGTCTACGAGAAAAGATTGGGCCCGTCATTTACTTTTTTTTTAGCGATAAAAAAATGAAAAATCAGACAAATTGAGATAAAGGGATTATCCTTATGTGGAGTGGATTTTTGCTGCCATGTAATTTTTGTGATATGTAATTAAATCAACAAGCTTAATAAGCATCCAAATGCACTAAAACATTAAAAAGAGCACTGTGTTATGGACTTTGTCTTGTTTATCTTTACAGTTACAGTGTAGGTGCCAAATTCAGCACATTCATTTGATTTAGAGACATTGTTTTGAAATGAGGTCTAAAGGAAAGGAAAGGATGTTTTGCCAGATGTAAACGTTTATATCATGTGATGGAACAACTTCCTTTGGCGTACTGGTACAAAAGTGTCCCGGTTAATGGTCTGTTATGCTTGAACAATTAGAATTGAATATTCAACCAAGGGTTAGGGTTATTTTAGTGATATGCATGGGTCTGATATTCTTTTCTACAACCTATACGATTTTGCAACTATGTATAACCTCATCCTTAATTTTTCCTACATTTACAGTCTGAATTTAAACATTTTCATGTAAAATCATACACAACCTCTAAACTGATATCGTTTTTTGTGTACAATGAGAGTGACAACTCCATTAAATTGCTCAATATTGGAAGCATATACAAATGTACTGGAATTTAAGTGAGCATGAAGTCAGTGATAAAGACATGTTAGATGTTACACTTGGGAAATCAAAGGAAACACACACACTAAAAAACAAAAAGACAGAGGAGACAGAGCCAGCGATCTCATGTTGACCTCTGACCCCAAGTGCTCGGCTAATAATAAAACACAAGGCTGAACAGGCAAATGTGCGTTTGACGTCAGCTCTTCACTGCCTCTCCTGCAAATTAACGATGCTCGAATGTCTGACACCAGAGGTCTTGAATCACACATGACTCTCTAAAGCCATAAAAGACCATTTCTGATCTGCTCCCTGTTATGATGTGCACACAGGTTGCAATGTTGAATGACTCTAATAGCATAGGTGAATTTTTTTTAAGATTTCGTGTGTAGAATCCTCAGTATTCTCCAACACTGATCAGTAGATCAGTTTTTTTTGGGAAAAAAAAGCTGAATATAATGGGGATCTGTTATCCTTTTCAATATTTTGAGTCAAACAGAATGTAATCTATAATGTCTCACAAGCTTTAAATAGTAAGGTAAACAATTTGTGATGAACAGTGATACAGCACAGGTGGGCACTCATCATTAAACAGATTTAAAGGAAACTGCTCACTCTTCAACACCAAAATCCATAGAGAATCAATACTTTTTAGATCAACAGGAAATGGGAGTTATTGCTGCCTTATTCGGTACATTTGTGTCACTTGGGTAAACACAAAGTCACAAAATAATATATTTGATCTCAATGAAGAAGGCAGCAGTAGATCAAGAACTCCTGTGTGCCATGATGTAAAATAAAATCGCTGATTTTCCTAAATGGACTCTGGTGTGGGGGAATGAGTATTTACAAACTAAAATAACTTTAATTTTGCACTTGTTTTACTTAATCTGACATTGATTTTATTATATTAGCTTTGTGTTAAGGACAGTAGCTGAAATATGATGAGCTGGCTTCACTGTAAGCTAATTAGAATTAGTTTTATTTATATTTGAACACACACCAATTAGTGATAGAAAATGTGATCTCTGCATTCAACCCATCACAAGCAGGGCACATATATATGTGCTTAGGGGAGAATTGGGGGGTTGGGTGCCTTGCATGGGGGCCCTTGGCCCACCCTGGGATTTAAACAGGTTACAAGTCCAACTCCTTTTCCTCTTAGGCCAGGCTGATGCTTTTCTCCTGCTGCATGTCAGTCAGCTGTACGTGATTCGAGACACTGCGTGTCAGTACCTCATACATCCACCAATCAAAAAGATATATATATATATATATATATATATATACATATATATATATATATATATATATATATATATATACACACACACTTATATATATAATTAAGACTCACACTCTTGAAATATGTGTAAAGTATGTTAAAGTAACAGTAAAAAGACAATTTTCACAGTCATTTGGCAACAGCAGGAAACTTTTTTTAAATAAAAAAAACACAAAGTGTTGCTTTTCCTGACAGCAGAAACTGTCTACTTCCGTATATTAGTATTACTCATAAATATGAGTATAAAAAAGACATACAGTGCTTAACAAAGTTATTAGATCACCAATCGAAGCCACAGCTGCCTGAAAATTAACAGCATTGTTAATTAGCAAAATAATGTTTCATGTTTCTGTAATAGTTAATCATTTTGGTTTATGAGTTACCGGTATGTGGAAGCTCTTTAACCTAAATAACATTTATAATGCTAAAATATAATTTATATTGTTCTCCATGCACATAATTATCTCTTGATTAAGATTCCTGATTCCTTCTTGATTAAACATTCCTGAGTAGGCAGAAAGATTTATTTAAGTGGTTGAACATTATGCTTGATTAATTTCTTTTCAGAAAAGCCCAACGAGCCGGCTCAAATTTGTGTATTAAAAGGTGAATTCAGTTTCTTATTTGCCAAATAAATAACAATAACATTTTTAGTTTTTGAATGATCATATACAGTTTACATACTTTTTTACAGTATACATACTCATTGCTGGTGTCCATGGCAACACCAGGGGAAAAAAAAAAAAGATAATGTGTTTTTTTTTTTTTTTGTTTTTTTTAAATGTAATCAGTTACTGTGACTATTTGTACTATGTTAAATGACAACCTAATTTGTGGTAAATCTATTATCAATTGGTGGCTGTAGCAGCATTTAGTCCACAAACTTTAAAAGGTTTCTTCAATACATCACGAAGCGACTCTTCAAAGCTCAACACGCTATAGATTCCACAGAAGTGATTAATTTCACTAGACGATATTAACCCTGCATTACTTTCATTAGCTCTCATGTGGTTTAGATAACTCTATTTTTAATGAATAATATCATCAAATATTCAAATAGCATTAGCAATTGCTGGAAATACTACCCATAACCAATTACTATCCCATGATTAAGTAAAAAATGGGGAAAATTGGTTTCAACAGTGACACATCAGAAGAACACATTTTTCAAATATAGGTATCAAATAGAATAGAATATAATGGATGTATTGTCATTATAGTATACAACAATATTTTCAAGAGCTTGTATCATTTAAAATGGAGCAAAACACAACTAAATCGGCTTAATTTTATTTGTTTACACTTTCATTTGACATTCTTGATTTCTGTTAACCTAAAGAGTGGTTGAGAGGTCATTTTAGAGTAATGAATGTTCCCCTTTGGGCAGAATGACATTAAAACAAAAATCCCTAAAATATAAACCATAAAGTAATGTTTTAAAGCTCTTGAGCAGCATGCGTGATTCATTAGCAGCCTGGACGCGGAGTGGTGAGGGTCTCCTCTCTGCTCTGACCGCAGGCTGGGACTGCTGCGGACACTACTGTGAGACTGACCGCCTGCGAGTGCTTTGGGAGGGGATCCCGGCAGCACCCGCCAAGTTGGCAACACTGGGAAAGCACTATATAAATATAAACCATTTACCATTTTACACACACTAACCTTTTTGTGACTGTTGGTGGCACAAAGTTGACAACCAGACTAAGGAATGCTGACACCAATTGCTAAGCTGCCATTGTAGTTGCTGTAGAGATCATGCATAATGTGCATGGCGCAGTGGGTCGGGTGAGAATTGTAATCTGGACCACATGGGACTCCTAAAGAACCACGGCTTCACCGTACAGTGGCTATTATCCAAAGTCCATGAGCACTTGTTTTTCTGGAGCTCCCCCATCTAAAACCATCAGCCCTGCCCTCCATCACAATTAGCTCATCAGCTCGCCCCCACCATTCAGTCATTTACAATGCACCCGGCGCGTTCACACATAACTTATTAGAATAAAATGGCCAGGCTTTCTTGTATGCTGTCACTCACTTTAATGTGTTTTGACACCAAAATCAAACATTGGTGCTCGGATTGAACCACATGCAGCAAATAGTGATTACTCACAGCTCTGTGTTATTTTGCACACTGTGCACATCAAGACACCAGAGATCATCTTGTGATGGGGGTCACATCGATCATGACATCACTGGAGGAGCACTCATTGCTCTTTACTAAATTATTAGAATAATACTCTGTAGTCTAACATTCTCTCCAACATGACTACAGTATTATGTCAGTACTCAGTCACCAACTACGCTATTATATTAGTACGACATTTTAACATACCATTTAAGATAAGATAAGAGAAACTTAAAAGGGGAAATTCACTTGTTACAGTAGCAAAAAATGGTCAAGACAGACATGTACAGACAGCAAAATTAGACAAGAAGCAAGGGATTAAAGAAAGGTAAAACAGAAACACATAATGTACATAGACTATAGTCTATGTACATTATGTACAGAAAAAGTATATACAATTATTATATACAATGAATGAAGGCTAGAGAAATATTGCACGTTGCAGGTAGACACGTGAATAATTATAGTCAATATTATGACTATTGCACAGGATAATGCACTGGTGTACTAGCAGTAGGCACAATATGGTGGAGATAGTAGTCATGGAGAGTGGAGTAGTGCAAGTGAAGGTGGTGCTCAACAGTCCAGACTACATTTTATATACTCACTAGCTATTACCATAGTATTACTACAGAGTTACTTGAGTACTCAGTCATTCTTATGGCCCTACAATAGTACTACCTAGTCATTATTACACGATTAGACTAGTGCTCAAAAGTAAGGCTAGTTGAAGTCAGTGATAATAGCAGCAGGCTTACTCAACTAACTCTGTTTGACATAGCGCAAAACCACATAAAAACATGATTATAGATACAAATATGATGTGAAGTCAGTGGTCAGAGTTAAAGATAATAGTCTAAGAACTATGTTACGCCAGATTCACCAACAGACCATGCCCCCCGTACTGCTCCCCACTCGCATTCCCTCCTTCTCTTCCCATTTTGCTACCAGCCCATTTGGAATGAAAAAAGTTAGAAGCCCTCAAATAGGCTGTTCTCTCTTCTGAGGTTAGGTTATGTCAGTTAAAAAAGCCCTCTTTACCCAATGTGTTCATGAGGTGATGTCGGGAGGAAGGAGGATAATGCTAACTTGAATCTAGAGTAGTTGTTTGTTGAATTCTTTGTTTTTGTTTTGAATCAGGTGATGGTTTTCCTAAAAAAAAAACGAAAAAAAATTCTGTCCTCTGGGGAGCATGACAGAAAATAATTGAGAACCACTGCTTTAACTTTACATAATGTCCGTGAAAACAGAACTACCACCATTGTGTGATCCTCAAAGCCAATGTCTTTTTGTTTTACATTAGTGCATGAGCAAATTCTTATTTATCTTATCAAACATAGACAGACGCCAAAAGTAAAATAATGAAATAAATAAATGACTAAATAAATAAATAAATAAATAAGAGAACCATAAATTATCTAATCACCTCGGCGCTGTATCTTGTAGAGGAATGGCTCTGAAGTATTTTTCATCAGAGGAAATCAGTCTGAACCAACTTCTCTTGCTCCCTTGTCTTAAACAAGCTCGTGCTTTGATAGATCAAACATAATCAGGTTTTGATCAGCCAATAACTAATGATTAAATCCCGCTTCAAGACTGTCCCACTGCGACAGATGTTCAAAGTGCAAAAGGCTGATAATCATTCAAGCCCAGTGATTTAGCAAAGGTTGGAGCGACTGCTGTGAAATCAAGCTCATCATCACAGCGATAACATCAATCTCAGTGTGGCTGCACACTCATTTATGAGGGTTAATGAAAAAGAGACCGGTCATGATTCAGGCCTACTTGGTCACTACGCAGCGTAAAATTGAAAACAGAGACACTGTGTTAGGTAAATAAGAATTCTCTGGTTTGGAATAACGAAGGATCTGAAGTGTTTAATGAGAATGTTGGTGTGAGGGAGACCACAAGAGCCTTGACGTCAAAGAGGAACACTTGTGATGAACTATTCGGTTGGAACGGAGTGCAATTTGAGTTGTGACATTGGGCCTCACTGCCTTAAAAGAGGTGAGGTGAAGATTTCCATAAAGACCCGAGCCATTCTATATTGACTTGTGTCAACTCAGGCACTTTCTCATCTTAGTCACTGTGTCTGTGGATTTAAGTGGCCAGATTATTTCAGCAAACCAGGATGAATCACATTTCAGAAAATGAATAAAAACTGTCCACACTGAGCAGCTAAAAGCAAAGTTGATTTGTTTTTAAGACTTATCTGGAGTTTTCAACAGACCCTCATAGTGGATGAATCTGAAAATGTCAGGTAGGACTGCAGCCAACTAATACTTTCATTATTTATTCATTTATTGATAATTTTCTTCATTAAGCATGCAGCTACATGTTCACATATCAATGAAAGGGTTAAACTTTTCACTTTTTACCAATCCATAAGGGCATTGACAAAAGTCCTGTTACGTCCAAAAATCAAACATTGGAGAAAGTGGAGAATATTCTGAAGAATATTAATATTTACTCTGTACATTAGTCACTAATGGATCATGACACTCACTACCATTCACTACACAGTCTGCTACTGAAGTGCTCCCTGGACAACTATGCCCATGGTTCCACACATCATCCTGACATCATCCTACTAGGCATTGTTGTGTTGTTTTGAATAAATTACATATTGTGCATTTGAAAAGAATGTTTTTGACCACCACAATCTAATCAATTGAACTTTTGGTGGAATTTTGGAAAGATTCCCTTAAGGAATTTGTGAGATGTGGGATGGACAGACAACCCAAAAACCTGATTTGTTTTGCAACAGTTGTTATCAATAGATTTGATTGACAACTATTCCATAGTCAATTACTAAATGTTATACAAAATGAATTGTTGCAGCCCTGACGCAGCTTCATATATGGCCATGTCACGTACATTTGAAATTCCCATAGATGTCGCACTGGCTGAAGCTGAAAACAGCGATGCTTTTAATGTTGGTCAGGCAGTCACATTTGTGCAGATTCCTCTCATTCCTATGTATGAATGTGTTAAAAAGTGCTGGGACAGCAAATTACTCTGCGTGTCTTTACATTTCTGTATCTACAGATGACCAAGACAAGTGACTGTAATAAGACCTTGAAGACAGTTTCTTTTCTTCTTCTTCTTCTTTTTTGGCTCAGTCTATTTTCAGAGCAGAGCCAGAGAGAAGACTGTCATTCAGCAAGTCCTTGATATTAAGATGAAAAAAAAGAAAAATGACAGCAAGGGGAGGAGATTGAAGTGAAGGAAGAAGAAAAAAACACAAGAAGTACATTCAAAGTCATGCTGAAGCCCTAATTGAATTATGCAGATAGTGTACGTCGATTGAGAGAGAATTTTGAGATACTTTCCTGACGTCTCCCGGGGATTGGAACGAGGTGATATAAACAGCATTAATGGATGGAGATGAAAAATGTTCACACTGCCTCAGCTCTCTGGCAGGCATTTGTTTACTCAGTTTGAATAGAAAATCTATCATAAAAGCTTCAGTTGTTAATAGTCTGACTCAGTTTGGGGTCTTTTGTATTGCAGTACTCACATCTGATGTTGGAGTATGTGGCTGGCAATGCAATGGCTGACTTAACTATGCAGCTAAACAATGGGATATTAATAACAATTTGAGATATTAAAAGGCAAAAAAATTGTCCAACATTTGACAAAATGATCAATTTTTCTTGTGTCAGATCTCTTTTTTCTACACACATAATGAAAGTCATGACAAACATGATTGCGACTTGATTTTAATCTTTTTTTTTGTTTTTGCCAAGGTTACATTATTGTAATGTAGTCTACATTACAATGCACGGTTAATGTATGCATTTCAATACCCACTGTGATTGATCGTATAGATCGTAGCAGTTGAATGGGTCGCTCGGATTTCATAATGTATGAAAATGAATGGACGCTAAAGGGAAAACTCGGAACATCTAGAACTACTGTACTACATGGTGTGCGATTGTAAAATGTAAAATTAGAGTGGCCACTTAATTCACAAAGGGATATTTAGCATTTGGGGTGTTGACTGGTGAAAGCAACAATTACTAGTATGTCATTACTTTGAGGATAAATCCATCATGTATAATGGTTTCATAACTGTAGCTTATCTACTTTTTGTAGATTTTGTAGATTTTGGCCCTGTGATGACCTAACCTAACCTCAGAAGAGAGAACAGCCTATTTGAGGTCTCCGTACTTTTAAATTGATAAAGTGTTATAGTGGGGCACTGGAAAAGCTTTGTCTAGTTTTACTGTTGGAGTCCTGAGACCAGGCCAAGTACCATAAGGGGACATTGGGGGGACTTGTATTTTCTGCCCTTTAAGCTCTATGCATCGATAGAGAACTATAGAGAAAACACAATTAACGGATGAGTTTTTCCCATATAGGACACTACTGTACTGAAGTGGAGAAGGGACAAATGGGAGTAGAAAACAGCTGTTTCTCTGTCACCCCCGCTCCCCCTTGCTGATTAATGGAAGTCATTCATAAATAAAATAAAACATATTTAGTGCTGTATCTCTAAAAGTTTAATGTATATAAATATAATGCTAACATATTTTATTTAAAGTGCCTTTCAAGCCACCCACGGTCATTGTGTGTGTGTGTGTTTCCTGTCTTTAAATTTACATTTTCTAAATGTCCAATTGTATTTTATTAAAAAAAAAAGAAAAGAAAAAAAAATTCATCTTGGTGTCAGGCCTTTCTAAGTCTGAGAGACCCATGGCACTGAGCAAAACAGTTATCAACACAGCAATATAGCAGTGTTTTTAAAGTTCCACTGCGGAACCTCCATTGCCCCTGTGCACCTCTGAGTAATTACCAAAACATTATGATACTGATTTGACCTAGTTTTTCTACCCTGCACCTCCCCAGCCACACACACACACACACACAAGCACGCAGGCACAGTGTTTGGGTAAGTTATGTGTTTCTCTGTCTTTTAGCATAATATTATTGTCCAGACTGCATTCACGAGACTTAGAGCCGTGAGGTTCAGAGGTGCAGACACAGACAGATTGGCACAGGCAGCTGTTCAGGGAGCACTCGATTGCTGTTGGCGGAGGGCACAGTTTCAAGATCAGACGATCACTTTTGTGAGAGGCTTGTGACTGTGATAAAAATACAACTGTGAACTGCTGCTTAATGTCCAGATGTATTTTAAGCAGTAGAATCCACTTCTGGCACTTGCTGTTTTCAGCTGTAGTGATACCGTGTGAAGCCAGGCAGATGTTTAGGGAAGCACCATTGGTGGAGGACCATCAAACTCATGTTCAAGAAGCCAAAATCGTGATCATGATAAAAATAAGATTGTGTCATTCCAGGTTTATTTTTAGCAGTATTATCCTCTTCT
The DNA here is from genome assembly GCF_019176455.1 of Solea senegalensis. Taxonomy (NCBI): domain Eukaryota; kingdom Metazoa; phylum Chordata; class Actinopteri; order Pleuronectiformes; family Soleidae; genus Solea; species Solea senegalensis. The sequence continues at coordinate 13,072,800 of NC_058024.1, read as the reverse complement.
GAAATTATTTATGGATTCTGCTTGCTGTTTTTCACCATAGTACTGCTGCATGGAGCCCTCTCACTTTACTTGCACTGTGCGCTTCTTCCACCTCGCCTAACCCAGTTGTGACAAAATGTTGCCAGAGACAAATAAGCTTCACTGAGTAACAATGGTTTGAATGTAACAGACATTCACTAATATCTAAAAGTTTAACAGTAACAGACTACACTGTTAAGTAATAGCAGCTTTAATTCCGAAATAAAGTAATTTTGTGTCATAAATGAGTTAAGACAAAAAAAAACACAGTACATGTTACACACAGAAGATCCCAATTCAGCAGCAGATGCCTTCCAGCTGCTCAGAGATTTAATTCCTCTGTGTAACACTGCAATATCTGTGCAAGACTACATTGTTATCATGGCATTGCAACAGCGTTATCAAGGGAGGCTGATTGCTGAGAGAAACATATGGTCCTATCTACCACACAGCAAAAACACAAAACCATTGCTGATAGGCACCTTCAGAAGTTTACTGTACACTCAGATCTCTGTGGGTGCATGCACTTTGTATGCAATGATTGTTACTGGCAGAGAAGTGTGCCGTGAGTGACTAAAAGAAAAAAAAGTGGCTGTTCCATATTCTATTTTTTTACCAATTGAGAATTGATTTTGACAGTTAATTGAAGGGTGGGCTTATCTGGAAGCAGCTTTGTCTGTGGGTAATTTTTTCCCCCCACTGCAGTAATCATCTGCATATGGCACTAACTCCTGCTACCTGCACATAAAACAGAGCCTAGCGAGAGATAAGCTGGCTGTTTTACTGCCACCTCACCCAGAGAGAGAGAGAGAAAACTTTTCTCCAGCAGAGGAAGTAAAATTAGCATTTAAATAGCAGCACATTTCCTATCACCTAACTAGATTTGATGCTACATCAGCTGACACAGTAATAAAAAAACATATCAAGACAAGGACAAGGCATAGAGGAGGGAAGAATATTTTAAGTAGCAAACACAAAAATACACAGATTTCTTCTCCTGATGTCGAAGAGAGCAGTTTACTTATCACATGAAGGCAGAGCTGTGGCAGCAGCTGTGGAGAGATCCGTCCTATAATCAGAAAACTAAAGTTTGAATATACTGCACATAACTGCTGGAGCTGTGAGGACTCCATCAGCCTAATGTCATGTCAAGGCAGTAAAGTGCATTCCGCACTGCTGCAGCAGCTCATGACAGCAGCTCACACCAGACCTGACTGATCTGTTTTAGGAAGTCGGGTGTTGATCTTAGCAAAGCAAATGTTAGACTGAAACAGAAACACATGGGTCAGGTGTGTAAAGCTTATTATCTCCCACTGTTCAGCGTTAGGAGGCCTCTAGTGGCTGTTCTGAGAACAGTGGAAAAGGTGGATGTGAGGCAATGTCGTATAAACGACTAACAAATCTGCACCAGGCAGAGGTTGAGATGGAAGGATACTTCAACTCAGTACTTCTCAAATAGTGGGGCGGCACAAGAGGCAGGGCAGGACAACTCATACAGTGGGTTATACAGATAAATAGATAAAAATGATCAGGTTCTCAATAGTATTTCAATTCTGTCCTCTGGGGGGGCGTGACAGAAAATAATAGAGAACCACAGCTTTAACTTAAGACAGCTTTGTGTATGTTGCATGAGGCCACCATTGCTCACCAGTCGATCTTTTTGTCACTACCTTCAAACACACGTTACCTACCTATCACTACCAAACATCTAAAGATGTCTAGAGATGAAAAGCTGCAAACACATGTGTATCAATTACACAAAAAGTAAGTTCATTTTCATGTCACATTCACACAAAAACATAATTCATCAACCCAAATTTAGTTGATAAATGAACAGCAAATATACATCTGCCAAGATGCATCTCAGGGTTAGTAGTTCCAGATTATTTAGTTGTGTGGAAATGTCATTTTTGTGAGAAAGAGTTGATGAAATTCTTAAAATGAATACGAGTAAAGGGGTTTGGGACAAAGAGGAGATATATAATGTGTCATTTATGGTTAATTAACTGGAGAAGGCATGAGAGAACAGAGACAATGATTTGATGAGTTAAATCTGACAATTCTGACAATCAATTTAGAATTTAATGGAAGAAAGATGTTTTCCTCACTCTAGAACCTGTGGATTTGCCATGGCAGTAGTTTTATGGCAAAGTCTTGAATCTTGGTTTAAATCTCCAGAATTTCACATTTGACTCCCAAATAACAGAGCGAGTAAAACCAAACATAAAACTGTTCTTTGCTGAAGACGTTTTGCTCCGTGGACATGATGTGTGTACATTGGTGTATTGGTGTGGTTCAGAATTGACAATAAATTCCAAAGCTGTGAGTCAGTGCTGCAGGGGAGTGCGATGTGGTGGAAGGGCAGCATTTAAATCACATGGTGCATCGATTCTAGAGGATGTTAGAGGGAATGTTGATATTTGGATTTGTTCAAAAGGATACATTTTCGAATAGGAATCACATTTTGTAAAAAGAGCTTCCATACCTGCGCTCTGAGACGTCAGACTAACTCTGTCAGTTTTCTCTGCCGAGACAAAAAAAATCTCCCCTCGCTGTGTTCCACTCACACATCTATGTTTTTCTTTTTTTTTTTCTTCTCAATGAATACACTTAATCATGACTTTGGCACTGGAGCAGAATTATTCATGAGCTATTGAAATGAGAGCGCTGAGCCATTAATCAGATAGTAGTAACTGCCACGGATGAGGCCAGTGCCTATTAAAATGTATGTCCTTTTAATTTGACCACGTGGTGCTGGCAAAGTGCGGCGCACATGCCTCAACCTCCCTTTAATAGTCTGCCATTTACATTCACAGGAATGGGCCAAGCCACAGACATGTGTTGCAGCGATGTGATCAAGTTCAGTAATGCAGCTCATTGTCTCATGTTTACTGAACATGATCCAGCATTTGTTTACACGGGATAATAATTAATCCCTTTCAAAGGTCATCAATACAGCAAGCTGTGACAGACCTCATCTGTGCTGATCGCTGATTGTGCTCCACACAGTCAGAGGTTGCATCGTGAAGGATTTTAACATCATTTAGTAGAATTTAAATCCCTATTTCTAAATGAAATCCATATTTTTTTTAATCCATATAATTAGTGAGGAGGCCAAATACACCAATCAGCCTATTTAAAAGCCACCAACAAACCAAATGACATGTAATAATTAAATAAATAATGTTTTTTAAAAAGAAGTGAAAATCATCATATTACACATGCTGGAGCCTATCGTGCATTTATTCATTTATTTAAATTAATTACCAGAATTGTCAATTAACTTCGGGAGATCAATTAAATGATCAACTCATTATCTCAACTCTTCGAGGCTTTTTCCAATCAAGAATCTGTAAGCATCAAGTCTGCATTAATTCCTGTTGTTTCACTAAAATTGAATAATGCTTTTTAATTTAATCCCAGACAATATTAAATGATTTAAATTCAAAACTGCCACATTTTAATCCACAAATACACACAGCGGAAAAAGCCAATATCTAGTTTAGGAAAATGAAATATCAAAAGGTGGAAGCTGCACGTCATCGTACTGACAATTAGTGTTTTGCTCCATCTGAAGTATTAACTCACAGCCTCAATGCTTCACACTAAGACTGAGTCAACTGCCAGGCAGACGGACATCAGCTGTCCATGTGCGGAAGTGCCGATATTAAACTGTTTTTTTCAGTTACCAAGACAAAATTCATAATAATAAAAATAACATCCATATTAAGGAAAAGGTTTTTAACATTCGATCTAAAAATTAATGCTCATGCAACACATTTCCCTAGAAGAAGAAGATGCAACTGATATTCATGGCTTCATGACTGATTTAAATTGCGTGTAAAAGGATTCGAGTCATGGTGTGTTCTGAGATCTGCGGATGAGCAGTTCACACATTGATTTCCCTGTACTGATCCTGGAATGCATAAAACATTTGTGGCAGAGAACAATAAGTAGTCTGTAATGAGTCAATGTACTGCAGCCTTGTTCAGCATTATTATCTGCTCCTCAAAGTTCAGATGGAAATCACATTATAGTTCTGAAATACTTTACTCCTGAAACCTGCTGCATGTATTGACCATGGACCTTTCCGATTCAACTTGATATTCACTTCTGATGAGAATGTCCTTTCATCAAGATATGATAACCTATGCATTCATAACTGAATTCTGCATTTTTTTTTTTTTACCTACCATGAATTCACATTTCATTTAAACTACTTTGATCAATAATGGGTTGTCAAAAGCACATGGGATACATATAGGTTGATGCATTTATAAGCCAATAGCTGATTCATTGAAGAAAAAAACAACAACAATGTTTGATAGATAGAACAACAAAACATCATTATCAATCATCAGAGGAAAATCACACATACACACACACACACACAGCAAAATTGGTCTATAAATGAAGAAATATGCTGTGCATCAACAATGACATTTTGAGTCCAATACGATTCAGTAGGTATCCTCATTGTACATTCTCCATACATCACACTTGATGTTGTATCCAAGTTTATTACATCCATGTCTCAGTGTGATTTGTAATGATCCTACTACACTGCTGAAACTGCACAGCCTGTAGCAGTGCTAGCTTAAACCTTTATGGGGCCGTGGCTGAATTAGATTTTTCTTTGGTCTGCCACAAGCATAACGTAGCCTGTGATTTATCAGTATTGAAACAAATGTAACACTATAAACTGAATTAATTGTAGTTGTGTCCATATTAGTATTCATATTCATATTCAAAGTGAGGCACTACAGTAAGTATGATGATACTGAACTTGAATTAAACAAGTAAACCAGTTTAATGACTTTGGTTTTTATGTGTACTTATGTACAAATGTGCACTAAATGAGCAATCTTGGGCTCTAAAATAAAATAAAATAAGCTCAGCACTATTTAAATATCTAAATATATATCTTCACACATTGCTGCTTAGTTAACTTATGCCTTGGGCCAGCGGACCTGCAGGAAGCAAAGCATGTGATGAAAGATGGTGTACATGTCAAAACCTTTGCTATTAATCTTTTCCAGAAATCACTGCAAATGTCGTGAAACACCTTGGGTTGCATGTCAACATATTTGTTTTTTGGCAAGTGGTTTCACACAATGTGTCGCAACAATTTGGGGACATTGTTGACATGTGAGGAAAATTTCCACAGGGGGACGAGGGGTCGGTACAAGCATGAAATATGGCAAGTGTTATGAGAAAATATGTTACGGTGTTCTGAAATTTGTTACAGTGTTATACGGACATTCTAGTGTGAAAAGTTTGGGGGGGGGGTGCAATACAAACTCAAATCTGTCATGTATGTATATGAAAAGTTAGGACAAGACCAAATTCACCTCTGGGTCACACCACCTTTTCTTCGGGAATTGTAGATACTACTCTCTGCAGATTTGCAGGTGGAATGTTTGCCAATTCTTGCTGTAAACAAGACTTGAGCTGCTCAGCAGGTAGTGGTTGCCATTGAATGATTCTCCTTTTCATGTGTTGCCATACATTTTCAGTAGGAGACAGATCTGGACTGTGGGCACATACACTTTATCTCAGAGTTAAAAAAAAAAGAGTGCTTACTCCTCTACTGACAGTGAGAAATTAGTCACATTTGGCTTAAAGGTAAAAGGTTGAGTTAAAAGCCTGTAATTTATTTGAATAGTAAAAATGACTACTCTGACAAGTTCCATTTGGGATTGGTACAGTCTGTGCTGGTTAAAGACTACATTTAAATTCAAATGGTCTAGGCTAGTCTTTGCTGGTTCAGTGCTGTTTTAGAGGGGCATACCAGAACCAAAGCACCATATGTGCTGGTAAAACCACCATGCAATAAGCTTTTCCAAGCAGATGGCAAGAGGAAACATTAGAAAGGTATGCTGTGCATGATATTGTGTTTAAAGATCAGTTGCCAATGTGGGGACAAAAGTGCATCACTTGTTCTACCAATGGTGTAAATTCTCTACATACTCCGCTCTTTCACTCATCATTCCATCCCTGTAAAGTCTGCCCCTAATGGTGGTGCTAAAAGAAAGGTCTGTGTGGTTCTAAAATCAAGGAGGACGTGTGCCCTTTGAAGCTGAGAGGTGCTCAGTGACTTTCATGCCAATCTGTCTCTTGGATCATGTGAAATATTGTATGTAATGTTGACATTCTGCTTCTGTTTTATTGCTGCTCTGTAGCAATGAATCATCCAGAATCAGTGGGATTGAGAGGAGAGGGTGATCAGGTAAAACATAGTGGACCTCCAGGGGCTGTTCAAACAAACAGCACTGTGCCTGGGAGCCAAAAGGCAAGTGTATCAGGACAAGGCAGAGTGTTCCCACCACAGCTAATGTGTGAACACATCAGACACATCACATGGCAGAGGATGCAGCCTGGGTGCAGATGCTGAGATTTGCCAGTCTGCAGAGAAAATGTGTTAAACCGGCTGCTCACTGTATCTGAAGAGCTGACATAAGACAATGGGCATCAAGACAACCAGTGGTGTCAACAGGAGCCAGATGAGTCGGTGCTGAGTGCATTGCAGATTGTGTTTGACATCTCTCTCTCTCACTTTCTATCTCTCCCCTCATTTTCCAGAAGGTTTTGAGGCTAAAACCAGACGGAGAAAAGGTGTGATGAGTGTTGATGGATATGTCAAGTGAAAAGCATCTGCCTGTTTAATGCGATGCCTCCTGACACAGAAACAAAGGACATACCGCTGGCTATAGCTCTGCCTCATCCAATCGCTCTCTTTCTGTCTATGTGGGCTTTTTTTTTGGTCGGTTTAAAATGTTTTATTACAATATGGATATTTAGATCTATAGAAGACATTAAAATAATTGTATGAACAGCAAACTTAACCCAAAAGAAATCCAGTGATGATCTGAGGCTCTGTGTTGTTTAATGTACCACGTTAACATAGAAAAGCAGATAAGTCTTCAAAGTGGAAACCAATATACTTTAACTATAACGTACAAAAGAGATGGTCATTTGGATTTGTTTCATAAACACTGATGGTTTTACACATATTCTCATTACCTTTAAAGCATCTGCCAGTGAAAATATTTGGTTAAAACCTGTGTTAAATAGCTCAATATACTGCTTGGTAACATACAGAGAAAGGGGATTTGAAGGGGAGCAAGACAGGAAGTTAGCTAAAATCTGACATCACTGAACTGACAGCAGCCTTAAAGCTGCTTCGGGCCCTTTGAATAGCAGCCATTTTGTTGAGACTCATAGAATTTCGGGAAAAAATGTAGACAGTGGAGTGTCATCTTCAGGATGTTAAATCCTAACGTTTTGATACGTAGGCTTTTTGTCTTGAGCTCCTTTGACCAAATGAGAACAAATACATGCTTGCCTCTTCTAGGTGACAGCTGACCCCACTTCCTCATTGCTAAAGAGCCCCACCTTTACGTTTACTGTCTATTGCCTTTATCGACTCTTACTGACGTGATCAAGGTCAATCATCATAGTGACAACCAAACATCTACTCTCACACCTATGGATAATTGAGAGTGTCCAATTTGCCTAATCCCCAAATCTGCATGTTTTTAGAATATGGGAGGAAACCAGAGAAAAAGCCATGCTCACACAGGGAGAACATGCAAACGCCATGCAGAAAGGCAAGGTGACAATGACTAAATATTACAAAAAACTCTTACTAAACAAAAAAAAAATAAAAATATTTGCAGCAGTGAGGTTATGTTGTATAGAAAGGTTTGTCAATAAAAACAAAGACACAAATACGGAGGTAGATGCAAATGCATATAATGTAAATAAGCATTTGGGTTTGTGCATTTGTCTTACAGCAGCACCAGGTTGTGTTGGTGCCATAAGTGAAATGTGTTCACCCATGTCTGCGAACACAGACATGCCATTTGTTTTCCACCAGGCACTGCAAACCCTCCATCACCAGGGAGAGGCATCTCTCAGTGGACCAAGCCCACATGCTCTGCAACACAAGCAATCTGTTTAGCAAGACATATCGTGGCAGCATTTGTGTTTGCGCACGAAAATGTGTACTTGTTTTTACACCTATATATATATATGTATGTATGTATAGACATGTCTGTGAAGGTATGTGTATGTGAATCTCCACAGCCAACACCATCTACAAGAAATCACTAGTCGATTGTATGATTTTACAGTTTACTTTACTTTAACTTATTGGAAAAAAATAAATACTGTTTGCTCCAGTGGTGAAACCACTGCCAATGGGAATACTGGTAATCAACATTTTCTAGTGTGTATCTCTTGGAATTTCAAACACAGGGACACCCTCTAATTTCAAGCCCAAAAGAGGCTTTTAATGAAGCACCTTTTTGCAAATTATATTATGAACAACCAGGAATTTCTTGAGAAAAATAAGTGCAATTTCAACAAAATTGTGCATTACAACTTACAGAGAACAGTGGTTATCTGGAACTGAAAAAATATAGTAGTTTTAATTAATCCTGCGGGCCAGATTGGCCCCTCTGGTTCTGATCCATGGGCCACATATTTGAGACCCGTGCTTTAGAATTTTGGTTTGGGCAAGGAACAACCCCCGTAAACATCCATGAAATGGACATTGATAAATTAACCCCAAAATTATCCCATGTCCAACTTGGGAGTGAGCATGTCCTGGTTGAATATTTTTTCTTAACTCATTTATTGTTCTTGGCTATTTTTACTATTCTCCTTCACTGGAGTAACACTGCAAACTCCCTCTTGGTGGGACCAATTAAGGATCATCTTATTCATCACAGTAATACTCAGTAATACACAATCGTTCACCACATAGAAACAAATCAGCTTGTAGAATTGGTCAAATTTGTCTGACTTGCCTCTTTTCACCTATATAAACTGCAGCTCATGTGGTCTGTCGCCAAATTGGCTGAAAATGGATGAAAAAACACACACACACACACACAGCCGAAAAAAGAGTCTTCAGAGACAAGGGATTAGGGAGAAACACAAGAACTCCAACAACATGACAGAGTTCATCCAGACAGCAGCTACAGTAACATGATGTGTTCACACATGAAGCCTCCTCACCACTCCGAGCTCCACTTAGATCATCTCCTGTCTTCTCCTCACCTGCCAAGTGGATGACAGCTCTCAGCGGACCTGCTTTAACAAGGAGGGCCTCGGGGCCCGGAGGGGGGGAAGAGAATAAGAGATTCCAGCAGATTGCAAGTGGGCCCCTTGGGAAACAGCAGCAGTCTGCTTTCTTCTCCCTAAAGTATTTAGCAGCCTCAGTGTGTAACTCTATCTGGAGTGTGACGTTCCAACAAAGTTACAAGTCAAGACAAGTCTGAAGTCCAATGGGAAAAGGTGGTTGGAGGGCTCGGTGATTAAGTTTGTGCTTCTTTATCACCTTGGGCAAGGTTGAAGAAAGGAAAAAAGGAAAGCATACACACCCCTGCACGCACACACAAAGTGAAATAAAAAAAAAAATGTTTTCCCCAGAGTAATCAATTAATTGTGGGAAAGTTGCCAGCAATTACCGATCAAAGGAGGAAGTGAATTGCAGTCCTTAAGCTTTGAAGAAGTTTAATAAGTCACCTACATGCTTCACTGTCTAGTCTGCTTATCATTTTAATTTGAGCCTTAATGAGGCTCTAAGATTATCACCTCCCTCTCTCGGCTCCCCGAGGGGAAAGTAAATATGGAGGACAGACATGGAGGAGAAATCTGCTTTGAATGGTCACATTAACTTCGCAGAATGCTGTAGTAATTTCCTCACTGCCATCTCTTTATGTTGCGTCGTCACTGCTAAACAGATCGAGTGAGTCATAGCTCACCCCGTCAGCTCATTATGATTTCCTGCCAACAGCACAGAGCACATACTGTACTGAGTGATGCATATTTTCAAGATAATTCTCTAGGTCAGAGTGGGAAAATAAAAGTTGCTACCCCTCCAGAGCTGAACTCTGCTAAACCCTTTAGGTGGTGCAGCGATTTTTCCAGTGCTCACCTCAGCTGCTCTCTTGCTAATTACGGATGTCACAAAATGACGCATGCTGCATACAGAGACAGCCGTTATGCTGGAAAGTAAGCTGCTGATGCTGCAAAATCACAGTGTGTGTGTGGCGGCATTGAGGAGGGTCATATGCTCCAGCAACAGCTCAGTTCTGCAGGCGTCACAGTTGAACGGTGCCACAGCCGAAAAAAAAATGAGTCATTTCTGACAGGACTCTTGTGCCGGAGATGTGCCAGTAAAATTAATTCTATCAGGACAAATGGAACACACCAGAACATAACAACAACCAGGATGTTTGCATGTGACAAGCAAGGTGACAGGTTAACAGCCTCATGCCATATGTGCTGCTCAAATCAGCCGGTGATATGGCCCTGTCTGAAGCTCTCTGAAAGGAAAATAAACTGGGCCTGATCCACCATGTGTGGTTTGTAGAGAAATGATTCCAATAAAAACACCTCTCCAAAAATATTTATTTCCAAACGTAGAATTAATGACCGATCAGAGATGACAAGAACAGGTCATCTACACATTTTTCCTCCCACACATTCAGTGAGGTTTTGAATGGTTGAATGTTTGCTTTTCCTCCTGATAGATAAGGACATCACTGATAGTTTTACACTCTGTTCCAAAGTCATGGCGCCTAATGGTTTTCTGTAACAGCCCTACTTTGACAGATGTTGCAAACGTGGCTGCAGGGATTTGCTCGGATTCAGCCACACAAGCATTAGTGATGACACTGATGAACACTGATGTTGTTGTGAACAGTGATGGGCTTGAGATGAGGCCATTTCTTGAGATAAGATAAGACATACTTTATTGTAATTGAAAGTTATACAATTTAAGTGCACAACTAAATCACCAGATTCTGAGTCACCATACAGTACTGTGCAAAAGTCTTCAGCCATTATTAGATTTGTTATTTCAGCAATACTATAATGACCATAGAGAATATTTATTTCTTAATCACTTTATCAGAACACATCAAGAAAATCCAAACAAAAAAATAATAACCATGCAGTTCAAAAAAAGGCTCTTTTGAACCTGGAGAGGAACCCTAATAAATGTTACTGGTAAACACGGCATGGTTGAGCATTACATACACATCTTGTACAAGTTAAATGCATCGACAGCTTGCTAATATATAAGAACAACTTTCAGTTGCATCATTCTAATCCAAATGCCCACGATCACAGAATTTGAGACTGGACCTATGGTTACAGGTCAGGACAGTTTTAACGATGGAATACAAACTTTTAAAGACAACACAGAGACTGAGGTAACCTTATTTTGATATAAAACGACTACAGGCAGCGTTGTAACATTTTACTACTTTGTTGTTTACACATGGTGGATGTCAGTGGCTTAGTCAGCTTCATTACCTGATGGTTTAGTTCAGACAAATGTGTTTTGATGGATGAATAAATTACTGTAAACATTTCAGGCTGATTTTATATCAGCTCAGTGTAATCTAATTGACTATTTATGTATTAGCTGAGTATATATAATGTAGCTTATAATGTTTGGGCGTGCATGAAGTTTATTGTGGAGGAGACACCGTAGCTGTCTCAGTTAACTAATTTATGTGCAAATAGGTTCCAATTTTGTTTTTAAAAGTTGTTTACACTTTATAAGAAAACACTCTCTAACACGTTGCAGGACAATATGATCACTAAGGCTGACTGAATGACAGAATGCAATTGCCACCCATCAGCAACAGTCCAGACAGAAGTAGGAAGATTGATTACAGGGTTGTTGCAATTTCTGATGGTGAAGGGTTTTCATTTCATGGCTTCTTTCTGTTTAAACCAACAATTAATCTTTTAAGCGTTAATCTAAAAACATAAGAGCAGGAGATAACAGAGTTAAATGTAAGTGTATACTGAATGGCTGAACTCATAACCCATTGTAGCACTGGATGACCCAGTCTCCGGTCTCTGACTCGAGACTGGTCTGCTTTCTCTGACTCGTCTCGGACTTGTTCCTTCAAAGAGAAGGACTCGTAATTTCAGACCGAGTCCTCGAGACCAACGCATTTTTTTATGTTCATGTTATGTCCTAACTATGATTAAAAAAAGTCAGGGTGGGCTTAACATGTTGATGACAGAGCAGCACTGTTGAAGCAGTTTATAAACATAGGCGGAAGATGATGCATGTGGTAGGGATTTTTTTAATGATAGTAAAAGCATAGTCCATCTTAAGACGTTAAGACTACTCTAAGGCTCCTCTAAACAATTCCCAATCTAGCTTAATCTGTAGGCCTAACTGTTGATTATTAACTGGGGTGATACTAAATCACGAATATGAAAACTGACATGTTTTTATGGTCTTGGTCACAACTTGGTTTCGACTCCTACAGGACTCGGTCTCAACTCGGACTTGCTTCCTCAAAGACTTGGTCTTGACTCGGACTTGGCATAGGTGGTCTCGTCCCCATCACTGCTGTTACTACTACTACTAATAATATTAAAAATAATAATCATCTGTCCTTGCTCTGCAGGTACCTCTGACTCCCTGATTGCAGGATCCAGATCTAATTGCAAGTCTATTACGATTAGCAAACGTATTGTCTTTGTCACTGTTGCATTACATTCATATCAATATTTTTTTTACAACCATTCTTGCTACAGCTAAAATCACACTATAGAAATATTATCACCCTATTTACAGATATTCTAACTTAATACAACTGTTACATATCTGTTCCTAATTGTTCTCTCTCCTGTCTTTGTGCCTATTAATTATGTAATGCAGTGCTTTCATTTTAAATTTTAAAAAGCTCTGCATCAGCCATTATCTGTATTATCTGTCCATACAAACACAGCCAAAAATGGATAATAAATGGCCTTTTGTGTCCTCCGCAGCTGTTTGTGTGGTTTTGATAAATTATTAAATAAGAAATAACAATGGTGTAAATGTAAGAACATGAGACGAATGACGAGGTGAAACTGAAAGCAAAAAGTAATGGTGTAATCGTTTCAATTAGTTTCTGCCCGTCTGAACTAAAAATTAGTTGTCAAATTAAAACAGAGCTGACAACGTTGTACAACACTTCCTTTTACGCACTCCAATGCTCAGAGGTAGTTTTGGAAGGCAGCTGCAACCTTAGCAGCCAAGCTTTCACATTAGATATAGCACATCTATAGCATTTTGCTTTGCATTCTAACCTACATTTACAGCAGCACGATGAATGCACTGTCCACCTGCTGGTGTCTAACACGGAATATGTTCATTATCCTCCATACCATCTTCCAAACAGTTCACGCTATCAAACAAATCGGTTGGCAGGACTGATGCATCCTCAGCTTTTCATATTCATATTTTTTTCCTACCAGGACAGCGTAAATCTGTTTCAGACATTCTACAAGTGATGTCACATTTGACAGATTGCCTTCATAATTAGCTCACAGTCACTCACGTTGCCAATTTGTCATATTCTAACAAAAGTTGTTATAGCATTAGAGTAGAGATGTCCAAGTCCTCAGCTGGATCCATTTTATTTCTTAATTTCTCAACAAAAATGACAACATGGCATATATACTGTATATAACATTATGTTGCTCACACATATTTTTTTATCACAGCTTCAAAGATATAAATACAAACCTGGGCACCAGCATTTCAGACCTAAGCAAAGCACTTATGCTTATGTACATATGTCCATACAAATAAAAAAACATGAAAAGAGATATTTAACATTATGTATGCATCGTGTTACATGTCCAAGAGAAACTTTCTTTGGAAGCAAAACTAGAGGAGCACCAGACTTTGAATTACTTTCTGGCACTACCGACCTCATCACTCGGTGTCTTTTAGTGCTTTCAAGTGGAACTCATGAACTCATAATTGTGACATCGGAAGTCCTGTACAGGACACTCTGAACTTGGATATTTCGGTGAAGTCCTTTTAGTGCAGCACACTTACAGTATATACAGTGGTTCCAATTGTACTCAAATACAGCCAGACTAGCTATGAACACATAGGCATAACAGAGAGGATGTTTGATGTAAGTCTTTGATTAAGTCATCAGTAATCTTCTAAATACAGTATTTTCATACTGTAGGTGACATTTGTTTCCTTACATCCTGTAAGGCTACATGTTGCATTTTGGACTTTTAATGAAATTAAATATCTGCTGTAGCCAAGGTACCTGGAGTAAATTCAGTACATTAGGCCCTGTGGTTATATTGACCAGCCACAGTAGCTATTTTTCAGCCAATTACAACTATTTTCTCAGCAATGAGCGCCCGGTGTTTCTGAGAATGAAAGCCTATCAGTTCTGAGTAACAGCGATAGGAGGTGGAGGTCAACGTCAGTGGGAAAAAGTCACAGAATGCAACAAAACATTGAGGTTTAATCACTAACTATGTTCCTTTTCCTTCACCTCCATGCCATTTAATTTATTTTAGTGGATTTAATGCAACTACAGGGAAACTTAATTAATAGTAAACGTTCTATGTGCAAACATAAAATAAATGGTCTCAGAAACTATACAAGGGAAGATGTTCTATCTGTCTCATCGAGGACACCACATATAAGCGTTACATATTGTTATGATTCTGGTTTGACTACTTACTTGCATTGTTTTATTGTAAATCACTTTGCACCTCTGTTTTATCATAACACACAATGCTGTCCATGGTCCTGAAACCGCAGCCAATTATTTTGTTGTATATGCCGATAATTATATGATAAATCAACATTTTACCCAGTCACATAGCATAAAGCATAAATAAAGACATATATAAAGACACGCACAGTAGTACAATATGTTATTGCATTTACTGTATTTTATTCTATGAAAAAATGATGATGGCAGACAGCTGAGCAATGGATCTTTCATTCTGCACTACTTCAGTTAATGCCCTTGTTGAGCAACAACTGACTTAAATGCATATTTTCAGCTGTGCTGCAACTTGATGGTACAAGTGTAAAAAAAGCCCAGATCATATGTTGCCAGTGTACATATCTGCAGCCCACATACAAACGAGACAAACATTTTTAAATTGGCTATTTTCTACTTCTAAATGTGGCTACATTAAATGGTTTAAATGGTTACGTTCAGGCACAAAAGCACCTGCTTAGGAGCTAAAAATAATCATCATTCCTTACATTAACATCCTCTACAAAAAAAAACCCAAACAGTTGCAGGATACAATGGTATGTCCTTATAATGCATAAAACACACCCCATCACAACTATAGGTCTTGACCTGTGGTCTGCTGCTTGGTGAGTGTCTCCCCCGTCACCCTCACTGTTACATGTCATCACCAACCCTTCCACCTCTTGGTGAGAATTGTGCCTCAAATACTTGTGAACTATGTCACATTGGAAATGTTAATGTGACGGCTTTGAAACGTTTTGTGCACCCGTCACATTCAAACATTTAAAAAATGTAACGTTTCATGGACTGTGTTGGAGAGCATGCCTGACAACTTCTTCGAAAACGGTCATACTTTTATACACATTGTCGTTTATGGGTGATACATTTTAGTTTTTTTAAAAATCTTATGCAGACAAGCTTAAAACTGAAATAATTGATCACCACTCCCTCTAGTATGTCCAACTCGCTAAAATGACTTTCACCGTGTGAATGAAAACAACACTCCATGCATACTTCTGACACAGTGACAACTGCATCATTAAGACAGTCTTAAACCTTTGCGTTTCTGCATTAGTCATATCCTCCTGTGATTATTTTGTGGTGAGCAGCATCTTGGGACGCTTGGAAAACAGTGGTGTGAGCTGGTGTGAGCTAATTGACAAACGTGCATCTCTCTGAAGGAGGGACTCTCCAAGTGTTGCAGAAGAGTTAGCCATGTGTTTCTTTTCCTGGTGGTGCAGGTTACTGTCTGTGAGCCTGAAACCTCATTAAGCATTAGCTGTCATCCTCCATCTGTTAAGCAGTCAGCCAGCAGAGCTGAGCAGAGAGGGGAAACAAGCTGTCCACTAACTTCCTCTTCCCATTCCCCGTTTTTTATATTTCACTCGTGCTTTTGCACTAACTTTAGAAATGACAAATGTCCTCTTTTTTGTTGTTATCCAGCATCCATCTTTCCCTTCTGAACTTCTCCTTTATCCTTTTTTTTATCCATTTCTCCTTCACTACTGTGTTGTTTTGCTTTATAACGGCTCTTTTCAAGGATTAAGTGCTGACAGTTTCTTTGCCATCATGAAGACAGAAATACTGTGAGGAGAGATTTACATTATGATTATTGCTCATTTATGATTTTCTTCATTTCTAGTGTACGCCTAAGGTACACAACAAAAAGCAGGTGATTTTCTCCACAACAGAGCCTTTCAAAAAAATCAGTTTCTTTTATCCTGGACAGCTCTGCAATAATGTTTCGCTGGATGTTTTGTCTCTGTTTAACTACCTCTCTTATTCCCCTGTGGCTGTCTCTCTCTCTTTGTCTGCAACAGTTCTTTAGGAATGGGTTCCAATTTTTCGATGCCACCTAAACCTGTAGCCATGCAGCTAACAGTACTACCTGTCAATTACACCATAGCCATGCCTGATTGCGTACCCTGCTTTACGGTCTGTTTGAGTCTAAAAGGCACCTTTATTTACATAATGGACTCAATGCTGTATTGACGACCTGACACTAGTGAATGAACATATAAAATGGGGGCTCATTTTCCCATAAACTTACTTACAAAGCAGTGGAGATTGAGAATATAGGTTCCAGACACTTGTGCATTGGTATAATCCTCCCGACCGGGAGATCATTTTATACACAGTGTATTGCAAGGACCCAAAGGTAAGAGTCAAAGGATCAGAGCAAATAGTCTTAATATGATACAAACCCAGATTTGAAACACCGGTGAACAAAGGTCAGAACAATTCACAAACTAACACAGTCAATCATAAACATGTCATTTTCATACACAATCATACACAAAAAAGAGACAGACATAAGCTATATAAACATGCTGAGGTCAGACTGCACATTATAAGCATCACTACAGAACTCCCCAGCCCAAGATATTAGGGCTGGGTGATATGGCTGAAAAGCATATCACGATATAACTACTTGATTGATATCGATAATTATTGATACTTTTTCATGGCCTATTAAAAATAAGAATGAAAAAACTTATTAAAGACTTTCCTTCTAAACTCAACAACCTTCCTCTCATTTTAATCCCTTCAGTTATCATTCAGACCACATAGAGGATAAAAGGTAACAGTGCGGTCTGCGTATCTCTACATGTAGATGATGTTGATGGCCGTGACGTACAGCACGTGTAATCCAGAGGGTGTGAGCAAAGAACCTTGCACCTTGGTTACAAGGGAGGGACTGAGTTTGTTCATGCTACCAAACCTGCTTTGTCTATTCTTCTAGCGTGTTTTTGTTTGTTTTTTTTCCTACCAAAGTTGAGTGACTTAATCGAACGTCCAAACAAACATTGATATTGCGGATGTGTCTATCGCAATATACTGTATATCATTATCATATTATCACCCAACCCTACTAGATACTGATAATGTCATACCATGTAGTACGCAGTAGCGTACAGCCCACCACTGGTAGTACGTCATAGTAAATATCAATTAATGCCACATCTGGGATGTCTTACATCCTCCTGACAAAACTTGGCTAACTGTGTTTTCTGCAGTGACTTATGGCACATCTGTGATGTCCAGTGAACGCACAAATATGAACAGCATTAACTCACGAAAAGGCAAAGCAACAGAGTAAAAAAAATGTTGGCTTTCTTGTCGTCCTTTATCATAACTACACACCTAATCTGCCAAAGTAACCGACGTAACGGACCTCGTCAAAAGGGAAGGGAAAATAAAGAGACACTGGTGAAAACAGTTAGCGAGCGGGTGTATGGTCAGGAAGTAAAAGTAAACAGGGACTGAGGGAAGAAACTCTACAAAGTAAAACTGGAACTCAGCTTTATACAATACACATGGAAACATGACTAAAACAAACATAAACCACCTAAGGTACAGAACAACTACAATTCCATTCAAAGCAGAAAACCCAAATGTCCAGTCCATCAGCTCAAGTGAATCTTGTTCATTTTCATTTCTTCTTAATAATTTATTTACAAACCTTAAAAGTGCACATTTGATATCTAAAACTCTCAGTTATTTTCTCATTGTCAGCTCTGCGGGGAACAGCAGCGAGACTACAGCGACACACAGAGGGAGAGGTGGAGGTGGAGAGATAACACAGACAGATACTACTCATCTTGCTTGTCTGAATTGGTTGTAAATAGACAGGGTTGGCAGCTGGGGTCAGAGTTTCAACTAAGAGTGGATCTCCAGAGGCTTTAGCCTCAGGGATTCCGAGTTCCATCAGCCATGGGCCCCCATCTATGCACCGCCAGCGGCCCCAGTGCCCCTCAAAACTTTATAATGAGGCAGTTAGCCGTGTAGCAGTGGCCTTTTAGTGACGTACGCTGACCGAGCACTGTGATGAAAGGGAATATTGATAAAGCTGTCATGAAGGAAAGCTCTACCCAACACACAATCTGTGTTTCTGTGTGTCTCTGTGTGTGTGTGGCCAATGTTAATTCCCTCCCTGAAAGCAGTGGTCTGTCAGTTCCCACTGTAACACAAATAAACAGCATTGACAGAGGTAATAAAAGTTTGGCAGGTTATTCTCATCTTTTCCTTATAAATGGGAAATTAGCATAGCGGGGCCATTATCCTCACGCTGAGCTGCTGACAGAAAAAGTTCATTCCTGAAAAGAACCCACTAACATATTCATCAGCACATCCTGTTTACTCACTCTCGTTACATGCAATGAAGAGCTACTAATATATTGATACCTCACAGTCGATCATGTTTCTTTGTTCGATTGATAACCTATTTGTAGGGATGGAAAATAATAGGTGAAGACAAAATGTGGATCTCTCATTTTTCCAGAGATTTTTTTTAAAGAGGCTTGAATCAGAGATTTAGACAGGCATCAGCAGGAATTAAATATCATATAATATCATAACAAATTGCTTTCATGAGTTTATAATCCCCGCAAAACCTATGGTTCTCTGCAGGATTGAGTCTGGGTTACTACTCCAAACAGATTCAAACAGGAACATGCAGTCCAAGCGGCTCTCTGAAGTGAATGGGTAAACATAATCTACACTGTAAAGCTCATTTAATAACTAAATGACAGCAGCAGAGAAACATAAATGAAACTGGTTTTGATTGAGGACATGTTGTTAATTTAGATATTTGGCAGGTTGCAAACACATTAAATTGTAACATACCTGTACACTCGTCCCATTCAGCGACGTTAAAGTGCAGGCAATGACGACAGTGAAGATCATTTACTGTGGCACTCCATTAACTTGCTGGTGAACACCTTCAATAAAAAACACCACAAAAATATGTGTGTTCTTAAATTAAACTAACATTGCACATAGCTGTAATGAATACAAATTGCTGCCATGTGTTTTAATTAGCAGTTACCATACTATACTGCAGTAAACTTAAGACACTTCTACATTAACTGTATTCAAGTCATTTATTAAACAACTCTTGGCTAAAGAATTCCTTATAGTTGAGGTTTAACATTTATAATATCAAACAAATGAACTTACTATGGTCCGTAGTGAATTTATATGGATTACTTCCAGAGCATGCTTTACAGGTCTACTCTGCCAAACCAGGAAGAGGATGTAGCTAAACAGGAAGTGACTGAATGAGCACTTCCTTTACCATGAACAGAGAGATATCTTCAATTTTACAAACAACACTTAACAGTATTAGCCTTTTACTATGTAAAACATGTTATCAACCGACAAAAATAAAATCAACAAAAAACAGCAACATATTCACAGACAAAATATTTTTTTTTTTTTTTTGCCCATATTTAATCTATCTTACATCTTAAATCCAACACTGGAAATTGTTGAGGGTGTGGTTAAATAATGTCAACTATGTGTCTAACACCTACGACAAATTGCTTTTAAAATAGGCTGAACTGTGTGAAATGTGAAAAAAACAAAAACTTAATATTTTATAACAACGTCCTCAATTTTAAAATGAGACATATGACTAATATGTCAGTGTAAATAAATAATCTCCCAACAACTGTAAAGCAGAACAGGTAAACAGTCCACTTTTTAAATTACACTAACATGCAACATGCGCATAATGTAAATAGTTTTAAATTAAATAGGTTGTAATCAGATTCACATCAAACTTCAACAAACTGCATCCACTCATCACATGCTACAGCCATTCATTCTGACTTAATCCAACAATGATACATACACACCAGATTAAGGGGTGAGTTTGATTTACCTTAACTCAAGGTAACTTTTACATGTTCTCCCTCTCCCTTTAATGTACTGCTGTTCTGTCTGCAGTCACAGATGAAAGAAGAAATCAGACAGCTCTGAGGTGCCAATAAGCCACACACTGTGCAGCAGCAGCAGCACAAATCGCTACCTCATTACAAACTTCAGTAGTGAAGGGTGGTGTGGCAAAGTTACCAAAGGTGTCAATTTAATTATATCACAGGATGAGGCCCTTTAAGATCCTGAACACTAAGAATGATGTTTGAAAAGAGGCAGTTGTTTATAGGCATTTGAGTTTTTTTAACACATACACACTTACAATATTGCCTTTTTTTCCCCTCCACACACCAGAATATTTCAGATCGTGAACATTTTGATGCAGTCATGAAGAATGAGGTCCAGATTTCTGCAAAAAGAGGGTCTTTGTCATGGCTCTAAAAATTCAGCCAGGGAAGGACATACATTGTTTTGGTTTTTTTTGTTTTTGTATCACATTTGTTTTCACATCCTGATCAAGCAATTGTTTGTCTGACAAAAAAAAAAATGTCTGTATCCACTGCAATATAGTCAACATGATCAATATCATTTCAGTCACATGGAATGATTTGTTGGCGTACCTGTTCGCCTCCAAGTCCTCTCGATAAGCCAGAAAGGCTTATGACTTAATCTGTACACAGTGGCACGCCATCTTTAAGTGTGTGTACAGTTGTTAACAGCCTTTACTGCCCTGAGGAGCAAGCGGATCATTCAATCGGACCTGACACCAGACAATATAATGCTGGTAAACCACATGAGTGAGCCTTTCAGGGTGAGACTGATTTTGGAACATCCATCCTTCACTACCTCAGTAGAGACACATGGAAAGCCACAGCCTCAGGCTGAATTTGACACGGTACTTACTAGCTCTTGTGATTCTTGTGTGTTACACCACAAGTCATCTTAGCCTCACCTGACTTCAAAGCTATAGATTAGGAGACTTGGCTGTGTGCTCGTGTTTGAATACGTTGCCAAATACCTTTTTGTGACACACTTGAAGTGTAGACCAGTCATTCCCAAACCTGATAATGTTAATGTCCATTTTAACTCTGGAAACTTTTCTGCAGCCAATCAAAACTAAATGAAGTCACAACTATAATCAACACTCAAGGCTATAGGATGAAACATATAATACAAAAGGAAAAAAGTGGGAGAAAAAAAAACACTCTACAGTATTTTGCCTGTGATACTGAAGTAGATGATACTGAGAGACAACTGAAAAGTATAATTTCATGCTCAGCCTTTCCCAAACCTTTAATATATTGTGACACAACAGGTTAATAATAAGCAACGTATCTGCAATTCACGACTGGAAGAGGGATAACATTCGGTCTGATTGAATAACTAGAATTACCACCCAACAGTAAAGCCAACAGTTTCAGTACTCTACTAATGCTTTAATTGAAAGTAATTTAAGGTTTGTAAAGTGACAGCCCCCATGCCCTTGATGACGACATATTCAAATTAGATATCATGTTAAAAAAAAACAATTGAATAGACAGATGGGGAAAAATAACAGACAATATGAAGCCATTTTTTTTTATTTTACTAAAACAAACCGAGACAGCATAGAAATAGTACAGCTTTTAAAATGAATAAGAAATGAGGTAATGGACTTGCTTTGTCCTTCAGATATAACTTCAGAAACCTGACACTGTTGAACCAGAGTTCAAAAATTGATGAAGGCTCTCACCACTGTTGTTAGTGCAGAGTTAATGTGACATATCCCTCTGGTTGCTTGTCACAAGTTATTTTAACAGCCATGCTTATATAGCAGCAGTGCTGATCAGCACTGTACTGTTGTGGAAGGAAAGAGTGATTAATAATTCAGGGCTGAGCCGTCTGTTGGCCCGGTGGGAACTATCAGATGTGAGAGCAGATGACAACGCCCGGCAGGTATTAAAGATGCTATCTAGACTGTTACTGCCTAGCATGCTAGCTGAGGCTCTTATGAGAGCATAGACCATGCATGTGTGAACATGGCACAAGTAACACTGTCTCAAATCACACACACACACATAGGGTTCCATGTGGAGCAGGATTACAGATGAAGCAGGTAAGGGGAAGAGGAGATCACAGAGACAAGGTAGTTTTATCTGCTGTATTAAGAGCACTGATAGGAGATAGATGGGGGCTTTTGTGCTCTGTGGATGAGGATGCGAGGATCAGATTCAACACCAGATTCAACACCAGACATCTTCAAAAGCCTTGTGCAAGTGATGAGGCTGGCTTTGCCTCGACTCACCGCGCTGCATGTTATTCTGTCAACGTGTGTTCAGATGCTGCTCTTCTACTTCACACAGCAGGCAAAATATGATTAAAGGGTTTTTTTTTGTTTTTTTTTAAGCATGGAAAAGACAAGAGAATGGTTTTGAAAAATGGGAACTTTGAACTATTGATCATTGGCTTCACTTTGTTTCCCACATCTTCCCCACATAGTTTGGAGTCACTGGCACAATACATAAGTCAAATAGGCAGGGGATCTGTGTAAAATGATGCAAAAATAAGACAGACTACCCACCTTATCATGTTGTCTTTTAAAATAATACATTTTTAATATCTCAGAAAATAAAAATATAATGTTTTCAGTTCAGTTCCATGGACCACTCCTATTTGTGCAAGAGGGTTTTTTTTAAAAAAAACAAAACATTTTTGTTTCCCTAAAGTATTCAAATATACATTATTGTGAAAAAAGAAGCATGTGCTCTGATGAAAGTTACATTGTATTGTATGTTGAATCAAACCACTCCACATACAGTGAGATGTCATATCAGTCAATCAAAGGCAATGCAGTTCAAAGTGCTTCACAGGATGAAACCCCACTGACTAGCTCAACTCTGACACAACCATCTCAGCAGACAAATGACTGTTTTAAAACACTAATGGGGATGCAAAGAAGTGAGGAACAGAAGACCTAAAGATGTAAAGAAGAGGAGGAAGAGGGGGGAAAGAAGTGAGAAGCAGAGACTAAAATACAAAATAATAATAATTTAAAACCGTATGGTAACAGACAAAATGAAAATGATAAGTAAATCAGTACATGCATGTAAGTCAGTGGATACATAAAATAAGTTACAATGGCTTAGATCAGCTAGAACATTTTGAAATAATAGATGCAGAAAAATAGAAATGTATTCAAGGAGACTAAAGGGTACAGAATAAAATCATTTGTGTCAGATCCTAAAATTAAGCTAAAAGGGTTGAAATAAATGATAAAGGTCAGAAAAAAGCCAGGTTAAACACGTTAACATTCTCTGCTTCGCGTCAGGAAATCTGAATCTAAAAAAAAAAAACACCAAGGTTTTTTTACTTGTTTGGCCAGTGACTTAGTTTCTATCATTGGAGACATGTCAAACAAGTCTGTCATTTTTTTCTGAAACTCTTTCGATCTTGTCCTGAAAGTGATCAATAAATAAAGTTGACAAAATGCTATGTAGTCCTTACAAATAAATGACAAACATGAATAATTATTTAATTCAGACGACAGTACGATTTCTTCATGACAAACAGGATGGAGCTTTGATGAGAGGGAGGGAGGGTTGGACTTGCCCATACCCATCTTTAGACTATAACCAATCAATACTGTATTTAACATCCATGGGATACACATAATAGTATTACACATCCTTCATTCCATTTCTGCACCAGCAGCTACAGCATGGAATAAATATTGTAGAGGTGAAGTGACAAATGTTCTGACATTGAAGTCCTACAGAAACTGAATTTCACATCTCAGCATCTCGGAATTGCATTTCCGTTCTTGAGCAATTGCACTTATTCCTTTCACACCTCAGCTTTATCCGCATGCTCGATCCTCCGAGTCCCACACGGGGGCTGTGCTCATAATCCCTTATTCACAGAAATTATATTAAAAATATAAGAATAGAAATGTGATATTATTCAACCACAGACATAATGCATGTATTGAGATGCTAAATGCTGAAAAAAAAAAAAAATTCAATATACTTTCAGGAGGATTAGTCAGGAATGGATGTTTTTGCAGGAGACCAATGTGACCGGCGGCGCCTGGCTGCATGTTCTTACACATTTTCCCCATTCCAAAAGTCATTTTCACTTCAAGCACAGGATGCATAATGTATGACAAGGTTAATCAACTTGAGACAAGTGAGGGGAGGCGGCAATTTAGTTAGAGCAGCCTGCCCTCTGTAGGCCTGCTCCACTCCTTTCATCCCAAGTCACTGGGGCTTTCCCTTCCATCTCCTGTCATCTTTGCACACGTATACACACTCCTCTCCTTCTGCATTTGACTCCAATGCCCTTATCCCCAACACACCCGCAAACACCCGCACCCCCCACCACCTTCCTGCCACCTGCGTCACAAAACAAACCATCCTAACCTCCATGACAACCAGGAGGTGGTCCGCAGAGGATACCTCAGCAGCCATCAATCTTGATGTTCTTCTGCAGCCACAAATTATTTGTATTGTCTCACTCAATTATGCTCCCATTCATCTTTGTGCACAGCTGTGGCATCTGCGTGTGTGTGTGTGTGTATGCGAGTGTGATTGTACGTTTTCAAATTGCCAAGTCAGACAGCACTGGTTTCAGTGATGTGTACCTAATAAACTATTACAAATGTCCCGTTATAAATCTTCCACTCAGTGAGGTTGTAAGTTTCTATTTATATTGGCGCAGCTTTAGGGACCAATGAGTTTTAGCATCTAAAAAAAAAAGTGTGAAAAAGGGGTAGGATGTATACTTTGATGCATTCTTTTTGTCCCTGTCGTTACCAAGCAACCAAAACCGGAGATTACAACTAGTTGCGACTCAATCTCCCTCCCTGACTCAAGTCACTCCAATAAAGGAAACAAAATGTAAAACAAAGAATTGGATTTCCTCCACTGCTAATCTCTCTCAGCAGCTTTGAGTGAGGGAAAAAAATAAAAAAATACTGCCCATGTCCGTCCTCAGAGTGTGATTCTGTTACTGACTGGTTCTTTTTTCTTACATGACAGTGCATATCAAACCCCTAGTGGCAATTCAATAAATGATTCAATCCTGTTTGGTCTCATCTCTCAAACGGGAAGATTTTTTGATATAAGGGCTGCTGTATGTGTTAAATAAGGGTGATCACGATCTTGATTGAAATTACGCCAAAATCTCAACTTTGAAAGCAAAGGTGGAATCGAGGATTTAACCACTCTCCCACTGTTACTTCCTGCAGGTGTGCAGAAGAGGGAAAAATATAAGTGTTGTGGTTGTAGCCATTGCAGCACGATTACACGTTACCTCCGCCCACTAACCCGAAGCTGCTGTTAACCATGGCCACTGCTGATTTGGGGCGACACATCGACCAAACTCGTGCATAAGCTATGTTAAGCACAGCACAGCAAATCTCCACAGGCATCATAAAGACGTAACTACGAAAACAACTCTGTCCTCATTTGGAGTGAAACTTCCTCAAAATTCTACTTGCGCTACATCGATAATTAACGCTAGCAGTGGCCGTGTTTGCAGCGTCATACATGCAAACTTATTCGGTGGTGGAATACCCTGGAATTTAAACAATTACTGGTTATATTTACATTCATATTGTTAATTAATGATTTTAATTTGTCAATAAGGCCTCGGTGTGGTAAATTGCAAACAAATGATGGACATTATATCACTCACGACACCATGTAGACAATCAACAATAAATGAGCAATCACGACATAAAACCAATGATCCTAGAGTAAACTAAGTCCACAAAATACCCATCTGCACTAAAAGAGAGAAAAAAATGATCGATAACAGAATTGAATTGTGAGCTTAAAATCGAGAATCAAATCAAATCAAGGATTCGGAGATTCGTGACACCCCTAGTGTTTAAAACATTACAGGCGGAGCAGCCTTTAATCTGACAAAGGCTGTGGAATCAGCAACCCCATTGTAATTTAACGTGAAGGTTATATGAAGGATTAACGACTGATCTGCCGCGTTACCCAGAATCAGTTTTATCTGGGCATAGCTAATAAACAGCTGAGAGTTTGTGTGCCGGCTGTGTTGTCCCTCATCATTGTCCTCATTACCTCTAATCGATACAGCCTTGTGCCAGCTCTACTAACAAACACCGCCCACCTCTCTCTCACACACTCACACACTCACACGTAGACAGGAAATGCACCACATACTGCACCTCGTTTTTAAATAGACGACTGTAATGTTGTGGGTTCACCCAGTGCTGGAGCCATACTGCGAGACGCATTGGAAAAAGAAATCTTTTTTATTGTTATGACTTCACACCATTCTCCTCTGACTGCAGACACAGTGCGATACAGGTGTGTGTGTGTGTGTGACACACACACAGTGAGAGATAACTGGGGGAAAGAAAAATAGCCAGACTGGGGACTGGAATTGATCTGACATGGGGCCCCGGAGCCATGTTATGACGAGGTTTGCAGTAGTTGGGAGAGGTTTGATGGGGAAAGGGAGGGGAGTGTTCATCACTGCAGAAGTAGAGCCATCATCCTGCTGAAATAACAAGTGTTACATTTCTGACTGCCTACTATACGGCCAGTAAATAAAGCTATTCGTTCACGAGGGAGCCTAAAAACACCGGCACTCCATGGACAGAGGTTTAATACTCTGCCGGGCACAGCAAAGTGAATGAATGAAAAAACTAGTGTTGGAGAGAAGACAGACCCTCAGGTATCAAACGCTCCTGTAGGACACATTATGTCTTGTAGATGTGACACATACTAAGCATCCCAAAAACACATTCTGAAACATTTTCCTTCTCCTAAATTGTAAATAAAATACAGTAAACTAAACTAAAGGGCTGGCTCAACCTCCACAGAGTGTGATATTTATTGTACCCCATAGTTTAATAGCTTTCAGAAGAGCAAACATACTGTCCTTACTGGAGACTGGAGATGTAACGTGTGTCCTGAGGATGATGTCAGAGAGTATCATGCGGTCATTAAATAGACACTCCATTGATTTCATGTATGTCAAAGCCAATGCATGTCACAAGGATATCAATCACAGCTTATCTTACAAATAATAGTACAAATAATTTAAGGATTATATTGTGTGTTTTTTTGTATCTACTGTATTATTTGGAAGTAGTATACTGTATATTTGTGTGGGTGCAGTTTTTATATAAGCCCGATAAACCCTAACACATACTTTATGGTTGTTGTATTTTCTTGTATTTATGTAAAATAAAGAAAAAGCAAGCATAGTACTGGATGTATAGAATCCAAAATGTTTTGGGAATTGTTTAATTTATTTTCAGTAAAGCTTTGGATTCTCAAACCCCACCACCATGACATGCAGCTATATCTAATTACTGATTCACAGATATACCCTGTTTTTTTTTTTTTTATGATTAATGCTCAGTGGATCATGAATACACTTACTAAGTGTTTTAATTATCAATTGCGCATTGTTAGCTTGGTAATCCTCAGGATGCTGCTAGAACAATTATAAGGACTGGTTTGGAAATGTAACTAATTTATGCGCCATAAATGGTAATGCTAATATATTCATTTTAAAGTTAATGAGCTACTTAGATTTTGATTTTCCCTGTACATTGGGGATAAAACCACATTCAAATTCAATGGTAGAAGTGAAAAAGGTTACCACAATTAATGAGAGGTCTTGTGCAACTGGAAATTTCAGAGAGACCTATACACCTGCATTCTTCAATCCAATCAGTCAATCATTGGCAGTGCTGTGTATAAATTCATGCCAATACAGGTCATGAGCTTTGGTTAATGTCCACATCAAACGTGCAGGAAACGCAATAGTTTATTAGTAAAAATAGTTATTATTTCATAGTAGAAGACAGACCAGTATACCTACATCTTAAACCCAATATTCATTCTATGATTGTGTGTATGTGTGTTATTGAGGCCTACAGGCCTGTTTGAATGTGATCAGTTTGTCAGCACATAAAACTAATCTCATGGATCCAGTGATAAGTATCTACTCTTCCTCTCCCATCTTCATCAGCTCCTCTCTCTCCATTTCTTTTCTCATTCACCTAATCTCGTGTTGTATCTCTCCTCCCCTAAGCTGGGCTTTGATTGATGGGGAGCTTCGTAGTTTCTTATTTTTTATCTGTGTCGGCGAACAAAGACAACACAGGATCAGATGATATTTATATGCAAATGTTAGCAGTCTCCACACGGATAATCTTCACTGCATATATCTATGTATATATGTATATATATATGTACGTGTGTGTGTTGTGTCATTTTAACATGCATTTTTCTCAGGTTTGCAAGAAAGGTTAAGGTTACGGTTCCACAATACGGAAAATTAATACATTAATCATAAATCACTGATACAAACACAATTTTAAAAGGATAGATGATATGATATTCACACACAGACATTGTGTCTTGTGTATGATTTTGTCCCGTTGCCCTGGGCCTTCACTGCCCAGCAGCATGTGTACAATAACACACGGCTTCTCTCTCAGATCAGACACTGCAGGAAACTGAATCATATTTAATAAACTATGCAGCATTACACTGGGGTGTGATATTTTGGATAATCATATGTGTTTTGACGCATGTGTTAATCTGGTGTCATCAAAAAGTGTGGCAAACAAGAGCCACACAATGTTAGTGAAGTGTTTTGTTTTTTTTTGCATGTATTTTGGAGAGGTTTGTATGCTTGTACCTCTCCCAAGAAAAGCCACAACAAATGCCTGTGTCTGGATTTGTGATAAGAGGTGGTCTGAGGAGGTTTTAATAAAAATGCAATTTGGTGCCAAATTGAGCACCACCTAATCAGAACAAACACAGTCTAAGCTGCAGCGCTCCTCCCATATCACTCAGAACACATTTGTCTGGTGCCAGGAAATGGGCAGAAATACAGAATTAAAATAAATCAAAAGCATTTCAGAGAAAGGGATTAGTTTTACTAAATAAATCAGATGACCATTATATCTATTAACAGACACACAGGTACTGAACAGCTTGTTTGGCAAACTGTGTGTATACAGCCTCATAACGACCATGCTACTGAAGCCTTTTGGGAAATGAAGCCTGTAGATAAGAGCTGTTTGCAGTGTTTTTCCCCATATGAGCCTGAAGTAAACCATGTTCAAATGAGAACCTGCGGTCTCCTGGATACCATCGAGCAATGTCAGCAAGTTTGGACAGAGACAAAGAAGATCAAAACAGTGGAGAAAGCACCTGTTCTCTGTCAATACAAGACAAGAATACACAGAACAAACATGTTCATGCAAACACACAAACACAACTATTTTACAGCAGTCACACTTTTTTGTGGTGGGGTTGAGTTTTATGTTTTATTTTTACTTTTATTGAAAGGAAAATTAAAATACAGCCACTAAAGCAGAATATTGAAACTGTGGTGAAATGTATTTTTTGGAGAAAGACTGACAAAAATTGGCACTAACCTGAGTCATCATAGTTCACTTCCATATGGCACTCCTATCAGGCAGTGTGGCTGCTCTATACGGATACAATGGGCACTCAAAATTAAAGGCATGACATATTATTGCAACCCAGATGCTCTGTTCATGTATCCAGTGTTGCCCAGGAAGGTTGATAAGTGAACACAAACAAAGAAAACCCAATGCAAATGGTTCTCGCAGCAAAAAAGGGTCAAGTGTTGAGTGTCTTTGCCCACTTTACAAACAGTGGCATTTTTGCTGGTGGTTGTCTGATTATGCATCCACACCATTGTAACCCACCTGGCCAGTTCTGATGACAAGCACACATACTGATAACTTAAGATCTATCAGCTCAACACTGAGCCAACTCACACTAAGCTGCACTAATTCTCCTTAAATACCTAATGTGGTGTCTCCCATAATATCCATCCAAAAGTAAAGTGTTCCAGAACTACTGCACAATAAAGGCCACAGGCTGACTCACATTGTGTTTCACTTGTCCCTGGGTGGAACGACACTTGTTAAATATTTCTGTATTCAGTTCATGACTTGAGGGGGGGGAACACCACAGTTAACAACAAAGAGATGTGCTGTGTCTTTACTTGCAGCTTCACATTAAGAGAGTAGGATGTGGCCTGTATAAAAAACACTCATTTGGCAAGAAAACAGTAAGTGGAGGTGCAGGCTTCTTCATGAGGTTTTCATTCTTCATCATGTGATGGATGTAGCTCAGTTTTTCCTTTGCCCAGTTTAATTTCTAATAACTTAGTTGAAAGGTCTCATTTCAAGAATGAACCCTTAACACTGATGACAATACTGTCCTGGCTGATCTCAATGTTGTACCAGAGTATCAGCAAATGTTAAGTAAACACATTTTACCTTGACCTTGAGTCCAGGTCATCCTTGAGTCTAGGTGAATGTTTGTGCCAGAAAAAAATCACTATGGGTGCCAAAATAATGCAGAAAAAGCTGTGATGATTAAGTGTTCACTTAATTTATTGAGTAGTGTGTATATCATGTTGATTAGGTGATGTACAGTACTTTAACGTATCGCCTAAAGGTGTCACATTTCTGTTTCATTACTGATTTGTTTGATGAACAAGATTGGGAGTGTGTTGAGATGAGAAATGACAGAACTACATGGACCGTCAGCAGGTGTTGTCCTGCAGCAGAGACATGAAACCAAATCCATGGATCCAATCTCAGCTGACATAGGGCGGTAGGCAGGGTACACCACGGACAGTTTGCCAGTCCATCACAGGGACACATATAGAGACAAATAACCATTCAACCACACCTACGGTCTATTTAGAGTGTCCAATTTACCTAATCCCCAAATTGAATTTTTGGACTATGGGAGAAAGGCGGAGAACCCGGAGAAAACATAATTTTTGAGACTCCTGATACCATCTTCTGGGGGAGCTAAGATTTATCTGGGCTAGGTTATTCCTGTGTGCTCTATAAGTCATATTTCATTATTATTATTGTTATTATTATTATGATGATCTTTATTATTATTTTAGTTACAAGTTTGTATTTGAAGATGTGTGCAGTTTGAAAGTTGAATACTGCAGTTGACACACTTCATAGTTTCTGAAGTATATATATATATATATATATTTATAAAAAACATGGTGAGAATGGTAAGAGCAAGTGCAGTTCAAAATAAATAAAGAAATCTGATGATTTTCTCAACAACCACTCAATGAAAATACTTCAATCTCAAGACTGCACCGTCTGGAGACCTCAGCAACAAACGCACCAAGTTTGACGTCCATCAGATGAGGGGTTGTCAAGAAAATTGAAGGACACACATTTCTCCATTTGTAGTCATAACTACCTTCTTGCCAGTTAAAGATGTACTTGTCAATACATGGCATTGTTAGAATAAAAAAAGCTGGTTAGGGTTAATGGCTTCTATTTACGAAATCACAAAGCCACATTTTACATGGTGTCACTCAGCACTGCATTGAGTTGTACAGAGACCTACGTATATAGATTTGTATGCCTGAAGACAGACTGGAGACCGTTGTAAACAGGGTATTACATTGTTGTCTGTCCCCCATCTGTCTATTTCCTGTGAATGCTGTGAATGCACTAGGTCAAGAAAGTAGTGAAGGAACTCTTTATTTGTAGAAAATGTTCACAGGGACTCAAGGAGAAACTTTTTGGAAGTCAGTTTTTAAAGTTCAAGGTCACTGTGACATGGCATAAATGATCTTGGCATAGTATATATATAATTCTTAGGTACAGATAATTCACAAACGTTCCTTGGATTCAAATTTTAACCACATAAAGCAGCAGTACATACATTGTGGTGATTTATTTAGTTTAGGAACAAAACTAACAAATCTGACTAAGGTTTGGCGTGTTTTTGTGTATACGGTGTATAATTGCTGAATTAATGTTTTACCATATCAGTCATACTCTGGTGTCTCACTTTACTAGCAAAATGTTGCTTTTGCCTTTGTTTGTCTTGTCATAAAACTAATCATATCCTGTGTACTGAACAGGAATGTTGCCTGGCAACACAAAATCTAATCAGAGAGGGAGTCATGTGAAGCTCACGCTCACTCACTCATCTTCTACCGCTTTACCCTCCACATGAGGGGCTTGGGGGGGGGGGCACTGGCAGGAATCGCTGCTAACGTAGGGCAAAAGGCGGGGTATATACCCGGGACAGGTCGCCAGTCCGTCACAGGGCCACGCATATAAAGACAAACAACCATCCACTCTTACACTCACAGTCAATTTAGAGTGTCCACTAATTCCCATTTTGCATGTTGTTGGTTTGTGTGAAGAAACCGGAGAACCTGAAGAAAACTCACGCCTCGTGTGCAGCTGATAAACTGAACTCATTTAGTTTGAATCTAACAAACATTTGTTCATATACTTAAAAGTCACACACTCATTTTTGTTCAAATATTGGTTGTCAAAGGCCGAGGTAAG
The DNA here is from genome assembly GCF_019176455.1 of Solea senegalensis. NCBI lineage: Eukaryota > Metazoa > Chordata > Actinopteri > Pleuronectiformes > Soleidae > Solea > Solea senegalensis. Next base: position 13,040,208 of record NC_058024.1, on the reverse strand, counting down.
GGTAACCTCACCCTTGTGAAAGCAACATAGCAATAACACTTGCTTTATGGATGCATTATCTTTAGAATTGCTGGAGAGACTCTTCTCAAGTTTGGCACAAAATGCTTTGGGAAGCCAAATGTCAAGGTGACCTCACACAACTGACCATTAAATTGAAAAAAAGAAAGAAGAAAGACGAAAACTGCTTTTTCTTGCAGAGCCATTACCAAAGTAAACAAAGTAGCAACTATGTCCAGTATCTTCAATTTTCTCTAAACCCACAAATCTAAAATACTTCAAAGACAACAGCATTTTCTCAGGAATTAGGGGATTAGTAAAATAAATATTAAACCACCATTCACCATTTATTTCAAAATTTAAAACATGTTTCTTGGTAAAGGACTAACATGGCCTGTTAAACTACAAAGATAACATTTAAATAAATGAAGGGTTATTAAATTAAGGCTATTAATGTGTTTTATATTGAACTGTATCACATTATAATATGTTGAGTTCCAGGGGGAGCTCTTTTCTTCTCTGTGCTATGCAGGTCACCTGTGGTTAACGTCATTTTCTTGTTTAATTCCAGAGTAATTAGAGTAAAAATGGAGGTGCGACCTGAAATGTTACCCAGAGCTCTATGAAGCCCTGACATTATCTGGCCAAAGTAAATAGCCAGCCCCATCATGATGATTATGTATCTTATGACCCGTGTTGCCGCTGACAGGAAGCAGGCTATTTAGCATGGAAGTCATTACAGCACTATGACCTCCTTTTTAATGACAGCAACACTGCAACCTCACACCGCTGTGTCACCTAGCTCATCTACAGGCATCCAGGGTGAGCGGGTGACACAGGGTCAGGGAGAACATGAGGAACTGTCAGCACACCAGCGTTTCAACCAGCTGCTGACCTTCATTAATGGCTGCACCACACACTACAATCACTGGGATGGGCAGCAGCAGTTGGGGCGGAGCTACACTTAGAGCAACTGTGTAATCGAGTCCACTCACAGCATAAACATCTGGGAGTCTTGCATAGATGAATTCACCTAAATAGAAAAGTGTGTAATAATGTCCATTATGTTGCTAATGAAACACTCCCAGTTCAATCATGAACTTACGCTGCCATAACGCGACAAGCAAAGACAAATAACGCAAATGAGTATGCGATAAATATGTTGTGAGGACATTTGGGAATGTGGGGACATTTTCACTAATCAGCAGCTCAAAGCTTTTCAGGATTAAGATTTGGTTTTAGGGATACAATTTGGTAATGTGGATAAATGTTTTTAACGGACAAGTGGTAAATATAATGGATAGAGCACAGAGTCTGAGCAAATCATTCCATCATATACAATCCAATTTGTATATTGATATTCATGAATGAGTCCTTTCTTGCTAAGTCCAGATATTTGTCTTATTGTTTTGAAAAAAGGCTGCCCCTGAAATAAAACATGGTCTTGTGTGTTGGATCCCTATCCTCAGCTGTGTATAATCCAAAAAGCAGAACTAAAATGAGATTCTCTGGTCCATCAGGGATTTCTTTATTACATTGTACAATCATATTTTTCATTGCTTCTAATATTTAATAGTTTTCTATACAGTGCAAACGTCCCAGGGCACCACCAGCTTTGTTGTCTTTGGGTCCGTCATATTCTGTGATCATTGGTATTTGAATTGGAATGACGTGACTGAAAGAAGCAAGCTTACTATAGCTTAGCTTGCTAATGTTATTTCTTACTTGGAAATAAAGCAAGAGAGGCAAAGTTGAGATTGGTTTGATCACAGAGAACGTTCATGGACGCTGCGAAGGAGGCCATTAAGGCAGTCAGTGTAGAAGAGGACACAAGGGAAAGGGCAAGATTGAGGCAGATGATCCACTGTGGGTGCTGAAATAGAGAGTCTATTATAAAATGAGCGATATGAGTGATTGGCCCAAGATGAGAATGTCAGGTGCATATTTAACATGAATGAGCTGGTGAGTGAGAAAACATGCACAGAAAGTTCTGCTTAATTTAACTTAAGTGCTTGCTTAAGTGCATGGCCAACATGCAAGGACTTTGGATCCACTCATGAAGAGAAATGCTGCTTAGAGAAAATAATGTTCTGAAGAGATAAAAGAGAAGCATTGCAAAACTTAAAGTGACACTACCTTTGCAAACATAAACAACAAACGCACTATGATAAAAGTAGATGTTTGATGCCTTTTTTTTTTTTACCAACATCTCTCATCTGAGAATGTCACATACAGCTGCACTCTGTCAAAGCCTCACATTACGGATGCATAAGGTATCCTTCCATGTCTGACAGAGATGCATCGGGCTTTCAATTGACTCCAATAAAAACCCACTGGCGGCTCATTTAGATGCTCAGAGCAGAGGAGTAAAAGTCAGCAATTGAGGTTAGAGTTATCTGATTATATATGCCCACACCAAATTTCATTCAAATCTGATGAGTTTTGCCCATTATAACGGTTAGGGGCCAGGATAGGACCGAGGTTAAGGTTAGGGCCACGAAAAGGACTGAGCTTAGGGTTAGGATAAACATCCAGTTTAGGCTTGTTGGATATCCATTATTGGCTCACACTCTGATGTCAGTGTCTAAATACGCACACGGTGTGCTTCTCTTTCAGATGCGGAAGGATACTTCCTTCAGTGTTCCTATTCACCAAACGTAGATATTGCAAGACCAAAGGTTCAGGTGTAGAGTGAGAATAAAAGAGGCTCCACAAGTCAGTAAGCCACCAACAGAACATTCTGGAGCTGTAACTTTAGGTTAAAAAGTTGCATGACGTTGCTTTGAATAACATCTTGAAGTCATTAAAAATCTATGTCAGGTGGTGCGGTAATGTGCATAGCACTTTGCAATTATTCAGTTTAGTCCCGAGGCAGCTAAGTTGGGTAACTGTTTGCATGCACATCTTAATTGCTGTTTGTTCTTATTGTCAGCTGATGTTTTTATTTTTTTTAATGGCCTTGAGGCAGTTAAATCTCTATTTAGCATCTACCATTAAACAAAATGTACAGCATTTATCACGGGTGACTGCTATATCTTATTTATCTTCTCTCTAAAGCAGTCTTGGGTGTCCTAAAAGACTTATCCTAAAAGACAAAATATCACCGTGTAAAAGATATAAGTGCAAGTTGACCACTGAAGCTTTCCTTATGTAGGGGAATTTTGTGAGGGTAGGATTTATTATAGGGCTGTTGCACAGTGTTCTGGTCAAGTGTTTCCAGAGTATGTGATATTAAACACAAAGTTAAGATTGAAGCAATGGTTTACTCGTAAGCGTTGAATTGCATTAGATTTGATGTTGTTGCATCATGCAAAACGTATTACTTTTTTTTTTTTTATCGTCTTTCATGTCTGCATGTATTGCCTAAATTAATAACATCCGTCAAGACGCCCTCTCTTCAAAGCTGCATTCTGACTCATACAGCCTGCCACTTAAGGGTCACAAGCCTCTCTATGGTGAAATTTGATTGAAATAGTAATTTGGTCATGACTAACATTTTAATCTTCTGATAATTATAAAATACTAAGTGTATGACAGACATTTGAGGTTTATGTCAACCAGCAGAGATAATGCATCTTATTCTATAAATAGTATCTTGGAGTGTGATGTGGCATTATGTTCAAACCAGGTAATTTGTGTATGTTGAGAACAACGTTTGGGAATTCCATAGGATAGTATGTCGTCCAAATACTATTAATACTATTTTGTCACTGCTTCAAAAACACCATTACTTTCCTGAGTCATATTTTCATATTTTATTTTCATATTTTCCTGATATGCCACTCTTTCAGATGATGCAAAGTTATAGCTAAAACAAGATCTGAAGAGAGATGGACAACAAACCCAAACACATGTGTATGAATTAGGGATGCAACAGTAACATCAATTTCACAAAGTAACAACAATGGCAACAGTATTTCGATACCATCGTGGTGCTGTAGCAGTATCAAACAATAGGTCTTCCAAGAAGTTGATACTTATTTTGCGATCACGTCGTCCGACATTTGATCCAAATTCTTTTGGTGCTGGAGACTGCTCTCACTCTTTCTCCGTTATCTCTCCTGTTGTGTTTGTCCCCTTCCTATCCGCACAATTACGAGAGCAGCCTCCAGCACCAGCCGTCAGGCACATTCATGGTCGTGTTAAAGTGAGTTGGCCTTGAATCCAGGCATGTAGAATCCACATCTTTGGTTATATGTGTAACTCTGATTATCAAAACTGCTACTCTTACGAAAAAAAAACTGTCTCTGACAGTACTGCACTACATGACCTGCACAATCTCCCCATTTTTCTCCTTTCAATCCACCCAGTGGTGGCAGATGCCCCTCCTCTCCACTGCCACCATGACGTGCTCACTGTGGCAACGGTTGGGTTTCTCTCTTCATTTTTGTAAATACATTTGAATTGAATGAAACTGTTATTTTTTTTCCCCCTGCTGTCACATCTAAACTCACAACATTAAATAAAAACATGCCAAAGCTTTGAAGTCATATTCCTTTTTTCTTTGTATTCTGAAATCGACCACCTGCTGCTTCAGCTTTGAAAAGTTTATCTTTTCTGTCTTTTTTTTCCCCATTTCTTTCCCACTCAGTGTTCAACTTAGTAAGTTATCTCTTTTTTTTAATAATGTTTAACATCATAAATCCCTGGGCTTATGGTCAAATTATCACAGGGATACATGCGACAGTGGCACCATTTAAAGTGTTTATATGTAGTCAAATACAGGGGATTTAATGTCAAAAATGAATGGCATGTGTTTGTGACTCAGGTAAACATATCATGGGCATCAGTTAACACACACACACACACACACACACGGAGGGACATAAATACAGAACCAAAAGCATGCAGACTTTGTTGTGGGAGTTGCAGCTCAAGTCACACCGCTGATACATGAAAAATGCTCATGAATGGTGCTTCAAAGGTAAATAATTCAAATGATGTTTTGTTTCTCAGCATCTCCCAGATGCTCATGTTTTTTGTAGGTGGATATCAAAGACACCCCCTTTATTCTGCCACTTGAAAGGAAACGGCTAAATCAAGAAGACAGACAAAGTCTGATAAAAAGTTCTTACACTTTGAAAAACTATCTTATTAATTGGCCACTGCTAGTTTACATTTAAAGTGGTTTATGCAGAGTGGTTGGGAAGAAAATAAATGATATTGCTGATAAACCAAAGACCAAAATCCACACTTACTTATTTTTAAAAACCTGCTAATAATCTGCTTTCAATATAAAGTATCTATGAGGTATCTTGTGTTCACACCAAACAAGATTAAAATCTGTCACATGACCAAATTCGGTCACGCTGGAGTAAGTTGGAGTATTTCAACTCACAGGTCAAAATCACATCACTCATGATAACCAATCAGCATCAAGATATTTCCAGCATCACTGATGTCAAGATCATGACGTTTCAGAAATGGAGGGAAACATTCAAGTTGCGAAATGTGGTCACCTGATATTTACAACTAAGAAATATGTGGACTTTAAATAACGATTTAAAATTAAACTTTTGGCATGTAATAGTTAGTTTGATGTGAACACAGTAAAGAATGAGGTGCTCTATCTGGTGCACAGGTACTTAATCCCTTTTTTGTGTGTATGTGTGAAGAGGAGAATCTTTTGCCTTGATTACCATGATTGCCAGATACTTTGCCTGATGTACAAGCTTTGAGTGGCCACAAACTGAGGTGCCTGTTTGGAAGTGTGTGAAAAGCTATTACAACAATGAAAGTAATTAATTCTGCCCTAAAACAAGTTTCAAAAGCTCATAATGTCTCATTCTCACTCTCTTTTCACTCAGTCTCGGACTCCTCTGTGTCTCTTCATCCCGACATCTGCGTGGTGGTCATGTGACTCAGGTACTATATCCAAATTTACATTTAAATGTATCTTTATATTTTTGGGGAGTGTAGGTCTTTAATTGCTGATTATTTAGGCCCCTGAGATTATTTAGGCCCCTTTGTGAAACAGGGCTGTGTAAATACAGTTTGACTTTACTTGACTTGTGTCAAGTGTTAAGTCTCACTGTATGTGACAAAGGTAAGAGAGTAAAGAACAAATTTATGATATAAAAAAAGAGGTCCAGGAGTGCAGCTGGTAAGTCATTAAACTTCAGAAGGGATATTAAAAGAAAGTTCTGAGAGAGAGCCCTCTGGTGATCCGAGTTATGACCCTCAACTTCACCCATAAAAAACCCTAATTACATACTGATGTAGGGCTTTTAATTAATACTCAACATACTGTCTGTCGAACAAGGGAAGTATTTGAAAGCCTGAACTTTGGCAAAATGGGGTCAATGTATGTCCAAAGGTTAGAGAAGCAGACTCAGTTTCAGCTTATGTACAGCACAATATCACAGTAGAGTCTCTGCACACTGTTCAGAGGGTTGTGAGCAGATTTTCTTTTAAAACCACAGAACCTTATGAGTTAATGTAACTTGATATGTCATTATGCTGACCTGCTTTATACTCAAAGGCTGTATAGAGAAAATGGACATTGTCTTTCAGTTACAAAACCAGACACCTGCAACCAGGCACCTACTGGACTCTAGCCAATCACACTGGTGTCCACTCATGTGTGTTGTGATTTATTGTCTGTTTTCCTCTAAATGGAAGTACCATTCACATTATGCGCTATTGAAGAAGAAACTATAGCCATTGAGACCATTAACTCTTCGGGAATATGTTTTTATTTAAAGTTCTTTTTGCAACTTGTGGTAACCGCTGGTGGCTAACTGGTACTAGCATTAAACTTCCAACACTTCACTTTTCAAACTAGAATACTACATCCATTTTTATATCCAGTCTATGGAAGATAAGTGGATGCAAAATGCCAGGCTTTTCAAGAGAAATAACAAAGTCAAGCCAGTGTGTCTATAGTTTCCCTGGGCGAGCTAAATGAAAAAGAAATGCTCAGTCTCAGTGTCATCACAGCTGGAAACAGTGAAGCTCAACTAGTAAGTATAATGACAAATATCTGTGGGTGATGTTAGCAGTCACAAAAGTTTGGCATCAAACAAGCTTCTTCCACAAGACACACTCTCACAGAGACAATGTTACACAGGGAGGTTTTGTGGCGATCAAGCTAATTCTTTCTTTTTTCTTCTATTGTTTATTTGACGAGGACAATGCATATTAATGAACACATTTAGCTTAAAGCTAATTTCCATCCGCAGTCCTCACAATAAAACACAGACATACCATAAAAAACAAACAGATGACAATAGAGATTAAAAAAATGACATAATGATAACCATTAGCCATAAATGTAAACGGAAACACAATATTAGCAGCAATTGTTCAATAAATTACAATAAATGATAGGATAACGTATGAGACAAAGGCTACAGTTATACTGTATTAAAGTGTTAGACAGCATTTCATTCGTGTGTGCATGTTTGGTGTGACAGTAACCATTCTTTAAGCTGTTTTTTTTAAATGCATTAAAGGTGGAACTGTCTCTAATTTGGGTTGGGATACAAATCCAACCCCAAGCGGTGCAAATATAGTGTTGCTGTTGCAGCACACAGTAGTGCATAACATTGAGATGCATTTATCATGTATGCCCATGCAAAAATGATATCATGTAGTGGCATTGCGATGACAGCCCATGACTGAGTGGAAGGGAAGGGAGGGTTGCCAATTTGAATCCCCATCAGGGCAAGAGCTGGGGTGCCCCTGAGTGAAGTACCAAATCCTCATTGCTCATTGTTAATTGGACACTCTAAATTGACCCCAGCCTCAGGGGGCTACAGCCAGTGTTGAGCCAAAAAAGTGATATATGCCCATGCAAGCTCAGACGGCCTCTGTATCGCCCATTTTATGTACGACTACAGCTGCTTGATTCTCAATCAAACAGCCATGATCCAGAAATACACATAACTCTATGACCGGAGCAATAGCAAAGGACTGTCTTTGTCAAACGCTATAAACCACAAACACTTCTTTGGCAACAATTGTAACTAAAGGTTTTGCTATGGTCATAGAGTTATGTTTATTTAAATGTTTTGGCTGTTTGATTGAAAAATGAACAGCTGTAGCCGTACATTAACTGGGCGATACAGCGTCGACAAGCTGTCTGCGCTCCCACCGGCAGAATTCTCTTTTTGGCACATAATCACATGGGCACAACACCTGTTTCAAGCCTGTTGCGTCGGGAAGGACGCCCGGTGTAAAAATCATCCACCATGGTGACCCCGAGAGAGAGAGAAGTCAAAAGCAACAAAAGCAAAAAAAAAGTGGCTTTGTGATAACAACTTTTAAATGTGATTCTTCGGTCGTACACAGCCGTCAAAAATCAAACAGAAAGTGACGGGCAAACATGAAGTTAACAATGGGAGTTAGCAGCTAATATTCAGGAGTGGAGCAACCTAACTTCTACAAAGAACACCTAGCGCTACACTGAACAGGAACTTGTCAAGAATGAAAGCAATACAAATTAGTTAAAAATAAACTAGCTTAATATGTCACTCACCTTGCATTTAATCACCTTCCTGACTGATCTCAACAAGTCCTGGAAAATGAAAGTAGGCACCAAGCACCATGCAGGCCAATCTGCAGCAGCACCTCACTTTTTTTTCTTTTTTTTTAAAACGTCATTATTTTGTTTCAAAGAAAGTATTTCACAGTATTTTACAGCCACAAAAATGCATGCCATACAATTATTTTGATACAAATATGGAGGCATTTTCATCAGTGGAGTTTGACATGTTTTTGCAGGAAAACACTGTGTGATCCTACTGATCACATTAGGGAAGACAACACACTGTTACAATGACCCAGCATGCAGCCATCCTGAAACTGAGAAAGCTAAATGGAGCTCAGCTGCATTCTCCAGAATTCCGCTAAATGTTTAAACGTATAAAACCTTTTCACGCTCTCTCAAATTGGGCCCTTCAGTAAAATAAATGGCTGCCACTAACTAAGAGTACAACTATCCTTACCCCAATCACTCTAATCTCTAGTCTTTATAATAACCAGTCTAACAGTGATTAAATATGTTACGTTACACAACAAATACACAACTGCAAAACTGCAATACATAAGAGATGGTGTGTCGTATGATAAGAACACATATGATCTTTATTGTCCCAGAAAAGGAAATTTGTGTTCACAATCTACACATGTTCTTGTACGACAGGAAATGAAAAGGCCAAAGCATAATGTATACATATGGATCTACTACACACTAAACTAAGGAGTTGATCATAGAAAAAAAAGGACGTCCAGCCCATTTTCATCAGCAAGGAATGCATTTCTGGGGGTGCACAAAGAGGAGGACGTCACCTGGACCACTAACACAGCACAAGTATTAAGAAGGCACAACAGAGACTTTACCTCCTCATTGTCCTCAGGAAAAGCCCCTTCACAGAAACTACTTGACGCCTTCTGCCACTGCTCCAAAGAGACCATAATAATGTACTACATCTGTGTGTGGTTTGCCAGCTGCACAGCAGCAGAGAGGAAAGCGTGCACTAGTGGGTCGTCATCGCTGCACAGAAGATCATTGGTTGAGGCTTTGCAGTTCCAGCTGCCTCAAAATATTCCAGGATATATCCCTCCCAACTCAGACACTCTCTTTTTTAAAATGCTACCTTCGCTCAGGCAGTTCAGGTCAATCAGGACTGGGACAGGATGAACAGGATGAAGAACAGTTTTCACCACAGAGCCATCCATGCACCAAATGCTGCCTACAGGGACCAGGCAATGGAACAGTCCAATGTGAAATGATAATGACTGCGTGCCAGTGGACACAAATGCAGAGATGAATAACTGGAAGTGCAGGAGTCTGAAATTTCTTAGACTTTCGTCTTCGTAAGATATTTTTGACTGACCTTTTTATATTATATTATATTAGCAGCTCTCTGATGCTGTTTATTTTGTAAACAATTATAGTGTACAGATAATATCATGTATGTTGTGCTGCTATGCTATGGCTGAAAACAACATGTAATGATGAGGAGAAAACCAGGCACACAGGCAGAGGTCACAGCGGCCACAGACTCGCTCAGTAATAAAATGTACTGGAAACTGGCAACGGGAAACACAGGCGATATAGCTACACCGAATAGGGGGGGACAAAACAAGACATATGTGACACACACATACAGTAAGTGTAAATGCCCAAAATAACTGGACTAAAATACAAATCCCTGACATTGACACTCACAGAGCAATAAAAAGTTATGTAAGGCCATTCTGTCTTCTTTTTTTTTCAGCTTCACCCTTCAGGGGTTGCCACAGCGGATCATCACCCCCATCTTGTCCTCTCCCTTGTGTCCTGTCCTGTTATATTAAATGTCCTCATGTTCTCCTTCACTACATCCATGAACCTCTTCTGTGGTCTTTCTCTTTTCACCCTGCCCCGGCAGTTCCATCTTCAACCTCCTGTTTTCCCAATATAAGCACCATGCCTCCTCTGCACATGAACAAACCATGGCTGTCCCACTTTTTCTTAGCCATCCTCTTCCTTTGGATACTTTCCTGTACTTCCTCGTTGCAGTTTCCTTACCTTTTCTCCTCTGACCGAAGGAAACACCAAACACCTTCTTGGCTGTATCCCTCACCATGTTAGCTGTACATTTTCAGTCATCTGGTAACTCCTCACTACCTCAAAGAGCCTGTCACAAAGCCTTCCTGAACTCTGCACAACACTCTTCCTTTCCCACCCATTGTATCCTTGGCTCTGTCTTGACTCACTTCTTTTTCTTAGTTGCTGAAGTCATACTGCAGACGATGCTGCCAAAACACGTTCTCTCCTAGCATCACCTTGCGGTCTCCTTTCTCCTTCAAATTGCATCTCCTGCATAGTATATGTATGAGCATCTTCCGTCACTCTTAAGTCACACTATGCTCCGCCCTCTTCCTGAAATACATATTCACCACAACCATTTCCATCCTTTTCACAAACTCGATCACCATCTGTCCTTCCGCATTCCTCTCCTTAACCCCTGTACCTACCCAAAAACCTCTTTGTCACCTCTGTTCCCTTCACCACTGAGGTCTGCTCCAATCACCACCTCTCGGAATACTCTCTACCACTTTATCCACTTAACTACTCTCTCTTATCACTTTTTATTTATCTCTTTTTATTCAGAGTGTCAACCAGTGTTTATCCTTTCATCACATTGGTTTCTTCTTTCTTCTGTATGTAAAAGCACTTTGTAAATTGCTGTTTTTAAAAGTGCTACATAAATAAAGCTTTACTTACTCTTTCTGGACAACGGACAACCAACTTGCGCATTAGCACTGCTAACATTCAACATCACACCTTCAATTCCTAGCTTCAGACTCATGATTCTGTCTGACACCTGTTACCTCCAGAACACTCTTACAAACTCTTCCTCTAAGATTACCCCTAGACCATTTTGCTTTCTATTGAGACCACGCTAGAACAGTTTGAATCCGTTTTCTGATGCTCCTGGCCTTGCTTCCCTTCCACATGCTCTTGCACACACATAGCATATCATCACACTATCTCCCTTTACTAGTCATAGCCCCTATATTCACACTCCTATCCTTCCTTCTCTCTCACTGCCTCCTAACATGCCTTCCCGCTCTCCTTTTCTGTCTTCAGCCAACAGTACTGAAGGCACCCAATAGCAGTGATGGCTGTCTTTGTTAACCAGGGCCTCAGTAGATCCAGTATTGTTTTCAGTGAACTGTATATTTGATTTAACTAAGGTTTAATGCCAGACGCCCTTCCTGACACAACCCTTTCATTTATCCGGGCTTGGGACCAGCACTAGGAGACCACTGGATGTGGCCCCCTCAGTGGCTGGGTTGCCATTCTGTCTTGAAAGACTTTAAATAAATTGTGAATGTGGCCAAAGTGTCATTTATTGGGCTATATCTGTTCCAGAGTAATCTTAATTCATGTATTTAATGTGATGGGTAATACATGAATATGCATATGTATATATTTATATATATATACACATATATGATATTTAATGTGATGGGTAATACATGAATATACATATGTATGTATATATATATATATATATATATATATGTATCTATAAACTGTCCCTGCTACATACATAGACATATTTACGCATGCTGTTGCAGTGAAGAGAAGGAAAATGCTTTCTTGGGCCAATAGTTCATCACCACAGGGTGATACTAATTGATACAGTGAAGGGGGTAAATGCTTGTGGGGGCCAATAGCTCACCATCACAGGGTTATACTAATTGATACAAGAGGTGCTACACCTCCGGATGGCACGAGGCATTGAAGTCTCTCACACATGCTGTCTAACCATCAGAGTCTTGGAATTCTAACACGTGTTTGATTTTTATCCAGCTCCAACCCCGAAATTGAACGCACAAAATCGTGTTCAAAACACTGTTGTTTCATAATTAGAATGACAAACATGCAGGAATATGGGCAGGGATAAATAATTAACACTGCATTAACACCTATAACTAGTGCTAATTTCAATGTTTAATCAGGGTAGTAGTGTCTGTATTTTTTTCCCCTGTTGTGGAGTGTGGAGCTTGTAAGAATTTCAAGTTTACCAGGAATTGTGGGAGTGCACTGGTAAAGCTACAGCGGGCTACGTGTCTCTTCTTGAGTTAAAGTCTTTGCACATCAACATTTATGCAAATGAACAGCACATCGTTAACATTATTCAAATTAAGCTTGATGTGGTTGTGAATAAAGGATAGGGACCAAATAAATTGCTCCACTGGACAAACGGGTTGAGCCACCCAATTAGCTGCTGATCACTTTACTTAACAGGCTTTTTTTCATTGCACACATTTTGACAGGTCACAGATGGAAAGTTCCATTTAGCTTCTGCAGTTGCACGTTGCATGCTGGGTCACTGTCACAATGTTGTGATATTTAAACTTTCCAATTTCCACCATGAATGTTTCCACTAGTACTTTTCCTACTAGCATCATGTCATAGTGTCTGCTGTGAAAAAGTCCCATAAAAAGGGAAATGAAATAAATAGCTGGGTATATCTAATACTGAGAGTGCTACAATTATAAAGTCTAACTTGGGGTTAGGGTTGAAGTCTCCAAAAATGCTAATGAAAATACTGAAAAAGTCCACGATAGTACTTGTCCTGAGCAACACACTAGCTGAGTTTGAAATCAACTAGATGAGTGGTTGTTAAGTACATTTAAGACACAAATGCATACAGATATGACTTCTTTTTTTTTTTGGATTTGATTTGTAAGTCCAAGGATGTCATATCCTGTACAGCTTGTATAAGACCATGAGGCAAATTTGTGATTTAAGGCTTAAAACAATTACATTTCATTTGACTGAACTTGTTTACACAGAGAAACAGTTTGCCTGGACCCCAGCAAACTGGTTTGGTGCACTTGCCTGCAGCTGATCTGTATCTCTGACCATATTTTTAGTTCCAGTACGAAAGACATATTTTCAGAAATATTTTAACTGTGGAATATTCTACTTGATGCATACTATGCTACATCCCCCATGCCTTCTCTGTCACAAAAAACGTAGAATAAGTATTGAAAGTAGAAGTATTTGAAGAATTTAAACTCAAATTGGGTTCATTTTTGGCCTTTTAGCACCTTTGCTAGAGGGAAACACTGCCACAGATGGGAAACTATAAAAAAAGGAGACAAAAGCACTTAAGTCGGCACTGAATCTGCACTCACGCCTGTCACAATGAGGCATGTGTTTGGAACTGTTCCAAGAGGCATCCTGATATCAGTGTGAGCTGTTCCAGATAATACGCTTGTCAAACATTTGATTTCATTGGAGCCAAAAACAACATGCACTTGTTGTAAGACCACACTGGGGATGAGTCGAAGATGGGATAATGCTGTCACAGCTGTGTGTTGAGTTTTGTAATCATGGTGACCCCAGTAGAGGATCAGTCCAACTGGAATAATCAATGAAGCTTGTATCACATAATGTCTACACATTTAAATGTTAACATAGTTGGAAGGAAAGAACACTGTGTTAAGTATATAGTGATTTCTTAAAAAAAACGGTGATAATGGCTAATGTATAAAGCAAATGGCAACAGCAAAAACCTGTTTGCTGAATAGGTGAACACAGTTGACAGACAGGGCCGGGCTGCTGGTGTGACTAACTACGAGGCCGGTGGGCAGAGCAGTAAGAGCAACTGGGTGAGACAGGGTGGTGCTGCAGAGACAGATTACAAGCTCTCTGTGCACTGACACTATCAAAAGGACTCAATAACCCCAGGTCTTTCTGCTCCACCAAATCCCCCTGCTGGTGACAGTTGACAAAACTGCTGCATTGGCCGCTCACTCACTGTCTAGTTGATGATGGGATGGCACAGAGTGTTGCTGTCTGCATCCTATATCACTGGTCATGGAGATAAACCGGAAACCCTGCAAGCAGACAACACAATTATTTTGTTTCTTTATTAGATAGTTTATTTATAATTTGAAAGCACAGCAGTAAACGTAACAACAATAGCATTATTACTATTATAATAATAATAATAATAATAATAATAATAATAATAATAATAATTAGCATTATTATTAGTCGTAGTAGTAATAGTTGCATCTTACTACACAAGTAAAAGTTGGGACTACTCACTGGTACCGTTTGCTAAAATACAAACTTTTTAAATGCATGAACACATGCAGGCAAAGATCCGAGACACCTACAATAACAAACACCCACACATATAAGTAAACACAAAAGCAGATGTGATAAAACATAATTGCCCACTTTAGATTAGTTACTTTGTTGTAACGCAGACGATGAACCCGCGGTGATGTGGGCTAATATTTTGGTTTTGATTGCAGCTCTTGCAGCTGAGTTTTGAATTATGTCAAGTAAACAATAGGAGTTAGGCCAAAGCGCTTTACAGAAGAAAAAAACAAAAAAAAAATGTTTCGACAAGACAAAAAAATCCCCAAAATAGAACAAAGTATGAGTAACAAACAATAAAATTCAAGATGATGCACAATCAGATAATCAGAATTAAGAGGAAAAGCAGCACATGCCACATGTTCTGGAAGTCCACTGTTGTAGTAAATAATAGTCACAAAAAAGTTGTTTTAGAGAAAATGCAATTTCTGCCACTGACCAGATATATTATAGGTAAAACTAATCATGTCAGAAATCTGTGTTTCTGACCATGTGTTTGTATTACTGGTGTTAGTGCTTATCTTTCTGCGAAGTAAAAAAAAAAAAACTGAAGTTAAACGATGAGAGACAAGTTAATGAAGACTATATCATTCATTATAGGTTGCACAAATGAAATGATGATAAAACAATCTTGTAAAGTTTATGGAGCTTGGACTCAGAAGGGAAATAGCGAGAGTGAAGGTGTCTCGCCTGAGCAGTAGCTGGTAGCTCAGATAATAGTGGTGGTGATGATGGTTAATGATTTAAATCATTTAAGTTAAAGCCTATTTCCATTGAGCATTTAAAAAAAAAAACAACCTCCACTGGACATATTGCTGTAAACAATACATACACAAACTCAATTAGAAATAGATCTTTGTGCTAAGATAAACAATAAAAACATCATAAGAAGGAAATCATAAAATAACGTGCTCACAAAACAAGAGATACATGATTGTTTATTTATTTATGAGCAGCTGTCACTTATAAACGAATAACTTAAATGGATGACGAATGATGGATTTGATGAATCTGTGAATACTGGGCAGTGATGGGGAGGTGGACGATGTGTGTTCCAGCAGCATGGATGGATTAAAGCAGGCATAGAACAACATAGTTATAAAGGCAGCCAAAAGATAATATAACAGAGATGATGTGCTGCTGTGATAATTGATAGATGAGACCAGCTGATGGCTCATTTGAAGTCCAAAAATCCACCGAGAAACCAAATGGCCAAATGACTGAAAACCATGTCAGAAATAGAAATAACACACATTTGCAAAAGGGAAGAGGCAAGTCATAACAGTAGCTATCCTTTAAAGGTCAAATTCTATGCAGCCCACCTGGCCCACTAATATCACTGTGTCAGGCAGATGGCCAGGAGGCTGGGTAGACAGACGTTGGCCAAACCTCTGCAGGGTACAAACAGGAGGCAGAAGTGCAGAAGAGATGAAATCCCCCCCCCAAAAAAAAAAATATCAAAGTCAGAAATATGCCAAGTAGTAGAAAACTAAATTGTGTTACTGCAAAACCCAGTCGCTACATAACTATTACACTGTCACGTTTTTATGATTGAAGCACACATGCAAAATCGATAAAATTCGATTCCGAGCTTTTATTTACAGTAACATGAATCCCTGTTGATCACCATAGATGATAAGAATCTCTTTCATCTTTAATCAATCATGTCTTCACACTGCCTGTTTAGTTAAACATATGGACTGTGCATTTGAAGGTTGTTAAAAAATTAATTCACCTCACTTCGTTGAGAAAAAAATGATTCCAGAGAGATCTCATTTGGTGTTCTCTTATAATGATGCAGTAATCCTGGCTGTGTCAGTGTATAAGCTGAGGTGGAATGGCTCTCAATCTCACTCAGGTTCTAATGAGGCTTCACACAGTGTTTATAGTGAGATTTGCTCAGAATGTGTTTCAACCATATCATTACTGATTTCTGTAACAACCACTAGACGCATGAGTTTTCACAGATTTAGACAAGTAATTAATGCCTTTTTCCACCGCCTCCTATGAGGCCTCTTTCAGGCCTGGTATTATCATCAGTGAGCTGTGCTCCATTGCATGAAGACAGCTTTGAAGCTGTAGTTTGTAGAATGTAAATGAATGTTACATTCAAACTGATACCAGTTCACACAATGCTGCCTAATCATCGGCAAAGTGGAAGAAGAACACAGCTTGAGTAAAGTGAAACAGCTTCATACAGCAGCACTTTAGCTCAAAACACCACAATGTTCCACATGAAAAGTTTCATTTCAAGTGGATCCTACAACTAAAAATAAACCTGTACATTGAGTAGGAGTTCACACTAATCACAATATTGAAAATACATGCACCCATGTAACTCATGTAACTACATGTCATCTGTGTATGCACCTTTGCATCTCACAGCTCTAAGTTTCCATGATGCAGTCTGGACAAGTATCCCTACGGTGAAAGACAGATAAGAGACACATAAATGGCCAAAATACTTAAGACTACTCCATTTCTGTTACCCTCTGTGTGTGTGAGACTAAGGAGGGGCAAGAGAAAAACTAGGTCAAATCAGGACCGGAATATTGTAGTAATTAGTCCGAGGTCCAGAGGGGGCAATAGAGGTTCTGGCACTGGAACTTTGAGTACGATTCTTCTTACCTGGCATTAAAATGCTACCAGGATGCATCTCGTGTAAACCATATATGCTCAGATCTGGTGTCATCACCAGGAAATTGTTATCATTAGCCTCATTTCCTGTCCAAAGTAAAACATTGTTAAGTTAACATTGTACAGTACTAATACAGGGAGGTGCAGCCATGCAGCTGCAGTAGCTAAACATAGAGCAAATCTATGAACAAACTGACAACAGAGCAAAGCTGCAACACTGTCTTGGAAAACACATCCTTGCCTCTTACAGTATATTGTACACAAATTACAGTGTCAAACCTTCCATAGACTTGACCTGAAGAGAAAATCAGGGCTTCTTCAAAAAATACATTTGAGTGTGTCTGTGTGTGTGCGTGTGTGTTGGGGATATCTGAGCACATATTACAGCTGCTAAATGTGGAAGAATTGCTCCGTCAGACCTGTTTATAGCAAAGTCCAGCTCATTAAAAAGCCTAATTATCTACAGTATTGTGCTCGGTGGCTTACATATTCACTGCAGCGGATTTGTGAGTCTATGCTGAGCGCTTCCAGTCAGCAGGTTCATTATGATGACTAGAATAACCAACATCTAATTTGGGACTCTATTACAATGGCTGGCAGTGTTGGGACCCATCAGGAAGCCTATTTATTCAAGGTTGTGGTGTCGGCTAAAAGAATGTGCAGAACGGGCCTCATAAATACGGTAATTTCTCTCATTCTCCCTTCGTCTTCACTATTAATCTCATAATTATAATTGTCTATTTAATGAAAACCTACATCCAGGGGGACCCTTTGCATTTTATTTTTTTCAATATTTGAAGCCAAGTTAAAATTCCATGTCTGGCTCCACACTATGCAGTGCCATTTCTCCATCTCTGAAAATACATTGCAGAGCTAACTGACAGCACAGGCACAGTTGTTCAGGCTATGCAACACTTTTATATATCATGTTGTGTCAGTAATAAAGACTGTGCTCATTTCAGGAGCTGTGAAGTGGGGGACAATATGGAGGAGAGCGATGAGGACATTGCAGCATGAGTACCTGAAAGCCTTACAGAGCCCCATCACTTACAATTAAAATACACAGTGGCAATCAGACATGTAATACATGCTTCAGTAATGAATGGGCATGTAATCGAATGCAATGGACCTATTTTTACATCACCATGATGGCACTCTGGTTAAGGATGTGTCTCCAGTACCCAGTGTCAATTAATAGCATGTACAGTAGAGGGACTGAAAGGACACATGAGGAACATGAGTAAGTGAAATGTTACTGCAGTGAAACCAAAACCAACCAGCCTGTCATACACATTATATACTCAGCTCCCTTTGCCAAAGGCAGAATCATTGTAATCAAGTTGAAAGTATTGCATTGTTTGTTTGTTTTCTAATCTCATTCAGAGCAGGACAGGTAGTCCCCACGGGGACCAAAGTCCAATAGTACCAATTTTCTGAAGTCCTGGTTAGGTTTAGGGGTGACATTTGAATTCTGGTAAGGTAAAAGGGAAAGTTCATCATGCTACAGTAAATCCTGATCTGGCTTCCATTTTCACTGTGGTGATGTCGAAGTATGCGCCACATTGAACACTCTGCAACATGCTGACATTATTTATTAAAAGATAAATAAATGGCCTGTAATCCTTTTGTACAATATACATTGTGTGTTTTCTATTTCATGGTGACTAATGAACTTGTCATCGATGGCAGTGTGTCTTGCTCCCCCCCCTGAAGTGCTGGACCTCTGTGCTAGTGTGCTTGACCCAGAGAAGGGTGCCAATAACGGAAATAACACAGACCTACTTAATTAAACTCAATGGTGCTGTCGCTGTAGATTACTCCATTAATGGTTTATAAGTGGATATTTAGTAGGTTTAACACTTTAAAAAGTAATTAATCAGATTTTATAATACATCAGATAAAAATCAACAGGGAGTTGTTGCTACCCAACATTGAGCACCGTTTTCTATAGTTTTTTATAACTCTAGTCCCTGTGTAAATGATAGTAACTCATAAGTGAATGATGATGTTTATTATACTTTACATACCTAACTCATATTTACCTTTTACAAATAGTAAGTCATTAATGTGCAGTAAGCAGCATCAGAATCATGCAAAATAGTGAGATGGTATCATAGTGTGAAAACTGTTACACCTGGTCTTTAGTTGTATATGAATTATCTATGTAACGTGTTATCAACCAAATTACCTAATAAACAAACAAACAAAAAACATGTATAAATCATGTATATGGGCACTTATGGTAAGTGGTACTAATTATTAAAGACAGGATTTGGTTAGGCTGCCCAAATCAATTAAATTCAATGCAGTGTCCTAAAAGGTTGTGTGTTTGTGTGTGCATGTGTGTGTACCTGTGTTTGCTACCTTTTTATGACCTTTTCTGGCATAATCACTGATCTTGTCAGGATCAGTACTCATCATGGAGACCAAAACCTGCTTTAATGAGGAAGAACCTCATTTCTGAGGAGCTCATGACTCATCTCTGTGGTTAGGTTAGAGGTAGGTTTAGGCATTAACTGGTTTCATGGTTATGGTTAGAGATAATGCTTTGTCGAGGCTCTCCAAATGAATGAAAGTCAATGCAGTGTCCGTAAAGGGACAGCTGCCACAACCTGTAAGTGTGTGTACATGCTTGATACATTTTATTCTTCTGAGACACAGTACAGTGTACACACATCACTGTTTCACCCCATTTTGCTGGGTGACATGTTCCCTCATTGCCCTGAACACAAACTGTGTGATTTATTTTGACTTATGGCACATTTCCACCAGCTCTGCTCGCTTCGTCTCGCCACGCCATGGCGTTTCCACTAGCATAGTATGGTAGCAAGTACTTTTTTAACTATCCTAAAAATGTGGGTTAATCTCCAACACAAATTACAGATAGATACCACTGTAGTCTATGGAGTAGGAGGCTGTACTCCGGAGACGTGTGGACAGAAATCAAAGCTGAACAGTGCCGAATTTTAGATAAGTTCTAACTTCTTAACAATCCTAAAACATGGGTTAATCATCGTGCCATGTCGTGCCGTGCCGAGACGGTGTAGAGCTGGTGGAAATACGCCATTAGATTGGTGAAGCGAATCCAGTCAGCACATGGCCAGTTGAACTAAGTGGTTCTCTGGCTGGGCTAACGTTTCACTCATGGCCTAAAAACTTGTGCTCCAGCTGTATCATCAGCATCGAAAAGGAGAGGCAGGTAGATGATCTCTTTGTAATGTCATATTTTCCATATGAGTAAGTGGTACATGTCACACAATGCAGGGTAGGGCATGGAAGAAGGGAGGGAAGCGGCATGGAGCAGCGGTGGGGGTATAGGCGGACTCATCCTGCCACTCCACTGGGAGGAGGATAACACTTGCAGCATGACTGCTTTCCATGACAATAAGAGATGGCTCATTTTGTTTGCTGGAGAGACATCCCCAAAAACAGTTTCTCAATTATGCTGAAAATGTGGAAAATAAATAACTAATGTGGTGGTGTAAACAGGCAGTGCTGGCCACGCACATACAGTAAATGGATGGGGAAGTGAGTGCAGAACTCCTCAGCAAAGAGGCAAGTTAAAGAAAGATGATAGCTGCTGGGCCAGAAGAAACACACTGTAAAACAACACACACACTTCCTGAGATAAATTACCACCAACACATACCAGTGCAGATAATATAGAGACACAATAGTCACCACTAACAGGACTAACTATAGTCACTGACAGCTTGAGGCTACTCTTATAACCCATTTCCACACAACTAAATGAACATGTTTCTGGATAACATGATTTAGACAAACCGACAGCGATGTAGTTTGTGTAAGTAATTCATTCAGAAATGATGCAACTAATAAAATCTCTCTGCTATAAAATATGAGTAACAACTTGGTTTTGTAAAGTCATTCAGTATATGTAATGGTACAAAAGCGGCAGTGAAAAGGTAGAGTCAAAGATCAGGCAAAAATGTCACACATTATGAAAACAGGAAAAAACACAGCAATTTCAAATGAGACAGGTGAATATAATAAAAGTAGGACATGAAAAAAAGCAAAACTATCTGAATTGAGAGCACATAATCAAAAAGTCAACAAAGATGAGTAAAATACAAAAAGATAACCTTTTCAGATGACACCAAAACAGAAATATAAATACAAAAGTGCAATGCACATCAAAGCAACCGAAAAAAAGAAAAAAAAAACTAAATACAAAACAAAATAATACATCACATCAATTTTAACACACTGATAGCAGTTAAAAGTTCATATTATTGAGAATATGAATGTCTACACTACACGCTGAAGCCTTATCCCTATGTGGGCAAATAGGAAAGCCATTGCACTGCTTTTAACTTCCCATCTGATCAATCAGCTTACAGCTAAATGAATATCATCAAATTGATGGCTGGCTTGAACTACTTTCCATTTAAAGTAGTTGGCAACACTGCAAATAATGCCAAGTGATTGTTGACCAGCATTTTTGTTTGAAATGCCCATTCCTAGTGGCTACTCAACTGCTGTGTCATAAATGTAATGGTTAGGAGCACTCCGATGCAATCAGTCTATTCAACTCACTAAATTATTTATGCATTCAGCTGTACATTTGACTCATCAGTTGGCCTGTTATTGACATCTGCCATTTCTGGGACTCCACACACCTCAGAGGAAAGTGAAACACAAAGCAAGTAAATATTTTAATTTCCTGCACAGTTTTATCTTATTTTATTTAATTCTTTCATATTTTGTTTTAGACCAGTTTTAAATAACAAAGAGGGATGAATGTGCAAGTTATCTGCCGAGTGTGCCTTCAGATCTACAGAGCTCATATGCAGCTCAGAGGAAATTGAAGGTGCGGTTGCTGACACTACCTTGTGACATGCAGACAGGTATGAATGTTTGCAGATATCACAGGCAGTCAGATCACAGGATGTTTTGCCTTGGGGCAGATAATCAGCTGCTGCTTTGTGCATCATGGCCCCATGTTGTTGCCTGTGTGCTCTGTACTCTGTGTATTTTATTTTATCTATAAACCTTTACAACAAAAGTGTAAAGGTTTTTAAACAAGTGTTGTTTTTTAATAATAAAATAAACTGATCCTAATAAGGCAGTATTATATGACAAAGTTGATACTGTTTTTAATTGTAGTTTAGTTATGACAATTACATACACGCTATTATCATGTTATGATTGTACTGCAAGTACACAAGTTGTATGTTTCAATTCTATTTTTGTGTTTTAAGTCATATAAATGCCTGTTTTCACAGAAATTGTGACACAAGAACTATGACTACAGCTTATAAAGTATGCATTTTAAGTAGAAGTACTTAACAATTGGAAAAGTGCTCCAAAATGCAGTAAATGCAACATGTATGCAGTGCGGAATGTGTGCATTAAATAGGGACAGTGAGGCTGAGATACTGCAGGAAAATAAACACCATGTACTGCTCTTCTTTCCACCATTAAATATGCTTCTCTGAAGTGCAGTATTAAGATACTGCACTTAATTTAGATTAATTAATCACAAAGTGTGTTATAACTTTTTAAGTGCTTTAATTATTGTTTACACATGAGAGAAGCCATTTGTAAAATCAATAAATGACAAATAAAAGTAAAGGATGTGCTTGTGTGTTGGTCTCCTTTATTTATGGCCACAATCATTGTCTGTCTTAATTCAAAGTGATAGTGTCCACTGAGAACCATATTGTCAATAAGAGTAAACCTGCTTGGGTCTAGGCTACATAGGCGCAAGAGGACCACACAGAGCAGCCAGCTCTGACTAGATGTAAGTGCATTACAAAAAAAAAAAAAAACTGGAATATCCATTTAGCAATCATCAATTCAGTCATCAATTTTGTCAAACGCAAAGCACAGGGTTCTTGATATATGCAAAGAAACACTGATTATGTTGATGGTTCAGTGTCACATGCAAAACCTTTGTTATTTGTTATAAGTATTGAAAAAATATGTGTTGTCTCAGAGAACACCTCCCAATGATAACGACCCTGCAGTTCAATGCAGCCACGGACACATGCAGTTTCCGTCTGTTGATCTTTCAAACACTTATTGCATGCAGTTGTTGAGTTTAAAGAATTTGAAATGTAATATCACCACTGTAACCATTGACCACCCAGATACAAATCTAATAAAGTCTATTTATTATTTTTTATTTTTTTGTTAATAAGACTGAAACTAAAATGTGAAAGTGTTCTCTTGACATTCCGCAAAACCCTTGAGTCCAAGCACCAATGGGTATGCCAGATGTTTTGAAATTCCCTGAATGATCTTCATAAACCATGTTATAAAAACATGCAGGACGGTGGTCCCCGAGGAGCAGGATTGGGAAATGTTGTTCTCCTTTCACTCTATTTGTGTTTTTCTCTCTTTTTGGACTATTTGGAACCATATGGTACATTCTTGGACCTTGACCCACATCAGAAGATGGAACAATGAATTAAATAATTAAAAATATAAATATAGGCGAGTAATTATTGCTTGTCAAAGTGTACATCCAAACTACTACTATGGGCCCATCAAATACTAATCACCTTTAAGGTACCAAACTCAAAACATCATGATCTCTCACCTGATTATGCATAGTATAAGTCATAAGAAAGACTTTCTGTATTAACCATAGGGCCCATTATTTGTAATCACGACATTGGAAGTTCTAAGCACTTTTCTGGAACACAACCTAAAACAATACACACAAGGATTGTGACAGCACTCTCCTCTCAGTACTCTACTGTCATAAATATGTTTCCTGATATCTTGTAAGAATGAATGTTACACATTGCATCATTGAACCAAACACACAGCAATTTAGTGTTATGACAAACTAGAATTCATACGTCACTCATGCAAAGTCACAGTGCTAGATGATATTTATTGTGTTCACATGCTATGCTGCTTCATTAATCATAGCTTCTTCACCACACATCTGGCTGATGATGGCTTATATAGGTGTCGTGCTGTCTGCCTGTGTGCCGCAACCCTTCAGTCGATCAGTATGTGGAAAGCTTCTGAACTTCACATTTTCTTTTTCTCTAGACATCATGTAAAAACACTTCAGTCTCCAGCCAAAACAATGACATAATCAGCACTGCTTCATGAGATATTCAGCCTCAGACATTAATCAAAACCAGTCTGTGGTTTTGAGGTCAGACTGGGTTGTCTTATAAGAATTACAGTTTAGCAGTGGGGACACAGTTAGTGCTCACATATCCTTTATTTCAACACACGGGCCTTGTGTTGTGTTGTGTGGTTTTGGGTTGTGTGGTTTTGGGTTGTGTGCACTGTAAGTCATCCACCAAGCAACGCTATCAACTGACAGGAGTGATGGAGGAGAAAACACAGCACCCATTTACATCATGGAGCACCTTAATGAAAACACTGAGAGAAATGCATGAACACACACACACACACACACACACACACACACACACACACACACGCACACACACAGGAGAAATCGAGATTGAAACAAGCACCCACACATGGACAAAACACACATACAAACCTGCAAATAAGCCCACCAGTGAGTGACACAAAGTGCCAGAATAAATCTCCTCTTGACAAGACAGAAAACAAAAACTAATATTGCTTGAATAATCGCTGTAGAGAGGTTTAATAAACCAGTTCAGATGTAATAAAGTATAATTATGAGTAATGATGGTTCCCGTTTGCATAGAGTTTGCGTGGACCTAGTGAGAACGCAAATATGAGTTTCTTTACACACAATCCACACAATGTTGTGGTTTTAAATTTTAACACTTACATTTCCTTTCTTATACCAACATCTACAAACAGTTGGTCACAGATTGAGATTCTGATTTGAATAACTTTGCAGTCATTTTTGCAAACATGTTAATGCACAGCTTGTTGTCCATGAAAACATTATCTGGATAATGTGACCGATGCTTTGGTCATGGAGGTGAGTAGGAACCAAGTCCTTCTGACATACTGTTGCTTCAGAAGCCCACTGTATACATGGAAGAACCTTTTGGAAAGACAACCACCTCAACAGCTCAACAGCTTATTGTTGTGGCTCATCTGTACATTGGTCCAGCTGTGCAACAGTGGAAAACAACTATGGATATACCTAACACATTACAACCACTTACAGGTTTGAAAGCTGTCCATCATGCAAGAACTTTTCATATACACAGATTTGCTCTTCAAGTCAGGGGATATTTTTTTAAAAAATTTCATTTCATTTGTGTTTTGCATTTTTGATTGTGAAACGTTAGAATTGTAAACATATAAGGAGCATAATGCACTATTTTTTCTTCTAAAATAGAAGTCGACTATAGTATACTAGTATACTGCCTCCTCTGTGCACAGCCTCCCCTGCTATAATTTGTCACTAAACACTCCTGGTAACTTCTGCAGACACTGACTGTAGATACACATTTGGCAGACAGTTTATCGGAAACAGTCAGGCTGTCTTATTGAAAACCAAGGAGTGACTGTGCATATAGTCACCTGAGAACAGTAACTTGTGTAACATAGTAAAATGTTTTAGGGCAACTGGTAAACTTATTCTGACTGTTTCAAAGTAAAGTGCCATTGCTTTTAATGAGAAGATGCAACTGTAAGAATACAATCAGGTCTGTATTTACACTAACTTAAACTTAAGTCTTCTACAGGTACCACGCATAATCTCATTTTATATCGAGTATCACTAGTAAATTGCTGCTTGTTATTGGCAGCATATGCATCCTTGGTTCCAATGGTTCATCATGGTACCTTTTACTGATTTTTGGGAGTCCTTTTATTTTCCTTTGATTAACCAGATGTTGGTTTTCCAAGCTCTAAGAGTGACTCAGGAGAAATGACTGCATTCACTAATTATCATATTTTTCATTATTCTGCACACGTTGTTTATGGAGTGTCAAAACTTCCTACATAAAAAATCACCTCATAATTGAATGGGCAGACTGTCATAATATATACTTTGCTGGTCACACTCATGCTACCACACAACTGTCACATTTTCACACCATTGGTAACAGTAGGAATCTTCAGCTTGTTGTTGGATAGATAGTTTTGCATCTGGTTCTTTATTCTTTTTTTCATGTCAGTCCAAGCAGGAGGCAAAAACAAAGCCACTGCTCATTGTGTTGGCCTGCAAACACTACATCTGGTGGGATGTATTAAAACAAATGTGCTCTGTGACCAAGGCTCCCTCAGCTCAAGCTGTCCTGTTGTATTTGCTCTCTCTCTCTGTGGCACAGAAGAGGCTGATGAGTTTAGCGGCACATCTGGAGGAGGCCGATGGGAGATGAGGTTTTAATTATAAAACACAGTCTCAACTGAAGAGAAGGAGGCCACCCCTAAATTGTTCAGAGAACATATCTGGGTAGATGCAAATTCAGATGTGTTGTCCACACTCGGCAAACAAACACAATGTGAAAAACAACCCCCAGACATGAATGACACATTGCATCACTTATTCTTACATTTTCATAATTTTGCAACATTGAGACATTTAGTTGTGATGTACAGTAAGTAGCTTTACCTTTTATAGAGAATATTTAAATAAACTTCCACATTGGCACAACAATTAAACCAGGACAAGAAGAGAGACACAGTGATTACAGCTGTTTACAGGTGATTTGAAGGATTTATAAACAAAATTAAAAAATCCTACAATCCAAAAAGTAAGAGAAACACCTTAAATAACCGTAACTTCCTCATAATACACCTTGAAATGGAGAAAATCAAGGATGTTCTCATGCTCCAGCAAACAAAGTAAGAGGCTACAAGGCCTCAATCCTGGCCTCTGAAATTCCTGGTGTGGCCTCAAACAGTGTAAGTAAGTTTTTTTTTGTTTTTTTTAAATCACTGATGTTAGAGAGATTCCTCCCTGACACAAGGTGATAGAAGGAGACTGTCATCTAATGGACAGCAGAATATAATGTCTCAGAATATTATGTCACACAATGGAAGGTCCAAGGTCTCGCTCTCTCTCTATTTCTGACTGTTGACACAAAGCTATCTAAAACTCAAAAAGGGTTACTTTTCTAAAGAATATGAATTTATACTTTTTTTACATTTAAAGTACATACTGTTTCCATTTTACATCCATTTTCATTGTTGATGTTGGCTGAGGATAACCAGAGCCTATCTTCATGTACTTCAGTGTGTGTACTTTGCGAATACGTGTCATAAATGGCCAAGTTTCTTAAAAAAATGCACACCTTATTATTAATAGTTAAAATACAAATAAAAAAAATAAACAAACAACTGAAGCTGCAGTCAGACTGAGTCAAGCTCTCAAGTTTGGGTTATTGAATACAAAGAAGAAAGAACAAAGTAGTGTCTATAATTTATCATATATGAAACATGTACAAGTGAAAAGTTAAACATCAAAGGCAAACACTATGCTGGATACGACATTCACACTTGGCAATAGAACGTATGTGTGGTATAAATAAATAAAAAAGTGAGTTCATTTTTAATTGCTGTACTGACACTACCCTTTGCATTAAAGTGTAAGTGGTGCAGTGGTTAACACGGCCTCCTCAAAGCAAGAAAAACGTGGATTTAGACCTGCCCGTTAACTGGGGCCACGTTGTATACCTGTGGGGCTTTTCTGCAGCTTCCGACCACACATACAGGTAAGTTTGTGAGTTTGAAAGTGAACATCAGATGTCCTATCTTATCCATGTCATGGAATAAATGACATTTTCCCCATGCATTTAAAGTATCACTTAGATTTGGGATGGAGGCTCTCCGTCTTAAGCCCAACCTACCAGATAAGCACGGGCAGACCCACAAAGTTGAGCTTTTCTCAACTACTACAAAGTGTCTCAGAAATAGGCAGTTTCAGGCAGAGATGGATCTAAATATAGCTTGATTCATCGTAGGGAATGTCTTTTAACTTTGATAGATGCTAATTCCCAGTGTCTTTTCATTTGAATAATAATCATATTGTCAATGGTATATCCACCCACAAATGCATTGTCTGACAATTGCTTACAATTAATTTGTCAAACCGCTGTCTCCATTTTTAAGACCTCCATGGTTTATTAATGTTACAACTTTGATCTATTTCCTTATTTTTAAACCAAACAGAGTGACTCATAGCTGTCAGAGTCAGCACATTCCACCAGTGAAGATGTTTGTGTGGCCACACATGATTGACCCCCCTCTCCTTGTAATCTGATCCAGTGCTGCCCTTTGAGGTGCCTGCTGTCCAGTGTAAGCTGGCTGTGACAGCTCCGTGGGGGCTTGGCTGACATATCTGCCTGACTCCTGAATGACCAAGAAACAAAGAGCCCCTTCCTTAGCCTCAGGATCAACATGATTATAAACACACCAGCAAAGCAGAGGAAAAGGAAAAAAAGACAAAAAGTCAGCGCTCGCCATCACCTGCGGCGCAGAGAAGCCAAGTGACCTGGTTTTGTTTGTGTCGTTGTTAGCATGCAAACACCAGTGATCCTTGCACAGATGGGCTGTACAGAGCAGGGGAAGGGGGTCATTGGTGTCACAAATCTTTTTAAAGTGTCCTGAGGAGAAACAAGAGGGGATGATAAGACCAATGATGGCTGGCAAAATATCGAGGACAATCTATTGGTGAAGCTGAATTGTTTTTATCAAATATTTCCTCAAAATATGATGGAGTCAATATGAAATGCATTGATGCACTCTTTTTAATCAGGTTCCTGCTTATCTATCCAAGATTGTCCAGCCCATCACATACCCTCTAGCTCACTTATCTTTCCTGAGCCCAATTTCTCTCTACTACTACCTCCATGAGCTCATGGGTGACAGGGACTTAAGTGTGGTAGTGCTGAACCTCTGGAAGGCTTCCCCTCTGAGTTTGAACCACTTGAATCACTTCTTTTGCTAAGCATAATTAAACCATTCATTGCAACTAATTGGAATATAGGTAGACTTGGTGCTCCCTAGACTGGACAAGCTGCATGCTAAGTCAAACAGGCAGCACAGTGAAGGAACATTCAAAAAAACTTTTGAACCTGTTAGACTTATCTAGACAAGTGGAGGCTGCGGTGACGGTGGTGAAGCTTTGTTAGCAGCAGCAGTGTGAGGCAGCATTGGTATTGCCAGAAATGAGTGCGGGAGGAGTGTTATTTAAATTTCACTAATTCCTTAGGTTTCTTGAAAGGTGCTTACAAAGAAAAAGCATGATTATTATCATTGAAACGGTGCTACATCAACATTGTAGCTCTGTAAGTTTGAATTGTTATTATTTGATCCTAATCATTCAATATGTCTGCTTGCTTCTCTGCATTTTACTGATGAAGCTATATCAATTTTGCTGTGCCCTAAGACCTTACTCAAACATTGCAATTGACACAAATATGAACAATTATTCAGTTTTCTGTTGAAAAGGTGAACGTGTAATCTGAGGCCAAAGCAGAATGTCAAAGTCAGGAATAAGTTCTTCAGTTACAGGAGACTGTGTAATTGAAGTGACAAGGACAGTAAATCTTGTTGGCTTCTGACCCAGGAAGCTGGCCAAGTGAATTAATTTGAACACAAAACAAAGCCTCACCTGCAAGTCAAATGTCAGCACTTGAGTCAAAAGTGCCTCAACTCAGTTTGAAGTTGTCTGACAAGCCTGTCCATAAAGCTCACATACTCCATCCATCTTGCCACAACAAGGACTCGCACCTGTCTTCTACAGGGATGCAACATTTAAATCTGTGTTTCGTTCCAAGCAGGAATATAAGCTGCTAAATTGTGAAGGTGGTTATGATCCAAGAGATCAGTTTATGTACACATTACACACACACACACATATATACATATATATATATATATATACACATATATATATATACACACATATGTATATATATATATATCCATCTGTATTTTCAGTCACTGGGTCAAAGCAATGCATCATTCTAACAAAATATTTATAATCCAACATATCCATTACTTTTTGCTATTGTAAAAGCATACATTTATTCTTGTATGTTTGAACCGAAGTTAAACTGAATACTATCCACATATTACGACTAGGACTAGGAAAAAGTAGTTTAATTTGTCTCCAGTAATGTTTACCAATGAACTATTTTATTTTCCTTTGTCTACATTCCTTGCATTGTGTTAATGTTACACAAGTGCTAGCTGGCATAAATGTTGCATCGCAATGGTGTTCTCACCAAATTTACCATTTGTATAAATAGAAGTTGAGACCCATTTGAATGTATACCAATGTAAGAAAAAAGGTATTCAAATGTATCCACTGGCCCTGGAATTGTGTTACCATAACAGCATGGTGATAGACACTTAATCAATAATTTTAAGCAAATGCATAATTTAAAAAAAGAACAAAACTCAAGTTATCTTTGCCTTAGCATCTGCTGATGTGCATCATGAGATTGCTGGATAACAAGCACTGTCTCTTTGCAAATTCTAACCCTTTCCCCACTCATCACTTATAAACTCAGAAAACAGATTTAATGTTACTAATTATAAATTTAAATAGGATTACTAGATGTGCATAATCAGCTTTTGGTCTAATGAATTCTTTGAGTAAGAAGATACCTAATCACATTATGTGTTTGTGTTGCCGGGGACATTTGCATGACAGGATCAGAGTGGAGCCCAGTGCACTTCATCTCAGAGGGAATTTGGCCATTAAGCATGTTGTATTCTGATATGGTTCTTAATCCATCTCTCCAAGTGTAACCTTCAGCAGCACAAAGTAGCAACGCCACAATATAGACTGTGTTCTCTATTTCATTCAGTGATGCTACAATTGGAGCATCACCCTGCAATCCCTTGCCCTCTGTTGAAACCATACAGACAAAGAGAGGTAATTTGCAGGCCAAATGACTTCACACCCCATGCATCTCCATTACATGGTCAAGCATGTTTCTTGGCTCTAGTCAATTATTTAACAGTGCCATCTCCTGAGGCCCCCATATTCGCGCTGATTAAATGTGTGTTAATTGATAGAACAACCCTAATTGAACTTCTTCTAAACTGCATCAACCGTGGAGGCTTGTAAAATGAGTGGGGTGAATGCAGAGCTCCACATTACAGAGGCAGAGAATGCCTTGGTATAATGCTTGCCTGAAGGATTTGAAAAGACATTCACCTTTGAAGGCATATTGCTATATCTTTATCATTAACACCAAACACAGAGCACATTTTTGTGATCATTACTAGGTACTGTGGGATTGTTGGTGTTAACTTGTGTTACTCATATAAGTCAACGCAATCTACTATTTTGTAACATCAAGGTTTAGCCATAGCTCAAATTTCTCTGGCAGCATAAACTAAACAATGCATTTGTCTGAGGTTGATGCTGATAGGAGACATTTCTATAGTCTGTGGCTTGTATTCAATATGAAAACATCAATATTTACAGTCAAAAGTGACAATTAGACTATTTAAAAAGGAAATAACTTCAACAACAGCAGCATATGGGCTCATAATTGAGGTGTAAATTGAGAAATACATCTCCCTGGCTAAAAAATGTATCTCAGCATGGAGGAGATATACAAGGTGAAAGCAGCACTTGAGAAGTTAAGCACAAAGCCAAGAACTGATTATCATTCCAAGAAGAGAACAAGCACATTATTCAAACAAATCACTTGTGGAAATCATGCAAATTAATGCAAGATTTTTAAAAAAACTCTGGCTGGTTGAAAATGATGATTAATAGACTAGAATGTTTTGTTTTTTTTCTTCCATTTTTTTTTCTTGCACAATGAGAAAGGATAGGCAAAGTGAATAGTCAACAAGGATTCATGACCTCCCCCTCACTAGGTTCAACTCCATACCTACTTAATTTTGAACTAAGCATCTGTGCGATGCTGGGAGAGGAAGACATGATCATCAGCCAAACTAAATGAACAAACAATCCTGCACAGTGACAAGTTTCGGTAAACTTTGGCATTTGTCTTATGTGCATTTAAAATAGCTGGCTAATATGGCTTTCATTTCAAGCCCGAGTTAACTTCAGCAAAATACCGCATCTGTTGCCAAGCAACAACAGGAAGCTTTAGAATGGGTTCCATGGAACAGTGAATGTTGTGGTTCGGGGGGTTGGACCGCTGAATGATGTCATCATCATCAATCGCTGACAGCTGACACATTGAGCGAATTAGTGCAAATTCTTGATGCAGAGATGATATGTGTAATACGTTTGTATTTCAGGAAATAATGAGTTTTTTTTATAAAGTTTTGGAAAAAGCAAGTTGTAGAAGTAAGGTGAACAATCCCTTCAATGCCTACGAACACTGACAAAAGTTGCTCAGACTGTAGAGAAGAGTGAACACAGTTTGACATGAATGCTTTATTCTTCAGACTAAAACAAAACCCCATTTTTGTCAGATAGATTTTATAACACCTAAAGTGGATAATCCAGCAAAACCAACATTTTGATGTATAAGTACTTTTCTCTGAATGAGACTGGAATATCTGTGCTTAAAATGTCATTTAATCCAGTGATCCATTTGTGTGCCTCTGACAACCAACCATTTCTGGAAAGTTTTTCGGCTGTTTGTCTGTTCACATTCTTGTGAAGCCCTTTATAAAAGAATCCATTCAGATTTTGAAGAAACTTGACAATGGATGTACATTAAGTAATGTTTATCTATTCTATGTTGGTGGTTCAGTAAGAATTTCCGTCATGATGGATGTATTTTCAAATTCCACACAAATGTTCACTTGGACTCATGAGCATGTTTTTGCCCTCTTAAATATTAAGTTCCTCATACGTCAACAAGTGCATGTTGAAGGAATGAAGAGACAATCGTAAAGACTGAAACTGCCAAGGCATAGAATAGGGCTTTTGCTTATTTCTTTTTGTTATCGGAGTCTTAAAATAATGTCCCTAAAGCAATCACCCATCACAATGTTTCACAGTCAAGTCAGAGAGAAACAATGACACAGACATTGACTGAAAAATGGAGACTGATGGTACTGCAAATCACTGTGAGAGACAGAAGTGCAGTCATTCTGAAGCTAAGACTTGATGCTCTGGTATTTAAAACCTGCATTAACATCTAAACCCTCAACTGCTTTTGTTTGAATTTCAGTCCATTCATCCACAAGTTATTAGTCTTTCTAAGCTTTGTGCAATGGCCCATTTATCCAAATTAGATCTATAACACAACACAATGTGCTCCACCTAAATGCTTTCTGAAGCCACTGTATGCCATTAATTGCTATGGCAAAATGTCAAACACCACTTGGGAGTCTGGGAACTGATTTTTTCAATACACCCTGTTTGATAGCAATAATATATATATATATACATATATATATATATATATATATATCAGATACAGAATTATGGTATGGTTTGAGTTTACCATGACTCATGTATTCAGTCATTGATTATTGAATATTGCTTGGCCATTTCTGTCTTACTCCTATAATCCATAAGCTTCATAATCAGTCCAACTCTTTCTGTTATATACTGTACTTAGCATCACTCACCACTCAGTATTTGTTTATGCCCCAAAACTTCTAATGAATCTGAAAGTATGACAAACTTTCATACGGATACTACATATGACTCCGGCTCCCCTCATGACCCTCAAAGAATAAGTGGTCAAGGATGAATGGAAACAACGAGAGGTCCTGACCCTGAAGTCAAGAAACTGATTCAAATTGAGTTGTTGATAATTAGGTGTCTTTCAGCCATGATGACTTGGAGGTGAGTGGATTAAACACTCTTCCTGGCTTGTTTATTAAGTACACAGGATACATACAGTATGTAGCAGTATTTGTACCCAGTGTGGTCATCAGCTGCTCCCACCCATATGTTTCTGTTTAATGTGTTGTGCGTTCAGAGATGGTCTTCTGCATACCTTGGTTGTAATGAGCGATTTCTGACATTAACAAGGCATTTCTGCCCAAGAATACTGGGTATTGAAAATAACCATTGTTGTTATTTGTGCTGGCGGAAGACACACGGCACACTAGCTCGCTGATGCTGCGTTGTTGTAGCAAGTGATATCAGCCCCTGCTTGAAAAAAGATCCTTGAAGATAGAAGATAAACTCAGTGGAGCAATGTGTCGACTTGAATGTTCTGCACGAACAGATAGAATATGAAGTCATTTGCTAACGTCCATTTTGTAGGTTGCAAGTTAGTTACATTGGAGCTTTGATAGTCTATGTCTGTCTACCATCATTGCATGATGTTTTAATATATAATGTAATATGCAATTTCTATTAAATATAGTGCAGTTTTGGTGGTCTGGACTGAAATTGTAGCTTCTTATAAAAAAAAAACCATAATTTTTAAATCCTTTTGGTCATCTTCTATCCATCTCTCTGTCCAAATACTGTATCTAAGTGCACAAAAGTCACTGCTCATCTCCAGATTTAGGTCTGTCAGGTGTTTAACTGCAAACACACACTTAAAGCCACAAACAGTACTGAGCTCAGCTGGCCCACCTCTCACCTGTAAGTAATGAAAGGATGAATCCAGACACAGCAGGCCTTCTGTTGACCAGAGCAAAGGGCAGCTCTGTCCGTATAGGAACACAGCCGAAGCCTTGATGAGATGCCGTACAAAGAGCAGGGTCATCGTGTCCCGTTGCCTCACAGGTCTGGAAGAGGCACAGAGACAGCAGGTGGTCGATAACATCAGACTGAACAAGGATTCTATTCACTACACACATTCACACAGCACAGCACGGGGCCCCCACAGAAGAACCTTACTGACATATCCCAACAATGGAAATATTCAAATCACTAAACACAGTGAAAATTACATGCAAACAACTTACAATATGATAGCTGTATCCACAGGCACACAATTGAATTAGGATGGTAATATTCACTCCGTTACCGTATGTAGCCGTCCTGTCATTGTGGACTAAACCAAGAGGTGATAACATACTGTACTGCTTCACTGTGGCGCACAAAGAATTTCCTGGACAAATAAACGGAGAATCTATATATGCCAACAGCTGTACGTTTAGGCCTCCAAGCACCCAATGCAACCTCAATGTATGCTTAGATCTGAACACGTAAGCTATATTTGGATGTGGTTTGAGGACAGGTAGTGTCAATTCTGAGCATGCATTAATGCATTCCATCCTCTGGACACATTAGAGATGTAGACACCACAACATTACCACTAAGTGCCATAGTTTATGTTGAATGGCTACAATCCTATTTCATGTCACAGCAGAGTGAGTAGTGTTTGGATTTACGAAGCTCTTTTAAACTCCTTTTCGCCCTCGCTCCGTCTACTCATGCAGATACATAGACACGCCACACACACACACACTGACATACACAAAAAAACCACATCGTCAATGGACAACACATTTTTTTTCAATGGACAACACACACATATACATATATATACATATATATATATACATATACATACATACATATATATATATATATGTACATGTACATATACATATATATGTACATATAAATATACATATACACACACACTTCTACTTCCTGACTTCCTGTCAACTAAATAATTATCAACTCTCAAACAGCTGTCAAGGTCTGACAGTATTGCAAATTCTAGTTAATCAATCTTGCTAGCCACAGAAATGATCAGAATAATCTAGTAATAAGCATGCCTTGGATATTGAATTGAGTGGATTAATGAAGCCAGTGGTTTCCTTTTCGCTCTGGTAGTAATCACAGTAGAGGTGGTTAAAAAAAGAAGAAGACATTATTGTGTGCTGCCGTTTGTCTCCTATAGTGACATTCCTGGGTGGTGGGGAGATGAATCCATCTTATCAGACCATGTCCAAGATAGAAAGATTGTGTCACATCTGACAGACTCCTCCATTAACTGTTACATGGTTGACATCTTGCTGAGAGAAACCATTATTGCCACCACATAATATTAAAGATGAGCTGAACTTTCCACTGATGCATTCAACTCTTGGGGTTTTCAGCAAGTGTGACCGTGTTGCTTTTCATACCACATTATGTGCTGCATATACATAGTGTTCATCTTATCTTATTTACCTCTATGGAACTACAAAAAAAATATAAGAAAAGAAGAAATTACATACATTAATATGCCATTATATGAAGAAAATAGCAAAAATGTAGGCAATGATTCATTTCTAAAAATGTCCTCTTTATATGTCAGTACTTCCCATCTTTGGATAATAAATTATATTCTAAAGCACCGCTGCTCCTTTGTGGTTGGTTTTATATGCAAGGAATATATACAACATATTCCTGTTTTTACTACTGAATTACAGGAACCAAGTAGAACCAGACTTTCCACACTCAGTGAGCATTCTGATAGGATGATCCCATATTCCAACCACTTGCAGATGTGCCATTTTACTTGCACTATACAACCGTTGTGCTTCCACCTCTCCTCAATCTGCTTTGACGTAAAATAAATCAGTCTGTGAGGTGAGGCAACAAGAAAACACAACATTGCTATACTTAATAACAGAGAAAATCCTGTGGAGCTCATGGGCTTAATGTTACATGTATTCTGTATAGT
Source organism: Solea senegalensis (assembly GCF_019176455.1). Lineage (NCBI taxonomy): Eukaryota > Metazoa > Chordata > Actinopteri > Pleuronectiformes > Soleidae > Solea > Solea senegalensis. The sequence continues at coordinate 13,003,530 of NC_058024.1, read as the reverse complement.
TACCTAATTAACTATACACAGCTATTGACTACAATAGTAAAATAATAGGCTAATATACTCACTATAATAGATTAATAGTATACATTGTACTATCTAACAACTAACTATAAATCTACAGATTAGCAATGCAATTGACTCTTTTCCATTTTGACACGTAGCAATAGGAAAAGCATGGGTGCAAATAATCACATTAATAATGGCTGGGTTCCATTTAGAGTACATGCTGCCTCTGTCACACTGTCTAGACATTAATATGAATGACCGTTAGTGTTAAGCTTAACAGACTGGTCCCAACAGTGCAGTCACAGAAAGCAAAGTCAAAGTTAAACTGTTAATAGTTAGTTAATAGCAAAGGATGAGTCTTTTAAAGCAGAGTTTCTTAATCCTGGACCTGGGGACCCACTGCCCGGCCTTGTTTTAGATGCTCCTAGCTCCAGCACACCTGATTGAAATTGTTTGGTCATTATCAGGCTTCTGCAGTGCTAGGGCTGTCTGGGCAAGTCAAATATTAGCAGGAGTAGAGTTGGCTGTAATATCACCTTTTGGCAATAAGATGATCTGGCAAAGACTCAAGGTGAAGGTATTCATGGTGGAGAAGGTGCAGGTGGCAATCAGCGCTGATGAACTGCAGGTGTGTGATAATGAGCAACCAAAGAGTGCAGGGGTTCAGCCACGCCCGGCCAGCAGGACATGACTGACGGGTAGGACCAAAACGAAGGGAACATGGGGAGTAAAACAAGGAGAAAGAGACAAAACTAACAAGGTTATCACAGTAAGAGAGGATCCTCTTCGTTTCGACTCACTAAAATGAGGTTAAACGGCACCTAAGCAGTTACATGGACTCCCTCTTGGTGGTCTGCGAGGTCAGGCCGAGGTAGAGAGGGGGAGACAGAGATGAAGGAGGAGGAAGGCTCGAGATAAATACAGCACAGGCCAGACTCCCTCCTTCACCCCATCTATTTCTTTTCTGTCCTGTCTCCTATACCTGACCTGCTGAACAAACCACGAGAGAGAAAGAGAGAGAGAGAGAGAGAAACAGATTGAAAGAGTGAGAAAGAGAATCATGGGTGAATTTGGATTGGTTCCCAGAAGACTCATCTACTGTCTCTCTTACCAGCTGTCTCTGCTGCATTAGCATCTGAAATGCTCTGTGACAATTCCACAATTAAGAAGTAGAATGCTGTAATTAGTTCAGTCTGTATACAGATGACCCAATTAGTGTTTACGTTAAACGGGTTTTATCACAATCAATTTGTAAAGGCTAACAGCCTCTTTTAACAACCAAAAGCATAACACGTTCCTTCGTTTTATTGAAAATGATCACAGCACTCACACAGTCCATAACGCCCACTGAGGACACACTGTCAGGGCTATTAAGGGATTAAATCAACTTACATTTTGAAATACCCTCTAGTTTGTTGTTTCATGTGGTGCTTGTCTATAACTGTGAGGCTAATTATAATCATGTGTGGCACACCTAATCATGACCCTTGTTTTTAGCATAGCATCAATCTTTTCTTCCATGTTTTCTTTTTACAAATGTGCATCTCTGCCCTGTTAAAGAAAGAGCTCTGAATATACTGAGTAAATAAAAAGGAGAAAGGATTGTGAGAGGAGGGAAGATAGCTCGTACACTGTAGACTTGTTGACACATTTATTCCCATGCATAAACGTTAAGCTTATCAAATCTTAACTTGGATTAAAGGGAAAAACAATATATATATATATATTTGCATGAGAAAATTATTCAAAAGCATTATTGGAGCCGCTGAAAGCTCAATCCCCAACCTTCCTCTGAACACTGACAAATACAATGAAACTGATAGTTCTCAAAAAGGACAAATTAAAATGTTCGTCTATAGATCTACTGTAGAAGACCAAGTTTTTGATGGTACAAATTTGAAATCTATAGGAAAATTAGCCTGTTTATCATGATATATAATGTCAGTAAACATTTTCCTGAGGACTTAATGGTCCGAATTGGTAGTTTCAGGTCTTCACTAATTTTGTAAATTGTGTTCTCATTTAGGGACAATTTGACAATAAAACACAACACATTGAAGTGAACACCAGTATGGATGATGGCTAGTATCGTCCATTAAGTGTCTTGTTGCAGGCCTATGAATTTCCAGTTTCAAGAACTATAATGGGGCTGATCAAACTGCAACTGTAAAACGACACATTATATATTTTCAATTGTGGTAGAGCTCCACAGCGGCCTGAAGAGAGCAAACCTGCCTACTCTCGCTATGACCATCCTCTACCATACAGCATCACTTATATAGTTTGGAAACGGCAGAGCAGAGAGCTGCAGAACAGATATTTGATAGGCTGTCTTTTCAGCATTTTTTTCTACAGAGCAGATCCCTCACATCCCTCCCAGAGAAAGTACAGCATTCACTCTAGCACCACAAAACAGCTACTTCCTAACTCTTAAATTACATAAACTGCTTTTAATTCAAGTAAACAAAATTAAACAAGTAAACCCTTGTAGAACAGCATGATTATGGTGCTAAATCACAGCAAAAAAATCAACATTTCACCAAGAGACACATTGTGCTTTGCAAATATAAAATACCTTCCACAAGTGAATGTGTTGTTTTTTTTCAAATATAAAACTTAGCACACAGCAAATCACTAATATGCCATCTTCTAGACAAAAAACATTCAGTCTCAAGTAGACAAATTTAGTTTCCAGCCAGTGCAAAACAATATAAACTACGGAACATTTTTACTTACAAGTACCCTAAATGTGTCAAGCAACTATAAACATGAAACAGGTTTTACAGGAACCTCATTCCTCTCTTATGATGAGGCTCTTTTCATCACTCTGGCTTGCTTTATGTATGATTGCTTGCACTGGGTGTCAGAGAATATGCGTTTCAGCCAGTAGATGTTTCAGTGTGTGAAACATGATGCAAATTAACAATCATTTATTGCCCCTGACCATGCCAACATCATCTAAATGTATGCCAGTGATTATACTTTAAGGGATGATTCTTTCATTTTGTTTTAAGTGTGGATACGTCTGCACTGACTGCACTGTCTGTATCTAATAGAATGTGTTATGTCACTGTTAGACAGCTTTGTCTGACAGGAAAGTAAAGATTGTGAGGCATCATGAACTTACTCATTTACTCTACCATACACAGCAGTCACAAAATAAGACTTACTAATAGATTCCAATATTAACTTTGTACTAGTGGAAGCAGCACTATCAAAACATCAGTGCTCCACTCACTGATGAAGGCTGTAGACTATATTCACTGGCATCCTTTTTAACGTCACAAGGGCAAGAAAATTTAAACCTTCCACATAGAAAATCATCTGTGAGTTCCCGGAGTGAGCGTTTTCTGTGCAAAAACTGTTTTTTCCCCCTACATTTTGAGCATGATAACAACACCCCCATCGTGCATTCATTTTGGACAATTTCGAGCAGATGCCTGCCACTGCTGCGCATCTGACATTTTTAGTGACATCAAACTAAAGACTTGGCAACAGCTCTTAACACCAAAGCTGACATTTGCAATGTATTTTTTTTTCTCCTGCCATCAATGGTATACCACTGAGTTTAGAAGGTGTTCTCCACTACATCGCTGCTGGTGTCAGCAGTTTCATCACCCCTTAAGGTGGAGGAGATGGTTGAGTCAAACACCTCTGCAATCAAAACTCTGAAAACTTGGCTGTGATCAACTTGACCCTCGGTGAGCTTCTATACAGCTGCACTCCATTTAACAGTAGTGTAGACTCTGACCTTATACATTCACACACTGAGGTCTTTCTTAGCCAGCAGTAGCTGCCCTTGCTTCTTTGACTTGAACCCTGTTGAGCATGGAGTTCAGCTCAATTACTTGCCCACGCTGTTAAAAACCTTGGACGAGTAAATGGCTATTGATTATCACACTATGACTGACTTTAACAACCCAGTGTCACAGTGTGAAAGAAAGTGCTAAAATGGAGATGCATGCACCTACAAGAGAAAAACTCCTAAGTAGGTTATCTCCATGCTCCGTCGGGATGTTTGGTGGAGGAAATGAAATATAAAAAAGGTTAAATGAATTAATATTTTGATTGTTTGGCAGTTATCACTTCCACCAAGTGAGGCCCTTACCTAAAATACATACACATTTTAAGGCTTTGAAAGCCAAACCATTTTTATTTTAAAGCAATTTCACACATATGAATAGAAAGGAGGGCCACATAGGGGTGTAGCAGTGTGGAGATGTTGAGTTTTGTTTAAAAACTCACCATCTACGTTCATGCTTGTCATGTCAGGTTCCCTTTTCATATTCCTCACTGATTTTTCTTTATGTTCTACCTTTCTTATCAACTTGTGTGCGTCTGCCTTACAAGGTGCTTCTTAAAATGGAGAGAAAATCCTTGAATGGGTCAATTTATTGTCAACACTTGGACACACCAATGGACTCTTCCAATTGTACGTTCACCTCAGCATGAATTCAAATTCTTCTTTGCACACACATGTATTTTGCAGGGCACCTTAACTTGGCAGGTGACCGCTAGGCTACTGAAGCACCGGCTCAATATGCATTTAATTTAGGGCTGTCAGAAAAAAAAAGGACTTAGTCGCAAAATGCTCTGTGATTAATCACAATTAATCACATCTTTTCACGTAAGCGCATGGAGGAGGGTGCTGAGGCTGCTGGGGAACCCTCTACATCATCACGTTACACTTGTGTTTTTTTCTAATTTCTGGTCATTATTAATAACAAGCTGTAGATTCACTGTTTAATACCAGCATCCTCCCAACATTATGAGAGTCAATCTGCACCATTCAATATGCTAAAATAGGCATTAATCACACTCCTGAGGTGATTAGACCCTCGCTCTTACACACACACACACAAGGCTGCACCATGTACATAAAAGCCTGCAGACGCACAGCTGCATCTCTCAGATGTCAACAGTGGACTTTTATGATACACCAAGCTACCTACCCTTTTTTAAGACCACCATCATCATCTCTTTTTTTCTTGTGCATAGATGGGCAGTCTCTAAAACATTGTACCAAATTAAGTCATATGGCTGCATATCATGTGAGATTGTACTCACCTGTCTCATCCACTGTACTTCTGGTACTTGTTCTTAACTGTTAACCTGTTTTAAATAAATCACTGCGTTTCTTAAGCTTTACTTTTTAACCCTGCGCTCTTCAGCGCCCCTATTTTTCCTGTTCTTCTACCGAGTACGCACAAAATTGCATCTTCTTGTCCACACTGCACAGCTGTGTCGGCTGACCTGCAACCTGATAGTGCACAATTAAGAAATCCAGGGTATTAGAAAGACGTGTGTCGTCAAGTGAGCAACAGCTTATAATGGAAACCTATGAAAAGATGAAACACTTGATTCGTATAAAAAAGAGGGTACAGTCGCTTTTAAGAAGATCAGAGAAATAGCCCATCTAAGTAACTATTTAACTAACTAACATCACGGCACTGTGAAAGGAAAGGCAAGGATCTTTATTGTCATGATACAACTGATTGCACAACAACATTGCGATGTCAGATGGATGGTTGATTAGAGCCGCTGTGACTGAGCACGTCGCCACAAGGGACCAACCTGACCGAATGTTTTCATGTGCTGTGTCAATGCTGAGTTTTGGATACTTTTGGATAAACTGTTGATGATGAGATGCAACCAAGGAGCCTCCAGCCAGCAGAGCTCACGCCCAGCCTCAGTAGGAGGTTTTGAACGAGTTCAATCATTCAAGAGTCTTCTCACTTTAGAACTCTTTCATGAAAGGTGAAATCTCTAAATCTATAATGCATCTACACTGGTTCACAAAGAGTAGGCAAAATGAACACCCACTTTTTTTTTAAATTTAGTAAAGAAAGACATAAATATTAGGTAAAATACTACGGCCTCATTAATTGTCCTGAAGGGCCCGAATGGTACCGACAAAAACAGATAGAACTGTTCCAGGAGGTTAGTTTAGTTTTTGTTATTTATTGTCAGTGCAATATTCTAACAACATTGCTGAAGCACTGATGTCACTCAATTCTAGCCCAAGTCTCACTCAGAATTCTCATGCGAGTTGAGGGTTATTGCTAGAAGTTGCAGGATCAAATGTAAGTGAGGGCTTTGGAATCTACTGAGATAAATTACCAGCAATAATTTGTTTACTTTGTATGGCTGAATATGAAGCTAATGTGGATTATGAAGATGTTGAGTTTGAATTCAGTGGGGACGGCCATTGAATTAACCTGTGTGCAAAGGATTGTTTGAGCCAGAGTGCATCGATGAGACTGGATAGAAACAAATAGGGATTGAGGAGCGGCGGAGGATGAACCTGGCTGCTGCAAGGATGCAATGCTATGGGAAATAGCGAAGGTGGTACTGCGACACTACTGAGGGACAATGTCTAGGTTGACAAGAGTACAACCTTTTGATGCATGTGATTAAATGAATTGCTCATCAACCCCAACTGGACTTTCACTCTTTACCCACTGCCACACTTCTCTTCACAGTCGTTTGAATTTCATGCTATAACTGTAACTCACCCAGTAAAACTCATCATTGTTGTCATCTACCGTCCACCAGGCCCATTGGGACACTTCTTGGAGGAACCAGATGTCCTCCTCTCAAACGTCCCAGAAAATGGCCCACCACTTGTTCTTCTTGGTGACTTCAACATTCCAGTCAAAGTCATCCGATCTACTTCTACTGTCGTCTCTTTCTCTCTCACTTGCTCCTTCTCCACCAACTCACAAAGCTGGCAACCACCTTGACCTCATCTTCACCAGAAACTGCTCCACCTCCGACCTCAAGGTAACTCCACTTCATGTCTCTGATCATTTCTTCATTTCCTACTCTCTCCCACTCTCCCAATCTGATGGTCTCATCTCATCAGATATTGCACTTGTCCGTCGGAACATTCGCTCTCTCTCTCCCTCCTCTCTCTCCTCAACTGTTCAATCAGCACTTCCGTCAGCTGACTCCTTCTCCCTCATGCATCCCAACTCTGCCACAGACACCTTCCTCTCTACTCTGTCCTCCTCTCTTGACTCTCTCTGTCCTCTTACTTTGCGGCGGGTTCGTAAGTCCTCCCCAGCCCTGTGGTTGTCGGACTCAGTGTGTGCTGAGAGAGCCACGATACCGGCAGCAGAAAGGAAATGGAGGAAATCAAAACACCCTGACGACCTGCTTTCCTATCACTCTCTTCATTCCACCTTCACTGCCTCTATCCCTGCAGCCAAACAATCTTTCTATCAGACTAAAATTCAATCCTTTTTTTAAAGAACCCTGTGGTAACCCCCTCTCACGGAAGGCAAGGAACCTGGGTATGACCATCTCTCCCTCACTACCAACATTGCTGCAACAGCTAGATCTTGCAGATACATGTTGCACAACATCAAAAGAATACGGCCTCTTCTAACCCAGAAGGCGGCACAGGTTCTGGTCCAGGCTCTTGTCATCTCAAGCTTGGATTACTGCAACTCCCTCCTGGCTGGTCTCCCTGCGTGTGCCATACGACCTCTGCAACTCATCCAGAATGCAGCAGCTCGACTGGTCTTCAACTTACCAAAATTCTCCCACACTACACCTAGCTCTTATTTGTACCCTAATGTTTAAATGCACTTATAGTAAGTCGCTTTGGATAAAAGCGTCTGCTAAATGACAAGTAATGTAATGTAATGTTAATTCCTCTGGGACTAAACAACACTGTATCACCAGAATAATCCCCCCCCCCCTATTAATTAACAGGCATGTGCTGGACATATCCTTTATTTTATTGATTGGTAAAAGAGCAAACACTCTGCGAGGATAGTACATAGCATGTTACAGTTGCCCCAGATTGCATAGCAATTGCTGCTGTCTCACTGCTGCTGGCTGAACAGATCTCCTGAGGCAACATTTTTGTGACTAATCTTCACTTACACAACCACATTTATAAACATGGTTAAAAATCTGCTGGCAGTAGTGAATGAATGAATGAATGAATGAATAGTCAAACTGTAGTTATGTCTCTGTAAAGCACGTTTGTGTCTTGATATACAAGCAAGGTACACCCTGGACAGGTCGCCAGTCCATCGCAGGGCCACATAGAGACAGACAACCATTCACCCTCACACCTGTGGTCAATTTAGAATGTCCAATTTACCCAATCACCAAATTACATGTTTTTGAACTGTGGGAGAGCAGTCCAAAAACCTGGAGAACCTGGAGAAAATCCACGCACACATACGGAGAACATGCAAACTCCTTGCAGAAAGGCCAGTTGGCAGTGTGCCTTGTACTTTTTTCTGTTTTTGTGCCTTTGTGTCGAGCAGTAAATGGCCACAGACACGGGGTTTTCAGATCATCTGTTCAACCCTGGAAAAAACACCTTGAATGTCTTCAAGGAATCTCTGCAAATTAAATACACATGTTCACTTGGACTTGCAGATGGACCGATACAACCTGAAGGATTCTTTTTTTTTTAAATGTTGCTAAAATGTTCAGTTGGAGTCAAGAATAAATTGGGTAGATTTCTATGCTCACAAAACCTTTGAATGTTATTCTATGAATGACAATTGTAACCAATGTTTACTTTAGACTAATGGATTAACTGTTCAGCCTGCTCACAAAAGTCAAGCCCACAGTGGCCTCACAAAATATGCTTTTGGCTTCTTGAACATTACACATTATTTTTTTTTTAAATTCAAATTCACTGCATCAGCTGATGGGAGGGTGGTGAGTCTAGTTTCTAGATTATGAATCATAGACATTATAGAGGAGGGAGAGCCCCAAGTAAAGGCCCACTAAGGGTCAATTTTCTTTAAATTAAAACTGGTGGTCATGTTGTTTGGTCAGTTTTAATCAATTAGAATAAACATGGGTGTTTGTAGTGGCAGATTTCAAAATTGACTGAGAAGGCATTATTCCCGAAACCAGCCAATTGCTGGACACACACAAGTCCACACACACACAAACACACACAAAACTCTTGCGTTTACTTATTCAAAATCCATTTATGTATATACTAAATTTTGAAATCTTGAAAGAGAGAGAAAAAAATGACTTGCAGGATTTAAGTATTTCCCACAATGTTCACAAATTGATTTGCCTGTGCCAGTGTATCCATTATAAGGGACATCTGTGCTACTCTGAGGGGTAAACACACACTCTTCCTTTAAATAAATTATTACAAGATGTCAAATGATTGGATAGTGGCCTGTTCTCTGAAATCGTGTGGTTTCTATTTCTGTCTGTATTATTTTCCCACTTTATACATCGAGGTTACATTCCATACCCAGCACAACTCGTAATCCCATTGCAGATAAACACCTTTCACAACATGTTAACATCTGAGTGTTTGTGATGCCACTTGCTGACAGTGTTGAAAACATGTAATCAGCATGGGACAGAAGATTTCGAGTTTTAGATGGCTCTGTAAGGACGCTACTGAACATTGAATGTGCTTATTTTTTGATGCATTTTGTGAACACAGTAAGAAAAAGAGAGTTATTGGTGGAGGGGGAAAATCGCTGATTCCCCCACTGAGCTTCAATGAAGACCATTCATTGTGTGTAATCAGGGAGAGTCCTCATAAATTAAAGGCCATGTGATGTGGTTAGGTAGTGCAGGGTGAGATGAGACATATGCTAAAATGTGGCCTATTATAGGATGAGCATCAGACATGTCTGGTTTGACACAGCAAATATCAGAGCCTTCTCCATCTTGACTCACTATGAGACCTAGAGCAGATTAAAGTTTGGTCAACCACATAAACATTGCATGGTGTTATCGGCTGAGGCTGTAACTCTGTTGGTCAAAGTTCAACAAGTAAATGTTTTATTATAAAGTTTAGAAGTGAACACAAAAAAAAAAAGGAATGTCCTCACCGGTAAAAATGAACTGAGCATATTTGCAACTGAGTTGAAACATTACAAGGCAATGCTGTCAATCAGCATCTGACCAGTCAATAGTTGGATGTTGATTGGCACAAGCTACTCGCCTGTTTTACAGAAACAAAGAGATGATTAATAATAGATGACATTACACATCAAGCAAGAGTGATGAGGAGAAAAAAAGAGGTGTATGCTTAACTTGTAGGTGGGTCTGTTGAAGTAAAATTTTAAACACTATCCGCAGCTTGTTCTCACCGGTCAGTAGAGGATTCCAGTCTGTTTAGACTTTAGAATTCAAGTATTTCCAGCAGTTATTTCTGTTCACTGGATGTCTCAACTTTGTCTGCACTCACATATCACAGCAGTCTCCTCACCATTTTATTTTCTCACCTTTACCATTATTGGACTTGCTTTGCACTAAAATATTTGAACGCCGTTAAAGCCACTCAGCACCGTTTACCACTGAGATTCTCCTGATGCTGTATCACAAATAAACGAAGAATGGGCTCACCCAAATGAGCAAGTGGTGGAGAGGGCTCGGCAGAAAGAAAATAAGGAAGTCCTATCTGAAAACATACAATTATGTGTCACAAGATTCAAGCTATTGTTGGCACTTTACTAGAACGTCTACGGGTTTAGCATTAGTCCCAGGTGAATATTAGCAGCTCGTGTCTACTCAGATTACTTAACTCAAGTAAACAAATCTGGTCCTGTGACAAGCTGTTTCCATTTTGTGTGAATGCACCATAAGAGCTAAACTGCACTGAAAACTTATATTGCAACTTCCCCTATACTCACTATCTGTTGGTGCCTGATTAAGGCAGCTAATTATATAGCCATCATACTGGAGATATGAGTTCAAAGGTTACAGTTATTTTCTTTACAGAGTTTACTTTGACTTATCTGTGGAGGCAGAGTGGTGTCACAGAGAAGAACATGTACATTGTTTTTGAACATTTGTTGACCTGGAAGATGGGTAAAAAAAAAAAAGTCTTACAATCAGAGACGCATTTTTTTAAAGCACATGTCATGTGAATAACACCCACACAGCTACTTTACCGTGCTTATTTGCTTTAAAACAGAAGATACCCCCACATTCCTATATTCTAGCTAGACTATAAGATCTGCTATAAGGGACATTGTACAGAGAGCCGATCATTATAGAGAAGAACAAAACAAAACAAAAAAAGAAACAAAGTTTTGCACTATTATCTAAAACAGACAGACATTTTTATAGCAATATCACATGAATATTTAACTTATTTTAGAAAACTGATGACAGATTTCAAATAAAGTGATTATTTCCTTATAGCCTATGTATCTTCACCAGCTGGGACAGGAGTGATGGAGGAAATGACGAGTAAGTGATTGTTATCTGTGGAGCATGAATGTGTTAAGTAAAGTAGAAATAACTTTGAGGGAATGTCTAAATTATGCAGGCTCTCATAGGGAAAAGGCACTGGTGAATACAAAAGATTAAGCTACCGCCCATCAGGTAAAAGACAACCCCTTTGTTCTGCTTGATAAGACATTAAACAATGCATTGCGATCTAATAAGAACTTGTTAAACTGTGGCCTTTGTCTGCTTAAAAAAAAGAGATCACACTTATTAACTGGGGTCAATGTAAAACCAATTAACCAAGAGTAAATAAACTCCACATCATTTCACCTGTCGGTCATGTCAGGTGGCTGAGTGCCCGGTTAGGTAATAACAGCTTGGCCATTGAAACAAGATTTAATCCCATCTGCACTCCTTCATAACAAATTTGATTTAGCCAAGCAGGAGTGCTGCCCTGCTATCAGCAATTTCCTCCTTTGTGAGAAGGAAATAACTGATGAACCAGTCTGTTGAAAGTGTAGTCTTGGTAGAAGGAGCATCTCGCAGAGATAGAGAATAGCATAACACTTCTTTTTAATTATAGACCTACATCTGCGACAACGCCTTCGCGGCGCAACTCGCCCATGTGTATCACATGCAACACAAATGGGACTCTGGTGCTGAAAAGGCAATCTTATTTAGATTCAATTTTCTGATGGGAGGTGGCTGAGCAGTATATCAGTCAGACCCATTTATCAAGTCTTTAAGGCAGAATGAACCTCACAAGCAGAGAAATGTAAAGGCAGATACCTGGGGACTAATAAAGGGAGTATAGTGTTTCTGTATGAGACCAAAATGTGAAATGGTAAAACTCTTGAGAATCATGTGGATATCGTAGGCTGGTGGAAACCGATAGAAATCACCACTGTTTCATTCATTTCATTATTTCATTTCTTCTTTGTCACAACTCCTGAGTTAAAGAAATTTAGTTTATCTCTTACTATTCTAATCCTGCACATACTCTGTGTGCCATTATTTGGTAGATCTGGTACGAACATCTGTCCAAAGTAATCTGGTCTCATTTGGACATCATGCACATTAATTGTCTCTGAATCTGTCTGCAGTTCTGATCACTTAAACCACATTTGGACATGGTTTGGGACACACGTGAATGCACAGCTGTCGTATCTAACTTAACTATTACTTTTTTTGATTCATGACAGTGTGGTGGTTGTTCAAACTCTCAACACAATTAACATTGATGACTACATAATATATGTTTTCTAAATAAAACAACAACAAAAACATTGTGTTTCATGTGACAGCTACCTGCACATGTCGATTCATTCAGCCTCACTTAACTGTTCTTCTTGACAGACATATGACACTATTTACATTTAGACTTTATCAAAACATGATTTGGTCTTTCAAACAGAAATAATGTATGTGTATTTGCGTACAGTGATGGTAATTGAAAAGTACTGTGTACTGTTGCAGGCCTGAAAGGAGAAAAACAAATGTCTGTACACATAACAGCAGCTTGAACCTTTTTAAAAATCTTATTGTAAATAAAAGCTTGACAGAGTATCAATACAGCATTAAAGATACCAGTCACATAATTGAATCTAGCTGCTGAATTACTAATTGAATAACATGTGAAAACTGCCTGTTGACATTTTGTGCCCTTTTTGACGGAGACATTGAGGAGAGACGGCGAAGATGAGGCACGAGAACAGAGCAATGACATGCAGTAAACCTAACACTTAGAACCAACAATCAGAAGTATTGCAAACTAAGTTGCTGCTTTTCACATACACTGTGCAGTCATTTTGTTCCACGGCAGTCTTACCAAATGTGTAACATTTTGGTAAAAGAAGCTGTGATCTGAGAGAGACAGGGGATGTTTGGAGAAAAAGTGCACTCCACTTGGCTTTTCTACTGAGCAGTTGGGTGTTTAAATCCCTTCATTGGAAAAGTCACTATTTCAGCTTTGGTAAAAACTGCCTACAGTACAAGGTGACCTGCAAATGGAAATTAGATCAAAATAGAGTCAGGCAATGGTAAAAGGTCTGTATTTATATAATGCTTCTCTAGCCTTGACGACCACTCAAAGCTGCTTTACACTACAGTTTTGCTATTCACCCTTTTACTTACATATCCTTTTACTTACACATCCATACAGTTCATTGTATATGTAGCTCTTATCTCTATCACAAATCTATCCATACTCATGCTGCTTACATAGTCTTGCTCAGGGACATATCAGCACGTAAACTAGCAGGGGTGGGGATTGAATCCACAATCTTCCAATTATCCCAAAGTTGTTGCCCTGCACATTTTTTGGTCAACTATTATTGTGTGTACGCACTTTTGGGCCACTGTGGTAGAGACTCAATTAACTATTTTCCAAGTAAACCTGCTTCTGTCCAATATGATCGTTAACTGCCTGAGACAAACGGGTAACAGGACTTTGTTTGTACACACTCTGCATACACTGTACATAAGCCACCATACTCTGTCTCATACTGTCCAACCTATTGTTCTGTTGTTCCTCTAACATGCTTTGGCAGGTAATACGATTTCCCAAGCTGCTTTAGAATAAAAAAAAAAAAATATATATGTATATATATATATATATATATATATATATATATATATATATATATATATATATATATATATAATAGAATTTAGTCACAAAACGGCCCAGCACAGGAAATGTGCGTGTTGAGAGACAGCCAGCGCAAGAGGGAGGTCCTGTGACAGGATCCCAACATACCAAGCATTCCTTTGGATCAGCCCGATTTGTTTTTGGTGAACAAATAATCAGTGTTTTGCATGCAAATAAATCCTTGATTGCCCTCCCACATCATTAGCATTCTCCCTATAAGCCCCCCTAACACTCCACCCCAGGGTCTCTAATGGACTTCTCAAACCATGATAATTGAGAAATGTGTATCGTTTAGTGCCCCTGTGTTCATGACACACAGTTTATTCTTTGCCACATCTCCAGAGTAGTTGGAGTTTACTTCATTGCAATGTGTGAATCCACAACAGCAACTAAAACTTCAAGGGAATAGGATTTTCGGATGAAATTCCAGTTCTTATTCAATTCCGGATTGTTCACAGACTCCAAACATATTTTAACATATGTTAACCCACCACCATACACCTCGACACAAAGAGTAAATCACCGTATACCGTAAAGGACATTAATTAGAAACTTTTTTTCAAAATGATACGAGTCGAGTAAACAAGGACATGGTTGTTGTGTTATCGTCATGCTAATTTGTCTTATCTTCCCCGGCCTTTCACCACAGTGCAGGAACCCTCTAGTTCTGTTTCTCACAGATAATGTATGAGTCAATGAATTTTAAAGAGCCTTACAACACACATATTCGTGTCCTGCAGAGAAGCATGAACCCACGCAGGGACACAAGAAACAATTCATCTTTGACAAGTGGCAACAATGGACTGTAGCAATGTGTGCAAGAATGGTGCGTTCACACCAAACACAATGCAGCTGTGATTTTGGCAGAGTGGTTTTCTCTGACATCACTAAACTGTGAACACAGTTTAGTTATCCACCTGCCACTTGTGCTCCATTTATTTTCTTGGACCCATGCTGATATGTCTCTACACTTCTACCAATGTATCATTTAAGCCCTGTTTAATACTCTCCTCATAATTGTGCATTACTCTGAATATCGTTAAATGCCTCTATTGATTGATTAGGACAGTTTTGACTGGTTGCCATCAAACTATGTCTTTTTTTCTTGTTTTAATAGACTGAGACACGCCTAGTGGCAATAATACACACTGCACATTTAAATGAAGGTCGTTTTTTAAAACCTATGTAGGTGATTGAAACTGATTGAGACTTGTGTAAGGTGCTTTTTATTGACACAAAAAAATGGTTTACTTTTATGAATTTAAAAGCCTTGTCCAGTCCGATACACAGGATGCACTGACATTATTGCAGCAACAGGAAAAGGTAGCCAAACAGATGTACAGTGTATAAAAATGCATTTATTGCAGACATCCCAATTGTAAGGAACAGGCAAATGTGTGCAATTGTAAGGAAAGTGCAAATGTGTTACATTTTTTTATCTGAAACAGTCTTTGATTCTAGTCGTATCCAAAGGCTTAACAAGGCCAAGAAAACAAAGACTTTTGATGTCTGAACATATCAAAATCATTTTTGACAGAACATGAGGACACATCACTTAAACAAATATGGATTGTGTGTTATCATCTTCTGTTTCCAGTAAACAAACAGTACATGGACACATGAAACAATGCACCAGCATAATGCATTAAATGCATTGTTGACAAAATGTTAAAGCCAAGGTCCATATGTTTGTTTACATCTTATTTGTTGAAATTCTATTCACTGAAACAACACTTTCCCCCACTAAACACACCCCTCCTTTATTAATAAATGTATTTGTATGAATATGCTGCTGATTTTGGCCATGTTTCATTTTATAGTCTTGGCGTTTAGTATTGCACACAATATAAAGCAACATTTACTTCTATCTGTATCTATCTTTTTATTATTATTATTATTATTATTATTATTACTATTATTATTATCATTATTATTATCATTATTATATTAAAATGTTGGCACCACATCAGACCACCTTTAATCAACATGTATATATATATATATATATATATATAAATATATACATACATACATACATACATACATACATACGTACATATATAAGCATTTCAACGTTTTATACATCCGCTTTCCCTGTCTGCTGTCCCTGTGAATTTCAAAGTGCATATAAAAATTCAGTTATTCAGCAGACGTCAAACAGCATGGTGTTCTGAGTGGATAGGCAATCACAGGAGAACAGGCCTGCTGATATTGATCTGTCTAATATAATCTATGTATTACACTGTACATCAACAAATTAAATTTGACTTTTGAATTACAGGGTAAGTTCAGTTTTTAAGGGGAATAATGAAGTCTCACCACACTCCCGACAAGTCCACAGTGTAAGAGCCAGCTGTAAACAAGAACTCACATCCTGCATTAAACCTATTATCACCAGAGAAGATGGCTAGCAAATCTTATCAGGGGATGCCTTCCTCCCCAAGTCATAGAGGTCTGAGAGATCCCATTTAGTTATGAGCATGAATCATTATCACAATGTGCCTTGTCGGCACACCATCTCCAGGAAACAAGCATTAGCACTTGAAATGAGATTAGAGTGGGCAAAAAGGATCAGAGACTGAAAGGACACACTGACAAGCAAGTAAAGAGAAGGAAACCCTGACCAGAGTCCACTAAAAAAGCACTCTGACTGGGCTTAGCGTTGAAAAATAATGACTCCAGAGTCCATCAAATACACAAAGACATTCTCAAAAGAGAGAATTTGTACCAACTCATCCGTTTGCATCAGTTGCTATGCTATCCCAACAACATCTAATGTAGCCCAAAGACTGTAGCTCAAGGAAAGCGGTATTGCCAGTCTGCAAGTATTTGTAGGAAGGAAGGAAGCCAGAAACATACCACTCACACAGGGACGAACATGCACACTCCACACAGAGAAACCACAGTCAAACTCGGATTGCAACTGACGATCTCCTTACTGAGAGGTACAAATAGCTATCTCTAAATCTGTGGGCTTCAGAAAACAGAAAAAACTAACCAAAAAAAAGAAAAAAAAAAACTGTGAAAACAGCCCAAGACTGACTCTACACATAAGGCATACATGCTCTCAATGCATAACTTAATCAGCCCATTACATCCTGCATTACATTTTGCATCATATGTCAGATCACTTTGAAAAACCTATGTCAAATTAAAACTCATAATTTCTGTCATTATTTTATATTTAACAACCTTGAATTGAAGAAAGAAATTTCACCTTGATTTTTTATTAATTTATGTATTTTATTGTTTAATTTTATTTATTTGTCTTTTGGAAATAAAACAGTGTCCACAGCCTGATAATTGAGGCCTACAATTGGGCGTGCCACTGCCCATATTTATACTCTCACAAGTTCCTTTTAAATTCAACATACACTTCAACATTGGCACAATCTGTCAGTTGGTGTTAATCACATTATAGGTTTAACATTGTTGCTAAACTTAAATAAGACTCATCTACTAGTAAAGTAAATACTGTCTTGACAGACTTGTGAAACCACTGAAATTTGACAATGTCTTAGATCCGACACATAGACAGACTTCGAGCAGACGACTAAAAAAGTCACAAGTCAGTTCACAGATGGTCTGCTGCCCTGATTACCATCTTAGTTTGACCTTTGATATGATGGAGACTTTGCAAAGGCATAACACAGTGAGCATTTGACAGATGCCAATATGCACCACACATTTTCACAATAGGTTTCTTGGAAACAAAACAACCAACAGCAGCTGCCAGAAAACTGTGCATCATCTCAGCAATGATGACAGATTTGGTTCTAAATGCTTGGTATCTGTTATCAGTGCTGCCAGTTTAACACATTATTACAACCTGGTCTAAGCTCATTTTAACGGCGAGATTAACGTTCTTTTTGTTGTAGCCACACCGGATCTAGCTCAACCGGAAACAAAACAGCAGCCCGCTGCACACACTTGTTTGGGCTTGCGAGCCAACCAGAGTAACGTTACATTTTGAGTGGATGGCGAGTGATGTGCATTTCGCTGTCCATATCCAACGCAGCCTGGATCATTTCTCGACGCACTCCCCACATCCAAGTAATGATGTATGCAGTGTTACCAACCAACCTGGCAGACCCCCGAACCGTAGTAAGGAGACCTCCGAAGACCGCTAGTTCCTTTAGCTCGGATTAGCTCATTACGGCAACAACACATTAAACCACGGGGACTCTTATTCCTATTCTCAGCAGTGCCTCTCTTATTATTGTGCGGCTCTCACAATAAGAGGAATAACTAAAAATATGCAGGGTGACAGAGATATTGTCCCAAATTGCACAAAGCAAGCCGATCCACTTTTCTATTTTGATAAGAGCATTAGAATGAGAAAAAAATAATGGGACAAAAAGAAATCAAGGGACATTTAGAATAAATAAAAGTGTAAGTTTAATTGCGATAAATCGCAAGTTTACTATGACATTAAATATTGGAATTATTTGACAGCACTAGTATTTGTAAAATAATGCTTATTATTTGTCTATCAATAACTTATATAACTTTATAGCACATGTGTCAAATGTTGATTTTAGACTGCAGTTACTGTAGTTCAAACTTTTTTTAAGTTATTCACACAAATTGTTCCTTTTAAAGTTAATAAAGTAAAGATGCAAATAGATACAAAGGTTACATCACTTGTGTCAGACAACATAAATCACACTAATGATGTCACGCAAGTCATGCAGAGATGTACAATTTGTTCAATTCCCTTCACTTGCGTTGATTGAAATATTCAAACTCAAGCAAAAAAAAAAATGCATGAGATGATTTCGCCAATCAGAGTCTCCCAAACAGACCAACTTATCAGAAATGGAGGAAATGCTGTTATGTGTGAGACTTGGGGTGCATATTTGTTGTTATGAACATAGTTCAGGACCATTCACATTGCACATGCTGGTCACATATTATGAACTGCCAAACCAGAAAATAGGATCCGAGAAATAAATCTGAACTGGACACTCAGGCTGAATGTAGGAGAAACCTTGTCAGATAATAGTGCCACCAAAGGTAAGTAACTTGCACAGATGAGTAAATAATTTCCTTAAAGACCTAAAGACTAACCCTTTTTTTTATATAATATTTGTATCTGGTATTACTGTATTATACTGAATGTGTTATACAAAAACAATAAGCTACATCCAACCCACAATCTGTAATGTTCATTCAGTAAGAATGTGAAATGTCAGACAATAGCGGCAAATCTGTTTCCACATTTGACACATTTTGTTTGTATTGCAAAAAAAATGAAGATGATTTGAAGTGCATAGTTTAGTTTATAAGAATGGCATACAATAGCCTGTAAAAACTTGTAATTAAAGCTGATGCAACTTGAAGTCAAAAAAGAAAGCATGAAAAGCGGGGGAAAGTGCACAACTCACAGTTTTATGCTCCCATTGCTCCCAAGTGGACTGAGGAGAGGTGCTCAGGAGGATGAGGGTTAGTGATGGACATGTGGGAAGACTATGGATCCAGCTGTGCTTTCTGTAAGCTAAAGCCTCACTTCAAAGTCCATCTCCCCACCCAGCAGCCTTGGACAACCCTTGTTGAAATGCACAGCTCTTAGCCGAAAAACCAAGGGAATCCACCACAGATCAATCTGAGTAAGCCCCTCCATAGACGAATACCAATAATGTTCATTAAGACAGCAAATGCACTCCAAGGTCACTTGAATCCCATCTAAGAAAGTGAACAGCAAGCTGTAACATAGCATCTGAGAAATGTGGAAAAATTAGCAAAAGACCTCTGCTGCATTCCCACAGTGATCTCGGAGAAGGCACATTTCAAAGCCCTATCAAACCTCCGAACCTGCCTTCAGAGAGTGATGAAACTAATGCCATCTGGCCTCCAAGGCCCCATTAAGGAACTGATGATTAGACAAGGAATGAAATGAAGCTCAGCTTTTACAAAGGATTCAGCTTTGAAACACGTTGCTGTTTGTTCCTGACATTCACCTTTTTATAGCTGCTTGATGGCAGTAAAAGGCTAACAAACACTAACATCCTCCATAAATAGTTTATGGCACAGCATCACCATAAATTTAGCTTGTTATCGCCCTCTGTACCATGTTGTTCACTTATATTTACTATGCCATTGTCCTGACACAAATAACAGGGCCTCATCAAATCGCACCAAACTTGAGTCATATTCTTAATGGCTCAAATTAAAGTTCCCGACTGCAGCAGACCAATAGAGGAACCCTGGTGCATGGAGGGTTCTCTTATATCTCATTAAATCAGCATCAGTAAACCTTGTGATTATGGACATTCATGTCAGGATTCAGGAGCACTGTAAGGACAGCACAAGGTCTGTCAGGCCTTGTTGTCCTCTCACAAAAGGAATGTGAAGTTATTTTTATCAAAAAGTTAAAAGTACGCCCCGTGTGAGAGAAGACGGTTGCATCATCATGGCGGTTTGCATTCACAGAAATCACGAAAGCTAAATCAGTCAGTCCTTTCTACGCTCTTGTTATGGCAGATAAGTCTGACCAGCCATGGTTTCTCAACTTGTCTTCAACACATTGTGACATTTGGATTTTACTAATTGTGTTCTTCAAACATGGAAAGAATTTTTCAAAAGAAAAATCACATAACATGTTAATATTGTGTATATAACATAATTGGTCTTCTACTGCTGTAGTCCAGCCGCTTGAAAGTTCTCAGTGTTGTAGGCCTGGCATTAATGCCCAGTTCTCTCAAATCATTCTCTGTAAACACTAGAGATGGTGGTACGTGGAAATCCCAGACGATCTGTTTAGTTTCTGCAATACTCAGACCAGCCTATCTAGCACCAACAACTATGCCACGTTCAAAGTCCCATAAATCCCCTATCTTCTACTCTCTCATGCTCTGTTTGAAGACTGGCAGGTAGTCTAAACCTACCTACATATGTATATGCCTAAATGCACAGAGTTGCTGACATGTAATTGGCTAATTAGATATGTGTGTTAATAAGTTGAACCTAATAAAGATGCCAGTGTAAATTCAGTACCAAACAAACTGCTTTCCCTATTGCAGCCTATGGCAGGTATACAGGTTTTGCCTCTTTGCATATATGTTAGTTCATAGCTGGACAATCCAATTCAGACAACACGTAACAAACAAACACCTCAGCAAGGATGCGATTGGTTGATCAAGCATTAAAGCCAGTAATATGTTTACATGGTGGCTGAAGTTGTCCTTGGGTGCATATTTGTATTCATTTCAAAATATACTGCATACATGTTTATTCAGGTTTTCCACAGAACCTTTAAGAAGGCATGGTCAGTATTTCTGAGCGCACAGAAGTTTGATGCAGAGGCAAGACTCAAAGAAAACCAATACCATTATTATGAATGTAGGACAACAAACTAGGCAGTTCAAGGCAGGGGACAAGCTGCCTTTAGATTGTGTGGACCAACATTCACTGCCAAATGTTTATTTAATGATCCAACTCTCCAGTCTCCTGCCTCTCTTATCTTTCCATGAGCAGTGTTTGTACTTGTACACCGCTCTACATAGCAGACCCACAATTGCTGCCTGTACAGGGCAAAATGGATGACATGCCTCGTCCTTTCAAAATTATTATTATTTTTTTTAAATCCTGTGGTGTTGGTCATCCATCTTCAGGGGTCCATATCCCCACCCCACCAGCCTTTCAGCATAGTCTTCAATGTTGGAGCTGTCTCCTCCCCAGGCCCTTAGATAATAGCCTTGTGAGCATCCCACTGGATAACTGCCATGGCACGCTGAATGCCAAGGCAGAAATAATCTCCTCCTGGTGATAACCAAGCAATCTCTCAGCCCTTGGGAGCCAGAAACACTATTCAGGAGGCAATGGAACAAAACCAGGGCAGGCATGTAATAGGGCGGTGACACAGAGAGCCATGGGTTAGACAAATACATCCCTATCACTGACACTAAGTCCACTGAGTGAAAATGAACACTTACTGGTGAATTCTGCAGGGCTTGTTAAATGGATTAACTGTCGTGACTAATCATGGCTGTTTATTGGAGCCATTTCCATTTGCATGTTGAATTTTTTTTTTTTTTAAAAACACCTTCACAACTTGAATTAACGGTCAGTGAAATACTCAAATTAAAATGTGTGGTAAACTGCTCTATATTCTTTCCAAACTTAAGTATCCTACAACACTTCCAAGGTAAACACACATGTAGAGCAACTTGAAATATAGGCGCAAAAAGAACAAATGTGTGTATGTATAGATATATATGTATATATCTATACATACATACATACACATATATACATACATATATATATATATATCTATGTTTACTATAAAGTACTCTCTCATTTTGGCTCACACTTTTCTCACTTCAAAACATTTTCTTTCTGTTTTATTAAAGCACTTAAGTGAGGCAAGATAAAGCTGAATGGCTTTTGGCTTTAAACAGTAAATGTCTCATGTGTGGTTCGCCTCAATATCTGGAAGCATTTTCATTTGCACTTGTAGCTTTAATAAAACCCTGAATGAACAAAACACTTATGAGTCCATGTGTCCATAACTCTTTGTACACCCTCTTTAGAAATCTGATGCCGCTAATGCTGAATCAACATCCACACACAGCCTAAAGAGAAACACTGCCTTGAGTGGTCCTCAGATACATTTTTATTGAGGTAAGGTGTCACGGTTTCAAATGTTGGGCATTCAACATTTTCATTTATTCAATCCAGTTACAGTGTTAAGCTTTAAGCTTTATTTTAATTCTGGCGGCAAGAGATAATTTTTGTGGGATTTCTGTAGACAGTGGATATCTCGGCCTAGACTAACATTTTGCATTTGCCATTCCCTACTTACTGTCCGATGAGCATTAGCAGAGGTGGATTTGAGAGACAAGATCTACAAAAGTAAAGAGAAAGTTTCTGCCATTTTCACAAAAAAATGGGGCAGACACATAAGTTTCATGAGAGTAGCTGGTGCATGTTCCCCAGAGGATGAACACACTCGACTTCACCACACATTTCTGTTCTACCATTGTCAGGATAAACACTAAGGTTTTATCCATCTCACGAGAGAAGGTCTATAGAGACAAATGTGTTTTGTATATTAGTTAAAACCAGGTCTGCATTTTAATGTATCAAAAGGGGTTACAACTTCTCCAGGATATTAATGAACAATGCAAATTTAGCCCCGATTAATTAGAGGTCAAAAATGCCAGTAAGGATTTAATCCAATTCTTTTTCATATAAAAAGAGAGATAATCCATCTGCAGCCTGCATAAAATGTCCATGGGACGGTACCAGAAAACAATATTTAATCACTGTGATTTAATTGTTGTCATTGTTTGTCTTTAATTAAGTGCTTGTTTAGAAGCTTATCCTTAGGTGGCAACACCTGTGTAATTTAATCCATAGGCAGCAACACCTCTGTAACATTGTTTCAGAGCCGCACGTTGCCATGAAATAAACAGTAAACAAATCTCTTCTATTAGATTTTTGGCAAGGACTGTGTTGTTTTAGTGTTAATTATGCACACAGCATACAAACACATGATAATAAAATTCAAATTATGATGCATTGTTTGCCCATCTGCAACAGACAACACCAAGGGCAGACAGCGAGGTGAGAACTCCCAATGAATTCTCTTACCACATGTATGAATTATAGGTCCCAAATCCTCTTCATATATCATTTCTCACTGGGGTACCATCAGGATCTCTACAAGAGGACTTGAACTTGACTCTGAGAACTATCCATATATGACAACATCACTGAGACAAACAAGCTGATATAAAGAGCAGCATCAGTAATGGAGATGCTTGGCTACAAGATGAACAGCCATTCGCCATCTATCTGAGCTACAGAGAAATGTGCTAAAGAAAGACCTGCCTAAGAAATGCAACAAGCTGTGCATTCTGTGGAATTGACAAACAAAGGTTCATCATCAAGAGGTACACAAGAGAGGTAGAGGTCAGGAGAACAAACAGGATATTCTCCACCAACCCATCCAAGGTCTATTCTCAGTGGCATGGTAGTAAGATGACAACAGACCTGAGACTGAGCAATAGTTTTGTTTTGTTTTTTTTTTTGTTTTTTTAGACTAAGCAATACTTGGAGAGCATATGGGAAAGCAAGCTACAACAACATCATAGAGAAAGACCCATTCAGACTTGATCAATTATGTTAAAAATATGATTAGAACTAAAGGAGCGGAAATACTTGAAGGCAACATAGTAGATGTGCAAGACTACAAATATCCCACAGACATGAAGAGGCTGCAAGATCTGCCACAGCCAAAGCAGCCGACCCCTATACCTATACCTACAGAGTAAGACAGATCCTCAAGGTTCTGCTAAAATGGTCGGACCAAGATCCAAGCCATCAATACCTATGCCCTGCCGATAATCAGATAGCCTGCTGGCTTAATCGCCTGCCAAATGAAAAAGTAGCGGCCACTGACATTAAGACAAGAAAGCTCCTCACAATGCATGTAGCATTTCACCTAAAGTCCAGCCTCGACTTGCTACAGCACGGACACAGTTTAGGTTGGTTTTCCACTACAAAAATAGCACCTACTCAACATTTTAGACAGTAATTGTTGGATATTAACCCACGTTTTTAGGATTGTTAAGTCTTTTTAACTGATCTACAGTTTGGCATTATATCGGCTTGATTCTTGTGTCGGGCGTTCTTTTCCTGTGACGACACTCTGACCAATCAGTGGCTGGCAGTCTGGCGACATCAGGCATAGTATCACCTCAGCTTGCATGGAGCCTCGCCAGAGTGGGTACTAATAAAGAAAAAAAAAAAAAGTACCTGGTATCAGGTACTATGCTAGTGGAAACGCAACTTAACCGCGCGCGCTGAGGCTTGTCGAGTCGAGCTGGTGGATGCCAGCTGAAACCCGGCAGAGGGGCAAACATCGAAAGACAAGCCTCGATGGTATGTTCCACCATCAAAAAGAAGAAGTGGCTTGTATTGGAAGAAACATATCAATGTCTGGAGAAAGCTGGACTGCAGGCTCCCTGGACTCTAGCAGAGGGTCAGAGGTTGGAGAAGACACAAGACAACCCAAGTCGATAGATATACATATATGTATACATATACAGTATGTAGCTGAGATTCATAATGCTATTGTTTCCCCTTTGTGTAGAATGATACCCTACACAAGGACAACACTATGCCAATATAGATAGATGTTAAATTCCTCATTCAATTGGATGCTGTGCATGAAGTGCAAGAGAAATTAAGATTTATAGAGTAAGGCAATTACTCCAAGCCTTGTGCCGCAGCCCTTATTTAGCTGAATGGTAAAGCTCGACTTGCATGGAGGAGCACTAATTACTGAAGCTAACAGGAGGCTTACACTAATCTTGATTGAATTTCTTACTGTGATATGAGATTTTGCCCTCAAACTTTTTCCACCAACAAAAGAGAAACTTTTAAAAACCTATGTTGTCAAACTGGCTTAACCTTCCTAGGAGTATGAGGATATCCTATGGTGGAATTTTTAAAAATCCACCTGCTGAATTTTGAGAAAACAAACAAACAATAGAAGACACTTGTGCATAACACAGGCAACAATAGAGATGACTGACTGGGGATGAAAAGGGGTGGATCTTCAAATTATATAACAAACACATTAACAATGTATTGTTGTGGTTTTTTTTAGCTTAAGTCCAGATCTTGCTTACAGTAGATAATACACTCCTTCTGTGTGTGTGTGTGGGCATGCATAAGTGTATGTGAATCCATGAAAAGAACAACAGACGTGCAATCATCTCACTGCAATGAAACACCAAGTAAAGCTGGAGATTAGGGATTCCATGATTCTCAGTAAAATATAAAAAATGTTGGTACAGCATCCATGGTTCTATAAGCACATGTGAATTGTGGTATTCTCCATTTTCATACTCTGTGCATTATATTTATTTCCCAGTTGACTGTGTGTGTCCGTGTTCTGGGATCAGTCAGCCCCTCTACACAAGTTCTGTCACTATGCACTGAAACACCCTTATGCAGTGTAATATTTCACACATTCATTTATCAGGATGAGCAGTGAAGAGGGGCAGCTGTATGATGAAGCACATTGCGGGTATGTTGAGTATAATAGTGAGGAAGAGAAAACAGTAAACAAACAGACAGACTGTCTGCTAGCATTGTTTTAAATGTGTCACCTATTCATTTTGAAACACTTCCAACATTACATCTGTGGCATTAGCAATATCAGCTGTGCAGGTAACGCCACCACCCAACAGTCAGTCAGTTAAAGGATTTTTGCACAGGGGCACACCACAGTTCTAAGATAGTAAAGAATAATATAATAAAAAAAATAAAAAAATGTGTTTTGAAAATAAAAAAAAAACAGGGTGAGGATATAGAAGAGGATATTTACATGTAGTTAATTTGGAGAATGAGCAAGAAAAAAAGTGATTAAGGCGCCACTATATGGCCATACTGCCTCTGCACTTCATCTTGTGGACATTTTGTATTAATTTACAGGATACGCGAGGCAGCCATGAGGTGTACACATAGGTATGGTTAAAAGCAAGTACATTCCCAGCCAGAGAAAAAGCCCTGTTTGCTTTTTTTAATGGAATATTCTGTGTATCCTCTGTGGTTATATTAACTTTTTATATATCATTGTTGATTTAATTCACACGTACATGAGGCAATTTTGTTTTGCATTTCTTGACATCAAATGTCAGAAGATGTGTTGCCGATTGTTGTGGTATTATGAGGAAATTCATATGTGTTTTTATGAAAAGGAGAAAAAAATATTTTCATAGCCCTTACCAAGTACATTTTGTGCTAAAACCTAGCCACATTCATAAATAGACAATACATTAGCAACACAGTTTTGGTTATTGGCTTTTGAAACATTAATGCAGTTAAGTGGTTTGGGAACATATTTTTTAGGGGGCAAGGTTGCCCTGTTCATTCTCAAAAAAGGATCAGTTATTTTCAAGAAATTCCCACTTTCTGGAATGGAAAAAAATTGTAGTGAACATACAGTATATGAGAAAAACATTACTATTTTTAAGTAAATAAACTGTATTTGTACATTTTTGTATTTGTTTTGTTGGAAGTTTGTTTTGTGTGTCTTTGACTAAAGAGATTAATCAAAACAAATATCAGGTACGGCCAGACAGAACTCGCAATTATATTTATGGAAGCAGGGCGACGAGTGTTGATTCTGCAACACTTTTTTTTTCCCCAGCAGTCATGTTCTTCAACACATTATTTGGCCTTTTAATAGGCATTCAAATGTACATCTCCATTCTTGCTACATATGCTGCTAAATGGAAGAGTTATGTCAATGCATAATTTGTCGGCACTGATGTGAATTTGCGTGATGATGTGTCTAAAAGTGGATGAGTCATATAGACTGTGATAACAAAGAGGGCAAATATAAAAGACAAACACACACACACACACACACACACACACACACACACACAGCCCTTGGAATCATACTCTATCTGAATACAAATTTGCCAATTAATTTAGATTTCTTTCCTTCGCTGTTTTTTTTATTTTTCTCTTTTTCCCCCCCAACCACAGTGTCTGAAAGTAAACTTATTAAACTACAGTGCATCAAATGAATGAATTATATGCCTAGAGGGCTTCATAAATGCATGTCATTGATGCAACAAAATTAACACTGTGTGTGTGTACGTGCGTGTGATGTCTGAGCATCACATCTGGGAGCTGAGTTCTTAGGAGTTTTGATTCTGTAAAATGAAATCCAGAGTATACGCCCACAGGGCAGCATGACTGAACAAATACAATAATTTAATTTACTCTTCAATTACATTCACATTCAAGCTTTCCCCTCCTTTAATTAAAGTGATTTACATAACGTTGAGGAGCAGACGCACGTATAATAATAATAAAAAAAAGAAAATCAATCTCAAGGCCCAGTATTCCACCTGATAAACCAATGAGGGGTTTTGTAGAGCAGCATGCTTTTAATACTGTCTTTTTTCACTAAAGCAAATCAGTAAATTGCGAGTGTGAAATGACGTTCAAAGCAATGTGCAGTTAACAAACTGAAACTAATTAACACATTTCAAAGGAGTTCAGAGTATGAGAATGAACATGACATGCATACTTGGCTTTGATACTGATATCAATCATCCATTTTTCAGTTGCAGGCATGAAATGCATTGATTACTCCAAATTCCTAAATGCCTTTGGAGGTGGGAAGTCACCTCGAGTCACTGCATGCCATCAAAAGGTACAACACAAAACAACCCGAGGCTAATGATTGCTTATTCATGGATCTGTCATCAAACATGATATTAAACTGCATGATCATACACTTTCGACGTGCAAGGAGGGTTACTAAAACAAACGAGCACAGTTTTCACAGTCTTTAGGCTAGTTTATTAATTCAGCACAATAGCTGCCTGCTCAGGCAGGTCATGGTGACACTTAAGGACAGGGGCAGACCAGCCAAGGACAAACAAGACAGAGCCATGTGATGTGTTCGAATTAAAATACAACAAAAAAAAAAAAGAGACTGAAAACAGCTCCACTGCAGAACTTGACCCTGTGGACTTGGTCATGGTGCAAGAACAGCGGCACCTGTGTTTGGCAATTGCAGAACTGAATTGCAGAATGACTGGTTCATGATCATCCAGGTTTATTTCTAACAGTAGAATCCACTTCTGAATGTTTTTTGTTTTTTTATGCGCACTTCTTGACATTTTCACGCAGCTGTATCATTTTACTAGCGCTACGTAGCTATTGTTCTTCTGTCTTGCTTTCACGAGTTTGATGTAAAATGTGTCACTCAGTGTGCAGTGTGGGAACACTCAGAACACAGAGAGTCATGTACCGATAGGCTTAGTCAGCTTTGTGTGGCCTCATTTGAAAATGTCTGAGTGTTGTGGGTATTTAAATTTAATTGAATTGAAGTGGGGCCACATGTGGGGGTTAGCACTCTTGCCTTTGCAGCAAGATGACCCTGTCCATTAACCCAGGCGGGGTTGTGAACCCGGTCAAGGGCTTTTCTGCATGGAGGAGAGGACTGTTTTCTGGATTCCTCTCACAGTCCAAAAACATGCAGATTTGGAGATTAGGGAAATTGGTCACTCCAAATTGACTGTAGGTGTGAGTGTGAGAGTGCATGGTTATTTGTCTCTGTGGCCCTGTGATGGACTGGCAACCTGTCCAGGGTGTACTCCGCCTTTCGCCCTATGTCAGCTGGGATTGGCACCAGCGCCCTCCCGTGACCCTCATGTGGAGGATAAAGCGGTAGAAGATCCATTCGTCCATTATCTACCGCTTTATCCTCCACCGGAGGGTCGCGGATGGTGCTGTGCCAATCTCAGCTGACATAGGGCGAAAGGCGGAGTACACCCTGGACAGGTTGCCAGTCCATCACAGGGCCACACATTTGTAGACAAACAACCATTCACACCTATGGTCAATTTCAAGTGACCGATTTACCTAATCCCCATGTTGCATGATTTCGGACACCCGCAGAAAACGGTGGAAGAGGATGAATGAATGGATTGAAGTGTCATTGTAAGCCAGACAATCAGAAAAATTTGGAATACAACTCTGTCTGCACAGATGCAGACACAATACATCAATTATAGCAAACAGTGAGTTCAAACCACTACAATAATACTAATAGAAATTAAAAAAGGACATATTTGTTTATGTTGCACAACAGCTAAAAGGAGGTTAATCTCCGCAAATAAGGTTGCTATTGTTTTTCCTTTCCCTGGAAACCATGGGGAAATTACCATACTGTACAAAAACAACACTTTTATTGTGGCATTCCATGCAATTGTGTCATACATGTAATCTCACGTTTGCAAAACAAACGTGGTCCACAAGCATTTTCAGCAAGCAAGACCCCAGTGAGAAAGCAGTAGACCACAGTTTGAGACCAAACATTGGAAGATTTGTAATGGATTGCTAAAATTCCACAAGGACACTCCTGTGTGTTTTTATTGAGGGAGGGAGAGACATATGCCACATAGTTTCAGACCGTTTTATAACGATAAAATGGATTCTGCAACACAATGGTTGTGAAACAAAAATATGATTATTCTGAGCTTCAACCAGGTGCTACAAACCAGGTTGCGCAAAATGTATTTAAAACACAACAATATTATAAGAAATAGTATGGCAACATACTGTATAATCCTCCAGACTTGGTTGCCATTACAGACCACAGAGATTAAAACATACTCAGTGCAAGGTTGTGTTATTGGTTACACATTACACCGTCACTGAATTGCTTTTTATAACTCACACGGCATGACACTTACAAAGATGTTTGAACTGCTCGCTCCATCATTCACACTTACTTATTCATAGAAAGAAGAACTAGCAGTCTTATCGAAAACCAAATGCATTATTTCTATGCCAAGTGGTCACATAACTCTGTCAATCACCAGCAAAAAGCACTCAACACATGCTGTGAATATACATGAGTTTTTGTCAATTAAAAGCATGAGAACGGTAAGAGGAGGAAGCAGAGCTGTGACACCCTCTGCCCCCATTTTCTCTGTTGTTGCTCAGAACACAATGACTGTATTAAAAAAGGGTGAAAGTGCTGTCATTACAGAAAAAAAAAAGTGTTCTCGTAACTGAAAAGAAAACGCCTCAGAACCCAAAAAACAATTAAGGGCAAAACTAGTGCAAAAATACATATGACATTCAGTATTAGACTCATTCTGGCTCAGTTTAATTTGATATTATTTTCCGTCACGTCTATCATTTTTAAAAACATTTATGTCACTGGAAAATCTGTATAAGACCTTGGACATGCAATGCAATCCTGGTTGAAAACACTGGTTGACCAAGGCTTGAATGGAATACAGGAATAGAGATATTGAACATTTTGGTCATATTAAGTGCACATACCAGATTGGGAGTTGACCTCAATTTCTTGGCTGTAAACTGGCATATTTATATGCAAGTGTTTTGTTTTTTTTTAATCTTTAATGTCCCTGGTGAAAAAATAAACAACTGTGTACAGCTGCGTACAGTAAAGCATATATGTATTAGACAATTATCTAAAATGCAGTGCAGTATATGTCGGAGTGAGAATTGGGCAGTGGCAGTTTAATCAAGATTACAAATGTGTCAAAGACCAAGTTCTGTCTCAAAGAATCCGCCTCTGCCTCAGCTTCTGTGTCTGCACTCAATATTCCTAGACCCATACATTCATACACACTCATAAATGAGGAAAAGGTAACCACTGTTTCAAAGTTCACATCCATAAACCTCTCTTCCTGCTTACTTTTCCTGCAGGCTATTACGAGGATAAAAAAAATCATTGCTTTGTACCGCAGTTTACTGTGATTTCATCTCTGCTTCCATTTTTCGTAGCGTCTGTTGCTGAATGATTCACAGATTCACCTCTAATCTCTGCTGTGGACTGATTCTTACTCACATGTGCAAAATTCACATTACAGCATCAACCGCAAACACGAAACAACTGAAGGTCGCGGTTTGAGGTTCGGGAAACTAAAAAAAAAAACCTGCCATACAACAACAAAAAAAGGTCAAAGCAAACAAATAGTCTGTTGGGTTTCTAAAGGATGTAGGTGGGTATAAAACTCCCCAAAGCCACCCACTGATTCTATCAAAAATATTAGAAAAAAAATATATAAAATATTGAAGTGGGAGTCATTGGATAGGGGGGTAAATAAAATGAATGCTCAAAAGAAGAAACACACTTCCAACACACACACACACACAATGCAGATTTCCACTAAAACAGGAAACACAAAAAGTCAATTAGTAACGAAATCTGTGATTTAGAATTTGAAAAAAAAAATGAATCACAACATTGTTGGGGCATCAACATATCTATATTCTTTCCTACTCGCTGTGTTGAATGTGCCACTTCAGATAAAAACTCCAGATATGTTGCCTCGAGTGTTGTAATGTAACAATTAAAAGATAGAACTTCAGCAACACACACACTCTCTAGATATTTATGTGTTTTACAGTCCGTTATCACCTTGTCGTCTTCTCTCATGTGATAATTCTCTGCTGCTGCTGCTGTAAAGCAAGCACACTTTCACTCTCTAATTTTAACATTAAAAAAACTTAACATGTTAAATTAATTAAGAAACACATATCAAATTACCAAATAAGGTCCAATGTTTATCTAAACAAAACAGATAGTGGGACAATTATTTATATGTGCGTGAGCTGTGTGGCACCAAGTTTAAGTGCAGTGTGTTATTTCTGGATTATCTGAGAATCTGGCAGCCTCTTAAATGGGATTAAAAGCTAAAAGGTTGCTGTTATAATGGTCCACACTATATCATTTTCAGAAATGCCTCTGATCGGCACACGATCAGCAGTTACCAAGTGTGAAATATTCAAAAGATACGGTCTGTGGAGACCCACCGTTGCAGAGCCGACACCTAGACCCCATTCTCATTTCCATCATACTGGGAATTTGCCTCTCTGAATGAAGGCAGGCATTTCCTAATGTGCCTCTCCAGAATGCTGTAGCACATCATGGCTGACAACCTTCCTGTTAGCAGAGAACAGGCACTGCCTTTAGGGCAGGTACACATGGGCTGCAGGTAAATTCTGAGATTTGATGTGATGACGTAAGCAGAGGCAACTACAGAACATTAAATGGTCTTCAGTTCAACATTTATCTACATAATATGGGAACTAAACTTAGACAGGTTCGGTCAACTTTATGTGCCAAATATCAATGTAGTCATGTGACATCTGAAAATGTTCTGCAGCTCACCAAACCTATAACCATTACCTTTAATCACAACTCACACCTGGCACTGGCAGGCTGAAATAACATTGGACCTGCCTTTGCCGACCTCACGCGCATAAGTGATCCATGCATAAGAACCCACCCACTTTACTTTATTAACAATATACAAAGCGACTGCTAAAAGTCTTACAAATGAATTGATAAAACTGTACAAATTTACACTCACTTGAAGCCCAGTTACAAAACTGAAAATTAAGAAGGGATTTATTCATCATTAACGACCTCTCACAGCCCACAATTTGGGAATCACTGGCCTATTTGACTCTTAATCAGACCTCAATTTACAAAATAAGAATCATGCTGCACTGACCTGATGAATGGGTTCGTGAACTCCTGAGAAAACCCTCTTTTTCATCATCTGAAACACAAACCAGTGTAGTCAGAAGACAGGTTTCAGACACCACAACACCCGACAACCCCCATCTATTGTTAAAGCCAGTCTAATGGTTTAAGGGTCCAGTGTGTAAGAATTTGAGGGGTTTTGTGACATCTAATGGAGACAGTGTTCATTACAGCAAACTCCTCTGTTCCCTCTTTCCTTCCTACGGTGAACTAGTAGGAAGGAAGCCAACTACGGTGGCCTTTAAAAATCAAAGAAATGTAAACACCCTTTCATAACTCTCTCCACTCTCCCTCACTTTTTGCCATTTGCTCTTTTTTGCCATTGGTTTATGCATTAGGTTATTGTGGGTGAAGCCATCACCATTGTTTCCATAACAAAAAACTGCTACCTCAAAATGCTAAATGCTAGTCTGTTTGGGCTGCTGTAAAAACATTAAGATAGCGGCCTCCTGATTCTGAGTCTTCGAAAACAATATTTTTGTATCATTATTAATTTAAACGGATTATACTTTAATACGAACATACATTTAGTGCTTTAATACATCATATAAACACTCCGTCTCTGTTTTCCACCATTTTTTTTTTATCAGTTCACATATTTTCATGGCAGATTTTTCAAATGCTTCAAAAATGTTACAATTAACGATTTTGAGAAACAAATTATTAATGATGATCAATGTATTATGAGGGTTTTCTTATTTCCTTTCCATAGTGCATTTCTATTTCCAATGACTCTTTCAGGCTCCTAAAAGACAATTACAAACATCCATACTGTCATCAAATGACCTACTTTATCTGCCTCTTATACATAGATCAGTAAACTGTTATGACAACCATGAATGGAGATATTACATGGTGTACTTGACAGACCGTGGTCTTTGTAATTGTTCCAAACCAAACATATGTTTACGTAGGTGGAGGAAGAGGGAAGGCATGACATAATCAAGGCCAGATCCTTGTTCAATAGGTTGAACCTTGCATGGAATAGAGAGCATTGTCTCTTGTGCAGTGCACATGTGTGTGATGTGTGTGTGTGTGTGCAAGTCTCATTATCATCATTAACCCCAACATTCAGTTAATTCACCCTCCTAATCTAATAAAATTCATTGATACACTGGAGTGCACCTCGTGTCGGCCAAGTAATTAGTTACACTTTTAAGTGTGAGCTAATCGTCACTGATAATCTGCAGCATGTTTACCCTACAGTTTGTGGGGTAACACAAGGCTGTCTCTGTGAGTCTGTGTCAGGACAGTGAAAAGGAAGAGAACACCTCAGGGTTTCCTATGCATTTTGGCTGCGCTGCTATTACGAATAGCAGCTGCACGCGGACCCATACTGTGGTCACCTGTTTTTCCTTACGACATCTCTAATAACTGTACTGTAATGTACTGTATGTGTCATGTGTTACATCATCACATACCACAATTGTTGTCACAGTGTGTCCTGTACATCTGTCCATCCTGGAAGAGGGCTCCAAGGCTCTTCCATGTTTTCCCTGATGGCGGTTGTTCTTTTCCTCACCCAAAGGGTCTAAGAACCGAAAATACATGTTGATATTGAGACAAACTGTGACTTTGGCAGTACAAAAATTTAATTTATTAAAAAAGGAAATCCCCAGACAGTACAAAAACATGCAGATTAGGCTAACGAGACAGATGTATTGTTTGTTGTTGAGTGTGAGTTGTTGTTTGTCTGTGCATGTTGGCCCTGCGAGGGACTGGTAACCTGTCCAGGGCGTACCCCGCCTTCTGCTCAACCTGTCATTCAACTGAAACGTAACCATGGGTATTTTTGGCCAAGCCCTGCATACGACACATAGGCACGCTTTAGTGCAAGTGTGTTGGTGAGGATAGGGCAAATAAAGGGCGTATAAAAGTGTAACATGCGAGTCAAACCCATGTCAATCACGCCAAAGTACAACATTTTAACCACTAAGCGAACTGCCTGTGGAAACCCCTTCGAAGCTACTTGATGACACACCCAAGGGACCAGATTGCTGTTATTTATACTACCACTAGGGGTGCTTATTTTAAATACATACCTATAGGTTGTAATAACTGCACATGACCCATAGTTGCATTTTGTTAGAGGCAGTCTCCTTCCACCATCTCAGCTGGGATTGGCTCCCACTCTCCCTATGAACCTCATATGGAGGATAAAGCAGTATAAAATGAATTAATGAAGGAAAGTGAAAGGATGATTTTATTTTTTTTTGTGTTTAGATTTTACACTTTTAGCTGCTTATTCGCCTTGAATTCAAGAGGCACTGTTGTAATTGGAGCGGTCCAGTCGTGACTAGATTGTTAAGGATTGATTCTCAAACAAGATCTGAGTTAGTTCTGCTCCTTATTGAGTGACAAAAGCACAGGTTTCTTGTCATATATAAGCATACAAGCTGGATGTTTATTTTTGAGGTTTCTCAACAGAGCAAATAAACACGTTCCCTTGAAATGGTATTGTGCCCTGTGCCTTCAGTAATGTCTGTTTAGGTGTTTTCATGCAGCTCAGGCAAACATCTCAAGGATACAGCCACATGGAATGAATGATATATGAGACAAGCAGAGCTTTGTCCAATGATTTCTTCTTTTTCCAAATAGACTTGTTTACAAAATTATCAGTAACTGCTGGGGAGCTAACAGTGTATGGCAAGTAATCACCAATCATTAGTCATCCCGGAAAGCGGGTGAGGGGAGTTACCAGTATGCTGAGCGAGAGACTGTGTGTTTGTTTGATAAATGAGTAAAAAGACTGAGCTACTCCCCTACTGGTGAACTGGTGTATTATTTCGAGATAAAGGATAAAGCACTCTTTTCCTTAAAACTGTACTGCAAACAAATGTGCGGTACATTCCAACCGTTGTCAAATTCACACATTTCTGATTAAGTCTATCAACTCCAGTCAACTCTCCCTCTTTTTTTTTTGTGAAACTCAGGTGACACAGGTCATGTGAGACACAGAAGCACAGTCAAAGAACAAACTATAACCATAATCCACCCATCCATGAAAACATTAAATATGAACCAAACACTAAAGTCCAACAACAAACCACAAATCCTAAATGTCCAAGAGTCCCCAAACAACTTCAAAATACTAATTGAAATCAAATCTAACAATTACTGTATGTGGTGTATGATCCATTAGTTAATACGTTTTAGACTCACATTTGTGTAAATGAGTTGATTGGTGAGTCTGCAGAAACTTACCAATCTAGGACAAAAGAAAAAAATGATAGATAAAAAAGCGGTAGCTGACGAGCCAGCACACATGCATGCACACTCACAGACTGACATTAAGAGAAGCAGCTGTCATCTGAAAATAACACTTCACAATTTAAAAGCTGAAATGTGAAACACATGGAGATTTCTCTCTGTCTTCTGTCAAGTTTATACAGCGATATTGCATCACAGCTCTGCTGGAGACATTTCCGACCGCTCCACTATATTTAGTTACAATGAGTACTTATAGCCTACATTCAACCAATTAAATGTTACTTAAGCACTACCTATCCATCCGTCCATGCTTCTGCTACATTGCATCCTCAGGGCCAAAATACACAGGAACCCATGTTGCAATTATATAAAACATTGACATGATATTTTTCAAATAACTATTAACTATATAAACAAGGATTGTAAATTAACGTTCACAAAAATCCAAATATCTTCAATAGTATTGCGAGGGAATGGAAAAGTTCAGCCTAAAAATAATACCCACCATGACTCTCCGCAGGCTCCGTAGTATAGACCTTATTCTTGAATACAGAAATACCTAAGGGTTTGACTTCCTCTTAATGTGCAGCACACTTCCTGGGATTCATGTATAATAATCTGGAGTGGGAGCCTAGTTACTTAACAAAGTCAAATTAGCATATAGTCTAACCTATTCCATCAGTGGCTTCTCCATATTTAAGGCTTTTAGCCACAATAATTTCCCTTATTCCTCAAAGGAGGACAGAAGTTTATAAAACACTTTCTATCCACATTCCCGCCGGTTAAGGCTTCAAACGCAACAAGGCGGACTCAAAAGTAGAGTAAAAAAGGAATCTATTCCACAAACAAAAGAGGAAGTCAAAAGTACAACATAAAACGCCCTCATGGAGGATCAAAATCTGTACTCAAAAAACATATCTTTTACCTGCTGACGTGGGTCTTGGACGACAGGACTGTGAAGCAAGACACACGAGCTGACGAAAGACAAGGGAAACAAGGAGTATTTATACATGAGGTTGGGGAACACAGGTGAAATCAATGAGGGGCGGGGTTGGCAATCTCAGTGGAGGGAAAAATCACACAAAGGGAGGAAGTCAGGATCTGAAAACAGAGGGAAAAGATGAGTACAAAATAAAACAGGAAGTGCATAACAAGACTGGACATGAGAGTGACTTTAACCTAAAGAGAAACAAAGAACCGACATGAACTGATTAAGACATTACAACATATTTGACATAACACCGTCTTATTTACAGCTCATCAGAAAATTCCAGTTTCTCTTAAACCAACCGCTTTCACAGCAACGCCTGACTGTACACACGTTACGTTTTCTAGAAGCGGTAATATCAAAGTTGTTGTCCTGCCTGCTGTGTAAAACTGAGTGGAAATGCCAAATCAGAAGTCTTTCACATAAATAATGGCAGAAGACTAAGACGAAAATAAGGTCTATACACAACAGAATTACATGGCTCCCACCAGATGTCATGGAAATCAGTTTATTTGTGTAATCCTGACAACAAACTGGCATGAATAAATAAATTAATACATTAATAAAAGGTGACATTGATTGCTTGTATCGCACATATATGTTAGTTATGGAGGTCTACTTACATATATTAACTTTCATGACTTCCTAATCGCTGCAAACGAGCCGATCAAAATATCTCCTCACTGAAGCTCTCGTCAGCCGCACTGTTTCAGACGAAAATCACACCCCCAGAACGTGGACTGTGTTGTGATTGGCCAGCCAACGAGAGCTTTCCTACTGTCCTGTGATTGGCCAGGTACCTGGAAGTGATGTAATAGATAGGCTAGCTCTCAGATACACAGCTCCCCCTCTGGCACGGTGGATGCTCTGCATCTCAGCAGCTACAACGAGAGTAGTTCTTCTTCTTCTGTGGTTGAATGTACGCAACCGGATGTGCCCGGACTAGTGCCAGCACCAGGAGGCGCTATGGTGGTGAGAGGAGTGGTGAGGTTTACTGATGACTAACATAAACACAACAGTGACACTGTGACACATAATATACTCATGTGATTTACAACTGTAATGTTAGCCAGTCCAGGTCTTCTATTCAATGCCAGTGCTCTTCTGCTTATGCGGAGTGGTTTGCTGGACATTGAGAAGGCTTTCTATTCAATTCCTGACATCTAGTCTCCCCTCCATTAAGACATTGTCACAGTCATGATGAAGAGAGACTTTGATGTTGGCCATAAAAATGATACCCGCTACAATGCTGTATGTGTTGTTGCTTAGCAGTAGTCTGTCTGGAATAAAACGCACCCATCATGATCGACAGTCTTGCATCAGCCACAAAGGCCCCCCCTCCCCCAACCTCTTTTGTGGCTCTCACACATTAGACTAAATGATATATTTGGGAGGGACTCTCAAATGTACATTAGGATTGAGAGAGGAAGAAAATGACACAGTAGGTGAGTTTTTATGCATTACAGGTCATTATACAAGTGGCCTGAGAGCCACTCACCCACCATTAGCTAAGATGAGGGACCAACAGAACCACTTCCTGCCAGGAAGTAATGGCAGAAATGTGGAGTGCATGCTTAGGGCTGGTGGTTTCAGATGTTGCATGTCTGGAAATTACTGTGGAAAGGCCACACTGGATTGTAGCACTGAATCCATTTATAATGCACTGCCCAGAAGTAATTTACTACAAAATGTGCTTTACTGCTACTTTAAGTGGAACTTGACTTACATAATGTGCTACATTGTGGCATTAAGTTCACTGCATTTTCAACAAACTCAGCTTTTATTCTGAAACAAAATACAAGTGTATGCATATCCAAAGTAGCAAAATATGTGATATGATCTTAAATGAAATGATGATCGCAGACACTGAATGAAAATGGGAAATCAACACTTGAGTACTGAGTATTATTCGGCACAGTGACAAGTCAGGCACACCTATTTATGAAAAAAAAATAAAATCCTGCTGCTTTTCTGTTTGTTTGTTTTTCAGAATGAGATTAATGAGTAGGTATGAGAGTGGATTAGCAGTCTAGCACATTGTGACTCACAGGCATGGAGACAGAGCTTTGTTTTATTTTCAAAGTTTGAGGAACTGAATGCATTTTTCTCTAAGACAGAATAAGAGGAAATTGCTATTATCAACATGTATTGTCATCAGAACAAACATTCCATTATCACATGCAGTCTTATATACTTGGACTTAGTCAGTGGCTCTGAAAAGTGAAGCCAATGCAAAGGTATCTAAACCTGTATTGTCATGAATGGCTAATTAGTTTGTATGTAAGACTATAAGAAAGTTAGCCTCCATCTTATTTGATTTATTAAGCCAGTAAACATTTTCCTGACAAGTTCAAGTTCCTGAATCACTAAAGTTTCATGTCTTTAAAACAGCATTGTGTCTATTTTGTAAATTATGTTCTCATATAGAGTCAAATTGACAATGAATCTGGCACATGTGATTGACAGCTAGAAACCTGTCCAGGGTGTACTCCTCCATTTGCCCTATATGCCCCACGACCCTCATGGGGAAGATAAAGCAGTAGAAAATGAATGAATGTGTGATATTGTGAAGTGATACCGCAGAGAGAAAAGTGAAAGCATGTATGTTTCAAACCACTCATTCATGTCCATTACAGCTATCCAAAGAGTATGTTCTCCACCGTTCACAATAAATGTACTCTTCTGCACTACAGACACACTTGGATGTTTATTTACTACAACTTATGACACAATATGACACATCCACTCTAAAAGACATTATTCATAGTCAAGATCATATATTACGTCGTAACATTGTAACAGCCCTCTCTTGTTTAAATCAGGAAATATCATGTAGACTATCACCTTACATATTGCTTAGTCATACTCTTTGCGTAATATTCATTATAACTGCCTGTCACACCTTTTATTACGCTGCCCTGAAAGTCTACATAGAATTAACGTATCCTGACATTTTGATTGTCGTCCCTCCTCACAACGAAACTGACACATGCCAAGCTTTGTGTCAGAACATTTGAGTTTCATGTTCTTTTTAAAAAATCAATCTGGACATATTCACACAGCACCGGTGGACAAAATGGCTTTGGATAACTGGTTGAACAGCAATACTGTAGATCTATACTGAAGCATCTATGCTTCAGCCCAGACATGTTCTCTGGGTGTTTAGTGAGAACAGCACTCTGATCTCCTCCCTCCTCATACCCCTGGGGTTAAGGTTTAGGTCTCTGACTGGTTTTGAGTTTGTCATTATTTTACCTGCTTGCTCAGGATCATTGTCCTGCTGCTTTGACCTCTCCTGATCTTCAACCATTATCCTGTAAGATGCCCTGATACTTTTCATAAGTCAGTTACCCCTGAAAGATACTTTATCAAACGGCACCAGAGGCAGCAAAAGCTTAAAAATAATCACTTCACTGTTTTGCAGTTTGTACCATACTTTGGTTTCATCTTTTCACTGGACATGTTTTCCTTTCTTTGTAGAGAAGTAGCTTAGTTCATGGCATCCTTCCATGCTCTGTTTATTTGTATATGTCATTGTCATGAACAGAGATGTAAACTTCCTCCAATGATTGGCTGTTATACCAGGAAGCTTTCTCACCTCATAAATCAGTTGTTGTTGTTTTTTAGACAGAACATCTGAGGAGAGCAGCCACACAGTTCCTGTAGACCTGTGGACAACACAAACACCAGTGGGGATTTGACTAGTATTATCATTATAAGCAGTCTGACATTGTTTTGATACACAAAAACTCAGTCTTATTCTCTCTGTCCCAGTGTGTGTGTATGTGTGGTAAGTGATTAAGAAAGAGAGCCAGTGAACAACAGTGAAAACAAATAACAATATTTTCCAAGTGCATAGTGTATCTCGTTAAAATAGATGTGAGTGACTGAGGACCCTCAAGCAACTGGTCAACAAGGTCTAATCTGCCACACCTCCTCATCTATCTGTCTTCCTCTGCTGCGTAGATTCCATATGACACATCATCAAAACATGGAGTCCCACAGCATATTACATGGCAGGGATATATAAACCTGATTAATTATCGCCTCCGTGGATTGTTTTCTCAGATTCCCTTGCTACCCGGCTCATCATCCGGTTTCATATTCTCAGTGTCAGCAAACACGATGTGTGTAATACAACATGTATTTGCAAATTAATCAGTGGACACATCACATGGAGAAATACTTTGTTTCCTCTTGTGGAAAAGACACTTACTTACATTCTTTCACACTGTCCACCGGGCATGTAGTTACATGTTCACATAATGGAGGGTACACATTTGCTCAGTGTAGGAGGAGACTGACCTGCTGTAAGCCTAGAGAGCCAATATCGCCCAGGCCCCCACCTCCGCTGTCACACGCCAGAATAATGGAGCATCCCCAAAAGGATGAACCCGGACCCACACTGAATGCCACACACCCAAGACACTGAGGAGCCCGCAACAGCCGGGCCCTTTGCAAAGACTTATGTGAAGACGGGCCATGGAGCATGAAGGTTGAGACAGATCTGCATCTGCTCCCAACAAACACTACCCTCCCCACACACACACAGAGTGACCCCAACCCAACCAAGGGGGCCAACTGATACTGACAACGAAGAATAAAGAATACCCCCATGCCAAACCACCTATGCATGGAAATGTGTTGGACTATGTGTGAATATAGAGTGAGGTAGGTATGAGTTACATGTATATCTAAGGTGCAATTAAAATTGGCTCAACAGTTAGGGCACGGATACCACCCTGCTGGTAAACAGTGAAGATGCTGGTAAACACTCAAGATGTGGAAGTATGAAATATGATGAAACACATTTCTAGAGACACTACAACAGCCAGTAGGTGACATGTACTGGTGTTTGGTTTTCAGGTTGCATACCTTCACTTTATTGAAATATTAAAGGGGATATATGTAAGAATAAATTGCATCAAGTCATAAAATGACCATGATATGTCATCAGAGATTATGGAAACAAATTAAAATGAAATGACTGACTTCCCTGATAACAATGGTACTGCTAGTTTAGTCATTAATTCAATTTACATTTGTGGGCTGTTATATACATAAGATAAAAAAAATATAGTATATATATATATAGGCAAAGGCAAAGGTTTTTACAGTTCTTCATTGTTACTTGTCTCACCTTAAGTGGGTTGGAATCACATGATGATGTGATAACTCTGCATACTCCACTGCAGTGATGCTGCTGTACTTTCAAGATCTGCATGTAGCTGACATGTGATAATTAACAGGGTTGATGTACATTTTAAAGTAAAACAGCTTGTGGGACAGTTATGTATACATATGTGCATGAACATGGTGTAACAGTGAGTGTCAGTGTATCTCTTTTAGAATCTTTTGCAACCTCTACAATGTTTTGAATTTTGCAGGCACTGTAATAAATGCTAATGGTCACATATGTATTATTATTATTATTTTTTAAAGACTTCAGTCTGTGACTTTGCCCCAAATGTCTCATAGAGCACCCATACACAGCTCTCTCAACCAAAGAACACGCCTGCTGGCTTTTACAATGTGCTTGATGTATCTGCCATCAGTGTCTGGGTGCTGTCCTGGAGCACTGACGACAACATCCCCACAGGGGATTTCATGCTTCAGCTGGCCCAGGAGCAGCACGTCGAGCAGATGGCATCACCAGAGATGCTATGTCCTTCACAGCGGCAGAGGAGCACAGGTGAAGCCAAAGTGCAAAGAGTTCAAAAGTGTAAATGCCTGAAGTGCAAAATGTGTGTGTTTGAGCAAAGTTTGACAGCAAAAAAAAAGAGAGACAAAATGAATTACATTTTAGTTTTCCTTTTTTAACTTTCATCAATCTCAGATGTGTTGAGATCTGTGGTGTTTTGATTTCCTTCATCTTTTCTCTTTCTGTGAGGCACCTGACCTGTGACCTTGATAAGAATAATGCTGTAGTACTAAAATTGTGAATACAATTTAACAGAGAGCGGTGACAAAGGTTTCTACTTTAACATGTTCTGCTTTTAATGACAAAAAGATTGAGGCAGCAGTTGCATTATACTTTTTTTTTAGCTGTCTGTCATTTTGACAGGCAGGTAAAAATTCAGTTAAGTCTATTTATATTCATCATTTTAATTCATATAGCTGATTTGTCTATAAAATAGTATTTCATTTTCAAAAACAACCCAACCACAATAACGGCACTTTAAGTTTGTATTCAATGCTTTCTTTTATTTTGTTCTGCCCTGACAGCAGAGGGAGGCCGCTAACACACCGCAGCACAATGTCTCGGCAAATACGAATAATGCAAAGATACAGAATTAGACAATCGCGATTAAAATGTGAGCAAACTACAAGAAATTAACCAACTTTCTGTATATTTTAGATTTGATTTTAAGGGTTCTATTAATCTATTAATAACGGCAAGTCTTTATCCCACTTGACAGGCTTCAAACTTGTGACCTGCCAAGGGCAGGTATCTTATTATATATCTTTTGAATATGTCTTTTGAATCCAAACTTAAATTTTCCTTTTATTGTTCTGTGTTCCCACACTCGATGAATACAAGTGAAAATGCTTGCCTGATTCAGTGCATGTGGTAAAAATGGATCAAAACTATGATTTCAGGAGGCCAGCAGTGCGAGCTAGTGGCTGTGTGCCAGTGAAGTTAGGAAAAGAAAATGTAAGTTTCTCCTTTGTCAGGCGTGTTCTGAAGAACTGATGGATATTGTGTAGTGTTTTTGGCAACAATTCAATCAACAGCCATGGTGAGCTCAGAGGGCTATGGGGGAGTAAATAGAGGTATAACAGGCTGACACTCTACAGAGCAACCAGCTGCTGTGTGGTAGCAAAGTTCACAAGACAATATATAGGCAATAATACACAGCAGCTGTTGTCATTAACCTCCATTTACTTACTCTGACTGTGTTCTGACCACACAATAATGCTGTGGTCGGCCTCTGTTCATCCCATTCTGTGTCAAGCGTGCCGCGATCTGTGTTTTGTTATATTCCCAGTAAAATATGGCTGTTACCATATCGTACATGTGCAAATCTGGACACTTTTGTACAGTATAGTGGGTAATGAATAATTGAATGACTTAATCATTAAAAACAATACTAACATTTCAATAAACACTCAAAATAAATGATATATATTAAAAACAAAATCAGTCAAATATAGGGATAATGGGCAAACTGAATAAAACATTCAGATCCAAAATTTACAAATAAAATAAAGGAGTGACAGATGCATATGAAAACTGGAGAAATAATAATACTAATAAATCACACAATTATTATCATTATTGTTGTTGTTGTTGTTATATTATGGTATTATGAAGCATACACTGACCCTTAAAGCATCCATCCATCCATCTAAAGTTACCAGACCTGTGCTCAAACACTGCAAATGCAAACAAGTGACAAATGGATGCTATATTAGTTGCTCTGCTTTGACAAGCACAGCAAAGCTCCGTGCTTGTATTTACACTGCAGGTAGACAGTGAATCACATCTCACTCCTACAGAAGTTCTTTATTTAATACAGAATGTATTTGTGGATTTGCTTTGTTTGATCTGTCTCAATCACACACACACACACACACCTGGTTCTACACACTCCTGGTAAACTAACCAGTCATTCGGAAAAGCTGGGCAGGGTTGAGATGATTGTAAAGGTAATATGAGTTGTGAACTGGTAGGAAATGTTTTTTCCAGCTCATACATGCTGATCATGTGATGTACTTAGGGAG
Source organism: Solea senegalensis (assembly GCF_019176455.1). NCBI lineage: Eukaryota > Metazoa > Chordata > Actinopteri > Pleuronectiformes > Soleidae > Solea > Solea senegalensis. Next base: position 12,958,698 of record NC_058024.1, on the reverse strand, counting down.
TACGTTTGACCAGACCTGACAGAGGACAGCATGTGATGAACCCTGCTCGTGCTGCGCTTTCAGGCTCACACAGCAGCACCAACACACACAGGTACGGTAAAAACAAACATCCCACTGGTGGCAGCATCCCTGGATTTTGAAGTGTCAGCTTAGCAAATGCTAAATCCTGTGATTTGTGCTGTGGAATGTTTCTTCCTGCCCAAGGCTATCAGGGACACCTGTGTCCTCCCCACTGTGACACATTGTGCTGTGAATACAGCCTGGAATCAAACAGTTATCCATGACAGAGATTTGCTGTTCACAGTTGCACACTGTGATCCATCACAATTTAAAATGTGCAGATGTTTCATGGATTTACAGATCTCTCTCTGTCAGCAAATAAAGTTTTTAAATTTAGAGCATGTTTACTTCAACTATCTATTACAGAGGGATGAGTAAATGAGTGAAACGGTGAGTGAATTCAGACCCAGCTTATATTCTTTAACTAATCAACTTCAAACATGGATAATAACAGCTGGCAAATACCAGAAAGCTGCTATCGAATTACATGAAACCCAATTTATTAAAAGGTTTCTTCATGTTTCACCTTCACTTTGATTATTCGTTTTGACTTCTGCTAGTACAGAATGTGAAAGCCATTGATGCATCCCAGTTAAGTCCAGACACTGTTGTTAAAGTGGATTTGTGAAAGGATTGGAGGAGGAGAAAGAGAAGATGAGGCAACACCAAAAGCAACGACAAAGTGTATTTGTAAGTGTTTTATGCCACTTTTACATCCCAATTATTGTGTAGTGTTGGGGGATATGATAAAATGTCCCTATCAATATCATAGGTAGTTGATTCACACTCTTGTGTACAAAAATAACTGGTTTCAGATAATAATGTATTTCACAAAGACCAAATGAAGTTGTTTATATGTACAGTCTTGAGTTTACAAAAGTGTTTGTGTTCGCTTGAAAGATAGATTTTTCAGTTGAATCCTTGTGGAAGCAGAGCATTTATAGTAAAATGAAATAACAATAACTGCCCAAGAATATGAAAAAAATAAAACACAGTTGAGCAGTGAAGGAGTTTGGCTTCCTGTTTTTCTGTTTTCCCCCCTGGTGAGTAATGTTTGACATCACAGTATGTTGTTTTTTTTCCATTGTGTTGGAAAACTGTGTGGGAAGCACGGCAAACGTCAGAAAAACACACTAAGGAGGTTGTTGACAATGTTACTGTGGTGACACTTTTATGTCTTCAGTTTCTAAATACTGCTTGAAAATGTTGTGCCTACCTAAAGAATTTAAAAGTCAGCATCTTTATTGCCAAAATAAACCCATATAAGGAGAAGTCAAAGCAACTACATTGGTGTCATGTTTCAGTCAAACTCAAGGAATGAAGTGAAATCAAAACATGTGAACTTCTGCGGCCAAACAATCGAGGCACTGCCTTCCGAGGTTCTCTATGTTCTCTGCACATAATTTGTGGGGACTTTCATTGTTCTTTGTACTAGTCCCTGCAGTGGAAGCACACCCATAGTAGGACAAGCAGATCTCTGGTGGTCAGGGGTCATGTTCATGCCTGATCTGCCTCCTCTCACATTCAGACAAGAAGACAACAGCATACATGTTTCTCCTCAGCTCAGCTGCTGTCACATATCGTGTGAAGCAAAAGGACATTATTTAACTTAATATATATTTTAACTTAATATAACTTAACTTATTTAACTTAATATAATAACGTTTGTTATAGGCGTCATTTATTGTGTTCAATTCCTAATTCAAATATCATTGTAGAGACCGTTCAGAGAAAGCTGTCCGCACTGCCAAACAGTTTACTAAGTGCACATTTTGATTTGTTGTGTGACGGATTCAGGGCTGGTCATGTTTGCTGCCCTTGTGGGCTGTTTCTGCCTTGTCTTTCAGGTGGGTGGAGCTGTGGCTGAGTGAGTGATGCAGTACACCTGCAAACAGCTCAAGAGGCTATTTAAGCAGGCCTGCCACAGACGCTCCCTCTCTTCCTCTGGCCTGCCGACTGAAATTTTGGTTCCTGTTTGGGTTTACACATTATGTTTAAATATTTGATGACTTTAATTTAATTAAAATATGTTAAATTATGTTCAGATTATGTGTGGTCTCCCCTTTTTTGTCACATATGTTGAGCCAGGTTGTGACAGTTGCATCATCCAAACTCATCACACCATTGATTTGGTTTGTTGGACAATAAAACCTCATCATGAATGTGGGCTCGCAATCTAAATGTTAAACTCATTTTTATCTAAAGCTGAGGTGGTACACTGAGCTAATAACGTATGTTGAGAAGAACACAACTGAATAGACACTTTGAGGGCTGATGATGTTCTACTCTGTGAGATGACTCTTTAACTCTTTACAGACTTGTTGTGAATGCATTATTCATTGTCTAAAAGCTACAGCAGGCAGGGTCATACACATTTAATTTTTCAGATGAATTTAACAGTTATTAAAATACTCATGTTTTGGGATCTTGGCTCTCTGCCCTGAGCAGTAAACAGAAACTGTAGAGGTGCAGAAGTTGTAACAAATTCTCTGACTTTTTAATATTATATTTCAGCAAGTGGACTGCTTTATTTACATTCCTGTCATTTCAGACGGTGTCTTGACTCTGTGTGGCAATCACCTCACCTGGCTTCACTGATCACCCCCCCACCCCAGCTGCGGCTCATTCTCCCTAATTAGGCAGCAGATATACCTGCTATCTTCCACCACCCTTAATTAACATTAAGCTGAAGGGATATTGTCGAAGTATTGATTGATACCACAAAAAAAGGCTGTACTTTTAAAGTGATCAGTTTGTTTGAAAAATGCTAAATAGTTTATTGAATTGATAAAGTTGCCTTTTAAAAATGTTAAGGCGGTTTGTCGCTCATTTTAAAACAGAGCAGTATGTTCGTAAAGTATACTTGCAGATTGCTGACTGCAAATCAATGCGGACGTTTGTTTGAATAAAATAGAGGGCAATCCTGTATTTGATCATTTTAGCTGGACGTATGACCTCTTAGTACCTCATGCAGACCGAGATCAGGTCAGTTGAATCGGTGATGTCTTTTAAGCCAGAAATCCTTCCCTGTTTTAATATTAAGATTATTATTCACACACTGTATTGGTTTTGTACACCAAATTCTACCTCTGGTGATTTAAATTGCTGATATTTTATGAATTTTTATTTTGTTGGCATAGTAAAGCAAGCATGTTGTTGTTGTTGTTGTTGTTTTTGCACTGCCCTCATTGAAATGAATCACATGGCTCAGTGTTTATACCAGTCTGAACATGATCTTGAGATGTGTTCGGATTAAACACACAAACATTTCGGTACAAGGACGTCAAATGCATGCATCTACGGCTGGAATGAAGTTAGTAGTGAATACTAAGATCATATCCCTGGTACATTTGCTGTTTGGGGAATAAACATGGGTTAGAAAACTGTCTCTAAGAGTCTAGCAGCTTGAGCAGCAGCCCCTTAAACCTTGCTTTCTCTACACAGAATTATACATTTGATAAAATAATTTACATTTTATGACCAAACCCCAAAAGGATACTCTTTTTGGTTCAATTGTGATTTTATGTTTGTTTGTTTGTTTGTGTTTGTATCTTGCAAAGTAATTTTATCGCTTTATCTTTTCTGTTCTTAAAACTGTTAACCCCCATTGTCCTTTTATTGTTTCATCTTTCCCAGCTGTGTACTGCTGTATTTTTTTGTTTGTTTGTTTTTCTTTAAATTCTGTAAAGCACTTTGTCACTGCAGTAAATGTGCATACAAATGAAGTTGCCTTGTCTTGTCCTGGTGTAGATGTACATGCATGTATTCCACTGGGTCTCCTGAATACAAAGCCTTAAATGACTTATCAGCAAGTATTTGAAGTAGAAAAAATTATAATTTTGGTCAGGAAATGTACCAGAAAGACAGATGCCATTTTAAACCACTTGGATTCCATATATAACACAAACCATTCCAACATTTTTCCTATGAAAGCCGTTTTGTAATAGAGTTTGCATGAACAGACAGTAAAAGGTAACTCTTCTAACTGCGGTAGGGCTCTTGTTGTCAAGGTCCTGACAACTACTAACCAATCACGGCTATCCTCGTGTGTGTGTGTGTGTCTGGAATAACTTTGTCCCCAGAGGGCCGAAAGCAGGTTCCAGCTTCGTTTATGCTGGGGGCTGCCGGTGGTGGTCTATGCAGATAATGAGCAGATGGCATGGGAGCACACGCATGCTCCCTGCCATCCATCTGGACAGTTCTGCAGGTGAAGAGTGTTCACTCATAAACAAAAAGCGTGTGACATCAAAGTGGTAAACAGCATGGCTGAACATGAAAGAAAAACACAGCAGTAGGACTTAAGGCCTGGACAAGAGAGTCTGCATTTGTCTGTTGATCAGCCAAAGCAGCAGAGAGAGTGAGTGAGGAAGAAGAAACACACTCTGAAGGACATTCAGGTGGAAAGATGTACTGAATTGATGCTTCAAGGTTGTTTTTACAAAAATGAAAATGTGTATAAGTTCTTCCTTCCTATAGATGGACATGCAAAGGGACTTTAACACTCCAATAACAACTGAGGGGCATTCAATACTCTGCAGGCACTGTATATACAGAGGGCAATGTTAAATGTATCTTCTAATAATGCCATCATAATGATATTGACACTAATCATTGACTGATACAATGCATGTCTCTTCAACCCTAACCCTAAGACTACAGTATATTCAGAATAGTGCTACAAGGATCCTGATGAGAGTGCAAATATAAATACATCACACTCATTCTCCATTCACTGGATTCCCGTTGCCCCTCCCCCCCATTTCACCCATGTCTCACATCCCTCGAATGGCTCCCCATTAAATTTAAATAAAGTCCTCCACAATTGTGCCTTAACCTAGCTCCTCCAGCCACATTGTACCTCGAGACCATTAAGTTCCTTAACCTTAAGCCTCCTCACTGTTCCCTACAATAAATGTCATTCCCCTTTCTGTCAAGTCTGCTTCAATTCATACATTCATTCATCTTCTACCACTTTATCCTCCACATGAGGATCACGGGGTCCCAGCTGACATCGGGCAAAAGGCGGGGTACACCCTGGATTCCATCACAGGGCCACATAGAGACAAACAACCATCTCTAAAGTCTAAACAGATGTGGCAAAAAAAGCAAACTCCCACTGTTGAGAATTGCGATTTGACTGTCACCGGGTCAGTTTTTGAAACCACAGTTGTCACAGTTGTCACCTGAAACCAAGCATTTGACGGTTTCCCTGGCGTGCACTCATATGCACCATGCTTTATTGTCTATTTTTTCTCTAAGTGGAAACATAATTTACAAAAAGGAGATCATGATCTTTAGAAAAGACTGTGAAACTCCTGACCATTAGCTCCTCACAGAAATATTTACTGAAGCAAATCAATCATGAATCCATCCATCCATCTTTTAACGCTTTATCCTCCACATGAGGTGTCGCAGGGGGTCAATCCTGCATCAATACATTTTATTTGACTTCTCTTTGGAACCAGTGCAGTTGTCCCCCTGCTGGGTAACTGCTACTTCTATCCTACTTACGAGACATCACTTATAACTGTTAGAGATGAGGGCCGATCATTGACACCTCACACCCCTCAAGGCATAACTGGGGGTTCCAGTCATTTTTTTTAAATATTCCACTTTGTTCATTTTAGCAACAGTGCACTCGTGGGTCGAAAGAATCAAATGAGATATCAAGAATATTATTTTCATTCATGTGAGAGAACCGTACAGTGCATCATTTTCACCACCCTTTTAAAAAAAGAGCAAGGGATAGAGAGAGAGAGAGAGAGAGAGAGAGAGAGAGAGAAATCCTTTATCCAGAGCTTCAGTGAGGTAATTAAAAACTGTCCATGAATTCACCTCAAGCTTTCTGGGAACACTGACGCATGTTGGAGAAATCATCAGAGGAGTTTTAATGAGATTGTGTGTTCGGTGGCGACAGTCTGTCACATGATGTTGTCTTTGGGAGGCATCTGAGAGCCACATTATCTTGTGCTGGAAGCCCTTTAGTATTGGTACTGATGGACCTGATTGGTTCCTGTGTCCCCGGAGAGCCACCACAGAGCACTGCTGAATAATGTATCACGTGTAACCAGGCAAGATCCCAAAGTCATATCACTATTAAATATTCATGCGGCATGTGAGGCATATGAAGTCACACGTATGACTGGGATCTAATAAAGCCAGACTAGCACCTCCCTGCTCGCTGCCATTATACGTAATTATTTTTACATTAGCTTTCCTGGAAAAGCCCCACCCACTGTGCCATCTGACTCAGCGATATTTTGTGCTTGTGTGTGTTTTTGGGATGTAGTTTGAATATTAAAGGATTACATTGTAATGACACTCACTCAAATATAAATTGTTACACCACTTCTATAGCTCATAAAGTTTGATGCTGTGTAAATGTGTTTTGTTTCATAAAGATTTTGGAGACTGTGAGAACTACAAGAGGTTATGTGACATTTCTTTGTCACAAAAGTTTTACATGCATGAGTGTATGTCATTTAAAATATAGATGGTTATAAAGATAATGTATTCAGTCCAAAAAAAGAAACAAACTGAAATTCTTCAGTTTGGTGACTGGTTTAAATGTTCAACTCTGTTAGGTTACATTTATTCTCTCATTAAAAAACAAGTAAATTTCAGTTCAGTTGAATTCAAAACTACTTTCCATACCAGATATAACTGCGTAATGTATGTTTTTAAAGGTTTTGTCTTGCTGTTCATGTTGAGTTTGCATGTCATTAAAACAAATACATGAATTGGAATGAGTAAACATCATGTAGGAGTCAACAAAAGCCACAGAAAACACAGTGCACAGTCAGGTTCTCCTGTCCGAGCAGCTGGGTCATGCCAATACAAATGGCATGAATGGAACCTCATGGTTGTCTGCCAATGTCAGGACAATAATGCTACTTAAGTTCTACCACTTGGACCTCACAAGGGAGGCTGAAGTGCTCTCACATGTCTCTGCCTGTGAACGAGCTCTATAATGGCAAAAAAAAGTTGTATTTTGTTTATTCACAGTGTGCTTTTGCCGATACATTTTCTTGACACATGCCTTTTTATTATTTTAAATTGCAAATCATTTAGTAGTTTTTAAAAAGCTGTCTTTTTGATGTTGCACCTACACTAATGCTTTTAGTTGTTTTCACAGTATTCAAGGAACCACAAAGTAAAAATTTTAGTGTTCAAATTTTAATGTTGTAATGAGTAATGAGAGGAGAATGAAGCCTTTATTAGTGCATGATAATGTTAGGGCCAGTGTCACTTTTATATATTTACATTTCATATGCTCAGCTCTTTAATAAAACTATAGTGAATGTTTACACATATAAAAAGGTTAGATATACCTATGGTTGTATATATAATTTCATCCAAGGTGGGAAATAAAAACCGGTTGGTAAGACATGGGCTATATATATTATTGTTTTTTTCGTTTTTGTTTTTTTTAAACCTTTTATATCATATACAATACATTGTTAAATCTTGTAACACATTTGAGTGTTTTTTGGTGCAGATGCCAAAATGATTGTGAGCTGGTGATTCTGTGTGATGTAATCAGGTATTACAGTAGGTTAGTAGAGAAACTGTATACTGAGCATTACTGAGTCATTTTCAAATAGGATTACATATTCAACGGCTGTGTTAACTACACATGCCTATGCTTTGTATTAATAATAAATCACAGGTAAAACATGCATACTAAAGCTAATGACATCTGACTAATGACCACTCAATTATTTAGTCCTACACTGTATCAGCAAGAGCTTGCGTTAGCTTCACAGACTGACAGGGGAGGCATGTTGTCATCTGTAAACCCATCTGCCCCTCTGAAAGCAATAGTGTGTGATTTCTGGACAAAACAGTAGAGTCACATTTGTGATTGTACATACACAAGAGCTCACCCAACATGTTTACTTGTCTACTCACGAGATCTCACCCCATAATCCTGCTACACAAAAAGTTACATAGTGTTGCTTTACATTCACATACATATCCAGATCAAGACAGCAATCGCTTTGTTGATTCTGTAGTGTTCGCTGATTTCAGTATTTCATTATTGTTTTCTTCCTCTGTCCTCATTTTTAATACAACTCAGTTCACAGTGAAGCTGTTCCCATGTGATGTTGTTCCTGTTTCTGTTGTCAGACAAACACGGATAGAAACATGACCCATTCGGTTTGGTTTGATGTAATTCTGTACCTCCTTCTGTAAGGTTGAGTGCTTGGTAGAAAATCACATATTCTACCAATATACCTGCTGTTCAGGTGTGTCCGTGAGAATATCACAAGGGTAATGGAGGCTCTCTCTCAGTGAGAAAATCCAATCAGAGACTCTCTGTTGAAATTATGTAGAAACTGTGACCATATATCCTGTGAGTTACATTCATATTCACCACTTTTGTGCTCAGAAATGACTTTCTGGGCCAAATAAAATGGCTTTGAATGTTCACTCTCCACCAATGTTTTCCAAGACAATTTGTGTAACCTTATGGAAGAAACAGCCATTCCTCACACATACCTTTGTCACATTTTATTGTGTACCACTGAGTTCAAAAGTGAAACCCCTGGTCTGTTATCCCTGTTTGTATGACTTATTGCCCTCCAGCCAATGGCCAGAGTTAAAGCTCTGACCCAGAGAGGCAACATTCACTTTCACATTCACACCTAGAGGCAATCCAATGTTTTCAAGTGACATCAACTGCATGTCTCAGGTAACTTGTGCAGCAAGGAAATCCACACATAGAGTAGTAAGGAGAGAATGTGCAAACACCACAGAGAAAGAAACCTGACCATCGGTGGATTTGAACATGGGGCCTTCTTGCTGTGAGGCAACAATGTGTTGTTACATTATTACAGCACAACATACTCAAAGGGAGAGAGACGAGGAAGTGGAACTAGATGAATGACAATATCATCGTTGCTATTCTTTCAATGAGAGCTGGAGCCAATCCAAGCTGACACAGGTTTAGAGGCAAGGTACAGCATGGAGGTCACAAACCTAAAACAGGGCTCACATACAGAAAGACAAATAACCATTCATGCCAGTATTCACACATGGTCAATTTAGAGTCTAAGATAAACCTAAACCCAATCTACATGTCTTACGGCTGTTGAACACACAAAACTGACCTTCACAGCCCACAAGATGTTCTCATCTTATGTGTTCCTTTCCAAATGATGCATATTTGAAAGTAGTGTAGGCTGCACTCTTGGCAGCATTTTTTTTCTCTCCTTCAAATACACTTAAAATCACCTCTCCTTGAATGAGCAGATGGTTACTGTATGAATGGGCCCAAGGATAGGTTCAATGGGTCAAATCTCTATGTCCATCAAAACAGATGGGAATCTGACAGAGATGGATATGTGATCATCCCTTTCCAGACAGCCCTCATTAGTAGGTAATTGAGAATATATCAGAACAGACACAGTGGACCAGTGAGTCTACCACCCTCATATTCATAACATACTGTACACATACATACACTTCAGTGTTGTTGAATTAAATGTTGGAGAAACTTAAATCTGCCAAAAAGACCAGTTTACATAAATATTTATGGTAAACTTGTTTCTTTTTTTTATTTTCATTCTAACATCCATTGAAAACCACAAGTCCTGTTTTTATAGCCCAGTAGAGGCAGTTCAGAGTATTTTATGTAGAATGTGAATGTTTCACTTTACCAAAACCTGTGTTTTGTAGCCTTAATCCATAATCACCAAACCAAACACTTCACGTTGTACTTCAGAAGACGATGGCACTCAGTGAAATAGAAAAATGTGTCAGTGAACCTGCAGAATGTAGCATAAAGACAAATGTTGGGTTTTTTTAAGATTCAAACCACTCAAATGAGTTCACACAATGCTGTACACAGGAAGTGATTGTGTTTCATATCATAAGACAGATGGAGGAGGCAACAACAACACAGTGCAAGTAATGCGAGACGGCTGCAAACAGGTTGGAGTATGACTTAAAACACAAAGAAAGTCAGAGGTGAAACTGCTCAAAACAAAGGTCGTTCAGCAGTTTGATGGGATAAAAATGTCTTGTCGCCGCCTGCCCCTGTGCTGCTGCTGTACACACACACACACACAAACGCTGCCTCAGACACCTCGAATGGTATTGCTTGACAGAGCTTGTTTTCAGATGAAGAACAGAGCATACAAATAACACTACAGCCCTGCTGCTCACAAAGAGCAAACCGGGGCAGAATAAAACATCAACAACAACAAAAAATGCCGAACGTTACACACCGCAGCTTTGAAAGTACAGTCGACATTTCAGAAAATCCTTATTCAATAGTTGTATGTTTGAAACCAGGCCAACCAAGTATGATAGTACAAGAGTACAAGAGATTAGTCGTAACCATGAAACATTCGATAGTGAGTAAACAAACACAAAAAGGGAAAATGGAGAATCCTGCAAGGAACTACACATCCCATAAACTAAGTAAGAACCTTAGTGTCTTGAATGTATGCACATTCCATTGCATGCATCATGTTAGAAAGTGAAATCATGGCTGCTCTGTGTCAACTCTGAATGATCCCGTTGTAGCGGCATGATTTCCATGATTGTAGTTAATAAAATTTCCATAAATGACACCACATAAGCAAATAAAACCTTTCTTGAAACGCAGCTGAGACAAAAACTGTGGAAAGTGATGATCATCAGCCCATCATATCAACCTGTCTTTGGAGAATCTTTACGCCTAAACACACAAGAACTGACCGATACATGTAGCACAGCAAATGCGGTATTCCCCAATGAAATGTGGGGTTGAAATTGTACCTGGAGTAAATATGAAGCAGGATTCCAGCTTCTATATATTCCCATTGGAATGCTACAGAAATATAATTACAGAGTTCATGGGTCCATTTTTATCTACAACAAAGAGGTAGAACCTTGTTCTGTCTGAAAGACTGAACAACAGGATATTTATAAGCACACATGTTAGAGTGCAGCAGGTGTCTTCTTCATCCTTTTTTAAGAATACTTGAATTATTGTTGCTTGTGGAAGCTTTACATGTGGAATTAAGTGCAACTGCCATTATCGCTTGAGAAGAAGAGCATTTTCACTTTAATGTAAAAAAAAGTGATTTCAATAAGTACACTTTAACAACTTTAAGACATCTCCACCATTTTAAGATAATGCCTTAAAGCATTTCACCATAATTATGTTTTTTTTCTTTTCTTTTCATAACCAGGGCCTTGAAGGGGTGGAAAAAGTCTGTACCCTTCTGGTAAAAGCCCCATCTTTAGAGATCTATTTGACATACTGGCAGTCTGAATGTAGAAATTACCTGCCATGCACTTGTCAGGTTTCTGAATTAAGTGGCAGGATAACAATTCCCCAATGAAAGTGAAACGTTCCCATTTCATTAATGCTGTGAATTAACTATCGAAAAGGATGACGCAATAATCACCAACCAGTGGATTAAAATAAGGAAGGCATGCGCTGAATGTCTATCTTCAGCAGAGTTCTTAACAATAATGTAACTTTACATATATGGGTGGTTGTGTTGTCCACACTTGTTCTCCTTTTTATAAAAGTGTTTAAACTAAGGTGGGATGAGGACAAATGTTTCAGGATTTTGTGGTTGACTTATATATATATATGCCATTTCAACACCATGTGCCAAAACATAACCACATTCATAACAAGGAAATTATTATATCATCAGCATTTGCTTAATATGCTAAAAGCACAGTTAGCTGTTAAAAATTGATTTTGCGTGCATATGTAGACATGTAAATAATTAATTCATTTTGTTGCAGAAAATTCATTCTTCCGTGAACACAATTGGGAATACATTTCCGGTGTTTGGAAACATCATCTTGAGGGGACAGGGTTGGACTTCAGACATGACAGACTCATTACTATTATGACAATGTCACCGCTGCTGCTATTAAATGGGCTTCATACAAAATACTTTCAACTGCAGCCATTAGCAGCCAATCCCAATCCAAAACTAACTGTCCTACCATGTGTTTTATTTTTAGAAATGTCAAACCATGAACAAACTGTTAATTTTCATGGATCAGGAACAGGCAGTGATTGAACGTGAAAGTGTGTCTGCAGCAGCAGCAGCAACAGCAGCAGCAACAGTAGAGAATTATCTCACGATGAGAGGAGACAACAATGTGACAATAACAGACTGAAAAACACTATATATGTTAAATATACATCAACAATGTGTAGGAGAGAGAAAGAGACAGAAATGGACCTTGGCTGAAGATTAAGGAAATTATGCACACTGGCATCTGTTTTTAAATCCTCCACTTTCAGCTGTCTAAATTTTTAACACATCTCCACTAAAGACCCTCATTGAGTGTCTCCTCAAGAGAGGCATTTTTGAGAGAGTTAGTAATGCCTTTTATGTTTGATGACGTTAGGCATATCTGACCCATCACTGCAGCTCAACTAACTCTTGAAAACCAGACTGTTGAAGTGCTATGAGCTGCATCATGGGTAGTTAGCAGAAGGTGACATCCATCCATCTCAGCTGTGCCAGTGTCAGCTGACATAGGGCGATAGGCGGGGTACACCCTGGACAGTTCGCCATTCACTCTCACACCTGGTCAATTTAGACTGTCCAATTGACCTAATCATACCACACCATATTGCATGTTTTTGGACTGCGATAGGAAGCCAGAGAACCCGGAGAAAACCCATGCACACACGGGGAGAACATACAAACTCCATGCAGAAAGACCCAGTTGCAAAAACTGGGTCTAAGCACTACACCAACCGAGTGGCCCGGACGGTGACATAACCCAAACCACAACACAAACAGTTTGTGGGCCTTAATGAAAATTTAAAGTGTGATTATAAAATAAGTCAAAATGGGTAAGCTGATGACACACCTGGTCTAACACAAAATACACAACTACTGCTGAGGATGATTATGACCTGGACGACTGAGCAACTTCAGACATATAATAATGAGTGAATACTATGTTTGGTTGCCTGACAATAGAACTGGCAGATGTTAGTGCACATGGACTGGAGGAGGCAAACTGCTGACCTTGTGGACAGAGGAATACCCACTGACCCTCGTGAGCCACTGCTGCCAGAAATTATATTCCCATGAAATCAACTACTAGCTACATTTTTTGATTTCAAATTAACTATTCAGTATGTGCCAGACAGGGAGGAGGTGCTAATTGAGTGTTTTTCCCTCCTCCTGTTCTCTTCCTCACCTCATCTGTAGTTCCTCTTCAGGTGCTAACAACCTGACTAGTTTCCACATGTGCAGCGTAGTAATGTCTGTTCATTGATGTACTTTGACTTCCAGCTGGCCTATCATTGTAGAGGGTTTTCAAGTTAAGATTACCGGCCACATTATTCAACTATGATTCAAATAGCACAAAGAAAACAGCTGAAAATGTATTTTACGTACTAGAACTAGTCTCCGGTTGTCTTCGGGCATGATGTCCATTTTGTAAATTATGGTCCCATTTTGAGATGCAAACGAAAGATGCAGATTTGAAAGCATAAATACAAGCTGAATGCACACTAGATTTAGGTGACGGGCTCACTCAAATAGGTGAGAAAAATAAGATAGTTTGGAGCACTTGCACCATCTCTAATAGCAAAGATGCATTTGAATGAAATGTGATGCTGACAACAATGTTGTTGTGACAATAGTGACAATACTGATGCCCTAAATAAGCCTGTGGTTAATGCTAAAGCTGGTTGTTTCCCCTCTCAAGTACATTAACACATTAAGGCCGATTATCGTCCCACAACTCAGTAATTACACCTGTTCAGCTTCTTGCATTAAACATTTTAGCAGGCACTCCAAATGTACTGATGCAATTAAATGCTGACAAAACAGTGGGTTACTCTGAGCTGCAGTTTTGGAGGGCCTTGTTCTGTCTCTCGGCTAAACTACCAAATGAATGAAATGAATAATAAAGAGAAAGCAGCACTCACATCCCGAGCATTACTGGCCCTGATGCAAGTATGAAAAATAAAAATACAAATAAAAACTATCTGCCTGATGTGTGGCACTACTAGCCAACACAAAGAGGGAAGTTATAGCTGCATGGAGATGCTGAGAAGGGCATCTGGAGAGTGGATGCTGCTGTGCAGATGGGAAGAAGCATCGGAGATGGAGTGAGACAGGAGTCCAACAGGACTGCAGAACAAAACCGCAACACTAAATTGATTGAAATTCAATGAGAGATGTGCTGTTCCCCTCAAGATAAGGCTCAGCATGTGAAAAGAACAGAGTGTAGAAAAAGGGAACCGTGTGTGTGTGTGTGAATATAATTTGAAACTACGCTTAAAATGAGACTATGAGGAGGAGCCCAAATGGGATGGGAGTGGGATAGGGAAGTAAGACGTTTTGCAAATTTGATTTGAATTGTATGAGTTTCAGTGAGTACAACTTTTATCAAGAATCCAGTCATATTCGTTGAAATCCTCTCTGATGATACCAGCAACTGGCAACTTGTGTGTCTCTCACAGTTCCCCTTTAGTCACTGTTGAAAAGAACACAGCAGTAGCTAAGGCTAAGGCCTTCACCCTACTGCTCTAATTGAACACGCAAAACAAAGGAGTAAGGCTAAGTAGAAGTAAGAGGTCAAATGGCATTGAGCCCAAGAGTGGCCAAGAGAAAAATTCTGACCAATCTAAATGTAGATGGTATCATACTGAATCACCATTAGACTATGAATTCTGTTTTTAAATTACTGTATAACGACACATTTTAACCACAGTGTTGTCCATTTCCATTTAAATACTTTAAAATGAACAGCAGTGTTTTTTTGTTGTTGTTGTTTTTTTAACACAATGTAGCCATAAAGCAAGGGTTCAAAAGTAACTGGACACTTGGCTAATACAAATTTCATGGGCATCTGCTTATCATTTAATTAGTTTATGCACAGCAGACTTCATGTGTGGATTGGAGTCAATTGGGAGTTAACACTTTTACTTTTTTTTGTTGTTTTTTTTTAATACTGTGGCACTACGTGTTAAAGGGCTGCTTCTCCCACGCAGTTCTGGTGTTGTTAATTTATTCACATTAACGCTATAGACTTTGGCATTTGGACAGTGTTTCTTTAATTTCAAACTGAATGTGAAATTCAGCCTGAAGAACAAAATATGTGTCACTCACCAGATACTTGCATTCTGGAATCTGGATAGTCCAACAATCCCCTTGAGCTCTTGAGAAAATCTAAGAAAAGAAGAAAGAAAGAAAGAACACGGCTTTCCCCTTCTTCAAGACTTCTCACTGAAGAGACTATAATGAAGACCCTTGACCTGAAAACTCTTCTTAGTCAGTAAATTTCCATGCAAAGTTAAGTCAAGAATCATTTAATTGAACGTATTAAAGCATGTCTGCCTCTGCTACGCCAGGTGGTGACATGCCCTAGTTTCAGCTTATTAGTATTAGCTGTTAGCTTGACCTATTACATCACAGACCAAAACACAGCTAGCTAGTCGCTATATTGATAGCATGCGGAACACTATACTAAATATAAATATACTGTACTAACCTTTAAATGTATGGACCTGCTCTTCTGCGGGCAGAACTGTTCGGAGATTCGGCAGGAACACGTTCTCCAAAGCTTCTGCAGTGCTTGCTCTGATGCCTGACTTTGTAACCAAATAAAATCCCTTTGTACGGTACGAGTCCTGTGTCAGAGGGGTTTCTTTCTACACCATCAACTCATCACCTATCGTTCGTAAGAAGAAGGAAGCCTGACTAAAACGACACTACCATCTCATGAACTTTAAAATATTCAATTCTTTAAGCAGACAGAGCTTAAGTTATCTCAGAATGACGCAATTCTGAGATAACTTCAGAAGTGATAATAGCTTCTTCCAATTAAGGTCTACCTTCCCTTGAAAGACTTTGCGAGGACAATGAAAACTTTCATTACGTCTCGACTCAACGACTGTAATTCCCCCGGTGTTTGTCTTGATCAGTCGTCTCTCCGACACATAGAGGTTGTCCAAGATGCTGCTTCTCACCTTCTATCAAAAGCAAAATGCAGAGTGCATATCACTCCTGTTCTGGCCTCTTTACACTGGCTCCCAGTCTATTTCAGGATTCTTTTTAAGATCTTATTACTAACCTTTTTCCAAAATCTCAATGCTGGTGGAGCTCTTAAATCCACAGACTCCAGGCAGAGCTCTGAGGTCAGTTGACCAGCTGCTATTACATGTGCCTTGATCAGAGCTTTTCTGTGGCAGCTCCTAAGCTTCCTTTACATGTGGGAGATCCCCAGACCATTGAGCAAAAATTTCTAAAAACTTATCTCTTCTCACTGGCTTTTACCGCTAGTTAGGTAAAGTCATACTATTTGAATTTACCTCTCTTTTCATCCTCTGCTAATTGTCATCTCCCCCTCTCTCATACACTCCTGTGCCTGGTTTCTTTCCTCTCACTTAACCCCCCCCCTTCATCATCTTCATCTTTTATTTCCAGGTTAAAGCCTGGGGGTGGTAACTGTGAAGAAGGCACAGAGCACCAAACTTGCAATAACAATTACACTGATATCTTCATTATCTTGGGGTGTTTGTGCAGCTTTGAGGAATGTGTTTTCGAAAACATAATTCAGACTAACATGTTTGCATCTGTTTAACATGTCTGATTTAAGTGACATCAATGCAATAATTAGATTTTTTTTGAAAATATACTGACTGGACAGTAGCTCAGATGAACTGGACTACACACTATTCCTGTGAGCAGAGAGCCATATACTGTATGTGCATAATTCCTACAGCTGTAACATGTACACAGCACAGATTTACACTTGTTTTCCAGACCAGCCCTCTCTCTGCTATAGCGCAAAAGTTAGAATAATTCTGGGGAGTGGTAAATGTTTCCCTCATGCATAAATAGTGACATTTTACATTTGTTGGGAATATTTCCTGTTTCCTACTACTACGATTAGAGATGTATATAAGCTTATAGGGAACCTTGGTAAAGATTATAAGATGTGCACTGTGCCTCTTAACTAAACTAATGAATGAATAAAACATAAACTTTTATTTTCTGGCTATTATTACATTGTACAGTGTTTGTTTTAATGTTTAATGTCAAGTCAGTAAATTCTGCCAGAGTCATCGTTACCCCTGATAGGATGCCATAATGCTATGCAGAGCTTGAAATGGTGAGATAATTGAATGGAAAAAGGTATTTTCATTACACCCGGGATGAATGATATACATCAGCAGATGACTAAAATGACATTTGTCATGCAGCCGTGTTGAATAATAGATTTTCGCTGCTGCCTTTATGACTCGGAACTTTATGGAACAACAAACTGCACAACAAATGACTCATTTCAAATACAGAAGGGAGGATATCAGTTTAATAAAATGTAAACAAATTGCTGTGTTCAAACTGGCTGTCCAGCTGCTGTTAACAACTGGCCAATGGACTCCATGGTACGGTGAAATTTACTGACATTTTAGTAATTCCAGGGACCTGTGCCCTTTTGATGAAGGCAAACAATGCAGAAGTCAGAACAGAAAGTCAGTACAAAGCAGATGGAGATTGAGATTGCATTTTCTCTCGTTTTTCCTTGTTTACATTACATATAACACTTTCAGATTAGGAATGTAAATTTCTGTTGTAAGTGCTAAAAAAATAAGATGAAGTGCTCTCTTTAGAATTCGCAAATGTCTGTCACATTTACACGTGAAACCAGCAGCATAAAAAACTAATGAGAAAGGCCTCATCGCCACGAGTAGTTGCTGTCATCTCTCGCTCTTTCTTAATCTCACAGACACTTAGAGTTCCCCTCATCTCAAGGGTCAGTTCAGTGTGGAAATAGCATGCAAATCCCAGTCCATATCAATTGGTGCTTGGGCAAAGCCAGAGCCTGCCCCTCTCTGCTCACTGAGTGGCCCCCAACTCAAGAGACCATCATGTAAAGTGAATGGGTGGCAAAACATCTCAGGGAGAATGCTGCAAAACAACATGGAGAAAAATGTGTTAACAACCATGTTGCACAGATGATGGGTGGACAGTCGAAAGTGTAGAGGACCATTGGTCAAGAGATTCAGTCATGTTTGTTCGACATAGGGGATCCTGCATCAGAGCATGGTACCACACACTGACAGAAGTGAATACAGAGCACACAAAACAACATGCTGAGTTTCATTATTTCATATTCCTTGTTTTTTTTATCTGCACCACTTGATCTATAAGGTTAGCTGCATGCCTGTGGGAGTAACTTCAGCCCACAGACTTTTTGCACTCACCATACTGTGTTTTTGGATGCACATTGCAGCAGAATTAACATGTTGATACATCTGCCCATCTATGAGGAGTAAAGTTAGGTTTAAGATGAGCCTTATCCTCTGGGTTGCAAGACAGAGCAGACCAGAGGTCAGTGATATGAAGATATGACGGGAATGGACAGTATATCTAAACTTCTACTTTAAAATGGGACTGTTATTGATAATAGCAAAGTGTGTATGGGTAGGTATGGATTGCATCCAATTTAATGTGTGCAGTTTTAAAACTAGATGATAATAAATATATTCAGTGTATTATTTGATTTAGAGAGACAGGGGTTTTTAAGATTACTGTGTTCAATGGAGTCTCATTTGGAAATCTTAGTAGAACGTGGGTGTTCTTCCCTGAAGTTTTTGCAGGTAGAGTGAAGATGCGTGTGCAGAAACAGTGGCAGTGACTGATGGAATTGATAATGCCACTTTTCTGGCTACACTCTTGTACAAACTAACTACTGCTGATGCTAAGCATGTTCCACCAATAATTCCTGTCACAGCCAATCATTCACTTGAGGATGCACTTACACCCAGTCAGAGAAGAGACTCCGCCTAAGCATCATCAAAGAACTCATCCAAACAAAGGTTGAGTGCATGCTGTGGTGAAAAAAAACACAAACTAAGGATAAAACTACCAAAAATGTGTTGGGAAATGTGTGTACATTAAAAAAAAAGTATACTTCCACACAGTATGAACACCTGGCTTCTTGATTTCCAAGTCACTGCACTCATGAACCTGCATGCATATCCATATTACTATGAAAATCTGAAAGAAATAAAAAATGTTTCCCCATAGACCATATCCTACATCTCCAGAAAATCGTATCCAAATACATATTTTATTTGTAAAGTTATGCTCAGAAAAAAAAGACAAACATAAAGCAATAAGTGTTATGTTGATATCATTGCAGTAATTAAGTAACTGTCAGTCGACTGAGGATGTTTTCAATTTATGCTCTGGTGAAAGGTTCAGTTGTCTCCATGCATAAATATACATCATGCACTGTTGACTTGTATATGTTTCTATATTCATTGTACTTTGTTTTGATAGTTCATGGAGTTGATCAAATCAGTGTGTGCCCACTGAACAAACAAGAGAACAACAGGATGAACCTCTTTGGAATATGTAATGGGGATGGTGAGTATATCAATCAAATTACATGACAAAATTGTGTGTACCAATAAACATTTCTGACATTAACAAACAAAAACCATGAAGGAGCCAGAGAGAATTGTGTATGTGTTGGTTTACAAAAATGGTATTGGCCAATGAATTGGCTTTTGATTAACTTCTGAAGTGTGTTTTTGTTGTTGTTGTGTGAAACGGCCTATAACCTTGCTAATAAAACAAACATACACATGCCAAGCATCACGACTATAGGTGCACCACAGTCACTCTGCTATATGCACATGCTGCTGTGACCGTGGGTGCCTTTCAGTACTGTAGTGAAGGTCTGTTTATGTATTTGCAGGCATATGGGACACAATCACTTTGAATTAGATGCTATTACAGCAAACTTAGCAGAGCAGAGAACAAATTGGTTTCCTAACATGACTATTACAGATAATAATGTGCATCACACTCCAGTCTCACTCAGTGAAGGATTCACATGGCACAGAATTGAGGTCATGTATTCAACATCGCAGCCTCTCATCCTGTAGCTGCCAACGTGGCAGACGGAAAACATGTAATTCTGAGGCCTGCTTGCGTTGTAAAAACAATACTGACTGATCAAAACAGAGCTTTGGAATACTGTTGTCAAAAATAATGCCTTTTGCAGACACATATTGTGTAAAGAAATGCAGAATAATTTGTGAGCAAACACAATGGTACTTTCCATTAAAACAATGTGTTGCAGGGTAAAAACACAATGCTCTTGACATTGTGTCTGCTACTTGGCGATGTCTCTCTCTCTCACCGCAGTAGAATTTTGTCTCAAATACTATGTCATTTTAGAAATTAGCATATGACACGTATGAAACTGTTTGCCCATATGTATCAAAACATTGTATTCTCTACAGAATGAATGAATGTATTGTATTTATTGTAAATTGGTGTAAAGTTACTTTATGTTTGGGGCGACCAGGCTGAACAACAACAAATCTGTGATGCACTTTGTTACAGCTTGATTTGAGAGCATTCACAAAAAAAAAAAAAAAATGCGATACGTGACAGAGAGCAGAGGCATTCTGGGATAAACAATGTCACTGACATGTCTCAGGTGCATGGATCAAATGCTTTATTTTAATGTATGTGTGTGTTATGTATGTTATGTGTTGGCTGTTAATAACTGTTAAAATCAGCCCTAAATCCGGACACAGCAGATCCATAATGTGTTGACACGGAACACTACTTTTTTTTTCGAAAATTTGTTATCACCAAGACACAATGTTGCTAAAAAAAACTAAATTCCACTTCAGTATTTTATTATTTAAACTCTTCAAACACCACCACTGCAAAATGCCATGTTGTTGGCTGAGCCTTTAAATGAAACTAAGACTCATTAGTGTCAAGACAATTGTTGTCACTGATATCCCTTTGTGCCACATAGTCTCATTGTTGTCCACTAAGTGATTGAATGTAAAATTCAGCAATGTTCTCTACAGTGAAATGCTGGGGGCGTGTGCGCTGGAGGAACCACACACGCACACACACATACAAACAGGCATTTCTGCTTTAGTAAGGACCATAGCAGCTAAGCATGTCTGTCTGTCAGTGTTTGTAAAGAATGACAATGTAATGCGACATTTAAGTCTTTATGTTTATGTAAAGAGAAGCAACATTTTCACTAAGTTGGTCACAGTTAAACAACATACTGTCCACATACACAGGGCTGGTTTAGCGACAGTCCTTTTCTATGTGGTTTTGCATGAAAGTGAGACATTTTCAAGACATAAAGATCTGATCTATAGCACACAAAGGCAGTAGTGTAGGAAAAGCTGAGGTAATTCAAAAGTGAAGGGCTGGTAAATCAAGGTGAGCGTTTGTATATTGTTTCAGCTTTTGAGAAGGAGTTATGTTAACTATGTCTCTAATGTGTCATCGAGCCATATTTATAGACATGCCTTAGAAAAACCCTGGACAGAAGACTGGAGAGAGCAACAGTCCTTAATCTTTATAACTTATCCCACAGTTGTATTTTTTTTCCACATGTTCACAGCTACAATTTTCTATCATATAAAATGTGCGCACTTGTTTAACTTGGTCTTCAACCAAAAACAAACAGAAAACAAAGTCATGTCAAATAATGAAAGTAATTGTAAGTTGTCCATAATGTGTTGTTGGAGGAGAGTAAATGTGTAGTGTGAAATATGTTTTTCAATCTACGAATGGCACCTTAGCCTTATTCTCTGCAGTGCCCGTCAGTTCAGTATCAGTTTCTTATCTGCTCTTCACTCTCTGAAGTCCATGGCTCTGCTCATTAAAGAGCTGAGCCTTCACTTGGGAAACTTGTCAGCACGGTCAAGCTCCCCCAGCCTTTGTAAATTGCTCCTTCCCTTTCACAGCCTTAGCTTTACAGCACAGCTGTGACTTTATGTAATTCTTGCCTCACTGGCAGATCATTCTCACCAGTCTCCTCTTTAATTAAGCGAACAGGTCTTGGACAAAGTGGATCACCTGGTCTCACATGCTTTTTTTTGTCACCTTGTGCCTTTAATAATGTTGACTTCCATGTGTGGATATGACATTCCTGTCAACTCTGTTGCATAATTTTGAATCTGATAAAGATCCTTTTACTCTTTGTATCAGATTGACTAGATAATCTGTCACACTGCGGCCCTCGTCTTATTATTACATATTGACAGCACAGTAACATTAATTGCTTATTAGCTGACATTAATTATAAATAATGAAGTGAAGTGCATCTGCCACTGCCTGGGTATTTTTACACAGTCTAAGATACTTACTGTATGTTGTTTTGGTGATATACTAGTTGCTAGCAAACTATGCCATTATGTGGAATGCATCTCGGTGCATATGTTTCATATGAAAAAGTATATATATATATATATATATATACTCTTTAATTGTGTAACTATAGGCCACAAGTGGGTTTCCATCAGCCTATTGTGTGCATGTTTTTTCCACTGTGTGCATATAGGAAATCTGAATGGAAAGAAAAATTGGCGAACAAATTAAATATCAAAAAGTGGGTATATCAAATTAGTGCATATAAAACAGATTCAGTGAGTAAATGGTGTAATATCTTATAGCTTACATATTGAACTGCCCTGGAAAAAAGGCAGAAATTGTAGAAAAGAGGTGCAGGCTAATGAGGAAATTAAAATTTTCATGCAAGAAGCAAATACAACTGCAATAATATATTAGAAGCAGCATTGAAACTCATGTTTCAAGAGTCACTGTGTAACCCTAGAGAGTTACTGAGGGTGTCTGTGTAATCAGAATGTTGCAGAAATGTATGTCTGTTTGTTATTAAGTTCTGTAGAAAAAATATGTTTATTATTAAGAGTAAATGAGTGGAATTTATCTGCTGCTGATTGAAATAAGAATAGGAAACTGGTATTTCCGATAGTCCGTGAAGAAAACAGAGTTTGGGCTCCGCCCCTTTGTGTTCGCGGTAAGGCAGGTTGGGAGATGAGAGAGAGGGAGAAAGAAGAAGGAAAAGAAAACCTCCGGCCTTCCATATTGGAAAACGTGGATGCATTGCCTTAGGAAGATCTTTGTCAAACGAACGTTTACAGAGACTCTTGTTGGTGAGTTCGTTCGGTTTTGAGTGAGAACATATTAAGCTAAACTCACAATGATGATATGCTAATGGCTAGCACAGTTAGCCGGCTGTTTGTTACATGTGTAGTTGTAAAAGTTGGATTTTGTACAGGCTAGCTGCTTGTACAGTTGTATGTGAAGACAATAGTTTATTTGTATGATTTAATTTGTGTGTGTGTGTGTGTTAGTGCACTGAGCATAACTGTGTTTACTGTGCAATGAATGCACTAAAAACAAGAAGGTTTTATTTTCTGTAGTTTCTTCATGACGCCATGTGACTGTCATTTTGAGACTTCAGAAGAGTCTTATTGTGTTTCTGTTTCTTATTGAATTTGGTAAGAAATGATCTTTAACAATGATTTTGAGTTGTTTTGTGATTTTTATTAATTAATTAATTATTAATAATAATTAATTTGTTAGTGTGCATTAAGAAAAGATAATAAAGTTAAATGTAGATCTTTGAATGTTACTCTGACTGTGTTATACAGGTCAGGTTTTTTTATGATGTACGAAAACACCAATCTGGTCCAAAGATGGTGAGCTACCCCACCAGGATCCACTGTGATGACAACTGATATCAGAGGAATCAGAAGTTTTTGAACGGACCGTGAATTTAACTGAGTCTGCTTGAATGGTAGGACAGATTTGCACTTAATTGCTCCTTTGCACATCCCGCAAGGAGAGACACTACACAGAGTAAATTAAATCCCCCGGGGGTGTGTTTTGTTTCTTATTTTCAGTGTTTTGGGCCCATTGTATTTTGTATATAATGTCATCTATGTTCATTTATTAAATATATGTGATTTACCAGGTTGAAAGTGCCAGGTTGTGCTGCACTTGTGGTAACCCAAATACATATATGTTCAACCAAACCTTTTGAGTGTGTGTCATTAGTCATCCACCTTGCTCTAGTAGTCGAACCTTAGTGATTGGCCTCGTATTAAATTAAAGATTAAAACCTGTATTCCGATCGTTGAGACGGGTGTTACAACTGTCATCAAGTTGCACCATCTGTAGCGGGTCTCTCAATTAACAAGAGGAATCATAGTCGGGTGAACAATTAATGTGTGCACACCTTTTTTTGGAGAGGGGTAATATCATGGATTCATGCGTTATATTCTGACGTCACTTGTGAGGATGTGTTACGTCTTCTGTCTTTACACTATATACAGTAAATTAGCATTGTCCATTTCGGTGACAGCGACAGTAATTAGCAGCATCTTGACAAGACAAATAAGCCAAAAGAATTTCCCTCTTTTATCGGCTAATGATACTGTAGATGCAGCCAGACCATTTTCCAGCCACACTGTGGAGACAAGCCTCAACACATTAACTGACTTACATTGAGTGCAAAAGCCTTATTTATTGGCAGCAAGAACAACGTGTGCACAAACAGGAATCCATGTATTTGTTCTATTTAAAAACAAAACAGAAAAAGCAAATTATCGCTTGCTCTCTCTCTGAATTTAAATGACATGTGCCAAAGGCCCTGTGGACGTCTTGTGTCACACATGCCAAGTTATTAAAAAAACACAGCATTTTGCAAAAAGTTTGGACATCTTTATTTTTTCTGTCCACAATCAACTTTCTTCCATTGCTGAAAATAAATGAAGGAATGAAGGAAAATCAATGGCTGTGATGCAGTAAATACATTTCAACCTTGCTGGCTTCCCACAGCCTCGCCGATGGATAATTATTGGAGCGAAGTGATACTCAGGCTAGAGGGCAGAAGGAATCGAAAATAACAATCCACGTTTAATTACTGTAGGATACAGAGGACTAATCAGACTTCTCTGTCACATTGTGATCAAACACATGGGGGTCGTGAGGCAGGATGTAAGGCTGAATGATTAAGGATGGGGCCTGTGTGACAGCAGCGCTCTGGGAAGAAGCCACTTCATTATTGACAAAGTGAGAAGAGACGTCCCAACAGGTATGTTTGCCCCACCTGTAACGCTGCTAATGAGGAAAATCACCCACTAACATGTGAAAGATTTAATCAAATCACATGCTGATCCTGCATTAGGTTCAGGATCAGTATAGAAAAAGTATTAATTGCTGCCTTTCATCTACAGGTTGTCAAGATGTGAACGCAAATGCTGAAAGACTGAATCCATTTTATTGTTTGTTTTTTTTCTGACTAAATCTAAATCAAATTTTTTTCTTTGTTTCTTTGCCACAGTTTTTGGTTGGGTTGCAAGCCCGTTGTTTGGTGTGTATTACTAAAGCACTGACAGTATCTTTATTATTTTGATGGAGTCCATCAAAATACAAACTTATTAATGATATTAAAATAACTGCAGAGCTTTAAATTTGCACCAAGGACAACAAGTAAACCATGGCACTGCACATGAAATATGCACTCCTACGTACCCCAGCGTTTCACAATCCATCACGATGTATTCATATTGCATCTCAGGTCTGCATGCAACTTAACAGTCACACACCTAGTATGTCTGGAAGTAAAACCCCTCTTAACTTTCCCCGGGATATAACAGTGGCAGTTCATGGTAAAGGTTTGCGAGGGAGGGAATACATAACATGTACTTTACATTAACTTTAACATAACAATGAGGACTAAAAGAAAGTGCTCAGTGTCACTTTGGAGCTTCTGCACACTATATGCACACTATATTTAATGTTCCTACTCCAGCATGTAATGATTTAGTTACCCCATTTCAATGATGTAGACAGACAAAGTAGAGAAGCAAGTTTGTGAGTGCAAGTAAGTGTTTTATTAGTTACAGATATATATATATATATATATATATATATATATATATATATATACACTATCATAAAGATGCATTCCATGTATACTATCCAAATTAAATGACACTGTCATGTTCCGGGAATTTATTGTGAAATTCCCCTCTTATTTTGAAGTCTTTTTCGTCCCTCGTCTGCGTGCTCTTTACTTTTCCCTTCCGTGATTACCTAATCTGTTTCACGTGTGTCTTGTTCGTCTCAGCTGTTTGTCGTCTCCCTGATTCCTTAGTGTATTTAACCACTCCCATTTCCTGTGTCTTGTTGTGAGTTTGTCTTCGTTCGTCGCCAGTACTACTCTTACTTTTTTGAGCGCTCCCCATTTTTTATAGATCGTCTGTGGATTATTGGACGTGTGTGCTTCCGTGAATCTGCTAACTTCTGCTTTCCTTTCTCCTGTTACACGTTGATCCCGCGCCGGCAGCTTTCTTGTCGCCTAATTGAGGATCTTTGTGCCTGTTAACCTGTGTGTGTTAAAAGTAAAACTTTTAACTTACTACCGTGCTGCATTTGGGTCCAGTCCTGTACCTGGTAGACACATTATAGCCAATATTAGGTAATCTCTACAAGCAGGTGTTATATTATTTTGAAAACCACCTGTGACTGACATAGATTCCATAAATCAAACAGGGAGGGAATTATAAATGCAAGAGGTAAAACTACATTGCATTATGGTAAAATTCACTAAAATCTCTTTGAATATGAAACCAGTCACCTTGAGGACCTATTTAGCCTCTTTTTCCTGGCTCTGGGCCGTGCTATTTGAGGACAGTGCTGGATGGGACTGGGACAGGAAAACCCCATTAATCATGACATCAGCAGCCCAGCAGAGAGGCGAGCTGGCAGGACTGCTGACGGACTGGCAAAGGCCTCATATTACCACAGCCCCAGGTCTCCCCATAGCCTCCCCAATGAGCCCTTTGCCTGCCATTAGTCCCAGCCCTCACTTTCTCTTCCTCTCCTTTTCCAGGCACAGATTCCCAGGAGTGACAGGGAGGCATTGGGTGGCTAAGAGCGCAAGAAATTAAAAAGGTTGTTTAGAGTGACAGAAGGAGGCCACCCAAGGAATAAACAAGAATATTTCTCAAACATAGAGGGAAGAGGAAGACTGGGGTAAAAATACAGTAGTGACATACAAAACAAATTGTTTTCAGATTGGGTAGAACCACAACAGAGACATAACGTCCAGGAACACTGAACCAGGAAAATAGCCTCTTCCATATATGCATTTCCAGAATGATAGAATGAAGTCTAGCCTTGTCTCAGTATAGAACCTGACTTGAAATGATCCACTGAAGTCATAAAAACAGAAAGGAGGTTCAAAAATCAATGGATGACATTACATTGGCTGTTAAAATCTTGAATATAAGATTGTACACAATGTACACAAAATAAACTGCAGTAAAAACATGCGCATGTAAATCTACAGTGTGAAGCAAATCATTTTAAATGTCACTTATTTCAGCTGCAGGTTTTAATTGTTGTGTTTAATCCAATAATTCATTAAATGATGTATGTTACTGATGGGCTTCCCTTTGGGTTTTTCATGATGACAAAATATGGCTATACTGTGAGACAAAGAGAGTCGTGTGGGTCCATGGTTTGAATCAGCATTGTGTGAAATTTTATAAACATTAGTTGATTTTTTTTAAGTTACGTACCACAGCTTTATGTCCATTTGTAAGCATAAGGTAAGGTATTTGCACCCACTCTATGCTCACTTCAAATCCTTGTATAAAGACAGTCTAAAGGTAGTTGGATGAGGAAGGCAATAACATGTCAAAATTGGCAGAGCCTTTCAGAGACTGAGAGATTGTCTGACCTTTGACATGAAATAAGTGCCTCTGTTTGTACTTACAGTGGAACTTTGCAAGTCTGGTGGTTTTTTGCCTTTTTTTCTATGGAGTGGTTGTAAAAACTCTCTAAATGTGCATTTATTTTCAACGAAGCTGACAAACACGAGCCGTTGAGCCATGTTCATGCCGGTCGGCATCCGTTTTGCATGCTTCTTGTCATCTGAAAGAAGGTAGTCCAACGTTTACTTTACTGTTTGTGTGGGCCCTCACTCGGTCAGACAGTCATTTCCTCTTCCTCACTCTCGTGTTGCCCCGAGACCTCCAAATTCTGAGGATTCTGTGTCGACAGCCCTGATTTTGCAAGGCTGGTTTTCTGCTGACAGACAGTAGGGGGAGTGGAGACAGCCCCCAATCTCTCCGTAACAAGTCATTTAACCATCACCATCAATTACGCTGAAGTTGTTAATTACGTAAATATCATGCATAAAACTGCTCTAGTATAGATAGACCTGGAGATGAGACTCAAAAACCACCTGGTCCTGTATACTACGGATTTAATATGTCTTTATTTAGTGCGTGCGGGGAGTGTGTGTGGGTGCTGTCAGATGTCAGAGGGAGAATGAAAATGTTGACTTTTGTCGGACAATCTAGTAAAGTGATGTCTTGAGGGGTTTGGGAATGACTGCTGAAGGAGGTTATATAGAACAGCAGTTGTTCTCTTGTCATGGAGAAACCTTGGGCTCAGTTCAATGAATCAAGAATCTTCCTGATGGGAGAGTGTCTGCACATTCTGACATGCATGACAGATGCTGGAGAATGTGGTGGTGAAGCTCCTGGACCTGTTCCAGCAGAACTCCACGTCGACAGCATGGGTGTGGATACAGAGTGACCTTGACCACTGCTCATATCTCATAAGTAATGGACTGTCAGAGCACAACATTTCCATGACTGAAAGCAAGCGTGCTGCTTTCACCAAGATTTGCATTAATCTTTAAGCGTGTCATCATGGAGTTCGGCATGGTTGACGGTTAGCTGCAGGAGGACGTGGAGGTGTGGAGGTGGCGAAGGAAAGCAGTTTCGGCTGAGGTGATTGACACAGCTGGCGCTTGTTGTTAATTATGCTCTTCCTTGAAAATGCAGTGACATGCTGGACCTCAGATGACTGATTGCTGCACACGAAGAGGGAGATCGTTTTGTTGAAGACTGCATACGTACTGGACACATGCAGAGATCAATTGTTTTGACCTTGAAATGTCCACCGGCTCAGTATATTGGCTTTCATAACATTTGAACTCTGTGATGGAATAACAACATAGTCTGTGTTTGCTGGCTCATGGAAAGAGCAATCGTCCATGTCTTGGCTGGGCCGCAGCGAGCAGGTGGTGAAATGACTGTGTCCCTACCTTCCAAGTTCATAAAATATGTTATTAATTGTAAGGACATCTTAATACCAAAATGGGTAACCAGATCAAGACCAAATTCCTAATAAAATTAATCATTAATTTAAGAGACACAACTATTGGAGATGTTGTATCTTTAGAGTAGAACAATACCTGTACATTGCTGACAATAAGTGTTTCAAGAAACTTAAGGACACCAAGCAAAATCACATCAAATCAAACTGGCCCCTTCCTGTCACTTTATTGTTTTACTCACTGCAGCATATGTGCACTATGACGATCCTGCTTTTTTGCTTTTAAAAGACAAAGTCGCTATAGCAATAAGCTAGTGGCATGGAACCTCATAAGGTAATAGGGTTTCAGTCATAGTGTAATTTTTATGTCCTGTACATAGCAGTTTTAAGAGATTGTCTGAAATTGTGGTTCCCATGGTTCCTGGGGATTTGTTTTCCCTTTTCCAACACTCCTGGGTGGCACCATGCTATTTTAAGGCAGAAGAAAGTGATTGCACTTTTCTGCCTACATAGATGAGTGTACAACACGTGTTCACACACAGATCTGCAGAGTGAAACTCTTTTCCTCAGCAGA
Organism: Solea senegalensis; assembly: GCF_019176455.1. Taxonomy (NCBI): domain Eukaryota; kingdom Metazoa; phylum Chordata; class Actinopteri; order Pleuronectiformes; family Soleidae; genus Solea; species Solea senegalensis. The sequence goes on along the minus strand of NC_058024.1, from coordinate 12,929,127 downwards.
GAAGCGTGAAAAACATGACATAACCCTTTACATCTGACACTGCGTTGTGCTCTGTGCTCAGTCATTTTTGAAAAGCTGCAAAGCGCGGTGAGACAGAACATGAACCGAAATTGATACATTGCAGTATACAGTATACAAGCAAGCAGCTGTATATAACTAACCAGTAGGGGAAATGTCTGTAGATGCATAAGGACATCATCAAAGGCAGCTAGCAAACACTGGCTGGAGTATAGGGTTTTAAATGTGGCCTTCACATAATGACAAATGTACAGTAGACCTACAGTATATTAATATCCATAACCACCAGGCTCTGAATGGCGTTGTCATGGATAGCACTGCTAAAAAAGATTCTGAATATATTATCATTCGTATTAGTGTTAGCAATATGTTTGTTTTATTTTTTATGAATCCTGGTCTGACCCTTGATGCAAGCATGTTCCCATTCCACAGGCAAAGGTCATGCAGATTGATTCCTATATTTAATTTAGGACTCTCTGACCTATGACACTCCAGGGACCTGTCCAGGGTTGGCCCTTCTTCTCACCCATTATCAGCTGTGATCAGCTCCAGGGTCTTCCATGACGCTCAAAGAACAAGCTCTACAAATGATGGATCAGTCCATTTGACCTGGATAATTACATGGGTGGTTGGTACAGATTTTTGGATATGGCCATAAACTAGCACTCTTGTGCTAGTTTAACTGAACCCAGTCGTATGGATGTGCGTGGTTAAAGTTATATGCACCTTTCTACTGTTTGAGAACCGTCTTTTCACGATTACAGTCATAAACACATATTTCAGCAGAACACATTCACTGTATCTCAGTTTAGGGACCACATCTTTCAGAGGAAGCCATCTGCGTGGTGGCCACATAGACCATGAAGGTTGAGCCAAAATGATAGCGCTGTCATTACCGCTGTCACCTAGCAACAAAGAAGCAGCTGGGTGTGGTACAGAATCTTCAATGGCACATAACATACTATAGGCTACCATGCAATAGTTACAACAAAAGAAAATATTATTCACATTTGGTGCAGGTAGTAGATATAAATGGGCGAGATGAATTGTCTGAGATAATATTATGATTGTTAAGTTAAAGATATGGAAATCAACATTATGAAGTAGTTAAATGACTTTTACAAAAACTTTGAAACATGCACTGAAGCTCCACACGTTCCCTGAACGCATGCAGCAGAAGATCCAGTGTTATGATCACATGACCTCTCACTAGCGTCCTCCCTGCCGCACAGCTAAACCGCATGTGGTTATGCAAATAGGGAGAAAACAACAAGTCTTTGAAACAGTTGTATTATCTGCTCTTGCTAGTATGCTGCATCATTTCCCTTACAGTGGAGCTTCTAAATGTTCAATGTTCTGTCTAGGAATGTTTTACTTGGATGCTAACGTTTAGGAAAATAATTGGATTTCCTGAAACATTGTGTCTATTGATACAATTTATAAGCAACAATTAATGACTTAATGACAAAATCTAAATTTCAAAGAATATTTTTAATATTATTAATATTTAATATATTAAAAATGGTGTCCATATTACCCGCACATAACTGGTAGCTGCATTGTTGGATCAAACCCTGCTACTTGAAATTTAAAAGCGTGTTTTGGGGATATTTTGTTGCTGTTGACTGCCATTACCTCCATGTTACATTCCGTACATTTGTCTCTGGTGCACAATAATTCTTGGTATATGCTGGGCCGGGATGGAAAGACACATTTATTCATCCAATACATTCGTCACAATGGGACAGCCGAGCTGTGACACGGTGACACAGTCGGCTTTGAAATACAGCGTCTGAAGGTAGAGGCCCCTTTGACTTTCAAACAGGAAACGCACACATCCACTTACATACACCTACTACAGTACAACCCAACTGTGACAACACAGATGATACAACATCCAACTTCCTCGCCAGTGGTCATAATCACATTAGAGGTCGACTAATGATAATGAGTTTAAATGACCTGCACGGAAGACCAATCTCTCTGGAGCACACATTGACAGCATAATGATGTCACAAACAGGATCCATGCAGACATTCGAGTGACATATTCAGAGCACCAGCTCTGCTCCCCACTGACATTAATCCAATTAAAGCAATCGTTCTTTCTTTTTTTTTGTCAAATTAAAGGCAAAGTAAAAGTATGATGAGTACAATTTAACAAATGCAATTTGATAGGCTCTGTTGCATCTGTGGCCTCTGGTTATGGAAGCCCGACATCACATGAGGAAACCTGGCATTTACTGAGGCTTCAGCTGGTAGAGGTACCACACAGACCTGATCATACACGGATCACATTTTGTGCACAAAAACCTTCTACACAGTGTGTGTGTGTGAGAGAGAGAGAGAGAGAGAGAAATGTCAAAATAGATTATGGATGTCTCTGGGTATTAGGGGAGGGCAGTAGGGATGAATTTGCCCTTAATTTGTGCAACAAATTAGGTTTGTTTCATCAGATGTGGTAAGCCATTTATTTAAGGCTTTTTTTAACCTCTGAATAATCCTCTTAAAGAAACAAACAACTCCAACTTTCAAAAAAAATTCTGAATACATTATTATTCGTATTAGTGTTATAATTATTATTGATAATGAATCCTAAATGTATACATTTTAGGATCAACAATTAAAAAAAGAAGAAATATGAAAAAGTGTTGATGCTATTTTTTAGTCCTTATAAGTTGTAGAACATGTGGAGAAGTATTGCATTACTGAAAATAAAATGACCAACCACACCTTTGTTGTCAAGGTAACAATAATACAGTTTATAAAACCATAGCAATGGTTGGCACCTTCATTGTCATGGTAACATCAGTAAACTTCCACTTAAGGTTGTGGAAAGGTCATGGCTTTGGCTAATCTATTTGCTTAGATTCAGATACAATAATAGTAAAGGATAGGGTTTGTTGAAGACTTTTGTTGTCATGGTTACAATATTACGGATATAGTTAGAAGGCTGTGTACCAGCCAGGAATAAGCAATTACCCTGACAATATTTTGTAAATACCTTGATAAACTTTATTTACTAGGGGTGTAACGGTACACTAAAGTCACGGTTCGGTACGTACCTCGGTTTTGAAGTCACGGTACGGTTCATAGTTAAGGGGGAAAATGAAAAGACTGCTTGCTTGTCAGAATGAATGCCAGAGGCATCAAAGTCCCAAATCATCATCATCATCATCCTCCCTCCACTGACCTTATCTGCTGGGAGAAAAATATCCTTTTTATATCATGTTCTTCCCCAAGCAGCTCCACCTTTCTTTCATGAGTTCACAAAACAATTTAATAATAGTGTGGCAAAGTGCTGAGTGGCTCTATGTCAAATGTCTTCTAGTGGAAAATGGCCGCTTCCAACCAATGAAATCATTACTTTGTTTTGTGCAACCCTCAGCCATGATCATCCTGCATGTTGTCATATCTCCACAGACATGTGTGAGCCCATGTTTCTCCCCCAAAATGACTTGACATGCACATTGATGTGATAGTGTTTTCACCACTTACAGCACTTTTGGCTGAAATGAGTGTGATAATAACAATTTCCTGTAGACTCTATAATCACTTGGTAAGAGCTTGGAAAATATAGTGGTTTTCCTCATGGCATCAATGTTCTGCCCAAACTGCCTTGTTCTCAACTGTAAAATTCATAAACACACCTTGCCATTACCCTCTGATACTATGATTCACCATGGCAACGGGTAAACAAAGAGCACAGCCTCCATTTGAATCCAGTTGAGCAGAAATATTAACGCATGCCAATGACTATGACTTTTATCTTCAAAAACAGGAGTGAAGAGAGGAGTCAATAAATGAACACTATTACATTTTATACAGTGTAATTCACTCATTCATCATTTAACTGACATTAATTTCATTAATGGATGATAAATGCTGCAGTCCTACCATATTTTACATTTGATTTGATATTTATTCAGCTGTAACCTGACAGGGACAAATGCATGAGACAGAAACTGAAGATGAGAATATGGATTAAACTGATAAAACATAGTTTAATTATGGACCAACTGTAGCATTATGAAGTCCAACTGAAGTGTCGATGTTCAAACCGACTCACTTTTTTGACTCTGTTTTACATTAAAACATCTTGCTCAATGCTATTTCATGACTATATTTCGACGCGTAAATAGAAACGCAGTCATTGAAATGCTGTCAAACTTCGTCTGCAGCTAGATTCTGAAAGTCATTTCTAAACTACATTGAAGTTAAAGGGTTTCCAGCTGCATCAGAAATATTCCCATCAGCTATAATCTCCATCATGATGTGATCTGTGAGAGGAACATTTCACAACCTGATGTGATGTCTACAGCACCAGATAGTGTCTACAGTGATTATTAGCCTACGGTAACACACGGTAAAACAATCTGACAGAGTCTTAATGTGCACAGAGTCACAGTGGTGACTTGGTGCGAATTACGGGGGAGCCAGGGGGCCAATATTTTGTTTACCATCTCTCACTTACAAGGTAACCTAAACTACTCGTAAACTACATCATTTGGTTCATCACATGGTTTGCAGAGACAAGCATTGTTGTCCCTGGGAGACCAGGCTGCTCAGGGCAGAGAGGACAAACTGTTTGCTGAATTGGCACAATGTTGACACCAGCCTTGAACCCTGTGCTGTACAATCTTGTCCAAACTGGGACGTGAACAAACCAGGGATACTCGGCTGCCAGCTGCTGCAGGGTCATCTGGCAAAAGCAGATTCCAGATGCTTTTGGTGCTCATGACAGTTTACATAATTATCTGTTATTTATTTGGTTTTTTTGTGTGTTTTACTGCACATTAAGCCACTGTTTGTCAGGACAACTGGTCAATCACATGGTTTTCTGTGACATCCTGCTATCAGACAACAACAATAGGAATATTGTCGCCTGTTATCTTCCTGACATTATAGCTCAGCTCGTCTTCCTTTACTACTTTATAATTCTTGCTTTTCCCATTCAGAAAAAAAATAAATAAATATTCAGTTGCCCATACCGAAACAAATAGAGTGAAATAAGCAAGTCTGATCAGAAGAGAAAATGATTAATTATGCAAACTACAGAGCGGGATAAATAAGGATCATCTGCTGAGATCTGCAAACAGACAGCGGCATGAGCTCTTTTATTTTTCTCCCTCATTCAGCGAGTGTTGACACTGATGTACACTAAGCTTCCACCAAGAGACGTGAGCTGCTGCAGCGACAATGGGGGGATAGTCTCAGTTGAAGGGTATCAGAAATAAGCACATTACTGTATTGTGGCTATTCCACAGTGTATTTTAATATGGCTTATTACTAATCCCAAAAGCCATAAATGATTTATTTCTGTACTTGAACTGCACGTACAGTAAGTCCATATACATTCTAGCCCAGTCTCCAGGATCGTATATTGCTATTTTGAATGTCTGCAAACCACAGATAAGCGTTACCTCATGATTCTGAACCAAACTTATGTTACTTATTCACACATCTCCAGATGTCCTTGTCAATGTGAGTGTGTTTTAATTACTTGCAATGCTTTTCAGGAATGAACATTATGAGAGGTGATACGGGTGTTGATAACCATTTCCTCGGTACGGATTTGGTTAGATTATTTTAGTCAGACAATCACGGAGATGGGGAACTAGACATAGACGTTGGTAAAGAAAGAACAGGTGCATCAGGAAATAAATTGCAAACCTCAACAGGAAGGAACAAGTCCAAAAACGTACTTCAACGTCCTTGGATGTGGCAAATCATATTACCAGCATGTTCATCACCGCTGCATTCCATCATGTTTTTAATTACGGTGTCAATTTTGAGAACAGAGTGTTCACACACTACACATGTGAGAGTCTATTTTTGAGTCTCGCCAGTTTTTTCACACAAAAATCTGAGATCTGTTGATAAGGATATCGATAATCTACCGGCAATATTACATAAAACAGTGGTTTTAGGCTAAAAATGAATATGTGAAAAAAAAAACACAAATATTATATTTTTAAAAAGATTCTCTCACGCACTCTCGCTCTCTCCGTCCATCTAAGTCAGAAGTGAATCAGAAACTGAAGTTAAACAAACTAGTGGTGTGGAGAGACACACGAGTGAGATGCAGCCGTCACTGCACGCCTTAGAAGCCCTTAGGACAAGTATGTTCTTCAAGGCAAGGGGATTTATGGAGGCGCAATCCTGAGCCAACTTGTTTCTATAGCAGCCTCAACATGTTTTGTGTTTAGAAGCAGAAGCATATATACAAAAGAAAAGAAGAACTGACACAAACAAAGAAGAACTACATATTTCATGGTCAAGGCCACAGAAGTTCCACTTCCACCAGGTAAGGAGGAGGTGAGCGGAAAAGTTCTCATTTTGTTACAGTTTGCAATCACATTATTTGATGTCACCACTTCTTACAAACTGGACTTTAAGAGTTGCTATTGAAAAATAAAATTGATGTGAACAGCTTAATATTCCAACTGTATATTACATTTCTTTGGCAGGCTCAGGTGAAACAATGAAGACGAGCTCTGCGCTCTCATACTTTCTTTTGTCAATCGTGGTATAATATCGTGTAACATTTTGTTAAGATATAAATAATAATAACAGACGTGTCACAGTCAAGAGTTGACTCGGCCTCTATGCGACCTCATGTTTATGGATCAAAGTCACTGCACCAACAACGGTCCCTGTCCTGCAGCGTGCTATCCAATCAGGGTCAGGAGCCAAATCTCCACAAAGAGGCTTGTGAGTTTAGGCTGTTTAATAGTGAATAAATACCTCTACTCACTAAATGCTTTCAGGAGATGACACAGAGAGGACGCAGGGGAATACTAATGAAAACAACGGACAGTACGTTGGCTAAAAGACAACCTTAACAAGGCGGCTTTAACAACAAAAGCATAATTCGTAAAGACTATGTTTTTATATCGTAGCAACAAAAATTGCCTCTTCAAATGAAGGCACAGTCATTCTCAGTACAAAGGCACGACCTGAGGACACACACAGAGACTTTGGTTCAGTTCCATAAATGTGTTAGCTGTGTAATTTTCACCTGTGATCCACAGTGTTAACTTCAAATGGGAGGAGCTTCTATGCTGCAGGGCACTACTTGTGGCCATGGCTGCGAGAGAACGTAGCGACTCGTCTGCTTTCTCTGCACCTGGGGGAGGAGAAAGCAGGATGGATGTGATTTCGATGTAAATGTGAGAACCACTGAGGAAGAGAGGTGAAGCATTGATATTCAGCATGAGGTCCAGCTGAGACCAGTTTTCCAAAACTTGACGTTGACCTTGTGACCTTGCAGTGTAAATCATCTGGCAGCCTCCCTGACCTCTTGCAGTATGCACACACTTAGACTCACCAATTACAGCTGAGGAATTATTACCCTACGTACACACTCACTCACAACTTTCTACTGCTTCCATGTTTCACTCAATATCAAGGGCCGTGGATATCAGGCACTGAAATGTGTTTTTAATTCCAAACCATACCAAGTTCCTTGAATTCTGTCATTCATCTTTTCAAACGCACAATACGTCTCCTGAGAGTAAAGTTTCTTTGCATGACTTTGTATAAAAAAGGAGCTTGATGGCCAAAACATCTAGACCAGTTGGAATCAAAGTCACAACACTAACACTTCATTTATGTAGGGATTTTATGTTTTATGTATCTTTTCTTAAAGAAACAAGCACTGTTTTAGTGGTACTGAAATATTTAATATAAATGATTGAATTCCCCTGGCTTCATCTGAGTAATAACAAACATATCCCTTTCTGCCAAAGTTGTTGTTGACAAGTCCCACATAAGAGTCACCTCTTTAAACCAGGAAAACTGATGTGTCACAGACCAGCCACAACAATGAACTAACACAATATGTCTGCATGTCCAACAAGCTGAGAAAATACGGTGCTATGAGAGAATGGACACAGCTCTTTTGAATTATACATGAAGCAGAAGGAACACAATCAACTGTGTGAAGTATTGTGGCATGAATAAATGGTGCATAATTGATACGGGCTCTCTTACATTATGCATTTCTGTTCGCAAATCTGCATGTGGAGTTATGACGCAAAGCAGGTCAGGGGTTCTGAAGGATACAGTGTCACTGATCTAATGTTCCACACTGTTAATGCTTTATGTAAATCAGCACTGCAGGTGCCACCAGGCTTACATATATCAATGCAATGGCTAATGTAAACAATAAGAGACTGAGGAGAGGTTTTTTTTCCCCACTCTATACAGAGGTGGATTAACCAGTAAGTGTGCTTCATGTGCATAAGCACGCCACACTGTTGGGATTTTGTAATGTGTGAGTGTCACCTCTTGTATTATGGTTATCTATAACTCCTTTCTCTGCAGAATGCTAATCAGAGCCTTTGACCCCATAGACGAGTGCAGTGCTAAAGAGAGCATTTAACCAATTTTAGCGTGCTCCTATTCAAATGAGGAAAGTTTAAAATGAAAACCAGCCACAGAAACATGCAGAACTCCTCATTCATCAAATCAATGATGTGCACTCACAAGCGTGTGAGTAGAGTGAGTTGGAAGACTCATTTGCTGATCCGAGAAGCAGCTTCCATGTTGTAGCAGCTGTTTGTGTCATATTCCCCGACAGTTCAGAGGGGCTGAGCTTCCACACACGCCCTAAAAAAGAAAAAGATTCTTCTTTCAAAAATCATGTATCTATTTTCGTCTCCTCAACAGATGGCTGCCATTCGAGGGGAAAGGAGTCATGTGACCTTCCTTAACAGCACCACTGAGAATGGACTAATTAATTTTTATTTATTTTTTTCAAAGAAATTATTCTGAAAATTAATCAAATCCAGCTGGTCACTCTCTCCCCCGGCATTTCCTTGCCTGTCAGACTCTAGACACATGCAAGGAAGCCAAATCAAGTCTACATGAAAAATGCATGGCTAAATCTAATTAAGAAACTAAACACAAGTACACATAAATATACATAATTTACATTATGCTGCGCTGTAAGTCATTTTTTATGCTTTTGTTGCATTTTACTCCCTTCATCTTTACTCTTTAGTTTAACCTTTGTGTCATGTTGGGTCTGTGGGACCCGTGTTCGATGTTTGTTAAAGGGAAGTATGTAATATATTACTGGCCTTAGATCATTTTCTATATAAGAACATAACAATGAACATATTTGTAAGGACTGCACACTTCACACACACAGGCATGTGTTGTCACTATTTAAATTTCTAATTACATCCACCGGGTTTATATTTTGAATTTGTGCTTTGTTGTTGTGCCACCCACCACCCGCATAACAATGCATTGAGCTGCATGTCGATACCTCTGTTGCCCTCACTAAACTATTAAGACCATCTCAATTGAAGGAGAGGAAACACAAGGGCCTTCGTTGAGCATGCATTTAAAACATATAGACAGCTAAAAGTTCAGCTAAATGAGGAAGAAGAGGGGAAGGAAGGCCAATCCTATCCAATATTCTCCAATATTTGAATTGCAGTACCTGATGTATACGCTAGTGGCCGCAGTTTTACATAACTTGGATAGAGCCCTTTAGGAGTTGAAGAGCAGCAATTTCAGCACTGGACAGCACCCCATCAGTCCAACATATTATAAGATGGCAAAACAGCACTACGAGACGCAGGCTGCAGAAACTTCAGTACTGGACAGCTCACCTGTAAATCTACATGCTGCAAGATTCAACACTTGATGCAGAAACTTTAGCTCATTTTCATACACTTTAAAAAAGAACAAATCCGGTCAAGGAGACATTTTAATAACAAGGTTAGTAAAATGAACAGTTCATTTGTTTTATGTTAATTAATTAGAGTGGCAATAAGATAATACTCCGGTGTCTGCTTTATGCTGAATATGTGTACCTAATATAAAAAAATAATCAATTTAATTCAGGTACATTGGTAAAACAAAAGACGTGCTTTATCTGTCATTTTGTCCTGTAGTGCTGTGACACTGATGATAAAGATACTGGGACAGTAAGTCATAGTAGAACATCACATCTCCTCCTGTGGCTGCAGTGTTGTGTATTCCATCATGTGTGCCTGACTGGTTCCCTGTTCATATGTTCTGCTGTTCATCTGGAGCCAGAACCCCCAATCAACCCTTAACATTCCACCACTACAGTCGTACCTACAATCTAGCCATGGCCAGGTGTCAGCCTAACTATATCTCACCCAGAAATAGAATTTATCCTCCTGTGTCACTTGTCCCCGCTTATCTGCCCTTTGCTACACTTGAAACATCTCAGGGCCATAAATTATGACATGGGCGCTGACTGTTAAACTTAAACACCAGGAGCCTCCACACAAAACTGGACCATAATCACATTTTGAAAAGTGAAAAAGTGAGGTTGAAGAGGTGAGAGAAGACAGGGTCTGATCTGTGAAAGAGATTGCTTTACATCTAAGGGAGCATATCGGCACATTTGGAATCGTTGGACAGCATAGCAAATATCCTAATGACAATGGGTGACAACTCTAACTCATTTTAAGAATAGTGTCTAAAATAGATTTCAGCTAATAAACCAAGATTTGATAAATCCTCTTAACTCTACACTAATTGATAGTACACTTACTGATAGATACATAGCAATAGCCTGACTCTGGTGCTCTTTAGTTACAACATATTTTATATAACTGATCCAGCTGGGAACTTTTTCCACTCAGCTACTGTCATTGCTGAGAGACAGGCCCCTCATAGGAAAACAGTATAAATATCTGTTTACCTACTCTATAGCTGGATTATAATTCAGAAAAGCACAATGCTTAATCATCTCCCACCTCTTGCCTATGTAGCCAATGAAGTCAAGCAATACTGCGGCCTTTACAACCCATGTTGAGATTTGCAGCGTGAAAAATGGAGGGAGCGAAGGCCACCATAGTTCAAGGTCACCCTTGGGGAAAAGGACAGGTGAGAGGACAAGTCCTCCATTTCTCAACATGGGTTGTAAAGCCCGCAGTAGTGTCCAGCACTCTGCCCTGTTTTCCTCTTCTTACTTGTGGGATTTTCATTTGAGTAGTAAGCTTCTGCTTCAAAATGTGAACATGCACATCCATTTTGGCTGCTGTAAAAATATGGGCACATCACAACTGCTTATACATGTGAAAAAAGTGTATTCCAAGGCATGGAAAATATTGTTATTTTAATAATTTGACAACAGGTTGAATGTAACAGACATTTAAATAAACATTATTGAAACGTTATGCAGTACATTTTTAAGTGACTAAAACATGTTTGTTTGTTGTTTTCGTTGCTGCCATGTTTTCACTGAGCTTGTGCAACAGCCTATGACTGCTTCTCAGCACAGGGAGCAAGCATACAAACCTCCTGAATGGTCCCTATCCGTATTTAATACCATCAATCTACCTCACATCTTTTCTTTCATGCTCTCAATACTCCTTAACCTCCACCTTGAACAGCTCCTTCTTCTTCTTCTTCTTTAGGTTGTCATTGATGGAACAATGGCAGGGAGTGTACTCTGTACAACTAGAGTAGGTGAGCGAACAAGAAACAGGTGTGAGTACTTCACTGGGGCAAAAACAGTATTTGCAAAGTATTTTTAAAAATAAAACTGGATGTGATAAGTACAAAAGAAGAGGAAAACATGACCAGACACAGACGTGACATTATGTCATAACAAGCAACCTGAAATGAAAAATATGAGCAGGTGAACGCTATTAATTCTTCTTTTTTCGGATATGGAATAACACAGTTTATTTGTACTGTAAATCAAGTTGACCTTCATCTCTGGTGATACATCATAGTCATCTCCTTTGTGATGCATCTGGGCATTCCTCTTAAGGTCGTGTTTTTTGTTTCCTTTGTTCATGTTTCCTGTTTTATTGTGAAACTTGCCTCTCTTCTCATTTCAGACTGCTTCACTTCCTGCCCCTCCAGTTTTGATTGACTGCCCCGCCCTGATTAGATTCACCTGTGTCTCGTTGTCTTCCTCCACATAATCTGTGTTCCCCTTCCCCTCTGTGCCAGTTTGTCTTTGTGCCTCAGTGTCTAATGTGCCAGCTGTCTAGTTATTCCTCATGATCTTTTTACTTGTTTTTTTTCTTTGTTTTTTTTAAATTATTGCCTTTGCCTTGCCCTTTTGGATTTGTTTGCCTTTTTGTCTGATTTTTGACCACCTTAAACTGGTTAAACTATACTTGAGCAGCTGCAAAGTTTATGAACCTTTATATATCACTCTTGCAAATTAATAGCTATTAAAGTAAGGATAAAAAAGGCTCTTTTTGTCAGACAAATACCCAGTAAAAGACTTGTGTCGTGTTAGAGTAACAGTTTGTCAGCCTCAGCATGAGATCCTGAAAGCAGCAGACAGACGTGTTGATGAATTGTCATTCAGATGTGAGAGAGTGCAGGAGCCAGAGAGGATTGATCCAGCCTCTACTCCGAGATAGACTGACACCACGTTAAACTTTCTGCCTGCTGAAAGAATCATGATCCTCCCAGTCAAATCATTGTCTCACAGCACTCTCTCCGAAGGAGGATCATTATTCTGATCTAACAAAAGATTTTAACACCGCAGAAGCTTTTGGGGCTGTAGCTTCTGTTTTTCCACCGATTTTAAAGTATTACTTTAACACCATGCTGGAAGTAAAACATATCACTGCTGATGTTGGTCTGTCAGTCAGAAAGAAATATCACTTTCCAATTAAAGTATTCATATTACAACTATATTTACTTATTGAAATGTTTGACATTTAACTCTCTATTTTGAATGTTATGTAATTTAATGTGAAGTGGAACAAAAACATCTCTTCTGACTTTGTCTCACCACAGAAAAATGTGGTAATAACCACCTTGCCTTGTTTGAATGAATGATTTTAAAATAAAATGACAAAGTGTTGAATATTACTTTTAAAATCCATCCAATTACAGTATCAGTTCTGTAACACAGAGGGCATGTCCACACACACACACACACACACACTTTAGGGGAAACAAAGCAGGTGAACACTGATATTCCTCAGCATTTGCACAGCATATAAACATAACCGCTGTTGTATCAGAGCTCTTGGCGAATCAACCTCCACTGCTTCGATCCCCACAAAAGTGTGCGTGTGAGAGTGTGTCCACTGGAGGGGCTCTGTCCTCTCTTCTCGCTGTAACACACACATGCAAATGTTGCTTTTCTCCATGTCTGATGAAAGGATGGTGCTTCAAATGTCACCTGGTCGGAGCAATAACTGCTGTGTGGACACTTTCTGTTTTTGATCAATTTGTCAATCCCACCCAGCACCCACTGTTTATTCAGTTAAGATGTGCGTGCCTTTGCACACTGCCTACATTTTCTTGGGTTTGTGTCCTCGGGCTTCACAGTAAATAAAAGCAGGCATTACGATCTGAGCTGCACACCTATTGCATCAATTAACCTTTTTATTAAATTCTCCTGTAGGATAGAACATCCGTGAGCAACAAGGACGTTGGTGTGTACTGAAACACCGCAGAAGTCTATCCAGTAAAAGCAAATCTGTGACCATGCACATATCACATATCCATGTTTCTTCCAGTTGCATAGAAAGTGTTTGAGTGTTTTAGAGCTGCCGCCTCAATTAAAATAAAACGATATAATCTTTGTGCATCATTTATAGTTTATAAATCCTAGCTTAAAGGTTGTGACGCTTCAGGATGTGATTTAGCCAATGCCAGTTCAATGACTCCTATTAAAAAAAAATCAACCCAAAATTAAATACATTTAAATCTTGGGATTACAGGCAAATAAAACTAAAACAGGCAAATACATTTATCACAATTAAAACAAGAAATAAAGGAGGCACAACATGTGCTACCATGAAAATTAATTCAGATGAAGCAAAACTTGCTTATCAAGTGATGTTTTGTTTGCTGCTAGCCTCCTGTCACACATCGTCTCCTCTCACTCCACCCTCATATTTATGAATTTTTACAGAGATGGGTTCTGATGGTCCAGGAAAATTCATTAGTCAATTTGTGCTCCACTGCTGTATAGAGGGATGGGGAGGATCAGAAACTGCCATGAACCCACCCTGGACCATTCTCACACATGTAAACCATGCCATTACAGTCATTTTAGACATTGAGTTCAGTTTTGTCTTACAGGACCAGATGATGTTTTCCTCCTGCCCTCATTGTCCCCTCCACTCCTGTTATGACATCTAAAAAACAAACACAATCAGGACCGAATATAAGATACACATGAAATGTAATTAAAGAATTGAGTTCATGTGTGTGGGAATGTCATTTCTGTGAGCCAGAGTTGCAGTGTTTGCACACGAGAACCAGCTGTAGCTTTAAACAGATGCCGCCATGAGGCTGCAGGGTCTGCTGTGTTTTGACGTGTGTCAACGCATAATATGTCAGGATGCCTGCAGTGTGTGTGTGTGTGTGTGTGCGTGTATGCTTACATACATGAAACACCTTTTCACAGGCTGGGCCTGTATCCTCTAAAGAGACGGAATGACGGTGAACCTGTTGCCCATTATATATCTTTGACACCGTGAAGGTTAAGGAGGAGACGACTGCATGATTAAACATTGTACACTGTACATTTAAAGCCCCAGTGTGTAACTTCTGTCACCAACACAGCCACAAACAGAAAGAAAACAAAGCTATAGAGATAAGCAGAGAGTCATGTGGAGCTGATAGGCTTAACCCTACTGTTAACATCCTGTCGCACTTCTCATTACCGTAACTCCTAGACAGACAGTTTTTGACATCTACAAAAACTGCCGATCTGTCCACGGTGTGACCCCGCCTTTCACTCTAAGTCAGCTGAGTTTTGCCAAGCTTCATGTGGACAATAAAGAGGTAGAAGGGCTAGGTCATGGTCCAGAATGAATAAAGAACTGTAAACAGTTGCTTATTTGGGGAATTATTGATTGCTAATGCCAACTATACAACATTGAACAAGTGAACAAGTATTGCATTGCAATGCATCACATTGTTCTATAATAACAACTCTCCGTAAATCCTATCACAAGCCTTCTATCTATAGAAAGTATCAAATCATCCTCCTATCCCATCCACCCCAATAGGTGAATATTTTGAATGAAATTGGTTATCGTCTTGTTAACTGAAATAGTTCATAAATGATGTTTTATTGTAAAATTATTCCAAGAGAAACACATGAGGAGGGTCCCTGGAATACATTTTAAATGGTCCTTGACTGAAGAAGAAAAAAACCGTTTCTGTTCTAGGGCAGAATCCTCTATAGTGAAATGGGGGCCGCTTTGTCTAATGTGGATCTATTTTGGGGTCATTATAAGCTCGAGGACCCCCTGGAGAGTGCACGGCTCTATTATTACCTGTTATTATGGGACACGTTCCTGTTCTGTGAGCGCGCTCTGTCGCCGGCGCTAGGATCCAGAGGAATGACTTCTCTCTCTCTCTCTCTCTCTCTCTCTCTCTCCTCATCTCTCTCTCCCTCTCTGTTTTAAAGTCTCTGTCAGACTTGGGCTCACATGCGTTACTTCCTGGATGGATGGTGGAATGGGAAGCATGCAGCATCTCTCTATCACTAACACCACCACCACCACCGCCGCCGCCGCCGCCGTCGCCGCTGACACCAACACCTACACCACCGACTCTCCCGTCCTCTGTGTGCCCGACGCGCGCTCTCTCCACTGCCGCTGCCGCATGAGCGTCAAGGCGCTGTGTGGACCGTCGCTACTGTAGTCTCCGTCTAACCCACTTTCCCCTCTTTCGGTCGCTGCTGTTGCTGCTGCTGCTGCACGCGCGCTGGTCCTTCACCACCACCACTAACTGAGTGTTATGCTGATGTCCAGGAATATCGGCGGGACTTTGGGACGGAAAGACTATTCATTGGACCTCTAACTACATATCTGTCACCGTGCTCAGTCTCGGGCTCCACTGCGTCCCCAGCGCAGCTCTTTACGCAGCGAAGACGCCGCTGATTTGACCGGGACAAAAAGGGGGAAAAGGAGGAGAGAGAAACTCATCAGTTGTTGCTGCTTGCTTCCTGTTTGTATGTCGAATTGCATATTTACCTACAATGTGGAGACTACCGCGTTCGTGCTGTTGCTGCTGGTGGATTTTCCCTCTGGTTTTGTCAGCCTCCGTGTTCCTCTGGGCCGACTGTCATCCTGGTAAGTTTCATCCCCGACAAGTCTTTGTGTCCTGTTTTTGTCTTCGACTAAATAGCACATCGGGGAACTATTGTCGCGGAGATATGCATCTCTTATGTGCTGTTCGGGGGAAACAAAAAAACAAACAACACCCAAGTCCACTGATTTGATGAACTGTCAAATTGGCTTGACGCGCGTTATCGGCACAGGCACGTAGACTGGAAACTGCCTGGGACACAAGAGGCAGTGAGTTAAAGGATGCTGGCGACCTGTTTAAACACCATCATACCCACTCCGAGCACAAGTTCATCATCCTTTTTCCATCTGTTGTCTTTGCCCCCTGAGACCCAATCTGCCTTCACAGAGCTCCAGTTCCAGTTTTTCTTTCATATAGCAATATTTGTGGGGAAGGTTTTTTTTTTTTGGAGAGGACTGGATGGGGCAGACTGGCAGTTGGGTCGGGGGGTATGGGTAGATAAAACATGGGGAGATGTGATGCGTTGTCAGCCGCCGGCGCGGACGCCAAAGCCGTTATCTCACCGCCTGAAGCAAGACAGCAGGGCTGTGAAGCCGTCTTCTCTCCTCACACAAACACATGCAGTTAAGGCTCGAATTTGTTCCAAAGGCGAAATCAGACCTCATGTCAGTGGCACTGTGAAGGAGATCCATGCAGGGGGTCCACAGATAGCAAGATCTGACATTACATGCCCATGTGGTTGTGTTACACTCTGGTTTTGAATTTTGGATAAAAAGAAAGTAAAAAAGAAATACTGTCCTACATGAATACTTTAAAAATAACCACATGATCAAACCTCTGCCTATAAGTTATATAACAGAACTCACATTTCCCACATTCATTTTGCAACGCTCTACTCCAATTATAGCAAACTCCAACACCACTGAGACCAGGCACTAACATGTGAGGTCCAAACTGTACTGTTTTTCAACAATCGTGTTAATCGTCTCTTTTTTTTCCCCAAAAAGGCAATTCTGAAATTGCAAAATAATCAAATTTGATCTTGAGAAAATTGTGTCCATGTTAGCTACGGCACCCCAAGTTGAGGATTATGTGTCTTGAACATTTTCACCAGGTCTCCAAACCCCAACCACTTCAGGGTTACAAATCTCTAACTCAACTTAGTACAAAATAGATGGGAGGTAGTTTTCTGCTCGGGCGCCGTCGCCTGATATTACTACTTTCAAAATTAAATACAATTTATTAGAGGTTTGATGATGAGAACAAAAAAAGCAAATAGCATGTAATTGCGTCTTCAAAAATAACTATCATGGGTCAGTCAACAGGACAGTGCTTTCGTAACATCTGTAAACTCATAAAAAATAAATGGAAAAAGGGGGAATGACAAAAAAGACAATTTTAAAATTCACACTATGACGGAACATTCTCGTCGACACATTTCTAAATGCTGTCCTGATTTTGATGAATTACCCGTTCCCACCATCAACGCTGCAACCGATCAAGGGAACAAAACATGCTTCACGATAGAAGGGCATTCATTTCTCCACTACACCCTCAGTTGTATTACTGGCCCCTAAATGGCCCCAAAACTCTCTCCACACGGGGAGTTGCTCTGCTGATGAAATTCATCAAAGCGTGAGTCAAAATCCTGCAGTTGTCTATAGATATGACATATTCTGCACAGACCCAGTTAATCAGACAGTATTAGCCTAGTTTTCAGCTCACGGAGATTAGCTCTTATATGTCTTATGCATTTTAAGCAGTGTCAGGAAACACACACACGTTATCTGTGTGTGTGTGTGAGAGAGAGAAAGAGAGAGTGAAGCAGCTAATAAAAAAAGGCTGCCTCACTGACCAGTGAACACAGTCGCTGCTTTTACAAATCAGTGCAAGGAGTCATGTGCTGTTAGGGCTGATGGACTGACTGTCATCCTTTTTTATATATATATTTTAATTGAGCTCTTTTCTAGACATTCCCTTTTTTTGTTTGCCTTTTTTTTTTTTGTCTTGCCCCTTCATCGGCTTCATTTTTCATCTGGCATTCTATCTGATCTCAAATCTGGAGAGAAATCAAATCAAGTGAGCCCAGGAACAAAACGGCGAGCGCTGCGGTGAGCGATGGATGGCACTGATGGATATATGGAGGGAGAGATAGGGTGGATGGATGCGATTATAGAATTTTTCCATGTCATGTACATGTAGACTTGAGGATTGTTTGTATTGTTGGAAATGAAGCCTCTAGATATTAACAGATCAAATAACTGCCCACAAAAAAAAACAACTGAAATTCTTACAACCTCATGAGCAGGCAAAAGCGCTTGTTGTGTGTATTGGAAGACAATACTGTAACACACCCAATAGCTAGTTTGGACGTTGTGTCTGTTCACAAAAAAAAAAAAACAGATAAATATTTTAATCAAAATAAAAAAGAACAGTATAAAATAAAACAAAGACTGCCTGCAATGACAAGAAATAGGAAAGGGAGGTGGAAATGAAATGACAAGTGCAAATCATTAGCATGTCACTTTGTCGTCTGACGGATAAGAAATCCATACAGAAATGTAGAGATGTTGGGGAAATCGATTGCAAGTGAAGTAGAACCTGTGCATATAGGAAACTGACAGACAGATGGATGAATGATATTCACTTGGCAGTTTGTGATGCTTTACTGACACAATGAATGTCTGGGGAAGTGAGCGTAGTTGCCGAAGGGCAAATCCATGGCTCAGACCTTGTACATTGATAGCACCCTCACCCCCACCCAAACCCTCACCCTACACACACCCACACACCCACCCTCTTGCTCTCTTACTCTATTGACCCCGGCTTTCACAGCCCTCTCTGCCCTCGGCTCTGCTGCATGTTTTCATGATATCGGCTGTGAGCAAGCTCAAGGTGGATGGTTCATGTTGAGTGGCTGGTGACTGATGTAGAAACAGAGATGAGTGTGCTTCTCTCTTGGTGGGTATCATCATCCACTGGCTCTCTGTGCCGCTCTCCTTACCTCCAGCACCCTCTTCTTTTCTATTAATAAGGCTCTTAGCTGGGAGATTGGCTTGGAAAGGCAAGATCGGTTTTCCTAATATATATATATATATATTTAAAAAAAAAACTGCCATTGGTCCACATGCAAATGTGGATCGCCCCATCACCCAAAAAAATGCATCTGACAATTTAGTTTGAAGCTAATTTTACTGAAGTGTAAAATGATCATGCTGGAAATCGTGCTGAAAACAAGCCAGAGTAAATTGTGATGAAATATGCAAATACTTACAGTATAATCACCCTGTTACTGCATTTTCGTCAGTTATTTTAATACAAATACATCTGCAATATCAGGAGAATATAGATGAGGTGCATGGAATTGCAGTTTGTGTTGTTCCCAGTGTTTTAATGGATAAAGAGCAATGACAATCACCTTTGAGATGAATGTTAGAGTCGCAGTATGTCTTTTCTGTGAAACGCCCGTCACTCACCCCATGTGCGTATGTGCCTCTTTTCTTTTGATGCAAATATGCACGTAGTTAATTCAAATATGTCGGTTTTGTTAGAGAACGGCGTCAGAGGAAGACAGCAGCGATTCCTCTCATCTCATGTATGTGCTGTTTTAGTATTTGTCTGCATATGCTTCAAGCAGACATCTCATCATTGCTGCTGAAGTGGCTCCCCGTGATTTTCTCAGCCGGGAGTCTGCGTATCTCGCAATTACAGCCTTAGCTCCAACCTGCAGTGTCGGAAAGGCCACTGGCAAAGGTTTTACCCTCTGAGCTTGGCGTGGAGCTCACCGTCATTGTTTACATCGCTCGCTGCATAGAAACACGTGCAGTAAGTCGAGTGCCGCTACAATTACCGCAAGTTTGTTCTACGCTGCTGAGTCGGCACGACTGAATTGCTGCCCCCTGTGGTTGTCCATGTAATGGACGGTTAACAGCCACTAAAAAACATCTGTCTTTTTGCGGGGATGAACAGCACTGAATTCACCACGGGGCATCTGCCGGCTGACACGAAGCATCACTTTTCCCTTTCCATCTGTGGCGTGCGTGCGGTGTCAGTGTTGAGGCATCGCACCCCTGTCACCGCTCGGTATTTCAGCCCTGGGTCAAGCAAAGACACAGGAGAGAGTGAAAGAGACAGAAAGAGAGAAAAACTGAAGGGGGCAAGGAAGGAAAGAGATGTTTCGCATCCAATCTGTCACTTTTTGCTGGGAAGAAATGAATGGGCGCCGTTGCTCCTGGGCTGGGAGGGGGAAAAAAAGAAAAAGGCAGCCATTGTAATCTCACCATTGCTTGAGCTAGCACATCATTTCACCTCCGCAAATCCTCACAGCCTTCCTTCCACACATCACTGTTTTGTCCCATCTGCCCGTGTCCCTTTTCACCCATTTTGCTTTTAAACTCACCCTCCTCTGCTCTCATTGTGCACCATAATGGCTTCTTTAACTATTAAGCAGGCCACTATGTCGTGAACCTTTTCTTTGGCTTCTTTTTCGTGTTGCAGTGATATGGGGGAAAGGTTGACATTTAGGGAGGGAATTGGATATGCTTCGTGGCCCTCATTCGCCAACATTATCACCATCGTCATCATCTCAGTGCTCAGCGGGCTATTATCTGGCCTTCACTGTGGTCAGAAAAACGCTGTAGATGCCAGCTCAGGTCACTTTATCAGTCCGCTCAGAGCCTGTCAACACCACCCCATAATAGATTTATTAAAAGATACCGTCTGTGTGTGTGTGTGTGTGTGTGCACACATTTCTATATTAATGTGCATGTATGATGCAGTAGGGGAGGGACGAGTCGGTATTAGGCAGTTATCTATTTCAGATGCCGTGTTGGTAGCAGTCGGCATGTCGCTGCACGAGAGAAAGAGAGATTGTGAGCCAGATAAAGAGATTAAAAAAAAACAACTTTTTTTTTTTATTCCTCTATTGATTTATTTTTTTTTACTGGGAAATGATGCTGTTTTGCCGCACTAAGAAGGAACTAAAGATAGATAGATCTGATAATGAAAGCAATAGTAATGGTGATATTGTGTGCAGTGGTGCTAATGATATCTCAAGAACACGAAGGGAGGAGCTGAGGATGGAGCATCATTTTGTTTCCCGAACAGTATGAGTGTGTTGCTTATTAATCTGTATCTTATTTTATTTTTATTTATTTATTTATTTTTTAATCCCCCCCCGTGCACTTCATGAGCTTGTGGCCCCACAGTGCAGCGTACCAGTAGAGAATTCTGGGAAAGATGGAGCTGTCTTGTTTCCTTCTCTGCGACTTACTGGGCTGATGAAAATAAGGCGCTTCAACGGTTACAAGGGTTTTGTGTTTTTTTTTTTTCTTCTACCCTTCCTTATCCATTGTTCCACCTCACTGTTTTAATCAAGTCCCCTGCCTGCTAATTTGGAGAAGAGGAGGGGGGCTCTCCCCTATCGTTTTCTGCAAGACGCTTTCCGAAAGTCGGCTCAGTCAAGCCTGTAAGAACTGCTTTCCCACCGCACTGCCGGCCCACCTTCTCTTCACAATTTCTCACTCTGTTCATTCTGCTTTGCTAAGGCCTGTTTGCTTCTGGCAGGATTCTGTGTTGGCTGCCATATGGGCTTCCTCCTGCTATTATCACTAACATGCTTCTGAAGCAGACATTTCATGCGTACCTTTGACAATGATGCTCATGGGAAAAAGAAAAAAGCTTACCATAGATCCTTGCATCAAACATCTTCTTGTCCGCTACAGCTCAGCTGCATTGGCGTTAAAGAAAAACTCCACTGCATATGTACGGATTTTGGACCTTTTTGTTTTAGGAAAGAAAAGAGAAAGTTCACTAAAATATTGCAGTTCCTTTTTTGTGGTTATTTTGTTTGTCACATTCTCAGCATATACACACACACACACTAAGTAGAGGCTCACAGTGCTGTTTGGCGCCACTGTGGGTTTACCAGTACTATCAGAAAAGTTAGCTAAAAGAGGCTTAAACAAACAGAGTAGGAGATGTTCAAGGGTTTAGTGGTACTTATTACTGCAAGTGGTCTTTAAATGCAGTAGCTTTGAAGGGAGACATAGTTTAAATCTCTTTCCATAACACAATATTGTTGTGTAAGCACTAGTATAAAAAGAAATGACGTGTTCCGCAGCCGCGCAGGCCAACAGCAACGGAGTCAAAGATTAGCAGAATGCTGGTACACTTGCCTGTTTTTTCGTCACCACTCCCTCTTGTAAAACCAATAAATGCTGCAAGACAAGCTGGCAGGCTGTGGTTGCGTGCCGGCAGAAACACAACACAGTGATGGGAAAGACAAAGGGAAATGAGGATGACACGGCGACAGCACGAGATGTTGATGAGAGTGGAGAGGTGTACGCAGCCAAGCCCCCTTTTCCCATCTTGCTTGGCACAGTGCCACGGGAGCTTCTTTGTCGTTGTGCAGGGCTGCTGAGTGTTAAAAGGACCTTAGACTGACAGCCCATCAACCGGCATGGAGTCGAACGAGACTAAACGGAACGGCGACACCCTGCGAACGGTGGCGTGCAAACGGAGAAGGAGATAAGCGGAGAAAACAAGTGGACACAATGAAGACCAAAAAGCGAATTTATGCTCCACCCGCAGATTAAAACCTGTGACCCCGAGTTGTTTTGAAAGATGCAATTTGATGGGATAGTCCTGACAGTGAGCTACTGACGGTTGCCAGGTGGTTCTCTGGGCCACAGTCAAACTCAACTCCATAACCACCAGCTCAGCCACAACCACCATGGCACATGTCAGGACTTTCAGACACTTTGTGTTCTTTTGTCAGGCTCAATAGGTGGCCCTTCACTCTGGAGCTGTGACAGCTCTCCAATACACTGGTGAAAGGTGTAGATGGGTGTTCCTGCCGTCTCCCAGAACACTTTCTCATTTTGAATGGTGAAATGCACTTCACTTGCCTTCTATCAGTCATCCCTGCTGACAGAAGAATGGAGGAGTGAAAGCAGCTATTTTCTCCCTTAGAAAGGTGAACAAAATGCCACCGTCATACTATGATATTTGGTGTGTCAGTTGGACACACGGTCCTCATGTTTTACGTAGCAGTTTGTAAGCTTGTTGCTCTCCCCTCTTCGGCAATTTGCCCTTTTCCTGCACTCCCTTTAGTTTAATTCTTTTCATTTCAATATTCATCAATGACACATGGCGAAGCTCACAGCTCTGAACTTGCTCGGGGACTACTGTGTCTAACTTGTACTAATATTCACTTAACATTCACTCAGCTCCTCTCTCGTTGACACCGTGTCCAACGAGCTGACGCGTGGCCTTTTGTCAGAGCTGAGGACAAAGTGTTCACATTCATTTCACAAACATCAGTTTTCACGTCACAGCTCAACAGCCAACATCACATAATATAGAAACAGTACTTACATTATGATGGCCTTGTAAGGAAGATCACATTGTTTTGCAATGTCTTATTTAGGGATTTGATTTTAATGTGTAATATGCTGGCATTTGATTTTTGCAGTCATTAATTATTTGTGTCTGAGATACAGATGAAATAGTAGGTATGATTTTCTGTGTTTGGAGAAAGACAGTTTCCCTCCTTCCTTGTCATTTTTAAAAAAAAAACCTTTTAAGCAATTATTTGTTTTAAGGTTTATTAATTTTTTGAATATGTAGTCCTGAACTCTTTCTGCCATTCACCAAAAATCTGCACTTTACCGCATACCATTCCTCCTACATTAACCTATTTCTTTCCTTTCTACTTACATATCTTCGTTTTCTTTCTGATCCTTCCAGCAGTATTTGATTTCTGTTGACTCCCCTCTGGGTTCCTCCCCTCTCTGGTCACATTAACATGCTTCTGTAACCATGGATTATTATTCTGAACACATTATAGCTGCAGCCCTAACTGCCAGCCAAGCTCAATCAAGCCATATAAATCCCTTTTTTCTCTTGACTGAAAAAAGCAAGCTAGGGCACACATGCACCCGCGTGCGCACACACACACACACACACACACACACTCACTCACTCACCCTACGGACATTCACAAACGCCTATGGATACACACAATGTAATTTAATTTTACAGTTGTTGAGTGCTCACAAAGTAGCATTCGCTGCAAAAGTCATTGATGAACTAAGTGAAAATGAAAATTAGGCTTCAGGATGAATCTCAATGTCAACATCAGGATGCAAAGTGTTGAGGACACGCAAGGGCACATTTTAAAATCTCCTCCCTTGGCTGCTAATGAGGATATAAATGTGAACATATAAATGTGTATTATCACAATTGTGAAGATAAATAGCCACAGTTGGCTTAGTCACAGACACAAAACTCTGACTATTTACAACTGAGGTCTCACTTTTGTGGATTTGGTAATGATTTCCATCAGTGAATATCATCTTTTATTCAGCGGGTTAATTGCTGAGGTCAGGCTGTTGGAAAAGAGTACAGCGCAATAGTAAATGATCAGATTTCCACACAACTTTTGGAGGACCAATTTATATTTTTTGTGACAGCCGTGTTGACATTGTGAGAATAAGAGATTATAAAATGCCCACAGAGCAGTGCCCCCTGCTGTCAGAAAATGGCAATCTAATCATGTTAACTCCAATAGACAAAAAAAAGGTAGCAAAATGAATGTTATTTACACAAATGCTGTGGGATTCTAGTTCATTTATTAGGAGATGTAAACTTCATTTCTCAAATGTCGAGGACGTAGATTGGCTCTGGAATAATGTCACATTTTGAATGCTAGATTTGTATGAAAAAGATCCAGTCTGTCCCCCTTTAAAAGGAGAAAGTGTAACAAGGCTAAACATTTCATTATCAAAACATTACAATTTTGAGACACAGTTAGCAAACTGCAAATGCTACTGCCTGAAATTATGCATGAATGTCCTACTTATTTTAATGTCAGTGATTGTTTCCAGAACAGTCTTGTTGTTTTCCGATTGTAATTCTGCCTTTTTGGATAATAATATATTTTGTAAAAAAAAAAAATGTTTTTGTTTTCATACAAGTTACAACATCCTATAGAGCAATATCTAAAAACACTAGCTATGCGTCAAGTGAGTCAGTTATGTGTTGTGTGAGTCAGAATCAGAAAAAAAGCCAATACAAATTTGGAATCCTTGCCAAGTTAGTGGGCAAATATGAAAGTCAGTTGGTGAACAAGTTGATACACTAATGATGCACCTTCCTCGTACCATAGAGGAGAGGAAGAGGTGGTGAGTCAAGCAGGAGGTGCAGTGGCCAGAACACAAGTTTGAGGAGGAAGATGCTCAGTGAAGGGGGAGTGGGTAATTATGTATGTTGATAAGTCTTAAAAATAAACAAATTGTCTCCAGTTGTATAATTATATTTCTTTATTGAAATATTTGGTTTCACCATATGCAAATTTGAATACTGCCTAACCAGTAATGATGATATTTAATGGCTTTTGTGTTTTGTCATGTCTGGTAAAACAATTTAGACAAATGTGATATGATTGCATTTGTGTGTGTGTGTGTGTGTGTGTGTGTGTGTAAATGGCAGTATGGATTATCTCTTGCACGGTGTGTGTACACTTACTCTGGATCATCGCCTTGCGTATATTGATGATATACTGTAGATATATGTATATATATATATGTATACACACATATATATGTATATATATATACATATATATATATATATATGCATGCATATATTATTGTATCACTCACTCTGGGCAGTGTTGAAAATGATTATCCATCATCTCCTTCCTGCTTCGTGCTCCCCAACTCCTACTAAATGATTTCTTTGTGCACCCCTCGTTTCTCCTGCACTCCCAAACTCAAACACACACATACATCATCAGGATGAATTTAAGAATTTAAGCAATACATTTCTCTGAGGCAACAACTCAAAATCAGGTAGATGCACCGTATATTCAAGCATGATGAAATCAAGCCCTTCAGACAGCATCATGCATATTTATTTTACAAGTTAGAGAGTATTTTTTTTAAAACTTTAGACATTTTAGCACATAAATGATGTTGGTGCATTTATTTATTACTGACCCATTACATTGAGCTGAGCTAACATTGCAGACTGACTAGGGTTAGATTTGAAGCCTAGCACATAGCTAAAATCTGCATAGCACAGTGTGGTGTAGCACTTCACTAAAGATCTACATGGTCAGTGGTCATCTAATTGAAAAATAATTAATTAAATTAAAATTACTACGCAGTGCAAATAATCTTGAATGTCAGTTTGTGCCAGCACTGGCCTGCACGTTCCCCTGCTGAGTAATTAATTTACATGGCACCACCAGGATGACCCTCGATAGGTTTGCATCCAACCCTCTGATTCCACGCTTGGCTATTTACTCCATTACTCAAAGTGTGGGTAGTGGGAGAAAAGAAAGTGAATAAAGAAAAGAGACAGAGTGAAAATCGCTACATGTTAAGAAGTGTTGTGTCACATTGGGCAAAGAGCAGTTCAGAGCCCCTCTCATTAAATTCTTGCAGTAGCGTTGGTTTTTCCACTTTAATGCTTGGGAGACGCTGGCTTCCTTCACCAAGAGAGATAGGGACTCGGGGGCCACGGAGATGAGCGCAGAGCCCAATTTGTCTTAGTTCCACAGGGAGGTGGTTTAAACAGCGAGGCCCTCTCCTCTTTCTTAATCTCTAGTGACCTCTCCACTCTCTCTCTCTCTCTATCTCACATCTCTGGTGTTCCTTCCTACACTTGGTGCTTTGTCCTCTTTTAGCCGTCTTCGTGTTATCTGTTTGTCTCTCAATCGCCGAACATCGCGCTACACAGACCCGCTGGGATATGAAGGGCGACTTTGCCATGCTGCATTCCCTTCATTCCCCTCACTTAAGGTCCATGTCTTTCAAATTACAAATCAAAGTCACAAATTAGCATGGACACATTTGGGATCCGGATAATCACAAACTGTCACAGTGATCATGTGTGTCCATTTCAAAATCACTTAGCTTTAGAAAACTGTACGTTGTTGTAAAGGAGAATGTTTAAACAAAAATGTAAAGCGGGTGAGTCATATTTCTACATGTTGTGATGTAAGCACCAATCAAACACAGGAAAGAGCTTGAGGAGAAGTGTGTGTTATAAATCTTTCAAAGTCCTTTCATTTCTTTAATTACATTTTTTAAGAGGTAAATGCAGTTATTGAGTGCTTCTCACAATAACCTCTAAAATGATGATTAAAGCTGCTTTTTGGCAATGTGTTTGACGTCAGATGGTAGAAATGATGATGATGCCATTAGCAGGTGGTTTTGCAGTATAATTTTGGAGGGATCTAAATATATTTTTATCAATACACAACCATCTGAATTATTACAAATGGTTCATGTGGCACATGAAGGCAACAGTAGTTTCTTATTTACACACAAATGGAGCGTGTGCAGCATCTACTGCTAACCCTGATCATTGTTTTTTTTTTGTTGTTTTTTTTATTTATATAAACTGAGCATGTAATGGTGCCGTTCACATGGAACAAAGATGGTCTGACAGAGTGACAGAAGCCACTGCAAAAATGAAAGAAGGGAGTGTGTTATACTGGTTCGTTAACTGGTTTCCACAAGACAAGTAAACAATCAGCGCGACTGTGATTTGATTCTCGCAGATAAATGATCTCGTGCAGCAGCCAAAGACAGGCTATAGGCCACTTCAATTGGAAAAGCAGGAAATCAAGGGGAATGAGTTTCAGCCGAGCAGAATGAAGCACAAAAATCAGGTGGACATTTTTTTTTTCTCCGTGTCAGTGACTGTCATGGCAGGATGGTTTATGTTGGAATTGTTCATCCCTCTTATTCTGGCAAATGTGATTTGTCAATAGGAGATCCTTTAAAATATCCATCATTATCCAGTTTATTTTGCTTATCAAAGATCAAGGAAGTTTTTTTAAGCCATGCAGCATCTTATGAATACCTAAAGGGAATCCTTTCAGCTGTCACTTGGATTTACAGATTAACTTCTATGAGTTGTGCTACAAAAAGGTCAAGGTCACTGTGGCCTCACAAAACAGGTTTTTGGCCTCTTGAATATTAAACACACTTGTACTAAACAACTCCTCATCGGTAGAGTAGATTTAAACCTCTGAGTGGTGGTTCTAGATGGGCCGATGATTGGTACTGGGCTTGGAACTGTGCTGCATAAACCCACAGGAGGCAAGCCAACTGCTTTGTGTTTTCAAATATTTTCCTGGAAATGTCAAACATTAATATAGATCACAAGGGAATTATCTATTCCAGCACTAAACCAAAATGAGGATCCACAGAAGACTTTAAAAGCCCACTGCACGTCACTCAGGTTATGACCCCAGTGTCTCAAGGAAACCAGCTCATGCTGATTCTTTGTGTCATACTGGTTTGGTGTGTTTTGCAGAGCAGGTGAGGTTGAATTATTCTTTCCCTATGCTTAATCTTAACATGCCATTAGTATTGGATTACCATCTGCTCTACGGCACATCTATTCATCAGACACGCCACAACTGCCCATTCCATCTAGCGATTCAACAAATATAATTAACACAAATAAGATTACGTGTTATATTAATATTATTAACTTTAAGTGCAGACCCTGAGATGCTCTCTCATATTACATATTATCGGGAGCACATGTTGTATGAGGAGTTCTCCTGGCTGTCACCTCCACTGATTCCCGCAGGACCAAGACGTTTCTCACCCTCTGTGAAAGCAAGGCTGCTAAATTTAAGAGCAAGCCGCTCAAGGTGTTCAGACCCTCGCACCAGATGTTCAACAGATGGGGTTCACTAATACCACCTCGGGGTGCATAGGTTTCCACTCTAGCTTCCTCAGCCTCAATCACTCTTTCCTCTGTAGTTTCTCTGAATGAAGCCCTCTATTAATTAGCTTTTATTTTCTGTAAGCCTCTTAAAAAAATCTACTTATAACCCCCCCGCCCTCCCTTTTGTGCCAACTTCGCTTTTGTCTTGAGACGTTTGCTGAAACTGGAGTAAGAACAGAGAGGGAGAGAGGTTTTCAGTGCTGGATAAGATGAAGCCCTCCCCCATTTCTCACTGCTGGACAAGCACCCGTGTTCCACCTGAAACGCCTTTAGATTTACGCGGAGAACTGCAGCCATCTTTCTTCCGTTAATCACCTCGGGGCTGGGTAGCTCTAGCTCGCCACGTCCCCAGGCCGATGGATGACCCGCAGGGGAAATCGAATGGAAACCAGCCAAGCCTGACGCTTCTCTCAAGTATTTTCTGGGTGCCATACACACACACACACACACACACACACACGGAGAGAAAGAGAGAGTAGGACGGTAAAGTAATTCAGAGTGAGTGTACCGGAGGCCAGCAAACAGCTTTGCTGCTAATTCAGTGCATGTTGCAATCTGTTCTTTATCCAAAGATAAATTCTTATTTGTTGCACTGGAACAGTTGGTCAACAATTTGGAATCATTTGAGTTTGGCTCGCGATAGTATTTTGCCGCTCAGATGATTTTTCAATCAGAGCCGCAGTTAACATTTTTAATTTACAGCAATATATTGTTTCATTAATTGAAAACAATGGCAAAAATACATTACAACTTCCCAGGAGTCAAACACCCAGCATACTCTGTATTTAAAGCTTGTTTCAATTGCATTTGAAACATTAATATTGCAGCTAGTAAATGTTTTCTAGATGAGGAGTAGTAACCTGATATTTGAGGTTATTGCATCAGAATCCCTCCCTGTAAAGTTGTTGGTCCCCTCAATGATTTTAAAGTGTAAAGATTCCAGGGCGAACTGTCCAGGGTGTACCCCGCCCATCGCCCTATGTCAGCTGAGATTGGCACAGCACCCCCTACAACCCTCCGGTGGAGGATAAAGCACTAGATAATGGATGGATGGAAGATTCCAGGACTGAACAGTAATTTAATAATATACAGTATATTGCAATATGATTGTCTGCAGGGGTAATATAACAAAACAATCTGTATAATATCAATATTGTGTTAGTGCACTGTGCAAACATACTTTGATACAGACCACATACGTGCTATGAATGTTTTGCCTCAGATTTGTGAAACGTTTCTGTGTGTAACTAGTGTTTTACCTTTGTTAACGCTTAAAGTTGATCTTTAATATTCACTCAGGAGCAAAACTCATTGAAACACCAGCCCATCACAGATGTCTGTACAGCTGTTTAGGCAAGATCTTCCTCAGAATCAGTTGCGACATTTACAAACCATTTCCTGTGTAACAATTGTAGCTGTTAGTTACGTAATCCTGTAGATGAAAGAATTTTACAAATGGTTTTATTTCTGTTCATACTTAACATGTGGAGCAATTGTTTGGGGAAAGGCCGCCCAGCATTTCCTGATTTATGTAGGATTGGTGCTGTCATGGATGACATCACTGGGTCAATCCATGTGGAGGGGGTATTGTTTGCTATAGGAAACTTTCTTTCTTTTATTCTTATGGTATTAGTAGTAATTTGTGTGGATTAAATGTAGTAGTAGAGCTATTTAGTGATGAAAATGTGCCTTTATACTAGTATTTAGAGTGTTTGAATATTTATATGCATTGAGACTACTTTGTAGGTTGACCTTGTTTCAGTATGGTTGTGACTAAGGAAGCTTAGGTGTGAAATGATGACCTTATATAACCAGGTGCATACAACCAGAGCTTGCTGAAAACTTTCTGTTCTACTCGGTGCTGGCTGAAAAGCTTCTCAACTCTCAGACCCAGACCCTCCATTATCTGGTAAGACACTGGGTTCAGATTCAGGAATTCACATTTGTTGAAGCAAGCGTTTTGGTCTGGGTTCAATTTAAGTTTTAGTCAGTTAATGATACCCTTTCAAATGTGACTGCATGTGAGCACTGGGCCCTAATTTAGCAGCTTCTGCTTCATGGGAAACAGAAGTACATAAACTGTGTTTATCATACAACAGTGTACACCACCAAGCCATCATGAATCCTACTACTTAGCATCCATTTTACAGTCCCCATTTCATCATTGGATATGTGCTCGATGATTTTCTATAAACTAACGCCGTGTGATAGCAGAAAGATATGCCCAGTCAACCATCTAGTGTCATCTGAACAGAGCTGAGGAACATGAGTTTACCCTTAATGGTGATTGGACTCGCATAAGCATTGAGCCAACACATCCCACAGCAGAAGGAGAGTTAAACACTATTCTCATAGTCACAATTTCCCTGTAATTGGCAATAAACTAAAGTTTGTTGCTGTGTCAGCAGGCGTAGTTGGGGGATGAGAATCTGTTGTTTGGCTACATGTTAAAATTCAAGGGAAATGTGGACACTGAAAAAGTGACCATTACAGGGCAGCCATTAATCCACCACCTCATCGAAACACTGTACATGGCAAAACTGCCACAGCAGGCACTGAAGTTTTTTTGTTGACTACCCAAGATGAGCAGTGGGATTCAACTCTCAAAATCTTTACCCTCACACAGAGCTTTAGCCGGGGAAAGAGCTGCTCAATTAAACCACTAATTTTGTTGTTTCCAGGGGCGAAAATATTCATTGCCATGTTTCTGTAAGGAAGGAGTGATCCTGCAGTGCAGTAGATGAGTAATGGTCTGAATTATGAATGATGATTTAAATTTGAAACTGTCCAGCATCATTTTAAATACAAACTTGCATCTTTTGTCATATAAGTTCACACAATGTTCATTCAGCCTGTCGGCTCCACACGACTCCGTTTCTCAGAATGAGATCTTGTGTCTCGCTGCAACATTGCCGCACTCCAAACGGGAAGTGATTCGTTTTGTGAGAACATACAGGCAACTTCAACGTTGTACTCTTAAACTGAGATGGTCGACTGGAAGCAAATACACAACATTCAGAAGTGAATTCTATTGCTCCAAAAAGTCATTAAGCAATTTGGAGGGTTAAAAGCTCCTTGCCCAGCCCGTCCGTGTGCTGTTGCTGTATACACAGATGCTCCGTCAGCCAGGTTTGATAGTATTGCTTGCTTTCAGGTGAAGCAAGCAGTATAAACGTTATTCATCTTTGCTCTTCACAAAGACCAAAGAGGCAGAGTAATAACATCAGCAACAACAAATATCACCAAAAGTTATGCAGTGCAGCTTCAGGAATGCTAACTCACGTGGGATAGATGTTCAGATCTGGACAAGAAGCTGGCCTGTGGCTACATTTAAAGATTATTATACCTCAGCCTGCAGGACTGAATGTAGTTTAGACCTTTTTTTGCCCCTGTAAAACCACCCCTCTTCCAGCCATCTGCTCATGACATTTTCATTCAGCTTTTCCCCACTACAAAGGATGAGCCCCATTTTTAATTTGGCATAGTTTTTTTACACACTGGTTGCCCTTCCTAACGCAACCCTCCAGTTACCAGTAAAAATACTTAATAGCTAAAACAAAAAAAAAAACATCTGTTCTCTTTTATCTGACAAATATTGAATATCCGCAGTGATATATGCAATTATTTATTAGTATATTTGAGTTTCAGTACGAGTAGCAGTGACTTTAAACTCTTAACAATAGTCACCCCTACAGAGATTTATATTCTGCTTTGAAACTGCAGCGCTTCAGAGTCTGAATGTCAGTTTAATCAGCAACCCGATCACAGCCTGTATTCAGATCCACTAAATTGTGATTTATTCAACAAAGACGGTTTTAGTGCCTCTAAAACACATTTGAAACAAAATGAATGAATGAATGAATGGATGGATGGATGGACCTGCAAGGTTTCAAATACCTTTTGTTTGTCGTAGATTCTATAGCATGCACAAGACTTCACACCAGTGGCTCAATCCATAGACACAGTGCATTCAGCTCTGGCCACTACTCTGTTAATCTGCTTTGGCTCCTCCCCCCCACCACACCTGAGCAAAGAGATTGATGTAATCTTCTCTATTAGTCTAATAGCTTCTTCTTTCATGTTTGCTTGAAGTCTGTCCACATGTTGCAATTTAGCTGTGTGCTTGCATTATTGCAACAACATGATTGGTAGATAAACGGTAGTTCCCAGTTTGGCTGTCATTTTTTCAAAGACTGGTTTCAGGCAGCAAGAGGCAGGATATGTCAATTAAAAATGATGTAAGAAGAAGAACAAGGCAAAGTGCCTCAAAGTTGTAGTTGTAGCTGGTTGTAGCATCCTCTGCGCTGTACCTTTGCAGTGGATCAGGCAGAGAAAAGTGACTATAAAGAAACTTGGATTCCGTGTTTTATTGTTCACACTTAACTGACTATTTTTAATGAATTCTACCAAGAAATGGTATAATTATCCTTCGTCTTCCACATCATTTGCTGTGCTGTGTTGTCCTTCCCCTCACTCTCCTTGTAGTTGTATGTCTTGCTGCACTGGGACTTGTGTTGTGCCCTCGTGCCTGTGGCTCTGTTTTGGGCTTTGGCCAGTAAAAAAAAGGCCATGTCACTCCACTGCTGAAGACCACTGCTGTGACATGATGCTGACAGGCGCTGTGCGAGCCAATCAAAAGGAAAATCTAATTACCATTAAACCAGAGAGCCGTGCTTTAGCCAGCAACATCGCTCCCGGGCCTATTACCCAAAATTAGCACACTCAATCACACAACATCAAAAACACCCACATTTTTGCCCTGCTCCCAGACACAGTCACACAGTCCCCTGTCCTTGCCGTGAGGCACCCTTTCACACTCCTCCTCACTTTGTCTCAAATTTCAGGAGGTGAAAATCGAAATCAGGGAGCAGGGAGTGCATGTTGTCTCATCTAGATGGGCTTTTCTTACATCCTTGTTGGTAACGCTCCCTGCCTAAGTCACACACTGAATCCAACCCCGCTGTTGGAACGGATACACAGTTTGTCCATTATGATATGTGTTGTGCTTTGATCCCACCTTGTTTTGACCTGTAAGGTACGGGGTTGAGGCTGATGCATTACACGGTTTCCTTGGAAGAAACACTGGAATAAAGGCCGGGATGTCCACACGTCCGAAAGTGTTTTAAGCTGCACTGCAGATGGCTGTTAAGGCAGCATCATCGTGTTTCCTCTTGCTGCTCATGCTGGCACCACAGGGATAAAACAAGTCTTTTAACGTTGCATCATGGAGACCAAAATGGTCTCCTTTCTTCAAAACCTCTGGTTAGATCTCATAGTCCTCAGTTTCCAGGTTTGAGCTTTAATACATCAGCAGTCAGAATGGCGACTTGTCACGTTGGT
Organism: Solea senegalensis; assembly: GCF_019176455.1. Classification (NCBI taxonomy): domain Eukaryota; kingdom Metazoa; phylum Chordata; class Actinopteri; order Pleuronectiformes; family Soleidae; genus Solea; species Solea senegalensis. The sequence continues at coordinate 12,894,994 of NC_058024.1, read as the reverse complement.
ATCAAACATTAATTGCTTTATTGTCTTTTAAAGCTTCTGTTAACAGGATCACTAGCTGAGGATGAATTGGTGGTTAAATATCAACATTTCAAGATGGAGACATTTATATTCCTTCCACCGGATAAGTGCAGATGCATAAACATAACATTAGACAATGTTCTCATCTCTGATCTTTTGATGTAGGTTATGCTGATTGGTGAAAATCAGTAACACCAACAATTTGTTGCCCACCTCATCATCACATAGCAAAAAATGCCCATTGGTTTAGTTATACAGCCAAAAGTTATAAAAGTCCAAAGGCTTCCATTTTAATATCATAGACTAGAAAACCATGGAGTCTCAATTCTGCTGTGCTTGGCTTTTTTTTACTTAATACTAGGTTGTGAAACATGCTACAGTTTAATTACAGTTTTCTATGGCTCAAATGTGTTATCTGATTCAGATTAATAACAACATTGGTTTTATTTAATAGAACATGTATCAATCTGTATTGAACGTTTAACCGAAAAATAACATTGAGTGTGTTGAATAATCTGAGTTTAAATCGAACACTCCATATCTCTTTTGCTCCTGCTTCATTCCAGGTGCCACGGTGACCGCATTATGTTCCATGTGTTCTGCTTTATTCAGGTGCATCATATCACCGATATACAGTATAACACGTGGAACAGAGTCTAAGTGGGACCACGGTGTTTAGAGGGTCATTATATGTCATTGTCTTGGTTGCTGTGGTAACAAAAAGTTATTATGCTCCGTTAAACGACCCTCTAACCAGTCCTGTTCCAGCAGAGAAAGGCATTGTTCCTCGGCGCAGTGATAATTGTTGTAATAATGGTAAAATAAACTGTCCTCTCCCCATGAGCCATCGCTGAACTGCAGAGATACTGAGCCAATCAGTGCTTCATTTATACTAATTCACATCTGAACTCAACTGCCGTGTTAAAACATGAACAGACAATTCACATACTCTGAATGATTCAATCGGCATCTTGATTTGTATACATATTTGCATCACAGTTGATGTCAGGCACAATGCTAAACTGGTGGCTACACAATATTCTGTAGCCCTCATTGAGCCCCTTAAAGCTTTTTAGCATTCTTTTTTATTTGTGCCATTTTCATTTGTCATAACCTGTGCATCACATCTACAAGCATGAGCATCTTGATGGACACTTTGTTTTACAAGTGTCAATAGGAAATGGATTTCTGTCATGATGGCAATACATCATTTCCAATGTATGACTATGGAAATGAAATAAATGCACTTACTTGTTTATTTTGTCATTAACTGAGGCTGCATGTGTTCTCTTCCACTGTCTGTTAGTAAAGTCATAATTCCCTCTGTTATTGCCTTGTGGTCACTAGCTGTTTTATTATCATATCAGGCTGAATCATTCACTTTCTAGAAAATATCAACAAGGAATCCTGAAGTCATGTAAAGCAAGAGACTTCTTTTTAGTGCCTTTATGTATTGGTCATGGTGGAGAATAGTACATATCACTATTTAGTGATGTATTAAAGAGCTTTTTGAAAGTGGACCTTTGGACAACACTGTCCTACATTTGATCCCTCAACCTCATTCATCCCTTTTTTTTAGGTTTAGTCCTGCTGCTTTCTTTAAATGCTTCCCTGCTCAAAGGATTAATTTCCCTTAAATGTACTTCCTTGTTGCGTAGTATAACTCAATAGATGTGCTGCCTTTTTTTCTTTTGTTTGCTGTTGGAATTTTGGTCATAGTTACCAGTCGACCTTATCACCAAGTGAAACTCACAGATCAGGTCAGGTCGGTCTGAAAGCCTGATTGTGTTTGTTCATTTTTATGAGTGTCTGTAAGGGCATCACACGTTGAACTATCAGGGTTCATTTGAAGCACTGTTTTGGATTTGCGTGTGCCTCACAGCGCATGTTCTTTGTGGTCCCATGTGTGACCGTGTGAAATTATCTATTTGATCATAGCAGAGTTGGATTTGAACCCTTATCGCTCACAGGAGTTGGGCTATTGCAGCAAATCAAAGGCGTGACGCTTTCTGCATCCCAGACTCCGGACTCCCAGCTCAGCCGGGGAGAGAGCCTGAAAGCCTTATCAGGCTGACCCAAGCTCGGCCGGCCGCAGCTGCATGCCTGAGCCTCCTGGTGCTACAGGGCCAGTCGACAGAGGGTCCCTCTGATGTGGGACTGAAGCTAGTCTGAGCTGCTGTTGATGAAACAAAGTGGTGGCTGCTGATACTTGCTTTTACCTGCATAAAAACAGCTGCCCCTGAAAGTTACTATCATATGAAGACATCATCCTGAACGTATCCATTCTTTCTCTATGATTTAAAATCTCTGATTGAATTGATCCCCTACAGCATTGTAGTGCCAATCAGACGATTAGATAATTAGCAAATAAAAAGCCAACATTTCCATAGTGACCTGATGGATAAATTGGGTGCATGCACTTAAAGCAACAGCCCCCCGAGCACCGCCAAAACAATAATTGAAAACCAGCCTGAACACCGACAAAATCCTGCTGTTTTACTTTTCTGCAAACCTTCAGATTTTTTTTATTATTATGCACAGAATAAAATGTTTGAATAAAACAATTGTGATGTACATGATGGTGATGTCTCCTTGTACCTGCTGAACAGCAGAATGTGTAGTGATGTTATAAGAGGAGAGGAAAAAAAAAAAGTCAATTATTGTACAAAATAGGGTTACTTCAAATCCAGTTATAAATATTTCATAATTAAGACTGGTTTGTGTACATCAAAAATAATCAAAATGCTATCAGTATATGTGAATGCCAGTGTCACTTAAGTTCTTTCAAACTCACAATGTTTGTCAAGGGTCAAGGATTTTTGGGACATGAATGATACTGGAACACAAGATTTAAGATTCTTTATTGTCATTCCAACACGCATCTTTTAAAGTGTATGTTTTTTTGCTGACCCTGACAAATCCCTCTCCGTATCACTTTTTACGTGTGACATGACAAAACCGGGTCAGCTATAGCTCAGAAACATTGATTCTGTGAGTAACAACAACTGAAAGGGAGCATAAAAAATCTGAAGGGTCTCTTTTCAGAATCAGCACTTATACGGAAGATATATAAATCTTTCATGCTTTAATAAGTGTAGCATATAGCTTTTAAGTTTGAGTAGAATATATATTCTATACTGGGTTCAGATTTAATGAAGCCTCTAATAATTTAGCTAAATTAAATGCATAATGTAGTTTTTTCCTTTTATTGTCAGGTTGATTGCACTTCTCATTTAAGATTTTGTTGAATGGACACTAGGTTTACTATGTCAGCTAAATGTGTCCACTTGGCAGTGGACATATTTCTGTCTGCTTATATCACTTCATCTCATTGCTTTGCTTTTCTCTTGATATAAAAGCATGAATTAGCTGATGCACTACATCCCTCAGTCACGTCTCTGTCGGTTCCCTAGTCTTTAGACTTGAAGACACATAAAAACAAAGCATGACATTCAGCAGTAAGTAACAGGAAAGCGTGAGTGAGTGAGCACAAAGAGGCTAAAGATAATGGATGTGAACTGGATTAAATGGGCTGGGTAAGTGTTTAGGTCACATCTGCCATTGTAGTGTGAGTCACTCCCTCTACTTCTAATCTCTCTAATTAGGCCTCATTGGCATTAGCCAGCACCTCACCTCATCTCCTCTCCTCTTCTCTTTCCTCTCAGTCTCCCTCCATATCCATTTTAGCTCCAGAGAGAATGAAGGGGAATGAACTGGCGCAAGATGAAGAAATGCAATTTGTGTTTTTCATTCAAGCCCAGTATGAAAGCCCAGATGATATTGAGAAGGGATGGCTTGCCACCACTTGTTTTGTGTACCGATATCATTGAGTATTAACAAATACCAGTATGTCTGATATAGTGTTTTTTACTTCAAAATGACACTTGTCTTTTGAAATAAGTCCAAATAGCTCATACGGTCAATGCATCCCTCACTTACAATCTCCCACAGCTTTACAACAGTTTATGAGATGAAGTGTTTTTAAATTGTATCTGATTTAATGTATTTACTTTCACAATATACGGTACAGTGATTTTGAACAGTATTAGATTGACACAGCATGTCGGCTCATCCCTAATGTTCAGTGGGGGCAGTATTTTTGGACAGTGGTGATGCCCAGATTGCCCTATTTACTTGGTTCATTGACTCCTGGAACACTGTCATCTAGCCATTCATAAACAAGTATGCCTAGGAAGCAACATCAGCAGCAAAGCACACTTCTCTTCTATACTTGTCATCTTTTAACAAACACTATTTATCCCTATAGGGAGGATAAGGAAGTGTGGCATCTTTTTCATTCACACCTGATATAAATATCTCTATAAGTGTCTATAATGAAATCTAATCCCTTTGTCTTGGTAATGTCACAGCACCTATTTGTTTGTGGGAAACATGGCTAGATACGAAGAGGAGATGGAAGATGATAATAAAGATAAAATGACAATGCAGGGGAGGGTCACTTGTGTTTACTGGCATGTGGCTTTTAATTGTATTCATGCACGCGTCTGATTTAGTGTCACAGCATTTCCCTGACATTTATTATATTTACATGACAACCATGTATGATTGTGTTAGTCTGATTAAAACTGGACTTTTAAAATACATTTAAGTCCATCTGAAATTGAATTGCTCAAAGTTGGACTGACACACCTAGAGAATAAGACGATGGCAACAAAAAACATGACAGAATTCCGGCCGGTACATTTTTTTGGACTGATGAGTAGAAAGATTTTAAACTCTATCAGCTTAAAGAATAATTTTTAAGTTCATTGCTGCTAGGAAGACACTGAATCATGCTTGACATGCTAACAAATAGCCACATGCTAAACTGTGAACCGCCTAGTTTAGCATGTAACATTGTAAGATTTGTGGAAGATTGTTACAGGGTTGCCCCCGCGACCCTCATCTGGAGGATAAAGCGGTAGATAATGGATGGGTGGATGTTACAGGGTTCTGGTGATTAATATATTCTGGTGTATTTTCATGGTGACAATGTTGGTGCTATGAGGATATATGGAGCAGTTGAAATGCTATCATGTTGCTGTATGCATATCTGTAGACATGTAAATGAGTAATATCATTTTGGTGACCCAGTATGACCGAGTGTTCGGGTTCGGGTTCTTACGTTTTCTCCCACAGTCCAAAAAGATCGGAAAGGTTATTTGGACACGACATTGACCGTAGGTGTGAGTAAATGGTTGTTTGTCTCTGTCCTCTCTGGACTGGCGACCTGTCCAGGTTGTACCCCACCTTTGGCCCCATGTCAGCTAGGATTGGTACCATCTGCCTCACCCTTATGCAGGATAAAGCAGTAGTTAAATTTGGTTCAGGCTCATGACCTTGCATAGCACTCCTGTCGACTGGATCTAAACCTGAACTGATAAGGACAAACAAACCAAACTGAAATGACACAATCATAATCATTATATGTATTAGAATAATGATTTCCAATCATGTTTTGTCAGTGCATTTTACATTCTTTTGCTCAGTGCGCAAGTTAAATGCACCACAATTTGACGTTTCATGTGTTTTGTCTGTGTTATACAATGGGCACATTTTGTGAACACAAAGCTGTAAGAGTCAATGGCGGTTTAGAAAATAATGTGATTAACTGCAATTGCTAAAATACTGAACTCTGCAGCTTCACACAAAGGACGAGAAGCTGTTTTAAAGACCTCACTTTAGAAATCGATCCATTTTCAACAATGACATCAAGCTGCAACAACAGATCCCCCAATGTTCACTGTTCTGTAAATTACTGAACCATTTACAGCGATGAGCAGCACATTAACACTGCTGAGTACCGCCTTAGAGACTTTTAATGGCCTAAATTTGTTGTGTTACATTATGTCTCCTACATTAATATTCATGGCATGAGTTTAGAAATCCTGACTCTAAACTGAGTGTGCCGAGCCATTCAATAATGTATGTGTGCATCTCATATATTGTGGAGGTGTCGGTGGGGAATCTACAGGTGAGGAGAAGAGAGGCAAGTGGAAACATCAAGGTGTGGGGATTGGGCTCTGTCTATACAAGCTCAGAATATGTTTAGGTTGACAAGCCTGGTGATGTCACTACCGTCAGCCGTGCTAGTGTATGTGTGCGTTTGTTTGTTTGTTTGTGTGCGTGTGTGTGTGTGTGTGAGGAATGCTAATGCTGAGAGGCTTGTGATCCCATGTGACCCAAGCAGGCAGTATTTACCATGCAACTGGCAAGCAGCAAGTCTGAGCTCTGCTTACAGAGCAGGAGAGACAGACAGCGAGGCAGAGAGATGAGTGGACAGGCGGAAAAGGAGAGCTGAAGACGCTCTTTAGCTCGCGTGTGTGCAACTACTTTCTTCACTGTGCAATGATTGAGTTCAACATATTAAATGCAATTTTTAGATAAAATGTTATACATCCATAGAAATTTGTATTTTTTTTTTTTTTTTAAAGGATAATTCATCCTGACTCTTGACATGAGTGAGGATGCTGAAATGAATGTTGAAAGTGGTAAACCCCCTATAACCGAAGGCTTAAACTTGTTGCTCACGGGCCACATGCAGCCCCTCAATCTATCAATAATTCCTAATATGTACATGTTAAAATAATGTAATGAATAGTAGACAAAATGTCTTATGCACTTGTACCGCCTCCTCTAAGTGTGAGACTTGGAGCTGCATTCATGGTAACAAATACAGGAATAATTACCAAGTTTGTGACATCTTATCTGTTGGCAATATATCGCTAAATCCATTTAATGAATTAGGTTTTAATTACCCTGAACAATAGTTGCATTTAATCCATCATCTGTCTGTGCATAACGATTGAGAGAGTGTGTGTGAATTGTTTTCCCCCTTGTGCCAAATGCAATGTTTTCTAAAATCAGAAAGTCTCATAGGTCCATTATTAATCACTTTGCGTTTAAAGTTACTTTCATGATTTAAAATCTGCCCGTTCTTGTTTAATAGTGTGTCTGCTACCTCGCCTCTGAACACCAAACAAAAGTGTATGTAAAGGACTGTGTAATTGGGCCTCTAAAAAGACCTCATTAAGTTAAAAAAAAAATATTACAACTGAGTTATTTGATAGAGCTGCAATTATTTTGGAAAACTGTTGTCTTGAAATATAATGAAACCTACTGAGTGAAGCAAAATATACATATTTTCATACCTAATATTGCCTTTTTGTATCCCAACATTTTTCTATGACTGAAGACTTCCCCATCATATAATGATATCCATTAAGTTGTCTGAAAGCTTCAAGTTAAGAATGTCCTGTACATGATTTTGTAATTGAGACTGCACTTCCTGAAAAGGCCAAGAACCTTTGGAAAACCTTTGGCTTACCCAGGAAGTACAGTTCTTCTTCTATTGTGCTGTAGTAAAAAGCCTATGGGTGATTTGAACCCTTGACTGTTCAGTCAAGGGTTCAAATGAACAGACTCATCCAGACAGCCATGAAGATTATGGGAGTCCGTCAACATCCCAGTCTTCAAGACATTTTGCCATAAACCACAAGCAGATGCAGAAGATCATTTCAGACCAAACCCATTTCCGGATTTACTGATCGTGTGGTATTGCGATGACGCTAACAAACTTTCCTGACATCAGTCATGTATTGGCACTAATAGACGGCCTTATCTGGACTTCCTCCGATTGCAGTAATAGATACATGGATTTCAAAGAATGCACTTCATCCTATGCATATGGATTTTAGATCAGGAGCTGAAAAGACGCTCGCTGTTGAATTTGAGACATTAATTAGAAACTGATGAATGAATTATGAATGAATGAGTGAATGTAAAGTGCAGCGAGGGGGCCAGGGGGGCAGATCTGCAGTCAGCTCTGACCTGCTGGTGACATACATATATAACGATGGTGATTTTATATTTTGCCATTAACAGATAATGTCAGTGTGGGACACACTGAGGGGCAGAGTTACAGCTTGTAGAAGGGGTGAAATGGGATTTTGGGCTCATGGCAGCTGATGATAACCCAGTCCAATTGGATTGGTAATGGCTATTCATTGGGGCGGGAAGCAGCTCGGCGGCTTTGACACTAATGTAAATGCAAGCTGAAATGTGGCATGAGTGTGTGTATGTGTTTGTGCTTTTAAGAGTGTGCATGTGTTGAGCTTTAGGTAACATGAGGTTGCGGAGGTTAGACTATCTCTAAGAAGATATGTTTATTCTCAGTTTGCTGGTTGTCGGGGTGGAGATCACAGAATTTCAATGGTTTTGTTTTGCTTTGAATAAAAAGACAGTAAAAATATTATTCTTTAGGGTTTTCAACAAATGAACACACACATTGACATGTCAAGTAACACTGGTATTTGGCTCAGATTAGGACTCAATGATTAAGGTAAAAAATATCACATTGCAATTTCTCTTACCTATTTTTGATTGCAATTTCATTTTCAATTTAATCTTAAAGTCAGTCTTTAGTTCAGTGTTAACTGTATAGATTTTTCAACAAAATGTGACATTACCATTTAGGATAACATCAAGAATACTAATGACTTAACAAATATATTGATTAAGGTGTCATTTGCAATTTGTTCAGCCCTCAGCTTGTGGCAGTGGGTTTGAAAGCAATCAAAAATAAATCATGGAACTCTATGAAACCCAGACTTAATGTTTGTATTCATTCATCTAATGTCATTTAGTTTGAAACACAGAACACAAGAGTTCTTGGTATTTCTACCTAGCAGTATTTCTAGTAGCATGTTAATCGTATCTGTGGTTGCTCCTGACCCAAATAAAATTGCCTTCAAAAGGAAGAATTAATGTGGTGCTTTGGCTTTGCCCCAGAGTCTGAATGAGGCAGATTCTGATGGGGACATTATAAGCCAGCTCAAAAATGGCTTCAGATGTCATGCATTGAGCCATTTTCAGCTTTAGCTATGGATGTGCTGCTGTTGCTTCTATCAGTGCTCACAAAAAACGGCACTCCTCCACACTTACTGCTCATCTGACAATTAAAAAAACAAACAAACTATATGATATGAGAGGTATGATATTTAACACAGTTAAATACACTGATATTCTTAGGACCTGCAATTTTACATAGAATATAAAGTATAATACATAGTAATACATTATACAGATATTAGGCATTTGGATAAATGTATCATTATATGAGCATTGCACATCAAAATATGGTTTTGTGCAACACCCTGAATGTGTTTTCCATATTCTGTGTACACTATGGAATGTGGTGATAAAAGAAGCATCAGACACTTGACGGAGGAAAACAGAGGGTGAAACGCTTCCTCATATGCCGCTGTCCCTTTCTGCCTTCCTTCCAGCAGAAGCATGAGAATGGCTCACTGGCTTTCAGAACATATTGATCCTAAAATAACATCAAAGAGGCCGGCTGACTGACTTAAGATGTGCTTGGAGGGGAAGGCAAGGGCTGGAGGAGTAGGAAGAGGAGGAGGAGGAAACTCGATCCAGCTAGAGGGAGGATTTTTTCTTGACAGCAGTAATGAGTCAGACTTTGCACTTTTTTGGTCAGTTTTTTTTGCATTTGATTGTTATGAGATTTCAGATGTTTGAACTTTGACTTTGAAAGGTGGCTAAGAGGTACAAAAATCCTCTTTCTTCTTTTTGACCATTCAGCACAATTACATTTTAGATGTTGGATTGATTGATTATTCATGACCGTATCTCTCTTTTAATCATTTCTGCTTACTCCTTTGAATACGGTGCTCAGCGATTCCCTGAAGGATGTGGCACTGCGATAGAAAGGTCAGTGGGTTGATTCTTGAAGCAGGAGGAATTTAGGTTTAGGCATCAAAGAGTAGTTCTTTCACCTCCTTTTATTTTTACTGTTGAGGTCTCCCTCAAGCCCTCGGATCAGAGTGGGACAGAATAAACTGGAACTGATTAGCATGATGATAATGACCATTTAATTGAAATAAAGTTTCCCTCAACTTTCATGGGATATTTACACAGATTGCAAAGGAGGGACTTTTTATGTCGCCCAATCAGCTGACTATAACATTTTACTATGATACCCCAAGGGAAGGGTGCCAAAGAATGGAATGGCTGGGGCTTGTTAACATTATTATGCATGAAAAAGTACTATGAATCGAACAAAAAATGTTAATGTTAGAAAATATGCTGATGGATCCCAGCAGGCCCTGCCAGGCTCATGTCCGGTATCTTTAGTTTAGTAGACACTCACACTCCCATTACTTTTCGGTACAACAAATGTACTGTGCTTCTGCTTAAGAGTGTGTATAATAATCACCATCATCCTCTCTGTTTAATTTATATTCTGAAATCAATGTGATGATGTAAAAGCCTCCAGTACATTTAACGTCGCTTGTTTCCCCTCATTCATATCGCTGAGCGTGTAATGCTTTGGGACCGTGAGAGAGTTTATATATTCAGGCTCATTGTTTAGGACTGCACTGATATGATGATAGAAAATAAGAATACAATTATGACAACAATAACAAAGAGAAAAGTGATATGCTTGTGTTCTCAAAGCACCATGGTTTCTACAGCAGGGGGGCATATCTGGAAAACATTCATTAAGTCTATTGATTTTCATGTACATGGCACAATGCATTCCTGCCTCACGATCACATACATGCAGACTGTCTACATTAGAGGAGCTGTAAGAAATGGCACTGTGCACCATCAAGGAGCAGTGTAATGTGGGATTAAGTTACAGCCACTGTTGTGTGAAGTGAACTTAAACGTGGGATATGCCTGTAGTCAGACAGCACTTAGGGGGCATATTGATCTGACAGTGAAAAGCAAGTGGGAGAAGATGGGTGTCAGAGCTTGAAGAGGAAGGGAGGGAAGCGAAACAAGAGAATAGAGGGTCACCCACCAGAGGCAAAACAGAAGGCTCATCTTTGCCAGCCATGTTTGCACAAGATTTCACTTTATTTATTTACAAGTGCAGCCCACTCTTACTTAAATACTGCTCGTACATACATTGTGAAAACAGAAGGACAACAGACAGTAGAGGTGTCATGAATATATGTCTCTCCAAGTGCAAACAGGATGAGTGTAAATAAGATGATGGTGATGGTGTCGTTAAGCCCATCTGTTCTTAACTGTGGTTTGGATTACCACTATATTTAGTATGGATATTAACATTCCTCAAAGGATTACCCCTGACCTTTTATCTTGCGCCACAGTCTTGTTAAACGGTTCAATATTTAAGTAGAGAAATGTCAAAATCAAGTCGATACATTACCAAAATATTTATTCCCTGTGGATGAACTGCTAGCTGTCAAACACTGTCAGTAAATATTGAATTTACATAAAAATAACATAACATCCAACAACAGCAGTGGTAAAAGGAAATCTCATCCACTCCCTCTGTCAAGTATTTGCATCACTAACAGGGTGTACTCAATCGGGGTTGTCGCACAAGGTTTGAAACAACTAGCAGCCTTTTTGGAATAGGGACCAACCACCAATAACATAAACAGGAAAAGGCACATTTGTACCAACAGGCCATCATTTAGAGCACAATATAAGAGCAACAAGCCTTGTACCCTAAATAGTGGCTACAGCACTCCTACTTAATATGATACTGTGGTCCACAACAGCCAAGCTGGCATTCTTTTAGAAACAAGAGAGAAATTAACAGTGCCATGGGAAGTTGGCATTTGAGAAGCTTAGTAGAGGGAAAAGACCAAATACACCAAAATGGCAACTGAAGTTGCTCAAAATTGCTGGAGGACCAAGATTTGAAGCTGTGGTATACAGAAAATGTTGTTGCTCCATCCAAACCCAGCACACTAAAGAAGATGAAGATGTAGGGTCGTCAAAACAGCAATCATATATATTTTTTTTAAGTTATCTAAAATTGGCTTTGGATAAAATGAAAAGATGGAAAGAATGAAGTGAGGTGCACATATCACTGTTGAGCCCTCAGGATCAATGTCATAACCCAGAACACACTGTTCCGGCAGTTGGCATATGATGCACAACTGTTGGTGTGACGCACAACCGTGACACTGCCTCAGCTGGCATGTGTCAGAGGTAAAATGAAGTATGCACAGACACACACAATTCAAAAGAGGGAGGCGAGAACACATCAATTGCGTTACTCGCTCATCACACAGACACTCGTTTCATCGAGCGTGTCCTGGTTGCCCTCTAGTCTAACTGTCCAAAGTAAATGAGGGCCCTTGGTGTCTTCTGATTGGCTGGAGCTAAATAGACAATCACAGTGATGTGTCAAAAAAGACAAAGCGATTGGCTGGGCTCCAGTTAACGCCAACAACAGCAGATGGTAACATGTGTACCACCCTGTAGAGGGCTATGGGTGTCACTGACTATCCGATGGTAGGCCATTGGGCCAGTGTGTCTTGGCTATAGGCTCAGCAGCAAAACACAAAGAAGGGCCCACCTTGCGTTCACTACCCAAATTCCACTGTCATACGTTTCGTCCTACAGTCCTACAATGTGTGCGGCAACCTTGAAATCTACTGAATTCTTTAGAGAGGATGACACCTTTTAATATTAATGACCTTTCTTATAGCACCAACATCAGAACACACTGTAACATAATGGATATTAGACTGTTACAATTTGAAATGGGTATGTGTTTGTACTTGGCTCTGTGTATATTGCATTTGTTGTCTCCTCGAAGGCAGACATTTTCAACACATGCCATAAATACGCATACGTAGATAGGACTTTAGGCAGAAGTTGGTGCATTTAGTCTTCACACCTCCCTCAGCGTCTCTGTTTTATTTAACTTTGCTCAACTTGTCTTGTTTGGCTGCTTTTATCATTCACAGCCATCACCTCGCCATCACCTCCAGCCCATCCATGATATACACTCTGCCAAACGACTGAATGCGAGTTGTGTTCATACCATAACTCCCTTTAATAGCTCAAGGGAGGATTTCAGTGAAAGCGGCATCCCCCTTTTCTTCCTCACCTTTCCCCTGTTCCCTTTAAAAAAAGTCATATAAATCACTGATACAGCCACTTTAATGAATGCTCTTTGGATTCCCCCACTGTCTCGTGCTCTGGCGCTGGACATAGAGCTGTAAATAAAGGCTTTAACGCTCTTTGACAAATGGCCCTGATTGCTATGCAGGCATTCTGCATGTGACAGCAAGCTTTAGCAGAACGGTGGTCGACCAGGGCTAATCAAAGATGGTATGCTGAATGCAGACTCTCGGCCTTTCCTTGCATGCTTATGAGTAATTGCTCTGAGGACAGGAGGTGGGGATGGGGGTCATGTCATTAAAGGGGAAAGTGTATGGGCGGTTGCTTTAGCTGGTTAATGGTGCCACCACTCCTGCTTTAGTAGTCCTCTCACTTCATATTCCACATGCCCTGGTCAGCCAACCCGCCAAGTAGTCAATCAGGACCTTGGTCAGAGCCTACTGCAGAAGTAATGGCAGGACCCTCCCCCATGGCTAATGCCAAAACTAATAGGCCAATTAGTGTATGGGGAATGTTCTGATGGCTGCGTGTGATAGAGAGATGGCAGCAACATGATGAGCTCCCGCTGTGTGCGCAAGTTTGATTAAACTGATTGGGATTTCGAATCTCCACACTGGTATTTTAGCAGCAAAGACCATCTGTGAATCTGGAAAAAAGGGAGACAAGGGGAAGAGAGCAAGCATTTTACTCTCCTCTCCTCTGGAAGAATTTGCATTTGCATGATTTGGAAAATTCAAGTCAGTGTACAATAGCATTACTAGTTAGCATCACCATTTATTTGCTATGGTGTGGCTCATGCTTTAAGTCAAGGACAACTCCACAAATATAATGATGACCCTGAGGAAAAAAATTTTTTTTTCCAATGTCTCTTATTAAAAGCTCAATATGGGATATTGCTACTTGGTGTTGAGTTTAGTGAAAAGTACATTTGTATCACTTCCTGAAATTTTGCCCCAGAAGTAGCTTTAATTTATGACTAAATGCACATCTTATCTACCTAATATATCATCTTTCTGATTTAATAATTTTGAGTTATTGTAACATTTGTTTTTGTTGTTTTTTGACTAAGCAGCCTTTTCAACTTACCAAGAAAATATGTTAATTTACATTACTAAGTATTTCATTTGACATTATTTCTCTAATATGTTCATTACAAAATGGCAAACATCAGCCCCATTGATCAGTCTGGCAGCAGTTATATCAAAGTAAAAACCTGTGCAGTGCTCACTTCTTGCTTCATTGTTCTACTGGATGTCATGTCACGGTCTACTGGAGTGGACACTTACAGGCTGTTGTGTTGTTTTAGATCACTCTCACTCTTTTCCCATTGTGTTTTTGTGGAGCAGTGTGTGACATTAAGAGCAGTATTTTGGAGAGTGAGTAAGCAAACAAGACAGAGACTTACAGTGTAAAAGGCTGGGGCATTTACTGCTCCCTCATGTCATCCGTTTCCCAATAAAACAGAGCCAAGCAGTAAGTGTGCTGTGGAAGTGCAAGTCATATCACTGACGCCTTTTCTTTTCCTGGTAAAATCTGATAGGAAAGATGCATGTTGGTCTGAGTAGAAGGTTTGTCCTCCAACAGTAGACCAAACTGGAAGTGTACCAGGGCGTAAACGTTACCGAGTCTAGTCATGAAATTGACTGGAATTAAAGATGGGGGATAAAAAACAGACACCAGCTCTGACACTATCCTCTCAAGTGTCCAGCTGACGGAGCCATCAGCAGCCCGGCAGAGGAGACAATGTGGCACAGAGCAATGACCCAGCCCCTGGAGAGTCCTCCAGATTATGGGACATGACATACTGACATATTGTGATAGTCTGAGTACAGTTCTGAAACAAGTATAGCTTCCTGCTAGTTTTCCAACATTCTCAAAGAGAATCATAATCATTGAATACATTAGTGTATTCCTATTGTTGATGCACAATCTGTATGCAAGATATTCAAGGTGCAGTACCTATAGTTCCTTTTTTCTCTTTGCAACATATATATGATTAGCATATTGGTGTAGAGTTTTACCAAACAACAATGTGATTGGTTATTTGGCTGGAAAAAATAAATACATTTGACATCACTGCACCTATAAACAGCTCTGGCTGGTGTTTCTCATATCTACACAACCCAGTCACCCTGTTGCAACTATTTACTATATATTTTTCGTTGGCTATCCAAATACAAGCCACTCTATGATTGCATGTGACAAATTTGGTTGGTCGTTTGATTCATTGCTTGTTTGGTTGATCGTTTGTTAACTCTGTGGCTGTAGAATTGTCAAAAAATGAGATGAGCGAGTGCGGGGTCGCACCCTGGACAGATCGCCATCCATATTTTTTTTTTTTAATTTTCTAGCTATCGCAAATGGTCTAGTAACGGAAGGGTTAACTCAAGTTATAGTATAGCTGTAGTATGTGGCACTATATGTTCAGTCTGCCTAAGACCTGTGTTGAATTGAGCTTCCTTAATTGAAAACTTGCAACTTTGATGATATTGTGAGGTCAACAAACAATCATTGGTAAGTGACGGGCATCACAAATCCTGGGTTTTCCAGTCAAATGATCCATGAAGTAAGAACATATGTAAAATTGGTCTTCTTTACTGCCTTCGTTCAGTTACGTTTTACTGTTATGTTTTACTTCATAACACCTGATTGCGCTGTATTTCCTTGGTGCAGATATGGTTTCTACTCAAAAAAAAAGATGAACATACTACTTATCCCATCATGGCAAAGCAAAACAGCAGGGGCAAATCAAGGCCAGATCCCTCCTTCTTAATTTGTTTTATAATCAATTCAGTGTGCAGAACAATCGCTATGGGGGGTGGAGATGAGAGCGGCTGCTCAACTGTCAGCAGGTGTGCCTCTGAAGCAGATTGTGGAGAAGCACTGATCTCATACCAAATCCACACACAGAGCAACACATGGAAGACCACAAGCCATGGAAACTAAAATAAATAATAATAATACATTTTATTTGTGTATTTATACTTCTTTTTTCTTTTTTCATAATAAGAAAAAAAAAAGAAACCCTGCATGTCCCAATCAATCATGTTTCATGCTACATTGACAGCAGATGAAGTCAGGTACTCAGCCCACGGCAGAGATGTGCACATACATTTAAAATGACTGATGACAGGACATTAGATTTTAATTAGACTTTATGCAAATTATTTTATCAGTCATTGTGGCATTACATTTGTCATGCAATTTGAAGTCATCAGGTTTCTTTCTCCTTGATGTGGTCCATCTACACTTGCAAAACATCTCTACTCATACCAAAATGCCTCTGTTATTTTAGGGCTTGGCCATGTGACTAAACTATTTTAAATCACAAAGATAAAGGTTTTTAAACACTGGTAATCATTGTGACGGATAATTCGAAATCATTTTTTCGTTAAAGAAATTGGTTAATTGTGGCAGTTTTACTCACTCACTTTGGCAGAAATATTTAAGTGAGAGAGAGAGAGAGAGACGGAATGTTTTTTTCTTTCACTTGCTCCTCAAATTCATCCTGGATAGGGATTGAAGTGGTGACCTTTGAGGATACCCTACATCACAGACTTCTTTTTCCTTTTACAATGTAAATAGGGATGTAATTGACCATTTTATGACAGCGAGTTGAACTGAAATAGTAACATTTTCAGTATATTGATGCTGCACCTCCACTATCCCTGTGCAGGCGGTCTGCTGGTTCCAATACTCCCTCAGGCAACAGGCAGATCAGTTTCCTCAGGGCATGAGTAAAAACAAAGCTTTGAGCAGCATCTGTCTTCTTCAATGAAACTGTATTCAGCTACTTCCCCCAGTACTACAGTATGTACAAGATGTATAGATTCGTATTGATCATACCATTATTGATCATACCATTCATTGTGCAGCTGCAGCAACATGCCGCTATAGCCATAAAGTGTTATTTTCAGAGGCAACAATATCAGATGACCATGAGGTGGTCCACCTCCCATGGAACTCTGATCTCAACATTCTGTCAGTGCATGTTCAAATGCAGAGTTAGGACAAAGTCCAAGAGACAGAACTACTCCAAAATGTGGTCATGGAATATACAGATTTGAGTGATTTCTCTTTAGTGCATTGACATGAGTTAAAGGTAGGGTCAGTAGGCGAGGTAAAAGTTAGAAGTAGCATCACTTTGACAATATGCCACTATAAACACTACAAATGTTTGTTTATATTATGGTATTAAAATGGCTACAGACACCAGTTTTATTTATTTATGTATTTTCAGATTACTTTGTGTATCCACAGTTATCATGTGAAGTGAATTTCAGCAAATAAGATAAAAAAGTGTGTCAAAAACAAACAGAAAAGCAGCTTTATTTATTGGCAGGAAAAAAACAGCCACTCAAGTTATAGTTCTGGATAATGGTGCAACAGTCTCTGTGTGAATAATTCTAATGAAGAAACTGACAAACGTATCCACCACAACTACAGTGAATATAGACAAAATATGGTAGAGATTTAGACCTAGCCTAACAAAAACGATACCGTTTAAAAGAAAAGAGAATTTAAAGCTAAAGTATGAAATAAGTAATAGAAACAACAACAAAAAAAAACTTTCAAAAGTACTACAATGTCGTGACATCATTGCACACCCACAATCCTAGAGAGAAGTGATGACTCGTGATTGAAATGCAGTAGAACATCTTTAATATTCCTCATGTTGTTTTCACTGTCAACCCACTATCATCAGAGATGTGTCAGAGAAAATGTCGCTTCATCCTGTCATTGCAAGTCTATTTTTGCTGGTTGTCGGCTGTGTTGCAAAGTACAACCTCAGAAATTGAGGTAATTATATGTTTACTAATACATGCAAGAAATAGCCAACTGCACCAGTACAATTTGAAGAGAGGGCCCTTGCTACAATCAGGCTGTCACAATCTGTATCTGCTCGATATAACACATCACATGTGTGGATTGGTATGTGTCACTGGGATACAAGAAAATATATTGAAGCTATGAGGAAATCAACCATAATCTCTCTAAAAAAAGCACCTGCACGCCTGCAGACATTCATAACATACATAACCTTCAATTTTCTTTGTGGTTTGAAAAAAAAGCATGATGTTAACATCTTGGCAACTAGTTTGGGTAATTTGTGGGAATTGATTCTGGATGGACATGATTTTCTTTGTTCCTCTTGATGTAATTACTGATAGGTTGCATATAAAGTCTCCATATAGTGAAGTCTAGCAAATTAACATGCCTCATAGTATACCATGTCCTGTTCCTTACAGTAAACCTCAGCGACCTGCCAGCACCTTAAGGTACAAGGAGTCGTGGATGTACTGTAAATTCTCATTAACTTGAAAGGGGTTTTATATTACACTGTAGGTTATTTTGGTGCCCAGCTGGTCACATTTTAATTGGAGTTCCAAAGATTCCTTCTGTAGTCTCTCTCCTGCATCTTGTGGAGCAGAGGAAGGAAACATCCCCAAGGAAATGCTACTCCCATCTCGTCGGAGCAGCACTGTGGCAGCCATCGGCTCATTTCTTCTCCCTCATGGGAACGCAACGACATGCCCACAGCCAAGGGTACTTAACCCTCATAGGCTTAAACACATGGAAAAAGATAGTTTTGGAATTATCTGTGGATTCTGTGGAGAATAGGTGTGTGGGTGTGCTGATGAGATAGGACAAAGTTCCTTGAGAGGTTGGAAAATCACCTTAAAGCATTCTCTCTCTCGCTCTCTCTCTCTCTCTCTCTCACACATGCACACTCTGGCTTCATCTCCATTCCCTGTCTGTACTGCTCACCCTAGAATTTGACCCTTGTGTGAACTCTTTCCTTATATCCATCCATCTTGTTTGTGTGTGTCATTTGGACATGTGGAATAGACATGGGAAAGCAAGAACGTTTTCACACGTTCAAAGACATTAGAGACTTAGTTTATCACTTACTTAGTTTCAGGTCATAAAATGGTTTAGGGTTAACGATGTAGCAAGAGCAGGCAACGATGCTAAAGTGGTGGTGATGTGAAGTCCACCTTGTCCCCCGTATGGGCAAACTCCTTTGCCACAGTGTCCTCAAAGATGAAGGCTGCCTCTTGGGTCCTATTCTGCAAACGGAGGTTAAAATTAAGCATGAACCATTTATAGTTATGTTTAACAATATGGTTTTGATTAGGCTGTCTAAATGAATGGAAGTCAACACTGTGCAAACTGTGTATTCTGGATTAGCAGCACGTTTGTTTCCAGTTTTTGCAGCATCATTTGCAGGAGGCTGATGAGGACCAGGTCCATGTCTAGGGGACTTTCTCAACTGTCCATCATCATTCAAATGATTCAGTGAGAGTCACTTCACACCCTCAGCTAAACTCGCTGGACCTCATTTGTCAAGACCTGAAAACATTTTGTATGCAAAGCTTTGACACGTCCTGGACCAGAATTTTAAGCGGTTTATATGCGCTCCCCTGTCTGCAGAGGTAGATGCTAATTGCCTTGGCTTTTTTTTTTTTTTTGCACCACGCTTCCCTGAGATCTTGTGTCAATCAAAAGACAAACGAGCACTGACTTTTTATTTAGTCATTTGTGATTGACAAACCTTTGACAAAATGTGGTTTCTGTGTGGCAGAGTTAACGTCTCACACATGTAGGTCAAATTGTTCAGACACACCATTTGTACTGTATATGTCGTGACATTCATATGCAGATGTTGTTATCGTATTTTATTTTACTGTTACAAATAGAGTATTTATTAACTGCTGGCAAACAAATAACAACTGTCTGCAGTGGTACATATACAGCCTCTGGGGAATATAGGCATGCCTATGTGTTAAAGTAGTGAATCTTACTGGAAAGAATCACAGCTTTAAACGGTGTTCCAAGTGTTACAAGTACTTGAGTGTTGCTTAAGTACTGTGTGTCAAAGTTTAGCTTACGTTAACTGTATTAGTGCAGGTGAGGTGGGTCCATCTGTGTGAGCTGTTAGCTAAGATATGCTGCTCTGCATACTGCACATACAGTATTTACTGAACGACTGCTAGTATGCTAAAGAGTGCTACACGGTTCATATGCTATATGTTCATTAGCTTCTCGTTGACTGTGAACCTTGGAGAGACTTTGCTGCAGTTTACTTTTTTCTTAAGTACTTGTTTTGAAGTTCAATCAAAGTATTTATTGGTGTCATACTTAATTAGTTTAAAGTAGCCAGCGATTTTATATTGCGGGAGGCAATGGTGCAGTTGTTTATTTACACTTGAAACTGGCATATCCTGTTATTGTGCATGGTGCTAATTTGGTGTGAAAACACCAATTATTCAAGTAACACTCAAACTCTTCAAACTTCTAAACTTTAGAGGAATGGACCGACTGTATACTGAAGTAAAAGATTTCACAAGCAATATTGGCTTGTGATAAAATGTAGTCAAATTGATGCAACTTAGGAAGTGACATCACGACTGAAGCTCACTCTTCAAAAGTGTGATGGAGGTCTTTTTTTTCTGTCTGAGAAGACACCAGGTCCTTGTGTTTCAAACCAGACAGCTGACAGTCAGTCTCATGGAGTGAGGGTATGTCCGGTTTGTTTATGTGTCAATGTGTCTGTGTCTATAGCAGGGGTGGGCAATTCTTTTCCCCAAGGGGCCACATGAGAAACAAAAAATATTGTTGAGGGCTGGGCCAAATTTGAATTCATTTTAATTAAATTTTATCACTTTTATCTAAAAAAGCAGTAAATTATATTGTTTTGGTGTAAATTGGACAGCATACAAACACACAATAAACACAATTACTAACCAACGCTACTGAAAACATCAAATTGCTACACTATATAATGAATACTATTATACTATACTACTGTGGTGTAGTGGTCCGCACAGAGCGCACCTGCACGCTTATGCACACTCGCACACTAATGCTGCAATAGATATAGATCTCACTCTGTAATTAAGCAGATGTTCTACCATTGGATTTATACAGATAATTTCATATTGACCATGAATGGATGCTTGCAGACAAAGAATTACTTTGACATGTGCAGGGAAAACAATATTTTGATTGAGGTTTTGGAGTATTCTGTTGCTGACAGCCTCTGTGTTCTCTCTGTGTGTTTATTGGTTGAGATTTTATGTAAAGTCTTATGTTCTCTGATCTTTTTGGTTTTGGATTTGACTACACTGAGCTCAATTTAAGGTTCTGTTAAAGAGTATCCATGCATGTCGCATTGCACTCTTGCACTCCACTGATCACATGTTGTACTTTTCGATTTTGTCCAGTGGTAAATTTGAAAAATGTTTTTTTTTTTCAAATGCAATCATACATATTGAGAAAACAATATGTCCTTTGATGCAAGACTTTGACCAATCACTGATCAGTTCAGGGAGAGAGAGCACTTTTATTGGTGGTTCTGTTAAGCAGCCTCAGTGGAAAGGTCACTTTTCCATCATTGACTGCCTACACTGTAAAGAAACCTAAAGAAAGTAAAAAGAGCGTTGGATAAATTATACACTATCATTATATGAAGAGCCTTTCCCACATGGAGAGATTGTGATGTGTCATAAAAAGCGATTGTGTGTGTTCACTTGGACTGGATAATAATACTGTGTTTCTAGTAATCTTGTTGACTATAGCCTTCAGCTTTATTCGTGTACATGGTGACTGATCTTTTACTCACTACATCTGTATCTGAGATGGAACACTATCTTTACACCTGAGCTGCACACACCTTTTAACCTTCTTTTTTTTTTTTTCTTACACTTACATGTTTGAATGTGTGAAGGTACAAGCCCAGCGCTTGTTACATTTTCCTCCCTTTGCCAGCTAATTATCTGCTCTTCAATTTTCCTGCAAATTTAAATAAGACTCAAGTGATATCCAATTTATTCCGTTTGGTTAGGTTAGCATATAAGCCAGACTCTCAACTTTGCAACAAGATCTCTCATTTCCTCGTGCTTGCCTTTTTGCTTTCAGCATATACAGTAAATAAGAAAAACTAAATAAAAAAAATATGAAGCACTTTTCTAACAGAAAATATGTGTACATTTGCTTGACGGATTTTAACAGTTTGAATGGCACATTTCCAACAACACGCATTGTGATTGGTTAGATTGGTTAGTGTATCCGTCAATGAAAAAATACAATGAGTGTGCTAGGATCTTTATACAAACAGTTTTGATACATTCTTATACCCCATGATGACATGCCCAAATCTGGCTCAGATGTGGTTCTCCAAGTTTCATCCTAAGAGTAGCTGTAAGTGTATCTTTACTGCCCCTAGTGGCCATGCGGGGAGCGGTTGCTTTTCTTCCAAGCTGAAATTGTCCAAGAGACATCTTATAGTCCGAAGCCATTAAGTCATACCCTAATGTCCACTCTCTTCATGGTCGGGAAGAGATTTCCGGATTTCCTTCCCAATAATTTCCCTATTTGGTGCAGCTTATTTGCATTGCGTTAGATGTGAAAAGGCCCATAGAGGGTTCGTAGTATTTGTATGTTTGAAGTTAGAAGTTACAAACATTTAATGTGCTACACCTCTTGATATTGAAGTCAACTTCTGTGTCACCTTTTTCTTTATTTATTTGTTGTTGTTTTTTCTCGGTTGGTGTGTTGAATCAGTGACAGGCATTAACGATCTGCTGAGTTTCATTTCCAACGAATGCTAAAGGGGCTTATTTGACTGATTACTTTTGCCATGATTGAATGGTGAAATCAGCTCGTATGACACCTGGATGCCTCTCAACTTCAGTCTGTTTCCCAGGTTCTTGCAACACATCTTCATACAATTACAAATTGCAGGTCTGTGCAATGCCAATTCCTGGACTGTTTGACATAGATGTATAATTTAATCCAATGTTGCAATCCCCTGAATGTAAAATTGCCTCTTGGAAGTGGTAAAGACAGCCTCCGCACTTCCTGTTTACTTGCCATATGTTGTCCTCTGTTGATTTGTACTCCTTCTATCCCTCTCTCCTCGTGCTGTCCTCCTCAACATTCTCCTACTGTTCTCCACCTCCCTGCCAAAGATCAGACGAGATTGCTCGCGCAGCTAAGCTCATTTCACCAAGCTCACCAGGCAGAGATGTACAGATTCACAAGAGTCAAAGGGACATGTCTATCTGTGTGTGTGTGTGTGTGTGTGTGTGTGTGTGTGTGTTTGTCCCATCCAAAGTCACTATAAAACACAAACAACCATCACATCAAGCCAAGTATGATCTATTGAAAATAATTGTTTGACTGACTGTGAAGAAATCTCTGTAGCCAGTTCCAGAATCTGGCAGAAAGGCCTTCAACATGAGTAGGAACTGTTAGACATAGGTCAGAAAACACATTTTAAGCAAGACCCATCCGCCCTGAAAAGTCATAGTGAACCACATTCAAGGATGGGATGGACTAGACTGGGATCCTCAGCATGTCTGTCTTCTGTGACGTGTTTTTTTTTCATCTGGGTTCAAAAATTTCACATGTACCCTCTAATTCTAGTGTGAAAGAGCTTGAAAAACCCCAGTCCACATACTTGTCTTGTTGATCAGTTCTTGCAGGAGATGGTCTTCAATTGCTCCATCTGCCATGAATTTACTTTCGGTGTGGTAGCCACCAGCCCATGGCTGTTTTACATTATTGGCTGCTATGGTTCAAATCTGAAAAATCAGAGCTTCACCTAGTTACAGCTGGGGCGTCATTGCTGTAGAAGTGCACAGTGAAATCAATAGGCACAGAGTTGCCTTGCTCGCACTTACTACACACTCCGCACGCCACTCCAATCAAATTTGACTTTTTTCTCCTTCATTCCTCTCAGCCAGGCAGCTGCTTCTCTTCCTCCCTCTCCCACCGTCTCATTTGTCTCTTGCTGTCGGTCCTCGTCACTCAGAGCTCTTCCTTATGTTTCATATGCAGAATCTCTGCGAGTTGGCTCAATCTACTGAAATTGAGTTTTGAGGCTGCTGGTGGAGGAAGGTTTGCTAGAAGCTGTAATCAATTCTGGGGAGCCATGGGGCCATTATGGAAATAAGTGGCTTGAAAAGGTGCAGTGCTGGGGAAATGTGACTGATAGCTCAGCAGAAGCTCATAAAACCATAACTTCTTTTCACCTTGTTAGCCATTTTTTTATTATCCGGATTTCTTCTTGTTTATTTATTTATTTATTTATTTAAAAAATGTGTCCATTGACTAAACACTAATCAACTTATAACAAAATAATTGATTATTGACATCCAGGGTCACAAATTTGAATTTATATGTAATTCTTGTGAAACATCAACCCTGGAGAAACTGTAATCTTTTATGATAATAATGTGCCTATGTGGGCTTGAACTTTGAATGCGACTACTTGTACTGAAGATTTTACTCCATACTTTACTTAGGCCTGTATCATTTTTGATAAATTCCAAATACTTACTTACCTGTTTATGCCATAAAAAGCAAATATACACTTGTGAATGTGAATTATGGCTGAGAAAAAAGGGAAGGGTGAAATATCAAAAAATATCAAAAAAAAATCTATTTCAGCTTGTGTCACTTGGTCTTCAGTAACAGTTTGAGATTCATGATTAATGAAAGTTAATGAAAAGCACGTAGAAACCTCTCAAGGAATTCTTTGGGCACTTCATATAACTCACATAGGTCTTTATTTTCCCAGAATCCTCAGGAACAGTGCAGTCAGGTCGGCAGTGAATATAACAAGACAGCCCAAACAAATGCATTATGAATTGATGGTGTGTTTTGTACAGCTGCACCACATTCTCCCTCTGCTGACCGAGTGTGCTCGGTGTTTGCGGACCCTGGAGGACCAGAGTGCCTTTGTGGATTTTCACTGTTTGACAATGAACAAACACATTCCATGAATCCACACACACACACACACAGCTGTAATCCCTACACACGCTGTTAAACCTGTGACCACGATACACAGCACAAGGTAAATTACAAAAGGGAAGGTGGTGCTGGGAAAATAGCCTGGAGCTACTGGAAACTGCATTCTGCTGCAAAGAGCATGAACTCACTCACACACTTGAAGTTTACAATATGTAAAAATGGCCGTCAATCCATAGTGTGTGTTTCAAGGAGACAGTGATTATGGGACTATGGGGAATATCCTATGATGTAATCTGTAAATATGTATTTGCATGCAGTATCTTGGCCATCACAGTGGGACAAATTGGTCCTCCACCCTTCTGGGCTTTCATGGTGTTGTATTAGCATCAGCAGAAACTCTGACACACGGACTCTCATGAAAGGCCAGGTAAATGTAGACTTGAGTTTCCCCGTCAGAAATCCCCAAGCTCTCCAATTGTGTTTAGTGGACAATTGGCCCTTACCTCAGTCTGATGGACAGACCAGACTGAGGTAACGGACAGAGATGGACAGTTGGAGAGTGTGTTCCTGTCTGTATGTGAGACTGTGGGTGCATCCTTGTACCTTTTTCCTTTTGAGATTCACTTCACCTAAGTATTTAAATACTTAGGTCTTCTTATATTGCTATTTGCTGGCTCCGTTTGTTTATTTCAGAAACCTAATACAGAAGCAAACATAAAAAAAAACATAGCAAGTCTGTGCAAATTATTAGACTATTAAACAGAATACCTAGATTCTAAGGTCTGGTGGTATTCATGGAGAAAAGTGAGGGCAAAACAGAAGTGAGCAATTTTTTTTTTTTCTCCATAGAATGTAGAGACCAAACACTAGACACACTTCAGCTATTTGAGCTTCTGTCCTTAAACTATATTTGACCATATTGTCCAAGCCGTCTTTGAAACAGAAGCGGCTGGTGGCTCCATGTGGTTTTGAGGACACAGATAATGGTTTTCAACCAGTCTCCTGAGGCCAGGAGGAGTCGGTAGAGGTGAGTTTTGTGGGAGACAACAAATCTGGTAGAAGATAGAAACACAACTCGACTTCAGTTTTTTTGTTTCAAACTGGAGTTTACTGTGACTTCTATCACCTGATGGTTTTCTTTATTATCAGTCATATCCCCCATATTCTTAGTCTTTGTGTCTATGCAAACACTCCAAATCATTGAAAACTGTCAAAATTAAGTGCCAACTAAAGGATTTCACCAACATCGTCTTCAACTACTTATTTATTTAAGAACTATACTCACAAGTAATCTTTTTATTTGCTTTATCTATTTTTCTTTTTTCATTTAAAAAAATAAATAAAAAAAGTAAATGTAAATATATGTATATATGTATATATATATATATATATATATATGTATATATATATATATATATATATATATATATATATATATATATATATATATATATATATATATATATATATATAAAAGCCATAAGGAGACACAGGGTATTGCAATATCCATGAATATTTCATGAAAAATAAGAATAAAATGCACAAACAAATGTGATGAAACATGGCGGTAAGTTATTCAAAGTTAATTAAAAAAAAACAATATTCTGTGGTACCAGCTCTTAAAGGCTCAGCTGTTTTTTTGTAAATGATTCCAAGCTGGTGGAGGTGCATAGTTTTGAATTAAATGAATGAATCATATGGGACATTTATCAAAAACAAGTGGAGGCATAGGCCATAATTTCCTCCGCTTTTAAGAATAATGTAGGACCATATATTAGGAGGTAATGATTGCCTTATAGATACAATATGCCACTGATTAATGAAGTATGGAGGACCTCCCTGTGGGTGTCAAGCCGTAGTTTGGGGACCATTTATATAGACATTTGATACATCACAAGTTAAAAGTCACTGTCATTGCATAGATCCACTAAGCGAGCCTCTGAATTGTGTCTTTTGTGTGCACATTTGTTTCCTGTTTTGTATATTGTCTGTTTTGGTGCACTGACGTTGCTTTGTGTCACCCACTCCAACTAACAGCCACCACAATTTCCTTTGCTTTGAAGCGAGCTCCCGGTTGTTTTGAGTATGGAAGGAAAATAGTCCCATAATTGGGATGGATATAAGATTATATTGTGTTTCCGAGGAGGCCTTTGATTTTGCTGATAGTAACTTGGCTTTTCGTCTGTGATTACACATGAAAGCCCCACTGGCACAATGTGGCACAGCAGCGAGTATGGGGCCCACTTTGCTCTTTTTTTAATGACCATTTGCAATCTCCATTTGCATAATATGTTGCAATAAATAGAAGACTTTGCTTTGGATCACAAAAAAAATACTCATGCATTTATATAGATCTATCAGTGACAAGACAGTAGTGGACTGTGATGATGGCTGTCTCATGAAAGTCGACATGAAAGTCAAATTAAAGTTTGATTACAAAGCCTTTTTGTTGCCTTTTATTGAGATTTTGCTTTGACTGAGTTGCAGTGGTTAGTGCTCTTGACTTTGCAGCAAGAAGACCAGGGATGGCGACCTGGTTTCTGCATGGAGTTTGCACGTTCACCCCCGTGTGTACGTGGGTTTTCTCTGGGTTCTCCAGTTTCCTCCCACAGTCCAAAAACATTCGCTTGAGTTGGAGATTAGGCGAAGAACAGTATCTCATCCCTTTCAAACTCATCCCTCCACCTGCTTCTCTCATTCAGACAGACTGAGTTTGTCATCGGTCATAAAGAGAAGGTGTAAATAATACTTGAAATTGCATGGAGGTGTCACCCTCCTTTCTCCCTACAGCTGGAAATGACTGAGGTGAAGCTGGTGAACCTGAAAGAATGTGGAGAAGCTACAGCAGCAATTGCTGTGCTTTATTTACGGCTTTGAGGGAATGTGTGTGTTGGGAGGGCAAAGTGGGTGAGCATCTTTTTATTTAGTACATTCGATTAACCCCAGCACGCCCATTTAATACCAGCATGTGTGATGGATAGAGTTTATTTTCAGCCGTGGAATGCTGAGCCAAGTTTTTTGCACTCTTAGTGCTGCTGTGTAGAAATGTGTTTGTTCCTGGGTTTGCCTCTTGCTGTTTGTCAGAATATCAACTAGCCATTATCTGTTCATTGTGATTTTCTTTTTTTCTTTTTTTGCCTCCTTCCCCATGAAGGAGTGGAGCACGACTTTCTGACTAACTGTGAGGTCATCTATTAAGCTGTGGTTCAAACCCACACCTATAGGTTTTTATGAGATTTTACTAACCAGGGATGATGCAGGGAGAACACTACTCTTTCTAAAGAATGTGTTTTGTGCATGGTTTATGTATGATTTATGCAGTCATCCTCTATGGACATTTAGTTATGCATGCATAGAAGAGTTTGCTTCCCAGCAGCACATGTACTGCATCCGTGCATTCCTCTTTGACTGTACGGCGTGTGATACAAATCTCATGAAATATTACATTTGCTTTCATTTATTTATTTGGACATGTATACTGTCACCTGGGATGGGTTGACATATCAATGACCCCATTCAGACCTGGTATTAATGTCCATCCTGAGTGAACCAGTCATGTCCAGTACAAGTGTGTCCACGGATCTGATCAGATAAACCACATTTCTGAGCATGAATGCACTGCGTCCTGCAGGATTGATTGACATTCTCAATATCTTTGGTGCCAAATATAAATATTTTGTGTGTGATAATGGTAGACATAGACATATATCAAATTGCTTCATATTACCATGTATTGTTTATTGTACTGTATTATATCCTATCAGAGAGTGCCTGACACTCACTGATTCAGTTCAGCAGTGTTCTAATTCTGGAGAAGGTAGAACTAAAAAACAACAACTCAGGCACCTACCTGACACAAAGCTGTACCAGTAAACCTGTCACTCATGCTTTTCTTTCTCACCTCTGAACCTCTCACTGAAGTGACTGCTGTTATCAGCTTGAACCTGCCGGCCCAGTCAATTAGACATTAGGCCTTTTGTTTAACTGGAAAAACAAAATTGTTTTTCCACAGATGGAGGCGTCTGTGGAGGACAGATTTTGAATTATTTACTAAAGGAGAAAGTAAAACCAAGATGGTAACTGTTTTTCAAATCACATTTTGTCTGCATATTTTACTCTGCATTGTATCTGTCTCCGCAACTAGCTGTAGTTCTTAGCTTTCGGGGCTATTTTCTCTGTATTCCCCTGAAAATGTCAAACCCTGAATGAGGAAACTTTAAAAAGTATTTATTTATTTATGTATATAGGCATACATGCATACCTTGGCTACCAGTAGCCCTTGGTTTTATCATGGTAATTACCTTATCCTTGGCACTACCTGGACTGCAGTTCACCTTAACCTTAAATGGAGTAATTTGCCAGTAAAGACCACCTCCACTAGGCTACAAATAGATTCTAACCCACAGAGTATCCCCAGTATCACACACTGCACTGAACTGTAGGAAGACAAAGCTAATGAACTGTATTTGCTTCCACTTTGGGATCCTTCCTGGCGTAAACACTGACCTTGTCAAGAATAGTCGTCCTGATCTGAGAGACCTGGACCCAATGAGGCAGAACCTTGTGTTTGAGGAACTAATTAAGTTTAGGGCTAAGATTTGAATCGTGGTTAAAGTTAGGGTTTGGCATTAACTGGCTATGGTTAATGTTATGGATAATGGTAATGTGCACATGCCTCATATACCTCATAGTCATAGTCCTTCATTTGTCCTGGGTTAGTGGATGTTTTGGACCTGCTGTGTTATTGCATCAGTGATTTGCAGCCTCCTATGCCTTGTGCCAGAGTCCAGCATGGATTATTATTGTTGATATTATCAATGATGTTATTGTTGGATTCATGTATTTGTATTGTTGCTTTTTGTCTTTTAGAACCAAGTAAAGAAAAAAAACCACTTACAAATACATGTTGTCCCAACATGTATGTCTCACAGCTGCACCATGAATCCCCAAATAACCACAGCACTACATCAGTTCCAATAATAAGTTAAAGCGACAACAAAAACAGCAAGGCAAAGGCAACACTCGCCGCTAGTGCTATTGAAGCTTCATTGTTTTGTTCTATATTTTTATATATTTAAAAGCCACTGGAGGCACTGTGAAATAGCCTTCTGACTCGGTGTCCACTCAAATAAACCATCTCCACATCTTCCTTGACCTAAAATGTCTGGTTACCCAGCTTCAGAGGTTTACTTTGTTTTCTAGCTGACCCCAGATCAGCTCTGTGTGGGCTGAAGGTCAAGACTAGAGGGATTTCCTGTGTGTTTGTGTCTTCCACTTGCTATGAAGCTCAAGGGTGTCTGTGCCCTTGAAGTTGGATATATGCTTTATTTCTAATTCATTGCTTTTTTGTACAGCAAGCCTGAAGTGTCTGTGTGTTTATGCATATTAATGTATCATGTGAATATCATCGTGAATATGTTGTTATTGGATTATGGGTTGCAGTATTGGAGGCCTCCAGCATTATGGGTCTGCTCTTTGCTAGTCTTTCATCGGTCAGTTTGGCTGCTGTAGTTAAACCAGTCTTTGTTTATTTGCATGTGGTGTTGATGGACGATGGGAGACTTCGCACACAGACACACACCACTTTTTTTTTTGTTTTTTTCATTTCCACTCCTTGCTATCTTTTTCTCTCCAACTGGACAACACTCACCTACTTTGTAAAGTTCTTGATTCACTTATCCTCTTTGGCGCTTGGGTACAATGTCACCTGTTTTCCACTATATGTTACTAAGTGAGACATCATTGGTGTTCAAATCATTTAATTTAAAAGTCATTCAATAGCATCAAAGACATGTCTGTGATAAAAATGAATTCAATTTGAAAGGGAACTGTTTGTTGACATGTGTTTAATAATGTCTCGCACAAGCCAAATAATTTTTTTCTTGCAGTGGAATATGGCTGGGGATGTCATTTGTCACTGATTAGATAGGGAAGTAATAAAAATATCTTCCCTCTGCTGATGCCTCTGTATGGGCTGTGTCTCTATTCTGACTGATGCTAATGGCTATTTACATTTGCCTTCACAGCAGTCCAACAGAAGTGAGTTTGATTACATGTTTAGATGGAAGATGAAATAACCCGCAGCTTATCTGTCATAACACAGAGATAAACTCTAATCCCAACTTCCATTGGGACCCATCTGGTGCTAATGCCTCTTACTGGAATGATATTTAGATTTCAAATCTTTTGTTCCTTTTCTTTAAGTGTCAAAGGGATGAGTGGTCAAGGTTAAGTATATAATTTACTCCTATGCTTATTGATTCCATCTCAAATTTAACTCTCAGATCGGCACCGACTCCATTAGAAAGCAATAACCAGCCGGGTCAATAAGTGGTAGCTGTACCAGTAATGTGTAGATTGAATGTAGGTTTATTGGAAGGCACCATTAAGCACTAGCAGGA
This sequence comes from Solea senegalensis, assembly GCF_019176455.1. Lineage (NCBI taxonomy): Eukaryota > Metazoa > Chordata > Actinopteri > Pleuronectiformes > Soleidae > Solea > Solea senegalensis. The sequence goes on along the minus strand of NC_058024.1, from coordinate 12,863,900 downwards.
CTGTGGGATAGGGAGTGGGAGGGGTTGAGACATCTATCATCTTGTCCCGTGTTCAGTCAACAGTGATGGGAAGAGAATGGGGGACAAAGCGTTTCTCCAGTAAATTCATCATCTCCTCATTTTTATCTCTCCTTCAACAGAGAGTCTCAAGAAGGAGGGGGCGAGAGAGTGCACATGTATATACTGTGTGTGTGTGTGTGTGTGTGTGTGTGTGTGTATGTGGAGGGTGCCTATAGTGAAATGCACCCTATGTCGGTCTGACCCAATCAGGGAAGAGATGGCATTCTCCTCTCTATGCTCCATAGACCACTGACAGACAGACTGACGTATTGCAGCTGATATGAACCATTTATATCTGTATATAGTGGTGGGGGGGAAAAATGGTGAGGGAGCCCAATGAAGATAGAAAACAGAGATGAGCCCAATGGTATTCAAATGAAGCCAACGTGGCCCCTTCATAAAATATCTGGCCTCCTCCGTCACACTCTGTTGCGATATTGAACTTATATGCAAATGGTGGGGGTTCACTGTGGATCTGAGAGAAGCAGTCTGTGATGTAATTATCTCCATCACACTGCAAAACAAACACAATACGCATTTACAGACACCTCATATTTTAATAAGATGAGTGCAGTATTTGAGGCATCGCTCCGATAATCTGTTCGATGAGACATTTTGTGTCGATATCACTTCCTTACACAACTTTAAGGGCAGGTCTGTTTAAGGGGTGGGACTTGGGTTTAGGGTTAAGTTGTGAGTAAGGGTTTACTTGTAGGGTCATGATCTATAAGTAATAAGCAATATGACGGTGTCCTCATACTTTTGTTTGCAGACTAAATTGTACTGACCCTTTTATATGAATCAAATGCGATTGATTAGTCATTATTTATTAATGTAATAATAACAATAATGCAGTGTATCTTGAATACCAGGCACCAGGAAGTCTCACTGAGTTAAAAAGAAGAATAAATAAAATAAAACATTTAGCAGAGACCTGTTCAAGGTAGCATCCATTCAGAATTGCAATTGAACCATACCCAGACAATTATGCAGTTTTGATCTAATATTAACTGTGTATTCATGTGATATTATATTGCCTTTGAGTACTACACAGCAATGTTGTAATGACTACTGACTGCTCTTTTGTGAAAATGCAGAAATGACAGAATATCCATGTATTAATATGCAGTAGTAATAACTGAGATAATACACTTATGAATACTGACTTAACACACTGTAGTAATAACTACTGAGAACTCGCATAACGTGTTTTAGTAAGCACTCATGACGGTAAAATGTCACCAGCAAATATTAGTCGTAGTGTTAGAACAGCTATTGCATGATGAGGTCATTTGGGCTATTTCACATATAACAGCATCATTTGGTCACTGCTATCTAGCTGCTGTTATAATCTGGATCTCAGTCTGTTAGGGTTGTATGAACTGAAGCTACTCGGCTGAGATTCTGTGGACTTGACTGTGGACTTGGTCAAAAGGAACCAATTTTATTTTGTAATTCTAAGCACTCACCAACTCGAAAGTGACTGTTGCATTAACTTCCTGTCGTACAAACATCTTCACACTTGGCTCTCAAACAGCATGCACTATTATAGTTCCCAGTGTAATACATATCAGGGAAAGCAAACGATCATACTGTGTGTTGGTGGGCTGCAGTCGGCTTGAGATTGCACAAAAACGCTGTCTGAGTTTGTTTAAATTGAGGATGGAGATAATCGTTGCAGGAAATGTTGTGTGGATGAAATGAATACAGCACAAGTGCACGTTATGATTTCACTACCAAAAAACTGGAGGGCAAAGAGGCAGGGGGTGCATGAGTTTGAATTTCAACACAATTCAGTGTGACTTTGTTATCATACCAACTTTGTTTGACTTTGACTTGTTTGTCAAGCCTACTCAGAAGTCTGGCCACACAGGCTTCTGTCTGCAGGAAGGTGGTGACATCATTCTTTGCAGCTATACAAGGCTGGCGATCATTAGACTGACTGGTATCTGCCTCCTCGAACCTTTTGTCTTCCACCAATTAGGAAGACCTCAAAGGCAGATGTGAGCAGAATGAGTGCGACCAAATAATTCACCAGTGTGGCTTTTTTAAAGTGCTGCTGACTGGTTGTGATTTCCTGGCATGTGAAACAGAAGTCGAGGCTGAGGAGGCTGACATAAATCACTGCCATGTTTTTGTAGTCTGCTGGTTTGTACAACTTAAAAGCCAAAGTGATTTGTTGGTAGATATCGGCTGGCACCTCTGAACTGGCTGGTGCTGCAGTAATCTCTCTCTTCCAGACCAAATATATTTAAACTTTGCTCCATAATATCAGTGTGGCTTTTTTATATATGTATATTACTTAATGCAACCTGAGAAATGTGGTTCTACAGAAGCTTCAGTATCACACACGTGTTATTATTATATCCTATGTTCCGTGACCCTCTCGGCTCTCCTTATTTTTAACACTGCATTAACTCCATGGTAGAGCTTCTTGCTGCTTAAATGTACTGAATGAGGAGAAATTGTTTGTTATTGTTCATTTACAATAAAAATGGAACATAATCATCCAAACTGGGGCAATATCTGATTTGTTTATTGCCATTTTAGTGAAACAGTTTATACTTATGTACTTGTATAAATGAGGTTTGTTCAACCCTGTGAAGTGATGTATCCCAGTTTCTCCAGTGGAATGAATAGAGTGTCTCACTTTAACATCAACAAATGTATTAAAATAGACAAAGCCTGACTTATACTTATATTTGATGAGACGTGTCAACGTTAGCTTTATTTTTGCCTTTAACTAGATTTTACTCTCTATGGTTTGTTCCATGTTCATGCTGTTTTCATGAGGACAGTGAAATCTGAGACTCCATCCGTTCCTCTGTCATGCAGACATGGTGTTGTGGGGTGTGCAATATTTGTCTCTAATCAGCCTCTTGGCTTCTGGAGGATTGAAAGTGAGAAGAGAGGTGTTTTATTCTCAGAAACAGGAATCAGAATCACTGAGCTGCTCACTCAGTGGACTGACTGATAGGCGTGAATTTGTGTCAAAACACTCGTATCCATCAAACTGGAAACTCCAAACTCAAATTGCTCACACCATGAAAGGCAGAGGCAGATCAACCTGGGATCAACCACCCCAGCTGTCATCAGTGTTTGTAAGATGTGAGTCAGAATTATGTGCATAAAAGTGTGTGCCTGGTTAAAATATTTACAACAGTCAAATCACAAAGTCAGGAATAAGATCTGCTAGGTTTTAACCCTCCACCAACAGGGATGTTCATTTCCTTCTGTGTATCCAGCAGCAGCAGTAAGCAGACCAGACAGTGCAGGAATGGGTTGACATTTGCTGTTCATTTAGAATGAACAAACCCCTCACATCCCCCGTCATAACCTCTACAGAAGGCCAAACACAGATATTGTCTTTATAAAAGGAGAAACAACCAGCCTGACCACAGAGGACTCCAGGGTGGGAACAGAACCTTGCAGCACAGCAGCAGCTTCCTCTGGTATTCTTGCGGACATGTCACTTTTTTTTTTTTTTTTCTCAGCTACACACAAGAACTGCTAAATGTGTGTGAGGTTGCACAGTTGCTTCTGTTTGTTGAAAATCACGTAGGCTTGATAGTAGTAAGGTTTTTCTTTGTTGAAATGTATTGCTACGTGTGTGGGTGTGGATTCAAATTGACTTCACTGATACCAGACCAGTGTCCAAATTTAAAGTCAGTCAGGATAACATAAGGTGAACTGCACATACACCATATATAAAATGTGCATGTAGTCTAACCAGGAAGTAACAACTTATTGAATAGCCTCCAGGGGGGTGATAACACTGGTTGAAACAAAAACTCTGTTTTAATGGAAATCTATGAGACGATGGACCGACTCTTTCCTGATTAGCACCATCGGCAAACATGTTCCTGAAGACTTTATCGTTTCAGTCACTAGTTTCAAGTCTTCTTCAGCAGTAATGTGAATGATGTTCCCATTTAAGGGCAAATACATGACAAAGCACATATGAATAAACACTAGCGTGAAAGACAGTTTGTGCATTTCAAGCCTGGTTGCAGGTTTTTCTATCTTCTGGTTTCACAGACATAAACTGCCATCAATAACGTTGACTCGGGGGCAAAGTGACAGTGAACCACCATGCACCTGGAAAAACTGAGGATGCTGAAAAGAGAATTCAGCCGTCATTCATTTGATTATGTACACCTGTCATTTTCTTGCTGAGACCTGTCAATCAAAAAACAAGTGATTTTTTTCCCGATAATTTATCGATGATTCAAACACATTATTTGAATCCGTTGATATTTCTAGTCCCCTTGATGTTTGTTCTACAATAACGTAGTGCTTTTGACTTCACATATCTAAACTTTGTTACAGTGTTCAATCTAAAGTGATTATCTAATGTATTTCCTCCAACTCCAACAGTTCTTATCCATTACCTAAATTCAGCAAAGCCACTCTTTGTCAGTCTGTCATGTTGCCTGTCTAGACTTTACTGAATAAAATGGCTTTGAGGGAGAGTGCTCTAAAATAGAGTGAAATCCAACCAGAGTCCTACATTTGCTCACTTTGCTTTGCATAGCAGCCTCTGTGTGTGGGCGTGGTTGTTGACCTGTGTTTTTGTTTGTGTTCACAGCAATAATTAAACATTTTAATGAATTTGTGGTTCGGAGAGGGTGCCTCAGGCATGTGAAAAATGCCAGAAACAAAACAATTACACATTATTTTCCCTGGCAAATGATAGTCTCACCACACTGTTAGGGGGAGTTGATCTGTTCCAGTTAGATTTCTACTGTGAGCAAATGCTTCACAGCTAGACAATTCAAGTGGCATGCTGTAAATTCCACTTCCCAGTTTTTTGGTGATGCATTCCAGCTAGATGTCCGTGTTCCATTTTCATCTGCAAATCAAATGGCCACCTGCGAACCAAAATGTTAGCTTTTTAACTCGAGGCTTCTTATAATGTAACTCCGCCTCCATATTTCCCTTTTCACTGCAAAGGCAGTCACCTCTATGGATTGAATTTCATGTTGTTCAACTCTAACAACAAATGTTCACCCCGACTACTATTCATTTTTTAAAGCCCAATTTCCACTTGTCTATAACAAAACAAAAACTGGAGTTTGAATGCATACAATCTGCATTCAATCCAAGGTCGAAAAACTCGGCAAAATAACATCAGATATCAGCTCCAACTCCAATTAGCAGTGATGAAAACAATGCAAAGGTGCAACGATACAAAGTGCATCAAGCAGTGAAAGTAATATAGTATTGCTAATTGTGATGGAGGTGTTGAAGTGAAAGATATGAAGGTGTAGCATTGCCACGACACTCTGTACGTTGTTACTGTGTTGTCTTGTGTGTTTGCTGACTTTGAACACAACTGAGGATGGATTAAGAATAAGGAAGGATTTATCCACCTCGTTCTGTGAGTTTACATGTCCTTATTTCTGTGCCTTCAGTCATATGAGCAATAATGAGCATATAGCTGATGTTTTTACAGACATGGATAATAGACGCAGCACTCACTGACACTGAGGAAAACCACAAATCGTTGTGTGCGAGTAGTATTGTCTAGACTTTTAATCTAATATTTGAAAACAAGTCATTTGGACAAAAGTTTGAGGAAGACATTTTTCACCATTATCCAATATTTTATATACCAAAGTAATTGATTAAACAAGAACATAATTGACGTATGAATTTTGTAGTCAATTTGAAGTTGTGTTGACACTATCTGTTTACTTTTATGCTGACATATTGAGTCACCTTACAATTATAGAGTATGTACATATAAGTATATAACATATAAGTATGTTATATAGTGAAGGTTAGAAAGCTGTGGGTTTTTGTACTTCCTCTCCAAATATAGTTGTACGATGTAGATTCTCATTAAGAGATATGCATTCAGATTTTGAACCTTGGAATCATAAGGAGACTGAGTGCCACACAGTTGACACTAAGCATCCCACTTCCCAAGCCTCTTACTTGCCACCTCCACCCCTCATCTTCCTCTATAATTAGATTGGTCTGCTCCCAAGAGAAATACATTTGCCAGGTAACTTTTTTTTTAATCTGTCGTTCCGAGGAGTGGCTTCAGCAGCCCCAGTCATTTATTAGCTGGATTCACCTCACCACTCCCACACCTTATCACAAATTGCTGGGAGCAGGTTAACACTCAACGTCTAATTGACAGAATATTTATGTGTTTCCACCAGTCAGTCTGGTTGTGAGGGGCTGATGACTTGTCCAGGAGCCGTGTCCAGGTACGGCACACTGCCTGAGGGGGGGGAAAAAAGACAAATTTGTTGTTCATGCTACACTGCCTTACTTGAGGTGCAAGTGTGTTTCATTTTTACATCTTCTTTGGATGTTTTTTCGCAGTGAGGTTCTGTATTTCTCACAGATTTTGAATCGTGTGGCTACATTTGAATTGAGACTAAAGATGTACAGTCGTGTTTATTATCTTTGACCAGAAAAAAGCAACATTCATTATACAGCGCCTGTTCGAACCGTTTATGAATATTTATTGCCTTGGTGGGCCAACCTACAGCCAGTAATTGATGATTAATGGTCTCTCAGTAATTACTGTGGATAAGTGTATGTGCATGTGTGTATTAGGTCAGCTGTGCATTAGATCAAGCAACATTAAGGCTTTCTTAATGTCTGTAGGACAACCAAGTTCAACTGCTTTCATGCAGGGATGGACTTTGCTGAGAAGGCACAATCTTTTTTTACTTTATTTCATTTTTTGTGCTCTAGTGTGTGGAGTCAAACAGACACAGTCACATATAGGACGACCAGCTGTGTTGCGTCTGCATGCAGCAACAGCCATGTCTAGGTGCATTCGTGCTTTTGTCTCGTCAGTCCCTCCTCCAGTTTAATGCTCTGACATTCTTGTGGAAGCATTAACTCAGGACTGCCTTCAGGGAATTTCCACAAATTAGGCACAAGCATTCACCCGGCATCAGCGGTGAACAAAATAGACTGTGCTTTTTCTTTTTTTTCTTTTTTGGCTTTAACCCAATCATTTTTGTGCTAATCATGACACTCGACTGTCTAATTTGATGAAGTGACCTGTTATAGTCAGAACTTTCCACAGGGGTATTGCAATTATCTGCAAGGTCACTTTGCAGCCTTTATTCAATAATAACACAGCTCATCAACAGAAGGAATTCACATCCAATGTCCAGAGCATTGGGTCCTGTCCAGAGGTCATAATTCAAAAATGGGCAAAACAGTAGGAGATTGTTGAAGTCGGATGCATTCACAATGGGAAGAGAACCTCCGGAACGTCACGCGGAGAGCTAGCACCTGCATTGCGTATGGAGGAGATAGACTTGATTGAATGGTGGGAACGTACAAAGGCAAGGTAGTAATTCTTGTTGACAAAAGTACTTTTTTTTCTGGCAAAGCAAAATAGACACTCGGTTTGCAAGTTAAGTTATTCATACCTGATATACAGTATGTAGATGATCTGTTGCAGTTCTCCTTGAAAGCACATTAAATGGTCTGTATTTAGCGCTTTTCTAGTCTTGATGACCACTCAAAGCCGCTTAACACTCCAGCTTTGCCATTCACGCCCATTCAATCACACTTTCCTGCAGCGCATTTTCTATCACACATCTTTCATACACAGTCATACGCTGCCGGCACAGCCATCAGGAGCAATGTGGGGCTAAGTGTCATGCTCAAGGACACATCGGCCTGTAGACTAGTGGAGCCAGGAATCGAACCCACAACCTTGCAGTTGAAAGACAAACAGTTGTCCATAGGCTGTTCTGCTTCACATAATTGAGGAGCGAAAACAAATTCACATTTTTTGTGCGATTTAAAGTTGTGAAAACATTTGTGAAATTGTGTTTAAAAAAAATGTTGGTAACTTTGAAAAATCTTCAGTCGACTCCAGGGACATATGTTAACAAGTTCTGGAGCTTTTAGTTCAAACATAAATGTTAGTAATGATGAAAGGAGCTGTCTGATGCAACCAAAGCTGAGTTAACTTGTGCACCTCTACACCTTTTGATATCATAACCCAGTGCTAGGTTGCGTTGTATGCTATATTACAGTGCTCAATTCTGCTGTCATTTGCTTTATTTATGAGAAACTCAAATATATAAACGGGAAGCACAACAAATCCCATATTCCATGTATCTACCCGGTATTCACACCTCAAATGAATGCATCTTCTACTTTCCACCTGCTGATGACAACCTGATTAGCCAGGATTCATGTTATTGCCAAGTGTAAAGAGAGTTTGTGAACACACACAAACACATATAGACCCACAGCGGTGTAGTCAGTCAGCTATTCAGCCACCTTTGCCAGCATGGGGTTTGCTTTAAAAGCTTTGTTGCCAGCAGCTGGTTTTCCAGCTAGGAAAAAAAGCAGCTTTGTCATTAGCCTGTAGCAGGTGATGGGTTCTATATCCAGAGCTGGATTCAACCCACTGGGGGGGCTGGGGTGGCATGGTGTTTACTCTGCAGGTTGGAGAGGGAGAGGATGACCCCAGAGGATGCGTTAATCGAATTTCTCACTGTCCGGCACTCAGGCACATCTCCACCACTGAGAGATTATGCCCCACGAACTCTCATTGTCTGCCAAAACCTCTGTTTATCAGCTCACTGAGGCAATTTCTAATGCACCTTTTAAAGTCCGGGCTGCCATGGCAGCGCACTGTGTTGCATCTTATCCATTCAGGTGTCTTAATCTTGTCAGGAGGGGAGCACTCCAGGTCAGTCAGATCCCATGTTTTTTGGCCTCCTTTCCCCATCGTCATTATTGTCAGTGTGACTTTGAAAAGGGTGAGAGACGCGAGGGAGGTGAGAAACAAACATCGGGTAAACAGGGACACAGAAAGAAAGACAATGCAGTGTTGTCAACGGATTCAAGCAACTGTTCTACCATATATCCAATAGCAAGGAAAACAAATAGATTGCCAGGGTTTGACTGATATATGTGTTTACCAGGACTTCACTCAGGTAGTAGTCTTTTATTAAGTATTGGATACTGGGGCGTCAGTGTCAGCTGCCTCTGTCAGGATGGATTGATGTTTCTTCATGTTTGTTCCAACTACGCCCACATACTAAAGAACTCCCTGTGAAACCTGAAATGTGTCTCATAAAGTGAGATAAACTGAGATAAAACTTTTATTGATTCCACCAAAAAGAAAAAAAGAAAAAAAAAACAACCTACCTTCTACTTCAACAGAACTACATTTGTTTTGTTAATTTTAAATATCCCTCTGAGAAAGTGAAATATGATATAGGAAAGTCGTATTGAATAATAGATCCCTGAATATGAGACTCCTGAGGCTAAAATGTGTCAGTAAAGGTCACTACGTATTAATAAAGCCACGCTGTGGTTATGATTTGATTCGAATTTAGGGAGCATCTTGCGAGGATTATGTTAACAGCATGGAACTATTTTTATTTTCAATTCCAAATGGGAAGTGAAGGGCAGTAAACATTATGTATGAGGTTTTCTTGACCCATCCATCCTCCCAGACCTTTTCCCGAGACACTCTTAAACATTGTCCCTTGCTCACATCATGTCTCCAGCCACTGGAGAGCTTTGTCATGTGGACAGATGGCAAACTGGGGCATTCACTGAAACAACTGCTGCTGTCATTCTTACATAGAGGAAACTCATTTATGTGTTGAAGCCACATTTTTAGTCCCAATGAACTTTATTTAAGGGCCAGTCAGTGTTTTCTCTGCTTGCAAAACAAACTAACTCATTTGAAGCCTTGAGATTTGTGATTTGATCAGCACCTTTGCAGTTTTTGAAATGGGAGTTTCATATAATGTCACTGGCAACCTGGGACATGTTGGACAGTAAAGCAGTCCCATGGTGTTCACACGTGTGTCCCATGCTTTATCATGTGTTTTTCTCTCAATGGGAATATAATTTATAGTGATCTCAAAAAACAGATTCATGTAAAAACTATGATTCTTATCCTCAAAGATTAAAAATCCTTCAGTTTTATAATTACAGTTTCGCCGAGGTATGTCGTACCGCCACAAATTGACAATCTATTTTTATTCAACTTGGTCAAAAACATAGCTCATGGTTCCATTCATCTCCCTGTTATACCCAGGATACTTAAATGTACAATGTCTTTTTGGATTTGCTCGTGTTTAAATTGCCCTTTTTCCAAATATAAAAACTACTTAATCTTACACTTGACTCACGAGGCAGCTCTACAAATCAGCAGCTCAATTTTTTTTATCAATTTTGAAATAAAAATTGTTTCTTAATCGTATAGTGACCCAAGGAATCAGAAGTGAATAAGAGATTTGCACACCTAATAATTTACAAGCTACAGAGTCACATTCAACTCCATATTCTTTTGAGGAAAATCAGAAACTAGCAATTAAAACCAAAAAGTCAACAGGAAAATGTTTAGTCACGATGTGAATCAGATGAAAAGTTCCATTCAAACTGAGTTATTTGTTTTCTGGTTAATTTCACCCTGCAAACCAGAACTTTTTATACAGTTTGTGGTCAGCATATGAGGCTGAACATGTTACTGTTCTGGACACAAACGGATGCATCTCAGCTTGATTTTCCATCTTTTGTTTTTAAGATGGCAAAACAATCAGGACACCTTGACATTTTGTTGTTGTCCTTGATGGAAATATCTAATTTTAATATGCATCATCACCAGCCACACAGATTGATCACAACTTTGCAGTTTCTCACATTGACAGGCTGTGGAGGAGGTGAAATGACAGTGGCAAAGTCATTTTCAATAAATTGGACACCACCAAGGAAAGTGAGACACAGGAAATAATGGGCTTAAGGTGTATTGTCTCCCACTGACATTGTAAAATACAAGACCACTTTTCACTTTAAAAGGTATTTTCTGTTTCTGTGTTTCCTGTAATTTCAGCACTGGAGTGCAGAAAAGGTGAGACTGTGGAACAGTGGGTTGCAGGTCATCTTCTAAACAGAAATATATTGGTCCATTCCCCCACCTCATCCACTCTGCCGGTGTGTCGTATAGCAGTATGAATGTGCATGGGAGGTGAATGGGTGAATAGCAAAACTAGTGTAAAATGGGGTGGCTGTGGATCAGGAGGGTACAACTCAAAGGTTGGCTGTTCAATGACAGGTTCTCTGGTCTGCTTAAAAATGTCCTTGGCCAAGACACTGAAATAGATAGACTGAAAAAGTGCTGCATAAATGCACTTTATGAATGTTTGTAACTGGATAGTGAAGATGAAATCTAAAAAAAATACTATCTTTTTCAGTTTGCTATAATCTTTTCTATATAATAGATTTGTGTGCAGCACGAGTTGAAGAATTTGAAGCACAATTGCCAGGCTTTTAATGAAGATTGTGTATCTCTGAGGTCAAACACCTTTTCAGTTAGGGACCGTGTGAAATCTGACCCACAAGATTGTCTCTATTTTTTTGGAGGCTCTTTCTCCCTTTTATAAAAATCTGTCTCTCCTGTTTTCAGCTGCAGGCGCAGTTATTTTAACACTTTGTCTTTTATTTGTCAACTTATTTCAAACAGGATGCAGGCAATTCTATTCTCCATCAGGTTTTTATTTTAATGGCCCTCCATGGTGCTACATGGCATCTGTTTTGATCCACTCTGACAATTCATTTCATGCACCTGGGAGAAAGAACGTCGCTGAATTCCATATTCACTGCTTTCCTTCAATTGTGCTGCTGATAATTGCCGGATGGAAGGTGCCATGGCTTGATGCAATATTTGTTAATCCGTTCACCATCCCAGATGATGCAAGGACAAAGTAACCTGTGCGTGGTTTGATCTTCATCTCTTTGTTCACATACTTCAATGCCCACAACAAGCATGTGAACGCACAACGTGCTGGTGTGACTGGTCTTTGCCCCTTTTCCTTCTTTTAGCATTTATATTTTCTTCCTCTACATGATTTAGCCTTGCTATATGTAAATATGTGTGGCTGTATCACCATCCGCCACTACTGCCACTGTGTCTTTGCCACCCTCCTTCCACCTGCCAGTCAGAACACTCAAAAATATATGGTGCTGGAGGCATTAGTCAATTATTGAATGAATCAAATCACAGAGTAACAGAAAATGAGATGTTAGCCTCTGACAAAAAAAACAAAAGCCAGTCTGCAGCAACTCTATCTTCCATAGTTGTGTCACATGATGGAAGTATGGAGTCCAGCTCCCACCTAGAGGAATGGGCACTAACCGTTATCACCGCAGAGTTGTCACTTCAATTTCTCCACTGGGTTTGACCAGATGGGGGAATTAATCAGCAGACAGAGACATTTGAGACACGTTTGTGAGAGGACCCTAATAGGTGGCACCTAAAGAGCCACATATTTCCCTCAGGCGTTGAGAGAGAGAGAGAGAGAGAGAGAGATTACAAACGGAGAGAAAAGAGTGGACATTCTTAGCTCTACAATGTCACTGTGAAATTGCAACTTCATTACATTTCTACTTCCTAAACAATTAATTTCCCTGCACAACCATGGACTGTATTTAAAAATGGACCTATAAGTTTACCGAAGTCTATTGTGGCTGGTTGTGGGTGACGGTGTCATTCACACTGGTGTCCACTTATATGTGCCATCCTTTCCTCCAAATAAGAGAAGGAAAATACACAATTGACATAATTTGGTACTGAAGAAGACCTGCAACTATGATCGACACCATGAACTCATATGCACACAGTGCACATACATTTGATGCAAGATTTTCAAAGGGAAGAGGAGGGGTAGGCATCAGTATTATGAACAAAGCATTGTTCCGTTATGACGACATTCAAGTGGGTTTTCTATGGAGAGGATGATGCGATGCCATGTGGAGAAAGCATGATCTTTTCGAAATCCTTACCTTGTGGCTTTTGAGGGAATGAGCATCAACATTTAACATAAAATTAAAATAAAATAGAATGCTGTATAGTTGTGTGGGAATGCAGTTTTTAATCATACAAGGTTGTCATTTCATTCAAGTAATAATTGAATAAATCTGATCTGTTTTAAAATATTTCAATGATGAGGTTGCTGCTGTTCCTCTTTCAAGTTAACATTGGCTCAGTCGTGTAAAGGGCTGTGTTTTCCTTCACCTAGTCATTTGCATCACAACCCCAAGCTCCTCTATCATAAACTAATTACTTCTTATTTACGAGGCAGCTGTCTTGTTGCTTGTTTAATGGTTTTTAATGAATAGATTTTTATCATTTATAATTTCATTCATCTTTTTTCTCCCTCATTAAGTCACTTATGCAATTTCTGTATTCAAATCCTAAATGTAATACTTGTTTCAGCCTCAGCTGAGCTGTAACAAACCAAGAAAAGCCTCATGGATCAAGTGGGTGTCAAGCTGAGACATGACACACAAATATAGGCTGCTCCAAGCTGATTGTCCTTTCAAAGGCACACTGATTAGATTTGAAAACCCTACAGTTAGACTTTTAACTCCCAATTAAGCCACATTTGTACATTGCAAAGCTTAACTGAGATGTTTGACTTAACAGTGACTACTGAATGGCTGCACAATAATGTTTGCCTAATTAAAGCAGCCAATTAACCACGGGAGCTTGGAGGAAGAAGAAGAAAAAAAACAAAAAACACAACTACTACTAATAAGGCACATTCAGTGGTCTGAAAAGCCTGAGTTTTGCGTAGCATCCGCCATATTGTCACTCAAAGCCCAGTGTGCATTAGCTCAAGCAGCTTTTATTTGACTAAATTGCTCCATTGAGCGATTTCTATGGATCGGTGACACCTGTCCAAGGCTGCAGAATATAAGAGGACAGATAATGGACACATAGCGCCAGCCGCTGTCCCGGGCCAATGTTTGTGCCCAGCAGGACCAGACACCCGCTGCCCACCAACCCCAGCTCCAGCCCCCACAACATAATGCACATTTGGCATTAGGCTGTAGTCTAAATGCCAAATACCCAGGGCCATCACAACCAAAGAGGATGCCAAGGTCATGTCTGCTGTATTTTATCTCGATATCAGGGTGATGAGTTGGGGATTACCAACAGTAGGATAGCCTGACCTTTTATTAAGAAACAAAACTTAAAGAAGCATATTCTGTAAACAAAACAGCACCTTTGAAGTTGTATTCAGTTGTATAACCGTATCTGCCACAGGTTGTCTCCACCAATATCACTGATTCCAAGCACATATGTATATTTATATGTCACAGATTAGTGAGATTAAATGGGTTTTCACTGTTTTTGAAATTATTCAACGTGACTAAATACTAAATTATGTCTATTTTCATCATTTGTGTTTGTCAAGGAGCAAGGTTGACCACATTGTACATAATGGTGAAGCCTAATGAGTGATAACATGGTTGCTTTAGGGATCTGACAGTGATCACCATAGACCTGCGAGGGGGGTGCAGGTGAACAGAGCAGTTCTGGCAGATGGTTAGTGTGTGAGAACAGTTCGGCGATCAGCATTTTGTGATTGTCCAGAACCATTTTGGTAGAGGTCTGCGATCAGACGTTCCAGAGAGAGTGACAGCTGCTGCTTGTGCAGAGTACCAGGTGGTTTGTGAAACATTTGGCGGCAGTAATATTCATGCCATGAAACTGTTTTCATCAGCTTGAGTCACATTCTGTTTCAGGACGATCACATGTTTTGTCCTTATTTGCAATGTGCGCGCACGTCGTCGGATGGGAACGCAGTCGTTTGGCGGTCGTTGTTGGAGACACTGATTCCACGAGGAAAGTAACAAGCAATGTCCGTGGGTAATGTCAATTGAAGGAAAAGAGAGATGTGTCTTGGTGTGTGAAGGGAAACTAAGTCATGCACAGTATGGTTGTAAATGTGATCCTGACACCACTTTGAGCTCTCCGTCTTCATGTTGCTCTTCAGAAAATCCTCATTACACGTGATGTCCACATCATAAAGAGAACAAAGCAGTGCCATGTGCCACGTTTGTGTTTGACAATGTGGCACTGGCAACATGTCGGTGGGCCAAACGCACTGGCATTTTGCACGGGTTTCAGCAAGACAATGCGAAGCCTGCAGGACGAGCATGTGTCTGTGATATTGAAATGTCATTTGAGAAAAAACGGTGACTTATTAAGAGAAACGGGCGGTTTCATTGAGAGCACAGCAGTGGAGTGCAGCAGATGCCTTTCGTCTGCAAGACGACATCTGTAATGGATTGTTTCATATGCGATGACCTTCAAGCCTACTTAGAAAAGAGAAGGAACGGGACGGAGGAGAGTACGTCTCATTTCTCTTTCTTTGCCCCTCATCCTTAGTAAATGCACAAGATGGGTTGGGATATTTTTTTCCCCTCTTTCTTGGGAAGTTGATGGCAACAAATCACCTCTGCCATCCTACACCAATCAACCAGAACATTACTAAAGATCACCCACAGTTGCCTGCTCTGAATACTTATATGGAGTGGACCGGTGCCTTGTGGGTAAAGTTCAGCAGGCCCGCACTGTACTCCATCAGGTTGTCATTTAAGTTGCAGCTGAAGCTGGAAGCCTTTCCGTGGGCACTCAGTAGAACATCATGTACAGAAAGCAGAAATGGGTGGAAAACATTTCACTGAGTGTGCACACTACATCATTCACTGCCTGTATCATTGCTTCTGTGCAGAGTGAAGTGTTGGGGCGAAGTCGACCCTTTGCTTTTTCATCATCTGAATGACTTTGGTTGATTTACTTCATTGATTGTATTTTTGTTATGAATTCACACCAGTGACGTGGGTGGAATGCGTTCTGCCATCTGTCCATCACAGGTGACATCTCAGGAACGCCTGCAAATAATTTCCTCTTCCCCTAAGTTTGCAACAGTCGTTCAATTGCGCTCACGGGTGAATTCATTACATTTTGTAGGTCAGAGGTAACGTCAAAACAAACATGTTCATACACTGATACTGTCGCACGGATGTCTATTAGGACAAAGAAGTGATGACATTTAATATTCCTGAGGTTAAAGTGCAATACCTCTGTGACACTATAATGTTCTGCAAGAACATTTTTCTGGCTGTTATCCAACATTTTAACTCAGGAACAGAGGAGATTGTGCCCTTTTTCACATTAAATAGACTGAAGACAGTTTCTCAATGGATACAGTGCATGGCAATAAAATTGACATTAAAAAATACGTTGAATAGCTTTTAGCGAATTCCTTAAAGCTTTCACTAAATATTTGACACCTGAATATCTGGTTAAGGACACTGCTTGGGTTCGTCATTGCTTTATCATTATTATTGTTATTATTTTACTGTTAGTTTCTTTATACAGTGTTAATGGTAATGACTGTGGCGACCCCTCGAGAGATGGAAGCGACTAAGAATGCTGACAGCCATAAAAACAACAATGAGATTTGAAAGAATTTGTTAAATTGTTTAACCTCTACAAATGGAAGCCTTTTTGAATTAATATTCAATGGGATGTAGCTCAGTGAGTAGATTGTACTATTCAGCATTAGAAAAAAAAAAGTGTTACATCAGTGATACACCAAGTGATTGTTGTTTTTAGCACCACTTTGCAATATCATTCTCTCAGTCAGAGCATTTGCTGATGACATCACTGAGAATATTGGAAATGAACCTCATGAAAACAATATCTCATGCAAATGCTCTAACACTAACCCTGTGAGCTCTGGTTTGTTTGTTGTTTTAGTTACTTGGGTCTAAGTAATGTACTGAAATCACAGCCGTGTATACGGGTAAGAAAAAAAAGACTTTGGTGTGTGTGAGTGACGAGCTGGTGACTGAAGAGCAGCTTCCATGGTCTAGTGTCCCAGCAGAGGTGTCAGCTTTGCTGCCTTGTGTTTAGCCCCCAGGCAGCATGACCTTGTCTCATTGAACAGTGGCTATTAATTAGCCAAGCACGTGTGTGTGTGTGTGTGTGTGCTGGGAAGAGGGAGACGGATGAGGAGGAAGGTGCTTTGGAGTCGAGATTTGTCGGCAGGGACATTGGGGACAACATTAAAGAACCTCTTCTGTTGAGGGTATGTTGTGGCCACACTTCCTCCATCTCCCATAACCCTCTGTGCACTGAGTTGCCTCCCAGTAATTCTGCTTCACAGATGATGACGTGCCATTGGGCTTCATAGATCTCTCTCTCTCTCTCTCTCTCTCTCTCTCTGCATGTATGTGTGTATGTGGGAGTTTAGGTGTGTGTGTGTGTGCTACTGTCTTTCCCTGCCCTTGCTCAGTGCTCCAGAAAACATGAAGTCATGCTGGGCGGACTCCATGAGCAAGTGATTTCTCTCTGCTTTGCTCTGATCAACGTCCAGCCAGCCACAAAAAGCTGCCATCCTTTTCTGCTAACACCACCACCAGCCCCCTGCCCCGCACCCCACATACACACACACACCCTTCCTGGCACTCTTCACAACAGCCTCTCTTTTTTTTTTTTTTCCTACTTCCTCCCTGCAGCTACTGATTTTCTAAACCCCTTCTGTCTTTCACCTTCTTTTTTCCTCCTCCATAATCCCAACCCTTTCTTCCGTTACCTCAAGCCTTCTCTGTGTCTTAACTCAAATCCGTGTTTTTTTTTTGTTTTTTTTTTTATGAAGGTGGCTATGTTGCTCTTACTGATCTCAATTTTGATTAAAAAAATAAAATGTTCCCTGGTCCTCAGAGGTCAATCCCCATAGGAAAGCTTTATTGACCCTCTGACCTCCATACTTGTACTGTGTAAGAAATGTCCAGTTACTTGCAGTCAGATGGGATTGTCATTGTTATTGAACACATCCATAGATGTCATGATTTTTTTATTCATAATTTTTATAACTTATGTTGTGATTGAGTAACCGTTAAAACTATACAGGTTATTGTGGCCATTTTAGAAGGACAATGGTCTATTTTTAAAGAGGCAAACACAATTCTCTTCAGTGTTTGAAGAGCACAGTTCCCTTGTGCTGTAAAGTGAGTCATATTTTTTTTACTGTTTTTACTGTTTCTCACATAAGAGTCAGTCCTGACATTACATGTCGTTTAGCAGACGCTTATATCCAAAGCACCTTACAAGGGAATTGAGTGCAACCTGCCAGGGGTGGAGTTGAACCTGTGGCCGTGATGTCTCTGCACACAGGTACAGTACCGGTCTTAACCACTGACCTGCCCTCGCATGTATGCAATGTTTCTTGTTCTCATAATTTGGCCCAATAATTGAAATGCTAATTCTCTTTTTCAGCCTCATTTTTATGTTATACACACTGTGTACTTTCTAGACTGAATGATGTTACATCATCCAACCAATGTTACAAAATGAAAACAAAGGATGGGTTTATGGTCATCCATCTCATCTTGAACCCTCATCTGGGTGAGGTGGGAGATCCAGGAAATAATGGGAATATACAGCGCGATCATCATGTTTTAACAAATTACATTCTCAAAATGATGATAGCATTTGTCACCGTATGATCATCCCCACACCCATGCACAGCTATAAATGGACTAAATGCTGCTAAATGCTTGATTTAATGGACATTGCAATGAAAACAGTAGAGTTTTACATTTTAAACAGGTTTTCTTTATGACAATTTTTAGACATGTTACACTGGTAGGATTACATCCAAGTGTGTCGTACAGTGTGAATGTGTGCTGAAGATAGATATTTTCTATTCTATACATTGAACCCCCAGCCCTCCATTTTCAGTGCCAGGGTTTCTGGTCAGCTACCAGCAGGCTGCAGGATGACCATTAACCCCAGCCTTCCTCTCTGCCAGCATGCTCTAACGTAACAGCTGCTGTGACAGAGCAGCTCCACACTGGAGGTGGAGTTAAGGCTAGCCTTACTGTATGTGGGTGGGTGTGTTGTCTCGGTGGATGTCCTTCACCACTAAAAGCATTGGAGGGAGATAAAAACAAATGCTAATGAAGTGATTCACCAGAGTAAGGACTATCCTGGCTCACTCTGACGTCTATGCACTGTATCTGTTTGTGTTTATGCGCCTTCGCGAGTTTTGTGCACTCGAACACCCCAATGTTCGTTCCCTCTGAAGTTAGGAGAACAGAGAGGGAAGTGAGAAGTGGGCGAGCCAAGGTTAAGTGCAGGAGCATGGTGATGGGCTGTGCATTTTAATTAAGGCTTGAGCAAACACTCTGCAATTCCCCTAAATGGCCTCCTGTGATGGATGACAGGAACTAGTGTTGTCTATTTTTCTTCTCAAGAGGAAGTTTTGTGCAAGTGGCAGTATGTTAGGACACAAAGGACCAGGCTGGCCAAAGTCCCCGCTCCTATAAGTTTATTGACTCCTGGCACTGCACGCCCACAGAGTGTTAGAGAGAAAATGAGTTACCTTGGTACACATCTCCAGTGCAGAAACTATGCACTTTCTCTTTGAGCGGAAGTGTGTTTGCACTGTGTGTCAATATGTGTCTACCAGCCCGTCCACTGTACACCTGCACAGGCAAAATTTGAAATTTGACCAGTGTTAACCCACGGTAACGGAATCTTTATCTTTCCATGGACTTCTCACCAGCCCGGTGTCTCACATAAATGTAGCTGATGTTACGTTTGTCATTTCTGTGCTAAAATGGGACATAGTTCACAAGTATTTGAGCTGAGTTATCATGCAGAGATGGAGGGGTTGGTGCTAGCATGGCACATACGGCGAGCAAGAGCAAAATCAACGTTCAAGAAAAAATGCTGGTGAGGATGGGATGAAACTGTAAGGGAGGAAATATCTACCACCAAGTAACAATCTCTCCCCAAGAAGTATTCCGTCTTTCCGGCGTTAGCAAGAGGCTTTCCAAAGTAAAGTAGAGTATAGTAAATATTTATTTAATCTGACTCCATTCAAACAACAATTAACTTTACTTTAAAATATTGTTGGGATTAAAGGTAACCAATCATTTAAAATGTAAACCCTTTAAGAATTCAATCCTATTGTCAGGAAATCTGACATCGGTCTAGTTCAGGGATGGTTTATATTATAAAAACCACTCAGTGACCTTTTTCCACATAGAAGATTAGCCCTAATGCCTCGGATGAAGTATTCAGAGGTCAGAAATGTAACTCAGCAGTTTACAGGACATGATACTCAATCTTTTCTATTCAACTCAGAGGTGGAGGGTGTCAGTGTTAAATCTTACCATTTAATAAATAATAAATAATAAATAAATAATAATAAATATTCAATGACAGATTCTTAACTATTTAGAACAAAAGTCTCATCAAGGCAATATTAGAAATGAAGGGTTAACATACCAGTTTATTGAAATGTCCAGTAGTAGAAAATACAGCCAGTAAGTTGTGTGACACACAGTTGATGTGTGGGAGCTTCTGTTAAGCAGACCAACTCAGTGGTGGGACTGTCCCCAACTGATGAGGTTTGAACCTAGTTGATGAGGTCATTTACAGATAATCAAAGAGCAGAATATACAGAGTGATGACGTTTCATCTATTGTCTCCAGGGTGTGGTCTCACTGTCTTACAAAACTATGCACTTTTCCTAGCTCTAACAGGTGCTTTTTGTGCTTAGACCTAATCACATTCATAACCAGGAAATAAATATCATTGGGCCTCAATTTCAAACTGTTAAAACGCCGTCACGTTAATATGTACATCTACAGGCTATTTTTTCAAAACTTCTCACACTGACCCTTCAACAAAACCTACAAAACTGTCACATCAGCCAGGCTGAACATCTGATGTACATGTGCAGCCATGAAATGGTGACATCTTGAAAGTGAAAACTTCACACAGATGGTGTCTGAAATCACTTCATAGTTGTTATTTCCTGCTGTCTCCTCTGAATAGTTCAATCTTCAGTGAGCAGGAAATGAACCACGCCAGCACTTCACTCTTGAAAATGGTGGGTTTGGTCATTTTTTCTTGGTTATTATTAAGGACTCAGTTCAGTTTTGTATGACCCATATGCTGATTTAAAGGTAGGGTCAGTCCTGGTAATGTTAAACGCATCACAAAGAGGTCCTTCCACCAAGTTCACATAGCTTATTATAGACATAGTGACTGTGTTTTGCCTGGGATAAAAAATGACCCACTGCTACCTTCATCAGTAAGTTCAAATGTGTTGTTCAGCGAATTTGGTGTTTAAAATACGTTTTCAGATTTCCCTAAAGCCTTGTTTCCATCATGGTACAGTTCAGTTTGGTACTGTAAACCCCTCGGTCAGGCTTGTGTTTTGACTGAGAACAGTACCTTTACTTGGTAGGTGGAGTGTGCACTGTGCCTGATGGCCGTGTTGGTGAGATACACAGTGTGAAGTTGAACCAGTGCGCCGACAACAAATGTGACAGACAACTACACAACAACGGAGCAGCTAGTTCTTTTCCTGCTCAGTGTGAAGCTGTTGACGTGCTGATTAGAATAGACTGTGGGCGTTAAAGAAATACTGGTCGCGATGGAGTGATGCCTTTCTGTCGCTCCCGTTCAGCAGACTGTCTTGGGTCTAGCTCCACCCGTACCGTACCCTTACTCCGAGGGAGTAAAAACAAAAAAAACGGTTTGTGTTCCTGATGGATACGCAAAAAAAAAAAAGGATCCTATCGAACCGTTCCGATCCGCTCAGTGGAAACACACCATTTAAGTAAATAGCCGAACAGGTGGCAGCTCCTGTGTTCTCACTAGCAAAAAATTACTGATTTACTGATTTTCTCCATGGACTTTGGTGTGGTCTCAACAAAGAGGCAAACATATCCTCAAGTCGATAATAAATGGCAGTTAACAGTGATAACTATAGATGTTACATGAACGGCAGCCTCATGCTTTCTCCTCCCACCAATCTACCCCAACCTATTCCCCACTAGTGGGATATCCAAAGTATTAGCATGCAGGGTGTTTTCAAACTGGTCTGTGCATGCAACGTTTTATAGCATCTTATGTGGGGCTACTTTATATCTGTATTCTCCTGGGTAGTTTCTTTTATCTCAAAGTCATATTTCATAAACCGTTCAAGTGTTATGCATGTAAAATTTGAACATGATAGTAAACGTAAAATGGAGTCGAGTAAAAAGTGCAATATTTCTTTCTGAGATGCACCAGAGCAGAATGAAGAAGCATTTCTGTTGTAAAAGATCATTGATTTTTCCCTTTCTTTCTTTTCCATGAGCCGATCGCTTGAGGGAAAATATGTGTCCCTCTTCCTTTTTCTCTGACTTTATAAGGGCATTTTCCTTTCAAGTGGGTACAATGAAATGAAAACGCTGTAGCACTATAAACCACTGGGCAGCAGTCGAGTCCGAACAGTCTCTCCTTGACTGCACGGGGGGCGGGGGGGGCAAGCAATGGGAGCCATAACCTCACAACCCACAACTGCACACCTCAACAAGCCTCTGTGGTGGTGTTAGAGTGAGAACAATTTAATATGTCTTATGAAGGAGGATGAATGAGTGTGTGTGTGTGTGTGTGGATTAGGAACCTTGAACCTTTACAACTGTCTTTACATTGTTCATTAGGGACGGCATATAAAGTCTTAGATGGACTTTGAATGCTTGGTCACAACATCTATAGGCTTTTACATTAAACTTCATTATACTCATTTAAAGTAGAATTGTATTTCTATAAGTGAAATCCTTTTTGTTGTTTGCTGTGTTAAGTAGCTCAATATCGGGACTGCTATCATTGATCTATAGAGGGTTGGGTCTCTTACTTGTAGGGATATGACCTACAACACTTGATCCACTTGTGAGCCAAGACTCCACAAAGAGGCGATCGTCTCTGCTCATGAGGTTAGACCGTGTGTCAGTGAATAAATGCTCTCACTTCACCAAATGTGTTCACGTAGTGACATTGGAGGGAGGAAAGGGCATGCCTATGGCAGCAACAGAGAGGAAGTTAGTATGTCCCCATGCACAGTTAAGTCGAGCTGTAGCTACACCGGATTTAATTGGACTAATGTTTCTCTGACTCTGCTCCACTCGGTGACAATATGTCCCCCTTTCAGTGTGTCAGTATTAGACATTTTCTGGTTGACCTATTATGTCACAGATGAGAACAACTTTAGCTGGCAGCTACTTGATATGATGCTGAGCACCATTCGCTGTCTTTTTACCATCCATTAACTTCAAACTAGTTAAGTCTTTCATCTGACAGAGCATAGATGCCGTCTTCTTGCAAAATGCACGATGCACTTGGGCGATGTTTTTCTCACAGTAGTCTTCTTCTGTGTACTACCAGCTTTTATTATTTCCAGGTCGAATCCCGCGGGCAGGAACTGTGGAACATGTGCTGAGTGCCGAGGCCATTTTGGGTCTCGTCGAATTTATACAATGCAATGGTAATTGCATTGTCTGTCAGTGTAGTCAGTCTGACTAACATGTATACATAAAGGTCCTATTTTGGTTGTAGAAACACACACATTAAATGAGTATGATCATGATATTGTTAAATAATTGTGTATTGCGTTCATACTCGGATGCATGTGCACGTATAGGTCGACATGAGAGTGTCAGTGACAGTTTAGAAGACAAACTCCTGCAATCCTCAATCAGCCTGTGTGACATTTCAGTGGTTAGAGGACAGCTGATGCATTTCCTCAGATGGCTCGGCTTGTTGTATGTCTCCTCCTCTGTCACTGTGCTGCAGGGATGTAGATGAGCTCTGACAGACGAGGGTTTAGTTTCAGGGGGAAATGGAGGGGAGAGATGGATGGAATGTAAATGTAAATGTAAATGCAAATAAAAATAAATAAATAAATAAATAAAGGTAGCACATTTTTTGTTGAAATCAAACGGGGGAAATATGTAACACACTTTCTCAAATTCTGACATGTTCACTCAACTAAACTGCATTCTCAATTATTATGTTTCGTAAGCAACATATTCTCTCTTGGATTGTGTTTTTCATGAATATTTGCATAGTTTTTGAGGCGAAATGCTCAACAAGAGCAGGGTGGCGTTCAGCAAACAGGACATTCTGAAGTGTTTTTGTCAGTCATCTGGCACACGTTTTTATCCAAAACAACTTATACTAGTTAGTAACATATTTTTGTTACAATGTTAAATGAAATAGTTAACGTTCACAGAAAATGCTCATTAGAAACTACAGTACAGTCAGAGATGTTTATTATAGTTATGGCACAATGAGAAACATCAGGAATAAGAAAATAATACATGCTCGGGCCTAGTTTGTGTTTTTAAAGAATTTCAGAGAGAAGGTGTGATCACAAGAGATGAGTCTCGAGTTTCTTACAGATAAAGAGAGACTGCTCTGTGAGCTTGGGTGATGCTTGGAGTGCCACAAAATTATAGGCTGCTTTTTATGACTGAATCGTTTGCCCTCTGAATAGCAGCTTAATAGTTTGGTTGCAGGGGGCATGTGCTGGATCACTCTTCCCCGCTGCTGTGATACACACAACACTGACCAACAAGTTTATAGAAGTATATACACAATCAGTGGCCAAAAGAGAACCAGGTTAAAATGAAACACCCCTGTTCTGCTGCAGTCTCCACACCCACTCTGAGCTTTTTGTTGAGAGTAAGAAATCTGCCAGACAGAAACATACAAGTGTCTTTTTATGGAATCCATCACAGGTGCATGTTGTGCCTAACTAAATACATAACCGGGAAATGATTATCATCGCCCACGTTCCCTCATTCTGTCAAAGGTGTTTGAGGGAATATGTTTCTTACGAAATTAAATTGACAGTGCAGTTCATTTGCAAAGTATTGTTATTTGCACACATTTTTTGCTGTAATAAAAAACCCAAAACGATATTATGTTAAACTATGAGAGCATGTTTGACTTGAATGTACAGATGTTCATGTCGGCAGGTGTCTGTTGTAATTAATACAGAATATGTATTCAGCGTGTGATGATGATATTTTCTGTCCCAGAGCAGCTCATGGTGCTGACAAGTAATGGTACACATTCTTGCCCTGGAGGCTAAAGGTAGCTGTCCTTGTGCTGCTGACAGATATTCAAACCGACAATCTCACCCCCAGTTCTCAATGAAAATTAGACACCCAGTTATGACTGCACCTCCCCGACCACCTCACCCACACTCCTGATTTTTTTTTTTCTCTCATTGCAAAGTCATACTGACATCTCCACATGAAAACACCACAGATCCCTGTGGCATGATAATCATAATATCATCCGGTCGCGTGTGATGCGTCGTGGTTTGCAAACCCTACCACTGTGTGCATGTTGGAGATTAGAGAGAAGAACATGTGTGAGTATATCTGATTTCTGATCCTTTCAGAATCCGTTGGAATTTCAAGTTTACGTCTCCCTATCTTTTGCCAACAAAGACCTTGTAGTTACAATTTTCAAACCCTCCAGTCACAACAGACATGATCCATTTACCTGGCTGAATCAAAATGAAAATTTGGGTGCCTGCTTTCTGTCAGATGTCTGATCCTGACATATAGCAATGATGTGTTTCAGTCATTCATGTGCATCCCAGTTTGATCCTAGTCCTGATCAGTGGGCAACAATGCTAAAGAAAAAAATAATCCACATGGAACAATTGTGTGTATTTCATTTGACTTTCACAGATCAGACACACAGTAAGTCAACCAATATGGTAATATCAATTGTGTGTGTGTATATATATATATATATATATATATATATATGCACCCTGAAGGTATTTTTTTCAGGTGGGAAACGATCAGAAAAATATAATACAATGTGTATGAAACAAAACCAAATATAAACAAACAAAAAAACTACCCTGGTCTTTCAGAATATGAAATAATTGCTTCCAAATTTAATATTGACACATGCACCAGTGTGTTTTGTAATTGTGAAGAAAATGTACTTCTTACCACCCCTCACTCTTTCCCTCCCTCTCCTCTCCTCTTCGCTGTCAATTCTGCCCCCCCCTCCCCCAACTAAACAATCATCCTCTCTTCTTCTGCTGCCGACTGGTTGCCATGCAGTGGCCTGTCGATCAGTGACCCGGTAACTGTTGCTAGGGGAGGATTGTAATTTTTAGCATTTGTGCTTAAGTCCTCCTCTTATTTATGCTGTCTCTTCACTCTATATTCCTCCTCTACTGGTTTCTCCTTCACCCCTTCTCTGCTCCCCTTAAGCCCATCTCTCTGCTTTTTGCCCCTTCTTATCCTTTGCCTCTTCTCATCTGTCATTCCTTTCCTTCCTCATCTCCTTCAATGTCCTTCACCTCTGGTTTCAATTTGCTCGCTTGCCTCTTTTCGCTGTCACTGACTTAAACATTGTTGGTGTTGTGGTCGGATCCCAGAGGAGAGCCCCGCGCCCTCCACCCCCTTCTTTGATATGGATTCAGTTTGGAACTGTCCACTCACCTTAATAGGGCGTCAGCTCAGGTAGACACATGTGAATGAACACAACTGAGATTTAAAGGTGAATGGAGAAAAAAGGAGAGGGGGACATGGGGAAGCATGGGCTAACAGATACAGTACACTGCAAAATAAAGACAGAAATGAATTAATGGAACAGTGAATAATATGATGTATGAATTCTTCAGATTGTAATAGCAATTCACTAAATGCTCTTAATCCCACCAGTAAGAGCATTCTAGTTGCATTTGTGCCAGACCTTTATTATCTTTATAATAAAATGACTGTAACAGCAGGTGTACCAGACTTTTTTTTGGCATGTCATCTATAGCTTGGGGTTATATGTAGAGGAAGATTGCAGCATGGCTGAAAATGGGCACTGCCTTCAAAGGAACATTGTTTGCATAACTGTGAAATCATGAAAAAAAAGTAATCATTTGTAACCCGGTCAGAACAAGGGCCTTTCTGCATGGAGTTCATCCATCAATCTGAAAATCATCCTGCTGTGCATATTGTCACCCTTTAATCCATGCCCTTTGCTTTTGTCATAATTACTAGACATTGCATCACAATAAAATCTAATTGGTTACACTACGCTGGACACATGACTTTTTGTAAAGGAAGTGTACATAAAATTAGGTTTAAACTCACTATTGACATTTTCCAAAGGGTGACACAGATGTCTACTGCCTGAAGACTCATATGCATTTGTCTGCCTATAGGACGGTACTGGCTCAGGGACTGAGACAGACAACATACACATTACTTGTGTCCTCTAACTAACACACTACTTGTATCAGTAATTCAAACAGTTTGCTCTGTTTTGGAAGACGCTCTGTATTACCAGCAGACTGAATAATCTGTATTATCAGCAGCAGAGTAACATTTAATGTCTTAGTGTGAGTATTTTCCATATTGTAAGAGATGTTATCTTCATTTTATTGAATAGTTTAGAATTAATAATGTTTACTGACTGTCATAGCAGTTTGAGTACAGTATTTTTGTATTTTCTTATGCTTTATGTTCAAAATGCCATTTTAATACCAGTATTAAAAGTAGTTGTAATTACCTGAGGGCAACAGTAGGGGAAGCGTAGCGCTGTTGAGCTACCTGACGCTGCTCTTCACTCCTTTCTCTCAGTGATTAACACCCATGATCTGAGGAAAGTGTGCGTCCGTGCGTCTTTTACTCATTACTCCCCTCTTCAGGTATGAGTCCCTCATAATGAGAGTTGTTGTTTACTTTAGTGTTAGTTTAATGTGTAGACGTTCTCAGGATACTAGTTGTAACGCAGTATGTCCGTGTATTGTGATGTAATGAAGTTAATTACCTGATGAAGTAAACGAGCCACATGAGCTAACCTGTTGCGATGCTAGCTGCACTGCACTCCGTTACTGTTGTGTGTAATGTGAGGCCATTGTGTATATACTGTACTTAAATGATGGATTTACTGAGTGAGTTGGAGTGTTAGCATTGTATGGTTTAAAGTTGCTGTATTTAATCTTTCATTTTATGCATTATTTTATTTGTTTATCTCAAATGAGCCACTTTAATTTACTGAGCTTTACTATCTTTCATTTGTCTTGCCATTCGGAGTTGAAAATACACAATGTTAATACGAAATATGTTATGTTGATGCACATTTTCGCTGGTAATATTTCAACAGAATCTACTGATGCTTGTTTATGTTTGGATTTATGTTTAATATGGAAAAAGGTACATATTGTGATATTGTACTGACATTTATGTTGTATTGATTATGTTTATTATTTCAGTTATTAACACCCATGATCTGAGGAAAGTGTGTGTCTGTGCACCTTTTACTCTTTACACGTTTTTTAAGGAAATGTACTGACTTATTTATAAGGTTTAATTGATAGAACGACTTGCTCAGGTGATAACAAACCTGCTTATGCATCTGTGTTGGAAAAAGCCTTTGTGATCATGATATAAGTGAAGAACAATGCACTTAGAGGCTGTAGAGAGGTCAGGTAAGGGGGGGGAAAGGGGGGGTGGAGGTTACTTAAGGCAAGAGTGAAAGACAAATTGATGAAAAAGGCACCAAGTGAAAGATGAGGAAGAAAAAAGGGGGAAGGGAAAAGCGAACATGTGTTCGGTGAGGATGAAGAGGGTTAGGGCAGGGTCTGTGCATAATTACATTTTCTGTTCTGAGCAGTATTGGAAATCAATAATGTAATTCATAGAAAAGCCATACAAGTGCCTCCCATTGGCATTCACAGACATGAGCCATGCTTACATCCCAATGAATTAAAACAGGACTGGATGGTGGTGGAGTGGTGTATGTCATTGAAACTGAGGCTCAGCCTTTGTTCACCCTGAGCCTTTAAATCTCCCTCCACACTGTTTCACAAAAAAAGCTGGAGACTTTGCCTTCCATCACAACGTGGTCGATATCTGTTTTCAGTTTAAGGCTGAGTCCACACTAACAGATTTTATTTTTATTTCTAATGCAAGTATTTATTAATGAATTACTTCGACACCACTGCAGAGTTTGTCTGGGTCTTTTGGTCCCATTTTAATTTGAAAACTAAGGTTCCATGTTGGAGACTTTTGCAGCATTTTATTATTACCACTACTATCATTTAATTAATCTTTTAGCTTAATTTTATGATTTGAGCCACTTTGTTTATTCCACAGTACTTCTGTTTTTCTTTTTTTTTTTCTTTAGCTTGTACTCTCTGACTTTGTGGATTAATTTTAAGAAAGCCAGCATACAGAAATTGCAGGTTGCCTTTAATGATTATCTGTGGATATTGCTCAAGAAACCTTGGTGCAGCAGTTCATTCTCTAATGCTGGAGTCAACACTTTTCAAGCTTTACTGCAAAATCTGATGCATAAATTCATCTCTTGATTGAATAATTCATTGAATGTCATTGTTATGCAGCTGTCAAAGCCCAGGTTTGGTGCCGTGCGTCATCAGTCATACATGTGGAAACATTGGTGTGGCTCTCTTTTTTTGTAAACTGCTGCATTTTGTAATAAATTATTCCTTTTATTTATGTCTGTTTTCAATAATTTGGACCTTGAGTCTGGCAACAAATTGAACTGAACTGAACTGAACTGAACATGAACACTGGGCATGGCAATGTCGATGTAAACAGGAAGCTGATTGTCTATTCTGCTCACAAGAGAAATAACAATTTTGAAAAGTAATATCAGGGTTTTTTGAAACTGTTGGGCAAGGTGAAACTGAAGGTAACAGAGCTTTTCATTTCACCTGAGAGACAAGTTACAACTATATAAGACAATAAGGAAATGTGGATAATAACTGCATAACCATTTTACCCACCTACCCTGAGTTTTCTAACTAGAACAGACAAAGCAGCATCTGTGTTGTAGGGGCTCAAAATCTCCAGAACAGTGTTTGATTGGTGTAATTCACAGTGTAAAATTGTAGCGTGAATGTTACCTTTCCTGTCAGAAACAGACATTCGGTACAAGAAAATAAACCATTGTTCTTACTTTCCTACATCTGAATGGTAAACGATGCATGACCGGAGTTAACGCTAATGCGTTATCAACAGACATTACTTTCAATATGTACACAAGACACTGCTCTCAACAGAGAGGAATATTGTTTTTTAAATGAACGCATGTTTTGTGTGGATGTCTTGTGTGATGCTCAGCTATCAGGCACACACAAGCACACACACCTC
The DNA here is from genome assembly GCF_019176455.1 of Solea senegalensis. NCBI lineage: Eukaryota > Metazoa > Chordata > Actinopteri > Pleuronectiformes > Soleidae > Solea > Solea senegalensis. The sequence continues at coordinate 12,834,038 of NC_058024.1, read as the reverse complement.
CCTGCAGTCATGTGGTCATAGCTGGTAACTGTGGGGTCAGATGTGAAGTAGCAGTTATACCTGGTGCCACACACCTGGGGAAACTAAGACAATGAAGTTTAGGTTGGAAGAATAAAGTGAACCATTGGGTGACACTTGCTGACATTACAAAACAAAGAATGCTTTCTAATGGATAAATGACAGACTTGGCAGTTGCTCACATGGATTAATATCAGTAAATGGACATTCCTTCAAGAGTGAATAACATTTAAATCCTGATTGGGTTTTATTAATTTATTAAACTTTGGGTCATAATTCCTCAAAGCTGAATAGAAGAACAACTAATGGAACTAATTTAATAGCTAAGAATGAAAAAAAAGTTTAGTACAGTTTTAACACACAATACTTCCAAGTGTACTTCCAAGAGTACTTTCATTTCAAAACAGTTTTTTTTGGGTGTTTTTACATTTCCCTTGAAGTATTTACATTAACATACAAAAAAATATACAAAAAACTATGAATACCTCTCTAGTATGTTGACATAGTGATATGCCCTGCTCAGTTTGTGGTGAAAAGCCTGAAAATATAACTTGTCCCAAGACTGCACAGCTGTGGTTGTTTTCTTGTGTTTTTCAGTTAAGATAACACAGCTGTGTGAATGTGGATGTGGATTTGGGGGTAGTCAGATGCATGTATCGTATTTTTTTGTTTATTAGATGTGTTATGTGGGTGCGTCTGTGCATATGGCAAGTACATCTGTGTGTGTGTGTGCGTTGTGCCTCTGTATGTAATCATACCACCTCTAATCAGCATTAGCACCAGTTTATTGTATGAAACGTTTAATGCACGCCCTCCCCTCCTTGTTTTGTGTTTGTGTCAATGCTGTCTGTTTTGTACATTAGAAAAGGCCCTGCATAAACACAATTATCATGCAAGTATCACACAAGTTCCCAAAATAGACGACTACATTTTTTTTGAGCATTCAGGTAAACTGTTGTGTGAAAAAAAAGCAATGATACACGGAAGTAGGATGTTGCATATGACAATGGTGGTTTAACAGGCTGTTCTGCCTACTGTATTGAGCTTCATTCTCATTCTGCCTGGTTTTGCAAGAGCACATCCACTCTCTCTTTTGTTGTACCGTCAATGTCATCAGCAGAAAAAAACCTCATTGTTCACGCATGGTAAGGACATGTAATAAATACGATAATGTGAATTACTTTTATTCCCTCTGCCGAACACTTCATATGAAGTAGAGTTTTTAAAAAGAGAGAAAATGTCTCTTAGACTTTTGTTGTGTATTGGTTGGAGCATATAAGATGCACCATCCGTGGAAAGTTGGATTGGCCCTTCAGCTGGTGAGAACCCTTCAGTTGTTTTCTCTCAGTCTAATTTGGAGTCTTTTGAAATCACAGAGCACAAGTGGAGTTATTATGGAAGGGGCTGTCAGAAATACTGTCTTCTACTGTAAGGAACCAAAGTGTTCCATTACTGCCTTTTCTTCAGCAGGGATCAAGAAGGTCACTCAGCCTGAAAGTTGAAGTTTTACACTTAAGTCCTGCAGAGGGTTTCTTGATTTTTCCATTTTAATGTGTCACTCCCAAGTGGGAGAGAGATTTCATGTTTTCAGAAGTTATGAGTCTTATGATGTTTACTACAGTATATTATTCACTATCTGACTGATCACACTCCAGGGTAATGAGCTAAATGTTACTGTTACAAACAGGACCTTGATGCTGTACATGTTGTTCAAGGAGCAACAACACTGCACTATGAAACATTAATATTCAAATTGATTCACAAAATCCTCGGGGTGATCTTTTAATATCTGCTGTTTCCTGTATGCTCTGCACAAATCTTGCAAGACTATCAAAGTCATTTGAGACTTGACTGAGATAGTTTTGCTTGGTTATGAGCTGGAGCAGCTAGGCTATAAGTGGAATCCATGGATTTGTCTCAGTTTCTTTGTCCTCTATAGTTTAAAAACACAAGTCTAGTCTACTAGAAACACTTCCACATGCCTCTTCCCATATACTTTTGTGTTGCGATTGGCCGTAGACAGTATGTGTCTTCTGTTGTCAGCAAAACAGCATAATATTAGAGCATGTATGCAAACCAAACTGTAACTTTATTACTCTGAATATCTCTTTCACAACTCATCGAAACATTTAAACAAATCAGAATCTTGTGAATCAGAATCAACTTGGTTCAGGAGAGAAGATTTAATTATTGTCATCCTTTTTCTTCTTCTTTTTTTTTATTTAACATTTAACTCCTTTGGTCTACCGTGATGATGTTTAGCATGGACTAGAGCTCTGCACTACGAGACACACGAGGTGTTTCGGTGACTTTTCAAGACATTTGCGTTCCACTGAGTTGTTCTTTGTTGTTGACCTTTTTTTTTTTTTTTTCTACTGTGAATGTCATTATGAGGCAGCTGGCGTAGTAAGACAGCTAAGCACACGGTTGGCTGTCATCCTGGCCGGCAGATATCCAGGCCGGGCTCAAAAGTGCTGCTGAAGCTCTGCTGCTGTTTATACTAATCCACCTCTCCCCGTGTTTCTTCTCTCCTCCCCCTGCAGCACTGACAGGAAGCCAAGCCGAGTTCCAAGCTCCTGTCCTCAACCCTGACAGAGCAACGGCCGGTGGGGTGCGACTCCGGAGAGCTTCCTCTGAGGAGACCTACTGGGCCTACTCAGGTGTGTGTCTGTGTGTTTGTCTACTCTTTCTCTGTGAGAACCAGTATGAGTCTTTCACTGTGAATACTTCAGCGCATCTTTGCATGCACCATGCTGAGGAACATTTTGAAGTTTTCTAGTAGTAGCAAAATGCTAGTAAGTGAGGTGTCAAGTTTTGTATCTGGAAGAGAGAGAACAAGAACACTGTTAGACGTGCTGAAATCAACTGAAAAGGCTGCCTTCCAAATGTGATTATTTAACAGGTAAAAGGTTATAAATGGTAAGATTCTCTGAACACTTCTGAATGTTGTGAGCTACACACACATCTCACATTCACAAAGAATCTCATCAGTTCCGTTAGAACAGAAGCAATGTCAGTAATTTCTGTGACAGCTATGATACTCGAGAAAATCTGCCACCATGTGTCCATGCTCTTTCATTCCATGGAAGTGAAAAGAACAGAGCCATTTCAGAGTTTGCATCATCAGTAGTAAAAAGAAATAAATCCAGTATATGTGCATTTACTCCGGAAGAGACACGTGTCCACGTGTTTGAACAATGACAAGAGACACAGTAGAGAAGGAATTGGTGGCTTCATGAAAACACTGCATAGCATACGGATAAACTGTTTGGGTTAAACTTTCAGAAGGACTCTGAGAGCATAAGTAACCACTGAAAATACTCATATACAGCATACTGTTTTCACTTGTACTTTATTTAAGGGGACTACAATGTATGTTCTCTGCTGTCCCTATGCATCCTTCACCTTCAGGTTCTCCTGTCTCATTCTCCAAACAGACGATGTGCATTGTACTGTGTCCAACGCAATATAATAACACTTGAGAGAGTCTGACTAAATTACTGTTAATTTGTTTTTTTTTTTCCACTTTGATTTGCCCAAACTGCAGGGAAGTTAGGTTTCACTTTGATAAGGGACGTAGGCTTTTTATGCAAACTCCATACTAACCTGTAGCAGTGTATAATGGACATTTCCAAAGTACAATTCACATCAGTACAACTGAAAAGCATTTCATAATCACTTCGCTGCTGCTATGAGTAACGCTTACTATTTGAAGTGCATACTAATTTAGTGCGGTTGCTATACTTTTGTTTATTGGATCTCTATTAATTGGCTTTCAGTGAAACTCAGCACCACCTGCAACACATTTTCCCCCTACATACAGCGCAAAGTGCATTAGCTTCTCCTTTTGCTCAGAGGCTTTCAGTGTGAAACATCTGCAGGAGTTGCATCCTACTGTACCAGCAGGAGAATGAAAAAACATTAGAGCAGAAGTAACTGCAAGATACTGCTCTTGTTTCATAAAGCCGGGCTTATGGCATAGATTTTATTGGCTTAAACAACACCAAAGACTGGCCTTTACTTAAAATATGCAGTAGATTTTGACAGTTCTGTTTGACAGTAGATTTGGAGTCCGATATTATTATTTTAGCACTTACTGGGGTCTCACAAGTACAGTGTTTGGGCTAGCTGAGTGATTTAAAACAAGCAACGTGAGGGTGTGTGCTTTAGAGTGAAAGCAATTATGTGCCACTGTCACTGCAATATGTTAGCCTTCCTCTTTAGCTTTCTCTTCCGCTCTTGTTTTCCTTCTTCTCTTCCTCATTTCTCCTCGGCTGGTGCTCCTCTGGCCTGGAGGCGTCTCCAGGCCGTTTTTTTTTTTTTCTTCTTTTTTACCAGTGCTTCAGAAGAGAAAAAAGCCACTTCCACTGTCCCTTTAGAGGGTTTAGTTTTTCAGAGAGGCAGCATTAATCTTTCACCACGCAAGCAACGCGAGCCTCAGGCCACAAACGATCTTTTAGTTTATTTATTTCAATATTTCCGCTTGCTTGTCTAACCCTAATTGGTCACCCGGCGTGCCTGCATGAGTGTGAGAGTATGTGGGTACAAAAAAAAAAAAAAAAAAAAAAAAAAAGGGGGAAGGAAGCAATGACAGTTTCACTTAGTGTTGCTGCTGCTGATGATAAGACCTACCGATGCTCCCCTGCTGTCCCCACGCTCTTGTTTGGTCGCAGCTCTTACATAAGACACTGATGTAACAGTGGGCAGGATCCCGGCAAGAGAGGAAAACAATGGAGAATGCAGAAGACTGAAATACTAGTGGATATTTTATTTTTTCATGTTGAAGTAAGAACCAAAGAAAGTCAATGAAAAATGCAGTTTTAATAAAACCTGGGACTTACTGGCCAAACTCTGAACAGTATGCTGAGGGAAAAAAAAAAAAAAAAGTTTTAGCAGGGAATCCTCACTTTAGCCTTATCTCACTAGTCAAAAATAATCTGTATTGACCTACCAACCAGAAAACAACCAGTGGGATTGGTTAACTAGTTGATTGATAGGAAATTAATGAGTTCATAGGAAACTATGAGTTCAACATTGTGTGTGGATTTGTTTTTTGGGTGTCTTGACTCAATCTAGGGTCTGGGGACTCCAGGTTAGGTCAAAACTCTAGGTTTAGAAACTCGACAACACAGTTACACCTACTGCTGTCAAAAATAATATATTACATATTACATAACAAAGGACTCTGGAAATGAGTCAGTTACACTATACATATGACAATCATCCTTTTATGTAACTTACTGTACAATACAGGTGACTGCTACAAGCTTACAATATGTCGCGATAAAGTCTTTTTTAAAGGCACAGCATGTACAATTTATTGATTGATTTGTGAAGTGTCACGTTACAGCTGGATGTCCTTCACCTCACTCTAAACATGGTGGTCCAACATGTTTTGTGCTATTATTGAGATATTAGAGAGAAAAAAAGAGAAACATATTTCACAATTAAAACTAATTTATTACATTCAAACTATTTTACATTGCTGTACATGACAATCCTTTCCATTATAGTGGATTTTCAGGGGTATCATCTTCTCTAACACACACACACACACACACACTTTTCTCTCTTCTTTCCCTTTGAGTTCTCTCTCCTCTGATTCTCCTCTCCAAAGTTTCCTAAACTTCTGCCTGTCCTAATTAGCTTGTTCTAATCGTGTCCTCCAGAGATCTGACAAACTCTAATCGAGACCTCGGTGGACTACGGCTGTTCTGCCCTCTGCCTGATCAGAATGGCAGATTAAAACAAGGCACAGTGCTGACAAATCAAGTGTTATCTGGGAGTGGCCCTACGCAGGGACAAAGAGACAGAAAAAGACAAATTTCCACGCAGTGAGTCTATCACTGCTGCAGAATGGCAATTCTATAATGTACTGTTCCTGTGCCTCGTTCCAAGAAGCAATGTGAGATATTTTTAGTTTTCCTGAACATTATTACACGGTAATACATATAAATAAGGAGTGTGAATGTGCTGTGAAATGGCAGCATGTATAAATTACCATGATGAATACTATTCAAGGTTAAATCAGTGACTGTACCATTAGGTGATTTATTAGAAGGAACAATATTCAGTTTATCTTTACAGAAAAGGAGGATTCAGCAGTTTAAACAAGATAACACTTTATATTAAGGAACGCTTTTCCCCCCATTTGCTGGCAATGTAATAGCATAAATAGTATGGGCCTATTTTTATCAGCCATTATAAAGCACTTATTAATGCTATATTCTTAATGCTGTGTGAAGATCAGGACACAATAGTAAAGATTATCTGTGTAAGTTAATAAGTGCCAACTATGATGATTTTGAAGAAAAGAAACTCCTTTAGAACAACTGTGCAGTTATCTGAACATGATAAACATGGTTTTGTTCTATTACTTTAGATTAGGACATATTTATTTAGGGAAGGACGAGTCTTAATGTGTTCCTTAGTTACCTAAGATTGTATTATGCACAACACCTTCTGTAACTACCATTAATAAGCAGTGATTTGAATGTTATTGAGGGACAACTAATTGTGCTTGTGAAATTTAACCATGCATAATTAATTGAAGTGATTTAAAGTTCCTAATTTAGAGTTCATACTGTAAATCCATTATACTGTACTCCTATCAATTAGCAGTTAATCACTGAAAATTAAACCAATATTTCAAAAATAAGGTTCATGGCATGATTTCCTAGTAATTGCTTCAGTGATGGCAATAAATATCATATTTAAGAGCTGAAAACAAAAGCAGCTAGTTGAAGTTAATGCGGTTCATGTCAATAGCAATATAACAAAAGTCTAATATATATCCACATATCTATTGATTGTACACAGGTATCATTTTAAATGGTTGACTCCAGATTTGTGAAATGCATCTCCAAAAAAAAACAAGTATTAAACGCCATGAAGTCGTTGTTTTACAGCTAATCACACACATTCCTTATTCATATTCAAATGTTCTTACACAGCAATTATAAGACTAATGATGATTTATTGGTGTGCCATTAATTCTGTCATCCACTAAAGTGATTCCGCAAACAAGTGGCATGTAATCAGATGAATAAAAATAAAAAGATTATTATGTGACTATAACTTTAATCATGTCAACTGCAAGCAATGAGGCTGACTCACACTTTAACTGCTCCCATTAACCTCATTGAAGCTTCACTGGCCAAGCTGTTTTCTTAAGACATGTTATATAAACCGCATAATACACTAAACGTCACCATTATATGTTTCTCATTTTAATTCCAAGTACACTTTTAGGAGGCTGTCTGTTGTAATGAGCTCACTTTGCTACTCTCAGGCCAGTTCCTGTTTTCAAAACATTTATTTTTGTCCGTCCATTTAATGACCCACATGCCGACTTTCTCACACTGGCCATGCACACAACACACACAGTCTTGATTGGAAATTAATTTTCAGACGTGCACAATGTCAGCGGGAGCAACAAAACTAATTTGCATGCTCCTTGCCGAGCTCATTTACCATTCACCGCCAGCCACCATCACAGAGCTCTCAGGCCTTTGTGCTGCAGCAGCCTTGAAGTAGGTAAATGAAGATAGAATTTGAGGATATGTCGTACAGCCATGTTACTCATGAGGTAAAGCTATTTTATTAGCCTGATGGTAAGTGAGGTTGTTTTTCCTTTTTTTTGCCCTCTAATGCGAGGCTTTAAAAGCAAAACTAACATCATCTCAAGCACATGTGACTACCAGATAGAGATATAGATGAAAGACTGTAAAGGTGTTTATCAATAATTAAAAAAAAGCAGCAGAGGCACACAATAATACAAATACAATCTACAGCTGCTTAAGTCTACGATATTTTGGGGCTGTGTTTACCCTTTAACTTGCCTTTATACAACATTTTCTGACAACTCTCTGATAGCTAACCACCACTGAGAAATCAGGGATGTTACATCATGGCACACTGGATTTGTCGATACTGTCTCTATCAGTTTTAATGTGGTATTTTCTCACCAGAGAGTTTGAAATCCTTTTGTTCAGATTTACTCAAGTGACGCAAACATACCAAACGGGGCAGCAGTAGAGCAGCAGAGCTCCTATGTTTGTCGTGAGTTAAGAAAGTCTATTTTCTCTGCGGATGGAGGAGATTGAGCAGTTTACAAACTTCAGTTTCCATTCAGAAAAGCCCGTCTCACTGTGAAAGAAAAGCAGGGAACAGCACGCAGCTGCCCGCTTCACCTCACCTGCTGCACCACCTCTGACAGGGCAGGGGTCAGGTTCACGTTGAACGGGATGGCTGTGGTGCTGATTTCATGCACAGGTCATGGACTTGGGGATCAGTAGTGGACATTGTTTTGAATTGCCTTCTAGAAATGACTTTCATAAATCAGCAGCAGGAGACACATTTCTCTTAGTGCCCTCGGTACAGTTGGCACATTCCTATAGATACAAACATCTTGTCCAGTAATTTTGTTTTCCTGATTAGTTCTCTATTGATGCAAAATGTTTGCGTAAACGCCTGCATCTTAAATTTACACGCTAACTTGGAAGCTATACAGAGTGTTTAGCGGGAATACAATCAGCAGCAGTTGGTCAAAAGTAGCTCAGGTTTACCTGCTATGAGAGCCACATTTGTCCTGGTGAAAAAGAAACGAGCTACAACTTACACCCAGCGGAGGATTGTGATGTTCTCCTTTGACGGTGGATGAGAGGACACGCAGCAGAATTTACAAATAAGCTGTGCTGTTTTTTTCTTTTTTCTATTTCCCTATATTCACAACAAAACACTGTACACACTATCCCTGCCACTCTCTCTTTTGACACTCACAGACAAAAACTGCAGAAGGGAGCATGGAGTCAACAAAAGCACATTGCTTTGCTGTATATGCCATTTTTTTTCTGGAAGGAGTAAGCAATTTGAAAAGAGAAGATATGAAACAAAATGGGACAATATGATGACATGAATCACTGTTTTATCTGTGAGATTTGGCAGCTATTAAAAGTAAAAACGAAAGCATTCCGAGCTGTCACTTCTGTCTAAAGTTCCGCCGTGTTTTATCTCGACCTTTTCATGTCACTGTTGGTGCTGTTGCCGTTTTACACTTCAGAGGAGAAGAAATACTTTTCTCAGCTAGGGCTCAAACTGGTAACACCTACAGCTACACCTGCAGCAACATACTTCCCTGTATTTGTATTATTGTGATGTTTTATGCTCTGTATCAAAAAAAAAGACTAACCCCAGTTTTACCTGGAAATATAGTTTTCTGTCTTACCACTAGATGACTCGGCTCATTCCTCTGAAGTGTCACTAAATCCTCATCAGCGGGATTTATTAAAATGACATATTCAAAGTTGTAAACTGCATGAGATCAGTGATATGGGGACAGGAATTGATAGATAGATGGATAGATAGACGGATAGCCCATTATTTTAAGCTTCTATCAGTCAACTCTATCATTTATTGTTTCTGCGTTTTAGCTGTCTCTGCTTTAATGTATGTCACATTGTTAATGTTTTTTTCTGATAGTGTTTTAAGCATTTGGCTGAAATGAGGAAATCGTGTTTACAGATATTTACTCGTGAGCACCTTATTAGGAGAAAAAGATTTTTTTTTGTCATAGTTGTCGACATCTGTTCCACAAAAACTTGGAAACTATCTGCGCCACCTGAATATACAACCACCAACTCCTTCTTGCTTTTTTTAGAACTAAGTCACTTCATAAATGTTAATATGACATGTGTGATTTGTGAAAACATTCACAAAGCACTGGACACACTTTTATGGTCCAAACTTTTGATTTGTGTATGCAAATCTTCCCTGTTCCTATATGACAGTGCCCTCAACAAGGGATAAACATCCATCAAGTTCTTAGGATAATAGAATGACATGTTCATGTTTGAGCGTCCGCATACTTTGGTTGTGTATTTTATAGTATGTGTCAATCATATTCATTGCCTTTGTTTCTCCATACAGTGTCTAAAGCAGATATGAAATGCATGTAGTTCCCCGAGTGTCTGCATGATGAGGACACAGAGGACAAAGAAAGCTCCTCTCAATCAACCTTGTCACTTCCGTATTGCTGCTGCCATCTCATAAATGCCTATAGGTGCATATGTGTGCACACAGCCCTGTGTTTGTCTGCATGTGTGTGGCGATCAAATGAAGGGCAGCAAAAAATTGAGCTGTCCGTCCGTGTGTGTGAGGTGTGAGGGGTGATGCATTATGGGAGTACTCCCCTTGATTGCGTCAGTGGCTGTGTGTCTAATCCAAGATCAGACCGACTCACTCGCTGAGGAAAACGCATCAGATTCAATGCCCTCACAGCTTTCATAATATGTCCACACCTCTCAAGTAGTCCTTGAGTAGCCTTGGCATCTATTGAGGACTCGGGAGGATAATATCCATCACGTCTATATTTTAGGTAAGGTGGCTCTGCAACCGAGAACCACCTAAAAATAGGTCTGTCATTCTGCCACTGACATAAGCATTTCAAAAACAAACAAAAAAAGCTACGACAACCTTTATTTAGAGTCTTCCTACTAAGAGCCACAGAGACATTTGGCACATTATGATACATATGTGGATAATGTTTGGCACTAAACAGGTCTGAGACAACTTTTCTTTTTCCTACTTTCATCACAGCCAATTCAGTATAATTAACATGGTGCTTTACATGGCAATGTGAGAATGGATGGTTGTTTATCTATGTGGCCCTGTGATGGACTGACGACCTGTCCAGGGCTTACTCCACCATTCACCCTATGCCAGCTGGGATTGCCCCCATGGGAGCTTACATAGGAATCTGTAAGCATTGAGTAATACAAACATTTACAAATATTGGTAATTTAGTTACTGTAATTTCATATGTAAACCCTTTTTTTGTCCGAGAGAAGTTCTCCACAGTGATCTTTAGTGCAGCTTTCATGCTCTAGCTGGTCTGGGAACAGTTGGCACCTCAGGTATTGACACTACTAAAAATAGGTCTGCTAGCATCAATATGTCTGTAAACAGACTCCACATGTAAACGCATGATGTTTAGACCAAAGGCCCCTCCAGTTTGTGTTTCTAGCTTGACCAATCACGTTTGAGCTGGCTTTGGCTGCCTGCAGATAGTCAGTGTGTGGAAAGCAAAAGAGGTGAACTACATAGAAATGAATCAGCTGTTGGCTTTTTTAATTTGCCTGCATTCATGTGGTAGATCTGCAATTTCATTGTATTCAATTGTGTTTTACACTTGAGTAACAGTATGTTATCATATATTGGGATCAACATGCTGTGGGATTAATATTACACCATGACAAACAAATAAACAACACAAGCACAAGAGTAGCGTTTAATAAACACTGAAGCTGTTCTCTAACGGCAGCTATATATTGTATATATCTATGTATACATTTTTTTTTTATATATATATATGTATATATATATAGATATATCTATATATATCTATATATATATAAAGGATAAGAAAATAACCCCAACCCTGGTAGGAAAAGTTGCTGGTAAAAACAAGTTGTATATCACTAAACCACAACTGTATTCTAATGTCTCATGTTGCTTTTTTGTACTCTCTGTGTGCTGAGTACGTAATAGAGAAATCTGAACTCTTGAATGAGATACCTGCAGTGGAGGCTCTTAACCACTGACAGTTAACCCCCAGAGGTTATTTCCTAAGCATACAAAATAGCAGATGGGTTCCAAAATTGACATCAGTATAACTGATTAAAAAGATCTCAGTCCATTCAATAGATAACTCTATCCTTATTCCAATATTTAAAGGGATAGTTAGTGAGAGCTTGTGTTTGGCACTCATACACTTCCATGGAAACAGCGGTGTATTTTATAATACAGCAGCTTTGAGTAGTAAAAATATATATATCATCTGATTATGTGCTCACATGCTGGAAACCACAAATACTGAAACTTTGCATTTGACAATACAAACATATTTACATAAATGTGTAGGTGATGCTGGCCCCTGTTTTATTGTATATCAAATTGAAACCAAATGTTGTGGGAATGATATTTCTCACCCTATGGGACAGATGAACAGGACAGTAAATCACTATTAACTCTAACAGAAACTAGAATGTTTGTGTGTGTCCTTTAGATTTGTGGTGGCAGACACCGAAACTGCAATTTCAGTAACAGATCATTTTATGCAAGAAAAGTAAAATAGATTTAATTAAGTAATAAACCGAAGAGAATGCATTACCCTCAGCTGCAAGTATTCAAGGACATCGGTTATTGCGTGAGCTCATAAGAAACTCCAGAGGTACATGAGGGGAAAAGCAAGTTCTGCTTCGGGAGTTTGGGGAGCTGGGAAATCAATACATAAAAAAGGAGATAAATGAAATATTGTAAAACATTGTATTTTTAGTGGCGCACCCATGGAAAGTCATTAGCTGCTACAATAAAGGCTTTAAAAGTTATGTCAGGAGATAAGAATTCCATAATTTTCTAAGAGTAAAGCTTTACACTGACACTGAAAAACTTGCTGCTCTTCAGCAGGGATTTTCTTTGTGTAATGGCACATTACTTTTGACAGTAATGTCCCGTAATGCACTATTTTGTGTGTTGTGGGGTGTCCTCTGTGCCTGCAGGCATCTCCACAAGTCTGCCAACTGACTTACTGTGTGTTCTGTGTGAATTAGTTTGACAATGGTTGTTGTTTTCTTTAATGGGAAATATAATTCTCCTGTGATGGATCCAGCGATATGAATGGAAATTAAGAGCAGAAATTCGCAGCTGAGAGGGAGAGAAAGACAGGGAAAGGGATGGGCGATACAAAATGGAGATGAACTGATAAATCTGACAGATGTCTGGAAAATGGAGCTAATGTCAATGGAGATAAAGACAAGGCGGCATATTAAGATATGTGTGATCAGATGAGAGATGGAGAGAATGGAAACTTATCATCCGGAGACTGTCATCATAAAATATTCACACGACAAAGAGTGTGTTCGGAGTGAGATCTGCAATTTCATTGTATTTAATTGTGTTTAACACTTGAGTAACAGTATGTTATCATATATTGGGATCAACATGCTGTGGGATTAATATTACACCATGACAAACAAATAAACAACACAAGCACAAGAGTAGCGTTTAATAAACACTGAAGCTGTTCTCTAACAGCAGCTATATACTGTATATATCTATGTATACATTTATACATATATATATATATATATATATATATATATATATATGATATATTCAGAGGTGATGATATAACTCAGTTAATATGAAACCCTCAGTTCCTGCTGTTCTCCAGACACTTTTAGGTGTACCTTAATTTTCACTTTAAATTTGTAGAAAAATGACTCACACGCAGGTGCCAGTTAAATAATTAGTATGATAATCACAGTGAATATTCACATTCTATAACTTCTTTGGGAAAGCTGGCCTTTAACTGCTGCCACTGATATGTTATGCCAATGGTTGAACCATGGATGTGTTTGTGCATGGAATCTTACCTCTCCTAATTGTCATTTTCTCTGGGCCCCACCCTTAGTCTCGTCTTTGTTCCCCTCCATGTGTGCTAAAAAATTCACTGGCAGCTTGCCACAGTGAAACATTAGGTGAGAACATGGGGAAGGAAGGCTGGCAGGGGGTGAACACCAATGAGACAACGTGAAAATAAGAATGAAAGGGGTGAGGAAACACAGGCGACAAGTGAGGATCTTTTAATTGATTTCTAGCACTTGATTGTGACAACTGACTTCTGACTCTGGTCTACATTTATTTATATTGTGTTGTTTTTTTTTAAACTCATTATGAAAGTACAAGTCTAAACTTAAGTAATGTCTGATGACCCTGTTTAATCTAAGTGGATTAAAGTGGGCCAAAATTGGACCAAAGTGATGTGCAAACAGAGGGTGTTATTTTATTTTTGGGCTACAGCAGCCAGTTTTGTGTTCTATTTTTATGCGTCTGTGCAGGTGACAGTCGTGGCAAAAGACGTTTCGTTTCTGGCTTGTCTGTCCAATCTTTTTGTACAATTCTTGTGAATCTCAAGAACAACATTATCTTGTATATAAGGATATTCCAGGAACAGCTTCTCATAGTCCTCTCACATTTAGTTCACTTTGGACTAAAGGAGGAACAGAAATGGGTACATTTGTAGTACACCAATTTATTTGGATTACGATTATGAACACGGAATGCAATTCTCAAGTTGTGCAGTCAGTACTCGAGTTGTGAGGTAGTGTACTTTGGAATCTGGAATGTTTATTTTTGTTATAAAGGTTGATCAATTAAAGTGTTTTGCTTCTCCATTAAAATGTTTTGTCACTTTAATTGAGGTTTATCAGTGCTCCGCGTCCTTTTTCCTATCCTTGTCTTTCAGCTCTCGGATGAGTGTGCATGTGCGTTTTAATAAGTATGCCATGACAGTGCCTATCCCAGTCTGCAGCTGTAATGGAATGATCCAGCCCTGCTGACAGCACATCCCGCTAAAATGGGGGTCCTGTGCACATCTGCCACTGTAGCACCGCCACATAATTGTTCAATTTACTGTACAGCCAATATCCCTGTGCTGTAATTGAATATGACTTTGTCCTGTTTGAGTAATCTCTTTGCTTCATGCCACGACCCCTCACTAGAGAGAGAAAGGGAGGGAGGGGGAGAGAGAGGTGAGTAAAAGGCGTCTTGTGTCGATAAAGCTTGTAGGTCACATTGAGCAGCCGGGCTTCTGGCTATGAGATCATTGCTTGATGACATGACTACCGGAGAGACTTAGAGAGGGATAGAGAGAGGGTTTATTACAACAAGGGTGACACGGATCATAAGCTAGATGACATAAAAGTTATATTATTTGTTACTTTACAGAAGGTAAAGCAGTTGTCGCAACAGACTACTAAAAGCATTAAGAGATTAAGAGAGAGGGCATTGAAAATATAAATAAAAAGTGATATTCGTAAAAATTGTAGCTTTAAATAAAGTGGACACCTAAAGGACAAAATGATAATAAAAGAACACCAACAAAGCAAACGTTCTTTTTCTCTATCAGACAGTCCCAAATCATTACCTCTCCCAATTAACAGGACATGACTGTGAAAGGTTGAGAAAAACAAATGAAAATTGAGTCAGACCAGTATGCATCAATATTCACTGATTGAGAACAATATGGCCCAAACCAAATCATGTCCACATAATCTAAACACAGCAGTGTACATTGATTTATGTTTGTTCACTTTGGCGCAGAGCAACAAGCTGTAAACATTATGTTGACAAATCACTCGAAAGTGCGTATATTTTTTGGCATTGTTTTTTTTATTGAGAGGAACGATTGCAAGGTGAAACTGGGAGAGAGGAGAAGACGAGCAGCAAATGGCCTCAGTAGATAAGGCATTTGCTGTACACCCATCACTTTCTAAAGTTGACGTCTGTTTACACACTATTCAGACACAGCGGGATATTATATTATCATTTATCTTTGGCCACCTGAGAATGGAAGTCTCAAATTCACTCTACTGTTCACTCTTTTTTTTTTTTCCTACTTTAACAGCTATTGCCCAGGACTCAGCCACACTGAGCGCAGCACATTCACCTTTCTTAACGCCTTGCTTTTCATTTAGGCTACATCCGTATAGTATAAAGTTTCCATTTAAAAACTGTATTTCCATATAAAAAAATTGTTTTAGCTCAAATCACGTGACCATTCAGGCCTTGGAGCAAACCCAGTCCAAAAGAGGGATTTCCTGCATGGAGTTTGCTATTCTCCCTGTGTGTGAATGGGTTTACACCTGGTTCTCCCATTTCCTCCCACAGTCCAAAAACATGCCGAGGTGAAGTGAATACTCAAATGCCCCTCTTCTCAATTCTGGGTGTGAATGTGAGAGTGAATGGTTGTTTGTTGAGTTTTCAAACGCTGGGCTAATGTGGACGACAGGTGTATCCAGAGCAAAATGAATGCATTTTAAAACAAAAATGGGGCAGTAAGGATGGAGCCTTAGGCAGGAGGCACCCAAGTTATCCGATTAGAGAAGCTACACTGCCAACATTTTTATTGAGAATAGCTCCTCTTCTTCTTTCTTTTTTTTTTTTTCATTCACAGTAAAACTATCTTCCAGCCGTTATGTGTATATTTGTCGCAAATGTCACAGTCACAACACTTTGTAACAGTTTATGAGTAAAAGCATTGTGGTGTTTCATCCATTCACTTTTTTCCTTCGGTTCTGATTTTAGATCCACAACTTCATACTCAAGAGACTTGGTGTTTAGCTTTGTAAAGAGGCATTAAAAGTATAATATTCATGACAATTTTCACATGCAAATCCTATGTATGGTAAACACAGCAGCAACTCAGCAGCAGACAAGTTCCCTGTGTGAACGGCTGCGGTGAACGAGATGCAGCAGCTCTGCGGTGCAGCAATTATGCATTCAGTGTGAACGAGGTGTAGGTTTTGGTCTTTTTTACCTTTTTTATAGTTTTTGCCTTTTCTTTAATTTATATTTTATTTTAATGATAGCTACTGCTCTTCAGGATTTACTAAACATGTATATGCCTCCGTGAAGGTGACAGTGAGTGCTGGCTGCATTGTGTTTGTCCAGTTGTTTGTACTCACATAAATATCAGTTTATTGTGGACAGAATGATTGTTTAATTTCCCTGGTGGAGTTTGTCATTTTCAAGTCAATGTCAATCCATGTGCAAAAGAAAGAAGACACAGCACCACATTGATATCTTACAGTAGGTCAGTAAACCCAAATACTGAAAACTGTTCATCAGTGAAGGCAGACAATCAGTGAGTGGTAATTATAATTTTGTGTTGATTATTGGAAGATGCATTCTCCTGCACCCGTTGTCATTTGAAATCATGTGACACAAAAATAATGTCTTTTTATTCCTAAGTGAAGTTGTGTCCCAGAACTCACTGTGGTCCACTTGCTCATGTTCCAGACAGACGTTGGACATACTTGTGTTGAAGCTATATAAATGTGGAGGTTGTCATGTGTCAGTGGGAAATACTCATACCTACAATGAGTTTGTGTGTGTGTACGTGTTGCATCAGGCCGGTGAAAAGGTCGTAGGCGGTGCTGGAGTTGGACTCTATGTGAGGAAGGTGTGATCTGGTGGAAATTCTGTCTGCTAATTTGATTCTCACAGCTAAAGTTGCCAGAATTTTACTATCAATAAATCATTAGCACATTAATTTTCAGGCATTAGCATAATTAGTGTGAACAAATGAGGCCACTAATGTGTCGGCTCTCTATACTGCTGCATCTTACCCTGGCTGTAATTTGGTGAGTGTTCTTGTCTGTCCAACATCATGTTGATGATCAGGGATGGATTGTGTCCATGCAGCAAATGGTGCTACATTAAAAACAAACATGATGTCCTTGTGGTTATCTGGCAGTGACAAATGCTGTGGAGATACTGAATAGAAAGCATTATTATTTATAGTGGAGCAGCAGTATTAGTTAGTATTAGTTCATAGCATTTTTTTTTTCTTCAAAATTTCATGTGTTTGTATGGCAGCAACAAAAGTCATGAGGTCATCAGAAATCTGCTCATTGCCAGAAATGAGAAGACTAAGTAATACAAACGCTCATTGATCAAAGTATATGTCTAAGGAAGGGACTTAAAATAAATGAATAAGTCTGCTGATCTGCTCTCCTTGGGGGAGGATCATCAGCAAAGGTCCAAGCTGGTGTGTGGTGTCAGAAAATAAAAAGGAGATTGTGTGTAATCTCATTACTAATTTGTTTGGTGTGAAGGCACCACAGTGGCCCTGCTGAGGTGACGGTTGACAGATCCTTTGTTGTCTCAAGATCCAGTCGCCTGCCCAGGATTGGACAGCTATGCTGCTCTTGAGAAGATTCAAATGCCCAAGATAACCAATCTCAAGCATGGGAAGACACGTCCTTCTTTGCATACAGGTATCACAACAGTGGATCACATGCACAGGGATGGCAGAGGTGGCAGCCATTTTATTAGGAACACTTGCTCGCCTGCTTAATGCAAAATATCTAATCAGCCAATTGCCTGGCTGCAACTCATGGATTAAGGCATGTAGACATGATCAAGACAACCAAACATCAGAGGGTGTCAGATAGGTTATTTGAAGGACTTTGAACATTGTTGTTGTTGTGAGATGTGAAACTTCTAAACTCCTTGCATTTTCATGCACAAACATCTCTAGGATATACAGGAATGTTTTTCAGGGCCTTTTTGATGTCAAATGAACATGCTATGGGTAAATGGATAGACGGGCAAGGGTAACTTAAATACTAATTCGTTGCAATCAAGAACAACATGTGGAATCTGGAAAGGGATGGTCTACAGCACAAGATCACACGCACTTCTTTTTTAGGTGTACCCAATTTAGCGGGTGTTGAGGTTCAAACACTTGCATCAGGCCTACTGTGGCTCTGGATGAGGGTCAAGTTCAGCCAGTCAGATAATGCCCGCCTCTCTAACAACCCCCCTCTCCCAGCTCCTCCCTGCTGCGAGCAGAAAATAATGTATTAGCTGAAAAGCCTGCCGTTTCTGATTATGGTTTATTTAGAGCAAGCGCTGTGTGCTGTGGGACCATTCTTCATCACTAGCGCTGATAATATCCAGCCACCACACACAGTGATTCACTTGAGGGACCGTGTGTGTGTGTGTGTGTGTGTGTGTCATACTTTATCTAATGCCTCCCTGCACAGCGCTGCATGTGTGCATGTCGGCCTGAGAAGATCCAGCGCTCTGGTGTATTGGGAACGAGCGTCACTCTCTGCCGTTTGTGAATTAATTTTCTATGAGCTGAGAGTTGCATTTGAACTTAATAGGGACTTAGATGTACACTTCTCCTCCCCGTCTCTTTTTATTCCACATTCGTAATGCGGCACATCACTAACAACACTGTGTGTGTGTGTGTGTGTGTGTGTGTGTGTGTGTGTGTGTGTGTGTGTGTGTGTGTGTGTGTGTGTGTCTGTGTGTCTGTGTGTGTGTCTGTGTGTGTGTGTGTGTGCTTATTTCTTTCTCTCTTGACTAATAGTAAGTCAGGCTATGCCCTAGGCCTCTTGTCTCATCCATCCAAGTATGCCAGTCTATGTATGTGTGTGTGCGTGTGTGTGAGTTGGAGAAAGAGAGATGACAGGCCGAGGCAGGCCGCTCTGTCTCATTTATCTGCTGTTGACGTTGACTGTGATTTCCTCTGTTGAGGGGGAGCAATGCCCCTGCTTAGTAATTATGCCTGAAATATTAAAAAGACTCCATCAAACATAAATTATTAATTCATTTGGCCAACATCCTCTCGGCTAAAGATTTCCAAGACTCATCATTCATCATCCGACGAAGCAGCGACAACATTGTAGACGTGAAGGGCAGGGTGTTATAACCATGTAAACACAGCGTGTGTGCGTGCAGAGAGGAAGTGAGACGCTGTATGTGTCTTTTTTGGGGACAATTTTTGAGTGACTCTTGGATATATTTGCAGATTTTTCTTTTTGACCTTGACAGTACGTCTAAAAATCGTTCACCTACGATGTATTTTTGGATCAGTCGTGCAATTGTCAAAGCAGATTTTTAAAGTCTTAGCGTAACCGTTTGAAATATTATACTCTGAATGTTGTGTCCTTCCAAACTCAATTTATTGACATCTTTTTTTCTGTGTGTGCGTGTGTGTGTACATAGACCTTTTCTGGCATATCAGGAACAGTATGGAGACTAAAACTTAATCCTAGTTAATAGTGGTTGGGTCAGTGTTAGGGTAATATTTTTACACACATTATTTATTCCAATTTTCATGTCTGCTAGTCCACTGTGGTCCATGCAGACCCTTATAGTAGCATGAATGGAACTACACATATGTCTGCATGACACCTCAGGCAGGCCTTGAATCTGCAGGTCTATTTATGGCCCAATTCATCTAGCTGACAATCATGGGGGTGTTTCTAGATTAAGTCTGAACTATAGAGATTATTTAGCCAAATGATTGTGTTGTGTGACGGGTTAACACTAGTGTTTTTTACGTGACCGGTGTGATTTGATGTTTATTGGGGAGAGTGAGATCCAGTGGTGTATGGAGAGGAAAGGGACTGTGTGATTGAGCAGGAAGCCATGATAACAAGTTCCTGGCAGATATCAAGTCCCTGGAATCCTCAGTGAATAACACTTTACATTACACTGCAGTAGCAGCATGGTAATTGTATGGTAATATTTTTTTTACAGAGAGTTATTTCTAATTTTTTCTTATTACTAATTTCTAATTAACAATAATAATATAGGTAGTAGCATGGTAATGATAATTACTATAGGCTATCATCAGTTTAATAATGTTACAGGACAATGTTTGTGAATCAAAATTGATAATTACCAGTTGAAAGTTGAAATTCATCCTCCCCATCTATATATCTATATATCTATATCTATATATCTATATCTATAGATATAGATATAGATATATATCTATATAGATATACAGGAAGCATAGTGCTCTTTCACACACAGTTGTTCAATGATGGCACTCTACATCGCTCCCAGAGAGGCACATATGTAAATTATTGATTATATTTGTCACCTCTAATAATTGTCCTAACGTAACCTAAATACATTTTGTATTGAACATGACAGTAATGGTGGCTACAAGAGAGTGTATGTCGGAGTGTGTGTATGTGTGTGTGTTGGGCACACACCTTGATGTTCTCACGTGCGTCCGTGTATAGAGCATTCTCCATGTATCTTTATTAGCTGGGACATATGACAGAGATCACCCGAGGTCTGAAACTACATTTCCCTCACAGCGGCTGAATTGTGTTGTAGCAGAGCCACTTAGTCACTGTTGTTCATGTTTTACAAGGCCTTGATGACAGAGGACAGGTTGTAGTGTATGCATGGAAATGGGAAATGCTCTTGTACACGGAAAAAGGCACCGACATTTACTGTTAGGACTCTCCGAGGCAGGAGCAGACACAGTGTTTCTAACACAAAGGAGTGTGTGTCCTTATGCTTCACCGATTGTGGAATCTGTATAATAGAGTATTATTTTAGATTCACTTTTTTAATAAATTGCTCATTATAATTCACAACGCCAGATCCCCATGTGGAGGATAGAGAGCGGAAGAAGATGAGTGAGTGAGTGAGTGATAGATAATTATGTTACTGACTTGATGAAATGGTGTGTTGAATTTTGTTGCAATAAGGGGTGAGATGTTCCTTTATTGCTGAGATAAGATAAGATAAGATGAGATAAGAAGTACTTTAATTGATCCTATAACTGACACAGCAGCAGATATGGTTGAAATAGAAAAAAAAAGTCCAAACTATAGGGTAAATAAGCTTAAGAGAAACAAAGGCAAAAGAAAAGAAAAAAGAACAAACAGCGAGAACAAATCATTTAAGAAGAATAGCAGAGCACAAATGAATGACTCTAATCATCCATGTTCACAACTCGGTCTGATGGAGAAAAAAAAAATAGATGTTTGATGAAATCCTCACAGTGGTGAATGAGCCTCAGTGCATTTCGTTGTGTGTGGTCAGTTGATTCGAGTCACAGCCACAGGTCACCCCTCTCCATAATGTGTGCTTGAGTCAGAATACGGTTGTCATTCTTTGTCAGAATCCCAACAGATACAAAGAAAGAGTTTCAGATGTGTGCGAAGCCTCTGATCTCGGCACGGTTTTATAGATCCAATCTTAACTGCCCAGGGTTTGGACAAAAACATGAAAATGGTGTTTCCAGCCTGGCCCCCTAAGGCACAAAAAAAAATCTGTGTAGTACTTTGAAATAATACATCACTCTCACAGGCTAGAGAATACAATTCCACCATGAGGATTAGTTATCTGAAATGAATAGATACAATGAAAAATGTAGTACATCAGCCCTGCACTGGTTGTCACTCTGAATTTGCTGTTAATATAAAATGAATTACTCCGCATAAGATATTTAAAAATATGTAGTCTTTTGTTATGTTTGAGAGCATGAGCAGCTCCAGTGTGAAGGAGTGCACGGAGTGGAGAGAAAATCTTATTTTATTTAAAATATTTGTTATTTTAAGTCAGTTTCACCCCCTCATCCAAAGCAGATCTGGACCACTTCCGGTCACACGTAATAAAATGATCATTTTACTCAATGCAACAAACTGCAAAAGCAATTATATGTTTTAAGTAATATAGTATCCAGCAAAAATTTCTTGTATTTGTTATTAAAAAAAGTTTCTAATTTCTGGGTTAATTTCTACGCATACAAATCTGAATCAGTTTCCACACATCAGAACTAAACTGACCAGCTCTCCTGGTTATCATTTATCTTCTGTGTCTGACATGGCAGTCATGATGATGGGACAAGTGCCCCATCACTCACCGAGGAACAGAGGTTGTGTGTGTGCGTGGGTGTGTGTGTTGGGGCAACCTGAATCAGGCTTAGGTCAATGAGAGTTTAACGCTTTCCCCTTCATCCCTACCTTATTCTTTCCTTCCAATTCCCTTTTCCAACCACATCGTAATCCATCTGCTCCCCTGCTCTCTTTCTGTGTGTGTGTGTTACAATGGCACGATGAAACCTACCTTTTCCCATGTTGCCACACACACACACACACACTAACGCACATGCGTGCACACACACCACAATCACCTTTTAATTCCCTTTGATATATTACTCTGGCAGGAACCAATTTTAGCACCCAGAATTGGGCCTTAAATCACCAAATCACCTCCTTTCACCCATCCAGCCATCTATCAACCTACTTCAGCTCCAAAAACAAACAAAAGAAAAAAATAAAATCAACACATCAGGTATACAGATGCAATATTTTAGCCCTGTGATGGCTAAAATAAACGTTGTATTGACAAGAATTGATGGATTACTTTTTTAGCAATGATGGATGGCAGCTGCGTTGCTTCCAAAAGCTGTGCTGTTTTTTTTTTGTTTGCTTTGCATTTGTCTGACTTTGACATATTTGCGTTTGATAATGCATACAATATGTATATCTTTTGAGAGGCTTATTTCTTCTCATGTCTGTGATTGATTTTAGTTTAGTTGTCACTTGCACTTGAAAACCCGGATTTTAAAGACACAGCTACTCACTGGGCCTCAACTAACTAACCAGAAAATAGTTAACATCGTCACCTAATTTTTTCCTAATTTCCTAATTTTTGCCAAAAGTGCCACAAGCAGTAAGTATCTAAGTGCAAACACACTCACTGAATGTGTATGCTCCTTTTAAGAGCCATATATAAGTGTTGCAGCCTGTGACTATTGGCCTGAGAATTGCTAACTGGTTTCTCTTGTAAGGTTATTTGGTATGGAGCTTTGTCAGCACGTAGTAAACACATTTAAAATTGATCAACAATTCAACATTGTGAGAAATATATGGATGACATCTAAAGACCAGAACTCTCAGGGCCCCCAAGAGCTGATCTAAGGGATCTCTGTCATTGTCCTAAGACTCCTAAGACCAACATTCTGAGACCCATTTTCCATTCATCTGCTGAAGATTGGGATCCGTTTAACCCATTTAGTTTTACCCCTGGCAACAGTGTTTGTTTCAATGCACTGTGATCCATATTTGTGCTTTGGGTATGGCATTTTAAAATACAGTTCAAATAACAAGATCAAATGGTCTGAGGAGCCTAAAATTAAGTTGTGGAGATGAGAGACAAGGGCAGAGTTTCATCAAGAAAAACCAAAGTATTCTTGTTAGATATGTTGTTATCATTAATCATAGACATAGATTGTTCTAATCATGTGAGGTAAAAAAAAAAAAAGGATGAACATGGATGCAGCTGCTGTGTGGTGATTTACGAAAGGAGTTTTTTTTAACCTTTAGACAAAATAACGAAAAGTAGGGATGGTACACTGTCACTTTTTTGTGTCCGATACCGATATAACAAACCCGAGTATCTACCGATACCGATATTATGTCTGATACTGTCATATTAGACCATTTATGAACTATGAAGCTGTCATTTCTAAGACATCATATTTCAACTGCATATCAAACACGACTCAGCTAAAATGCTTTTGCTGATTTTTATTTACATTTTTATAGTCTGTGCCTATAGTGAGTTAAATGATTTATGGCTTTCATATTTTTATCTGTCCGATATCCGATCCAGTGATTTTGACCAGTATCGGGCCGATACTGATACTGACCGATATTGATTCCCCTCCCTAATGAAAAATAAGCTTTTAAGTTCTGGCTATATCCACATAACATGGACATTAGCAAGACTGGACTAAACAGGTATGTCTGATACATAAGCTGAGAGAATATGATCCATAATAATTCACACAATTTTTATTTTAAACAGACAAAAATGTACTTCAGACAAATGCTCAGGGTGGCTAATGTTTTGAGGGATGCATCTTCACAGACATTGGCAAAAAAAACTACAAACATTTCACTGTCACTTTAATCATTTGTAACCTTGTCACTGAAGAATTCAAAATCACCATAGCACTGAGGTCAATAAGAAAATATTAATATTTTTTAAAAAAAGGCTGCTTACAGATTGTAAACTTGAAACCTCCTTGGGTGAACTACTAACTACATCTATCAGGGATAATTGTAGCACATTTAATCATTCCAATGTGGTGGCAAGCAACAATTTATGCCTCCTTCATTTTCCAAATGCTTTGGCATGATGAGTTTACCACATTAATCTGGAACATGGTATGGGGAACTAGACAAACCTGCAAGATGTATTGGTACAATGACTTGGGGTGAATTTTGAATCACTCTCCCATTCTCCAGACAGCTTCAATTTGTTGTGTAAAATAGATAAATTAAAAAAAAGAAATGTGGAGAAAATATTTTTTAAGATACAAATATTGTTTGTTATAGTTTGACAGGGCTGTCGAGGGTAACGCTGAGCTTATTCAGGTGTGTTTGCATTGGAGCTAAATAAACAACTGAGATCCAACTAGTTTGGAGGTAGAAAGCAAATTAAGCTCAAACCGAGAGTATGAGTTCCTCTGGAGGCTGAAATCATTGATCACACTCAGTGCTCTTCACTCTCAAATCTTGTTCTTCTCTTATAAATCTGTCCCGGCACACGGTCAAACATAAACTTTTAAATGTGTTACTATAACTTTTTACTCCATCCGTCGTCTTTTTAATGAACTCCAGTAGACTGTTTCTCCAAACACAGTACGTGTGCTTCTGACATCATTTTCGGCAACAATATGTAAGGAATTAAAGTGCCTTGTGCTAATTGAGGTTGCTAATGAGCAAATTGGGCCATTGATGAATCCCCAGTCATGATTCATAATGAGTGTGTTCCCAAGCAGAGGTGCGTGATCCTCTTTGATCCCCAAATTCGAGTGATTATAAAAAGTGTGTAAATATTATATTTCAAATCATGTAAAATTCAGCAAAAAAAATTCTTTGCCTTGAGACACTGGGGGGATGTCGGTAGGAGGAGCTGGTTTCTCTGCAGCCCAGTCCTCTATCTCCCTTATCTTTAGGAATTTTACATTTGGCATTTATTTGGATTTTACACTGAGGTTATTAGTAGTGTTGGAGCCGGTGCAGCTGTTCAAGAGTGAACAGGTTAAGCGATGATAAAGCGTGCTGAAGGTTTTTGTATCGTTACAGTGTTTGAGGAGGAGATGTGCTAGCTATGGCTCCCATTGCCATTTAGCCACAATTTAGACATGCATAGAAAATCCTGAATAGGACAGCGGAGAGGAACAGTTTTCAGTCTTTTCTCAATAATTCTTCATTCCACAGTTGTAATTGTCATCACATGCTCTCAGCCACTATTTTCTAACATAATATAATGTGAAGTGGCAAAGTGCTGCCTTAAAATGCCTCTACGTTCGATATGCTTGTTTCATTTAAAAAAAATAAAAATAAAATGTAATATTAGTAGTTCAAAAAATATATGACCCCATGTTCACTAAATCACTTTACAAGCCATGGTCGCCATCAGAAGAAATGTATGATCCTAAACACTTAAATAAATGGTGAACTACATTCATAATCCACTGTTTTACTTCAGAAAACACTGGTTAACTTGTAAAAGGCACACTGTGATCTTCAGATATACATTTTTAACACTTGAAACCCAGGGCAGTGCTTAACTGATTTTCTAATCAGTCTTCAAGTATATATATCAAGCTCAGTCGTATTGTAATATCAGGCTATGGAATACAGATGGAAATTAGCCTAACTGGTGTAGTAACATCATTTTATATTAATTGTCCATTCCCAATAAATCAATTAGTAAAATATGTGATCAGCATATATAAGGTCATAGAAGCAGGAGGTCATCTTCCATATTAAGTTCAGCTAAAATTGAAATTGAGAAACGGTGAGACAGGATGTACAAAGAGAACTGAATGAAACACTCACACAGACTGACACTAAAGAGAGACTGAAATGCAGCTGAACAAGCACAATGATTTGTTTACCTCCCTGTGTTCTGGAAATGTACCAAGTGCATGCATTTGCTTTACCTTCCTTCCCTCCTGTGTGTGTTGTTTATTGATTAATTAATAGTGAGTGATCCTTCATCTTTAAGGGGTGTAATTACATTTGGGAGCAATGCAAGGACACGGGGGCTGCTGTCATAGGCATGCCCTTTTTCAAACACACCTCAGGGATTTAATGTGTGTTAGTGTGCTTTTTAAACCCCTCCCACCCCCCCATTGACAGAGCCCATTTACTCCTGCAGATGACCCAACAATAGTCACCATATGCCATAACAGTAGAATGAACAGGATCCTGGATCATCCCCTGAGCCCACACAAGCTCCTC
Organism: Solea senegalensis; assembly: GCF_019176455.1. Lineage (NCBI taxonomy): Eukaryota > Metazoa > Chordata > Actinopteri > Pleuronectiformes > Soleidae > Solea > Solea senegalensis. The sequence goes on along the minus strand of NC_058024.1, from coordinate 12,807,372 downwards.
TGCATGCAGAACAAATTAACTTCATCCCTACATAGCTAATCCACCATGGAATTAGGATTTTAGCCCTCTCATCTCCACTGAATCCTGTTCAGTGGAGATGTTAATGGGGCATCCCTGTGGGGCTGATATTGACCAACACACTGCATGCAATTTTTTTTAAAATTTTTCTTTTAATAACCACATAACAATATAACATAACCACATAACAATAATAATTAATTAATTATTTAATAATTAACACTTAAAATTACACTTAAATTAATTAACAAACAGATATTTCTGCCCACATTGTTTGACAGTGGATGGCTACATATCCAATGTAACAGAATTTTGTTAATATACAATACGCATAATAAATTTATTATGTTGCACACAGGGGATATGTGCTGCATATGGTATACATGCAGTTTGATGTAGGTGCAATATATTGCACATAGCGTAAATAAGAAACTGGTCAAAAATTAGCAGGGCACATGTTCTGTAATGAGTGCAACGATGCTTAGTGCTGTGACTTCAGTAAGTAAGTTAGACCATATGTGAGGGGAAAATGTCAGTGGTACTACACTGGAATATTGTTTGTGAATATTGGACCAATGGACCCAAATGAGTTTTACTAAGGTTTCACCAGAGGTCAAGGTGCTGTTCTTTGTCAGACTGTAGAATATTTGAAAGACCAAGTAAGCTCATCAGAGATGTGGACTTTATATACAGTTGATATAGGCATATTTTACATCCATCCATCCATCTTCGAGCTGCTTTATCCTCCATATGAGGGTCCAGCTGACACAGACTGAACACCCTGGACAGATCGCCAGTCCATCACAGGGCCACATAGAGACAAACAACCATTCACTCTCACACCTACAGTCAATTTAGAGTGTCCAATTTGCGTAATCCCCAAATCTGCCTGTTTTTGGACTGTGGGACACACACGGGGAGAACATGCAAACCATGCAGAAAGGCCCATGTTCCGACGGGTTGCGATATTTGACATAACAGTATATTCAGTACAGTAGACCAGACTACATCACTGCCCAGGAATATATGCTGATTACTAGAGAAGTGGATGTCAAAAAGAGAGTTGACCAGATGTCTAAAAAACACTTATACTATCACAAATTAAAAGTTTTCATCATTAGAATTATGTCTGTATGTCCGTTAAACCCACAAAACCTTTCTACAATTAAATACAGCTGTTAAACTCTGTCTTTCAGAAGTTAAATAGTTAAATTTGATATAGTATGCATGAGTCTCTAGCTTGCTCTCAATCAGAGCAGATAAACCAATAAAGCCGCCCTACTGTAGTGCATTTGATTTCATTGCATCAGCAGATGAAGTGAATTGGTTTTGCTCTGTGCTCGGGGTTTCTTATGATCAAAGCCAGTCTAAAGCTCTTCACTGGTGTCTCTCTTCAATATATCCTGCCTGCCACAATGGGATCAGTTAGACTGAAACACCATAAAAAAAACATCTCACATGGAACTACAGCCATACCGGATACACCACTGAGCCGCTTTCATTTGGTAAGCATTGGCGTGGGGTACTGATTTTTAAGTCACGACACAGCAAGTCGTTACCTTTGCACGTGCTTCTCGCAGAGGCGAATGATTTTGCTTTCGATATTTTGTTTGTAAAAATGAACTATATACATAAGCAATCGCACCAAGACATACTCAGTACGTTCTCTATAGAGAAACAACTCACTTTCATAGTTGTTTATATATATTATTTATGAATAATATAATGAGGAAACAAATAGAATTCTGTTGTTTGACAGAATTAATTATTATGGATTATGGACTGAAGGGAGACTGCAGAGCAATGCAGATCTGATACATATAGCCTTGCCTCTCGGAAAAGTGTTGCTATTTTTATTTTCCTGGTTCCTCTAGTCTGTATGCTTAAGTATCCTTGGGCAAGACACACAAATTGCTGGCAGTCTGTGAGTGATGGGTGATAGAAAGTAGTGCTGCATATAGATATGCTGTATTAATATCTGTGTGAGACAGGGTGAATGGCAAAACTGTAAAGACTTTGAGAAGTCATTAGACTAGAAAATATGCTATATTAAATACACACCATAAATGTAGTCAGAATGGCCAATAACAGGCTACACATAACTATACATTAAATAAAATCACATAATGTCAGTTTAGAATTCATGGTATACACAGGATTTTATTTAATAAAAGCTCGTCTGTCTTCATTGTACCACACATTAAATTGTATTTACTACTTTATTCTGTTATGCCACAATTTCCATATGTAGTATATTTTATTTGATTTCATTTTTATTTTTACCAAAACACTACTGGAACATCATTAGTCCATCACAATTTAATGCTACAATCCCACTGAAACAACATAAAATGTGGTTTCAAGAAGGTAGTTGTTGAATGTTGAAAAGTAATCTCTCCTCAATGAATGGGAGCCCTTGATTAACAAAATCCAGCACAGTTCTCATTTTGTGCCCGTAGCCCTCAGGAGTTTGAGGTGCAAAAGTGCAGTTTTGATTTAATGGTTCACTTCAGGTGTTGGAGCTTGAGCATGTGGTGTTTTTTTCATCTGAAAAAAAACACCACATGCTCAAGCTCCAACAACAATGTTACATTAACATTAATGAGTCCAATACAGCGGTGCCGCAATAATAAACGCCACTAAATTTTAATATAATGGAATACAATAACACAAATTACTACCTTCAAAACAACCCTAAACTTGAATTAACCGCTCTCCAAAATAATCTATAAAGAAAAATCTGTACATTATAAACTCAATGGAGATGAGATTTATTGCAGGACTGTTGTTCGACCACATTAGGAAGGCAGATCTAATAAAGTGGTGACTGAGTGTACACGTTTGAGTGTATCTGACTGCAGCAATAACCTCACAACCTGTTCATAACGTCAGTGAGTGTCACAGAACATAGCACGCCATCTGCTCATGATGTCAAATATGCCCAAGCCAATATGCCCTCACAGACCTGTGCAAACTTTGAGCTGTGTGTCAGTCATACTGGGCTTAGGTCTGTCCCACTGTGAAATCTTCAAGTGTGCAAGGAGGCTTTCATAGTTTATTATGTATCTGCAGACTCTGCCAAAGGGAATTGCCCACAGGTCATAACCTGTGGGTACCCATGTTGGATCACATGTTTTCCTTAGTTTAGTAAGGTAGCTGGAAACTAATCCGATACACCTGAAACCATCACTCTCTGCATACCCTCCATATGAAATGCCAATTATACAAAGTGAGACGAGTAAGAAAAAAAGAAACACATACAGGAACCTGCTGCCCATATGCAAAGCATCCACACAAACTCTCGCCTGACGCAGTTTCCAGTTACCCTGAGACTAGCAGCTTAACACTGACTTGGACAAACAGCACCGGGGGGGGGACACGCGACAGACGAAGAGTGTGTTAGGATGTGGTCTACAAGTACGCGACAGACTGAGGTAATGTGTGTTTACATAGTTAATGAACCCATCCGCTCATGATGTGTGGAATAGGTAGTGAGGATGACAGATGGAAAAGCATGGTGATGATTTATAGATTAGGGGATGTAGAAATGAAGAGAGCTCAAGAGAAAAGGAGGGAGGGAGAGGAGAGTTGTAAAGGGATCGACTACAAAACAAGTCACCATTATTGCACTTTATTAAAGCTAGAGTCAGAAAACAATATACACAAGTTACTTGTGGGTTTAATTATACAGTTGGCATGACTGTGAGAAAAAAAGTTGCGTGAGTTTCATCTGTAGGTTGTTAAAATACAAAGCTTCTGAGCTCCCCTCATCCGATGAGCACGGACAAATCGGACAAATGCCTTTGTTTCACCTGCAACAGATAAGCTGAGGCAATCTCTCCATCTCTGAAACACTGTGCAGACATTGCACATGTGTTTGATTGTGTTTATTGTCTCTTTTAGGTGTCTTTGTATAGCACATGGCAGTTGTTGCCATTGGCAATCTCCCCACTGAAGCTGTGGGCAGAATAGTTACAGCCAAGAGCGTCCTCTCTGTGATTAGCCAACATGTCCGTCTAGCGCTCAAATCACTTGTTTTACACTGTACTGAAAGGTTACTGTGGAAGTGTTTGTCTATAATGTGGAAAAACATTCTCTCTTCTGTCATTTTAAAACAGATATTGCTTCTGAGAGAGAGTGAGCGAGAGACAATGTCTGTGCTTGTGTCTGCTTGTGTATGTTTATGTGTGTATGTCAACTGGTGGCGTATCGGCTTCCGTGTTATCAGCCCCATCTCCATGCTGGCCCGCGATGGATGCCTCTTTGCTGCAGCATGTGTTAAGCGGTGTGTAATTGAAAATAAGGCGCGTGTGTGTGAGGGGAGGCGGGGTCAGTGAAATCCTGCGGCGACTGATCACTTAGTAGTTTAAAATGAGCTGTCCAGGCAGTGGAGACGTTGATTGTCCCGGTTTCGCTGCGTCTTGCTGCTTGGAGGAACAGACTAAGGGTTACAAAGGACACAATATACTGTGCAAAAGTGTTCGGGCACCAACGGCACCACTTTGTGTCTTTTATTTCAAATTCTGGGATCATTGCCATTTGGATTGGAGCAATGTTACTGAAAGTTCATCTTAAGGCCCTGGTATACTTCCGGCGTGTGCGCCTCGCAGTGTTTGTCTTGTTTTGCGCGTCTACGTTTATATATCTACATATTTAAGGTATTTTACAGGTTTAATCAGTAACAGCAAGGCAATCAGAGATGGTAGACTTCACCCCATTCACGCAAAAAGCCTCTGGCGGCCTCTGTTGGTCATATTGGCAAGTGTGGAAGCAGAAACAAACAAACAATCAAACGGATAAGATAAGACTTTTGCACAGTACTGTATGCACTGATCGGCTTCCACTGGAGATCCAACAGAATTGCTGAGGACATACACTAATTGATTTAGTTTGGCCCCTTACCTCAGCTCTAAGAGGAAGGGCATCTTCTGTCTTTGAAATTCACGGAGAGGTTCACTCTGGCTCCCTCATGTTGTTGGTAATCCTGTAGTATGTCTGCAGTGTGTGTGTACTCTAAGTGTGTATATTTCTATGTTAGCATGGAGCTGTTGGTTTGCAGAACTGGCCAAGGGACACAGAACACATATAAGCCTCATTATGATTTCAGATGTGCAGTTATTTCAAGTTTTTCAAAGTTGGAAGCAAACCTCCCCAGGGGGGCTCTGAACAGTTTCACAGGAGGCTCAGCAAATAGAAGTAAAAAAAAATAAAATAAAATTACTAAATATATTTAGTTACTATGATCAGTATCAAAAGAGGAGAATGTAGAATAGCACAACTGTGTGATGTGGTTGGAATATATGGAGGGATTTCTTTTTTAATTGCTTTACACGTTCACGTTCCCAGAGTCATAACATTGTATTTGGTGTAGCTTCATCTTGTCAAATAGCACATGAATGCTATATTTCAGCATGAGAAATTAAATGAAACACTCTGTGTGCCAATATGCCATTCATGTTACATAGTGGCTGTGCTTTGTTTGTAATGTATTTTTTAATTATGTTAATTGAGAAATGAAAATGACTTTTTTTGGTCATGAGCTGTGGGAGTTCTTTTGTAACACTGTCACTATGGCAAGTTAATCAAGTGTAGATGTGGATACTGAGAGCGAGGTTGGGTTTCACAATTGCAGTCTTTGATCCAGGGGTTTGGAGATGGTCCAAAATAATGGGTCTGCAAAGTAAATCCAAAAAAGAAGGGTCTGAAACCTACAGTATATTCTCATGAATGCCTGAGCAGCTCAGCAAATAAATAAAGGAGCATCAGTCAATCAGACAATGAGTGTACTTCTAACTTTATAACATTAGTAAATATTTAGTAAATGATGGTGCTATTTAGAGTCCAATATAAACAGGGCTCTGTGCCGGTTCCAGTTCTCAAACCTATTTTGGAACTGGTCAACATGTTCAAATTGTGTCATATTCTCTGCTGTGAAGACGAGTGGAAAATACAGGAAGTATGGTGATTTTGCCAGTGTTGTTTCCTGAGTAACGCAGTATAACGTCCTGCCACTTTAGTTCACAGTTGGTTGTATTTTTGTTAAATTAACACAGGAAGAGGCACAAAACTGCAAAAATGCAAGTGGTCCTATAGACAGCTCATATCATAATAAGAAAGCAATGCCCCGCACAATGTAATGAAACAAACTGATTATAAGAAAAAAGGGAGCACTAAAGGGAGGACAAATAACAAGACACGTCACCAATAATGAACAGGTGAGGGTAATCAGATGAAACTTAGACACACATGTGCTATTATTGATATTAACAATCTCTTTCCAGGCCCAGATAGGCAGCAGCACATTGAAATGGGTTTCAGACACATAACAGTACAATTTACAGAATTATGAAACAAAATAGTCATCAAAGTCAGTCAGTCAGTCAAAAATATACTGTACATCATATGGTTTCAGCAATCAACAATCAAACAGAACATGTTGAGGGCATTATTTATGAGCAGTGAGACCAACTTATGTGCTGATTCAGGTGTTTTCGCAACTGATTCCAGTCAGATGGAGCAGCAAAGTGAAATGCCCCATTCCCCAGTTTTATATGGGCTTTTGATGTTAAAAACACTAAAATAGTTGCGTTTCAGACCATACTGTGAACTGTTTTCAAAAGAACTGCTCGATATTTAAAAAAAAAAAATAAGATTATAATCATCTGTCTGAATAGGTGAAATTAATTCAAATCAAAAAGTGATCTAGTTCCATACCACTTCAGGAATTTCTCTCTTAGCTTAATGCAAATGTAGCTCAATTCTAACCCAGCAGCCTCGGTCAGATAGCATTCTGCTCAGTCCAGCATTGCCCAACCCTTCTAAGCAATCTATCTGCAAGCCTCGCAGCACTGGCAAACCACTGATAAATCTTGCCCCCTAAATGACTACTCTCCTCATCACAGTCTTATTAATCCCACCTCCTCCTATTTATCTGAGGAAAAGTAAATTACACAAGTGCCTATTGATTTTTGTCCTCATGCCAGACATGTTGAGATTGCAAACCTACTGTTTTTCTCCCCCACACATTTTCATTGGGGGAGGGGGGGGGGTCTAATTGGCCTCCGTCAAGATCACCTTGGTCGTCTGAACACATGTGGCTTCATGTCTTCTGCAGGAAGGAAGAAAAGGCAGAGATTGGGGATTATACAGGCAGGGATGGGGAGCATGAAAAGATGTTTTCATTGTCTAACTGGAGCTTAAGTGTGTCTTTTATAGTGTAAAGCCAAGGTGGTGGCCTCAGGAATGTGTCATGTGTCTCATCTGCATATGTGCAGAATATTTGTGACTGCTAATTCACTGAAGCAGCAGGGGGAAGCACAGGGACAGGGGACAGTAATTACTGTTCTGGATCTGGATCAGGTGGGTGTGGTGTGGGTGTGTGTGTGTGTGTGTGTGTGTGTGTGTGTGTGTGTGTGTGTGTGTGTGTGTGTGTCTGTCTGTCTGTGTGTGTGTGTGTGTGTGTGTGTGTGCTGAATGAGTTTCATGCTTCATTACTGATGGGTGTTAAGGTAATAAGGCCCCTGACTGTCCATTGAGGGAACTCATCACTTCTTCTGGCAGCGAAATTAGCCCCTCGTTGTTCTAGGTGTGCTCCCGTTCCTTTTGACTTCCACCCGGTACAGACGATTAACGCCTCCCTGAGATGGCTATTAAGTGGAGACAGGCAACCCTTCATAATTCCATAACAGCCCCTGTTTAATCACATTTCAACCAACACTTGATCCTTTGTTCCCTTCTGAACTTTGAAAGCACCGATTATAAGGTCGGTGCAGCTCCACGCAGCCGAGAAAAAGAACATCTGCGTCAGTTTATTATACTTTCAATTTCTGTCTGTTACATGTGTGTTTATACTTGACATATCACCTTGGCAATAAAGAGGGCAATCTCCACAAGGGGATACATGTGGAGTGTCCTTCACTCTATGAGGACTTCTCGAGGGTCCTCAAGATGTATTGGAGGGAATTATTTTTGTGTTCCTTCATGCAATGCGCTTTCTCTAAACAGCTTTACAGAAGAGAGGTTGAATGATTGCAATTATTTGCAAAGAAGTACCTTCATGTATTTTACTACACCGGGAATGATAATGATAAAAAAGATCCTCTGGATGATCTCAGCAAAAGGGTGAAGGCAAATTAATTGTTAATTGGTAATTGTTGTGGGGTTAATGATTTACTTAACTTCTCTTGTTTGAAGTTTTGAGGTAAAGGCCCCTACTTTCTGACTGCTTTATATCACTTGATAGGGATTAAACAAATTTAGAACCCCACAATATGACAATATGGTGTATTATGTATGATATTTTTTGTTAGCTCTGAATAGCTGGTGAAGTTCACTTCACCCGACAGAAAAAAATTAATTATTTAGTACATATAAAATAATAAATTATGTACAGTATGTAAATATAAATCATTACCAACAAATGTTAAACAACGATGAAAAAACATGTTATTTTACAATAGTGCATCTATCTTATGACAACTAACAGTCATTTTAATAATCAAGTGAGCTGTTGGTTAATTTCTCAATTGTTTGATTAGTTGTTTTACCTCCTAAAATGCAGAACATTTTGTAATGAAGCAAGTAAACCACAACACGTTTGAGAAGTTGATACCAGAAAATGCGTTTTTACTTTGTCAGCCCCTGCTGATAAATCAGCCATCCACATACTCTGCAATTCATTTCGTATTTGATTGATAATTAACTGACTGTTGGGCCCCTAATATTGTAGTAATCAAAGTAAAGGTTGAAATTAACATTGACCTGGGATTTCTTTCTCTTGATTTCAGTTTTTTTTTCTCTGTGGCATCTTTGAAAACTGATTATAAAATATATTCATGAAGTCTATAATTGCAACATTATAAATTATTCAGCCAGTTCTCAATTTATGAAAAGCTTTTATCTAATGATCTAATGATAATTATGCTGGTGATTATTTGAAGATAAAAAAAAAAGAAAGAAAAAAGACAAGTGAATTAATAATGACGTTTAATGATATGTTATATAACTGGAAGGAATGCCTTTTCCCTGATGTTATCTCATTAAGCATGACCACTCGTACTTACTAATCACTGGGCGTCCATTGTCAGAGTCTAAATTGTCCTTCCTGGAAATAAATGCAAAGGTTAATGCCGCTTGTGCTCTCAGATGCTAACTGCCGCACTTTCAATACCCCTCACTGTGCCTGATAAACACAGACTTCCATTATCCTTCCTCTCATTTACTAATGAGCTAATTAATAAGTCTGGAGTTGGCCAAGTAGTGCAGAACAGGGCCACAGTGGCAAGGGTCAGCGCCACACATCAGTCACGGGAGACAAAATAGAAGCAATTTCATCTGTTTGTTTGTTTAGGTGACGGTCCAGTGAAATCATTTGCTCAGATAATCTTCCATGCATGTTTTTCTTTTTCTTTTCAAATTATGTTTCCCATCTCCAGATGATGGATTATGATTATTACCTCTGCCACTCATTTCCTTCTTGTGACCTGCAGTCCTCCTCCACCTCCCATATTGATTTGTGTGAGTGGAATCTGCTGCTGGAGAGAAATGAGCAGATTGCAACAGGTAATGCTGGGGTGCAGAGTCAAGGGCTTTTTAATAATCTCCTGCTATGAAGGATCCTCAGAGAGCGTGAGCAAACCGAGAGAAGGACACACTCTGAGGAACAACAGGAGGAGAGAGGAGGTGATGACGAAAGAGAAGAAAGGTGGAACAAATGTAGCAGTGAGCAAAAGGAGAGTTTAATACATGTATTCATTCATGTATGCGTTATGCGAACACACTTTGAGATACAACACATAAGAAATAAGACTTGCAGCTGTGTGAAATGATTCACCCCCATGTTGCAACCCCAGTTAACAACACTGGAAAGTTTCCAGAGCATAAAAAGTCTGTTTTAAACCTATTTTACTCATTTTCACCAGCACCTTTTAACTTCCTTACCATAGACCGACACAACATTCTTCTCCTTTGTTGTTTGATGTTGCCGTCCTGGCTTTCCAGTCCAAAGCAATGATGCCCAGTGCTTGTGGTTATCGGCACAAAGCCGCATGCACTCTGATATGACTGATCTCATTAATGTGACATGGCCGTATTGCAGATGAATATGATAAATATAGTACCAGATAATGAAGTGACACAAATCTCAGATTTAAAAATTGGACTCTGGAGATCAGAAAATCAGACGTGAGACAAATCTGATTTGAGTCACTGTCGCCTGGTAATATGAAAGTAAAGCTTCAAGCTTACTTTGGCCTTGGTACAAGTCTGAACTACTATCTTGTTTTGTTTATGTATTTATTTATTATTTACTTAAGAGGTGAGAATACGATGACACAAAACACAAAGCACATTATTTGTCCATTGAACAAAAACAAAAAAAAAAAAATCCCTATTTGAAATAATTAAATAACACATTTCACACATGAATGTTTCTGTACAGGTGATCTGACCTTAGTTCACAAGGTTCACAACCCACCGCATCCCAGCGTGCTAAGCTGGAATTGAGTGACTGGAGTAAAATAATAAGGAGCGGAATGGCGAGAGGGCTGGAGTGGTTGTTGGCTGGCTGGCAAGAACGAAGCAATGGTGTCGAGGAAAAGGAGTTCTATTCTGGCTCCTGTTGCAAAGACCTCTGGGAAAATAGGGCCTGCCTGGATAGTGCTGTGAGAGTCATAAATCACCACCAGAGTCCTCCTCCTGCTCACCGTGACCTAGAGGCGACCCTGGAGTTGCACACATTCTTAAACAGGAAGCACACACACACAGGTAGTAGTAGACACAGGAGACGGTAGACAGTTTTGTGGGAGCCTGGGTGTCTCTTGAGTAGTCACGTGGTAGCAGCCACAGGACTGTGCTCTTTTTCAAACAATCCAAGACTCAGCTCCACTCTGTCATACACGCTCATTTGCACTAACTCATAGTGAACTGAGTACAGTGCAGTGTGAGACCGGTCCATTTTTTCCCTCGTCTTAAAAATTCATATTGCAGCTTTTATTTTGTTTGTTTGTTTTTGTCATCGAACCATCCCTAAAAAAACAAAAATCAAACAAACAAAAAAACCTTTTTCTTCGACCTTGTATCATTAAGTTTATGCCCCCCCCCAAAATTATAATTATCTGTTACGTTGTTATGTTAATTATTTAAATGTGTACACACTGTTATGACTCTCTCTGGCTAAAATAAGAAAATGAGGGGGAGAACCGTTACCTGGTTATAAATGTAGTTAGGTTTTATCACACTGAGTAATCTGTGGTTGTGTTTCGGAGCAAAGGCACCTGGTTATGAATGGAACTGGTTTTAATTCCATTTCCCATAATTCCACACAATCTGACACTGCACAATACGCACAGCATTGACACGGTGCCCACTGGAATAATAATTATGAGCAGCGAGTAAACTGGACAGGTTCCACAGTGTTCCAAACCAATCCTCACAAATGGATTTATACTTGCATGAATGACTGTCTTTTTTCAATATTCATGAATCTTTATCTTTGAAAACAACAATATTATTGCTGATGTGTTTTATTGTTTAACAGTTTTCCGAACACGGACAGCAGGTCTGTGAAAACCACAACAGGGTCACGTCTCCTTTGATGCTACAAAACAACATCTTTTTTTCCTCAGGGTGTGTGTGTGTGTGTGTGTGTGTGTGTGTGTGTGTGTGTGTGTGTGTGTGTGTGTGTGTGTGTGTGTGTGTGTGTGTGTGTGTGTGTGTGTGTGTGTGTGTGTGTGTGTGTGTGTGTGTGTGTGTGTGTGTGTGTGTGTGTGTGTGTCGAGGCGGCGTGGGGCGTGGCGTGCGTGCGCGCGCGCGCGCGGCGTGTGTGTGTCTGTGTCGGAGCAGAGGAGATGGAGAGAAAAAGAGGTTGGCTAAGACGTGGGAAGGTGAAAAGGTGCATTAGTATAATTAGACAATACTACAGTTCAAAACAGTGTCATACCTGTGAGGTTAATGCTTTTGTTGTGTCGTTTAACACCCTTGACACCGTTTTAGTTAATCAGCTGGGCATTTAAATTTTGGAGGCAAAGTCAATGCAGTGGTCGACACAAACCATCAAAAGACTCCCCATTATTTTTATCACCTGTATATAGTAACTTTAAAGTCCTTCATTAAAAGGATAAGATCTGGGTTTCATGCCCAATTACGTGACGGTGAACTGTTGTTTAGATTAAAACAGGAATTAAAATGCATATTCTTTTTTCTTTTGTCCGTCCAATCAGATGTTCCAGACATCGCTTTGTTCTTGTAATATGCAGGAGTGGAAGGTCAGACGTTAGGACTTCAGTCAGTGATGAAATGTCCCGCTGTGAAATGACACATGGAACGCAAAAGAAAAGAATGAGTAACATGAGATGACCTGAAAGGTTGCATGTAATTCAAATGCAACTTGTTGATGCCGTGCAGTGAAGATTGTTTTATTTGTGCTCATCATCAGCCCCCATGTCTATTTGTTCAAAATAATTAATGTCCTGTTTTCCCCCAGCAGACTGTAATTGGACTTAATGTTCCTTAACAAGTGAACCTTTCTCTTTATACTGTCTGTTTATGTTCCCCAGCCCTCATTGGCTTTGTTCATTTTCCAAGAGGATGTTTTTTGTCTGCTCTTTGTCTCTTTGTTTTAGCTCTTAAGCAGGTCTTAAATTTATCCTCATGTGTCAATAAAAAGGCCCTAAATAGTCTTCAAGGTGTCTGAGTGCATAGAAAGATGGCAGCAAAGTAAGTCATGGATTGTGTAACTGAGGGAGATGCCAGACACAGGATCGAAATGTGTTGGAACAGGACAATGGGTGATGGAAAAATGTGAAAGACGGTACATGTAAGACAGATGAAGTGTGATGGTGAGCCCAGAAAAAACACAGATACAAATGAGTGACGGGGGCATAGGTGTGAAAGAGAGTTGAATGAGAAGGGGAAGAGAGAACAGTCCTACGGTGTTGTGGGTAAAAAATTTAAAAAATAATTAAGGTAATGATGCATGTACAGTAAAGAAGGCAGGCATGACCTATGCATGTGTGTCTCTCTGTCCAGTCATCTTTCCGTTTGTTGTACTTTTATGAGGTGGCCAGAGAAATGCATTGATTTCATAAAGGGCATGAAGAGGTCCAGTAGTTGTTTGAACAGCCAGAGTGTGAGATCAATGCAGGGGGAGATGAAAACGGTGACATTTACTCTGGTTTGTGCCCCTGGGCTGGAAGGACCTCTGCACAAAGTCACACTTTCGGCTTACTCATGCTCTGCAGCTGCACACCGCTCTTGCTCTAGTGGAAGGAACAAGTCACTTCTCATCTGCTCACTGACACACACTTTCTGAGGGAGGTGGGAGCAAAACAGTCCTGCTCCGACTCACATGCCATATACATGTGTGTGTGTATATATATATGTATATATGTATTTATATATGTATATATATATATATATACATATATACATATATATGTGTATATATATGTGTATATATGTGTGTATATATGTATATATATATGTGTATGTGTATATATTTATATATACAGTTTAGCCACTTGCAAACAAAAAATAGAAAGAGATCTATCCATCTCCATCCATCCATCCATCTCCATCCATCTCCATCCATCCATCCAGTCCATTGAACTTGTGGGAAACATTTAAATGTTTCTGTGCATGTAAATACTCAGCAGAATCACAAATAACTAAATATTGAAGGCCCAGTGTGTAAAAAAAATCGTGACATCTAATATGGAGACTGCAGAGTGGTACAAACGGAGCACTCACCCATACCCGTGGCCTTTGCATACGAGAAAGGATGCCGATCAAATAAAATGGCATTTCTAAATAGCACACTAATACGAACACACCTATGGGTAGTGCATTCATTTTCCAATAAACCTTCTTATATGTTTAACCTTTAACCTGAATATGCAAATAAGTCAATTAGGGCGTTTCTGTGACTGGAGGTATATTGGGTTCAGTAATTTGATCCAGACATTACAAACATCTCATTGTGAACGCTAGCCACAGCTCTTATATATGCGAGTAAATTGGCAAAATGACACCGTGTGAAATAAACACCTTTAAAATACAGGTGTTGGTTGGTTGGTGAACTAAAAATATCCATCTGGATTATATTTGAAGGCTTTATGTTTGAATTTAAAATGCCATTTTGATCATTACTACATCATACTTCAAGGAATGATCATACATTTTCACTTCATGCTCCTTATACTATATATGTATCAGGGTTAAGGAGACCCAGTTGTCTTATTTGTTTCATATCACATACACAAGGCTATAATTCTATTTTCTTTTCTTTTCTTTTTTGACAAGTATGGGGGAAAAAACAAAACATGTGAAAGGATTTTCTCTCTAACTCTGTTTCTGCTACAATTTTTTTTTATTTATTGTCAGTCTATTATAAGAAACAGGACATATACACATGTGGATACAGTATTGAAAATGTGGAATAATAGTGCAGTATTATCTGTGTATGTCCACATTTAGAGGATGTTTGCCATGGTGGTCCTGTGTTGCCATGCTGAAGGTCAGCTACCCCCAACTGTGGACTTAATTGGTGTTTTTGTGCATCTGGCAGCTAACAAACATGTTCTTCACTGTTCCCTGAGTAGCCTGAGCTGCTGACATTAAACACATACACGCACACACAAAGTGTGCAGTGCACATTATAGACAGCGTGTATTTTTTTTTTCCCAGAGAGTTTCTCAAACACTGACAAGCAAAATGTGGAGTGCATTATTTCTCCCTGCCAGCTGCACTGACATTGACGTGACGGTATTAGAAATATATGCATGATTATTTTGAAATGCGCTGCTGCATCGTGACTGGCTGAGTGATCGCTGCATGAATAACCAGGTGTTCATGTGACAATGTGAGCGTGGACTTTCAGCACAGCAAGTCAGATCGTGGATGCTTAGCAGCCAAGTCCCTGATGCATGATTTAGCACCAAGGTTACGACCCTGTCTCCCAAAACTATTGCTCCCAGGAAACTAAACGGTGTTCTCAATTACATGTTGTAAATACAATGTTCACAGGGTGGAGAAAGGGTTAGAGGTGGCATGTATCAAAGTAACAGTAACACTTTTAGACCAGTTCAACACCAAATTGTTACCAAGTCGTATAATTCATTGCAAATGAATTGTGAATAATGACTTTTTCCTAGCACTAAACGGATTCCTGAACATAACCACAAATGCTACTTATATGCTGATGTGTAGCTGCTTAGTAGAACACTAATAAGTGGCCTTTCTCTGAACTGCACTATGATTGGTCAGAGTCTAGAAGAGGTACAAAAGTCTAGTTATCTCTCAGATCACTTGATTCATGTAAAGCTTAAAGGTTATTATGGAATTTGTCATTAAAAAAAATGACAACGGCTGTTGCCTACTGCAGCTTTAATATGCACCGTATATGCAAACGTAATACAAATAACAACACCATATGACACTTTTTTTAATCGCACGTGTACTATATTGGATGTGACAACATGTGTTTCTGCTTGATTGTATTGTCCTGAAACCAGTTAATCTGCGCTCGATATGTTCAGGGATGGCCAAATGCACTGATTGGGAGTTTTTATACACTCAGAATAAATTTTCCAACAATACAGCAGTTTAAGTCTTTTCCTTTTCAAATGGGTCTCTCTGGGACAGTGCAGTGGGTAAGGCCACTAATTGCAGTAATCGGCAGAGCTGCTCGGTTGCCGTTTCTCCTAACCATTTCTTGGTAATGATGCTCAAAATGCCAACTTGCAGCTGTCTCCCCGGCTCCATACTCCTTAAAGCAGACCTTACTCTGACAACATAGTCAGCCTGTGATGTTCACTTCCTATATATACAAGTTGTTTCCCCTCTGAGGCCCTTGTTTTATTTCCACCTGCCCCGGCGCGTTTGTTCCTCCTGCATGCGTCTGTTTCAGTCAGTGAGTTCCTATACATTTTCCAGGAGTACCTTTGACAAGTTTGCACCCCAGGGAAAGGACCTGAACTAGATACTATGCACGGATATTATTTTTTTATGTGTAGGTGGACAGAACAGCAGTAAGAGGGCAACAGAGCTATAGTTGAGGGCTGTGAACTTCCCTCTGAACATGTTTTTGAAGTTACTTGTGGATTTAAACTGTTATTGGTGCGTGAGAAAGAAGAGTGAGAAAGAAGAGCGAAAAAGATGGATTTCTCATAGCAAAAATGTTAATAAAATGTGAAACAGTATTAAGAGTTAAACTAAAGTGGTTATTGCAGTGGAGGTAAAGTTTCAAGTTTCATTGTTGTAAAGAGTTGACTTTAATAGCGCAACATAATATTTTCTTATGTATATATTGCACATAAAAATCAAAAATTGTGGTTAGCACTGTTGTCTCATAGCAAGTACAATCCTAGTTGTGTGTCTGGGTGAGTTTACTCCGGTTTCCATCTTCCTCCTACAGTCCAAAGACATGGATTTTGGGGTTAGGTTAATTGGACACTATTGTGATCGGTTGCTGAACTGTCCGGGTTATCCAGCTCCCTCTATAACCCTCAAAGGAGAAGTGGTATTGATGATGAAAGGATGTGCAGGTGCATCCATGTGTCTGGTAGTTGATTGGAGTCCAAATTTTGCCAAATGAATAGATTTTAAGATACAACTTAAGATACACACTTGTGTGTACAGTTCACTCTAAAAAAGTAATTATGTCCACCTAAATTTGTGAGACAACTGGATTTCTGGAAGGAGATAACCCACATTTCTCGGCTCTGAAGTTCCCCACTTGTGGCTAAACCAATAACGAGTGTCCTGAGAGGGCCACACTCGTGGCAGCTGTACGGTAACAGTAACACACACTTGTTTTTCAACAGCCAAAGAGCTTAGAATCGATGCTGTTACAGCAACATCTCCGGACAGACTTCAGGGACTGTGATAAAAAGGTGATGGACCGATGGTTGATCTAGTCACCCGTCAAGTAGTTCGAGAAAGTGCCTGCAGTTTCCCAGCAAAGCTTTCCCAAATTGTTCTGTGTAACAATGTCAGGAAGAAGTCCACTGAAACTCTGATTAAAATTTACACACCTTTCTGTTAACTTTTACATATGATACGAATGACTTCAACTTAAATAAAACAACCTGCAAATTGGCCCCCTAGTCCGTTCTACTTTTATCCTTATTATCACACCTGATTTGTTAACAAACCGCACTCATTGTAGCTATGTTATCAGTCAAACACCTTTTCAGTGTGAATGCACCTTTTCCACTTATCTCCTTCTGATGTGATTTTGTTAATGCATTAACGCACATTTGTCCTTGTGTGCGCGTGTGCGATAGATAATCGTGCGTCAGATGGATAGATTGTCACATCTGTAAATATTTTTAAACAAATTAACCAAACTCTTTGGGTTTTTCTTTATCCCATGGTTGTGTTGTGTTTTTTTTTTTTTGAAGAATTTATTATCCTAACTGTGTTTGTGCACTGTGGTTGTGGAGTGTCGATGACTGACAACAGCAGTGCACAGGGAAAAGTGATGCTCCCCTGGAAACTTCCACTTTCCCAGCTTTTTCATGTGTTGTTTTTGTGTCTTTTCCAACTGATGCTGATGCTGACTCACACTTTAGAACACCCTCTAATGACCTCTTTGTTCTCTTCTGTCTCCTTATGTTCTCTTGTCTCCCATGTGCCCTGATTCTGTTGGACAACCTCACATCCAGGTAAGGAACTCAGTGTTGTTTATACACTTTAAAACTTGTCTCAGTGTAAGTCGGTGTTGCATGCAAACCCATGAGCATTTAAAAAATGTTTTGGTATATTTCTCCTTCTCTGGATCGACGTGCTGTTTTAATTTTTGTCATGTAGCTAAACGGGGCTTTAGCAATCTTATTACCCCAAATATGTGTGGCTATAGGGTCACACTGTCTTCCTGAAATGGAATGGAAAGTGAAACAGAATGAGTCACTTAGTCGAGTTTTCTGTTTTTTGGTAGTTATAAAAGATTCTGGTTCATGTTCCATTCTTCATTCCCATTGTATCGCTGCCTCTGAATGCAGACAAGAGAACATAACAGACCTGAGTGGAGAGTGGAAGGGGAAAGACATTTTTTGGAAGCTACAGTCCACATCGTTGCCATTTGGCCGCCGAGGCCCTTTCAACACTTGTTTGGCCGTGTTGATTATCAGGATGTTCAAACATAGAGCCTGTTGACGTAAGAAATCAAGGTATTAACATACAATTGCACAATAATCTAGTTGCCATACAACAAAATCTTACCTGAACCCATAAAGCAGTCACATTTGACTTTTCTGATTTTATGTCACTGAGCAGACACAACAAAAATGGCCTCAACGTGGGCCCACAACTGAAAACCACATGACATTAGGGAAGATTTTGGTTGGAAATGCTGACTCATCATTACCAACAAATGAGCCACAAAAATAATGCTGCACCCCTTTAAGTTTATAGTTCTCTCCTAGTCAATTTACATATCCAACCCTGGAGGACAAACAATTTGACAATGTGGGAGGAGGGATAGAAGGTAGACGAGCAGATGAATTACAGAGATGAATGGTGAGATGTAATTAGTTTACAAACGTGTGATCAGTATCATAGCAGTTTGCCTTGTGATCATTTCGCCAAACTAGCTGATATAATACTTTTGATTGAATCTGCTGTTGATGGGATCTTTACCACAGATATATTACATTCAGTTCCACTTGATTCATACTTGAACGGTGAATATATCCGTCTGAGTGACTTTAAATAGTCAGGGCTCTTGAATATATAGTATTACATTTAGTTTCTGATAAAAAAAAAAAAAAAGAAAGAAAGAAGAAGAAGCTGAAGAATATGCTTGTACCTCCTCATCAGTGGTTTCCACTCATTTCATTACGGTGTGAAAATCAACTCCTGAAAAGACCTGAGATGTGTTACACTCCAGCAATCCATCACAATGAGCACAGGGTCTGCGTCTATTCTCGTTAAAGTAAGCACAGCATGGCAATACAGTGCAGGCTCCTCATATCAATAAGCACTTTCAGCTACATTATCACATGGCAATAATTTAACACTGACAGGAATAAAATATGGTAATATGAGGGATCCTTTCATTATCTTCTTTTGATTCTGATGCCATCATATACGTTTTAACACTTTCCAACCAAAAGATGTGTAAATGTTTACATTATCATTGAAGTTTATCATGCAGTAGTAAATACTTTATAAAATGTATTCATTGTTCTATTGGTCTAGGGCTTTTTCTCATGGTTTGGACTTCAGTAAATAACAGCTTGACTGTGTACATCTTAAAGTCTGGGCCTCCGTGGGGATATTCACCCAACGTTTGACTGGGCACTGATATCTGTCATATCTGACATCACCTAGGGACTGCTTTGAATCGAGCAGCTTATAAACACCAAGGACAGTCTGTAAAGATAGATGACATGAGGAAATAGAGCCCATTTATGTCAACATAGAGGATGGAAGTATCCATACTGACAGTGGGCTAGTTTTTAGCTACAAGCATGAAGCTACAGTTAAGCAAAAACAAAGGACATATCCCACTTTATGCTTACGAGAGGCAGGATGTAAAATACAACCTGAAATTGGTGACCTCCTTTGAATATGCACACCTCTGGTGAAATATACAGTGGAAGCTGGTGAGGAGCAAAGTCTAATCAGCTAATTTTGATCTTCAGTGCAACTGAAGGACATCAAAGGGGAAAGGAAAAGGGAAAGGCAGCATAGGAGATTGCCAAGTCAAGGCAGCAGCAGGAGGTAAAGCATGTTATCTAACAAAAAAAAAAACAAGAAAACCTAGAAAGCACTGGTTAATGAAAAAGTAGATTTGATGACCACTATTTTTTTTTCCAATAACACCCCTTCACATGCACATTTTTTCACACAATGGAAGGCAGAATTCTTATCCCTGCAGGATAAGACCTTGTTGATGGACATTCGGAGTGCATGGTGAATTTTTCATTAGTGTTGTGGCACAGTGGTTGTTGCCTAGAAAGGAATAATCTTACTCAAACAGGAAGGAACCCTATGTTCTATTGGATGTTGAGAGCACACAATATTGATGTAGCATGAAATTTGGTCAAGCGGAAAGACAACACTTGAATTAGAGATGCATTTGGTTCAATTTCATATATCCTACCTAATATTCTAGGATTTGACCATCTATACAAGAGACAGTTTGTAACATTTCTGAGGATTTAGGTTTTTTTGGCAGATATTAAATGGACAATAATTAAAGTGTATGCCAGCTGTAAAACAAAAACCTGTGTTTTTCTCGGTTAGAATAAGTTGTTTACATGTATTTATATCAGGGCGTCAATAATTAATTGATCATGAATACATTTGTAATTGATCACTCAATGAATTATTAAAATGAACAATTTTAATTCAATATTTTCAAGTTTCAAATAATCAATTCATTTGTGGGAGTAGTGTTTTTTAAATGGGACAATTGTCTGGTTTCTTGAGTTCAAGGTTTGGAATACACCAATAGGCGATTGATTGATTGATAAAAAGTTGTAGCAGCCCTAATTCACTGTATATGTATTTCAGCAAGGTCCTAAAGCACATAAAGTACTTTACAGCAACCACTTACTTGTGCAACCATGTTCCCACAGCAGCCTGAATGGACTAACCAGCCAAACTTCCCCATTTTGTGTTTCAAAGAGCAAGTTAATATGTGATTTACATGTGCTTTCAATCAATGAGTCAGTTAGTGTGCACTTTTCAATAATGAGGGACATTTCAATCATAAAAGGTGTTCATGTGGAGACAGTTCCAGCACTGCGAGAGAAACCAGTTTAAAGTTTATGTAGCTACAATGAAGCGCTTTTTTTTTTCAGCGTCCATGGCCTGAGGTGGCAAGCAGCAGTTGGTATTAACAATACAGAAATGTCATGGCTTCCACTTAAAGTCAAACTTATTGTCAGTAGCTGGGTATGCTGCCAGAGTTATTGTGGTCCCAGACAGTGTATGATGTACAAATGCTGTTTAGCTCTTAAGCTGGCTGGGAGTCTCGTGTTTCTTCGGCATTTTGGCCCACAATAGAAATAGGATTTTGAAGGCCCTTGTAAACAGTTTAGCTGCACGTGATTCAAGTCTAGGGATGTTTCTGTTTGAGTAAGGAGAGTGCCAACAGTCTCAGCAGAGAGGAAGTAGAATCTAGAGAACTCAGCAAAGATGAGGTGAGTATCACAGGCTAAATGGATCAGCAGTGGAGAAAAAAAAATAATAATACAGAGGGAATTCAGAGGGGAGAGGAGGCTGGTCAAAGTAGAGTCAAACTCGAACCTTAAAAACACCTTTAAAAAGTGCCTCAGATCATCTGAAGTAATTACTGTGTGGCCTACCAGAAGGTGCTATGAGTGCAGCCTTAGATCCACACTGAATCCACCAGAGAAATATGAAAGTGGGATTATTTAGTGTTGCTGTGAAAGTGCAAGGAATACTGTGTGGACAATCACAATCCCAAAGCATCTACAATGTGGCATATGTTAGTATTTTTCAATCTACGCCATAGAAAGCTAACTGATGAAGAAATCTCAACTAAGAGTCAACTCTTAGTTTAGCTGTTAGCTTCACCTTAGTGACTATTAGTCAGAGTAATAATAATACAAATATGTTTTTTTTTTGTCTTTGGGGGGTGGGAATAGCATGTGAGGGCATACGTTCAAACGTTTCGAAAAGCATTGTACATTTCGAAAAACGTACAATGCTAGTGGGCAAGGTTGATGAATAGGCAACTAAGCAACATGTCCATCGTGTAATAGCTCTATTGAGGTATTAAACAATACAAAATGTACACTACAGCAGCCTCCACTTCGATGTGGATCGAGAAGCGTAAACAATGCGCGGGTTTGCTCGTTTGTCAAGGTGAACAAGTCAAACAGTAAACAGCTTTATCAGGCATACTGCAGGGCAGCTGTAGGCCAAGAGGGACTGTCGAATGAGAGGTAGGCCCTTCCCTATGCTGACCCCTTCATGCTCCCAGTCATGGAGTGTATCTCTGCGTGGAGTCACACTCACAGATGTGGAGGGCGCTCTTAATTAAGGGGGAAGGTATAAACAAGCGGCTAAAGTTTGGGAAGCCTTTGCCTTGATTAGACATCATGCTGAGGGAAATAGGAACTTTCCTCAACATGAGTCCAATCAGCAACATTCAGCTGTAGGGACTTACACTCCAATCCACCTGCTGGAGGACGCAAGGGCAAGATCTGCCCGATGATGGAGATGTTTATGGCACCATTTACAGATAAATTAGTCTGATCTGTAGCGACTGTGTTCTGGACTGAACAACTTAAAACCAACAAAGACTAAACTGAGCAGAATTAAAGAGAAAGGAAAACAAATATAAGAATAAGGTAAAATAAGTTAAATAATCCCCCCCCAAGTAGTGCAGCAAGTAATACAGCACTGGGACAGTGTTGGGAGGTGTTAAACCTACTCTCACTTAAAGCAAATTGGTTTGAAATGGTACCTAATGTGGAAGAGCTATCACATGGATGAGTCTGAGTCATGACGGACAGGAAGAAGCTCTGAGGGGTGGAAAGGAATTGAGCCTAAATTTAGGAAAACAGCGCATAGTCCCTCAGGAGAAGGCTGCCACTAATCTAAGACCAGATCTTGTCTTGGCCAGAAGTACAGCTAGTTCTGTACTTTGTAGAGCAGGCGATAATATTGTGGGAGGATGCAGTAGATGTGAGAGGAAAAGAAACTTTATATACAGAGTTGGCGGAAGAAGAGAGTTTGGTTGAGAATCTAAAGTAAAGTTTTGGTTAGTATAAGTGCGGTGAGCCTAAATACTACAACCAGCTAAATGGTGCTATAATTAAAATAATGTGTTTGGCTGTTTATTAGAACCGAGCCATTGATAATTTAATCAGGAACGTCTGACTTTTTTGTCTGCTACAAGATTAGGGATTGTCTAATGAAATGTCACATTAATTATCCTTACTGATTAATTGAGAGCCATACGCTATGACATAAATAGTACATAATTGCACAACTTAAGGAGCATTTACACACATTTCTAATGAATGCCCAAGGTTCTAAAACTGCAAATACGCTTGTGTGACAAATTATGACATTCTTCACATTTGAATTATCAGTTAACAGCTTTTCGAAGGTAAAGACATTTATTTTCTTTACAAAGTATAATAACTTCGAGAATACTCAAGGTGACAGAGTTACATGAATCAAAGCATTTAATACACACACACAAAACATTTTGTAACGGCTGGAGTAAGAAACTCATTTAGATCAGTAATTATTGTATAATATGTTGTGTTAATATTGTATTGTATACATACCTGAATGCAACACATTTGTTTGATTAAAACAACTCCAGTTCCATTGATATTATTCAACTAATATATCCATTCATACATTCCATTAATATTATAAAAAAATGTGTGAAATGTCGTGTGAAGCCTCTTGTGAAAGTCTGTGCAAGTCTTAAAGCCAGATGAACTCTCTGCTCGTGCAGCTTCAAGCGAAGTGAACATTTTTATCTCACTCGTGTAGGCGAGGGATCATCATTGGCGGAGAGGAGGGGAATGTCAGGGACAAAAGGAGAAGAAAAGACATTTCCCGGTTCCAGTATACGCTTGGAGAGAGTTGAGTGAGAGGGCCATGCAGGGAGGAGAAAAGAATGGAGCTGCAGCCATAGCAGGGTGACAGCGTTTGCATGAGGTGTGATTAATGGGCAATCTGATTGGCCATGACAGGGCCAGGTGACAGTGGTAGTGTAGGGTGGGGGCCACCTTTTAAACAGCTGGCCAACTGCATCCAGGGAGTTACTTGTGTGTGTGTGTGTGTGTGTCAGAGTGAGTGAGATATGGTGCTGAGTCGCAACAAGTCAAGTGTTCTTTTTTTCTCTTTTTTTTGCTGTCTTTTGTGACATTATTTTTTTCCCCCTGCTATCACTGGCCCAGCCACTGTCACACCCTCCCTTTTTTTTGGTGATGCAAATCCCTGAATGTCAGGATAGATTATTCCACCAAATAACTAATGGCTGAGACAGTATTTCTCTGCTTTTAGCTCTATTTTCTAAAAAAAAAAACACATTTCTGTTCTCATGAGAAACTCAGTGTTTCGCTTTTGCATTCTTTGTGTAACCTTGCAGAAACTCCACACAGACTCTCTTTGTCTTGAGTCTGTTTGCTTTTACTTGTTGTAACCTCAGTCCACAGCTGTTTTCTTCTCAGTACTGGGTTGAAGAGACACTGCTGTGCGACGTCCAACCCGTTTTATCACATGGTGCTTGGTTCTGCCTGTCAGCCGTCTTCCCATAGCTGACTTCTTTTTACATGATTTATGTTTCTGTTTAGTTCCAAGAGAGTTCCAGGGAAGACTACTTGTCGATTTATTGCCATATACACAGGCCTCTTGGTGGTAGTGCTACTTCGCTGTTTGTTAGATCCTGTTCGGTTGAGTGATTTCAGCCCAATATTGTCCATTAACCTCTTTTGAAGAACTTGTTTTGCAGTTGCTGGATTTACAATTAATTCTAAATTTGCCATTACATTGTGAATATCTGTCTTTCCCATGTCAACATTCGAAGGGCAGATTTATGCCTTTTTTTATCGCACTCCACTGACATACTTGTGAAAAACCCTTTTCAATGACCTTGGTGACGTTCTGACATGTGTTTAGTATAGTCGGAGTGAAACCAGGTTCATGCGCTAAAATGACGGTAATCTGAGAGCGGTCTCGGGTAAACAGTGTGTTCTAAAGGGCAAAGTCATCCATTTGCAGCGCTCACAACGCAGTCTGTCGCACGCTAAAGTCTCATGTACACTTTTGTCAAAATCATCTTGATGAAAGATCATTTTGCTGAAAGTGTGGTTTATCGAGCCGGGTCAACATGTTGCTATTATACTTACCAATGCCAACCATGGTAAACACTGCATATGTACATTATGTGCAGAATTACATTTTTGAATGTTACATTTTAGCAGGTGGTTTCATATCAACATTGAGCGGCGTAGTTCACAAGTATTTGATGCAAGGTTCTTAGCAAGAGGAGATGGGGTTGGTGGTGGCAAGACATATAACATAGCAAGACGTCCAAGCAGCAGACCTGGCATGTTTCTTATGGTGAAGCTATTTTATGTTAGGAGTAAAAATCTTGATCTTATTTTAAGCCTAACCAGCTGCTTTTTGTGCTTAAACCTCACCACATTCATTCCATTTGTTAAAACACTGTTTCACTGATATACACATCTGAAAATAAGTTTTATTTTGAAACACAAGCTCATGCTTTAACTAAACTTACTCATTTCAAGATATCTCCCATTCTTCTCAGTATGTCCCTCCTCTAGACCCCCTTTTCCTTCATTTTCACTTATGGCTGTGAAGTAAATCAAATCATCTGATTAGTGTAGTGGGAAGTTTGTGATGGCCAGGGGTGCAGCTCCAACAAGTAGTAATTTCATATGACATAAAAAGCTTGACATACCTTCCAAATTTGGCAGGCGAGACAGTGCAGTGTGTGCAGTGCTGGAAAAATATAAGAGATATGAAAACAGGCATATTTACTGATTAAAGCTGTAGTGCATTTTAATTAAAAACACATTTCAATTACATTCAAACCATTGTCAAATGAGTCCAAGCAATGTCGCTCCACACAACTCCCACTGTGTTTCTTAGTAGAGAGGTGTGTTGTTTCTGTGTCTGTGGTGATATGTCAGTGCTGCGCACAGATGCATTTCACATCACAACCGATGGAGTGAAGGTCAACAATATAAACTCAATAAGGCAGGACGATGGCAGCAATGTGTAGGTTAAGAAATAAACCCTGGTTTTCTGAAACATGAGTTAAGGTAGGTGTTGCATACCTTCAACTTTAAAATAAGTAAACAAATATTACTTCTTTTTTACAGTGTACAGCACAAAAGGATAACTTTAACCAATCTATTATGGCACATATTAATTGTATATGCCAAAGAAATAATGGTTTTCCTTTTCATAATTGTACTTGCCTTGTCATTCAGGCCATTTGTTTTCTCAAGTCCCAGCCTCTTTCATTATTATTCCTGCCTTACCTTCCTGCTATTTACAAAGTTACTCTTTTTCCTCCTTTTCTTTTGCTCTTTGCGGGAATATTTCCATGATTACCTGCTTCTTTTAATCATTTATTCATTTTTTTTTTCCCACCCTCTTCTCCCGTGTTCTTTGCCACAGTGAGGCATGAAGACATTTCTCTCTTCGATGCCTCCCATGCTTGGCTTCCCTCCATTCAAATGCAAATGATGCAGGCCAATTATGGCGCAGCATGCGGTTATGTCTGTGTTTGCAAGAACACATTCAAAGGCACATTGTGTCGTGGAAGATTTGAGTTAGCCAGCGTAGCATTCCTTCTGGAACTGCCAGTGGCAGATAAATTAGGACCACAGACTGACAAAAGCAAAATAAATCATAATATTGGAACTGTGCTGACCCATATTTGCTAATGTGGGTGCTCATTGCCACCTATATTACTTCCATTGTGTGAGTGTGTGTATCAGGAACTGGGACTCTTTCATGGCTGATCGCTCCAACAGAAGGCATTCCTGCTTTCATTCAATGGAATCAGTGTTGTGGCTTTGTTATGGCTTCACTCATATCGGCAATTACACCGACTTGGTGTATTCATGCAACCATTTTATAGGGTACAATACGTGTCTTTAAATAGGCGTGAAGACATGCACAGCATGTTTAACATGGATGCATTTAGGGAGCATGGAAGAATTATATTAATTCATTGTTTGTATTTTACCCTTGCTGCTATTTAGTGTGTACTGCTGTGAATCGGGGTTTGATTGTGTTTTATTATGTAATGAATGCAATGTTCATGCAATCATTGTCTACCACTTTATCCTCCACATGAGGGTCATGGCGAGCGCCTAAGCCAATCCCAACTAACAGGTAACCAGTCCGTTGTCTACATATAGAGACGAACAACCATTCAGTCTCACAGTTTCGAGTGTCCAATTAACCTTTGCCTGTTTTTGGACATAGGAGGATACTGGATTACCTGGAGAAAACCCATGCATTCTTACTTGATGGAGGGAGGTGGAGGCAAGACATGGGATACATATTTCATAATTTATCAGAATTATTTACTACACATTGTTTATACATTAAGACTTTTCTGGTTACATTTGCTCACGGCAAGCGCCAAGAATAGACCAGGTGATATAATGATCACTGGAGATGTGTGCTTGGTGTGAGCAACAATGATTTATTTACCGAACGATCGTGGTGCTTCCCCATCCAGTATAACCCATATATCACAGTTACAAGACCCTGGGTTTGAAACCTCTTGGTTTCCTGGTTCTCGTATTCACTGGAGATTCATCCATAAGCTTCCGATTCCTCCCACAGTACATTGGTTGTGGGTTAGTTGAATTTATGACTTGCCTCGGGCATGAGTGTGAATTCTTGTCTATATACTGTATATACATCAGGGCTGTGGTGGACCACCAATCTGTGAGAGGCAGCTTTTGACCAATGGGCATATTCTCCAGACGCCCATGATTCTGAGCAGTATGTATAGATAATGAATGTATTGATTAAGATAGATGACCTTTTGAATATACTGTAATTGACATTTTATTGGACAGGAGGTGACTGCGAGTAAGTGCAGCTAGATGTACAGCCGTTCTACAATTTCATAACTCAAGATGATCCTGAAAGAACATGTCAATTTTTTTTTTCGAGCAGGTTGGACATTGGGCTCATCCTTTAAGCGAAAATGCCATGTCACCTTTAGCCCTCTATGTTCCTGTAAGATGATTTATGGATAGTAAAGGCTTCCTCTCTTTCCCACCAAATGATGGATGGCTGGGAAGTCACGCCATGTCTGGGCCTTGCCCCTTTCACTGCTGAGGGCCATGTCACCACCTGCTAGTTTTCACCATTCAAATATTCTAACACAGTCCAGGAACCTGTGTCACCATATGTCAGGCACTTCAGGGACCATCCTGAAACCATTAACCCTCAAGCTCGCTCCTTGTTAACGTCAGCCCAGACTGCTCCAGTGCTGCATTAGCTGAGTTAATGGCCAATGAATCCTAATCACCTGAGGGTAGATCTCACAGGTTCTCTCTCTACCTTTGTGTTCAATTGTGTCCATTAATCCATTTTTGTCTCTACAGCTGGAGGTTTCTTTTCTTTTTTGTATGCCTGGAGGCATTAGGACCTGATAAAATAAAATAAAAAATCACTCATTGGAGTTTGCCTGAGCGTATACTGTTAAAAATGTAATTTGTTTGCCAAAACTAAAGTCAATTCCTTAAGCTTACATCATTAATTGCCACATAGGTCAAGTATAGCACTGGCAAAATTTATTATAGTCATTATCCATTAAAATGTTTGATCAAAGAATGACAGGTACACATGGAAAAGGAAAAGGAATTCAAAATGATGTCCATACACTTGCATCAATGTTTTTATTTTATATCTTCTAGGGGCGAACTATAGAGGATGCTTTTTCCTGTTCAGCTAACAATTTTTAATTTCTATCTTTAAATATTTGCAGGGGTATTATTTATTCACAGCTCCTATGAGTTTTGTACATATCTTGTTTCACTTTATTTATGTAGCCTACTTCTACTACTGCTACGACTCCTATGACTTTGCCTTAGTTTTAGAATTTGTCAACTGCTGTTCTAAAAGGTCTGTAATTGTAATAATCTGGGTTTGCAAACTTCACTATTCTTTGTTAAGACTGACTGAAAAATATTGCTATTAACACAAATGCGAGTGTATGGATGTTGTGTTTCCTTTTACAGCTATTTTAAAACTATTACATCAAGCTACTTTTGAAATTGTCTGGTCTTACATGTTGATCAAAACATGTTTAGATGATACATCGTCGTCCAAAACCAGAAGCTGCCTTTGCCATTTATTGAATTAATTTACATATGGTGTTTTGGATGATTTATAATCCTACTTATGGTTTTATATGCATCGTGCATCTCTCTACTCCAGTATTCAGATGAGTGCTACCATGGAAACAGCCAATAAAAAGAGTAAACACAATCAAGTATATACATGACTCAGAGACTGTGTAATACCAGCATGTTCCAGTCAATTTATCATAACCATTTTGGATGTCAAGAGGAAAACAGCGCTCCATCTAACAAAAATATTAACACACATGTGAACTCATATGGGCAGAATGCAAAATGTTTTCATTTATTTCACTATCAACATCCTTCAAACCAAATCACCAGTAAATTCCCCTGAATAAATCTGAGCCATCTATGGTGGTATGCAATCCAAAAAGGGTTTTGTTTTGAGGCTCCTGAACCTCTCGACTGTAAATCCCAAACACAGCCTTTAACTTGTAGCCTCTGCAGTAACAGTAGAATATGATGAACCTCATCCAACATCCACCAAAACGTACATTGCCCATTTCTAAGAAACACTTAACCATTCATATTACATTACAAAACATTCATCATTCAGTGATAAAAGCAGTGCCGACTTCAATATAAGCAATAATCTAAGTTGTGTTTACCCTTTAAATAGGTCAAGATTGCATGATGAAGGGTGCTCATTTAGCTAAATACACCTGTTAATTTTGGTTTCAATAGAGCTAAGGGAGCAGCAGCATATTTTTTTTTCCATTTATCTGCATGACCTGAAATCAATGATGCTGCAGCAGCGCTACATATTTTGGATGACACATTTGCAATACAGGGCCTTGTGAGGACTACCTTTGTATTGATTTTTGTGTAGTTGTGCGCCTCAGTGGTGTAAAGAATGTGCTTTTTTTTTTTTTAGTGTTGCTCTCACGAATATCTCTGTCAGCGGAAACTCATCCGGGAGCATTTTGGTACTGCATTGTGACTACAGTGGCAATATCCAAGACTCTTGATTCTTTTACTTTTACTCCCCTCCTCTCCTTTTACCAAAGTTTCAGGGACAAGCCAAACAAATGTGGACTTACCTTTAATCTGGGGTACTGACAAACAGCTGATCGAGTTTCATTCAAGTAGCAATAAGTAGTGATGTCACCAACAGGAAGCTGAGTTTCCATTTTGAAACCTCAATTTATTTGTGCCGGTGCCATGTTGACGTTTTTTAACTGGAAATTCTCTGGCATCACCTGCAACCAGTTACCTGTGTATTTGCAATACCAGCAAATACACTGGTTTGAACTAATTTGTGCCATGCAGTAATGCAGCAAAGTGTTTTCCTCTAAGTAGAAACACCATTTCCAAAATGAACATACTTTGCTTTTGAAGAAAACCTCAAACCAACAATTGAGACCTCTCTCAGATCAATTTAATTACATTATTCAAAATCCTGACTATCCCCGTTAACAGATTCTGCACAAGGAAATGCCGCATCAGAAAAAACTTGCTGATTGGTGCAGTGATTGTGCATGCCTTTGCTCATCTCCTACTAGAATACTTTGTTTTGTGTATGCTATTGGAGATGAGTTTTATGGTGGCAATGAGAAACAATTTTCACATTTAAGTCTCATCAATACCAACTGGAAAGACATGTCTGCAACATTACAGTATGATGATTGAGTGTGGAGAGTAACAGGAAGGGTATCAATTCAAAGTGTAACTAGAGACTATCAGGGATTATGCTTTGCTGTATTTCCATGTCATAGGTTTCCTTTTTACCCACCGTCTTTTTTCTCTTTTGTTCATTCTGAACGCCACTAGCTTCTTGCACTTCTTGCACAATGGTCTGCCAGGTGCTGCAATCAGCCGATATTTACTGCTTTCACATTGAGAACACAATCTAACTTTTTCACTAGACTCCACCCATCCCCCCCTTTTCTTTTTCCACTGCCTACCGATTGTATGGTTAATAAAGTTTATGATGATTAAGAACAAAGACATGGGCACTGGGTGTGGAAAGTAGGTGGAGGGGAAAAATGACTTAAAACCTCTGTACAGCTTATTATACCTTACATGCAATGCATTAGTTTAAAGTTGTTCAAATGGAGATGAGGAGGGCTATTTTTCAAGGTCACTGCAGTATAAAACATAGCCATGGTCTGGTGTTAATTACATGGGCCTCTGCCTTCTTCCATATATTATTTGAGAAAAAAGGTGATTGAGTAATACAGTAGTTTAGGGGTAATTATAGTAGATTAACTGCTATTATAAGTGAATATCATACAGATTATTATGACCGGACTCCCTGTCCTTGAATGGCCTGGAGTTAAGTCCCACGAAGCACAAGTGTAGAGAACTGAAGATTTCAGGCGCTTCCCATCTCATCACAATGGGATAAACTGCAGGTGCTGCAACCAAAGAGCTTCAGCAAATACTAAGAGTGTTTTTTTTAGAATTACAACTTCTCTTTTCTACAACAAATAAAAAAAAAATTGCTGTCATAGTTAAATAACAAAAAAAACTTTTTTCACCAAAGGCTTTGAAGAAAGAGATCTCCCAACGAGAAAAACAGTTTGAAGGACTTAAAAGAATTTGAAGAAGAGGAGAAAGTGGTGTTCTAAAGTCATATGAGAGATTTTGGCAGCAGTTACACGTGCATTTTATGCGAGTCACCTGTGTGACAAGAATTCTATTCATGTGTTGCAGACTCCACTTTCTTTTTTCGACTGCAACACAAACCACTGTTTTATACAACACTGCGACACCTGCCTCTTTTCCTATACTGTACCACCAGGAGTCCTCCTGAACTCTGAACTCTAGAAAATACGCTGTGCATAGCTGCGCTGTATGAAAGTTTGAGTGAATGTAACACTGTAGTGTAAAGCACAGTGTTCACCAAGACTAGACAAGCACTATACAGATGTGTATTTCTATACAGATGTGCCTAGTAAAGTATGAAGGGTCACAGTTATTACATAATAATGATTCCATATGAGAATAGACTAAATTCTATGATTGCAGTGATTGACTGCACACTGGGGTTAGAGGAGGTTTGCGTGAAAGGTTATGCTCTATAAAAGTTTGTTTGAAATAGTCTAATATAATATTTTAACACATTTCCAAATGTCTCTAGAGCTGACTTTGTCATGATGGCTTACTCGGAGTGGATTCATGGTCAAGTCTAGAACACAAAGTGTGCAAAAGGTAAAGTCTGAATCCTTGAAAATGTGCTGCCCTCAGGGAGAGAAATCCTCCTCTCAGGTTTCTGAGCTGTGCCTGGAGGGTGTATACCAGAGCAAGGAAGGTGCAAATCATAGGCACTGAGGATTCCTGCAAAATCACGGCTGCCTCTCACATTTGTTGCTTTGATATTACATGTTTCTTTGATGCAACACCCTGAGGCCTTGGGTTGCACTTTACACTCAGGGGGAGCATGGAGGCTAAGCAGGGACAGTAGTTCAGAACAGTGTCATATGTATCCAAACGGTGTTTTACAGGAAGTCGTGTTTAAAAGTTTACACACAGGCCAAACTATGCAAAGACAGAATTTGCTACCAAGCAAGATAAAAGGTCAGTGCTTTACTTGAGGTAAAATGTGTCATCTTAAATCACGTTTGTGGTACCCTATGACATCAGCAACTGGTCAATGACACAACTTTACCTTGCTGATTTTTTGCCAAGCCATTGGGTGCCTGCTTTTGTCTTTTACAAGGCACACCATATGGATTTTATTGGGCATGAGTGGTTTTAACAGACCACTTTAAGACCCACATAAACATTTAATGTAACAATGTACCCATTTGGACTGAGCAGCATTCATATTAGTGCTGTAAATCCTGATTAGTCTTAAGAAAGAGTCTGTGTAGATATTTGTGTCCGCGCACCTGTCTAAGTGTTATGGTAGCTGTGATTATTCTTACTTGTTTACTTGTCTCATAAATCATCTCCCACTGCATATAAAGAGTGTGGGGTGTGCAAGAAAATAGATGCAGAGTGAGGACAAAGGAGACTTTCAACATGACAATGTATCATATAAACATATTCAATAATTGTTTCAGTAACAGTTACAATTTTATTTCTCTTTGTTACAACCGAGTCATAGCAATTGTGAAGCATGCTCCTCCATCCAATCAAACAAACGCCCAGCCAATCAACTAAGCTAAACTAAAGGAACGATCATCCAGTCAACCAAGTGACCAAACAAACAACTAATCAGTCAGTCAACCAACAAGGCAAGTCTGCCTGCTTCCGTATGTCTGTCACATTAAATGCAGTGCAATTTATTTTATTACTTTCACTTACAACAATGGACACTAGTAAAAGAGAAATCAGTGTCGTATGCATGACACCATAGGTGCATTGTTTAAGGAGATGCTCATCAGTTTAGTTAAGTTAACTTTATTCAGGTTGGACAACTAGTTGAAAGTATAACTGAACACATATCTAACCTGGTAGTACATATCATATCTTATCAGTGTTTAGTAGAAGCATAAAGTATGCAGAACTTTTAACTTCACATGAGTCTGATTTGAATTCCGCTGTCTGCATGTCACATAGGCCCAAGGTGAAACATGTGGGGGGTGGGGCTTTTTGTATTTCTTTCTTTGATCGCTGTCACTTATTCATCATCTGAATCATCAAGATCAGATTAATAACCAATAAAACACTGTGAACGAGCCCGTTTTTAAGTTGATGAGGAGATTCATCTTAGGAGATCAGTCTATAAAACCCTATTTCCTCTTGGCAGTGCAGCTGATGATAAAGTTACTGCCACATTAAAATATTATGCAGCCTAAAAGTCCTGTCAAATGTTAAATGTGTGACAACTACTAATGTTAAATGTAGAAAACTTGCTTAACTTTATTGAACAACATGGTGCGAGTCTCCAATCTGCATTGTATGTCTACACTGCAGTGAACTTTTATATTTTAAAATACAAATACGGTATGACATTTTTTTTTTTAAATACCTTCCATGAATCATGTCATCAAAAACCTAAATTTTGGGAGAACATTAATCAAGTTTGTTGTAAAAAGTTGGATTTGAGTTTCATTTTGTCCTCAAAAATGATATTGGTCCAGATGTTCAACATCTGGCCAATTAAAGACATTGTCAAATTGCCCTGTATAAAGTGCACCTGTAGGTTTCAGCAAATAAAAATAAGCACTGGACAAAATAATCAATTTCCACACAGCACTGATAAATAGGTCTACAGCCTGGGAAGATGGTTTTGTTTTGTGCAAATGAGAAAAAACAAAAAAACAAAAAACTATAAAATAAGATCATGAAAGACCAGCACCAAGTAACACAGGAAGTGCCCCTCATGTAACTACACCCTTGGTGTTTCATCATAGAGGAGGCTTTGTGTTTGTCTTATTTACTGTAAAATCAGTTCCGTTTGGAAAGCGTCACTTCTTGGTTCTTCTATGCTGACTGCTCCAGTAAGACCGTTGTGTTCCATTATCATGTTGCATCTTAACAAATGTTAATAAGCGTGAGTCTGAGCATTCAGCTTTCAGTGCAACTTAGAGAACAAGAATAAACCTTGGAAATACAGCCTGCGGATTGACATCAGTAGGACGCGATAAGTTGAATGTGAGCTAATGGCTTAGAGAATTGCTCTCATTGGTCTCTGTGGGAGACGCATTAATCTTCTTGACCTATATAGAAACTGAAGTAAAAGGCATTATTTTTGTATTCCGTAAACTGTAAATGCTTTACATTAATATCTCAGCACAAGAGATCTGTAGCATAATCACAATATAAGCTTCCGGGATAGAATTAACAACTTTAAAGAAACATACTGGTGAATGCCCTTTTCCCGCCTCTGCAATGCACTTTTAAATGGTTTACCTCACAAATCCCTCCATCAACTTCAACTAGTTCAGAACTCAGCTGCTCGTATCATCACTAGAACCCCGTCCTCATACAACTTCACTGGCTCCCCAACCGTTTCTGCAGTGAATTGATAATCCTTATTTTAACATTCTAAGCCCACAGAAACTCCTCCATATCTCACTGACCTGCTCCATCCAAACAATAACAGCACTGCCTACCTTTAAATCCCAATTTAAAACTATTTTAACCTCCATCTACTGTGTAGATCTTGTCTGTTTTATTTGATCTTAACTTTTTGTGTGTTTGATTTATCTTCGTTTTTAATATGTAAAGCGACTTTGCGTGCTAGAAAGGTGCTTCAAATGTGCTTCAAATTCAAATCAAATGTGTTATTATTATTATTATAATATGGATTCAATAATAATAGTTATAATCACAATTAAACCTTCATTCAGCCATATGTGTTAAGTGCACACAGCATGTAACCCGGTGGCCCTGAGGACACAAGGAGGTGAAACTAGGTCAGTAAACTCAACATAAATTTCTTTGGTGAGCTTTGCCTCTAGCGACACATTCCATGCAGTGAATCCTGCAACAACACGGATTGAAACCTTGAAAAATAGAATTCGGAAATAGTTTTCCTTGTTCACTGATGAGAAACTTTCTTGTATGCAGATATCTGTGTGCAGCCCAAAGATTTGTGACTGCAAACTGGGGCATTAACAGAAAAGCGTCAGTGCCACAAGTTCTGTGAGGAGTCAATGTTTTTTTTTTTTTCCCCCCTCTCTGTGTTTGCTCTTGTCTGCAATCTCTCTGATTTATTTGAGAGTCGGGTACCCGGTTGGCACACAGGGGCCGCAGTCACCACACCACGTTGGGGTTAGAGGTTCTGAGTGTGGCATGAACCATGGCCATGAATGCATGAAGCACTGCAAGACTTCCGCAAGACTGAATATGAAATCTTTGGAGATACATTGGATGTGGGCGCCCTCAAAGGTTTCAGTACATATTGGAATGGACATTGGTGGATGACGGCATTTACTTTACGTAGACCATGGCCGGCCTGAGTGTACATTTGGAGACAGATAATACAATTCGATTTTATAGAAGTCCTAATCACTAATCCTTATGAAGCTTCATGAGTGAGACTGTCCTGATGCAGTAGAGTGGATCACAGTGGCTCCAATCACCTTTCCACTCGATTGTTCATTAAAACTTTATTTCATAAACTGTTCCTTATCTCTTTTTTTATGTGCCTATTGTGTTCACCTAATTAAATTAAAGGAGTAAGGTAAACGTGTCAGCTAAGTGGCCAAGGAGTGGAAAATGTGCTGCAGCAACTGTGTAGAACGTTTAATTGACCAAAGATGCTGGCAGTTTGGTACGGTCATAAATGTCTTATCCTCTACAATTCACACCAGTTTTAATTATTGAAAGCTAATTGTTGCTGTGAGCTTCTGTGACCCCACCATACTCGCCACGCTCTCTGAGCTTACGCAGTCCACATCTTGGCTGTAATCCAAACTTCGCCCATATTGAGGCGTTACGGCATTAAAAGTACAGTAGGACCTCGCTAATCTGGAGTGTGCAGGTATGCACGGTTCTTGGGATAGTGAAATTCTGAGATTATTGTAATGCAGTCAACAAGATAGCTTCTTCGAGCTGCACTCACAGCACTTCTTAAACTGCTGGAAAAAAAATATCATCAACATGCTAGTGAAGCTGTGAACAGACTTTGCTTTGGGCTATCTGTGGTGAAGCATCATTTTGTTTTCTGATGGTCTGAGGTGACGTCCTAAGTGATGTTTTGATGTTCTCTAGTGGACTCCTGGAAGGACTTCTATAGCTCATGGATCATGAAGTGATACTTTGACTGAATGGATCCCTTGATTGTCTTTGTGCTAACAGAAACCTCTCGCACCCACATCATCTTCCATCTCTGCCTTTTCTGTTTGTTGATATGTGTGCTTGCTCTTTATTTGTCCATTCTGGTGAGGAACAGGGTAATTAATTTTTTTTGATGTGGATCGAAAATATACTATTGTGTTTTCATTTGTAAACAGCATTTTGTAACATGTGCATGTGTGGGTCAGTGTAAATAGGAAGCAAATCATCTTTTTTTGGAAATGTTTGTTTAGTTTCATAAATATAGCACAAACAAATAGTGAAACACC
Organism: Solea senegalensis; assembly: GCF_019176455.1. Taxonomy (NCBI): domain Eukaryota; kingdom Metazoa; phylum Chordata; class Actinopteri; order Pleuronectiformes; family Soleidae; genus Solea; species Solea senegalensis. The sequence continues at coordinate 12,770,531 of NC_058024.1, read as the reverse complement.
AGAGCAAAGCAAGATTCCTTAGGGTTTGGTAACGCCAGGGTTCGTGTGAAAGGCAAGCATAACCATCAGATGTTGACAAGGAACTAACATTTTCTAGGTTGTTGTAGGTTGGAGAATAAACTGATAATAAAGTGTGCTTATTACTTTGAAATAATGTCTGTGTAGTCAGAAAAAATATAATTTTTAGTTGAAAATGAAAATATCTTATCTCTTATTTTAAACCAAAAATGTGTATTTTATGAAAACTGATTGAAAACTATAAGCATGCAGTTTTCAAAGAGCATCCTGGAATGCATTGCGGTTAGCAATTATGCATGAAATTAGATAAATGAGAATGATACAAAACATTTAGACACATTTAAATGACATGTACCATATAATGGTTTATTTCAACTACATTGTGTTTACCTTTATGCTATATGAATAGCAAATGTGCACTAGCAATATATTAATCTACAGTAGTGTTGTGTGTCTCAAACAACAACAAAAATTCAGGGTTTGGGATTAAATTGAGAAACATCTGGGACAGAATGCATTTTGTCCTCACAAGCTTTCATACATATATATATACAGATGTATAAATATATACACATATGTATTACATTTTGAGTGTCCGTACAGCATATCTTTCTCTTTTTTCTCTTTTCCACATTAATTCACACACTAATTCACACACATAGAACACACAGCGTTGGTCGCCTGCTGCAAATTCCAAAAATGAAAACAAAAACGTCAAACTGAAAATCACAGTCCTGAAGATAATATAGTAGTAGAGACTGATATTGGAAAAAAACGCTATGTTTGATATTCTGTCAAGTCCCTGTCAGGTGTTTGTGTGTTGTGTGTTGGCTATGACAGCGCACAGTAATGCACCGCATTATTTGCTGCAGGACGCCATTGTGGTTCTGCTGGCCAGAAGGATTCAGCAGATGAAAGAACGGCACATCCTTCAAAAAAAATAAAACTAAATGAAATACAGTATCTTGAGCGTAAGAGTGCTTTCAGACGATAGGGACCTGCAACATCTTAACACGCTTTGGTGTTAAGATCTCACACCAAATGAGATAAAGATAATATTATATTGATTTATTATTTGAATATGTGTATGTAATATCAATTCATATGCTGTGGGCTAGCGCAGTGTAAATACTGCAGTGATTTCAGGCGATAAAGTGTGTGAGATCTGTGGCACGATAAGAGACCGTGACCGTCAAAAGATGGAGTATCCTATATCCGTCCAGAAAAGGGGCCACAGTCCAAAGACATGCAGATTGGGGTTAGATTAATTGGAGACTCTGAATTAACTGATAGTGAGTGGTGTTTGCTGTATGTGCGTAGGCTTGTGATCTGTTCAACAGATAACAAGTTAGATTAGTGTTAGATGGCTGTAGACATGCCACCAATACACACGCTTGGTTTCAGCCTGTTTGTATGCACATTTTTCATTTGTTGATAATAATATTTAAAAAAAAACAAAAACAGGCAGATGCATGGACAGATGAGAAAAGCACATTTCTCAGTGTAGTACAAGAAGCAAATATTACTACAGTAACACATAAACGCCACCATATATCAATAGCTACTGACACTCGTCTTCACGTGGAACATCTTGCTTTTGATTTTGACACACGCGTTATCAGATTAGATCAGAAAAACCCTGTGTAAGACGTAGCAAACCCACAGCACACACATGTGACAACCACACAATTTGGAGCAGATCAGTGTACAGTAGGTTTATTATTTTGCGGATAACACAACATGTTGTGGTGGGAGATTGTCCCAGAGACTGATCCTAGGTAGATAAGTTGACTGGCTGGATGACAATTGCCTCAATGTCCATTCCAGCCCCCAGTTGTTTGTGTATCACAGATGATGGGTTGTCAACTACGGAGTGTACGAGATAGCACTGTGTGACAACATTGCTTTTAGAGCGTAAATTGAGTTGGTGTCAGTGCCTTGGCATACTCTGGTGTGTGATGTGATTTTTACAGAGCTAACTGTAAAATAACTTTTCTCCTCTTAATCTAATGAAATACAATTTGGTTTTGTGATCCTATTTTCTTCTTCAAATAGTGTAGAAAATGTAGTGACTAAGAAATATTTGACTTGTGAGAACATAATGTTATGCTTGCTGCTTTTTTCAAAAAAATAGCTGACTTTTTTTTTTTCTTTTAACTTGAACGGTGTTCTGCTTTTATCACATTTTCATTCCTTGATATTAAACTAGCGCGGTATGTCAGCTGAATGCTTTTCATGTCCTCTAACTGTCACGTCAGGTTTCACACTGCCAGCCAGGTTTACTTGTTTTTTTTTACTCACCGACTCGGTTAAACCCAAAGACTGTTCATTTGGGTGTCTATTTGATCAGAGTAGAGATAGTCAGCAGAAATCATGGCTGTGCACGGCATTTTTGAAGCCCATTGTAGCAGCAATGGTTGAAAAGCCTCAGATATCCCTTTAAGTTGGACAATCAAAGGAGCTGATGAGCCGCAAAGGCTGACGGGAAGATAATTCATTGGGTTGGGGGCTCAGGGCCGCTTGGCAGATAGACAGGAGGCCAGAATCTCTGATCACACAACCTGATCTCCTTAGGGCACTCTGACTGTGAGTGCAGCACTTTGTCAACTGATTTCACATCATAGTGTGTGGCAAGGAAACAGGGCCATCGAAGCATTGATTTAAATGCTGTGAAATGTGAGGTGGGCCACAAGGGTGATGCTTGATTTATGATTTATTTGAGATGTTGCTGTGAGGACAGGAGGTTGAAAAGGGCACCATGTACTGCTCTGAGTTAGTATTGTGTGTGTGTGTGTGTGTGTGTGTGTGTGTGGTGAGGAGAAGGTATTTGGTAAATCAAGGCTCTTGATGTGATAATGTGTAAGCAGGCAGAGTTAGAAGCCACCAATCGGGTTCAAGGCCTTACCATACATTCTGCGTTGGATCCAGATGCCTACAGTTCCATTTATACTAAGATGAGATTCTGCAGCTGTCTGGTGCTCTGCTCATGTGCACCCCACATTTCAGCAGGTGATGTGTAGTGTGTAGTGACACAATAAGTGGGTCTGGCATCTGCCATTTGAATATAGAAGCATTCTTATTTAGTGACAAATTGTTCAATTAGGTCAACTGTTGACTTCCTCTTTTCAAATCAAGTGTCCAGTTTCCTCTGTGCCGCCATCTTCTATCTGCTAATCCACAAAGTGCTGTTTGAAACATTCAATTAGCATTAAATTGCAATATTAGCACATTTGCAAATGTTGCAATTAATCTATTCTGTTTGTGACAGTTGTGTTTTTTTTTTTTTTTTTTACAAATTAAACAAGCCCACACACATGTTGGCAACAATTTGTATCTTAAGTTAATCATTCTTGCAATAAAATAAATAAACTGAACATTAACATTAAGAAATAGTATCCCAAACAAATCACACTTGGAATTACTAAAATATAATTATTTTATAATAATATATACATATATATATATGTTTATATATACATATGTATATGTGTATATATATATATTATTTTCTCAAACTCATTCAGCTCTGCAATGCATTCACCACCAACTGAGTCAGTGTGGGCTGTATGTGTACTGCCTCTGTGTATCCATGCAGACATGAGAGAATGACAACATTTGCATCACACATGACCCACAGATTTGCACAAGGGGGCAGTTGGAAAGTGGGTTTTTGACACTGTTATGCCAAGGTACATGCAAATTCCTTTAAAAGCTCCATTCAGGACAGGAACACCAGAGTTCCATTTTCTTTTTGTGGGTGTGCAATTCCATCACTCCGTTTGCCACTTTCTCTTCCCTGTCTCTCCTGGTACTGATCCGTCTCCACTTTGTGACACTTTATAGTAAAACCCTGCAGGCCTTTTCCATTTTCTTTTTACTTGAACGCTCTTAAATCATTGCTGGATGCTTGCATGCATCAAACACAGTCCTACTTTTGCTATGTACTGTATTTTCAGTTGACAAAACGTCCCACCTGCCAAATAAGTCTAAAGCACCGTTGGTCAGAATTCAACAGGAATAGACCACTTCATGCTACTCTTTTGGTCACACATTGTGTTTGCCTTTGGGGCAATAGACACTGACTGACATTTGAATTGTTTAGCACAGTGAACACACCACAGAGACGTCAAGGTGCAGTATAGCTGGGATGTGTTAATCCACTCAGAAAATATGATGAAATTGCTGCATGCCTACATTCTTGATGAATTCAGTGCTAAAGGGGATAGGACAAGTGACCTTTAGAGATGATAAAAAAACTGGTGTTTTTTAGACATACATTTTGTCTGATGGGTCTGGACAATTGCTTGTAAAATGCCTGTTATTTTTTAGAATTTGTTTCAAGGATGCCGTCATGCCAAGAAACCATTAAGCATACAACCTCCATGAAAACAAGATACAATATTAAAGGTGACATCGAATGCTCGTTTCGCACATATATGTTAGTTATGGAGGTCTACTTACATATATTAACTTGTTTTCATGGTTAAAAACCTCCTAGTTGCTGCAAACGAGCCGATTGAAATATCTCCTCACTGCCGCGCTGTTTCAGACCAAAACCACACCCCCAGAGCGTGGACTGTGTTGTGATTGGCCAGCCAACAAGAGCTTTCCCACTGTCCTGTGATTGGCCAGGTAACTGGAAGTGACGTAATTGGTAGGCCAGCTCTCAGATACACAGCTCCCCCTCTGGCACGGTGGATGCTCTGCATCTCAGCAGCTACAACGAGAATAGTTCTTCTTCTTCTGCAGTTGAATGTACGCAACCGGATGTGCCCGGACTAGTGCTGGCACCAGGAGGCGCTACGGTGGTGAGAGGAGTGGTGAGGTATACTGATGACAACATCAGCATACGGGAGTGCCGATTCCCCTTCGTAGAGTCCAGGAAAACAATAAATCCCTATTTCCTCAGCAGTGGCTGAACTGTTTGTTCTGAAACTTTAGGGTTTCATAAACGAGGTAATGACGCAGATATACACACAAATGCAGCGTTAATTGGAGCTTCCGGTCTATGTCGCCTTTAATCAGTGATCTTAAGGAATAGATCAGTTGTGCTACCTTTATACTGAGGCAGCCTAACTGTCTATGTATTTCAGGTGCTTTTGCTGGCAGTAGTGTCATATTCACTGTAGTAAAATCTACTTTTGTCTCTCACAGACTATATAAAAAAAATATTAGCTCAAAAGTAGTCAGGCTGCACAGGACAGCTATTTTGTGCTATCATTCTCCTGCTGTTCGCAGTGCTGCTTCACACGGCATGATAACAAAAAAAAATCCTACTGAGACCTTGCTGTGCTTCATAGCCTTTTTTGTGTGCTAAACTGAATAAGTACATCTGGGGACTGAGTTTAAGCGTTACTGTGTTTGTGTGTTCCATGGGCAGAGAGCAGGTTAGTGTTAACTGGGATGATAGGTTGACTCCTTCCTCAGAGAGAACTGAAGCCAGAGTGTTTGTGCATACACAGTGGTGTTATTATTAGGATGGGGTGAGCTCCCTCTGCCAGATGCCTCTCCAGCATCTCTGTTTGAGGCAGTGTGTGGGGTGAACTTCAGAAATGAATCACAACAAAACAGCCATCAGCATTTTTGAGGTAGAACTTGTATTCCTTCATCTTGCTGTATCAATATGAACTGAATTTACACACACATTATACACAACTGTATGGTGATGTTATATTTGTGAAATCCTTCTCATTTTACACTTGTACGAACAACAGCACTGTCAGAATACAGGGATTGAAGAACTTTGTTGAACTAAACTTGTGAATCTATCTCAGGGTCTCTCCTTCCAAGGAAACATGGTGACCTTCACAGACAGTAAGGATCTCGGGCGTCTTTGTTGGTCTCTAATTCCAAATGCAAAACACATGCTCAGGATGAGTTGTCCTTATTGAGGTGCAGGTGCAAGAGGGCAGATTCCATAAAGTAAGGCTTTTGCTTGTAAAAGAAAAAAAACAGCATTCTTAGACTATGAAAAATGTTATTTTAAACCAATTGTACACTTATAGAAACATAAATATGGCTAGTAGGTATAAATGTACTTCTTTTATACAAATAAACATCATTAACACACCGGACTTAATTAGCATTACCCTACCCAATAACCCCTAACACTGACTGTGGAAGGATATGCTCTCTTTACTATCCTAAGAGTAACATAGGAATAGAGAGTCATAAGCAGTGCACACTGAATAACCTGACTATTATCGTGTTGTCGGTATTGATAATAGCTCACTGTGTTGATGGGGCATTTCCCAAAGTTCTATCCCGCCGTAGGTGATTTTGACAGTTTTACCAGGAGGAGTACAGTATTTCCTTTTCAGGGAGCATGATCAATGTGGCTCTGAATGTGGCAGTGTTAGCCAAGTGGCACATTTTCACATGCTGTTTCTTGGCCAGTTATTAAATTAAATATCAAGCTCTCTGGCACGAAACACATCTTAGATGGTTAACCTGTTTAAAGGATGTCTCGAAATGCAAAAACAAGGTCATTATCACTGTTCATAGTATGACTCTTCTAGCTTTAAGCATCTATACAGCACAACCATTATCAGTGAGTCCTCAGTGTACATAAAATCCAATGAAATTGTAATATACAACATTAAGGCTGACTACAGCAGATTGTGTTGCTTATTTCAAAAATAATTTGGAAAAGATAAAAGGTAGTGGGCCTGATTGACAACTTGTCAGCTGCACCATGAAGCATGCTTTTTTGTAGAAGACTTAACTGAGACTAAAAACTCCACAAGAAATTCTTTACTGACATTTTCTCACCAACTTACAGACAAACCGGTGGTCACCTTCTATAGGCCATTAATGAGAATGCAGATTTCTGCAGGTTTCATCTCCACACCAGTAATAAGGAACCATCAGTTGGCTATGAGTCAGTGAAAAAGCTGAGTGTCTCCAAATGAGCCTTACTTGTACTTTAGTGATGAATGCACTGACAAAAAAAAAAATCATTAGATTGTACTTTGGAAAAAAAAAAAAATGTTTTGTAGATTTATCAATTATGGGGCAACAACCATACTTTTTAAATTTAAAGTTCAGGTGATACATTTGGGCAAAAAGAAGCAGTGATACTTTGTCTTTCTGATACTACACTTGTTAGGATGGCCAATGACAAGGTTCCTCTATAAAAGAGGCACTAAAGCGTAGCGGACACTCAGTCCCATATTGATTTAACTTCTAATCCTTGGCTACAATGTGAAACCTGCAGTTTTAAAAGTAAATACAGTCACAACGTGTTCACTGACTTTCAAACTGATACAAGTAGAGGAACAGTGTCTTTCTCTGGCTTCCCATCAGCTTTTTTGCTCTTGATTTCTTAGAACTTTTGCTTGCTTTCTGTCCTCCCACAACTCCCTAGTGCATGAAAGGGAAAAAAAGGGTGGGGGGGGGATCCTATCCCTCCATCTTCTTTTACATTTCCTCCTGTTTTCCCTTGTGTCTTCTGGGCGCAAAATAGAGAAAAAGAGAATGAGAGATGTAGCAAGAGAGGGATTGGGGTATATATTAGGGAGAGAGCATGAGGGACATGAAGAGCCGAAGAGAGAGAGAGAGAGAGAGAGAGAGAGAGAGAGGGGCAGGGGGAGAAATGAGAGATGTGGTGAAGAGAAAAAGCATGGCGAATAAGGCAGGAGAAATAGCCGAAGGCTCTTTGTCTCGTTCCCCCTCTCTCTTCTTTCAATCTCACCCACATGCCAGGCAGAAGCAGCACTGGATGCTAATTACTTATTAGATTGCAGATATGCGTGGCGGGGTAGCAGGGCTAATTAGGTTAGTGCCCTGCTAAAATGAAATGTCTTAATGCTGACGCTACTTACGGTATCTCCAGCCGCCCACGGCCACACTCCACCCCAATGCCACTCCAACCCCCTCATGCGAGTCCAGTCAGGCTTGATCTCGAACTAAGCCAGTCGGAGTGATGGGGCCGTAGCTGAAAGATGGAGCAGGGTTGGCTGGAAAGACAGGACGAGGGATAAGCCAGCCTCAGACGGCCTTAATTATCCTGCTGACCTTTCCAGCAGATGAAAGCAAGGAATGTGAGGCGCCCTCAGTGTAACTCGGAGAGCATTCAGTGACCCACTGCTTACATGTCAAAAACAAAACACCTTCGGCGAGAGCGTTCCTTCCAATGACATCAGGAGCAATAGTTGTTTGTTTGAACACTTCAGACCTATAGCTATTCTCGCACATGCACCACAACCCTGAACTGGACACCAGACATTACATGGAGGCAGGGACGTTCACAGACAGAACCCAGGTAGCGCTCAAGCAACTGTTCTTTCTCCCTTTACAGGTCATTTGTATTCATTACTGTCATAAGTTTGGTGCATGGCATTGATTTTCAATATAAAAGTGTAAACAATTCCAAAAATGGAATATGTGAGCTCTAATTTTTGTGAAAATTCATATGGAAGATCTGCTACTGTATTGATAGTAATTATGAGGGGTGGCCCTTTTTCACCTGAGCCCCTGCCGACTGAAATATCTAGGCACAGCACTGCCTAGGGCAGCTGAATGAGAACAAACGAAGATTGTACAATAAAATGAGTTACAGGGAGTGGTATGTGAGTTGAAGTTTTTTGAAGATTCTGCTGCACTTGCCAAATGGGATATACAAATGTGCCTCTCATAGACATAAGGTCTTTGTATGACTGACTTGTTGTGTGCAAGCTTTTGTGGATGCTTGTGTAGCTTCTTTTTTTCTTTTTTTGACTGAGGTGGATGTTTTTCAAAGAGCTGTCCAGGGTGTACCCCACCTATTGCCCTATGTCAGCTGAGATTGGCACCCCCGCAACCCTCATGTGGAGAATGAAGCGGCAGAAAATGGATCAATGGATGGATATTTTTCAGTTTGTGTCAGATAGGTACTCATTGGACCAACTACAATGTGTGTTGAAGTATTTCTTTTCTTTTTATTGACTATAATGACCAAACACCAGTGCATCATTACTTGATGCTAGACTTGTTTCTACCCACTTAGCAGTTTTTTTTTTTCATCTTGTGTGAATGGTGAATGGTTAGTACAACAAAATCCACCCCAGTATTATTGTATATATAATATAATACAGTTTATGTATGAAAGAAAAACTCTTTCATACATCCCTAACCCTAACCCAGTCACATTTGCTAGGAAATGTGCTTATGTGGATGTACAGATTACATAAAGGAATATAAAATAAAAACAAAAGAAAACAAACTATCTACCTCTCTTGCATAGTCTACAAGAAACTGCATACAATAACTGACAACCCCTGACCTTCCTCGGCGCCATCATTGGGTCAAAGTTTTTATTTGTTTACTTGCTATAACTATGGCCGCCGCCTTTCCCCAATGGCAAATATAATGGCAAGAGAAGACTCTCATAGATAAAACCACCTTTTTATTCTTGTTAGTTTAAAATTGTTATCCGCAGTTCATCATTGTGACCATGATGACAAATATGATATTCTCCTTGAAATTACATTGAGCTGTAGGAAATCAAAGCGAGAATTTTAACATTTTATACACAACTGTTAAACCTTTTGAAATGACTAGAATTACTGGTATTAAGTGGAACCATTAGTTTCAGTGTAGCATTTAACTTGGTACTTTATCTAAAAAATCTATCCTATAGAGACGTAGTAAAGATAAATTATCATTTTGTTACCTCTGGAGTCCACAGGCTTCTGCACTCACTCTCACTCTTACGGCTGCACTAAAAGTCAGTATAGCCAGCGCCATAAAAATTACTTACTTTATCATATTTGTCCTGGCTTATTGAATCTAGACTTGTTACAGTATGAATGTGTTCAAGTGCATCCCATCATATTTTTACTACATTCTTGCTCTGAACCCAGCAGAGAAGGAGCAACTGTAAGTCCATCCGTGACTTCGTCTAAAGGGCTTTCTCCATCGTAGAACCACTCCTCTCCCGATGGTAGATCAGGCGTCTGGTTACAGTCACAGTGGCTCTGTCGTCAATGTGTTGGATTACATTGTCAATGCAGAATCCATTTATTCTTGCTCGTCATTTCACTCAATGATAATTACACTGAACATGAGATCTGGAAGTCGCATGGGGATGAAAAAAAAAAAAAAAATGCATGAGCGGTCACGTGATCAGCTTGTAAACAACCATCCATTACAATTCAGTACCCGACTTTCTGCTTCAACTTTGACTCGCTGTAAAAGGGGAATGTTTAGGGAATTGAATGCAAGTTTCAGCTGTGTTTGTGTCCGTTGTGCCCTCAGTGATGCATTCACACCAAAAGTGAAATAGAATTTTTCCTTTGAGATTACGTACAAAGTCAATGGAAGGACATAAGTGGTGCAAATTGTACAAGTCACACTGGGTTCCGTGAATCATGGCAATAACACAAATCACGCAAAGATGTAAAAGTTGCACCATGGGTAAATATGTCACACATTTAATTGAGTGATATTTTTAAAGCAATGCGACATGACAATCCACTTATTATGGATCACAGGATCTTACACTCCTGCTTTCCCTGTAACTCCCGTCTCTCACATTGAAATGCTGGCCTTATTTATCCATTGATTGTTTGGAGATATACAGTTGCGAACATAAAATTAAACAAAATGCCTGCATTTAGCAAATGATCTATAAAATAAATAAATGCCATTCTCTAAATGTTAAAGTTTTTTTTTAAATTTATTTTCATCAAGATTTCTTTTCACTAGATATGCAAGTAAAATACATGCTGATATTGAATCAGTGCAACACAATTCAATCTCTTGGAGTAAAGGGCTTCTTTTTTATTGATGCTCTGTTGGACATTAGTCTACATGGCAAATTAAAAATATATTGGAAAGAGCAAAAAGTAATGATTTACAGCAAGCACAGGAATTATGAAGCAGAACATCGAGTGGATGTGACCTTGAGACAAACAATCAAATGCTTAAGTAAAACATATAATCAAAACACTGCTTGGCCGATGTGCGTTTTTCAAACATTATTATTTGGTGTGCGACTTCAGGCTGTAATAGCAGCAGAGGGTTGAATGAGGAGAAAATAACAGTGAAAGTAAAGCAAGGAGAGCATGAAACAGTGAAAACAAAGCAGGACTGAAAAGGTCAAATGTGTTTTTAGAGGTGGCAATTGAAACATATAGGGCCTGTGTTATAATTTGTGTCATAATTTTCTCGCTGCTGCGGATGCTATTTAATTCTCTTTTCTAATTAGAAAAATGCTGCTTGTCATTGTGGTTGATTGCTCACATAAAATGTTGTCAAACTGAATTACCACTGAGCTAAAAGAAAAGGTAACACAAAAACGTTTGCAAAAAAATGCAGATTAAGATTCAGCACATTGTATTAATAATCAGGTTAAACCGTTGTAACAAGTTTTATTCATCTTTTCTCATTTCTATTGTTTAATGTTCAGTGCCTGACAACATTTCTCATTACAATTACATAGGCACATGTGATTTGCACCAAGCAAAAATCCAATCTTGATGGAAACTTTTTTTTTTTTTACATTGACGTCAAATACTGACATTGAACATTTCGCAATTCACAGAGTAATCAACAAAAGTACCAAGCTTATAGAGCACAGAAACGGATCAGTTAGGACTGGAGGTCAGTAGTTTAATGTGTGTAACTCAATGAAAGGTCTGATCACGGCACATCAAAATCTGAAGGGCAGAACACAACACTACGCTGCAAAATCCACCCAGCAGAATTACTTTGCATTGGGTGACCATAGCAACCATTTTAACTCTCATTGGGCCAAAGCATTTGTAATATGTCGCTCTCGTCAATGATGAACATAACATGACTTGTTTTGCATTTTCTTTAATTAAGTTATCAGAAATGTGCTTTAAAATTCGTAAGATTTTGATGAAAACACGGTTACTGTTTCTTAAATCCAGCACTGTATGTGTGAAAGAGAGTTTTATTCACTTTATGCCAATTACAAACCATTTCACTCTATGAAATTGAGTGGTGAGTGAGAAAGAGAGAAAAAAGGGCCACAAATGCACTTGACAGCCTTATCCACCAGAGACAGATCACACAGAGAGCGTGTTGGGCTCTGTGGGGTCTGGTGACCCACATCTAATAGTTTATTACTTTGTCCAAGCTATTAAAGTCCTCTGGTACTGCTCAATTTCTGTATATCTAAGAACGGTGAGTGGATCCAGTAACGTTTTAAAGGTAAAATGTGGAGACTGGTGCAGATTTATATTCGTGGCTCAGGAGTTTTGTGGCTGCATTTCCAGTAAGCACCAAATATGATCTGTCTTTGAAATCATGTCGGGAGATGGTCCAAGACAGATAGGTGGTGATGGGTCGAGTTACAGTGCCCATGGACATTTGTAACACAATGACAACAACAGTCATGCTCAGAGCTTTGTCACAAAAATAAAGTTCATTTTAAAAAACAATTCAAATTCCATCTTTTGAACCTTTATATTAATAGATTAATAGATAGAAACATAGACCTTGGATGATTACCAGTTGTTGCTTATGCTCTTCTGCAGGAGCTTTTATTAGTTGTATTGTCTTCTTGTGCGATTACATACCGTTGTACTTTGTTTGAGAATATCTAGCCCCTGTAGTTTATTCAGTGATGAAATAATGTTGTCATTTACCTTCAGTCTATAACTTTATTGTTATATGGTGTTGTAGATTAATTGTTTACTATTGCATTGTGTCTTCTTGTTAAACTTTTATCCCATTGCCTGCTAATGAGAATCTCAATAAACTAACCTAAATTAAAACAAGTATTAAATCCCGCAAGTAGGTTGTGGTTGTATTTAGGTGAAGTCAAAAAAGCCATAATGAATATATCAATGAGTTCTCACAGATTTGAGAACACCCAGCAAATCAAACTGTACAAAATGTTGTTATATGAACCTTTCTTCACAATCTGCATAACAATAGAAATGATTATGTGGTAGAATCCAGCATTTCTGTTAATACCTGTTGACATTGTATACAAACGACCCAGTATCTGATAGTAGATAAGCACAAAGAACCACATACAGTTCAATAGTTGTGCAAATACATTCTCATTTAAAAAAGAAAAAGAGAATAAAAATACACTGAAAATACAAAATAAATAAATAAATACTATCATATGAATAAATGAAACAATACTTACACTTCTATATTTTTGTTTGCTGGTCCTAAATCTGCTTCTTCATTCAGACTATTGAGTTTTTCCACTTCTTTTTAAACGTACTGTTAGTCCAAAATAAAGTCTTGGTCATTGGAGTCCAAGTGGACCATGGGTAAAGCAGTGTTTGGCTGCACAGGTGGATTATGGGAAGGATACATCACTTAAAGTCATTGGTGTATGGTTTAAAACTTCGTCTAAACCGTGTTATTTAGTTACTGCTGAAACCAACATTGCAAACAATAGTGGAAATCAAACCCACAATGACACTTACTAAAACTAAAATACTTTAGTCTGCTGCAAATATTGTAGAAACTAGCATACACCACAGGAGCTTTCTGTTATAAAATATAGGCAATTTATATTCAGGTGTCACTGCCTATAAATGTATTGTTTTTGGTTCACAACTCACTTTCACCAACCTTTCCAGCAGCAGGCAGCCATTGTTAGTGAAAATGCTCAGGGGGTAGAAGTATTTTTATTTTTTTATTTTTTTTCACAGACATTTGACTCCAGTTGAAGAAAAGTATATGTTAATCTCGGGAGAGAGAGAGAGGGGGAGAAGAGAAAAATGCAATATTTTGATGTGTGTTTCTATTGTACTTTGCTAAGTTATGTGTTTCATATCTGGCTTTACAAAGAGCATCGCTTGTTCAGGAAACTAAACTGGAGCTGCGTGGTGAAGGAAACAGCAGCAGTGGCTCAGGGAGCATTGCTGTTGGTGAAGCACAATCACTTTCGTGAGAAGCCAAAGATCATGACTAAACTATGATTATGAATTTCCAGGCTTAGTTTTAGAAGTAGAATCCACTTCTGAAAGTGTTTGTGGGTGGTGTTTTCTGCTGTTTGTGCTGCTGCTGTATGAAGCTGTTCCGCTTTACTTGCGCTGTGCACTTCTTCTGCTTTGCCTACTCATTTGTGAAGTATAATTGTCGCCACAGACTGAGAAACACAGAGAGAGTTGTGTGGAGCTGGTGGGCTCAGTCGGCATTGTGTGAACTCATTGAAATGGTTTGGATTTGTTTATATATAAATGTTCCACATTATTGCATGAAATTACGTAATTGAATTGCAGCACATCTTTAGGCTGCAACGTGACATGCAGTGAAATACAAATGGCCAACGTAAGAACCACAAAATGAGAATTGCACTTGACCACATTGATGTAAAAGTCTGTAGAAATGTAGAGATCACAATGTTGGCTCGGAAAATGTATGTCTTATAAAACATTAATACGAATTTCTATATTCAAATTGTGAATATAGAAATGTGAACATTTATCACGTTGTATTATTAATTTAAACCCACATTTTGGCTCTGTTCAGTCTTTCGTGCACTCATCCCGATGAGTCAACACTCCGCTGTAAACCCTCACAGAGAAATCCAGGGGAATTAACTTATCTTGTCTTGTAATATAAATATATACACATGTCCTGTTAATTTCCAGTTAATTCTGAAGGTGAGCTCTCAGTCATGCCAATCCAAGTATTGATGTTGCCCTCACCTCCTATCAATAAACATCCCATGAGGGCTGCGTCTGTGATTTCATTAAACTAACCTGCTTTTCATTTACACTCACTTCAGATTTAATTAATATCACCTCTAATTTATTTAATTCTGCTCATTATTTGGATGCAGTGTCCTCTTTCGTTTTTTTTTTGTTTTTTTTCCCCCCTCACTATGGAAGTTTTCTTCCAGGCATCTTTCTCTCTTGCACCACTGAAACCCATGAGCATGTCAATCCCCTCTTGTGTCTCCTTAAACCTGTGTCTTCCAATTAGCCGGCGAAAGCACGGCCTCCATTAAATGAGTCCATATTTGATGTTATAGCCCACTAACCTCCCACCCTGGAACACAACATATTTTATTTATCGCGAAAGAGAACAAACTCTCAGCTGTGTAAAGGCATTTTGCAGGGGCAGGAGTGCTTATACCAATGGGTGTAGATGCAATCCATTTTTTTTTTTTTTCTTTTTCCTCTTTGTGTGTCATGACACCTCTTAATTACCCAGATTATGTTGGAAGCACTGTGAGGTAGTGGGTGTGTGCTTCAGTGTTGGTAAAGCGGGGCAGATGCAGTGTGGGTGGGTGGCAGCGGGAAGGAGAAGGAGGCTAGGGTTTCCTGGGATAGAGATCGAGGCCCCTGGAGATGAGTGGCAGGAAACCCTGTGCTGCTAATTAATGTAGTTCCTTGTAAAAGAAAAGCTCTATGGGTTAAAGCCAGCCAGAGCTGTGTGTGTGTGTGTGCGTGTGTGTGTGTGTGTGTGTGTGTGTGTGCACATATGCATATGTGTTCTCAGAAGTAGTGCTTTTTTTTTAAATTGCAGCTTCTCCTTGTGGGTTTGATGGGGACTGCATGAATTTCACAGTTGAATAATCATCTGTTCCAACCCTGCACACACACACACACACACACACACATTATTGTCATGATCCTACACTAGAAATAGTGAGAGTAAAAGTAAGTCGTGAAAAAAGTAGTTTGTTTTTCCCTTTGAAGAAAGACAGACCACAAAACTAGTTGTTTTCACTTTAACTGAACTCTCACACACCTACACGCTTTATTCAAATGCAACTTTATAAGTCCAATGTGGGAGTCATAACAAACCTGTTTGGGCTCTGCATGCAGAGGATAGTTAAAGTGTGTATGTGTCCATGAGAAGGGAGACCGTTAAGGAGGCTGTTTTCATATTCCATATTGATTTGTGTTCATCCAGCACATAAACTGGTCCATTACTGGCTCCGTTTAGCTTTGCTAAAGGTCAGACTCTCTCTGCTTCATCAAAATGTGCAGGTGCTAAGAAATTGTTTTTTGAATGAATTCAGTCAGAGATTATTCAACGAAACATTGATAAGGGACCTCAAGGCAATGACAAAAACATCTTTCATGTGAAAATGTGACTTCAGGTAATGGACATCCATCCATCCATCCATCATAGGGTGGAAGGTGCAACAAACAACCATTCAGTCTCACCCTCATTGTCAATTTAGAGTGTCCACTTAATACCCAATCTACATGTTTTTGGACTGTGGGAGGAAACTGGAGAAAAATCCATGCACACATAGGAAGAACATACAACCTCATGCAGAAAGTCACTTGCTCTTGCTGCAAAGGCAGAAGTGCCAACTACTACACCAACCTTGTGGCCATGCCTGCAGGTGGATGCTGTGGTGGTGGTGGTGGTGAGGCTGAATCAACAGGTAGCAACACTGACGGGATGGGGAATCTTTGCAGCTTCAATAGACAACCATAGTGCGAGACATGATTAAACACAACAAATTAAGCTGACTGATTGAACTGGCTCATGATTTGTGCTTCATTTACTTCATATGCATAATCATGCATTATTAACAATCTTTAAAATTACCATCACAGTGTCCCAATTTGGTTAACTGTAAGTTCATGTAAGTCAAACTGCAGTTTCAAAGACAAATGCATTTCATTTAATGTAAGTGGTGGTGTGGACAAGAGCAAGATGTCCACCAGGAAGACCATAGTCAAAGACCACATGTCCGTGTTTATGTTGGAAGATTGCTGTGTGGAGAATGTGAACCTTGAAGTCAAAAGTGAAAAATAAAAACTGACAAGTGTTAATGCAAACATAAATATTTATCTTACTAAGTACCAACGTTTTTATATAGTGATCAAATTAAAACACTGGTATGCACTGAAATGCATAATTTATGTTGTTACACACCCAGGAAAAGCTTATCACCTCACTTATATTAACTTAAAAAACAACAACATCATTTTGACATGCGCAGTTAAAATTATATCACACTGATCTGTAAACATGTTAAAACAAAACAACAACAACAGCTTGATTTAGTTTTAAAAATGTGCAGTTTCTTTGATTTGCAAAAACACATGTGATCCTACAGTGTCTGCTTTGGTCTGCGAGGTGTGCACGTCTGCAACTGAAAATAAAACAGAAAACCATTTTTTATCAAATTATAACACCATTACTTATAGCTAGATGATTGTAAGTCTGTTTTAGCCGTGGAGAACAGGCTGACAGTGTCCACACTCTTTAAAATGCCATCAAAGCTTTTTTTTACACATTTTACCTGTCTCATCAAGTATCTAAAAAGACAAAAAGACAAATAAAAACCATTTGTCTTCACTTTGAATAAAGCATGGAAAGAGAGAGAACTCAAATCCTCGCTATAAATAAACTAAATAGACATAAACACACACACTAAAGTACCAGGGAGTACACACAGTTTGTTCCTCCCCAGACACCCTGCTGTCTGTGCTGTTGCCATGTCTCCTGTAGACCCTCCCCCCCCATGTCCTTAGGTCCTAACGCTGCCCTATTTTCCCTGTCCACACACACACACACACGCATGTCTTATCCTCAAAGCAAAGGCTTTCAATTGGCAGGTGCACACAGTGTGAAATAACATGGGGGGTGGTGCAGTGGTGTGGAGTGAGAGACAGCTGCACCGTTACACTGTATATATGTCTGTGTTTGTATACTAGCAGTGTGTATCCAGAGGTGAAGGGAGAGCTGGT
Source organism: Solea senegalensis (assembly GCF_019176455.1). NCBI lineage: Eukaryota > Metazoa > Chordata > Actinopteri > Pleuronectiformes > Soleidae > Solea > Solea senegalensis. Next base: position 12,752,874 of record NC_058024.1, on the reverse strand, counting down.
TGCTGGTTGTGGCGGTCCAGCACAGCAGGAAGGCCAACTGTGATTAATACAGTGTTTACACCCATGGGTGCCGGCATCCCCCCCTTGTCCCGTTAATCTGTCCCGCTGACGATTTGCTGAGCCTAATGTGAAATGAGGCATGGAGTCGCGTCGTTTATCATGTGAGTTGATGAGAGCGGCTCGTAGGACGACAACCACTAGGATGCTACTCGGGGCCCAACAGCAAACAAGCAGGCATCTGCAGGAACTCATAAAGTCTGAAAAAAAATTCAGGCCCATAAAAAGCATTAAAGTGCATTAAATATAGTGTGCGGAGGGTTTTATTTTTCCATTTAGCGCTGATAATGAGAATGGCCTTTTGAAGCACAGCACTGGCAGTAATTGGACATTAAAATGCTATTCCTGTGTGCATGCTTTAAACATTTTTGACACGACATGTCCTCAACGTATGATATGATATACGATAGGATTTTAAGACAAGATGGGATAGGATTTTCTCAGTTATTCATCATCGACTACTTTATCCTCCACATGACGATCACAGGGCTGCTGGAGTCAATCCCAGCTGACACAGGTAGAGAGGCATGGTACAACCTGGACAGGACGCCAGTCCATCACAGGGCCACATAGAGACAAACAAGCGTGTTCAACTTACAGTGTCCATCCAATGGATCTTTGCATGTTAACTGAGGGAGAGAGAAAACCCACAATGTCATAGGGAGAACATGCAAACTCCATACAGAAAGGCCCTCGGTCAGACCGAGTCACAAACCTGGCTCTTTTTGCTATAAGGCAACAGTGCTAGCTACTGCTCCGCACACAATTAATTACAAAATAGATTAGGATATATTTTTCCTTCCCCATGGGATATCATAAATATATAGGTAATTATATCAATTTACATGAATTATATTATACTCTGTCCATTATAAAGCTTTTTAAAACTCCACACGGATAAGCACTATTTCATTTGGTTCTCACTTTACATGTTCCAAAGATACACAGTCATCTTAAATTATACTTTCCGTCTCTTGACTCTCATGACAAAAACACTTGTATTCTTTATTATCTAATTCTATCTATATCTATATCTGATACAATTATTCCTAACAGATCCCCTGTTTTATAAAGAACAACAATAGATACAATTTTTCACCGGTAAACAGAGCCTTTTATTTTGTCAGAGTTTGTTGTGTAAGTTCTTCTGCTTTTCATTGTTATCCTCGGTGAATTTGCATATTGTGCAAAAACGATCAACAACATGTGTGCTTTTATTATAATGAGGCAGTCGTGTGCTCACATTTATATTTGCTGCGCTTGAAATGTTTTACTGCGCCACAAAAACTGTTACTTTGCAGAATAAAAGCTGATGTGATGCTCACCGTGATGAATGAGCCAACACTGGCAAGTTGCAAGTCTCTTCCACATCAGGTTTATAGCTTAGTAAAATAAATGGAAACCAGTGCTGCCTGGAAGTAAATAAACAACTTAATAAATCAATCCAAAGGCTCATCGAGTAGCTTGTAAATTGTGACAAATTGCAGTGCGTTTGAGAATTTGTGGCACTAAAGCACATTATCAATGAAAGCAGATTCTGCACTATTAGCTAATTTTGAGGCTCGGCCTCATCATGACACTCTGTGCTTTATCTTTATGGCAAAAGCTAATAACGGGCTGTGATATGCTGCGATTATATTATGGATTTGGGGTGTGTTTTCAGCCAGGTGTAAATGGGCCACCATATGTGGCAATATCTCAAATCAAACCCTTTTATTATCGCATTCATAAAGTCTTCTCAAAGCGTCAATTCACAAAGAAATCCTTCCCACAAGCACCCCGGCACATGTATGTAATGAGGCTGCCATATAACATACGGACTTGGTGAATTAGCCCAGCCTCCTGCTGGCGTGCCAACGCTCATCACAGCACCGTAATATGTGTCATCAATCAATTCATTTAAATGATTTGTCACATGTAATCACACACTGGCTTATGTTCAGGACAGACAACAGGACAAAACCTTCGGACAGGCCCTGATGTCTGTTTCTGAATGTGTCCAGGTGTATGTGAAAACACAAACGTTGGCAAAAGTTGCACCAGGCATTAAAAGGTGATGCATACAAACAATATGTGACCTTTACTGTTTAAGATGTCGATCCCAACTGAAAACGTTGCAGGGGTGTGGTTGCTAAAATGCCCAAATTAGAAGTGGTACACTGCACACTCACATCCACATGCATCGTTTCAATACATTCTATATATATATATATATATATATATACATTTAAAGAACCTGCCAGCACCCTTGTCAAAATGTCAGTTTTGCCTTCTGCATGCTCGACACAGGCTCCACCCCACCTCAGCTGAATCTTCTGCTTCTGTTTACATCATAATGCGAATGGACAGCTCCAGAAATCGTTCCCCACTCGGTGTTAACGCGGCTGTGAATTGTTGATGTACATGTGGCTGAACTTGAACTGCGCATCAGCCAAGAAGAAAATTTAAATCTAAAATGACAGTTATATCTTTAAAAAAACAGAGGTGAAAGTATCTTAAATATTTCCATCTCATAGCAAATGAATAACTGCATAACTCCACCTGTGGCTCTAAACGTCTTATACTGCATTGCTTATATATAGATAAGAGCGATGCCATATGTGACTTATACTTACTCAGAGTGATGTAGCGCTGTGAAATGGAAATAACTTATTTGCTTTGAGCTACATATTATATAAGTCACATATAACACATTATTATAATTTAATTTATGTCACACTTATGTTTCATATTCCTTAGTCTAATCAAAATGACCACAAAGTGACTGAATCTCATAAGACCTATTACATATTACTGCCGTGTAAGACAAGTGTTCTGTCTGAGACTCGGGACAAATGGTAAAGTGGCACGGTCCACTGTGTTAAAATTATTATCATATTCACTAAATAATCTAGGACATAAAAATCAGCACAGTTATGTATGTGATAAAACTACTCTCATATTAAATGCTCCAACGTCTACTGAACAGTTGAACAGTTAACTGGAAGAGAGTAGTGAGTGTTCAAATCTGCTAACTGATTTCTTCATGTAAAACAGAGTGGAAAAAAATAGAAAAAAAATATTTCCTTAATACTAAATGTGCCAATCTGGAACATGTTCATACAAAAGTGTGGCTGAACTTATGGTCAACTGATTTAAGTATTGCAATATTTGTATATTAGCAGTATTTAGAAGTGGGTGTCCATGGCCACATTCCCAGAAATTAATAAATTAAAATAAAAGTATTAATTTGAACATTTTCTTCATTTCCATTCAAATTGTATCTGGCAAAAGACAATTTGGCAGTTATTAGGAAGTAGTTACAGGAAATGTGTGGTGCTGTAGTGAGCGAGTCATTGGGTGATTGTGTTGATTGTGTTGTTTAATGGCGGTTGGCATTCATAATGTAGAATTACTGCCCACCGGGATCGTGTTAAGAAGAAAGTAATGACAAAAGTGTAAGGAACAACTGTTCTATGAAGCGCTGCGGGCATAAGGTTGCAGGTCTTCAACTACTCAGTCAGGTAACTCCTGAACACTCACACAAGGATCAAACTCCTCAGAGTGCATTCGCTGTCACCAAACTAACCAAATAAATCCGCTTGTAAGAACCAAACATTCAAGCCTGTGTGAATACAAAACTGGATTATCTCTGTACAGTATATGTGCTGAGTGAGCTACATTCAGAGTGTTAAACATCACAGGGAGAGGGAGAATTCTCCTGCAATGTGAGACTCAACTTTGAGCGATCAGAGAACATGCGAAGGCGTATCAACAAAGCCGTGGTGTTAAGAGACAAAAGTTGCAAACGGTATTTTTAGCCTGGATGTTCTGAGGTATATTTTCTGACTGGTTTGCCGTCTGCTCCGTTGCTTCACTCTGCTACGCCATAGCTCTTCCCAGCAGTGCTGGTCTGGAAGCAAGCTAAATGGATTATAGCAAGGATGAGGCTACACTGATTTAGTACACAATACACTCTCTCCCCTGTCTGTTCTACGCCCTGCAGACTTGGCACCTAAAATGGAAAGGAGCTAACTAAAGTGTATGTTTGTGTGTTTTGGTCGGATTTTAAAGATGGAAAAAAAAGGATATATATATATATATATATATATATATATATATATATATATATATATATATATATATTCATATATATATGCAATGTACTTTATAGACCCACTTAAGGAGGAGATTGTGTGCATTTGGTATGAAAAAAATGCTTAATTTCCACTGGTCAAAATCCATTCAATCCCACATTTTGAGGTTTTTCACAGTGGAAATAATATTATGTTTACTACTGGCTCAGAAAATCGTATTAATCATTTATTCATTTATTTGCCTTGGTGTAATGCACTGGACAGAGGTGAGATGATATTTGCTGATAGCCAGAATCTGTATTTCTAAACATAATATTGAATTATAATTAAAGTTTTGCTGCGTGTAAGTTTTCATTCTTCCATCCATCAGACTTTAGCCTCTCTTTTTCCAGACTCCTTCAATGGGAACTAATTGAACCAAACCCAAATTATGCCCCATTTTTAATCTTTTGCACTAAAATGGAACAAGCTCATAAGTCGGCTGCTTAATTTTCTTCTTTTCTTCTTCTTCGGAGGAGAATTACATTTTTGGCCAGCTGTTCAGTTGTACTTGCTGGTTGAGATATACTGAAAAGCTACTTTAGTTAGGGATTAAAGCTACTGTCAGTGAAATTTAGGTTACAATTTGTGTTGAGTAGCTCAACACAAGAGCATGCAGTGCTTCTTAAATATAAATCAAGATAAACTGACTTGCAAGTTCCTTCATTTGTAATATTAAGTAAACCAGGAATTTCCAAGAAATGTTTTACATTGTGGAGTCTTTTTTGTTCGCCTTTGCTGCTTAATGCCCACATCTTACCAAACATGTTCACAAGGTGGCCGATGGAAAAGGGAGGGAAAAGCTATCAGGAGCTGTGGGCAGGAAGTCGGGAAAAGATAGCCAAAAGAAGACTTGGCTGTCAGCAGCTTTAACTATACTGTCAAGAGTGACTTTGGATTTTCATGTATCAGCATGTTTAATTATCCCTGAGGCATTTGGGGGGTTGGGGGGGGAAGGGGGTGTTGGAACATGAGGGCGGAGTCAGTAGGGGGCACACTTGCATTGCTGTGCAATGTAAAATGCAGAGACATGGGCTCAAAGTATTTGTTTGCGCTTACGCTCCAGTTTTAGCTCAGTTTTTATAGCTGATACGTGCACGGATAACACAGGCAGCTGTGTGCGATCTCGAGTGAAGCTGCTGCATCAGTGAAATGGTTCTGACCAGAGGAAAATTAGCAATGGTAATAGTGGTCGTACTCTGTCTTTTGGTTTGCAGTTGCAGTGATTTTTAGAGTTTGCAGAACACATTAGACATGTTGAGGGGAAGAATATATTCTGCATTACTGCTTGCCAATGTCAGTGTAAGCACTTGTTCCATCTTTTAATTTCTTTTCCACTTGGCAGTGGTAATAGGTATTTTTATGTGAGGCTGACCTTTTTAAGGGGAGCACCACTTAATTCTCAAGCATGTTTTTATTCTTCTGGCTCGGGCGGTTTAATCTATATTTGTGAAAGGTAACAATGTTCTCCTACAATCCATGAAAGGCAAACTTCCAGAATGTGGTGCTACCCTGATGAACAAGCTGGACCCGCGCCAACAGTGAATAATAAATGGTCGGCCGTCTCTTCGGACTTGCTGTTTTCTTTGCACTCAAACAAGCTTCATTTAATTGCAAATCACATTGTGAAAGGGACTCATATTCACACAGTTCACCTTGGTGTTTATAGAAATGCTGTTTTCACTTCACTTATTTTCAGGTTTTGCCGCGAGTAGAAATGTACCCTGCATTGTTGGCTCTCCACAGGGTTTAGGGCTGGATGCATTTCTCACATGTTTATTTATTCATTTTCACACAACAAACAGTCCTGCAGCTAAAAATGCAGAGTAAAAATGATGCGGGTGGTGAAATTAATCTATAATCCTGTTTTGGTATGATAATGTGTTGTGATATAATATGTAATCTGCACGGTGAAAGCACAGCAGTGCATAAATGATCCAAATTCACTGACGGAACGGCAAATTTACTGGCAGATATACAGAAAAGCGAGGAAAAAAAAAATGCAAATGTTGTTTAATAGGTTAAACATCTCACAACACTGTATCTATTTACCTTTTACCAATGAGTTGGTCCCTTTTTTTGGACTCTTAGTGGAAATGTTTACTGTGCTGCGTCTTTGTACTTAATCAGCTGAAGGTCAGTCTGTCCAATTACAAGCCAAGCTTGTAAACAGTAACAGAAACTCACACTCTGCGCTATGGCCTGATTCTGAAGGTGATTGTGGTGGTGGTGATGTACTTTACTGCGAATTCTGTGGGTTTTATATCTGCACATTAAAAACTAACAGCCCCTGTGTTCAGACTGCATATTAGTTTTAGCACGTTTCACCCGGGCAATGATTACCTATAATCAAATGTCATTCTGATAACTCGGTTCCTGAGAGGTTAATTCATGTGTATGCTGAAGATAGGTCACTTTTAGAAATGCGGTGTAGGTTGTATGTTGGTGATGCACGATTAATATTTATATAAGTCCAAGTTTAGCTTTGTGGTTTTAAATTGCAATTGAAAGCAGATATGAACAGGATGAACATAGCTTAATTGTCTCCAGTAATAATAGTAAGATGGAAGGATGCCACATACAAATAATATCACAAAGACCAAGCAGAGGCAACAATAATAACATCTACAACAAGAGCACCGACAGCGACAAAATCGCCAAAAGTGATATGCTGCAGCTTATTTACTTATATGTCCACCAGAATGTGGATTTGTATGGGGCTTAAATGCACCTTTACTAAAAAAAATGAAGCTGTGCAAACTGCTGAAACTGCAGTTTACTTGTTTATATAAAATTGTGTTTAAAACTTAGAGCATTTATTTTAGAAATATAGTGACTGAGTGCACAGTGTGTGTGTGTGTGTGTGTGGCAGTGGTATAGACCTCGATCAGTTGTAGCCTTTTGCTGATGTTTCAAAATGTGGGGCACCTCCGCTGTTATTATTTGCAGCTCTGCATGGAGCCTGAGTGCAGCCGGCTGCTTGGGAGGAGAGCGCAGAGCAATAACTGTGGGTGAGGGAAGCAATAACTCCATTGGCTCTCTCATCAAATCTGTGGCAGCTGATGTGGAATAATCAGCAATTGAAATCAGAGGGAGGAAAAGAGCTGAACTGACAAAATGAGAAATGTCATCACGAGGAGAGCAAGCATAAAGGAATCAATGAGGTGCAGTTGCTGTTGCACTTCTTGGAGGCAATAAGGCAATCGAGGCAGAGCTCTTCCTTCACACTGTTTTAAGAGTCATGAAGGAACAGAGCGGCACCATTTAGAGGTCAACCGGGGGACGCTGTGTCCAGTGGCCCAACGACAATAATGAATCGCAATTTATGATTCTTTAATACCAATAGCTCATGATATATTGACATGTTTATGTAGTGGACAAAAACACATTGATGTACAACATATTTTAAATCACACATGTGGATTGTTTAAAGTGGACAAAATGTAGGATTTCAACTGTCCAATAACGACATTCTAGGTGAGAGCGAGTGGAGGGATACACGACCGAGGGCGACCTGGTCCTGTAACTGTTCCGTTTCAAGATTCAAGATTGCTTTATTTGTCCCGAAGGAAATCTGTCTTGGACACAAAGGCTTACCAACTGTACAGGGAACCAGAGCAAATCCTACAATGTGTTACTTTAAAAGTAGGCTGTGGTACAGGAGGTAGAGAGGGTCATCTTTTCACTCGACGGGTGGCAGTTTAATCCCTGTTTCTCTATACTGCTTGTATCCTTTGGCACCACACTTAAAGGGGAATTCTGGATTTTTTCCCATTTGGCAAAAACAAGACTTTTTAGTGAACATTAAGAGGAATGGTCCCTTTTCCCCTGTAGGATGACATTGCAGGCAGTGCCACTGTGTTGCAGCTGATGTCCCAACCATTCTACTGGACCAATTGTTTTCTAAGTAGTCGCCACTTACACACACACAAATCCCAGAATTTGTTATGAACTCAAAATTACTCCTCATGAATGTGCTGACAGTGTGACTGATGTGTCATGCATTGAAAACATGTGCAGTCCATTTAGAGGCATAGAATAGAAAGCCGGACCAGAGCATAGAAGATAACAAATAACAAATAAAGCCGACTGACATTGTTGTCCAGGCTTCGGTCCAGAGATGTGTCCAGGATTTAGACACATAGGTGTCCATAGACATCAAACACAGGAACAATTCTGGATTGTGCGAGGACACGTCACTCAGGATAGGTATTCTAAATTTATCATAACAAGGACAATGCAGAAGGAAGTGAGACTTATTCTCAATTTCACCTAATTCACACAACCTACTTTCTTCCTGCACATTTTTAAATCTGTCAGCCTCACCAGGTGCTTCATGCAGACGTACCGTACGAATGTGTTGATCAGTGGGGAAATGGCAACTTATCATGTAAAGTGGTTTGAGTGGTCGCCAAATTTAGAGGTACGGTATAAAAACACACCATTTACTATTTAGAAATGATTTCCTGTACATACAGTAAAAATGAATCATAATCAATCTGACATTTGTCACTGTAATTGTTATAATATCTCATGATGTGACAATTGTATTGTCATAACATTTTTAGCCATATTATTCAGCCTAATGTTTTGCAAGGAGGAATTTCTTGAAACGTGTATTAACATGTTAATAAAAAATAAAAAAACTCACCACACAATCATTTCACAAATCCATTTTCACATTTTCACACATCTCTTCACTGTCATCAAGTGTCTGCTCATTGTGAGAGCTGGTGAGCTTCTCCACGGATTTATATAGAGATTGTGTTTGTTTGTGATTTGGTACTGCACACATCTATTTAATTGAATTTGAAATTATTTCATTTACAGCCACTTATGGAAATACAGATTGAAGAATAAAGAAAATATGCAGCACCAGCCAGTGCATTAAAATGCATTAAAACCCACACCCTCATTTAATGTGAAATAAACATGTAGGTTTATTTGATTTGTGAGCGGAGTGACAATAACAATGTAAAGAAACCACATGGAAACCACCACAAGTTCAGAACTACACACCATTAGTGGTGTTGAATTCGCCCCAACACATTCATATTCATCACATCCGTGCAGTATGGTTGAGGAGATTAAAGTGGCGATGGTACACCTCTTTTGTTCCACTGTTCTTTTGAGTTGGCTTTTCACTTTGTGGCTCAGGAGGTAGAACAGGTTGTCTATTAATCACCAGCTGCTGGCTCCTCCTCTCCACATGTTCACATGTCCTTGAGCTAGTCATTGAACCACCAGTGCTCCCAGTAGTTTGGTCATTGTGTAAATGAATGAGAAGCAAACTGTGAAGCACACAGGAATTATGTATAAAAAGAAAGCACTTGCCTTTTATCTTTTTATTTTTATTTTTTTTTCAATCCAGATTAGTATGAGTTAGAGCATGGTTCTCATTTATTCTGTCCAAACTTATTCACAACCCATCAAATTAACCCAATGCAACACACATCCTGGTTTGGATGTGTAAATTCTATTATGTGGTACCTTTTAAAAGGGGTTGTTTTTACCATATATCCATCATATTTTTATTTTTTTTAAATGGTGGAGCTCATAGAAATAAGATCACTGGATAGTTTATTACTGAATTGTAATATAATTCAGAATTGTATAATAGGTTAGGTTAGGTCAAATTACATTAGCCAAGTTAATACTACTGTGTGAATTAAACAGCAGTACGTGTTGTGTTCATGTGTCCTAGCACTGAACAGGAGGAATCCAACACAGTTCAATTTGAACTTCTGTAACAGCAGAGTAGCTAGAAGGTGTTTGGGTTGGATTTTGGACAGAAGTATAAAGCACATGACTCTCTTATATGCCAGCTGCACAGTCCTGTCTCTGGTTGTGTTACATCATGATAGCAGTTCCAGTTTTGTGAAGTATATTCAATGTTATTATGTGTTATGTCATTAAAGCTTCCTCCTCATTTGGACCTTTGAATGATATTAAGTGACAAAACAATGTAAAGATATATGCATCTCAGTTGGAGTTGGTCGCGTTTATTCTGGCCACATATTTACTGATAACTTTAGAGTAATGGAGTAATTAACCTCTGTTCAGGCAGCATAAAACAGCGCCGCAGTGAGTCATCATGGATCCAACCTCTGTGCCACTGTTTGTTTGCTTCTTTTGTCCAATATTTTTTTTTCTAGTGGAGTTTGGTAAAGGCAAAGCCGTGTGTTTTCCTCATCTGTCACAGTCACATTCATTGTTTTCTTCTCTAAATTGTTATTGCTCTACCCATGACCCATTTTCTCTCAGCCAGCCACCCCCACGCACACCTACGTGTACACACACACCACAGGAAAAACAGATCTCTGCAATACACACATCACAGGGGACGCCAGCACACTTATTGTGAGACCAAAAGCCCAGAGCTGCAGTCGTATGCTGGCACACTCACATGCACACACGCCAGATTGTGTGACATACAAACACAACAGGGGACTAAAACACTGTCTTTTTTTAGGCCCCCTTTATATTTAAATTGTTTTGCACAACAAACAAGTGTCAAGTTTTAACAAAAATGCTTTACCATCATTCCAAATACAGGACATGACTCTACAACTAAGCAACACTGAAATTAAGTAGGAAGAGCAATAAATAGTCAAACGCCTATTTATGTATGAATTGCACCAAGTCGGTTTTTGTCTTGTATCTCCTTGTGCTCTTGCTACTATGCTGTGTTTAGCACAACACATTTCAACATTTCAATGGTTATATCACACGGTAGAACCAAAAGTGGGGCATATTTGATTACTCTGTGTGGTCTGCATCCACATCCAAATTTTCAACAGTCAGGTTCCCTCAGGCACACAATCTTGGGAGATGGGAAATTATACAATTCTACCAAAGCTGTTAAGTACATTTTTTACTTTAAAGCTTGCTTTTACTGTATGACTGGATGAGCAACATGACTGCTCCCAGAAGTAAAGACAATAAATCTCCATTGCCTCCTGGTGGCAGACTGTAGTAGGCTGTATGTCAATACTGCCACTTCCCTGTTAACAGATGGGGACATGGTAGTTTTTTTTATGTTCACGATTCTGAGTTTGGCTATAGTTACATATTAGAAACAATAACTAGGGTGAGACTTAATGATTGACTATGGAATCCCATAGTATGAATGGGTAGAAAAAAATACTAAAGAATGGTTCACTTCACTGTTTGGGTGACATATCCTTCCCTGATTCATCGCACGCACACACTTGTCAAATGATTACACTCCAGAGGAAAGTAAACAGCATCAGTCCTTGCTATACTAGCGATGAATACAGCATGACTAACGTTACAAAAAGATGCAGCGCTTGTTGTCTTGCTGCCGCCTTTATTTTGTACAACAGTATGTTCAACCATGATTAGGATGGAGACTGTCCTTTTTTCCCCCCCCATTAAGTGTCGATGTGGACTATTTTTTTTTTTGTTTTTTTTGGTGGAGAGAATTATATCACAATTCAGGGACACACAAGCACACACTTAGCATGCAGCACACAGTTTCTCATCCAACAAGATATTTACTCCCAGGCTTCCAAAGACTCACTGCTACTTCAAATGTGTCCGCAGAGAGTCAACTTCCCTCTGTTTTGATGGCTCATATAGTCCTCCATGAAAAATGTTGTATTTCAAACAGCTTACCAGGCAGCTTTGCTCATACACATCCTGACACAACAAAGTGTCCACGAAGGAAGCAATCCTTATACAAATGATCTCCTGCTTTTTTCTATAAAATGGCCTGCATAGAAAAAGGCAAGAATTTGCCTCTATTTTTATTCCTCTTGTGTCTTCCCTGTTGCCCATGATTGTTACCTGTTGTTACCCTCTTTAAAAATAATTGTGCCTCTTGGTGTGAGAGAAGACAAATACAGTATGACATGGAAATACTCAATAGAGAGTACTGCAATGCCCTACAGTGGTTATTAGACCATTTTGTTTTTCATAACTCTCATCTGTTTTCCCTTATACCAGTGGATAGTAGAGGCTAATCTGTGTGTTGAGGTGCTCAGAAAGTCATTATGTTGGTGCGGGTAATGGGAGGGCCTGAGGAAAGTGTGCAATAAGAGGGACTCTTCAGCTTATCTCCCACCTAGACTGGCCTGAATACCATTAATTACCTGTTCCCTGCCTCAGCTCTCTCTATGGAGGCCTCTCCTCCCCACTATGAATAGAAGTATTTTTTTTTCTTTCCCCAACCCTCCCTAATACGAAAACCACTATCACACTGTCCTTCCTCTACCCTACACTTATCTAAAGTCATTTGATTGAATGAGGCTTTGGATTGTTACTGATAATAGACAATGTTCCACTCCAGTAATTTGTTTAGATTTTTACTCCGGTATGAGAAAAGCCTAAGGACAAGCACAGTGGTCGGGGTCAGGTGTTTGCTTTGTATATAAAAAAAAAAAGACAGAAAGAAAATATGTATTGTACATAAATGTTTCAGAAGTGCATGATTTTCAAGTTTGTTGAGCTTGGCCAACTTAATTTACTTGCTTAAAGGTCTGGATGGTTTGTCCGACGTCGACAGGATTTATTACTGTATGTTTATCAGCACCACTCTGAGGCACCATTGTGCAGCAGTTCAGTGGGCATCTGTTCTATTTTCAGAATTAGCAGACATGTACAATCAGAGAGAAGCAGAACACATTGGATAATGTTTACTGAAGTCATAAATCAAATGAGACTTAGCTCACTTTCCCGTGGACTTCCATTCAAACAGAGTTCTTTTTGCAACCAGTGGATTCACCCCCCGGTGGCCATTCGTCATACTCTTATGTTTGATCAGCTTCAGCCGGGCAAACTTGAAAGGCTACGTCAATTTTACATAGGTTCTTGTGTTGTCAGGCTTGTGTGTGATGTTGACTTTCATGGCGCTTCACATTGTGTCAGCAATCACTGATCAATCCCAGGTTTCAGTAAAGTCATGCAACTCTCTGAGATGTTTGACGAACCCCAGATATTGGTTATATTGGATATTATGATACATGGTCACAGCCATGGAAATGACAGACGTGATATTTCGACTGACCGTATAATGCCTTGCTGCCTACAATTATTAATTCAATGCAAAGACGCCATGTTTAGCTCTGAAGGATGCTTTCAGGACCTTAGGTTCAACTTCAAATCCCTCTCTAATCTTGTTTTGCACCATTGCCTATCTTTATCCTCCCCGACCTCTTAGACATTGGAGCTTCTGCTCTAGCCTCCGAATAATCACTGATTAACAGAACGTTTCAAAGAAGGTACTCCTTCCTGAATATTGTAAGTACAAATAAAAGCCATGTTCATCATCTTAGTTTAGGGTGTTAAGCCAACATTTGCTAAGGAGCATCAAATAGAAAGACTTAAACAAGGCTGAATCATGAACCAAACTTGCCCATTGGACATACTGATGTTTGGTTTTTTTTAAATGGTTTGAGAATACATCAGGAGGCCTACATGATCATTGAAACTAATCCTTGGGGGATAACGAATGTCTGTATTACATGGCTACTCCTTTGTTAAATATTTTAGGCTGAATCACGGTGGTGGATTGACATTTATAATGAGCAAACCCTATTCAGACCTTGTACAGTATTAACTTAGATCTTAGTTCAGGCGAGAATGCACCCACATGCATTTAAATGCATCTTTAGTGGCAAATTTGGTCCCTCTGGGACACGTGTGTACACAATATTTTGAACTGGATCCATTAAAAATCATCTCCCCAGCTGACATCCACTCCCTCGATGCTGTTTCACAGTTAACTGGAAGTATTTTTCCACTTCTCAGGTACATTGATTTATCTGTAGACTCTGCCAGAGTATTAAAATTGATCTCCCATTTGCTTCAAATGATTGAAATTGTTCTCCATCTGTGCAGTACATTGATTTACTCAGTGTCTCCTGGCTTATCTCTGCCTGTCTGCTCATGCTCACACTGACACATGTGTACACCAGTGTGCTCACAAACACTTGGTCACAATTACTTGGTTCGCATGCATTAGCATACAGGGCAGAGGAGGAGAGATGGACACATTTAACAGTTGTGATCTCAGGATGGATGTTGATACCAAGTCTAAAAGAGGCCACTGTCAATCCTACTTGCAGACTCCTCATTTTACTTTGCCACTGATGTGATAAATCATTTTCTGTAGTGATATTTTAAAACTGTCAAAACATTTTCCAGTTAATTATTAACTTAAAGATGATTCACTACACACTCCATTTCCGGTGACTTGACATAGCATTGTTCTTTTTTCAAGTCATCATACCCTTGAACAGTATGAAGTGTGAATTCAATTGGAAATTCAAGCCGAAGTGTTTTTGATGAGAACATCATCTCTTTGAAACCTTGTATACTCTTGTTACACTCACGTTTGATCAGAAAAATGACACCACCTTTTTCCTGGATTCTGGTGGCCGTCACAGCACTCGTTACTGGAACACAATTTTATTCTCGGGCTTTTTCTCTACAGGTGGTACGTATCGGCGAATCATTTATAAACACTTGCCTCTAAAATGAGCCACGTCGATTCTCGTGTCAGACATGTTGTTGCCAGTGTGCTGTTGCCAATTGCCTGTAATTATTGTGCAAATCAATCTCTCGCTGTCCTCTGCTCTGCCAAAACAAGAAAATTGCTTCAGCGGTTCTATGGAAAACATCGTTTAGAAATGTTTGACATCATTTCTAAATGTTTAAATGCAAAATTGCAATGTGGTCTTTTTCTAATTCTTTCCCCACTTGATTGTCTTGCATGCACACTCAATGATTTCTTCACAACAGGTAAGAGACTCTTTGATATATTTGTGCACTGCTGCATGTATTGAATGTTACTGAATGGCTTTTGAAAAGGTTTTGCATATAAACCAACTTTTGGCAGATTTTTATGGTCGGTAGAACAAACTGAAAACACAACACTGACAAACGATGATTCACTTGGCTATTAGCATAATCTGTATATGTGAAGCAACATTTAATTGTACATAACAGATATATAGACATGATTCACACATACCTGTGAATCATGGAGGGGTCTTACCCAGACCAGGGATAAAAGGACCTGACGGCCCTAAATTAAACAAGATAAACACCCATGTCTGTAATTTTCATCAATAGTTCAGACAGAAACAATATTGTTCTACTGTTAACTCGTTAACACAACCAATAGAGGTCCAGTAACATCAACGTGCTGGGCATGTATTGAGATAAACAGAAATTAGAATATAATCAACATTGGATTCTTCAGTCTGACAGTACTATTGATCGTGTTAAACTGAATAGATATGACAGTAATATTCTATTTTATAGCCACTTTAAAGAAACAGAACACATTATAAATGGATTATAATGTATGTTTTAGGGACTATTTACCGCTAACACAAACATGTACAATTACATAACAAAGATGGCAGTGTTCCACAACTACACAGTCAGCAGGGAATTAGCGTTGCTGGGCAACTCCTAGCTCCTTAATGATGGAATCTCATACCCTTCTTTCTCTGGATTTAATTTACAGCACAGTCAGCTTCAACAGAAATGTTTCCATTCCTATTTGCAGTTGCTCAAACCGTGATTCATTTAGTCATTACTTAAAGCACCATGGTACTGCCTGATGTGTTTGATGTAACTCGGAACTACCTTTGGGGGCACTTTATTGAAGAAACAGTGTGTAAACAGTGTGTTTTATTGGTGAAATTGCATGTTGCAGCTTAATATCCCTCACTTGTGAGCTATTGTAGAACTATGGTGATCCAAAACACCATTCTCCAGCTGAAATATGCACTTAATAAAAGAAAAGTATAATTTTAGGGAAAAAAAATCACCATGATTTTACACATTGGACCTTTAAGTCTGCAAAGTGATTTTAGGATGACATATCATCTGTATAAACATAAGTGTACTTTCAAAGACTACTTTTTCAATAAAGTCTCTATTGTAGCCTTGTGCGGGTTTTGTGTTTCCATAAATCTGCCATGTCACTTGGTTCAAATGGGAAGTTTTGAAGGGTTGTGTGTGTCACACAGCGGGATGAACAAGCGTCTGGTATTTGAAAAGCAGCAGTTTACACTTATCAACAGAAGCTCTCTTTGTAGCTTGTACAGCAGTTTGTCAAAAAACAAAAAACAAAAAGAAAGGCAAAACAGATGAAACCTGTCATACTCACAGGCAGTACCTCTGCTTTGTGTTGCTCACAAGCAAATTGACAATGACAATGCTGACAGAACTTGATGGGACTTTTAGCTCCTCGTTCAAAGGACGCTGATGTAACAACTTTGGCTTTTCGTTTCTTTTTACCTTTCATCAGTTTTCCAAGGTTAAATCTCTATATTTGTCTTTCCAAATGTCACGCACTGTTTTTCTTTAGTATGGCGGCATTATTTGTATACACACACACTATATACCATGAGCGTGTGCCTGCGTGTTGTAATTAAAACAAATATGCTTCTATTTCTGTGCCTCATTATCTCTAGTCTCAGTTTGTTGGTTTGCGTCTCTGGACCAAACCATCTCTCGACTGCGTAGCTGCAGTGTCTGAGCAGCCCATTAGCCTTTATTGTCAACTAAGTATCTTTGTTTCACTTGGAATTTTACTGAATATGGCACAACTCTACCAACCCGCATTTCTGTTCTCAAGCTCCTCTTTCATGAAGTCTACTGAGAATTTTAAAGAACTATTTCCATAATATTGCATGTTTTAGCTGGTTGGCTATAAATGACAAGTGCAACCCTGGGGGGAAGAACATTTTGAAATTATTCAATGCTTGAAGGTCTTGGATGGATTTTTGGCTCGGTGAAAGCTACATTTAAATTGGCCTTTATCAGTTTTTGCACAGAACATTAACATAAATGCACCGGTATCAAACTTCCTGTTCAACAAACATGTAGAGACAATGTTCACCTGCTTTGGTCCCAACTAAAGTGTGTACGTGAGTGCATGTCTGCTTTGTGGAGACCTTTGCACAGCAGTTTTCACAACATTAAGTGGAACCTGAAGAACATGTCATGTGCCTTTTATCAGCTGCTAACTATGATGCTATGAACCTTTCAATTAGAAACTAGACATACGTGGAAATCACGCTGTACAATCTGCAAAAACACAACCTTAGTCTTAGAACCGAATGCCCCCATTCTCTTAGATATTGTCTGACATGCTTGTGTTTGACATGCTTGTGCCTGTGTTTGTGTTTTATCACAAATCCCACAAGGACTAAAGAGAAGTGTTATTTAACTTAACTGCACACACTCAGACAACCTCCTTCCTGTTCTGCACCTTTGCACTCTGTCAAAGTTGATATTTTGACGGTCAGTGTAATGGCGCTTGAAGCTCTCATTATCAAACTAAAATGAACCCACAACCGGCATACTATACACTACAAGCAAATCATTACAGCTCCAAACAGCTGACTTTTTTTTATGGATCATGCTGGTTTCAGTCTATGCAGTGTTTGTGTAAAACCTGCTTGACAGTGCTCAACACATAAGGCTAGTGTCAGGTTGGTGCCTAAAATGTCATATACCGTTGAGATGACAGTGTAGGCCGCAGATTGACAGTGACAATAGACTGTATATAAAAAGTGGACGTAGTCTTTCGGTTTGATGGTTTAGGACACCCCAGAACTAAGAATATATTGAAAAGCTTCCAACTCTGAATAGAAAATTAGTTTTTATCCAGGTTACATATTTAAATTTCTGTTTGCGAAACCTCAACATGGCACCGGTGAAATTGTCAATCTTAAACCAGTTGCCACTTGCTACAGAGCCCTTAATCAGAGACTTATGGAAACAATGATATGCAGTAGACATACAGATTCCATTCCTGATCGCAACTCAATTAACTACACTGAATGCAATAACAAGTACCATGCATTTATAACCCTTCACCAACCATAAAATATTACTAATATCTGAATATAATCCAATAACTGCAGAGTAGCCATTTTAGACAAGCATATGCATGTTAATGATCATGTAATGTAATTTTAAGGTGCAGTAAAACAAGTATTATATATAAAGCCAGGGCACCAGATCTTGCGGAACAAAAGCCATCCTACCAAAACACATGTGAGTGTGAATGCTGCTCCTTAAACATGACTAAATGTGCATCAGCACTTTTTTTTGTTAGATGCCAATTTGAGAAAGCCTTTCCTTCCTGTGTTAAAAACACTTGCTCCGTGTTGTGCATGTGTGAATTTGCTCATTATTAGCATGTGCCAGGCAGCGTTAGCCAGTCCTGCTGGGAGGGCCACAATGGGAGTCTTGGCCTTCTTCGTGATCACTCTCTTGCTCACCTCATTAAGTTGCCACCTCCAACTCAATTATTCACACCATTTAGCACTTAGTTCTCCATTCTGTCTCTTGCTCTCTTTTACTCTGTCTTTATCTCTACATTTCGGTATCACCTTATTTTTTCACCATGCTTTTTTTTTTTCTTGCCTTTTGCTTTTATACTAATTTGTTTTTAATTTATTGGCACTGGAACTTATTTTTGACAATTAAAGCATTTCACTGAATGATAGAAAACACATATTCAAGATAAACATCTTGTTTCCTTATCATTAGTCCTCACCCATGTATTGCTCAGTTAGGCTGTAGAGAGTAGACTTTATTGGCGCTTCCTCTGCAGTGTGCTTATAACTCCTTTCTGGTTTAATGCAAATGCCCAAGGGATGTTCCTCACTAACAATAACATAACAACTTGCACAGTGCCATGTTCGTGCAGACATGTTGCCACAGGGTAAAGCTAAAGAGGAAAACAAAACAGCAGTTCCAGTGTGTGTGTGTGTGTGTGTGGGGTGGGGGGGGGCTGCAGCTCTGTAAGTTTGTCTTCCACTAAGTTGTTGATCTCAAAAGTCAAGACAAAAACTGCATTTAGTTATTTCCTACAACGAAAAAAGAAAACGGTTAAACAGTTTCTGAATGAGTTTAACGTCGCAATCGCTAGTTTGAGGTCTTCCGTAAACAACATAGTGTCATTTTGTAAATGATGCTCCCATTCAGTGTGAAATAGACATTGAAGCGTGGTAAATACTCTGGTATGGACAGTGTGGGATTGACAGCTTGTAGCATCCAATCAGTGCTTGGTTACAGGTTTAGGTGGAGGTGCAGTGGACAGGCTTTCGCTCTCTGACGTGAAGACACAACAGTAGTCAGTATTATGTTGTGACATAATGAGCACCACTGCATGCAGATACAGGATGATCACTGTTCTCTTTATTGTCTTGAATGCTATTGTTTACTGAAATCTTTCACCAGCATGTTCAATAGAAAAAAGCTATGTAAATGCTTCTGCATTTTTGAGGGAGTGGCCTGACCCACACCAAATCTACAAGAGAAATAGTACCTAGTGCAAATGGTCATCAATGGTATAATGTATGAATGCAGATGGCCATTGACTCCCCACATTAATTTTGCCAGTTTGTTTTGCGGAGTGTGTCATGTCCAGATTTTAGTCCATTAAGTCGCCCATGGTGCCCTGAGTGTTAATCAAGAGAAAAGTGAAAACAGGCTCTGCTGTCCAAACAGAGCAGGAAAGATGACAGCTCAGAGACTCCTGTGTCCCTTAACCACCAGCACTGGCCTGAGCTGTCGTCAGAAGCTGGCCGATCAAGCGTGGCGCAAGGTGGCCACACGACACAGATGTTGACCAAGCTCATTAAGTAAATGGGCTTAAAATTGATTTCAGTCAATACCCTATTCTCAGCGAGGGTGTGCATCTACTGATTGGAAGCAGGCTCCAGGGGACCGGGGCTAACAGCTTGAATAAATGCACTATGTGGGGTGTCAGATAATGCCTGTCTTTGTAAATGCTTATGGGGATGAGTTTGACTGGAATTTAGCTATTTAGCGAGCTAATGTCAATTCCCACCAGAGAGTTGACTCCTTGATGAAAACAATTGACTGTGACTACAACCTATTACAATAGCAGGTTCTCTCTATAGGTCTGTCCATATACAGTAGATATATTAACCTCTTGACTGAAATCCCAACACAAACTATGATAAAAATGCTATGATAAACAAACAGAAAATGACAAATGGGTCAAATACTGGCTGAAAAAAACACTGATCATGCATCTGTACATAGCCACAGACACATATGGATGAACGAACATAAGACTAAAAGCAAGCATGCACATTGTCTGACACATAAACATAAATGCACCAATGCAGGCAAATCATTTGCATTGTTTCTGACAAATAAACCAACAGATAAATACATTAAGCCATTGAAAATCATTTCAAGTTAAAAAATATAACTAAATAAGTAAATGCCTATTGACAAAAAGCCATTCACTGCACTGTTACATTAAAGTCAGTCAGTCTGTCTAATCATCTGTAGGACATCATTAATAGCACTAGGATACCTAAAACCATGCTGCTTAAATGCAGTGACCAAGTATAAAACTTTGTCGTATAAGTGGATATCAATATGTAGCCTCATACATGAGACTGTTTGATTAAGTATCAATAGTAAATCATTTCCTGTATTTGTCCAGCTCTGCTCCATTTGCCTTCCAAAGTCCAGTGGACCCCTTTAAAGCACCAGTGCATGGTAAATTAAGTCGCATTATCATCTGACCTAATTGGCCATGATTCTCTCAGGGAGTATGCTCTGGTAAAAATTCCCAAGATTGTTCTCTCTCTCTTTCTCTCAAATGAGCATGGAAACCAGCAAGAAAACCATGATCACACAAGGCAGTAGTCGAAATATATATTATTATTATTATTATTATCATCATTATTGTTATTATTATTATTATTGTTGTTCTTTTACATTCTGGTTAAACATCAGGCTTTTAATCCTGGCAGTCAGAAATTGATCCATGGTCATGAACAGTAGCACATTGTAAAACATCCAATGAGTGAATATACTGCCAAACATAATCACCACAATGGAACTACAGATAAGGACTTAAGTTGTAATGTAACCGTAGTTAATTTGGATTAAGGAATGGTTCTTTATCTGCATTCTGAATGTAATAAACAGACATTGTTATCTCACTGTGCAGATACTGAGACATGTTGCAAACTATTGGTTCCTATTCAATTTCAATTCATTTTATCTGGATGAAGTTCCCAAAAAAATGTTTTCTACAGTAGAAAAATATATGGTTAGTGTCATAGGTAATGGATATGGTAAAAAAACAAGGGGAATATTCACATAAAGGAATTCTGGTCATCTGTATTTGCAGTATAGCTATGATATGCCCACTGACCACTGTGACCTCCACACCCAGAATATCAGCTTCAGAATATCCATTATAATGCACTTTGACAACACATACAGTACATGTTCTGTATTTCAAGGCTGTGCATTATGAAGTTAATTAAAAAAAAAAACATACTGGAGCTAAATGTCGGTGCTCAAGGAAGATCACAGAATCAAGAGGTTGTCAGAAAAAGCCATTATCGGTCCTCCAGACAAGCAGATGTAAAACATGTTACCATCAGTGTGTGGCGCCCCAGTCATTACCGTCACATCCCTCAGTCACTTTTCTCCTCCCAACCTTACTGAGAGGAAATCTCTACTGTAGTGCTGTACCGCTCTTGCTCTGGGATGTTCCTGACAGTTGCTGTCTTCTGCAATCCCACGTAGGCAACACGGTAACTGTGCCACATTGTCAGATTCAAGCAGCTGTTATGGGTGGGCAGTGTGTCACAATATACTCCTCCCTTCCTCACCCCCTCTCTATACTTTACATGGTTCCCAGGAGACGTTTGCTCAGGGCTTTTGGCAATAAACACGCTTCATTACGGTCTCTTATTTTCAGGCGGCAAAAATTTATCCAAATCAATTCCTACTTGGCCTTTGATCTGGCGTGCCAGAGCTCGTATGCTGCTATACATTTTACACAGGCACCGTGGTATCAAGCCCTTGAGAAATGAAGACGACTGCATTACAAAGATTATGGCACAATGCGTCTGTTGTTGTCAGCGGAGTCTCAGTTTGTGTCCTTGCTGTAACACAAGAATGCCCTCACGCTATGTCTTTGCGTAATCTTCCCTAAGAGGATACAAGCAGCATATTTCATTATTTACTTAGCTTCCAGTCGGGTCCCCTGGTGAAGTAAGTACGGAGAAAAGAATGGATGAGAGAGAGAGGAGAGACAAAGAAAAAGTAATCCAGACTACTCCAAAGAGTTCACAGAGTAGGGTCATACCTCGACCCGTTCGCGTTTGTTGCATTTGTGAAATTCTGAAAACCTCAGATACAGTGCAGCAACAATACAGTGGTATGGCAATATATTTGTATAAAGTTATATAGTGTCATTTCATGTTATCTCTTAATTGCCTAATAGTTGTGTTATAGTAATAACAATGGGTGACATGTCGTCTCATGTCTACAACTGTTCACATCAACCTAACAGAGTTTTAACTACGGCGGTGCTTTTGACCTTTGAGGAAATGAAAGGCACACAAATCACCTGGTTAAAGACCGTCCCTATTATTTGAAAAATTCAGCAGGTTGTACTAACTGGCAGACATTATCCATCATTTGAAGCCGTATTTATAATATTATTTGCCTTTTAAATGCACTACTCACAGGCCATTGGAGGAAGCTAAGCTAGGCTACCTGACAAAACGAATGTGATGGATGATATTCAACACCTATCTTATGTCTCTCCTGTTTGCAGTCACAATTTGCAATCACTGATGGTGCTTTTGGCATAAATGAGGGAATGGGATAAAATTTCCAGGACATTTTAAAATACTCAATAGCTAATTTTGTTAACTGTAATAGCCACTATACCCTTCAGCACTGCAAACTGGGTCCTGTTGTGATGATTGTACTGATGCGGTCTCAGCTACTGCTGGGTCAAAGATTGTGTTGTTGTTGTTGGTGATGTCGCTCGCTACCTTTGACAGCACTTGAGTATCAGGCTGGACAATAAACTTCCTCGTGGGTGGAAAGTCTCCCTGCGTTTTGTGTCAAGACCTCAAATGCCACATCCATAATCTGCCTGCCAATTATCATCAGACTCACCTCTGCCGCCACTGCAGCTCCCTCTTCCATTTAATTCCCCATAACCAGCACACACACACACACACAGACAAAGCCTGACAGCTCTCTCAGCCGGCGCAGAGCTGACGAGATGTGCTCAGGCTGTCACCGTTCTGCGGAATTATAGAGCTCAAATGTTCTTGTCACTTCTGCGGCCATTCCAGGTGACAATAGCTGGATCAAAGGTTGACTCCGGAGCAGCCAGTTCACATTTTCATTTCACATTGCTGGATGAATTACATTAGGCTTTTTTGAGAGATGTGTTTAATTCTGACAAACAAGTACCGACTGCAAGAACTATGTTTTGTATGGTTTACATGGTTGAAGCTCTGTTTTGAAGCGTTATCTGAAATGCTGATAATAAGACGGTAGTACAATGTGGTGGTGACAGCATGTACTTTCACCGTGTGGAGGTGTTTCCCCTGAAAACAGATGACAGAAAAGCTGCAGTTTTGGGAGACAGTTGAAGGGGCACAGCACTGAAATCTCACCAGTGTTGAAAGTTCTGAAATTACATTTTCCTCATGAAGCTAACAGTGTTTCCAACACAGGACTGTCTCCCTTTATTTAGTTTGTATTGGGTCACTGTGGTAATCTGACTTCTTCAATGTCATGTGATGAGAAAAAATAAATAAGTAAGACGGTTTCAGTAATCAGGTTAGGGGATTAGAGGAAAATGATTTATCATTCTGCAGGAGAGAGCTATTCTCTTATAGCCTTAGCATAACTTGGTTTCTGATTTTGCATGACAAAGTAACTGTCTCCTGAAGATTTATATCCTAAATGGCTTTGTCAAACATGATTTGCAGAGATTTTTTTTTTTTCTTCCCTGTAGCCCAGTAACAGTTAAAGCAATGCTTGCAAACATGGAACAACCACAAAGGAGTGGTCACAATGTGAGTAACAAAAGAGGAAATCAGGGGAAAAAATTGTTTTATCAGACCAAACAGGGAAAACAGTAAAAAGGTTAATAGAAGACTAAACATGCAATATCAACATAAGGAATATAAAAACTTAGCAGTATAATGATATTGAAACTGCACAAAATGAAGGTTTTATGAATGGATGAACAAGTCTTATAATATGAATGTCATGGTGGTATCAAGCCAATGCTGTTTGAGACTATTAAGAGTTTCCTTGTGAATGTGTGCACGCGTGCACTCGTCAACTTATCCAATAGTGGACCTTGGCGTCGTTACACATTCACCAACAGAGGACCTCCATGCTAACAGGGGACATTTTTCAGGTCCCCAGTTTGTCATGCTTTAAATCATGCTAAAATTATTTGGTAGATCCTCTGGTGAATTGTGTGTTTAAGACCCTTTTTTCATTAACACTGACCAGTTCTCATGGAGAACAAAATCTGGCCCTAATGATGCAGAACCTCATTTCCGAGGAACTGGGTGTGTGTCTGTGTGTGTGTGTGTGTGTGATTGCTGACCCCAGCCTTTGTGCTCCTGACAGCAGCATAATGAAGGTGTCTGCTGTTCAGTTAGCTGAGTCGGACTCTTTCCATGGGATCTCCAGCCAGGGTCATCCAGTCACAGCAAGCAGTCCATTTAACACTGCTCTCAGTTCAGAGGAAAGGGGCTACGGACCACTGAGTGGAAAATGTACCTCGTGTTCAGGGTCAGAAAGGCCATGTTAAACAAATACACCAACATTTTTGGGGGGAATCAAGAGTTTGTGCCCTCCGAGGAAGGATTGATAATGGGTTCATCTCAAATTTATCCTGGTTTACTATCAAGGATGGGAACAGTTGGTACCCCTTTACCACATTTTGACAAATAAAATACACAGTTGAGCTCTATGGTTTCTAGGCTTTCATAGGTTTTTTTGACATGCTAATTTTGCATCTGTGTTTATAAGCATAGCTGCTTCTCGTTGTAATCAGGTGTAGCTTGTCCATATTGGCAAAACTGCTGGAAATGTTTCTTTCAGAATCACAAACAGGTCACCGGTTTATGTTAAAATGGCAAAACAAGGACATTAAGTTCAGCTAATGTGACATCCCTGTAAACTTACACTGCACACAATATTATCTGCAATTAGCTAAAATTTGCAACGTCACAAGATAAGCTATATCATTACTTATTAACTGACAATGTGACACTGAATCAACCTCCCTGACACTAAATAAGCTAAATGGAACTCAGCCATCGCTTGTTTGACTTTTTTACTCCAGAATCTTTAATTTTGTGACTTCTTCTTTGGAGGTGTTTGTGAGCAGGACTATCTAATAAGACTGTATAGTGTTATTGTCCCTTTCAGTGTATGAGGTATGAGTATCTCCTATCTGAATGCATTATTGTCTTTGCTTTCAGACAATACATAATGGGAAAAAATGTGAAAGCTTCGATAAAAAAAGCGTACTTTAAACATCAATACTAACTATGTAAGTGAACCACAAAGGAAGACATGGCTCTGAAGTAATGCAATGTAGATTGAATCTGTAACGGTGTAATTTGTAGAATAAAAACAACATGAAGCTTTGAAAAGTTGAATTCAGTAAGATTTTCAGGAAACAGTACTTTCAGAAAATATAATACTCTGTATTGTCAGACAGGGTGTCCAGGTGCTGTTACTTAGTCTAATTTATAGCTGGTGGCTGAGATGTTTAAACAAGATTTAGTCTTTTATTCTTCTTATGTGTGCATTTATAAAATTTGATAGATTCTGGTGGGGAACTTCATCCCATAATTTTTGCAAGCAATTTGAATTAAACTGAAATGGCTAAAGATTATTCTGTTTGTAAGGAACAACATGCAGCCATATTTAGTGTTGGGGAGTATTTCACTGGGCAACACCCCTACTTAACCCCCTGGCAAGCATTATCGGCTGCTACCTCCAGCTTACTAAATCAAACTATTTAAAGGCCTAATTTCAACTTGTGACCTGCTGCCTTATTTATATATGTTTTTATTTTACTTTCATTTGACCTTTACTTAAAACTGGGCTGAGATAAATGTTTCTTTTTTTCAAGCCAAGATGACATCATATGAAAGACTAGACATTAAACAGTAGCAAAACAAAACATTCATTAATAATTTAAGATTATAAACGCTGCACAAATGCATAAAGGAGCATAAGGAAGCCAGAACCCTAATGAGCTGAGGCCATAAACATCAGGCACTCTGCAGCTAATAGCTTTTGCAGTTTGGGATGTAAGCCGAGGATGTGTGTCATCACTGAAACAACAAGTGCACTGTAAAGCACTCTGTTAAAGGCCTGCTTTTACTGCAGGCATTACATGCAGATGACAGGATAAATGATTTTAGCAACATAAACTTAGTGAATGGTGTTTGAATGCATTACACACACAATGTTTTGATGCTCCAGGGTCAGAGAATGTGACTCATTTTCTGTTAGCCGAGTATCAGGGCTAGAGATGCATCAAATGCAACCAGGCATGAGCAAATTATGCTCAAGTCATGCATGGATGTGTGAGGCAAGAGTTGCTCAGTACCATCTACAGGCAAGAGAAAAATTGAATTTGGCACCACAGTGGGATCCACTGAGGTGAAAGACTTGTTCCCCCCCAGATTCTCCTGAAGCTGGGATTAGCAGGGTGGAGGACCACTGTGGTCCCACATTGTATTAAGCTCTGTGATGCCAGGAGATGGAGATTTTCTGAGCTGAGGTAATAATAGCCCAAGATGACATGCAGCCACACAGTTGATTGCAACATAATATCAATTTGAAGGCTAATGTGGGAGCCGTAAACATATTCATCAAGACAATTATGTATCTAGTAATATTACAATGGTATGATATTGTTTTTGTTATCTCATTGTCAAACTTATTATCATAATATTGTAATTGTTGTATGTGACTATATAAATACAGTATGGCATCATATACCAGAAACTGCTCATGTGTAGCCATATTTTTTTTTTTGATTGCTAAAATATACTTTTAATACTTCACATATTGATTGCCAAACATGCAAATACTAAGAAAAACATTTCTGTGCATATACTGTATTAGTATGTGAGGCCCATTGACCTCAATGTTATACTAAACCACTGATTTATTTATTTTTGGTTTACTCTCCAATTATATTTGATAGCATTTAACTTCACTCTCATAAAATAATAATACATTTATAAATAATATACAGTACATTGGAATCCACATGATGGGCTGTCATTGCTCTATCAGCAAGGTCTCCAAGATAGAAATGTAAGAAGTGTGTTTTTATTGAGCGAGGTTTTTTTTTCATATCTCAATGTTTGTTTTTGTCTGGCAATACTGAAATACATTTTGTGTAATACAATGTATGGTTTGTAACAAGGGTAGGGTTAACGTTGCCTTTATTTCTACAAGCAGTTAAAACATCATCACCCTCATACTGTATGCATGTCCAACGAGGTTCAAATTATTATTTATTGGCCACACATGAAGCAATGAGTTCCTGCTCATACAGTAGGTCACTCATTGGTATGTGGTCTTCACAGTGAAGTATTTAATTAAAAAAAAAACAACAATATATGTATATATATGCCTATCAGATGCTGGAGTGCCTTTGTGAGCTCGGGTATAGGATAAGGTATAGGTCAATGTTGGCATTGACAGTGGCAGGGTGAATGTCACCCTGCTTGTGTATGTTATAGTTGTAGCCTCATGTTCTGCCTCATCTATCTCCATCTGGCCTCGAAAGGCACCTCCTGCCCTGCGCCTGAAACCCTGTCAGACATGCCAGGTGCTCAAACACTCTTCACTCTACTTCTGGGTTTTCACATTTCCTCACTTTGTCTCTGTACTCTCTGCTCTTTCTCTTTCCTGCAAACTCTGTTTTCACTCCATTTATCTCATTATGTTCTGGCTATCTCCAGTGGTGTTGAAAATGAAGTGTTAATCTCTCTTCTCATCAATCTCAGCAGCCCTGAAGTGCCCGAGTCTCTGCCTGCATTGCAAAATGATGACTGGCACTTTTACTTGTTTGTAGAAATAAGTGTAGGGGCTAAATTGAATTTTAATGGATCGCGCATCCCCACAGTGAAAGGTGCAATCCATTACTGAATGATTGTAATGTTATTTGTTGCCAGTGTTGATTTATGGTACCTATAGTGCAGAGGGCTAAAGGTGGGCACATTGGGGAAGGAAACTATGTGGTGTGTTGATGGTGTTTTAAGTACAGCACAGTGGAGAGAAGAGACGGTGCCCGAGAGCACAGTAGCTGTTTATTCCCCTGATTTGAAAGGAACAGGAAGTAGTTGTTTGAGTCTGAAAATTACAGACCTGGCTCAAATGTTTGTTAACTAGAAGAAACAAGTGAAGGCTGTTTTAGTTTCATCAGTGGGAAAAGTGTACCTAGCCACTGTGGCTAATGGCGTTAAATTAGCTACAAATAGAATCTAATGGTGCCTTCAAGGGTCACGTTTATGAGACAAACCTATTTGAATGCTTTCCTTATGCAGTATTCGATATTGTAAGTGGAATGTTCCTGAAAGCTTAGAATTCATATTGGGATTTTTTTTCTAGGCAAAAAAATAATAATAATACATAGTCGTTGTTTGCAGTTGTTGTTAATTATAACAAGTGTACTCTTACAGAGTTGTTGGTAATTGTGATCATTTCAGTCCTATGGAGTTAACACGTGTTTAATTTGTCTTTGGCAAAGCTCAATGGAAGTTTTTTTCCACCTTTGTCTTCTTCGCATTTCAAGCTGCAATTTCAAAACCTTTGGTGATTTTTTTTGTTGGTTGCTGCTGATGTTATTACTCTGCTCCTCTTTGGTCTTCATGAACAGAACAATGTAACATTATGTGTATGCTGCGTCCTTCATCTGATATTGGGCTCTTTGTGCCTCTGTGTTTGGCAGCACAGGGGCAAGATGCTTCTTTTTCATTTGGAACAGTAGAATAAATTCCTTAAACTTTTTGTCAGTGCTTCTTTGTGTTTTCAGTCACACTCAAACTTGTTTGCAGCTGTCTCACTTCACTAGTGTTGCTGTTCCATCCGTCTGTCTTGACATGAAACAAATCACTTCCCATGTGCGGCACAAGAATGTCACTCGGCGACACAAGATCAAAACACTGCTGTACTGTGAAATACAGTGAGAGGGATATGGAACTGATAGACATTGTATTAACTCATTACTTATATTTAAATACATTTTATAATTATAGTTTTAAGGTTTCCCGCCCACAAAATGACATTGCTGTAGCAAACGTGTTGTCAAGACATCTCCTGTTGAATATGAAGCGTGTCCTGTTCAACACTCTTTACGTTGTAAACTAAATCTAAAGGAACAATCTGTTCCTGGCAGTTTTGGTTTAGTGGGGTGTTCCTCTCCTGTTAACTTATAGGAAACTCGAGCAGAAAGTCTGTGGCTCTGGTAAACATTTAATATCTGTAAGATGAGTCTGTGTTAAAACATACCTTTATCTTTCACAAACAGAGTTGTGAGTCTGATTACAACCATGCCCCAGATTGAAAATGACCAGAATGTACTGTGTGCTCAAATATGGAAATATGGAAAAAGAGGAAAACTTATCACTGTATTTACAATATCAAATACTAAAATCTGAAACCGTCCTCATTAAGTTAATGACAAACATAATTGGGTCATAAAAACACATTTGCTGTAACAGTCGAGTTGAAGTGAAACGTGTTTAGCAGACGGACTTGCAGCATCAAACTGTTTTGATGTCTGACAAACGATCAAGCTCGCCTTCCAGGGTCATTCGTCATACTCGGCATTACTAAAAATGGATCACCTACCCCACTGCACTGCTGTCTCTGGTCTGTAATGTCCACGGTTGACCTGACTTTATACTTGTTCCCTTGTGTTGCTCTAGGAGAACAGCTAACACTCTTATCAAGGGAATCTTTCGGGTACTAACCTGATGCTAAGGGTAGCTAATCTGGCACCGGCAGCTGGTGTGCTGGGGGAGCAAGAAATCAATTAGAAATCTCTGCTATCACACACAGTATGTTACCAGAGTCTCTGGTGTGTTAACCAGCTGGTGAAGCTCACTGAATGTCCATCTTAACCCAGTTTAGGTTAGCAAACGTTTATGTAAAATATCGGGGTGTATGAGGGGACCTCAGATTACCCATGAGTTACCCAGATTACCCAGATTGCCTATACACCACGGAGGAAGTTACATATGTAAATCACAAGTTATTATGTAGTAATATACTATTAGTATAGTAACATACAGGGTAGGTTTTAGTCCATGTAGTTACTGAAGGTGTGCTCACAGTACGGCATTGACAATGACATCAAATATAATACTGAATCAAGAAGTGTTTGTGTCCTCTGATGTTCCTACATGTGAAGCACTCCAAAGACATTTGATGTAAAACTTTATGTGTCACTTGAGTCAGAAAACAGCATCAGAGAGTTTTTGGTACTCATCCAGGCTCAGAAGGCAGTGGTGTGGTAAAATGTACAAATTGCCCCTAATTTGATTGCTGTGGCTGTACTTGTACATTGTATATTATTTTTTCGACCTGTGTTTAAAATTTTAAATTCTATTTTCTTCCATGGGCCTCCCGTGAGGCCCATCCTGCAATAAAAACTGAATCTAATATACATACTGTGTTCTGCTTTAAAACATCCAAGTTGGTTTCTCCCAAATGTAATTCTGATGCTATTAGATTTCAAGACTTATGTATGTGTATTAAACAGTACCGCTTATTTAAGTCAGTCCATACATTGTTGGCTTCCTTTTGGCTTTCTTAAATGACGCATACCTCTGAGGCTGTAAGGCCTATCATCACATTTGGCAGAGCAGCCATAATCTCCAGTAAATTCTCAGGGAATAGAAATTTTATTTTAAGTTTAGTTCTGTAACAGAAGACGGTCGCCTCCCAATGCACTACAGTTTGATGATGGTTTAATATAATGTATCAGGCAATTTGAACCCTTGTGTAAGGAAAGGAAACAAGTTTTGAATGAAGAACAAACACAAGTAGCAATAGATGTGTTTTTTTTTTAACCTTTTCATTATGGACAAACTCATCCACCAACTTTAGAGCACGTCTATATTTCATACTACAGTGGCAGCGGTCTGTGATGATGCTCACGATCGCCGGCGCTGTCCCTAAATACACCACTCCACTTAAACAGACTCCTCTGTTAAATATAGAGATTCCCCTGTTAGTTGTTGGAGATTATCCCACGTTTTTATGATTGTTAAGTAGTTTTAAGTGATCTACAGTTCGGCGCTGTTCGGCTTGATTTGTGCGTGGGACCTCTCTTCCTGTGACGGCAGTCTGACCAATTATCTCATAGTACCTACTCAGCACTCTTTTGGAATCTCGCCCAAGCAGGTACTAAAAATAGTACCTGGTGCCAGGTACTGTGCTAGCGGAAACGCTACTTAAACCGTACAAACATCATTATGTACACTCAGTGCTCCAATTTGTGTTGGTTTAGCAAAGTGTCAGCAAGTTTGAATTCAAGAGAAGACCCTCAAACCTCCTGTTCAAGATCTTTTGATTGCCATAGTAACACTTCCAGAGAAAAGGCTCTGGAAGAGTAAGTCAAATTCTTTTATTTGGACATTCTTATTCCATGTCAAACTGTTTAAAGGAGTTTGGATAACTTATGGATACTATTATTTCTTGGAATAGCGGCCAACACTAAAACATCATTTTTTAAGTGATGGTTTTTGAGTCAAGAAATTGTTTAGATATTGTCTTCATTTGAAAAAGAAATAATTGTTGCATTTGTATTAACTTTTTTGTGTGTCTTTTTGTGAGCATTGTCAACAGTTAGACCTGTAATGATACAATTTAATCCACTACATAGATTTTCCTCAACATACGCAATGTAATTTTGCATTACATGTAAATAATGACAAAAGAGCAGACTTTACACATGAACCTCATTTGTAGGAGACACTGTTTTCCACTAATTCAGCTCAAAGGTTACTGTTGGCTGAAAACTGTCTGAGCAGAGGAGCCAAGCATAGACGTAAAGAGATGGTTGCAGTGAAGTAGTCTTTAATAAATCAAAACATGTTTACTGGCAGGTGGAAAGATGAGCAGACAAGCAGAACTGAAACAGGTTATTCACTCACAGGTAGACAAAACAAGGCAAGTCTCTTTGTGTAGCACATTTAAACTGCAAGGCGGTCAAAAGCATTCAAAATGCTTTACCTGAGACATACAAGGCATCATGACAAGTTCCAAAAGTAACACATTTGGGCCAAAACAAATATGGAGGTGGTTTGAAAGTGAGGTCGTCATGTTGTTGGGCGCAAAATAGAATAAAATATTTTCTTAATAAACTACTTGGCAGTCAGCTTACATGTTGGGTTATCCGTGTTAATCATGGCAGTAATATAAGAAATCGGTAGAACATTGTGATGCTTTTGTGATGCAAATCTCAACATGAAGAAGCAACATGAACCCTCATAGTGTGTCCTGTGATTAGGAGCTATTTGGGACACAGCAAGACACCATTTCAGGATGGACTCATCACTGACATAAAATACTATTTCTGGTTTACAGCAAAACCCAACAGCTTTTTTGTTTTTCTTCATATTTCACTTAATGACAGGAGAGTAACACCTTTCCAAACCTGACATAAATTGAAAGGGAATGACATAAACACATACACTTGTGTTTGTTGAAGTTGTCTGAAAGCCACAGGAAAACCATGCCAACGTGCATGCAGCTAAAGTTAATGTAACGCAAGGAATGATGCCAGAAGACCTCACATGTCAGTTGAGAAACTCTTCCTAAGAACTTTAACGATCCACAGCTCCACACAACTAAAACTAGAATACTCACCATCCAACAAAAGATGAACTCATATGGACAGCCCAGAGATATTGCAATTCATAAACCCAGAGCTCTCAGAATCTTTCCCCTCATGTTGTTGTGAATCCAGCATGATGAGGGTGTTAGAAATGACTCATCATTTGAAGGCACAATGTTGTGTGGCTATTGCGAGCATCACACCACAATGCTGAACAGTATCTCCATCTGCACACATCTTCGACTTCCATATGACAATATGTCAGGCAGTATCTCAGCTGTCTGTGAAAAACTTCTGCATGGACTTCCCCCTCACTGTTCATAAGTGTTGTTTTTCGATCATTTTCGTCGAAGAAATAAGTCTTTGAGTCTATGCCCAATAGACTGCAAACAGCTGTAAGTCACATAACTACACATGTTAACTCACTAACAAACATCTCATAGACCTGGAATGGAAGAGTGCCCCTGAAATTTCAATTTTAAAGGGATAGTTAGCTGCTATACTTCACCGTACCCATCTGCCTCAACACGAATGTGAAATGCTAAACAGATGAGGCACTACAAGTATGATCCATTGTATATTTCTGTCTTCTACAATTCTTTAAAGCCCAGACAATGCCGTTCATCTTTAACCTCTTTACTTGTTTTTGTTCCTGCGCCAGAGGTTGACTGTTATATTATTAGCCACTATCATTCAGCTCACACGTGTTGCCCACTCTGTGCAGCAAGGCGAGCGTGCGTCTGAGGTGTGCACATTTTGGATAGAGGTACAGCAGGCGCTGTAGGCGATAGCCGTGTATTTTATTCCCTGGAGACCGTTGGTGAGGAACTAAAAATCAATGCAAGCAGCTTACGGACCATTTGAGGGGCCTGACTCCCTGCTCTCATTCATCACCTAACAATCTGCCATCTTACTCAAGAACAAATCCTCACAGGGACCTATCAGTACAGCTGTGCTGTTGTGGGTGACTGTTTGTGTGGGGGAGATATGTGGCTTTTATTGGTCAATCTCAGTGCGCCATAAAGCCCAGCCCCACTTAGTCTGTCAGTGTGTGTGGGTAAGCGGAATATGTCGTACCTCATACTTCTTCCTCAAACACGCACTGTCTCTTTTTTTCAATATAGAACACGTTCTTCTCCCCTCTTTATGAAGAGGGGAATGTGGAGTTCTGGCCCCATATTACCACATATAATGCCTTGAACATTTAATCCTTCACATAATAATAACAATAATACTTTATTTGTGCAGCACCAGTGCTTTGACAACAACGCAGTTGTGAAAACACACCCAAACAAAAGGCAAGGCAATCAAGGCAAACAGGTAATTATTACTAGACAACTAATAAAGTGAAAGTGACAGTGTTTTGGTACATACTGACTATACCACATACTGCATTTAGCATCTTTAAGAAGTGGTTTGAAAGATGTTACTGATTCTGTGAGCGTCATCTCCCCGGGCAACTGGCAACTTTTTTATAATTTATAAAAAAGGATCATTTACAAACCATGGTGTTTGGGTTTCTTTAATAAATCATCCTCAACAAACTTTGTTGTATTATCTTATAGTCCTGATTCAGACAGCTACAGTCTCCAGTGAATTAATGCATGCCCATATGTAATCATTTACATTATAGAGCAACAGTAATGAAGCTGAATCCCCCGTTTTTGAAGACAAGGATCAAATGTCTACAGAATGAACATCAGACATCTTCTTCATTACCTTATCGGAAATGTAACAAAAGCAATACATCAGAAAACATTATCATGTCATATTGGTGAAAACAATGCTAACTATTAAATATGAGACAGGGAACACTCTCATAACACAAATGCTGGACTTATTTAACCTGTTTTTCACTGCTTTTAGTACATGTTGGTATTTCATTGAAGTGCAATAAGCTTTAACATTGTTTGCCTTCAAATGGGCAATTAAGGTTTCACCCTCACTACTATGTTTATATGGCATATTTAAAACTGCCTTCCATTTTAGTCAAAAATATTGTTGTTATATGTTATTATTTATGTTATAAGCATTTTAAAGCCTGAAAGGGCAGAAACATAACATTATGGAAACTATACTACGGTTGTCTGCACTTTCTTCCTGATTGGTTCAACAACTCGACTCTCAGTTTTAAAGGAAAAGCAGTGTTAACACTTTCAGTTTCACCTTGTTTTCTATGTATATATATATTACACGAGCATTGCGTGTGACATTCAGGTGTGGTGGATGTAGATTATTGCCGATATAGCTTGTTTTCCTTTTGAAATACATTTTTTAATGAAAAGTAGTAACAGCAATGTGAACATAGCCTTTGCCTCTTGATGTGATCCCGGGCTGATGTTGAGATCCTGTGAAAGGTGGGTGTGGGGGGACTCTTTTGGGTGGAGCATAGCTTGTTTGTCTACTCCCTGAAGTTTGTTCTTCATGACTGTTGTGTGAGCTCAACGTTGTGCCGCACAATGAAGCTGCCGCCCGATCAGACGTCTCACTAATGACATTGCATAATAAGAAACTGAACTGCGCAGTGCTGCATATACTAATCCCCTTTCCACTGTTTCATCAACATTGCCTGCAACAGTTCTGAATTCCTGTCAGAGTGAGCTCCTACTCTGTGCGAGCCAGTCTTTCGAAATAGCTTAGAATATCTTGAGACGCCTCTGCTAAAGCAAAATCCCCTTCTCTGCCAATGATCCAAACACTCACCGTATTCACAGCACTGACGGATGAACAGAATGCCTTCTGCTGCTGAATGTGACTGTTTCCAAACCCTGAGAACTGTGGTGAAGGTCACACTGCCTGCCGCATGGCTCTGACTTCAGCGCTTGAATGTTTAACAGCAAATTGTATATGTGAATCCCATTTTTTTTTTTTTTTTAATTCAAATGTCAGGATTTGCTGTTAGCAGCCAGACACAGACAGACTGTATGCAGTGTGAGATGTCCTTAAAAAAATGAAAACATGCTTACAGGCAGATGGCTGAATGAGCAGGCAAGCAGAACAGTAGTCTATAGGAAACGAAATCAAATAAAATAAAGTAAAAACAAAAAGTAAAACCCAAAAGTAATAATCCACATAAAGATAAAGTAAAAACAAAAAGTAAAACCCAAAAAAAGTAATAATCCACTGTGATGTATTGAAGAATACCAAGAAAAGACAGGAACATAATCAGAAGCATATTATCTGACACTGACTGAGGACAAAGGGCTGAGGAGGCAGAGGATGCAAATGGGCACCAGGTGTATACATGAATTGGGGGAGCTTTTCTTATTTAATTTTTTACTTTTTTTTTGGTTGGCTGGAATCATCAAGTGAACTGAATCATGCAGTGAGATAGTCAAATAAATCCTTGGAACCTTCAGAAAGAAAACTGTAATGAAACAGGGAAGGCCTATACAATTATCTTTTGCAGTCAGCTTTTCCACTGTACGCAATACGATACGTAAGCGGATCACTTTTAAAACAACTGCCAAAATGACCAGCCCAGGTCAGCCCAAGACTGCGTCCAAGGTGAATCTGAAATCTGAAAAAAATCATAAGATCAGCAGGAAGCGCTTTACCGCAGGCAGCTGATGTCAAGACACATGTGTAATGTCAGAGAAAATGCTTTCAATAGTGCTTGAAAAAGGGGAATCCAAAATTAAATTATCTGGGGAAAAATAAAAAATAATAGAGGACATATTTGACAGAAGCCAAAGACAGCACTTTAACTAAAGAACACTGTAACAATTGTGAATCATGGGACTGGAAATGCCATGGTTTGAGGCTGTTTTGCTGCAGTAGGCTGTGGCTGGTTCACGATCACATACAATTAGATCATCTCTACAAAAACTGAAGCTGAAGCACAGGTGGGCCGACTATGCAACATTACAGTGACCCAAAATGTTAAAGTAGCTCCCCAAAGAATGGCTCAAATTAAGGAAATACAGAGTCCTGGAATGGCCAATTCAAACCCCATATCTGAATGTGTTATTACATCATCCATTTACATCACCATTGTTTGAAGATAGTGGTGTGTTTGGATTTTTTCATAAAGCACTTTTCAAGATGATGTCCTAACCTCAAATTATTTAAGCCACTCTGGGCAGATCAGTGTGTACACAAAGATTTGAATATTTTCAAAGGTCTGGTGTTTAGCATTGAGGAGGGTTTATTGAAAGAAAATGAATATACCATCCATTATGTTTGTGTAAGAGTGGAATCACTTAAATAGCATTTGGTTTTGTAGTCTTACAACAAGCTTTTATGTACATTGGACCTCTTTCTGAGGTTGCTGCCTTGTGCTGTTACATTTCTACAGCAACCCAAATGGACAAACCAGCCAAAGTGTTATTTTCCTGTTTTGAAGTGGAGAAAGAACAACATCCTTGGTGGTCTACAAAGGGCACTATAGTTCGCTGACAGCAGGAGTCCTCTGTCTGTTATTATCTGCACAGTCTAACCATTAGATATCACTACTTATTACTCACTGGACCTTCAATCCCAATGTCGTCAATCTGATTGTAACACACAATGATGTCAGTCGACAATAGAGACCGCCATACATAGTTGCTTGTAACTATATTGTTACTACAGCAACTATTGCAGATACATTGGTGAGATTTGAACACAGATCTGATCGGATCT
The DNA here is from genome assembly GCF_019176455.1 of Solea senegalensis. Taxonomy (NCBI): domain Eukaryota; kingdom Metazoa; phylum Chordata; class Actinopteri; order Pleuronectiformes; family Soleidae; genus Solea; species Solea senegalensis. Next base: position 12,715,377 of record NC_058024.1, on the reverse strand, counting down.
GATCTGATCGCTCTGAAACAACAAAGAGGACATTCAGTTTTTATCTGATACAAGCATCTGATCTGCTGGCACTCTAAACCAAGTCAGGAGGTCAAGAGGCTTGTGTTTGGCAGACAGAGAACAGCAGATCTGCAGAGAAAATGGCCTGCAAGGAATGAAGTGAAGCTGGAGAAACAGGCACAGAGGTCCTGAATTCTAGTTGTTGGTTGTTTTCTTGTTTGCATCCTGCTTTGGTGTTTAGGATGAATCTCAAACATGAATTCATTCTGTGTGTTAATTAATGTGAGCTTGTGATACACAGCACCTTCCAAAGCTGTTAGTTAACAAGACTTTAAGTAGGAATATAAATTGTTTAAAAATAAAATTGTCTTTTCCCAGTGCCAAAAACTCTGACTGGTTTTGTTGTCTGTGCTCTCATCACCTCTCAGCTAAGTTAAGCAACAAGGCAATCCTTCAAAATCCTCCTGGATATTCCATCCAAAGGTTGAAAGAACAACAAGGGATGCTGGTAATACTTTGGAAAGCTGGAACACTTGTCACAGGGGGATGCGATAGCCAAGGATGGATGCTGGAGATGAGGCACAGTGAAAATAGGCAGGAAGGCTTAAGGACCTCTTATCCTGGGCCTTAGCAGTCACACAGAGTACATGCAGGGGTTCAGCGGATCTACTCCAGCTGCTGATATGCCGCTGTGCGTGTGTGTGTGTGTGTGTGTCACACAGAGAAGAAGTAGGGGCTTTGCATGCTTGGATACTTTGTGGTATCTCGATTGGAGTAGTGCAGATACAAATGGAGAACATGGGGAATAAAAGGTTGGTGATCAAGGACTGTAAGCAGAGCCTGTAAAGACAAAAAAAAAATGTATAAGGGAGGGAGTGAGGGAAGAGTCATTCACATGGCAGTGGGTGGAGTTTGGAGGAAGAGGGTTGCAAGTGAGTAGATATATCCATAGGAAAACATAGAAAAGCAATTCTCCATTAAGATCACTTGCTCAATCAATGAGACTTAGCCTTTTACACACGCACACACAGAAGATTCTCCTCCCTTGCTGTGAGACATGATCGCACTATGCCCACACATTGCTTCACACAGTGGATCTTGTTTTATGACACTAAATAAACAATGAACAATAAACATTGCTCTGTCCAAGGTGACACCCACATACATTTATTCATTACAACAGCAGGAGGGGGGAAATAAATGCACCCCCTGTCGTTTAAAATGAGTGGATCCTCTGCAAAACTGTGAATAAATCAGTTTGTCTTAACCTTTCCATTCTCACTTGGTTATTATGTTCACAATTTTTAAATGTACTTTTACAGTATATGTAATATGGAATTTTATATTATTACTGATTCATTCAGTTTTTTTTTACATTCTTAGTGATTACATAGGGAAAAAAGCAGCTCCCAATACTGGAACAGCCAATTATAAATATCAAATCATTGTGTATCTGTAAGTTTGGGCTGAGACGGCAAAATCCCCAGAATAACACAGTCTCCAGTGGCTGATGACTGTGGTCATAATATATCCTGATACATGACAACAATTCCTATAAAACACCATGCATAATTGATTTTGTGTAGCAGTTAGGGCCGACTACTCATTAACATGTTACACTACAGGCATATATTATGTGGTCAATTTGACATGCAGTCACATTTATACATGACATGAATATGTATAGTAGTGCCATGCCAGTTAATTAAAAGGAAAAAAAAAAGCTGTCTATTACTTAGGTTTCAGATGATTAGATCTAAGAGCACCTAGATTAATAAATTTGAATATTAATGATTAAAGATGATTTTCCTTAAATTATTAAAAAGTTTCCAGATAAGATCCCACACATACTTATTAGATTTAACTCAAAGTTTTTATTGCTTTCAGACATATAACTCATAATAATATTGCCATGTGTGATGTGCAGAAGTCTTCAGTAGCCTAATCAGTGACATAATTGGCTCCATTAATCCACATTGTGTACTTGGTAATGCAAAAATAATGATGGCATATTAAGAAACAGATATGTCCAATTAGTAAAAGTCATCATCTACTGTTATGTTGTTTGTCTTGTTGCTTCAAAATCTGATGGGTTTCCCCTCTGAGGAGCTTCCTGAAAGCAATGAATATGTAATTGTTAACCCCAACATTGACTGGGAATCTGCTTCAGTGGTTTAAATTGCTCCTGACCGTTCCCAATGCGTAATGGGCCACGATTATTGGATTGTAATAATATTAAATATGTAAATGTCAGGGCCACACAGCAGTGTAGTGGTTAGCACTCTCGCTTTGCAGCGAGAAGACCCGGGTTCGAGCCCCGGTTGGAACAAAGGCCTTTCCTCATGGAGTTTGCATGTTCTCCCCGTGTGTGCGTGGGTTCTCTCCGGGTACTCCGGCTTCCTCCCACAGTCCAAAAACATGCAATGTGGGGAATAGGTAAATTGGACACTCTAAATTGACCGTAGGAGTGAGTGTGAGAGTGAATGGTTGTTTGTCTCTATCTGTGTGTGGCCCTGCGATGGACTGGCGAACTGTCCAGGGTGTACCCCACCTATCGCCCGATGTAGCTGAGATTGGCACAGCACCCCCCGCGACCCTCTGGTGGAGGATAAAACGGTTAGATGATGATGACTGATGTAAATGTCAGGCAAACATGTAAAACAAATACATTAAACTAATTACCCAGAATGTATTCAGAAACAGCAAAAGTTATAATTTCCAAATATTTCCTTTTCCCCAATCTAAAATAATAATTCTAATAATAAGTGGTAACGCAGCAAATGGGAGAAGTTTATTATTAGTTACTGTACTGGGGGACCTGCCAGAAGGGTATTGTAGAAGTTGAGACAAGCAATAACTCTTGCCTGTAGCAAAAGTTTCATAACAGACTGTTCTCATGTTTTATTGTTTTTTTTAAAGTTTCAAAACTTTACAAACTTTTAAAGGATAGCTGATCCATGATCAGAATGTAAATCTTTCAGTGTTTCTTGTGACTTTGGAAGTCATGAGGAGTAAGGGTGTTTTGTTGTTCATTTTACTCCAAGTGCAATAGAGGGGTTGATGTCTCATCAACTATGCATATAAGTCAGTGGGATTTGCATAAAAATAACTGATTTATCTGATACAGCTTTGTGTTTTCAGCTTAGCACATTTAGAGCCACGCAGGTGGAAATTAGACCCATGTAAGTGGTTGACGTTGCAGAACGAAGGGGCCCCAGCACAGAGCCTTGAGGCACCTCAGTGGCAAAAGGAAGAGATAAGGATGCTGACATATTACAGGCATGCCCAAGGAGGTAGGGAACACATGACCGCATGAATTGCATGAAGCTAATGTATCCAATTCCCTAAATAAATGTAACAATATAAGATATTAACCTATAGATAGATATCCAAGACCATTAGGTTCAATGAGTGCAGGCTGCAGTTATACCCATGGGCACACAGTTAACCTGCATATCAGTGGGAATATTACAATTCATAGCTTGTTTTTACATTTAGGTGTTTGAATTCAACCTTGGTCCAGCAAATAAACTGTCAGTATCTGGAATGTGGGACTGCTTTGAAAGTCCTGGTTCCTCTATTGGCCATTCTACCATTGACAGTCAGTAGAAAAGCTTGAGAAAAAGAAAAATGTGTTATTCCAGTGAAATTATATATGATACCTGCAGATGTCTTAAGGGAATTAAAGTGTGAGTTGAAGCACTGGGACTGACAGGATGTTAGGTGAAGAGCTTACCACAGCTGGAATCCGTTGAAACGTCAGTTCTGAAAGCATATGCAACTCAGGTTTTAAGTTTAAAGCCTGCAGGCATTGAGTTGTCAGTTTGTATCTAAGCAGGTTAAGTTATTTGAACCAAGGAGCTGAAATGTCTGTTACTGTCTGAAGTGAGAAAGTGACTGAGGTTTCAGTTGATCTGGAAGTTAAGAGAGCAGTTGAGTTGGAACCTTAAGAGAAAGATGAAAGCGGATGAAAGCGGATGAAACGTCACACTGCACTGGGAATGCTGTAAAAGCAGAATTTGGTACAATATGTACTTTACGTTGGAATGCCTCCTGGAAACGTTAAATACAAGGTGTTAATACAGAATTTGCACAATATACTTTTTCTTTCTTACTTTTGAACTTTTTCAAACCTGTGTCTCATCAATGCAAACTTTCACTTCAGTGACCAAGGAGCGATGTTGACTTTTTTCAGGCACATGTCTAACAAATCAGAATTCATGTTGCTGACAATACAACATTTGAAATATTCAAATGAATAAGGTAAATGTGCTGGGACTGTCCCACAGACGTCCTAAATTAGACAGAAAAATGACTGGTTCTTGGATTTCATCCCTGAGGTTCCATTAGTTAGATAACACCTTGCTGTCCTAAGCCCCTCCCACCTTATGATGAGCCGATCCATTCATTTTTATGCAACAGATAACCAGAGACAATCTTACCGTCACTGAAACTTGTTTATTTTCCATTGCGCTTTTAAAGGTTTTCTTGTGTTTAGGTTGCTTTGCAGCATAGGCAGGTATTGCCATTGCTGGAACGGTGATCTTTGCAAAAGGTTACTTCTCTCACAGATCATTTACATTATCCTAAAAATGTATAAAATAGTTATTTATGAATACTTCCTAAACTGAATACTGCTTTTTGTGCTGGAGAAAGAGCTCCTGAATTAAGCTAGATCTCCTCTTTTCTTCAGTGATGGCAGCATTTTATTACGGCAGTGTATTTTCTTTCCTTTGTATTCACTAGATTAGGCACATCATTGGTAGGTGTTGACTCCATGTGTGATGTCTTTGTTTTTGGTCCTTGTATTTTATTTGCTAAACTCTAACGTGTAGTGAGGTTACATTATAAATTGCCTTCATATTATTCACAATTTCATGCCGTTAATTTGTGCTGCTGATGTTTGAAGGCCTCAAAACTTGACAGCAGGTGAATTATCAGCTGGAGTGAAGCTGCTGTGAGCGAGCTGCTGTGACTGTGTGCACTGTAGCAGTTGACGGTTCAATTAGATGAACAGTCACCGGAGGTTTATGAGAAGGCGAACTGTCAATGAGAGTTAATTAAATGAGTTGTAGTAAACCGGAATTGTCCTTTAAATGAATTAAATCCTGCTTTATTTCATCATGTGCACTGAACGGTTAAATATCAGCAGCCTGAACTGCCCCATGTCATGAACGGAATCATCCCTTCAAGGCTATTTCCCTGTATTGCCTGTGAAAGTAATAAGGGACATTCTGTGTAATTTAAGATTCAATCTAAGCATCATCATGAGCTGGATGGTGGAATAATATTGAACTTCTATTTAGGGAAGGCTTTCATTAGATTTGCCCTTTCACATACCAACTAGTTTGTTATAACCCATTTCCAAAACTTCCCATTGGCTGCCTTCTCTCTACCTCAAACCTTGTGAAGATCATCTCAGAAATACACTCCCAGCGTTGCTTCAGTTTTGTTTACGGAGCTGTTAATTATTTTCTGTTTTGTCTGTGGACTCCACCACACTCAAGTTACCCCTCCCTGTGACACACACACAAACACACACAAGTACACATAAAGCAAATTGCAGCTAAATCTGTGTTTGACTTAAATGCTACCCCGTTTTGCTCAAAGGACTTTTATTATCTTTTATTTGTAGCAAAACAAAAAGGAAACAACAGCAATCATGGTGGTGCAACAATTCCCAAAGAGTGTAGCTGTCGAGGAAAAATGTAACAAGGCAAGGTCAAAGGTTGTTCGGATCAGTGTTGTATGTCTCTGTTTTTAAAAGCCATTTTTCACACACACAGGCCAATTGTGTGCGTATAGTCACGTGAAAATGCATGCTGACATGCAATAATTAAACAATCATAACAAGCATACATCTTTTTTATCAGATGCACATTAGACAAATGATTAACTTTGGAAGATAACCCACTGTAAGCGCACAAATTCAACTGCCTACACAAAGTTTATATCCAGGGTGCACGACATGTATTGTTGGCTTGTCATTCTTCATGGCCTTGTTGCTTTATTTCACACAGTTATTTATGTATGTGAAATTGCAGTTTTTAAAGGTGCTATACAAATAAAGCTTTACTTACTTACATACTGACAATTATATGACGCACAGGTGAAATAAAAAGTAGTCTTGACCACCACTATTTCCTTGAAAGTTGCCAAAACTTAAATTCTGACCGATTATTAGTGATAGCCTTCCAGTGAGGTGCTTCACTTCCCAGGAAATTAAAAGTGACAACGAAGTTCATGTAGATACTTTGATATTTTATAACTCTGACCTTCCTCTAAGTTGTCATCCAGCTCCTTATGAGTGGTGTAAAAATGGTGTCCTTTAAAAGATATTGCTGGACAAGAGAGCCTGCCCATATTCCAAGAGCTTAAACTCATTACAACTTTAATAACTTCTCCTTTTCCCCCTCATATTTCTCTTCTATTACTGTTTTTTCAAGGCTGTAGTCAACGGATATGTTGGAAGAATACAGCAGTTGATTGTGTCATTGTGGTCATTAAGTACTATGTTTTTTGGACCTTGGCTGTCTGTCCTAAGCCCCTCCCATCATGTGAGCAGACATTTCTGAAATGCATTTTGCAAATTGTATCGGTGGACTCTCTTTCTGATTTTGTGAGGTGACGTTTGAAGTGTAGGAAGTTGTGGCCATTGATGGTATAGCAGCACCTATTGCACTGAAGTGACATGTGCAGTATGTGCAGCTACTTAGAAGAACAGCAAGTAATAGCTTTTCTGCCCTGTAAGTGGTCAGTCTTTGCCCATTACATTTCTCCCCAAGGCTGAAAACAAAGCCAAGAGGAGGAGTAGAAGTAGTTCTCTCACAGATCACTTGATTCGCAGCATGCTGAAAGGTTATAATTGTGTAAAAATATTCAGCCTACGACCGCTTTACATGATCGATGCTTATGGATGGCCAGGAGAGTGATGCTGTCTATGAACGGTATATTTTGTTTGTCTCCTTCCTATAATGTGACTCATAAAAATGTCTACTGACAATGGCAGTCTCAGATAATCAAGGTTAGAATAATAAATAATTGAGTATTAGGCAATAATCCCTCATACTTGTTATGGTACTGTAAGGACAGAGGATGTTGCACCACGTAAGCCCTATACGATGCAAGTTGTGGTTTGTGAACATGGGCTGTACAAATAAGTTTGATTGGTAGATAATTGAGTCGTGAAGCTACGGTGGCTCTTGTCTGAGATTGTTTCAGCCAATCAGAGCTTTAATCAGTGATGAATGGGTTTACATACTTCTTTCCCACCAACATGGTGGGCTTGTTGCATCATAGCAGGAATCAGACGCAACATCCTCCACCATTAAAGCATTAATCACTCTGTGCATGAATCAACAATGGTTACATTTATGCACTGTAGATAGATAGATAGATAGATTTATTTCACGTAATCCACACACATTAAGGGTTGACTGTGTCGGGGTTGAGTGCACTTATGGCTCAGGGACAAAGGCTCTTTTTTAGTCTATTATGTGCTTTCATGGCTCTGAGTGGTTCCCATAGGGCAACAGTTCAAAAAAGTGATGTCCATGGTGAGATGAGTCTTTTACAGTATTCTGCGCCGGCGGTTTGGTAAATATTCTGCTGGATAGAGGGCAAGCGATTTTTTTTTCTTTGTCTTTTATGGTGGAAGCATAATATGAAAACATCAAATAATATCTCAAGATGGTTCCGCACATTTCTCATAGTAAATTAAGTGTTTAAGCTGCTGTCAATAATTTCATCATTTGGCTATCTTCTTGTTCCTCACTACTGTAGCACCCCCCTCCCTACAACAGCTCATGGACATATTTCAGTGAGGGGGTGCTCCTGATAAAATTAAGGATTATTCTAAAGTAAGACACTACAAAAAGTTTCTATTTTCAAACACTACCAGAATATAAAGCTATCTAACACAGATTTGTATCTAAAGGGTTGCACTGACAGCAGCTTTGACTACATTCTTTAGTTTGACGCCCATTCAAATGCAGTTATTCTTCCTGTATTATCAGGAATTAATTCCAGGGAATGTCGTGAGAACAGCATTGTTCATTTAGTGTTTATTTAGGTGTGAATTACATGCAACAATCTGACACAACTCCAATCCCCTCTCAAGTTTGTTAAAAAAAAAAAAAAGATAGACAGATTAGTTTAAACTGAGAACCTTATAGGCCACAAACACACTGGCCTCGTCAACTGGAGCAGCACATCTACTCCAAGCACAATTCTTCAACTTAAAGCTTCTACTCTGCCCACACAGCCGTTTATCACAAACTTTCCCAACAAAAAACTCATCCCACTCTCATTTGCAGCATGTTGTTTTTCGAGGTGAGAGTAAGGCGGCGAGAGAGAAGCATATGATGGCGTGGGTGCAGCGCCTCAGCAGTGATGAATTCATCCAGCGTGGAAGCCAGCATGTGTTCATAATAGTCTGACTGCTGGGGAGTGGAGACATCTGTACTGTAGTTTGTCTTTTATTTACTGAGGTTTCACACCCAGATTTATTATTGCACGAAATGTAAAATGTTACAGATGGACTATTTGGAGAAACCACTTGTATGCCGTTGATTTAAATTTAGATTAACGGAAAGTGGGGTGAGATAGAACATAACCTATGTCTTATATTATACGGTCTATATTGCGAGAGGATATCACAAAAAATACTCAACATGTAAATTCAAATTGAATGATTATAAAAAAAAATCATATCTTGTGAATCAGATATTTCAAACTGCCTATTTTTCCCAAAGCTTAAGCTGTATCCCCACAAATATGAAACCGAGTATACCCACGAGTTACCTGATTAAAAAGACAGGTTTGCATTCGATACAAAGGTACACAGTTTCTTTTGTGCATAATGTAGTCAGTGTGTTGCATACAGGAGGACTACATGTGTACTTGTTCAGAGGGTAAGTTAACGCATAATCTTTTATACCAGTTATGCTCAGTTTAATAGCTGGCTGAATTATGTTCAGAGGGAAAAAAATAAACATAAACAACAAAAGAGCGAAAAGTAAATTAAGTGGTTTGGTGTGGAAAGAAACTAATAAATATATATATATATATATATATATATATATATATATATATATATATATATATATATATATATATGTATGTATATATTTCCATTATTATTATTATTATATATATTATTTCTGTCGGTCATTATATTATTATAACACAAGTGTAGTGTCCTATCTGTCCTTCACAACACATCCTGTGGTGAAATCACAGGAGTGGGAGGTGTTGGTGTGGTATAAATGACATTATCTTGGTGGAAGTGTAACTTTTTTTCCTCTGCGTGTGTGTGTGTGTGTGTGTGCAAGCAAGCGTGTTGGGTGGGAGGTGAGGGCTGTATTCTTGTGTGGAAGGGGCATTTTGTTTTTCAATCTCTTCACGCTCAGTTGGACAGTCAGATGGGATTAATGGTTGGCAGCGTACAGAGTGACGGGGTCAGTGGGACACAGGACGAGGTGTGAAATCACTTCTCTGCGGTGCACAGTGTGTGTGTTGTGAAGTGATGGGCCTGGCTCTTGGCTAAATATAGCTTAATTATTAACCAATCTACAAGTATATTTTTGTTCTGTTTTAGTTAATATTTTAAATTTGATAAGTTTAAATTAATATGACTGGCAATTGGGTAGAGAAAATGTTTTAAGCCTGTTGCAAATTAAACTGTCGTTTAGTAGTTCTAAACAAGTTAAGAATTCCAGAACACGTGCATTGGAAAACGCATTCTAAGTGCATCACCGTCACAGTCACACTGCTGACAATGAATTTGAAAAGTGATTACATTTAAAGAAGTGGCAGGGCGGGAGAAAGACTCCCAGCTGTATTGTACGTACATACTGCTCCGGTCCTGATGCGCCACTGTCTCGTCGGATTAGATGGATTTAACCTGTCTTCAGTTTCAACTGTGGCTTTTTTTAACTTGTATCCTAGCTCACTGGAGTCTGACTCCATTGAGTCAGTGGACAGGAGCTCTGTCTGTGTCTGTTTTTAAAGATTCACTTTGTGATTTTTTTCACTATTAGCATATTTCACCATAATGTTAATTCCATTTCTTGAAGTCACATCCAAAGGAGGTTGTCTATTATCCCTTGAACCTTACTCGGCTAGTCTGCATGCCTGTTTTGCCATTTGCCCTGTGTACAGACCATTGAGTACAAGTCACTCAGTCGTCATCTTCTGCTGCTTTGTCCTCCACATGAGGGTTGCAGGGGGCGCTGGTGCCAATCCCAGCTGACATAGGGCGAAAGGTGGGCTACACCCTGGACAGGTCGCCAGTCCATCACAGTGCAGAGACAAACAACCATTCACTCTCACACTCACACCTATGGTCAGTTTTGAAATAGAAAATATGGAATTGATTAGTTGCAATAAATGGGAAGAGAGTAGACAATTAAAAAGAGAAAAATAATGATTTAATAGATGGTCTTCTCAGGAAGCTCATTCCAGAGCAATAAGGGCAAATGTCCAATCACCCCTGGTTTTTCAATTTCGATCAGTGGATTTTTTAAAGGGACCCACTGGAGCATCTCAGGTCAGGCTTTTTGATTTGTGTAGCCAAGCTAAAACTGGACTTACAGTATATTTTTCTATTCTGTTCAAATGTGTGAGGAGTCTGGCATCAGCATTTAGTATTATCTGTTAGCTTAAACATGTGTTAAGTGAGTTGCAGTAACATAAGTCGAAAGTGATGATGAATGGATGCTAACTCCCAGATCGAAAGAATGGGATCTTGGAAATGGTGTGCGTAGCTGAATGAAACGAATATTCCTGTGAGAAGAACATGAAGCTGCGGTCTTTACCTGGACCAAGCTGAACATTAATTGTCTTCCTTATCTCCTTGGAGAAGTTTCCTCGTTTCTTTTAATGTGCTGCACACAATGGTACCCGGAAGCACAATGAGCAGTTCTCTCCATTTAAATTGGCTCAGCGATTGAAAATAAGATTGAAGGCACCTGCGATACCAACTGAACACAAATGTCTGCTTTGAACTATCACTTCATTCCACATATTAATCACCGCATGTATGGGCAATAAAAGTCATTTGGTACAAAGTGAGAGTTCAGCTCTTTCCACGGATTCTTTATTAAAGTCTCTGGAAACTAAATGTCCGCAGGTTTACATGACAAAAGAGCTTTTAATGCCATCACGTTCCAGGACAAATGGTGTAGTTTCAATGAGCTGTGAGGGTAGCAACACATGTCATGGCAGTATAATGTAAAAGCTGCTGTGCATAAAGCCTGCATTGGTGACTGATTTGACCTCTTTAGTCATTTTTTTCACATGAACCTAACATGAAAAATCTCCCAAAAATTGGGAGCAGACTTTTTAAAGGGTTTGTCGTTAAAAAGCAGTGGGAGATTGTCTGTGTCTGATGTGTTCACAGCAGGAGGATGTTGGGAACATCCAAGCGAGGGAGGGCACCTCGATTGTTCATGGAGGAGGCAGAATATCCACACTCACTTCCTGTGACTTATCCAGAGCTTTTTCCTGCTGTGTTCTCACATGGGTTCACTCCGGCATTATCTGAAGTTGTGACTCTGGGACTGGCAGGAGAAGTTCTTGCAAATGTCCACAGCAACTTTTGTGGACTTCAGTATGCAGTATTCCATGTCTAAAAACAGCTTTAATGCATTTATTGTTGCCTCTTTATGAAGGCACAGTTAACCGCTACACTAGCTGGTGATGCACCCCCTTTTCAGCTTATTAGTATTGGTTGGTTTTCGGTTTAACTTGCAGCAAGTCGTTAGCATGTCGAGACTTCCTCCATGAACTTTAAGATATAACACAAACACACATGTTTAGCTCCTATAAAAGCCAATGTGAAAATGCCTGTAACCTGTGTTCTACCATCTACCAGGGAGTGACTCCACTGGTTTGCGTGTAAATCTATGACAAATTCTTCATCACGTCATTGATGCAAGTGTCCATTTAGTAAATGATGGTCCCAGTATTGAGGCATGGACTCCATGTGATTGACAGTTCCATGTGTAGGTGGACGTGCAGTGGACAAACTCTGCATTTGTCTCCAATGACCGCCTTCGATCACGACATACAGTACTATGAATGTATGAATGTGCTTGTGAATGTTTTGTACAGTTTTATTGTGAAAGCTGAGCTCAGTGTTACACGTACATAAATATTGAGTTATGGTAATAATTGAAAACTGGAACACTATTAAACAACTTAAAACAGTGAATATATACATTCCTGTACACACACTATGTATGCACATTAATGATAATTCATGAATGAAAGGGATATGTATCGCAGACTGCCTCCAAACGTGATCTGAGGAACCAGATCTCAAAGGGTGTGAGACTGGGTGGATGTTAAGACCACTTTTGGACCGGACCTTTTTGGGTGAAAGGCTCAAGGATTAGGTGATGAGGGAATGGCTGGGATGTATTTACTTTAGTGATCCATAAAAGCTTGGCTGTCATTGAAGCCTGCATGTGCAACAGTATTTCTGTTTTGAGATCCACTCTCAGATAAATCTAATATAAATATAGAATGAAGAGTGGTGTGTGGATATTATGTGCTTTGGCATGTTTAAGTATGTGTGCGCTGCCCTTGCAGTGTATGTGTGTGTGTGTGTGTGTGTGAGACATTGGACAGCCGTGAAATGGACTGTGACAATGGCTTCAACCAGACTCCCTGACTGCTCATGGCAAGCCAGGAGCCCCAGTGGCCTTTTGTCAACACGCGCTCACTTCCTCCCTATCTATCTCTGTCATGTCACTCTCTCACCACACACGCACACGCACAAACACAAACACACACAGGGTTTTCACTATATCTAATTAAGGCTGAGTGCCATTTCAGCTTCCACAGAATGCGTTTTTCTCCACCCACATGTGCACTCACCCTGCCTCACTTCTTTCTATCGGTCACAAAGCGAAATGGATGGCTCTTGTGCACACGGTGACAGGAAGCAGCACCCATGGGACCCTATATGGAGCACCCACATATACAAAATGATGATTTCCACCTGAATTCAATAAATCATTACTTTTTTCCCCCCCTCCTTCTTATTTTGCCATATTCTTAAATTTCCAACATTTTCTTTATTAGTCATGATTTATCAATCGAGCCAGATTTAATTGTGTTTCCACACATGCAAAATACTTTTTAATCATTTTTATGTTTTTGGATATGGAAGGATTTTCCACGCCACTGGCTACACTTTTTCTGATCATGTGATAGTTTTTGTTTTTTTCCCGACATTACTGCAGCAGTGATCGTGCCTTATTAAGGCTGTTGGTCACATTTCCCATACAGCTCCTCTCTCATGTGATGATGATAGACCATAGTAATTGGCCACACTGAGTGACAACCTAGTGCATCTCAGAGATAATGAGGCAGCCATTTTGCGAAATGCTGACAGACACTTTGAGCAGTTGACACAATTAAACGCTGCCGTGGGCAGATCACAAGGTACATTTATTAGTAGACTGATTCCAGATTACACATTCGGGAATATCAATCAGCAACGTTTTACCGATTGAAAATTAAGAACAAGGCATGAAAAGGTTCAACGGTATTTGATGACATAGTTTTTGTGGATTACAGTAGTTCTATGAAGTACTATAATCGACTTTAAAAAGAAAACATGTCACCTGATGCAGGTGTAGCAGATACATGTGTTAGCATGGTTAGCTGACAGTATCAATCGACAGTTTCTTGTCTGTTTGCACGCATGGGTAAACAAAAGATCATTTCACCAATAAAGTGAGAGAGTAAAATAGGTTTTACTAATCTACTTCTGCCACGTAAATGAATAAATTGCATTACAAAATGAGAACCAGTAATAAACTCTACAATGGAAATAATCTACAAATAAAAAACCTATTTAAACTGCGTTTTTTTTTTTTTTTCTTTTCCAAATCGATCACCGCTTTCACAAACTGAATTTGGACACATCAGACAGTTAAAGTTGCTATTTATTTTCCAATTTGCATTTCCATTCCCATGCTGCCTTTACTTTTCCTATTAACTGTTTGATTTGCTAGGTCATTTTGCTTCTTCGTGTAGCCTCAAAAAAAACCCAAAAACGTAGGACTGTGTGGAATGGTAAAATGAGATAAAACTCTGCAAATTAGCCATGGAATGAAACAAAGTATATGCACTGGCTTTTCCAGTTGCTGTCAAATTATTATTTCATTTGTAAATGTTTTCATATTTCTGCATTCACAGCCTGTTATTAAAAGTGATATATTTTCATAGTTTTCTGACACTTAATAGGGTGCTGAGCAGGTGGTTATATGTTGTATACATATGTTGTGATACTGGTAATATAAACTATGCGTCGTAATAGTTAATGATACCTTCCCCTAAGTAAGCGCAGACACACTTTTATTAATATTTTAGTGACACAAATGACAGGTGTGTGTCACTGTCACTTCATGTGAAAGAAAAGAGCAAAACGTTTAGGTTATTTTGTCATTATATTTCACCAATGACTGTATTTGTATTTAAGAATAACATTGACAGTCTCAACTTTTGCATTTTGGTTCACAGCATCAATATTTAGTCTTCTCTTTTTTTTTTGTCATAAAAAAATTCTACATGTAAATGTGGCCTTCAGGGCAGTTGGTCGGACTAACAGAGTAACACACTGCATATGGCGTGTGACCTATCAGAGAGCATGTGCACTGCCCCTGCTAATTCCGCCTCCGAAGGATGTTGTACTTATAAGTAAAAACATATGGACTATGTTGCTCTGCCATTCAGATCTATTGTTTTATTCATGCACCAACCAAAAATGTCAAACCTTATGGACATTTAAAACTAGTATTCAATACAGCACCTTCTTTATGTATCTGAGCAAAAAGTATAACTGTTAGTAATTATAATCCCATATCTATTTTTAAGATTAAATCTGCTTAAAAAAGGCCAATGACCTGTCTCTTGTTGCAAGTAGAGGAGTTTGCATTTCGGTGATTTTCCTCCAGTAAGTCATGTCCAGAGTCATGAATGCACTGCAGCTAATTCAACAGAAGCTGGAAATAACACCACCATGTAGCACCATGGAGACAGTTTTTTTTTTTCCTATATTCTCTCTTTCAAACTCAACTGTTATTCAACAGCATGCAAATCACTCTTTTGCCGGTGTGTCATAACATGGCACCAGGAAAGGTGCAAATTCAGTGACTTTGACTGCCAAAATAAAATAGTACAAGCAGGAACTTGTGTGTTTCTCATGTTCTATTATGGAGCCCCAGAATGTAATGCACTGTATGAGACAGACGCTGAATGAGTGGCTCTCTTCTAAGCACTAACAAAGGGCCTAAGAAGCCTCATACAGTAATGATAGCAAATGTTGAATTCACTGTGGACAGGACTGATTGCTCTCCACTGACCACTCCAAATGGAGAGATGGCACTCAGGCAGAAGATAATGGGAGGCACACTATAAAGGAAGTGTTACCACGATGACGAAAAGCTAACATTAGCCAAGATTGACTTTCACTCAGGTAGGCAGAGAGAGGGAGAGAAAGAGGAGGGGGAGGTGTCCGACTCTCATCTGTGATTTCCACTGATGCAACTTCCCCCGCAGATTGTCAGCGTCAATTATTTACTTTGTAAATACACAAGACTTTCTCCCCTGACCTTTCAGATGATTTGAAGCTTTCCAGTCAATTAAGAACAGTTTCTGAAGCAGATGCTGTGCCGACGACCTCGCTTGCCTCAAACTGAAAAGACTGTTATGATTCCAATTTGCCGCATACACAAGACACATGTCTTTAAAAGGGGAGAAATAAGGTGCACAATGACCACAGTAATGGCTCCAGGCCTGCACTGACTTTTTTTTCTCTGAATCACCTTTCAGAGAAATTTACTGTCAGAAGAATCCTGAGAAACTCGAGAATATCGATGAAATAAATCTGTGTCACTAAGATGAAGGACAGAAAGGAGCTTGAATGAGGAAAATGGAGAGCAAATCTTCATCAATTCTTTCAAGGAGAAACTGAGACACTCTCTCACCATATGTCCATCTCCGACAATTAACCCTCACATCAGAGAAGCGCTTCTCGGGCATTGAAATAACACGAAGGAAAGAGCTTTGCGTGGCATGTTTCTCTTTTCCATTTGGCAGGAAGCTGCCTCTCAGCAGGCACTAAGAGATCCATCCTCTCTCTCAGCACTGATTCCATCAGGATTAGCAGGAAAATGGCAGAAATCAATGCACTGAGGAGTTGGCCTGCGTGCTGAGGACGCCTGGATTTGGAGGAGAGGAGCCAATCCAGTGAGGCAGGGGGTATTAGTTGTAATCTCTGAATGCAGTCAGTGCCAGAGTCTTCCTATATACACCGTCTCTGCTTTCAGATCCCCACCTGGAGGGGAAAACTCACCACAGTGTTGTCCAGGAGCAGCCAGACAATGTATGATGTAGATAACCACAAGTTAATCCACAAAGAAGTGGTGACTTCATGGCGACTGCATAATTAATTCATTACCTGACGAGATTTCTGCACTCACAAGGAAGCAGTCCAAACGTTTAAATGATATGTGTCAGGATAACTTATCCAAATATCCTTTCAAATCATCCAACCCTCACTGATATTAGTGTGTTTATATGATATTCTTTTATGTTGTCATTACAAACAGAATGTACCCAAATTGTGGTTGTATTTGACTTTATATACTGTTTAAGACAAGTCAAGGTATACCAAGTTTAATTTGTTACCTGTTCTCAAAATCACCTGTATGTCTGGATAGCCAGTTGTCTTGAAAAAACATCAAATATGTGATAGAATGACCATTTCATTCAAACCAAATGGAATGATTAGATAGCGTACCTGTTACTGACCGACCTGCCTACCTGCACACAGCCTGCCTGTGTATGTGCAGCACTTAACTTGACTCCACGTTGGCCGTGTTCTGTGTGTTTTGGGGTTGGAGCGTTTATGATAGGGCTGACATGAGCTTATTTGCTAGTTTAAAACCAAACGTTATCTGTCACATAGTCTTAGATTGCAGGGATGAGTCTAAGCATGAAGTAAACCTGTGTTGAACAGCCTGCAGGGGAGAACACAGCTGGTTGCAAAAGGTCTCTATGGTCGGTTTAGCCCATGAAAAAATGAGCCTACTTCTCACTTGATTTACAGTGTCAGTAAACATTGTCCTTGGGAGTTAATGGTCTCCATCGCAAGTTTCACGTCTTCTTCAGTAGAACATGATGTCAGTTGTATGAATTATGTTTCCCATTCAGAGGAAAATAATGGCACACATGAGTGGACTCTAGTGTGATTGCAGGTCATGTCTGTGAATGTCTGGTTGCAAAACCTCAACATGGTTGATGTCACTACTGGTTGCACTTGCTCAGAAGCCCTCACAATATTGCAATAAACATGACATTTGGCTGGTGTATGGAATGATCGGCTAGTGTACCAAATGGCAAAGCAAGTGCAGCTAAAATCCGGGGGACATTTTCCGGGGTTAGCATTTGTGGAGTGGAGGTTTGCTGAGAGTTCAACAAATATGAATGATAGGTACAGGTTGCCATAGCTACTACTACTACTTACTAAGGAAAGGTGTGTTTTCCATTTCACAAGCCACACCAATGTGTTTTAAAAGGTTTATAACTTGACAGCAACCCATTTAGTGTCAAATTAATTGAAGCTAGTACTGTCCAACACATGGTTGCAGGTGGAGGTGGACGTGCAGTGGAAGTGCTCTCAGTCAGGTCTACCCACGTTCTCTCATATGATTATGCCTTCTTTCAAAAATGGTGTGGTACATTCTTCTCTATCAGCTCTTTTGTAGTTGGCCACATTTGCTTAGTCCATACAATGCTACATCTATATATCTTCATCAATATAAAGCCAGAGTGAAGTAGGTTCTACACCCGTTGTGAGTCTGCCTATTCAGCAGATCTTCAGCCATTATCCAGGTGTGTGATTGAGGTTAGCGATTTAGCAGTCATGCTAGTTTCCTCTTTCCTCCTTTACCTTTGCACTCGCTCATACTGCTGCTTTCAGCAAAAATTAGCCCCATTAAGGCAGTGACTAATCGCTTCACTCCTTTCCAATGCACTTGCCAGCCAGGCCACAGCTGTCTGGATCTATAGGTAATGCTAGCCTTATACGAAAGCCAGACCACCTCAATCAATAGCTGCCCCTGGGCAAGGACGGAGATGGGAGAGAGAACAGGATGCTGCCTAATTCAATGAAAGAGACATTACCCAGTGCTTGCAACGCGCCAGGGCATGAGTAATCATAGACAAATTCATTTTACAGCCCTGGAGCCCAGTATTGCTTTCAATTAAGAGCAGAGTTTAGAGTGAGTGGGGTGCATATAGTGGGAGCTACTGTGAGTGGGCTGGAGAAGGAGGGAGATGCAGAGAAGGAGAGGTTCATACAGAGTTGGATCAGTTTCTGTTGACATAGTCAATTTGCAGCTGAGGTCTTCTTCAGGCATTCAGTAGGGCCAGTGCTGTGTAATGCTTGACTGACCGGTTCAGTATGAAATGCAGATAATCATCCATCTGCTAGAGGCTGTCTGTTGTTTTCCATCTCATGGAAAATAAGTACATTAAAGGCGTTGCTGATGGAGTGCTGGCTGGAAACAATGGACTGGAATAAAATGCGGGGAGGGGGGACTTCGAAGCCAAACAAGCAACAATGTTGTTGAAACAAAGAAACAAGGCTTGCACGTTTTGTGTTCATCACATTTACACACATTTGGACACATGTAAACCGGTATCTCAAAGTATGAGATACGAATGGTCTTGTTTCTGAATGAGAGAAATCAGTTATTTGCTGTCCCCAAAAAGCCAAAGGAGAGCCACAGTATTTACACAGGGAATGTTCTGCTCAAATATATCATCTCTAAATTTGACCATGCAGCACCGTGTATTGAAATGTTGCACTAGTGCTATCCCACCCAGCATGTCAGAGTTTCCATATCACTCCAGTTCTTTTTAGAATAAGAAAAAAAGTGGAACTGGAAATACATGGTGCTTGGAGTGTTAATAATCTGCATTCATTTTCTCACATTCAATATCATAACTAATTATTGTAGATGGAAGGTTTGTCCATTATTTTGACAAGCTTTAAAGTGTGTATATATAGTTTGTGTGTGCATGTACATCTGTTGTCTCTGTCCCTGTTTCCATGGCACTGACCTCAACTGCTCTTCTTCTCCCTCCCTGTATAGTGTATATACTGTATGTGACCAGCTCGCCGGTTGATATTGGTTTTATTTATTTGTGATTTTCCACGGCTGTATCTTTCATCATATTGCATCATCCTCTACAAGCCAATAGAGCAAAAGTGTGGGCATACAAGTCATTAAGATCCCACAAGAATGTAATTACTTGGTACCCAAACCAGACATACATATGTATGGAAACTGTACACTTACTGTGTGGATTTTATTCCGATATTCATGTTTCAGTGCAAGAATATCAGTGGGTGGGATATACGGTAAAAGATTGGCCTTCATGCGTTTGTATAAAAATACAACTTAAGCAAGGGCACACACAGCAAGGCACAGATCAGTGCTGGAAGGTTCTGCAGCAGTCCCTTTGTTTATCAGTAAATAAAACAGTTATTGTCATGAGATTTGTATGACAAGATACTGAATCTCAACATTTTTGCTCATTTCCTAATATAAAGGCCAGCTTTAGAATGTTTTTTTTGGAGCCACAATTGATGCTAATGTCAGGCTGGTACTCCCATAGATCACTCTAATATTTAAAACTAAGCCTTCTGAAAATACATGTATATATATATATATATATATATACATATTTCAAAGCTTATCACTGCATTCATTATAGGTTTTGTAAATGTATGTAAATAAATATGTATATATATATATATATATATATAAATATATATTTTCATAACATTATAACTACAACTATTGTAATCACAGTGTTCAACGCTTATCCTAGACCACGAAGCAGACCACAAAAGCAACTACAAAAACAGACCCAAAACGAGCTGAAAGAATAAACCAGTGAGAAATGGACTTTATACTATGCCAGTGTTTTATGCACATTATGAAACATTTGGTGTATTTTGGCCGCAAAAAATAAAGGAAAGCAGTATAAAAAAAACACAAGTATGGGCTGTCTCAGTCTGTCTGTGTTTCAGCTTGTCACATTAAATTCTTCTTGCCACATTTTACTTTTCCCAGTCTAAACTTTAAAAATGTTCCAAATCTGAGGCCGAGGTGATAATGTTTGCATTTGTGAACACATCACTCAGCATTACTTACTTATTCCAATTTGTCTGCGGATACTATCCGGTGTAATGGCATCAGATCTAGAGCTCTTTAAAAGAGACACCCTGTAAGGAACAGTGAGAAGCGCTACTATTGTTTTTTTCAGTATTAAACAAGTACAAAGTCGAGAAAATACTTATGTATATGAGAGAGTGTGTAGAAGTGTGAGGGTGACATTTTCATGCACAGTAATCCCCATGATTAATAACATTTCCAGTACACTGGTAACCAGCCACCAGATCTGGCAGAGATGAAATTGCAATTGTCTGCAGTTCAGAGTAGCAGACAACAAATAAGCCTGTGGCAGTGCAGTTGTCTGCTTCCAATTCAGTGGCCTTTGCACATTTCAAAATCCACTACAGCAGAGTCTGTGGGGGAAGATGGCTCCTATTTTCAACAGATGTTCTATCCTGAGCTACTTCTGTATGAATTCCAGTAAATGTCAAAGCAGTATACACCTTTCCTAATTTTCAGTCACGCCTTTGTGAATGCTGCTTTTAACAGCTCCCGTCTCCTCCTCCTCCACATGGCAGAGTTGAACTAGTTTCCAGTGACAGGCGAATTATAGGTCTGTGCTGCTCGCATGGGACAAGGCGGCACTGAAGCGCAGCAGCTCTGCGCCGATAACACAAAGCAGAATATCTGAATGTACTGGGACAATTAATGATATCAACGGTTTTCCATCTTATTGTTAACATTTGAGACGGATTTGAGAAGTTCAGTTCAGTCACATAACAATGACAAATTGAAGGAATCGTTACTGTAAAACACAATGACAGGTTGACGGGTGGACGATTTAAAATGTGGGCCATCTCATTAGTTCAAAGAAAATACAGTGATGTGTTACATAACCTGCTCCCTTCATCGTCGAGAACCGACCCAAGCCTAAGAGAGCACTAGCCAAGCTTTTATTTTTGTGTCTGTTCAGACCTCATCTGTTTTGGCTTGCCCATGTAACTATTCTATTGTTTTGTCTGCACCCATACCATTCTTTAAAAGTTTGATTTAAACTTTAAATGACTGGAAATGGGACAGCCCTACAGTGTCATCAACCAACTGCCCAAGTTGGTGTGGATTTCTGCAACTTTTTCTGTTTATTACTGTCTCGCTGTCTGTGGCCATGAGGATTTCCTTTTCAGTACACATTAGCATGGAGGCCTTGGAGTGCTGCTGAGTCAGAGAGCTTCTTAGCCTGTTCTCAACCAACTTTAGTCTGGCGAAGCTTCCCTCAGACAGCTTGAGTGGTTGGAAGAGTCAACAGAAACTTTTCTGCCAGTCCAATTACAGGGTTGGCATCAACAAGCTGTGCTGTGAGAGGGTAAGGTTAATGAAAATGGCACACTTTTTGCCCTATGTTTGGCGCAATATACTTTAAAATGGCGCACCTCCATCCTTCTCATCGCATAGTTGTATCTCATTACCTCTCTTGGGGGTATAAAACCACCAGACAGCCAAGGGACCAGACAGCTGAGCATGTAACATCCTAGAAGCAGCACCTCGGAGAAGCGCTTACTCAGGGATTTTTTTTTTTGGGGGGGGGAACAAGATTCTGAAATATCCAGAATGTTTGGCAGCTGAAAAGTCACTCAGTGTCATCTGACGAATGCTGTGTCTCAATTCAGGGAGTGACTCCTTCAGAAGGTGTATGAGTACCCGTGTTCCTCAGCCAGGTAGATTGTGGAGGCTGAAATAAGAAATAAGACAGCTTGGTCTACCAAGGATATCTCCATTGCGTTCCAGTTGTAGCCCACAGTGCTGCAGCTGGATGCAATGCAAATGAGTTAGGGCCAATATACATAGAAACATGTCAAATTTAAACAATGAATCATGTTTTTAAAGATTTAAATATAAAGCCATGTCTCATACATTCAAATCACTGTCTGATTAGTTCACTCAATGCTGATTAAGTCTTTTAGCGCCACATAACTTTTTTCAGTTTTGTGTCTGTGACGATGTTCCCACACAGAGGGCCACATTTTCTGTCATATCTGAGCAGGAGAAGCACACAACGCGAGTAAAGAAGCACTTCAGCTGAAAACTCCAAGAAGCACCCAGCAGCGGATGTTACTGCTAAAAATAAACATGCACATTCAGTATAACGTTAAAACCCTATTATACTTATGATTTTGGCTGCCTGTGAATATGATTGCGTGATCTTGGAAATGCTGCTGTTTCCTTTCACCATGCAGCCAAATAAAGTTTATTGGATTCAGTCCGAACTCGTAGCGCTGTTAGGAGACAGATATACAACACATAACTTTCCAAAGTACCATGGAAACAACAGTAGATGACTAAGTTATAGACTGTTGGACAATAGAGGCTGCAGACTGTTTTTGGTAATTACCAAAAAATTGTTTTTTTAGAAGTTTCAAGGCATTTTTTTGTCTTTTTTGTTCTGTTACCTATTCAACTCAGTTAAAGCCTGGTAGTCACATTTCAGAATGTGTTCTACAGTTGTTTTGTTGTTGGTTGTTTGTTGCCATTATCTTGCCATTTTCAGTTTCTTTTGAGGCCAGCGTGTCATCTTCTAAATTCTCTCCTGTCATTCATTCCGTCATTCTGAGCCGCTTTCCTGGAAGTGCAGTCCCAGATGTCTTTTTCTTGTTGCCAAACCCACAAATCCATCAGCTGGTCCTTTCACTCCTTAAATTCATTGACCCATTTCTTCGGTCAGCTCTCTGTCCCCTCAACCTCTCAACAATTGGGACAGAAACTTCAGAGGGATTTCAATGTATTTCCTTCCTTTGATCCTCACTTTTGGCTTCACTCTCCTGTTTCCTTCAGTTGATTTCACGGGTCAGCAGGAGGTCAGCAAACTATGAATCTGCAGATTTACCCAAACATCCAACAACCTTAAGCCTCTGTGTCTCAGCTATTTAATGTCAACCATCGAAAAGAGGAAAGAGACAAATGACAAAACAAGCAAGTGATTTGCGAAAAGGGCAAAAACCCAAAGCTTAATACAAACATGGGCCTTCTTTAGTCCCTTCTTTATTTAACTTGGACACAACTACAACATGGCCATCTGGAGCGATGTTCTGTGATGACTGTGTAACAAGTTCAACAAATGCTGCAGTTTATATGCCCACTGCTGAATAGGTTTTCCAGTTTCCCCTTTTCAATGATGAACAGACTACAGCGGGTCTGCTTGCAAGGAAAGTCATTTCCTTTACCTTAGGCACCGAACATACAGGCCCAGCGAAGGTCTGTCACCACTCTTTGTCGTATGCCAACTGTCCGAGCGGTGTGTCCGTGGTCTTACCGAGAGCTCGGTCCTTAGTCCACTACCTGCTTTTACCTGTGTAAAGTGTCTGCACTTGTCTCTTCCCGCCTCTGCAAATGTTTGAGAGGAAGGGTATGAAAAGCGAGAGTCCTGCATGTTCTGTCTGCCAGTGCCAATATCAGAATACAACGTGAGAGAGAAATGCTTAGAATCCGTGATCATGTCAACCACAACACTGGGCTTACCCGGACTGAGTTTACGTAACACATGTTTCAGTAGCAAAATAACCAGTTGTTGTTACAGGTTCTTTGGTCTTGTCTAAACTTTACATCCATAACTATACTGTATTTTATGAGCCATGCGCTCCCACCTTTGGGATAAGTGTGAGAGTTTACACTCAGTCACACCTGACTTATTTTGACATATTATCACATAGCACATTATCTTTTATTACCCAATAGTAAAAACTTAAACTCTACTATGGAAAGGAATATTCACTGCATACAGATATATATTATAATAAATTACATATTCAAGTACGGACTATTGACGGTCTTAAAGTTAAGTATTTTCTTGATTTGGCCTTGTGAATCATTTTTTTTCTCATCCTTGTACTTTTTATTATTTTTACCTGGCCTCTTCAGCACCAATTCACCTCTTTATATCATCCATTTTTCTCTTTTTAAAATTGTCCACTGACAGTGATTGCTACTTCACAGGATGGAAGGACTTTTTAATCCCCTCAGGTGGTAGCATTTTATTTGATCCCCTGTCATCCAGAAGCTGTGCTGTAGTCTGTAAAAGTTTGCATTTTGGTTAACCGACGTGACAATGGTCAAATTAAATGATTGTGTTTCCAACTGGGCATCTGGCCCAACAATTAAGCAGCACACTGGGAATGTTCCTGGAACTCCTGATTGGCCACTCATTGGCTACAGACCAGCACTTTGAGTAAACACTCAGGTGTTCAAACAGGGCTTGGAGCCATTTCACTCCTGGCCTTCCCTCTGACTGTCTTTATCTCACCGCCTCTGCAAAGACTGACTCCAGTACTCCTTTGGCCCCAGGCTTTTACTCTGTGGACTGTCGCTGAATGTCTTGCCTCCGCCTGTAATGCACACACACGCACGTGTACACACATACACATACGCACGCAGACACTTTTTTGGCTTGCTCACAGCTCGTCTGAGGTGTTTTATGGTTCTCTGGCAGCTCAGGAATGTTGTGATTGACAGTGACGGCAGAGGGATCGTCTGTGGATGAGTTGAGTAGGAGGTCAGCAGTGCACAACTAACTATATGATTTTCATTGAATAAAAACAACAACAAACAAAAAAATAAAATAAAACAGCCAGGGACACCTATCATAATAATAACATTTTTGAATTGTAATATTTGTTGCTGTGTCAGCAGCTGCCTCTGCTCACGATGTTTACTGTGTGATATATATATTTCTTTTCATTTGAATCCAGATGACTTGGCCGAGCACAAAGTCAGCTGCACTTACAGGACATGAGATGCTTCTAAAATGTCTTTTTTTTTCTGATGTAGCCTTCAAAAGCCTCCGCTGTTTCACATCAAATCCTGTCCTTGTGGTTCTGAGACGCTGTGTCATTTATTGTCATCCTCAGGTGTATATGGACCAGACGAGGGCTGGGCGTCTGCCTACCCAGCGTGCAGAGAGAGAAACCAGTCACCAATCAACATTGTGGACCATGATACCAAAGTATCTACAGAGTATCAGGAACTGACACTGGAGGGCTTTGATAGTGAATCCTCTAATAAGACATCAATGAAAAACACCGGCAAAACAGGTACAGTAAAGACTGCACTGGCTCCAGCTGCTGATCCATTTCCACCTGGTTTATAGTCTCTTTATTTTTGTGGAATAAGCTTTTTATCCTCTCATACTGACTTAAATGTTTGGAGTTGTTAAAATATAGAGTCAGCTAGATGTTGGACATTTTTAGAGGAGACAGAGAAGAAGTAAATAAGCTTAGGGTGATATTATTTTTTTATCGCAAGAAACACCTTTTAAGTCCCGAGTGTGTAATATTTTTTGAGACTGTATCTTGCCTTAGAGCAGTGTTAGGCAACATATTTTTGCTGTTATTACAGCTTTCATCTCCTTCCAGTACATTTTTGGCAAATGACTGATTAGACACAGGTCCGAAAGCTTAGTGAGAGAGTAGTAATACACGTTAACCAAAAAAAAATAAGAACAATTACTACCAAGAACAATTAAGACTTACATTGTGAAGCATTACACCCACTGTGAACAATATTACTTTTGAGTATTGACAGTTTTACTCATGAAATGACAAGTAGGTTGGAAGAAAAGAGGATATACGATGGGGATGGATAGGAAGTGGGAGAGAGATGAGGTAGCACATGCAAGGGCATGAATTATTGTAACTCCCTTTTGAAATGAGTTGATTTCTATCCTTAAAAATATATATACTGTATATACTGTAGCATCTTGTGTGGGTGTCAGGTGAGACAGTAGGCATTGCTTTTACATTTGTTTTTCCCCCATATCATTTTTTCCTTTTACTTCAAGTAATTGTTAGTTGACTTGAATATTTGAGTTATATTTGTCCCATATCACTGGTGCTATGTAAAACAAATAATAATAATAATAATAATACAAAAACATTGAAAAACAAGAACATGACAGCACATGAAGGTAGTCGCTTAAACGGGCGAAACTTCTACAACAAATAAATAAACAGTGCTGATGCTTTGCACTAATGCATTTAACATTCTAAAAGCAGAGGACAGTCGATACCATCAGCTGTAATTGGTCCAAAATGAAGTAGGTCAGTAACCTTGTTTCCTATGCTGAGACTGCTTAAGGTCTTACATAAGGCAAGTGTTTGTCAGTCATAAAAACATATTAAATGTAGAGAAGAGAACAATCTAGTCACTGTTTGTAATCAGTCCAACAAAATAAAGTGGGTCAGTATCAACACTTAAAAGTATGTGTCCAATTGTTTCTTAAAAGTATGAAAACAGAATGAGCTCTAACATTTTTTCTGCAGGATTTTGCAGCGTGATGTAACGCGAGAAAGGTAGTACATACTAGAATGGAATGGAATACAGGGAATAAAAGGAGTGGAGATTTTGTGGGGACAAAATAAACAAGGGATAATACTTTCTGTTGCTCCTTTGTCTTGTCTCACACTTAAAAGAAGCCAGATATATCCCTGACAAACATTTCCATTTTGACATTCCAACTCTGTATTAAACTGTCATGGTGCAGGCAGGTGAGGACCCAACTGAAAAGCCCATTGCAAAAGTAATGAACAAAAACAACCTATTTAAAGGTAAAAACACAGGAAAACAAAATCCAATACAAAGGAAAAAAGACTTGGAGCACAGAAGAACAGGAGAAAAAAAAACAGGAGCACATAACAAACACCAAACAGTCGATCCAACAAAGAAGACTCAGTACGTTAACATACACAGTTTAGTCGAGCTAAGTTCAGTCTGATTTCCAGCATGTTTCCATGACATTTAAAAAAAACCCAAAACAAATTATTGTCTTAGTTGGACTGAAATCTGACTTTTAACATGCATGTAAACTCACTGATTGAAAGCGCAGAGACTATACACCACTGTTTTAAATCATGTGCCAGTGCTGCTTTTGCATAACTATGGTGCACATGTAAAACTTTAAAATCTATAAAAGAAAAGAAAAGAGCAAGAGATTTTGACAGGAACTCCGAACACATGGGAAACTAAACTAGAAAACAAAGTAGGCAGATTCTGTTTCATGACTCGTGTAGGCAGAGGCTCGGTCTGGTTTCATCTTCATCACCACTCTCTGAAGAACCTCAAAGGAATACGTGATGGCTTCTAGATACTCAAGGTTAACATAGTCGATAACAGCATGGCAAAGCTGCTCGTCTTGAATGGTGTGTCACCCAATGGTCTCCTAGATCTACAATAGGCTTTACACGGCTAATTTGAATTTCAGGCATATAATACTGAAGAAAGAAAAGAGCAAGGAAGACACACTGTCATGTTATGCATTGGTACTTCCCAGAATAATTTAAAATAATATCAGTCCACATCATAAACAACACACTTCTTATCTCACTGTCAATTCCAGGCTATACGACCACAAGAACCATCCTTTCTCAGACCCTTTATGAGTACATTTGGCTACACAAATGAAATGATACCTCTTGGTATCCCAAGTGTGTCAACGATGTAGACCTTCAGGAAGTAGCTGGAGGCTCCGCATCCCATGTGAACTGAGGGAATCAGGAATAGTCAACCAATTGTCAATAGTCATCCCCACTACCAATAGATGGGAAACTATTGTTGCTTACTGTTGTGTCTGAAAGATCATCTGCTGGAAGGTCATTGTCCGTCAGGTTGTACAAGTGATTATTGAAATTTAGGATCCTCAAATTGCAGAATGAATCCTCCCCTCGGGCTAGGATTTGTTTGAAAGGCCTGTTATTGTGAGAATGTTTTGCAATTGAAAGACGTCTGATTTCATTTTCTGATACGATGACTCACAGCGGCCTTGTAGACCATAAGGGGAAAAAAATACATTTGCCCTTAAACCTTGTATTAATCACAATATAGGATTCACCCAAACCTCTCCAAATCATTTACTTTCCTTTTCGCTCCTCACAATGAAACATAGGTGTTAATGGCGTGTCACAAAATGAGTTAAAAATGTAAATGCTCATGCTACATAGATGTTGAAAGTGTACATGTGATTTAAGATCAAGCGTACCTCCTCTTTTTTTTAGTCAGAATGAAGAAGTGTCTTGGATAGTGAAACGTCTTTCACTCAACCAAAGCAAGTCAAATTGCCTACAGCTAACTCCTGAAGTGCATCCCCTATTTGACACTTAAGAAAGTACTTGTAGAACAGGGTTCTAAACGCATATTCAACAGCTTCAATGTGTATTAAGGTTTGCCTTTTTTTTTACTTTCTCCCCTGATGTCCCTTTCTTCAAAGCAAAGTTTGTGCATTTGTCTACTGCTAATGATGACATCAATTTCTCACATCTGCACTTATGCTCCTTCAAAATATTCTCAATCACCTGCCCAGTTATTTGTCCAACACCAATTTCCATAATTGCTGACTGTGTCACATGAATTATGCTATTAATTGCTGACTGAACTTAATGTATGTATGTGTTGGCAGTTGAGGTTGTGACTAGACAGAGTCCCTCCCAAATGGGCAGTTCACAGGCTCTTTCGTTCTCAAATGTCTCATTAAAACAAGAAAATATTGTTTGTTGGTCAGTTCAACTATTACTCGTAGTAACTCAGCAACTACTATTTCTCCTGTTTGCTCCTTTTTATATGCTGCTCACCTTCTTTTATAGGATTTAAGGACTGCTGGAGTAAAGACAGACTTGTCTACCGTATCCATGATTGACATTTTAATGACTAACACGTTTGTCACCGTTAATATAAACTGCATTAAAAATGTCCTCCGGCCAATGCAGACTCATCTAAAACCCTGCAGTTCATTGAATGGCCATGAGGTGGCGACTCCACTGAAAATGTGCCTAATTTATTACATCACTATAAAATGCCCTAATGCTATTTTTATTTTTTTTTTTTTTTAATCTCAGTTAAAATATCAAGTAATCTTCAATCCAGCTTGATCACCAGGGAACATGTCACAGAAAGATTTGGTTACACCACGTTACCACTTTGTGCTGTTACAGAATGATGATCAAATGACCTTTTTGTTTAGTTTAATATAATGAAAGCTAGACCTTTATGTGTCTTGGTAGAGTTAAAATATTGAATGGTCATCACTGCCCTTTGTCGCGTACAATAGATCATCCTCCACAGATTCTTTGCATGCATCACACAATCGTTTCTGAGCCGTCAAAAGCAAAAGAAAAACATCACCCATGCAGCAATAAAATCTCCTCTCAAACGTATCTATTAGTACTATTTAGTAGTCTTTAAATGTGATTGTTGTGTGACAGGAGGATTCCTCTAGTCACTAAAAAGAACATCATGGTTGAACTTTACTTAACTGCTCTACTTAACCGTAATTGTGTACTCAAGTTTTCTTCTCCAGAGGGTGATTATGGTTAACATCTGGATGTGCTCACATTCACTTTGAAAACCAAATTAAGTCATTTAGTAAATGCGGATAAACTGTTGGGTGGCTGCACTGCTTAATTTCTTTGCCCAGTCCCTTTAATGATGTTATCATTCATGCAGATTTCAGCAACTACTCTGCGGCTCACAAGTGATTGAAATTGTTAGAAGTCTTAAGATAATGCTCACTTTGTCTTTGTCGGCTTCCTCGTGTCACCGCAAGCATGTAGTGGACTTCAGTGAAACGCTTAGGACCACACACACAGCCGCGAGTCAACAACAGACCGCGGTTCAGCGCGAACGGAAAAAAGCTGAAGCATGACATCTCCGGTAATCCCGGCTCATATACTGGCAGGTGCCTGCACGTCAAACATCTGTTGCATCTCTTCCCTGCATATGAAACAAGACAGGTGCAATATGCAGCGAGTCATTGATGATGAAGATTACACATCCCACTTTCATTCAGACGTGCCACAATCCGTATTAGCACAGCCATGGCAGGTGTCACTGCCTGTAGGATTCAGCAGGCCATCTGCATTCGGCTCTCTTTGGCACCTTGACGACCCTCCTTGTCATCCACCGGTATTTTTCACAATTCCAGGTTGTCACTAAGATGGATGATTCCTTCCCCTCTGTGGAGAAAGGGAGTTGAAAGGCTTTTGAGAGGCACAGGCCACAGGTGGTTGGCATAGCTGTTGACAGCACTCTCGAGTGCTACCCAAAGCACCGCACAGCTGTGTGTTTAGCACGGTCCCGTTTAACATCCAGTCATTTGCTCAGCCAAGGATATGTGATTCATCTGTGATGACACATTTGAATAGATTTCCAATTTGTCCAAAGGCCTATTGTTGGGTTTTGGTTTGCAGAAATGGAGCTTGTCTTATTAACCCAAATAATAATGTGAGACCTATCAAATAGAAACATCACAGCCATTCAAAAACATCATCTAATAACATTTTTGTTGATACATCTAACAATGGAGAAAAGCTTTGAACTCAGGAAATGTACACGGACACATCTAATGGCCGTCCATCCAATAGTCGCTGTGACATTTTTAGTCTGCCGCGTCCAAAGGCGTCATTACTTAAGTGGTATCTCGTGATTCAAATATCGAGTTAGAGAACTAACGAAAAGAAAATTAATTAGTTATCTATCTGAGAGAGGCAGTTGAGAAGATTATTATCAGTTAATTATTTGTTGTAGTAGCTCCGCGCAAATACTGGAAACGGGGAAAGTGTAATCATGGTTCTCTGTGAAGGGAGCAAAATCTACTAACCATCACTTCTTATCCTTGATAAACAATATATTATATCGGAGTATTAAAATAAGTTGCCTCAATATTTCCTATCCAGGTGTTTCTCGCAAGATACTTGTTCAGCCAAGAAATAACAACAACACTAGCAGTAACTTTCAAAGTAAAAAGAAAATAAATTGGCTTTGGAAATTAGCGGGGGGAAAAAAATATGCTGTGAAACATTGCACTGAAAATCCTCTTGCTATTCTGTGTCTGTCCCTATAGATAGATGAAATGAAATCAATAAACAGCTGCGGGCTGTATCAGTGTACCTGTACAGACATGAGAGTGATAACAGTCTTTTCATCTGACTCCTCAAGGAAGCAAATAACACAACAAAGAAAAGAAAAAAAAAAAAAAAAACCTTTCCTTTGTACTGATATGTTGATATTTTGATGTAAAGATGACCTTAGCTTAAATATTTACTTTACAGCAAAGCACAACTTCACTTTCCATTTAGGGGCGGGTGTTTGTCTTTGAGTGACATTTCTGACAGTTAACATTCTTCAACTTTAAAGCGACAATGGACAACTTTCGTGTCCCTACCTGGTCCTGTTTGCTCACTGTCATGAAGACACAGTTGAAGTAAGATGTACTTTTTTGGTTATTTCTTGTGTCAAAGTAAGAAAGGTGAACCCATTCATTGTTTTGGATAAAGAATGAAGAGTTGTTCTGCAGTTGTTTTTCCACAAAGAAATATGGCCATGATCAACAAAAGAAGAACTTAGGGTAATAGTACTCAGTACAGTGCAGTAGCAATATGTTAATAGTATAGTTATCATTTATGTTTACAGTAATCACTAAGTAATCACTTGGTAATAACAATGGAAACGTTTGTGATATACAAGGGAGGATAAATTCTAACGTTCTAAAATAGTAATTATCAATTTTGATTTGCAGATATTTTCCTGAGATGATTCAACACTAATACACTAATATTAAATATCATTTTTTATCACCAAGCTATTACCTGGATAGTATGGGCTGTTGTAGTCTATCCCTCCCACCACACTATTACCACTGTTATTATCAAGCTGAAAATGTCATTAGAAAGATGGCAGTACCATGATATAACCTCTCTATTACATAATTACTATCAAAGAATTAGTATGTCAATACTTATGAAAGAAATACTTATAATACTTATAGGGTGCCAACATACACACAGAGCAGTGTCATTTTTTATATCACCAATACACTGTGCACTCAGTTTTAACATCATGATGACAAGTTTGAGAGATACAATTAATAAATCATGGTTAAGCTCTAGAAGTAGAGCAATTGACCTCATTGACCAACTGGTCATCATTTTTCTGTGTGATGCTTGTCAATTGTAACATCATAATGTATCTATATTGACTTTAACTGAGCACATTATTGCACCTGGAGAACATCTCTTCCATTGTTGAGTTCCCCCACGGATATCCTCATCTCTTGAAAACATCAGAGTCACACATGATATCATTTTGTGTTCCAATCATTCACAAAAACAAAACAAACAACACATTTCAACTCCCAGTGAGTTTCTTCAACTTCACTGTTAAGTTTTGAATTACATCATGTTAGCTGTTTTGGTGTTCCAAACAAGTAGCTGACTCTTGTCCTGGACCATCCAGCCACATACACATTAAGGCAAGCATTCATGTGTTACTTAATTCAAGCATGAATGCATATGAGACAAGGCTGGTTATATGCTAAAGTCAAGCTGTGCACTGACGACAGTATACAGTGAGCCGCCTATAATAGCTTATTGGTAAACATGAAATAAGCGATGAGTGTAATGTAATATAAAATGTGAGAGCCAGCACTGGGGCAAGCGTGGCATGAAATAAATGTGCAGTCGTATAAGCTTTGCAGAAGTGTGGCTAAAAATAAATAGAATGTTGTATAGTGTGACAGTGGTGGGATAAGATTTAACATGAGGGGAGTGAAGTCTACACTGGAAATAATAGGATAGGGGAGAGAACTGCTCAAATGATTTCCAAGAGGCTGATTTGGTTTCTTGTCAATCAGAAGTCCCAGCCAGTTTCCACCTGCATTTGAGGTGCTGAAGCAATTTGTGAAAGGGTAACTGGTAGGACATTTGGTGGTTCCGATTATAGGCAATTTACAATTTGTTATTTTTTTGACCAACACCTGTTGCCCAGCGTATCATTTTCCAGCCCATTGGAGACTTTTTGCACCGATATCCTTGAATACACATAATCATAAGATGTGCTCCGTATGTTTGATCCATCGAGCTGACTTTCTGACATTTCCAAACAAAATATTTGATACAGACATTAAACACATCCATTTGGAACACGTGCATACATGCACATTATTGGATCAAACATTAAATGTGTCCTCGGCAGCGCAGGAACAGCACTGTGTCACATGAAAGAAGCTGTCAGTCATCTGCACCGGCTGTTCAGCGGCAACAATGTCGATGATTACTACCTGTTGTCATGGCCTCACTGTCACTTACTGTTTGTCTCATTGTTCTTCAAATCTGTGCACATGACACAACAGAACCCTCTGATGCCAGCAGACATTAATATTTACAGCTGTTACATTGACAAACAGCATAGTGAATTAAATACATTACTCTCAAGTGCTATGAGGTAGAGTTTTTGTATCATATCTGGTCTGTTTTTATTAGGGTTAGGGTGGGTTAATGTGACATAATTCAGAGTTCCATCCAAGACTCCCCCACCCTTATTTAAACACAAAGCAAATAAAAAAAAAAACGGAAATGAATGAATTAAATACTTTGTTAGACTAAAATGTTAGGATTGCTGTCAAAAAGCACATTTTATCGGAGGAGCTCGTTAGTGTTGTTGGTTCTTTTTTTGGTTTCTGTTCAGACTCGCACGTCTTGGCGCATGTTAGTGAAATGTCCTCGTCTATTTTAATGCAGACTGACAGAACATTTGTCACCTGCACTTTTCACCTGCGCTTTACATCTGCTTTCTTACACAGCTGCTCTTTAACTACATGACAGCATCAAAGTCACAGTTGCCGCTCACCCCTAGTGTATTTTTATCGAGGGTTACTTCGTCGATTGTTTCTCACACTGTGGAATGGCTCGTGCTATCTTGAGGGTCTCTTATCCCCACATCATTTTATACAGGCAATTTGAATATGCCAAGTGTTCTGCTAAAATCCCCCATAATGCTTGGCTTTTATTAAGCCTCACATACATAATACTGCCATTTGTTGCTGCAGCGGGAGCATTAATTATACAGTTATCCACTCAGGCAAATGTCAACTAAATTTCAAAACAGCTAACCAGAGGAAACAGTGTGGGGAATTAAAAATGTGGCTCCTGCAGCTGTTTATGAGTTCCTGGGGCTCAAGTCATTCGATGTTAGACAGCTGATTTGCATTTATGTTGGATGTGAGCGTGAAGGCTTTAGTTATAGAACGGAGGCGATTAAATGCATCAGTGCTGGGAGTCAGCTATACATGTCTGTTAATGCTCTCATGATGAACACACATGCACACATAGATACACACACGTCACACACCTTACCAGTTATCAGCAGCACTTATGAGTATCATATATTTTGACGCTCATTATTAATGACAATCGGCTCTTCTGTCTCACATTAAGTCTTTTTGAAATGTAACCACTGTCAAGTATTTGCATAATCCTTAATATTGTGGTGTATTTTAAGTTGTTGTGGAGAAAATGGATAACATCCACCGTGGATGGCTTCAGCAGCCTGTTTGTTGCGTTCACTGTCCTGTCGTAAATAGCAAACTCCGGTTCTAAACCGAAACACTATGTCAATTACTTTTCAGTTTCTACCTCTTCGATTCCTTGCGTCTTCTTATGTTACACCAACTGTCCTCATGTCTTTCCTCCTGCCTGACAGCTCCATCTGCAACATCCTTTGTCCAATATAATCACTATCCCTCCTCTGCACGTGACAAAACCATCTCAACCTTGCCTCTCTGACTTAATCTCCAAATTGTTCGACCTGAGCTGTCCCTTGAATATGCTCATTTCTAATCCTTGTCCATCTTGGTCACTCACAACTTTAAATCCTCAGCATCTTCAGCTGTGCCACCTCCAGCTCCGCCTTCTGTTTTTAGACAGTGCCACAGACGTCTCTTAGCTGTACATCATAGCGGCTCGCACTACTGTCTTGCAAACCTTCCCTTTCTCTTTTGTTGCCATCCTTTTGTCACACATCACCAATGACACTCGTCTCCACCCTGCTCGCACTCTCGTCTTCAGTTTCTACTTATTATTATCCGTTATTTTTACTAATTTTTATATGTTAATGTAATTTCATTGAACCAAGAAAACAACAACAACAACACCATTTGGAATTCACTCTATTTAACTCTATATTTAACTAAAACAACTTGAAATTAACAATTAATTAACCTGAGCCCGACAATCATTTAAAAACATTAATGTGACATTAAAGCTGTAGTAGGCAGGGTAGTAGTCTATTATACCATGTTTTCAGCTCTTTAAATGTGAATATTTTCTACTTTCTGGCATATTTCAGCTTTTTAAATTTGAATATGTTCTACTATCTATTAATTCTAAATATCAGAAACTAGAAAATATTCACATTTAAGAAGCTGAAAAATGACAGAAACTAGAAAATATTCACATTTAAAGAGCTGAAAAATGATAGAAAGTAGAACATTTTCACATTTAAGAAGCTGAAATATGACAGAAAATAGAAAATATTGACATTTAAATTCACATTTTTTACGCTGTGCCGTGTTGAGCGAGCGCTCGGGGAAAGCTGCGTGCGTGCAGCGGTCTGCAGTGCATTGCATGTTAAAATGAATAATTGCAAACATGCAAATACATGTATTGAGCACAGAATATATTTTTGTTTGCTTGAATGAAATTGCGTTTTGCTCGCATATAATTTCTCTTCAAAATGTGATTTCTGTGCTTGCAAAATATATTTTTCCGTGCTCAGAATCTCACATTTTACCTTCATGAATGTTACGCCGTATAACTCCAAACATTCCACCAAAGTGCTGTGTGTGCACGCCGCCTGCTCCCTCTGATCTATCGTCTATCGTCATTGGTCAAAGTGTTCTGTCACAGGCCAGATTTCTTTTTATGGATTTATTGATGAATGAAGCCAAAAAATGTGTTGCCTACCCCACCTTTAATGAAGAAAAAAACAGACAATGGCAGCTGTTTCATGGACTTCTTTGATAAGTTGACTTTCTAACTTGTGGACCCGACAGTGTTTTGTTTTTTTCTATCTGTGTTACCTGCTACAGCTGCCATCTGTTCACTGTGAGGCTCATTACATGTTGTGGGTTTGAAATTTATATTTGCATATGTGAGGCATGTATGAGTTGGATTTCATTAAAGAGATTGTGTCTCTTCCTCCTATAGAGCCACCATACCTCTTTGATTTTCATCTGCATAACACCAATTTTTCCAATTACCTTGTGACCTTATCTAAACAGATTGTTATCGACTTCTTATCCAGTCCATTGTCTGAGAGAAGACATAAATAAATGGTA
The DNA here is from genome assembly GCF_019176455.1 of Solea senegalensis. Classification (NCBI taxonomy): domain Eukaryota; kingdom Metazoa; phylum Chordata; class Actinopteri; order Pleuronectiformes; family Soleidae; genus Solea; species Solea senegalensis. Next base: position 12,679,026 of record NC_058024.1, on the reverse strand, counting down.
TATTGTGAATCCAGTCGCATTACAGTAAAGGTTTATTACATAAATGTATAACTGCACCTTCAGTTTACAACATAAGCAGAACTGCAATATACTGTATATTGTGTGCACTACATCAAGTTAGCATATGTCAGCCTTTAATTCAAGTTCAGCATCCCACTTTAGCTATTGAGATTAAGGTAAAACAGTGTTTAAAATGATCATTTTAATAATGCAGCATATTATTTAGTATTAATTAATTAATATTATGGACCATTTTAAATGTGACATTAGGAGTTTTTGACTGGTCACTAAATGTCAGAGCCAAAGACTTGCCAGGGTAGTGTATGTATATAGTGTGTATATTTTGTGTATGTGTATGTATATTTTATTTAGGTGGCACCGACAATGAAGACAAAGATCAGTAAACAGAGGCCTCAAAGATAATTGTTGTCTGGCATCTTTTGGACAAGGACGGTCTGTAGTCCTCAGTTGACTAATACTAGGATGGTGACAAACAAGCAGAGGAGGCAACTTGGAAAACAAGAGAAACTTGGCTAAGACGCGGGTACACAGCAGAGGCAGCAATATTATCTGTTGACTTCGGTGAGTGTGGGATGTGGCTATGCTGGCACGTTGTACTCTTTTGGAGCTTGTTTTACGAAAGTGGAGATACTTACAAGGTAGAACAGGTGTCATGATTTGCTCAGAGAGCCTCTGTCTGACAATATAATGGCAATATAACCAAAAGAAAAACTAAGAACCTGACAGATGTCACACAAGACCTGTGAAAAGACACTGAGGGCAAAAGGCAACCATCATTGCCAAAACTTCCAGCACTCAGTTGGCTGAAATGCAGCATCACACTGTGTTGATGTGCATAACATTAAATCTTAAACCCCTGAAGCCTTGTCTACGTTCTCAACTGTGCACTGAGAGGAGCTGATCACCAAAGCCTTGTCCCTCACAGGGAAGTACGCTGCCTGTGATGTCCTGATGAGGTCCGAGGACAGCTTTTGTCCGTGGCTACACAGTCCCACATGAGGACACTGCATTGGCTCACCCTGCTGACATGTTAAAACCTCTCATCGAGTTTAACAACAAGGCTGCGCAGGAGAGAAAACCTTCACTCATTCACTCACAAGATTCAAGGGGTTTACGGGAATGCTCAGCCTCTGTGTTGTGCAGCTCTTGAACAGCGTGATTTGAACGTGTTCCCACTGGCATCAGATGCACCACAGGCAGCCAGAGAGCATGCTGTATTTGCTGAACAACTCAAGACTTTAAATAAGAGGGTTGGACATGGACCTGACACCATTAGGGGGCTTAGCTCCTTTTGTTGTATTTTTTAACCCTCTGTTTCAGGTTTACTCAAAAACAAAAAAGAAACACGTGTGTGTGTGTGCGTTTAAAACAGAGGGGAGACTGACAGAGACAGAAAGACGCAAACTCAATGAACTCACCATTAAGATTGGTCTCTAAACCTGCAGGCTTTTCTTTGTTGTGAATGCCCTAATTCAAATCCCTCTATAAGGGGAGAGGGGAAGAGACCGCTATAACCTTATATTCTCCAATTTCTTTCCCCACTAGCTGTGTAATTAGGTTCCCTCCGTACTCTCCCATGTTTCATGTCCACAGAGAGGTGCTTGGCCTTTCCACTTGTGGCCGCAATTCACGTCATACTAAAGTGAGGATCCACGTCAGTCTAGCATTCCATGCTTAGATTTTTTCAGCTCATTGTGACGCCCCCATTTGTATGTCCTTGTATTCTTTAAACAATGGGTTATACAGGTGTGGATGCCTTTTGTCTAATTATAGTATGACCAATGGGGTACAGTGGAGGTGAACAAGTGGAGTATCCCACTGTACTTGCAAATTCCCCATGCAGCCTTGCTGCTGTACCCACTTTTGTTCCCAATATCCAGTGACTGATTAAGGTCACAGAGAGTGAGTAAATGTCTTGCCTCCTCGTCACTGCACGCGTGAGCGGGCGGGAGCGCGTCGCGGAGATGCGAGCGCAGGTACCTCGGTCAGCCGAGACAGACGACGTGTTGTGTCCTTTCATTCCCTGTGGGAGTGGGACTGGGCCAGCTGACCTTCAGGTAGAGGATCACAAGCGGTGACACCCGCTGGCACAAACAGTGAAACGAGAGCGAAAGACCCAGATGGAGAAAGAGAAGACCTCATCATTGCAGTCAAGATGAAAAATACCCATGACATGTTCGATGCGGACCATCCCCGGGCATTCAGTACAAACCATTACCCCAAAGCACCGCAGAGAACAAAAGTGGCTATTGATGATGATGATGATGATGATGATGATGGCCACCTGCAACTTCAGAAACACAGTGAGCATTATTTAAATGGATTTGGTATGCAGCAGCATGTGAAGAGCCATGTAAAAATGGCAACACAAACAACAGCTGTGATACAAAATGGCGCCCAGCTTCTGCTCTCCCCCAGCTACATAATACATGGCTAACAAGACAAATGTCCCTGTGCTTTCTTTCTCCATGAATAATGCATGGCTTCTGCACAGATTCTAAACAACAGATGAGCGTTTTATCTGTGGAAGGATCACCTGGTGGAGTTGCTGCTGACTGCTGTGATGGAGCTGTGAAATCAGGGCTGCATAACCCCACTACTCCTGCACAGCACTAGTTTCAGTCGCAACTTGAAATTGTTGATCTTGCGTCAACTACGTGTGGATGAAAAGACAAAAAACGTTCTTATCATTCTCAAAGTTATTTCCTGTTTATTGCTGAGGAGCAAATAGAAATGTATTACAGTTAATGAGGTACCACACACATCTTACATCAACAGCAACTACCCTGTGATAGAAAGATACAAAGACATGATTCGGTTACAGACCTCCGAGCTTTGTCGTGTACCTAATGATAGCTACCAGATTAAAGTGTTTTCTCACGTTTGGGGTGACAATCGTGACCAAATTGCAACACCCCAGCATATGTTAATGATTAGTTTGGAATATTCCAGATATTCCCAGCATCACCCTTAATGAGCAGTTAATGAGGTTTAGCTTGTTAACCTGTGTGCCAAGCTTGTTTTTTTTTTTTGTCTGTGTGTGGGAAATTTGATTTCTGTCAACTTCATTATAAACAAATGTCTTTTATGCCAGTGTCCAACTTACTGTTGCAGAAGAAGGGACATAAGTGTGTAGGTCATTTTGTTTATATCTTCTAGTTTGTGTAGAAGATATAGTATAGTGTGAAAAGGCGCAATGAAACAGAGGAAACACATTAGGTATGCATTAAAAAACAAAAGAAAACAACAATGTGACTTACTTAAGCCAAAATAGTTGACATTTATTATAAAGTAATATTCTTTACTTACACTTTACATATACTTTGATAATGGCAGGACAGTTGCCTTTTAGTAAAGAGCTTTTGCAGTCACAGTATGAGTGGTATATTCAGTTATGATACATGGATTGTGTCGTTAAACAGCCTTTTAGTGTACAAATGTCTCTGTGGTAACCTTATCTAATCACCGTCTTTCTTTGTTTTTTTCCTCTCACTCTCCTCACCTTGTGTTTTACCTTGCATTTCTAAAGCTGAGTTTTGATTGATGGGATCCTCTCATTTTCATCTGTGTCAGCAAACAGAGAGAACATAAGGGAAGGTGATATGGAAATGCAAATGTTACTGCATGGCTTTGGGATAAACAGAGCCACGTGTTTAGTAAGTTTAGCATTACTACGTAACTGAATAAAGACAGAGGGTTTATATTTTGATAGTGCAGCCTGAAAGATGGGGCAGTGCCAACATCTGGTGCACATCACCATGTGGAGGCTCAGTCTCTATCATGATGCCCTCCCTGTCATAAACTAATATGTAATTGTCCCAGTAAAATATGCATTATCCTGCTTGCCTTTCTCTGCAGCAGTAACATATACAAACACTTTCAAATCGGTTCAGTGTAGAGCCCGCAGGTGGACTCATAAGTCCTTTGAAATGTCTTTAACTAACATTACAAACATTACCTACTTCATTGGCTTTAACAATCGATCATTAAAACTGCAGGAGTAGCAGTATAGTTGTTTATGTTTCCTGATTCGACTTGATGTGCCAGAGCTTTGGCTGTGAGAATCCAGATCTAAATATTTACACTCACATTCTGGGGGATTCACACTTTCTTTGTTGGACATAGTTATACAGGGCCATTTTAGACTAAATGACTACTTCAGTAAAATGTGTAATGCAAGAACAATGCTGTCTGTCATTCATCACCATCACAGTTCACAGCATTGTAGTTAAACTAGACTAGGGTGAATACATCTTGCCTGTTTCTAACTAATGCATTCTGTGTCATCAAACATGTGTCTTTAAACTGATTGTATTGGTTTGGTTACTTTGGTTACCATGTTCAACCCTCTTGTTTGTTGCATTAGCATACTGTGTTCCTCTGTTTTCAGGTGTACATGATAATTCATGATTCACACTCTTAGCCACCGCTTTTATGAAATGATGAACCCGTTTGCCCTCCTCACCCAAGAGCTCCCTCTATAAATGGAACAGAACAATCTAATGTAATGGTGTGTGAGGCGGCCACACTGATTAATGGAACATGGGAATTGTCTCAAAGCCATTTGTGAAGGTGAAAATAAGGCCCTCCTCTCAATTTTCAATGTATTTTAGCGATATGTGATGGAATAACAAAGGATTCTGCAAGGGCAATTTGTAGTGCCCGAAGAGAACAATTTTGCTTGGCAAATTAGCCCTTCATTTGAGAAGTTGCCTTCCAGGCTGATGGAAAATGACAGAAACGGTCTTGTGTGAGCACTCCTCATTCATGTCCACCTTTAAGACGTCGCCTGGACACATCTTTTTGGTCTGTGTCTCTTCAGAACCAAAATAGTTTTCACGGCGTGCATGTGTCCTCGCGCACAAGTTTTGATTGCGTTTCCAGTCGTCTTTGAAATGTGCCTTCACGTCAACAGACACCAATTTCTGTCATCTGTTTCTTCAAGAGGAATGATTATAATGATTGCTGCAAAAGTTCTTTATGGGTTATGTCTGACGACTTACTCTTTCTTTGCTCTTTCTTTTGTCTGTTCTCCTTTCCTTTTTTTTTTGCCAGTGGCAATTATGCTGAAGGATGAATACTTTGTTCGAGGAGCAGGCCTACCGGGGAGATTTAAGGCAGAAAAAGTGGAGTTTCATTGGGGTCCCAGCAACGGATCTGATGGATCTGAACACAGCATCAACGGCCGGCGCTACCCTGTGGAGGTAAGCTCAATTTAACAGCCTTGACATATTCAGGAACGAGCCATTCCTGACAGCAAGTACTTTCCTTGTTTTGACAGGGATGTAGATTCTGTGATCTACATCTTAGAACACTGCCACGCTGGCCTCATTATAGTGAATGGAGTCCTCAGCTCTGTTCTTTTAAAAAAAGACTGTATATAAAATAACATCATCACGATAGCAGGAGAACTGTAGGCAAATGTTTCATAAGAATTCTGATCCTGATTTGAACACACACTTGCACACACGCAAAACCATCATCATCGTCATCATTGGTGGTCACTCGAGATGAGTATGACTGTCTTCTCCATAAGGCTGTCCGCTGATGGCTGTAGAGGCCTATCCGTGATCCACATACATTTTATCTATGCATGCACACAATGTTTCTACAGTATGTTAGTGTCTCAGTATGAAACAGCCTCCACTCCTAGAGCAATAAGAATAATAATAATAATAATAATGATAATAATACATTTATTTTGTGGCTGTTGTGGCTGGGTCTCATGTCACATTATGCAACTCCCTCCCAGTGAAATCATTGGCTCGTCCCATATTTATAAAGCTTCAAGTAAGATTGTGCTTGAAATAAGTTTTAAAAAAACACCCACACTTTGGTATTTCGTACACCCATAGATTGTATAGGCAACAACATCCTCTGAACACGAAGGTAGGGGACAGTGTGGCATTTGGCATTAAGGTCACAGATGCACAGGTACTTTAGTGTGACATCAAATTAACCACCAGCAAACGGTCAAGACCAGGAATTATCTTTTTTTTTTATTTTGGCGTGAGAGGCTCTTTTAGCATCCAACTTTAACTTTTTCCAACTAAACTCGTTATGATTTAGTAGATATGGGTGTGCCTTCCTGTGTCTGTGTATTTGCTTGTTATTTGTTTGCATCTGTCAGTCTCTTGAATGCTGAAATGTCATCCATCGCTCTGTCTGGACCTCTCGTAGACCACTGCCTCTTTGCTACGGCTGGCCAAACAGATGAATATGTATTGCTTGACATTTGGCAGATCAGCTCGCCGACAGATCTGCTTGATATTGTAATCTTCTCCTTCCGCTCCAAACTCTCTCTCTCGCTTTTTTCTCGTCTCAAACCTTTTCACAATGTGGCATATAGGTGCCTTTGTGTCAGTGGTTGAGATAGCCCAGTGTGGTGGTGATGCATTTATCCCCTTCATTTGATTTTAGAAGTACTGCTTGCCCGCAGGTGAGGAATTCAGAGATTCTGCTCAAAACACGCAACCTCAATTCATGACAAACCAGTGTGGATCTATGTTTCTAAATCGATGTGAGACGTCAGCAAGGCAAAGTTTCCTCGTATTGAGCTTCCACACACAGAGTACAACGTTGATTGGCAGGATGGCTCAGCTAAGATGATTTTCCTAGGGCAACAACTGAGCCTGATCATTTTGTGGTGATTTGTTCAAGCTTGGTAGGCAATATATTTTTGTTGTTAATGATCAATAATTCACCAATCCTGAAATTGACTTCTGCATGTCCTCCAGACTCTTTTTTTTCAGCCTTGGAGAAAATCTGGCATGGGGAAGGATATTTTGACCAATGCACTCCTCTTGGCTGTTTTACTCGTAGCACACCCACATCCCATCTGTGGAAGGGTAACTATTCCAGCATTGGAAACAACTGCCCACGCTAAAAAAAAGCAACCAAAAAAGTAAAAGAAGCTAAAAGAGAGTCTTACAATTAATGGGCGGAGCCTTTCAGAGATAGAGATAGCCTCAAGTTATTTTATGTGTGTGAAAAGTGTTCATATTTTAGGACCTGGAAAATAAACCAGATATTATATGCGGCTGAATATCTGAAAATTGAGGTTTCAAACTATTTTTATAATTTATTTAATGGAATTATATTACTATTAGTAGTAGTAGTAGTAATAGTAGTAGAAGTAATAGTGGCAGTTATACCTTGGGTATAATGAAAAGTTATCAAAACAACTTTACGATCATTCTTTGTGTGGCATTAAGTAACACAACGCCTCTGCATTGGTGCAAACAGTACATTAGCTTTGTTTTCAGTTGTAATACAGCTGAAGGACATGCTATTGTAGGGCTTTAATCACGGCACTGTGATTCTGTGATATTTGTGATTGAGGTTATCATTCCATCAGATTCTCATAGTACCATCCCATGCCTATTTCCCATTATTATTTCCTGGTGGTGTATGTGAATAAAGACGTTCCAGTTGGCCAACACCCAAGTTAATTCACTCCAAGTAAGTGGAGGCATTAACCTAACGGTGTGTTAGTCAGTGCGCAGCTGACCTGTGGCTGGGATTTATCCTCCTGTTTTCTCGTAACATACGCGTTCATATACATAGAAACAAATATGGAGACTGCAGTGTTGACCTTACCCGATGAATTTTCACCTTCCAATTAGACACTTCAACCTGCATCACGTCTGCTGCCTCAGTAACTGATCAATGTGTGGTCGTTCTCACTTATCTGGGATGAATGTGGGCCAGGACCTGTGTGTGTGTGTGTGTGTGTGTGAGTTGCAAGAAAGGTAAAAGTAATTCCAGATATGACAAAGCAGTGACCTGCATGCTCAGGGCAAAGGAGGCTGAGTGCCTCACAGAATCTTGATTATGGTGTAGTCAGCTCTGTGATTCACTGGACGGAGAATGTGATACATTGTGAATACATATACCCATAGTGCTGTACATCATTTTTACAGCTGCAGGTTCATTGCAATGTTTCCTTCTTTGTTTGTGTACCCAAGCGGTTCGCAAACTTTTTTCTCCCTAGGGCAGATACAAAGATTTCAAGATTTGTGCATGCTTTAAAGTCACCTAGAAACATTAACACTATAGTGCATGAATGTCCACTGTCTGTCCCCACAATGCCGATCAAGCCTATTAGCTCCGCACGGCTCTCTCTTTCTTTATTTCTTGGTATAGCTGTGTTTAGATTGTGTTGCCCGATGACAGCCTGGAAGTGATTTCTCTGAGTCAAGTTAGACAGAGGAAACAACGACATTGTGCCAGTAAAGGTGTTGTCTGGCATGTTTTTTGAACAAATTTGGATTAACTCCTCAGATTTGGATGGCCTCAAACACAGTTTGGCCCCTTAAACATTCAATTTCACTTAACCCAACACACACACACACACACACACACACACGTTATGTAAGCCTTGAAAAAAAAATCTTGTCATACTGCAACTGTGTGTCACCAGAGGAAATTTAACCACTGGGTGCAAAACATGTGCTACCTGTGTATCAAGGGTGAATTGTTCTTACGACACTGTAACATTCTCTCAGCATGTTCTCTGATGCTGCATCATGGCCACAGCACCAGTGGTGAGATAGGGACACATGTTTTGATTGCTCTCCAGCACCTGGTTCACTGTTATTGTCTGCTGCTACACCGCACAGTGTTTTCTCTGCAGAGAGAGAATGGAAAACTGATATATGGACTCGCATGCATGCACACGCAGAGAGCATGGCGCATGTTTCCACTTATAGCTGTCATCGTCATATATGCTGTCATAATAGCTTCAGTTTTGCATGTTTCTGTACCTGTTCACTAATCACATTCAAGGATCATCGATTATTTGTCGCTTTAATGCTCCACGTAAAAAAAAATGTTTTTCACGCATCCACCAATCAGTGATTCCGTGCAAGACAGAAGACAAAAACCATCTTAGAAATAGTAAATATTTTGAATATAAATAGAGGAACAATTCTCATTCTGTCTCAGTTTGTCAGATTCTCTGGTTAAGCGGTCAGATTAAGAAAGATCAAGGATGACATCGTTGCCATAGGTGAGATTAGTAACTGGTGCCCCCACCACAACTGGATCACCACGAGATGCAATATGAAATATTTATGTCATAAAATAAAATTGCTCTTCAAATGTACCAGCTATTTTTTTTTTTTCCATATTAAAAAAGGAGAATAAATTCTTAATGATTTTGCCTGAAATGACCTTCTGACTAATTGCATTCTAAGTGCATCAGATGGTGCTGGCCAGTCAGCAAGATCTATAGGTGTTGCCTTCATGTACTCACATACTTCAGGATGTGTTCCAGTTGATGGGCTGCAGTCTGGTGTAAAGTGTATCAGAAGTGGATGCTGTGCTGGTTGTTTCTTCACCTGCAGGTCAAGAATCAAGGTGTACATGTACATGATTGCAGTCAAAGGATTAGTACTGAACTACTGTAACTACGCTAACTAGGGTTCTATAATAAGCCGCTTTAATGTTTCCTATAGCTATTTTTATAGAGCTAAGATTACCAAAACTACTATTGGTGTAGAGCAGGGGTGTCAAACATACGGCCCGGGGGCCCGCCAGAGGGTCCAATCCGGCCCACAGGATGAATTTGTTAAAATGTCACACTACGATTACAATCTAAACGTAATGTCAAATGCAATATTTTTCACTTCCAGATACCTGTGACTAAATGCTTGTGCCTTTATAGATCCAGTGTGATGTGTAAATAGTAAATTTAGGCATGATATTGTTGAAATTGCACTTATATTTCTCAAGAAATGTCATGTTTTGTAAAAATGAAGTTCTTGTTAGTCATAGGTTATTATGCTATTATTTTACTGGTCCAGCCCACTTGAGATCACATTGTGCCGGATGTGGCCCCTGAACAAAAATGAGTTTGACACCCCTGGTGTAGAGAATATATATGTAGTTTGTCAAAAGGAAAATGTATGTAGAACCTGCTTTGGCAATGAGTTTCATAAAAGTTGAGCTAACAATGCAGACTTACATACTTACCCCTCTCCTCTCAGTCACGTTTAGTCACGATGGGCTGCTCTGCTTTAGTTAGCAATATTGTAGAGAATGATTCACAAAAGATCTCCCCAGTTGTCAAATTGTTAGTCATGGCACAGCATTTCTGTCTCTTTTCAACTGACCTACATTCAGCGGCTTTGAGATGTTGCATCCCCAGATGATTAGAATTCAATTCTTTTATCAAGGGTGAGATCAAAACAAGACAAAGACACTAACATAAATGGGGTAATGCTTCACACCAAATTAAGAAACCAAGCTCCTTTTTTTTTTTATTGCTGAACATGAATTTGTCTTCCCTTATTCCCGTGGATGGTGTTGTGTAGATATTTTAAGTTTAGAGGGCTCTGCATGAATAAATTAAAATCGATGTTGGGCAGTGTCACAAAACAGTAGAAACTGTAGGTTGACTCGATAGTTTTGGGAGTTTGTTTAGCTGCAGCAATTACTTTGTTGTGCATGTTGCTGGCACCAGGAACCAGTCTGAGATACAAGCACTTGTCACCACTAAAGATGTGTTTGCCAGTGGGGGCACAAAGCCATTTAAGAATAGGCTCACTAAGTCAAATCTATGGATACTTAAGTCTATGAAACCTCAGGGTTGCGTTTTTTCTCACTGTTTTTCTCACTGACAGCCTTAGACACTGACTATTTTTCATTACCTCATACCTTAAAAAACGTGACTACCCAGATTTTATACAAATATTAATTGTATCCTATTTGAGCCTGTGGAACTTTCAGCTTGTCAATGGTTTTGGCTTTTGATTAAACATGCTTATAATAATGTGGATTGTGTTTCAGGAAAGTTGAGAGACTTTTTCAGTTATTAAAATCATCAGGTCAACAATTCAGTTTGTCCGGTACTCAGGTTTATGACCAAAGCTCTGCAGCACTAATCTCCATCTACCTCAGCTGATTTATGCTATATCTGACGATGGTTATCCTGATATTAAGGCTGCAACAATTAAGCAAATCTTAAGTCATTGCATTTATTTGTTTCACAAAAACAAAATGTCTTTAATTTGTGTAAAAACACTACATTTTGAGGTTTTGGACACATATTTTACAATTTGATCACTTGTTATGGATGACCAACTCACACAAGATTAATCAGTCGTGATAATAGATGATACCGCAGCCCAATATTAAATGGGGCAGTCCAACATTACCATTTTACCATGTGGACATTACCAGTCAGCTTCAATGAGCAGCCTCACACAGCACTTGTCGTAGCTGTGTTGTTTCACAGTGAAGACCACAGGGACTGATTCAACATCAATAATAGCAGAAATGATGACAACTTTAATAACATCAAGAGGAGGTGGAGGAACAGTCTAAATGCCTGTCAGCAGTCCCATGATGTAACTCGTGCTGGGTAGAATGATCAAGCTTGTTTTGCTCGAATTTTAAGTAAGGGGAAATGTGATTAGGCTTCATTTTCTAGATTTGTATTTTGTTATTGGTTTTGTTTTGTCGCTATTTTTCTTAAGGGTGCCGGTAGAGGAAGGCTCCTGCGGTGTCAGAAATAGACTGCGTGGGAGGCCTGATTGAATCTCAGTACATTTCCCGTCAACCTGCCCTTTTAGATGCGCATGCACCTTGTGGGGTGACGATGTAATGGTGGTTTTAAGTGACAGGTCTTGGTTCACCAGCAGCAGTATGATTCTCATTCTGGTGATCATAAACATTCACAGCAGGCCTCATAAAAATACACTCTCCAGTTTTAGAGAAGTGTTGTAACATTTCATTTCCCACTTCTTTTTTTTCTTTTTTTCTTTTTTAAACCTACACTTGTTTTTCTTTTCAATTGAATTTCCTTTACTTATTTTATTTACCAAAATTGCCTTTACTTGGTTTTTCATCCCATCCTTTCATTTCCCTTCCTTTCCTTATCCTCCTGCACCTCGTACCTTGGCAGCTCACTGCCTTGCAGTGGGCGGTGGTGAAGATAGACTGTGCTGCTCGTGTGCCTTCTCTTCTTTCTCTGCATGAATGATGTATGATTTACAAGCCTTGCCATTTAGTAATTGTAGCCTAATAGAGCCCGTGAATGGCATGATGAAGTAGGGACCCGCTGCTCCCCCACCTGCTGCTTTAAACGGTAATGCTGTGGTTAATATGCTAAGCACAGCACTGGCAGGCAGCACGGCACGGGTCTTGAGCCGGAGTGTGTCACACCCAGCGGGTCCTGTGTGTATGTGCGTGTGTGCGTGTGGGTATGCTCACTCCCATGTCCTGTACCCGCTCTTTACACTGCTCTGTGCGTTATATTCACAGTAGAGGTGCTGCAGGTGCTCTCATTGAGGAATTTGTGTGGTTGTGCCCAAGGTCAAGTGGGAAAAAAAACAACTTTCAGATGCATGCATACGCGATAGTTGAAAATGACTTTTCAAGAGGCTGCTGTTTGCAAGCAGAGTTTCAAGGTTTTCACCCAATACCTACTGAAATCCGTCCAACAACTCGCAACGACAAAACACACACAACATTGAGAGCCAGTTACGTATTTATGGCAATTTCAGTCTGGGTGGTAGAGAAAGCAGTTTATTTGCTTTTTACGATCAGCCATTTGTTTAAGCTGAGAATAATGTATATGTACGGGTTTTCAGTAGTTGTAAAGACAATCCTAATTGTTCAGAAAATAATGGCAACTATCTTGTTCACACTTAAGAAACTTACCAGGAAGTGAGCATGGAGGATGGATGAGATCAGCATTTGTATTAATGGGAGAAAACCAGTGTTTACTTGTCTTTGCGTCTAAAACACAGACAAAAAGTTTAGAAACTCAAAGAGAGAGCTGAGTTTATTTTTGACAGTTGTTGCAATGTACCACGGTGAACATGGGAAGTAATGAGTTCGACAATGTGTGTCACTCCGAGGCTGTTTATTTACAATTTCCCTTCATTAAATTTAAATCTGAGTATTATCACCCAAACTCTGCTCTGCAGCGCTGTTGCCAATTCCACTTAGATTCATAGCATCATAACGTTCCTGTGCAGGTTCTTGTCAAACTTTTTATGTCCAGTTTGTTACCAGCAAGCTGTGATTTCGGCGATATACCACATTTATTGGCAAACAGACAGAGTTATCAATCACAGGAGAAAGAGGAACATTTGGCAAGCATAAACTGATGTCAGACGAGTGGTTTGTGAAACTGCTGATCTCCTCGGAATTTCTTACACAGCAGTCCCTAGAGTCTCTTTTCCTAAAAATAAAGCCAGAAAAAAAACAACACAACAGTTTTGCACATGGAAACACCTAGAATGGATGGTTGGAGCTTAAAGGAAGGCTATGTGGAATTCATGCCACAAAGAACTGTGCGCAGAGGTTAGTCCCAGTGATGTACAATTTGTCATCTGCCCACCGTCAGTTTGGTTTGGTGCACAATCTTGGTTCGGTCAAAAGAGACAACAGAGAAGATGGTAGCCATAGAAAATTGGTTGAGGTAATAATATGAGGAAATCTGTACAACTCAAGCAAATCCAAATGAGGGTGGTTTTCTATAGTGACGAATCCCCACTACTGGAAGTGAATATGAAACATATACATGCATGAAAGGCTTGACTCGTTTATGAATGAAACGGTTCATACAGTGCATTTATGTGCAGTGCTTTTTATGCACCTTCACATGCTGCCAGCACAGCCGTCACGAGCAACTTGGGCTTCCAGTTAAGAGACAACTTAATCTACCCCTCACCCGCTATAAATCTGAAACCAGTCACGAACTTACCACACTCATATTCATTATGATATGCACCCCAGTGTGTCAGTAAACCAGTATACTAGTCTGCGGGACCTCACCTGTCCCCTCAAGCAGGTGAGGGTGCTATCAGCGCTGTAGCTGGCTGAGGAGCTAAGCTATCCATTCTGTCTGACTGCCTCTTGCCAAGGCTCATTTTTATCTCAACCTCCTCCCAAGCCTCCCAGACGTGATAAACGAGAGGAGCGAAGGTTGAAAAGATGGAGGGGGAAGGGCTGAGTGTGTGTGGCTCTAGAACTTGCTCTGCCAGCTTTTACCCACCTGCCTAGATAAGAAAGGCACTGTAAATTAACACGCGATAGGGGGGCTGAGAGCACAGGCGGTGTGTGTTTTGTGCGCTCATTCACACATATGCACACACACACACACACACACAAACACACACACATTTCCTCTCTTTGCTTTGCTGCAGGTATCACAGATAAAGATGTGTCATTGATGAATGGGATTTTATTTCCCATCAACCTTTGCTGCGTGGGAAATGGAAAGCACATCCTGGCCCCTAAATCATCAGATGAATGATGATAACACCGGCTAGCAGTTCTCATTTGTTCGTACTATTTTCCTGCAAAACACTGTATTCAAAGTGTTTGTTTCCATCAGTTTCCTGTTGTGTGTGATTTGTAGCGTGTGTGTTCCCCTTATTGAAATGAATGCTCAGCTTACACAACCTGTTGTGGAGCTGTTTGAGCTCTTGTATGGACCCTGTTTAATCACACCGCAGGGCAAAGATCTCCTAATTTACCCTTCACCGACACGCAGACAAAATCACAAGGAGGAGAGCATCACCACACCATTCTTTTCCTCACAATATGAGAAATACAACACCTGTCTGATGCAGAATAATGACACGGCCTAATTCATGCTCCTCTATTTTTGGTACCATTTGTTTCCTTAATTGCTTCTGGCAGTCAATTCCTGACTGCAAATGACAAAATAAACAATATTGGAGTCAGTGTGCTCAGTGCAAACACCATCATTCACTGGGACTCATAAGCTGGCACGGTAAACTTTTATTTGGCATATATTTGTCAAACAAATCAAAAGCACTTCAGCAAACTGGCACTGTCAGAGGTTTTTACCACTGTCATGATCATGCAACACAAGGCTGTTCATTACATCAGCTCAAATCTCATCAGCACAGGAACAGTGACACTGGACAGTCCAGATGAACAGACACAGAAAGGAGATGGAAGTTATTGGGGACGCTCCAATGTTTTAGCCACCGCGCAGTATGAGCCAGTTTTTAGGTGTCTGACTGATTGATTACATTTTGGTCATAAAATGCAGAGAGTAAACCGGCTTAGCACTCAAGTGGAGCTTTTTCAAAGTGTGTGACATGGATATGTAGCATGTCAGCTGCAATGTATGGGCGGCCACACACCATATTTGATTAGCCTGACAGAGCATGACAGCCACTTGTTGTGATGTAATAATTGGGAAGCAAGAGAAAAGTCATTCAATTCAGAATTAGATTAGATTGCTGGTTTAAGTCCTCTGTTTGTTACAATCTATTATATCACCATGATATGTCTCTAATACTTACACACTGGACCCTGAAAATGGACTCTGTCAAGCAATACTATCAGACCAGACTGAGGATTGAAGTTTGTATGTTCAGGGCCCAGGGATTGTTTGGTTGAGGTGTAGAATTAACTTCTCTAAATTTCCCTTGGTGTTTTCATTCACGCTAAACCCTGTTTGCAGCCATCTTACTTTTCTGGCGCAATGTTGCTATTGTGCGTCTTGACGTGAAACAAATCACTTCCTGTGTGCAGGCGGGATGACATCCAACACTGCTATACTGAGAACTTAAAAGCTAACATGACAATCATTTTCAGTATTTTCCACAATATTTTGTCTTCTAGCAGAAATTGGACCTACAGTTTCAAAATCATTGGCGTAGTTACAATGCTGCATTCAGTGACCGCATAATCTAGCAGTAATATTTAATTGCTAAAGCCAATTTTATAACAATAACATATCGGTATCAGTGTGTCTGCACATATTGTTCGCAAAATTGAGGAACTGAGACAAATAAACGTGCTTTAAGTATTCCCAGATATCAACCAGTATCTCTTATAAAGCTGAGATCCTCTAAAGCTGTGATCAACTGAAATAAGCTTCAGGCCTCTAACAGATATTGATATATTATTGATGTGGTATTTGTTGCTGAAAAACCCAAGTCCAATTGTATTAACTCAACCAACATCAACAAAGCACCGTGGCTAAAAATACAATGAGAGACTGGATGTAATATATAAATATATTGCCTGACAGCATAGCTGAAAAGTAATATAGCTGTGGTGTAATCTGGTCGATAGGGAACCAAAAGCTTCTTTCAGGTTATTAACCTGAAAGAAGCTTTTGGGTCCCTATCGACCAGATTTTGATAAACAAGCAAGAAACTTATAGGCAACAGTTTCGTACTTGCTCCCATGTTTCATTAATTTAAGTTAAAGTTTTAAGATATCTTCAATTTTCTTGTCTTTTCCTGAGCCAACTTAATGCATGATGTAGAGCTGTACTTTGGACCAGTCACTTTTTTAAGTAAGAAGTGTTCTGTGTTTACAGAAACCTTTTAACTTGCAAAACATGGGCGTAAAAATAAAAGTATTGCATTTATATGTTTCAGGAGCATATTGTTGATGTGATATTTATTGCTGAGTAAACTACAGTTCAATTACAGCAATCACATTGTGTATAAAAGTCAGGTCTGTTCTTTCCACCTCCCTGAATGAAGGCCATAAAGAGTGAACCCAGGCACTGGATTCAATCCCTGTGCAGCAGAAATGAATTCAGCCCCTGGTGATGCGGCTGCTCTCCTCTCAGTATGCCCAGGAAATACTTGCCAATGGTTAACAATAAATGGATGAACACTTTCTCCTCTCCATTACTGGAACTGGCAACACAACAAGAGACAAAAAGCTGCATTTATTCTCTGCAGATCTCAGCACACACAGCTGCAGAGTTGATTTTCTCGTCCGATACCTTGTGGACACAGAAAGCGGCTCATTAGCAGGCAGACAAGCTTTGTGGTGCAATACTCCGTCCGTGGCTGTTACCTATCACTGGCTCTGCACTGGCTCCAGTCGGGGTTAATATAAACACTTTCTTTTACAGTTGAGGCTTTTGCCTCCTCTAAGTAACATTTCTGCCATCTCAGGTTCATGCCTGGAGGGAATGTAAAATGTTGAAAGGTGCCCTTTGGAGTTTTCTTGTTAACAAGCAAAATTTCTATTTGCATTCACTGTGTTTTTCTGTGTATCCTTTAGGTATAACACCACAATTGTTAAGAGCATTTATCTCCGTATTAACAGTATTTTCTAGTATTTAATAGTTGGTTTCTTCTCCTCCTCCAAGTGTGCTCAGTGAGCATTGCAGCATACAGTATCTCAGCCTGTTAAAGGGCAGAATCTGTACCACCACTGACTCTTGGTTGGATATCTTGTCTTTATCAGCTACAGAGAGAAAGCACTGTGTCAACAGCTTCAGTCCTTCATCATTGCTTCTATGCTGGAGATGCTCAGCCATAATCTTGCTGTCCAGTCTCATGCCCAACATTAGATCAGTGACTACACAGTCTTTTTGACTGTTATGAGGGTCACTGTGTCAGATTATTGATCACATAAAATTTGGCGTGCCTTGATCAATAGACACATGATTACACGTACCAATCACCAACCAGGCGGATGTGATAGCATTACATGCGGAGAGAAAACTGTAAACTAACAATGTCAAATGAATCGGTGCACGTATGATACTTGCTGTGTTGTGTACGGAAAAGAAAACACAACTATGGATGCCTCCTTACTTTGTTCACTGTCAAATTACAAATTCAAAGAGAATTTCTAGTTCCTTGCTCTCTCTCCACTTGTGCATGTCCATAGCTTAAGCTTGTTAGTTTTGTACATGCAAAGCACTCAGAGAATAAAAATCAAACATTGCAGTCTTTCTGACATGAGGTCATGAGGTTTACCCAATTTTGCTTTGATTGCGGTTCATTGTGACACACTCCATAGGATAAAACAATCAATTACAGGGCTGATGGCTCTCAAAACCATGGATCGGGCTGTAATCGTGCTTATAACCTGAAGTTTGACCTCTGCATGAAAGGGTGGACACCTGATACCAGCCAAACCTGTTTGGATCCAGCAATGCTAACATTTTAATATCAAATTCTCTGTTCAAACAGAAAAATGCAGCCATAGTGAAGGCTTATGTGAGTTGGAAAAAAAAAGCCCTGATGTATACAGAGATGCTTCAAATTACACATCATATGAAGTGCTATTACTGTCAAAACTTAACTTGCATTATGAAAATGAACCGATAACATGAGCCCAGCTGATGCATTGCAGTTCATTTTCCCCGGATCATATGTTTCTACAAACCACACATTTGTGTGAGCTTACATTTCTGAACCAAAATGACATTAGTTATTTGACTGCCTATAGACTTGTGGTGCTTCTAAGGATGATGATAACCATTTCTGTACCAGTCGGTATCATTAAGCACCCCAAAGAGACAGAAGAATATTAGCTGCTGGGTATAATCTGGAATGTTTATGTACTTATAATCAACAATGCACATAGAAACTATTTGCCCAAGTGTAACTTTTTCTAACCTTTTTGTATGGAACGTACACATTAGGTTTGTGTAGCCAGTGTGGAATAAGTGGCAACCAGTAGTGACATCACCGATAAGAATCTGAACCTCACTTTTGAAGAATCTAGAATTCCAATTTGGCCAATGCTATGTTGGCGCTTTGCAGTTGGAACGTGGACGATTCCCGCTGTCAGTCATATGTGCCATGCTTCAGCGTCTATTTTCCTCTAAGTGGGATCATAAGTTCCAAAATGGACATCATGTGTTATTGAACAAGACCCAAAACTAGATATTGAGACCATTACCACCACAGGATAATGTGAACTGATTTTATAAATCAAATGAAAAACAAATTTTTCCGCAGTCTTCCATTCAAACAGAGTTATTTTTGCAACCATTGGAGCTGCCCCCTGGTGGCTGCTCAGTATATTGGTTCTACCTGATTGACCTCACCATGGAAACTGAGATACACGGTGTATGGTGTGGAGCGATAGGACACTTGGGCGTTTTTCACATACCCTTAGAACAGTGTTTTGTCAGACTGAAGGCTGAGGCAGGAATTTGAATGCATGGTTTAATCATGTATGAACGAAGTGCCTGTGCGCATTAATGAGTGTGTCTGCGCAATGTATTTGTTCATGAAAGGAGAGGTGAGCTGTCAGCTGTCTGTGGTGATGCAGTAGTCGCCGGAGCACTGACTGGATCATGGATGCAGGGGCCGACTGTGTTGTCACACTGACAGACAGAGGCCGTGAAGAGTCGCTCTCTTCTCCTGTAGCATAACAGCGGTAAGGAAATCAATGTGACTGGATGTTGCAGGCGAACACATGGAGGTGCTCCGTATATAACCATATTATGTTGATGGGAATGTTTCTCTCTCTCTCTGTCCCTCTCTCTGTGCTGTTGATCTTGTTAGTTATGGCTCTGTATCCTTGGAGTTTTTCCTGCATTATTTTTAAATGTAGCCTTTCAGACTTTATTCTGTTTGTGCTCTCCTCATTTATTGCCTTTTCTTTCTTATATCCCCCCCCTCTCTACTTTTTTGCTTTTTCTCCCAGCCTGCTACATTCCATTAAACCTTCAAAAGATAACTGATGACTGCCAAGCTGCACTGCCTTTGTTTTTTTACACATATATATTTATTTCTTTTAGATTTATGATTGGCCTTCCCTCCAGATAGGGAACACATGCCATCCCTAAAATAATGTTATATTTCCTGGTGCCTGTCCTCAATGACACCGAAAAATTCTTTAAAAGCCCAATGCTACCTAGAGGGCAAATAGATGCTGTCCCAGTTGCCGAGTCCGTTCAAACCATTTTTAATAATATGGCTCACTGATAGGGTCAGTCCCCACCATTTTTTGTTTGTTTTTTTAATTTTAATTTCTTTTTTTTCCCCCCCGTTTGTGCCAAAAGCAATATCACCACACACCCCCCTCTCCTCTTACTTGGCTTTTTATGAAAAAGCAACACTCCTGAAATTGAAAAAGCCACAGCTGACTCTCAGGGCTATTTCTCACGTAATGCATTTCAATTGGGTTTTTAAGATAGATTGCACTAGGTCGCAGCATACTCTAAACATATCTCATAACTGGGACTGCAAAGCCCCGTCTCTGCATCTCCAGTCATTTCTGTAAAGCAATGGCATTGAAGGAGATGAAAGGCAGCGAGTGTGTTGCACCAGTAACCAGCAACACCACGTCATATGACCTTCTTTGATAGATGCCCTTTCTCCTGCGCTGAGCGAGGCCGGGGAATTCAAAACCCCAAAATGTGGATCCGAACGAGGAAGAGAGAGAGAGAGAGAGAGGGTGACTGCAATAAACCATCATTTTATGGCCTCACTTTCTCTCCCTCTCAGGATATACAGTCCATGTCTGCTTTCACACCAAGCTTTGCTTATGTGGCCTCAGATCTGTCACTCACTTTGGGTTGGATCAACACTTCCAGCCTCTCGCTTTACATTTGCATCCTAAGGCAGCAGAGCTTTCTTTTGAGACCCTTTGTTAATTGTTGTGTTATGGTTGGAAACAGACATTATGTAAACATTTGCCTCAGAATTGTTTGGGAAATATCTGCTATACGGTGTTATCTGTGACTATATATGCTGAGCCTGCAGCATATTTCATTAACCTGCCTCCAGTTATTGACATATAAATTCCCGGCAACTCCAAAGCGGAGGCTGATAGACTACACAGTTTATCATATTAAAATCACAATCATGATGTTCGCTCCCATTTTTAATTAAATTTTCATTGGGATATTGACATTTTGTAATTAAAGTGGAAACTGTCTGCGTGTCTTTAGATTTGTAGATTTGTAGGTTTGAAAAGCGCTGAATCAATTTGTCCTACAACTGATAAACTGATTGACAGAAAATGAGTGAGTGATATTTATTAGCCATTTTTCAGGACAGAACATCCAGTGTTTTATTATTTGGCAGGGATTTTTTCATAGAAATCTTGAGTGTGTGCATTACAAATGTTGAACACAATGGTGAAACGGCATGAGATTTGCTGGAAGAATAACAGTGCGTGTTGGAGGTGTTTTCTTACGGAGATGTCTAATTTATTTTAGAAGGAAATTCTTCATCTTTCCCATCTGTGATAAGAAACAACTGTTTGACTTGACTGATTTTAATTTCAAAAGCAGTGACCTGCAATTTGCCTATCGTTCCATGCTTGATGCCGATTGGGGATTACTGTGCTGTCAGGTGTGAAACAGAAACACATAATGGCCAAAACTACACACAAACTGCACATGAAGAGTGTTTGAGAGCTCCAATGAATCTTACTTAGGGTTTACTTAGTTTCTGAGTTGTTCCTGTTCCTTTTTGAGAGTACTCAGAAGTGAAATACTTAAGCCTCTTTCCACTGCTTCTGTACATTGTTATTGATTTTCTCTCTTTTCGGTCAGGATTTCAGTTCTTGTCTTGTCTCTATGTGCGTGTGTGCGTGACTGTGCGTGTGTGTGTGCGACTGTGCATGTGTGTCTTCCTGGGTGCAGCATGTAAGTGTAATATCTCCTTCTAGTGGTGAGTGTTAGCAATGTGAAAAATCACATTAGGTGTGAAAAGTGCTATCACATTAAAGCATCTCTTGTTAGACATCTGATATTAAATCGGCTGATTAATTGCAATAAAATATTCCTTATCTGCAGGTTTCTGCATTACTCTGTTCCTTGATGAGGGTGGGAGTGCTGACTCCCCTTTGAAGCAAATGCCTTTACTTTTATGAGAGTTTTTGCTTTTATGCAGAAAATGCATCTAAACTGAGTTACACGAGCCCTGAGAATGAAGTCAAACCAACTGGCTACCTTGTTACATTCATCCAATTATTATGAAGGTGAACACATGATACCAATCAGTTCTACAATCATTTATTAGACTGCACTCAATATCTTCAGTCCTCACTGAGACTTAAAATGAAATAGAAACTATTGAAGCCCTACTCCAGATGAGTAGTACACATCTGGACGCATCCAGCTGACTCTACGATGCTATTTTACTCTGGAACTGCAAGGGAAAGGTACCAAAAAAATGGAATAGTTTGGGCTAGTTACTTTGGTACTATTCCTAATGCGAAAGAACATGTAGTGTACTTTAGCAAACTGAACTGAACTCCTTGGAAACCCAGCATCAGTTTACATTTCCCCCATAATCATGACAAAAAGGAGGCGCATTATGTGTTTCCTTAATGGACAAGAATAATGTACAGTATAGTCAAGGTTGCTTTTGTGACCTGCGCTCCATCCATTCTTATATTCCATTCCATTAGCTATACCACTTATCCTTGAGGAGAGCTGGAGCCAGTCCCAGCTGACACAGCAAGGTGGGTGGAAGGCAGGGGACAACCTGGAGAGTGTGCCAATCTATAGCAGAGCTGAGACACAGAGACCCGTCCAGAGAGATCAAATCACAACTGGACCGTGTCCATTTCATCTGTTCACGCTGGCATTAAACATGCATCTTAAATGTCTCATGTGAAGCCCCTGTTTGTTAATACACACATATTTCTTTTCACAAAGCCCAAATCATGTTTTAAACCAGCCTGACTGTGCAGCTGTGGCTGTTGGCAGTGCATGTGTGTGCGTGGTTTTAGCGACAGGTTGAGAGAAAGAGAAAGACATGTCGAGTGGGCTGAGTGACTCAACGCGCTGTATGATCAAACGATCATTCTTTAACCAAGAGAAAAAACAATTTACGTGTTGATAAAAATAAATCAATTTATGGGCCCAGAGAAGTGGAGAAATGCTTACAGTTCACAGTGGACAGTCGCTGAAGAGGGGGTCTTTAAAGTTATACAGTGGACTTCACAAAGCAGACAGAATGTTGATGAGGTATATGTAGATACAGATGTTTCAACGTCGGTATTATGCATCATGTTTATGTAAGTGGTTCTTTTTCATTTGCATTCAAAGCTTCTGCTTTTTCTCAGACTGGTTTGTCCAGGCTCCTGCCTTAAGTACTTAGTAAAGACTAGTATTCAGTGTATGCCATGAAACTATCTTGAAAGTTACCATGCATGGAGCGGGTGGATTAGTTTGCTTTTAAACATTTAAATAAAAATACGCTAAAGATGCATTTGCATTGAAACTCAGAGCTGTCCACTTCTGATCTGAGAGACAGATGCTCACACTGAAACATTGATGAGACCTTAACAGTTGCTAAATAAATTACAGAGCAAATGGCCGGACTGGGAGGAAACCAGAAACCCATGCTGGCACAGGACGATTGATCATGCACTCCCTACAGCGAGGGCCCTTGGGCTGTAGGTGGAAGGTTCAAGCCCAGACAATGTCAACTACTGCACACTTTGTGCCAAAACTTAACTTTTGATAATGGCATGTTTGCAGGTACTGCAAAAAAAAAAAATAGAAATGACAAATCAATGAAAAATATTTAGGCTTCTTTTATAGAAATCTTCATTTTGCACAACTAAACAACATATATCCATTCATATATCCTTTCCCTCATTTCGCTGCTACACACACACCTACATGTTCTTTTGAAATTATTTAAAAACACTTCTTTCATTCATTTTTATAGACGCCGGTTTGATCGTGGGCCCTTAAACTGCCTCTACATTCACACAGGATTTTCCCTTTTGACTATAAACTTGGCAACATGAGAGAGCATGGGATGAGATCCGAGTTAACAAGACAGGACTGTACATCCCCCTGGGCTCACCTGTCATGCTAACTTCATGAGCTTCAAAACAAGACATTTTATGTCGTATTTCACAATAATATCCTCAACAAAAGGAGAGTGACAACTTTATTTATATTTTTTTTAATAAAAGCCCAGCTATAGCTTCCTGCCAAGGATATAAAAATCTTGACACCTCGGGTTGATCCTCAAGATTCATATAAACAAGCCCAAAATGCAGCAACATCCAACTGTCGAAAAAGAAACAAAACAAACAAAAAAAGCCATAGAAAACATTTAATGGTCACAATGCCCAGAGGCAGACATGCTTGTGTGTATGACACTTGAATTTAAATATCTTTTGCCGACACTGACTGCAGTAATATTCTTTGCCAAATCCAAAATGAATTAAGATCCAGCCACACTGCTACCGTTGGTTTGGCAAAGTTTATTTCAGAAAAAGTGATGCTTAAAAACCAATTGAGGGGAAAAAATAGGGCATAATATTGCCGGGAAGAGACATATGTTTTTGCGAAAGTGGAGGAAATGACCGGAATCTTTGGAGCTTAATCACAATTTGGACTCAAATGCATTGTCTCCTTAGACAAAATCGGGAAATGAGGACATAGACATAAGGCAGACTTGCAAAATTAGATTGCTATGATGAATCCTGAAGCAACAGCCCTGTGCCTTTTCTGAATGTGAACCTAACTATTGCATACCAACGCTTGTCTCAAAAACATTATGTTCCCTAACAGCTAAACTGCACTCTGGAATTACATTACATAAGATTTGCATTGTTGGTATGTTATTGTATTGTTATAACAATATAGTGTTGTTATAACACAAATATTTCATGCCACATTCTTAAGTAGAGGTGTTGGGCACAGTGTTTGTGCATGTGTAACAATGTAAACAACGTCTGTCATGCCTCTACGCTGTGTGTGTTAAATGTTAACACACAACCAAATAAAACAAACAGCAACACTGCAAACTCCAAACCTACAAGAACAAAACGGCAAGGCCATCACACGCATCGCACATGCAATATCACAGGACACCACACACACACACACACACTAAATCATCATTTCCAGCTTCACGAAGGGGATTTTAAAAGTATGAAATGCAATAAAGCTTGCTTAATACCTTCAGCCATCTCCGTCCTTGAACAAAACAAAGCCATACATGTAATGTATGTTATATAAATGTACAGAAAACGTGAAAACGAACGGGGGATAATAAACTAACTAACTAAACATTTATAACTTGATGTTGTTATACCATTACCAGATGGATGGTATCATTATTTGCAATCATTTACATCAGGGGTGTCAAACTCATTTTTGTTCAGGGGCCAAATACTGCACAATTTGATCTCAAGTGGGCCGGTCCAGTAAAAATAGTAAAATAATAGCATAATAACCTATGAACAACAAAAACTCCTTGCTTTTTTTCACCTTTGTTTTACATTTTATGAAGGATATTTTCACAAAACATGAAATTTCTTGAGAAATAGAAGTGCAATTTCAACAATATCGTGCCTAAATGTACTATTAAAACATCACACTGGATCTAAAAAGGCACAAACATTTAGTCACAGGTATCTGGATCGTAGTGATCCTGTAATCGTAGTGTGAAATTTTAACAAATTCATCCTGTGGTCTGGATTGGACCCTGCGGCGGGCCGGTTCTGGCCCCCGGGCCGTATGTTTGACACCCCTGATTTACATCATTCATCTACTCAAAAGCCCAAAGAGACACATAGCAGTGTTCTGTACAGTCAAGTAAGAACATTTATTTATTTATGTATTTGTTTGTTTGTTATCAACAATTAAGTCATCCCTTATTTAGATGATGACCCCCAAATAAGGAACTACAGTTGCCTCACATGAGAGTCTGTAGGTCATGGAAGATGGAGGGTTTATACTTGGCATGATGATTCATTAAACATCATAATTTAGTAGTTGCATATCCAGGACAACATTTCTTTTAGTTTTGGATTTAACTTGAAAAATATCTTGAATTCCACCTCCCTAAAGAATGTGCGTGTTTGACAGAGAGAGCGAGCGTCACTGCACCGCTGAGCAGAGTTGTTCACAGTGATAGATAACAGAATCTTGTAACATCATAGAATGAATGTATGTGTGTGCAGTTATTTTTCAGGTGAGTTGTTAGCTTTAAATCAGCTCGTTGTTCCCTCCCTCAGAAGGCACTTAGAACATCTATAATAATGATGCATTAAGGTGTCAGCGGTGCAGGCTGCCTGATTCATCACTGCAGTCTGCTCATGGTGAGAGGCTGTCTTCTGTGCTTACTTTCCCTTATATTAATGCTTCATTGGCTACATTACACTACATCACATCTGTGTTTGATAATGATCTTAAACACACACACACACACACAGACACTCTCTTTGCACACAAAAACCACACCACGTCTGTTTTTACCTCTAATATTCTACTTGAACATCAGCATTTTGGTTTTTTTTCTTCCCTTTGGTGCTTGTGAATCAAGTGATGCAGAGTATAAAACATCTGCACCTCACAGGGCCCTCCTATTGGCTGTTCTATTCTGCGAATAGTTCCCTTAAATACAACTACTAAATATCTTTACTCCAGCAAAGCAACCTAAAAAAAAAAAGAAAAGAGGGAAGAGCTGGACAATGAGTGCAATCAAACCTGTATCAGTATGGACAGCACCGAGCACTAGAGATGGAGTGATTTCCCTTCAGTCATCGGTTGCATTTGTAGCACACGTCTGTGCTCATCTGGTGGGAGGGGGCGTCGCCATCCCAAAACACTAGTGTTTTGTGGATCTGTGGATTAAACGGCAAGCAGCATTTCCCTTGAGATCCTTTCCCACTGCGGCTTTGAACTGAAATTTCCACTTTATCCACACGTGTGTGCAAAGGTTAAGAATGGTGTGTATTTCAAAGCTGTCAAGTGTGTTGGATATTTTTGAAGCAAATACAACATACGAGTGAAAATGGCTAAATCGTAAGAAAAATGTGGCCACATGGTTGGTGTAGTGGTTAGCACTCTAGTCTTGTCTGCATGGAGTTTGCACGGTCTCCAGGTTCTCCGGTTTCCTCCCACAGTCCAAAAACTTTCTGGACACTCTAATTGGACTTTAGGTTAGGGTTCTCAATGGGCCTGAAATTTACAACCCGACCCAACCCAGCCCGTGTGTCTTTACACCCGAACCCGACCCGGCCCGAAATACATTTTCCCATTGATCGAAGCGTGGTGTTTTATTTGCAGCAGGCACCGCCTCCTGGTGCTTGCTGGGTCGTCCGGTACCGGCTGCTAACAGGCGGGACTTCACATACTGTTGTACATTTGCCATTTGGTCAGCGGTCAGCGTCCGCAATTGGTTGAATTTCGGCCACAGGAATGGTGCGGCTTTGTGGAGTGGTGCGCAGAACCGGTGTGCATGCAGGGGCGTCAGGTCTGCCCCGGTCCATCAAGCGGGCAGCCAGATTCACCACCTCTTCACCACACGTGAACAGTGATGATTCACATCAAACAACATATAATTTACAAACTGAAATGTGAAGAAATGGATTAAAAATGGATACAAAAGAAATGTGTTTTATGAGGGGAAAAAAGGAAGCCCGACCCGCCTTATTTGCAGAATTTTTCGGACCGAACCTGGCCCGAACCCACGGGTCTGGTGAGGTTTGTTGGGCCGTCCCGACCTGTTGAGAACTCTACTTTAGGTGTGAGAGTGAATGTTTGTTTGTCTCTATGTGGCCCTGTGATGGACAGGCAACCTGTCCAGGGTGTACACTGCCTTTCGCCCTATGTCAGCTGGGATTGACACCAGCGCCGCCTCGTGTAAGATAAAGCAGTGGAAGATGGATGGATGGATGGAGGGAATAACGAAAAAAAAAACTCGCACATTGAGAGCACCAAGGTTCCAAATGGAACGAGAGGCTGAATCAGAAACAGGCTGGTGCTTGCCGGTGTGAAAACGCTATCAGTCTTCGACAGTTAATGTAGGAGATACTTTTTTATCTGAGGAGCCCGGAGAGAGCCGTCCCTCTCACCAAATGTAGGGAAGAGGGAGGTCAATGCTAACAGCAGCGATGGACAGGAAGTAATTCAAAAGTTTGCCAAAAGAGAGCATCACTGACAGCAGCTTTAATGAATGATCAAAATGTTACTTTCACACTATACTTTGATTGGTGTGAAAGTGCCTTCACTTGGGTGAGGATGACAACGTGCAAAGTCAAAATTGCAATATGTAGCCAGAGTTAACAGGATCAATTACATGCAATGAAACAAAAATAGGAGCCTTTAACTGTATTACGCGATTTTTCAGACTATCTGTGTTTTTGATGTGATGGTTTTCACCCTTGAATGACAGGGCACAAAAGAAGAATTTTAACCAATGTGTTGACCTGCAGCCATCAGCCATCCCTCCTCTGATTACAGGTTGTAGCTCAGCTGGGAGATGATGTCTTCTGACCTGACATAAGGAGGAAATTGGCCCCCTTTTACCTTTACGGGGGGTTCCTCTCTCCTCACCAAAGAGTTTTCCTGAGAACAGAAACAATAAATAGTTTGTTGATGAGACAGCTGGCCTCCAGAGGCAATAGCATACCTCCCACTCAGGCTTTTGAATTTCAAGGAGAGGTGCTTTCTACAGAGCCCCTACAACTGCTGAGAGGGAAGCAGGCTTCTGTTTCTCAGACAAAGCGCTTACATATTTCACAAACTTACCAAACATGTTGCCATTGGGGGATATTCACATGCAGGGTTCACGGTTTAAAGATGTTGCACAGACAAAACAGCCCCACTCCAGGATTCAAGCTCTTATCAAAGGACTTAATGAATGCGACTTTATAAATGAAGAGTGAGTGCGCGTGACTAGCACTGAATGAAGCGTCCGTGAACGCGAGTGAGCCACGGGCTAAAGTGGGCCCACCCGTAACGCCACGTATGGTTGTAACATGAGATATTTACACAGAAAGACGCTACGCGGAAGGATTTCATTGTTGTTTTTATTAAAACAACGTAGTTTAAAGACGGGGTGAACATGCCTGCATCTTTAGAAAATAAAACAGCACCAGCACGGCATCAACATGCCTCGATGGTTTGAAAAGAAAACACTTTAGCCTACCAGAAGATGAAGTCTCTCCTCTGGAACTCCATGACTGTGTTTGTCATCACCTTTGAACAGAGCTGAGCTATACCAAGCTGTTGCAAAATGGAAATTATAAAATACAATTGATCACATTCAGTGCTGTGAAACTGTCATCTTTTATGCTCTCCGTCATGTTATATTTGTAAGACCGAAACATGATGTTCATTTACAAGTACATTTATTGCGTCTATTAACTGCATGGGTGTTAGAAAGTGCCCAGACGGTAGGTTTTTATTGAAGAGCATATAATTCAAGTCGGTAAAGTCATAGTTTTCTTCACTTGTAGCCTCAAATTTAAATCTTTAAATCTTTGTTTAGCATGTTTAACATACAAATTACAACTAGAATGCACCATAAATCATCATCACATGTCATTTGTGTCCAAATCACATGTGGTTTTGAAAACTCATGTGAGAAGTGACCAACAGAATAATTTTTAAGTTTTGGTTTGATGTCTTCAGGCTATCCACTGCACTTTTACTGTCGTGGTTCTGTCTTGTTTGGTTCTTTTTGTATTGCTCTGTTTCTTTTTCCTTCTCCCTGGTGAACGAAAGTTAACTGTTTGGGTTTCAGCCACCATCCACCCATCCTGTTCCCTGAATGACAGGAGTAGCTGGAGCTGTCATAGCCTACAAATAAAGCCGGGGCGTTACAAGCCCTCTTAATTGCACCATTCATTAGTTCACACCAGCGGCTGGAGACTGCCAATCACACGCCAATCTGGAGGATTTACCTCAAAGTTGCAAAACTCACGGGTGACCACAAAATCAGGCTTTAAATTGTGTAGCGTGAACTGAAGATTGTGCAGTGTGAGTGAGGCTTAGCAGGCTTAAAAGCATGAACATGTCTAGGAAATGTACAGCAAAGTGTATAAATCGAGTCAATCCTGTTCTAAGTCTTGAAACTTTCTGTATTCTTTTATACTTATATTTAGACATAGCAACAGCTGCAGGCTAACCGCAGCAGATGTGATGTCTCATCAGTGCGCAGCTCCACAGGTACAGCTTGCTGTCATCAAGCATGAATCGACAGCAGTGCAATGATATTTTTTTGCTGGTGGTCTGAATTGTACACCCCGCTGTTGTGGTTTGGATGATGGAAGCTTTGCTCTATGTAAATATGGAAAGAGAGGTGCTTGTGGGCCAAATATTAAATCTGTGTGTAGCAGTAGGCCATGAATGCAGTGATTTACCTGGAAGTAATATCTGCACCACACGGCCTCAGTCCAGAGAGAGCATAATTTGATTCCGCAAGAAAACAGTAGATAAATATTATGAAAAATAGCAAAAACACAAAAATAAACCACAGTTTATCTTTAATTACCTGGTATTCTGAAAAACTTATGCCTTGTTTCCACATTGTTTTGTGTCTGTGATTTACAGACTCTGAATTTATGCTCAGTGGATTCGACTCATTCGTAAAAATTTAAATTTAAATTGTGACAAGAGCAAATTTGTGCGTAGTATAACGTGACTATTTTTCTATTGCCGTTTCCACAAGTTACAGAAATGTGACAGGCTTCTGCTGTTACAAACTGTAACACTGTAATATTATTTTATTTGATAATACTGAAAAATGACTGATATACAAATTGCATTATTTTTAAAGACTGAACTAACTAATTGTTGTTTGAGCGCTTCTATCTCTTGTATTTAAGAGGACAGAACTGCGCATGAACAGTTGATGAGAGTCTACGACTAAAGAGCAAACATTTCTGCAGCCTGGACAGAACAAATATTTTAAATCTAAATCAGTGCATATTATACATTTGCTATAAGTAAATGAATGTCAATGAAGATAACTATTTGCAGTGAACCATTTAGGGCGATCAGACGATCACTGCCACATCAGAGGATTTCACTAATGAATGAAGTTAGCACTGCTCCTCCTCATGCAGCGTCTTTCTTTGTTTAGAGATGTGTATCGATTCCCGTCACTGTGGGACAGCAGCTACAGCTGTTTAATTAAGTCAATGCAAAGGAACCTAAACTCTATACTTGTTCGGTCGGTGGGAGTCAGTCTGCAGATGCCTCAAGCCAAGAGTGTAAGAGTACAACCATTACTGGGTTATTATTTTAATGTATACATCACAGGAAGTGTGACTTAATCAGGTGAGGCATTTATATTCAACGTGCTTGGGGTTTGTTCCCAATGCAGGTGCTGTAACCAAGCAACTGAAACCTGCACACTGAGATGATGATAATGATGATGATGATGATGATGATGATGAAGAAAAAGTTGCAGCACTTTACTCGGCTTCTCTGACTCAACTAACTCTAATAGATTTCCAGCCTCGCAAATATCTCTCGGCAGTCTTTTTAACCTCGGATGGAGACTCACTGTGGAAATCTTTTTTTTTTATGCTTTACACGTGACTCCACACGACTCTGTGTTGAGGCCTCGTGCAGCCAAAGTTGCAAAAAGTCCACAACAACGTGATAATTACTGCTGAAGCTGAATACCTACCCTCACACAAACTCTCCAAACGGTATATGCACTGCATGCGTCAAATTCAAATTCATTTGTTTCCCTTTACTTGCGTTGTTTTAATTAAATGTATTCATATTTACATCTCTATATGTGTAATTGTGCAGCTCGGGAGACAGACACTGCCACAGCAAACTTATCCACCATATTCTTGGTTGCTAAGGTGATAAATCCCACATCATCGGATTGGTTGCCTTTAGAACTACAGTGACAATGCAGCCTCCTGCAAAGCTCAGCTCTTTTCGACTATAAGCTCTTGAAGAGGTCACTGCAGTTGAATGAAGACGTATATGAGGTATCTTACTGAAGTGGCATCACAATAAAACCATCATAATTGTGTTACATTTGCTGATATTGCATTCTAATGCAGGTGGACTCAGTCTATACAGCCTGGTCTCCTATAGAGTAAAATGCTATTTTACTGTTAGCATAGGAATTGTTACATTTTTTACATTTTGACTGAATAAAACTTTTGTGTGTGCACGCGCGTGTGTGTGTGTGTTTGTATGTATTCGCTCTCAACGTTTCAGAGCAGAGGATGTTGCTGAAATGCACATCATTTCAAAACTAATTTTTAACACTTGGCAACTTTTTTTTTTTTTTTTTCAATCATTTAGGTTTGACAAGGTGGTTAGTAACCCATTTTCTTGTGGGGCGTCACAGTCAGAAGAGTTATTTGTTATCGCTTTACACGCAGACACCTTAAACTCATTCTCATGGTTGAGCCACTGTCTCACTGCTGCATTCCGCCGCTCAGTCCCTGACTATGATTTTAATTAATACCAGTCTGGTGAGAATGTGTTGTTCCAGTCTAGTTGTCTCTGCTATAAATTCACCAAACAGACGCAGGCTGCTTGACAAGTGTTTACACAAATAGATCAAAAAGCAATGCACAGAGCTCTTTATGTGAGGATTAGCAGGCTGGAGGAAATTGCTACACAACTGATACTGACAGTGTTGATCTTGGCAAAGAAAGCGCTTCCGACGTGCTTTGCCTTTCACTGCAAATAATGCACACGCATGTGCATGCAAAACAGTTTCTGTGCACGCGCAGCGCTCACTTAATTGACTCTATCTCACCATGGCAACCAATGGTGCCTATTTGACCTGTGCACTCATACACAGTTGTCTTTGTTTGTATCATTCTTTCATTATCTGCGTTTACATTTATCCACCGATTATGAAGATTGTTTGCCTATGCCATTTATTGTGGAGAATTAAAAATAGCCTAACTAAGGCCTGTTGACAATAAATACATCTTACTAACTGTTATTTATTGATGTATTCCATTCCTTTTATGCCTTACACACCTTCATTGTTTCCAAAATTGCAACACAATAGGTAATCTAATCCCAAACGCACGTTCCAGATGCCACCAATCAGACACTGTGGATGGGCCTATCAGCCTTGGGCCTGCCCACGATTATGTTTTGAATAATTGAGATTAGCATCGTCACTCACTGGACACCTAAAAGTTGGTGATGTCACTTCATTGAGCTTGTTATGAGTAAGATACTCTGTGGTTTACAGTTTCTGCTGCTGTAGCCCTTCTGCTTTAAAGTTTGACATGTTCACATATGGTCTTCTGCTTACCTTGGTTTTAATGAGTGGTTGCATGTAGTGTTGTTGTTGTTGTTGTTGTTGTCTGTCTAGTCCGACCATTTTCCTCTGACCTCTGACATCAACAAGCCGAGAACTTCTGCTCTCTGGATACTTTTTTTCCGATCATTTGCTTTAACCTCAAGAGATGGTTGTGTGTGAAAGAAAATCCCAGTAGATCAGCAGATTTTGAAATAAGACCCGCCCATGTGGCAACAACATTCACGCTGCCTTTTCCTCTTAATTCTGATGCTCTACAGCAAGTCTACTTGTCTGAATGCACCCATTTGGTGCCATGTGATTGGCTGATTAATTGTGTTAACAATTGCCCTCAATAAAGTGGCTGGAGAGTGAAAAATGTACAATAAAAACTTCTCATTTCATTAAAATATGTTTTTAGAATTAACACTATGTAACCTTCCCTGTGAATTCAGAAAAGTTAGAAAAAGCAATGTGTAGAAGATCTGGTTGCATCAAAGCTAGTAACTGGTTTTATTGGTGAGACTTATTTGTGTAAAACAAACACTGCTACTGTTTCATACATTAGATATTTATCATTTAGACCTTAATTATAATAGGAACAAGCAGAAGTGGGAGGAAATACGCTTCTACAGCTCTATTTGCATATGTGCACACTGCCCATCAACCACACAGCTGCATATCAGTGAGTGCACAAAATAAGCAGTGACAAGTCATTCCTCATGCAAACGTTAAAAACGAGTTTATTGTTACATGTATACATTTCACAGAAAAATGGTGGTGTGTTCCCTCCCTTCTACATCAGATTGAAATCTCCTAAAAACTGAGCTTTATTTCTTCATATGGTGTTCATATGTTGAGTTGGAAGAATGAAGGATACTCTATGCATTTGTTGCAGGAAGAACTGTACATTTATATTCTTTAAATCTGTCTGTTATCTGAATGCATGTGAAAAAAAGACTCCATCATGATAGAGAGGAGACTAACCACTCATATGTCTGAATGTCTTGTCACTGGTATCTTGTGGGTGAGTGGTTTGTTCAGCTCACACTCAAATCCAGTATGGAAATCTTAAAAGTGTATTGTATGTGATAGCCAGATTAGGATAGAAGTAGATGCGTAGATGTGTGTCACACCTCTGTTGTTTTTTATAGAATATATAGTTATTTCACTTACAATTTATTCACAAAGTACTCAAATTTAACATTTATGGGGGAAGGGGAGAAACGCGCAAGGATCACAGAGAGGCAAGATTTTCAGCTACGATGGGCTTTGGAGCTTTGGAGCTTTTTGCACAGTGGCAATTATAGGATTGTTTGAAAGGTGGCCAAGAGGGGTTTAATTGTGGCCCACATGTATTTGTTTGAACTGTAGACAAACATTCTCCGTTCAAAATCGTTTAATGAGTAATAAAATAGAGGGAACGCAAATCCACTGAACAAATTTCAACACGGAATCATCACTCAAAAGAAGCCATACGGGTTCCATCTGGTTAAATAAAAAGGCAAACAAATGACACATGTTTGGATTCACCCATCCATCCATTATCTACCGCTTTATCCTCCACTCTCGCAATCACACCTATGGTCAATTTAGGGTGTCCAATTAACCTAATCCCCATATTGTTTTTGGACTGTGGGACATGCAGAAAGGCCCTCGTTCCAACCGGGTCGCCAACGCGGGTCTTCTTGCTGCAAAGGCAATAGTGCTCATTATATAAATATGTTATTTAGAATTTCCCTGCGTGAAGGTTTGCATTTATTGATTCCCTATAAATAAATAAATAAATACTGGACGACAACATTGGATATGAATAATGAACTGTTTTTTGCGTGTGGCCTGGGGGTCTAGCAAGTCATATGTGTATATATATATGTATATATATCTATATATATATATATATACATATATATATATATATATATATATATATATATAAAAGTGTAACATTTTGCGTGTCCTCCAGCATAACTTTTTTCTTTTTTCCCTGACTCTCACAGATGCAGATCTACATGTACAACTCAGATGACTTTGACAGCCTCAGTGCAGCGCTCAGGGAGAAGAGGATCATCGCAGCCATGGCTGTGTTTTTTCAGGTAGGAGTGTTTTTTTGGATTTATTCGGTGAGACTGTGTGTCCATCCCAGTGGGATGCCAGATTATTGAAAGATTTTGGACATTGTGGTTCATTATTTCCAGTACAGCTCAGCCCAAATTGAATATCTGCTTCCCACTATAACCTGCTTTGAAAGAATACAAAATCCTTGAGTGCATTTGATGTTATTAAAAATTTTTACAGAGTTTGGTAGATGAATGCATTAATTAAAAATGACTTAAACTAATTATCCAGGTGATTTTAAATGTGACTGTGGGAAGTATTGACTATCATCGCAGACTTCACTACAATCCAAAAAACGTGGGTTAAAGGCCGGAAGCTCCAATGAACGCTGCGTCTGTGTGTGTATCTGCGTCATTACCTCGTTTATGAAACCCTAAAGTTTCAGAACAAACAGTTCAGCCACTGCTGAGAAAATAGGGTTGTATTGTTTTCCTGGGCTCTGCGAAGCGGATCGGCACTTCCGTAGGTTGATGTTGTCATCAGTATACCTCACCACTCCTCTCACCACCGTAGCGCCTCCTGGTGCGGGCACTAGTCAGGGCACATCCGGTTGCGTACATTGAACCGCAGAAGAAGAAGAACTACTCTCGTTGTAGCTGCTGAGATGCAGAGCATCCACCGTGCCAGAGGGGGAGCTGTGTATCTGAGAGCTGGCCTACCAATTATGTCACTTCCAGGTACCTGGCCAATCACAGGACAGTGGGAAAGCTCTCATTGGCTGGCCAATCACAACACAGTCCATTAAATTACATAAATTATATTAGGTGGACCTTTTGTCAAGTGAGAGCTAGTGTCTGGCTGCCAGGTGAATGTGGCAGACCGCCATGCTTGGCAAAGTCAATGTAGCTAATAAGGAAATACCTCATAAGTCACACCTCAAAAAAAAAATCGGACCTGTCCCTTTAAGTTTGAGGAGGAGTCTGAGGATTAGGTTTAAAGCCTGCGTTTATCTGCTCCCCTCATTGCTCTTATCACATGTCTCATCTCTCGTTTCCATTTGCTTTTTCCTGTTGGTTATCCAGGAAGATAAAGAGTCAGATTTTGTCTGTGGGTGTTGTGAGGGTGTGAGATCAGGATCAAAGTGCTCTCCTCTTCTCCCTGCCTGTTTATTGGTGCTGTGGATGGACTGGGATCACTGTGAGCTCCATCACTCTCAAATGGCAGGAATGAAAAGTTCATTTGAGGCCTTCGATTACCCAAGTGGGCTTTTACTTGGACCATTAACCCCCAGTTAATATGTCCTCCTCTTACTCTCTTGCTCTGTCTATAACTCTCTTTCAGTGCCCTGCTTCACCACCTGTCTTTGAGTTTGGGATCTATCACTCTGCTTCAGTTCAGATGTTTGTCACTTTCACGTCATAATAATGCCCTGTGTTTTTACCACACTCCTTCCCATTCGTATTATGTCCCATTATGTGCCATAATCGCCAGTGAACTCCTCTATGTAGCACTGGATGTGTGGTGATGTCTGTCATACTAGGCGGATGCTGAAGTGAATTTTAGTTATGTAGCTTCTGTAGTGACTTATGAAAAGTTCTTGTCACAAACGTACACCTCTGTTCCATGAAAGCTACACATCTACGTGAAATGGTAATTTAAACACATGATATGTAGCATTTCTGCATTCAAATGTTTAAAAAAAAACATGTTGAGTGGTGTAGATGGCAATTCTTACACATTGCTACATCCCAGTATTAGGCAGGATGCTGTTACTGCTTGCTACCCATTGACCTTACTACCAAGTTACCACTACAGCTAGGAAAAAGGAGCCTTTTGGCGTACACTGTGGTGTCTGCCTCGCCAAATGGAGAGCTACTGTGTAACCGTAGGAGCATAAGCAAAGTACAACAGATGCTGCGCTCATGTGATGATAATAGGAAAGGCTCCTGGTAGCGTGCAGCAAATGTCAAGGTAAACAATATTTAATAGCCTTCATGTGTGCATTTAATTGGATATGACAAATGAAACACTCACAGTGGTTAAATGCCAGTAACGTATTAAATCGCTGATGGAGCTGACAGGTGTAAATGGTGGCAGATGGAGAGGAAAGCGTTTGCTATGAGATCTTGGGCCTCGGAATACAAAGACACACTATTTAGAAAGTAACAAAACCCTCTTTTTTAAATGTAACCCAATATACATGTCATTGAATATAATGTGTTTAGAACCTAGTTAATAGTTTAACTGAGAGATTAATTGAGAGAGAGAGAGTCTTAAGGTACCATACTGATATCTTCTATGTAGAGCTCATCTGTGTGTAATTGGAAATAACACATATTCTTAGAGTTTATTCCTTGTTTCACCATATGTTCTTTGTGTAGCTTAGTTACACCATGGCGGAACACTTGTTCACTTTTAACCTGATACTTTTAGTCTAAACATTCACAGCCAACTGAGTAATGCCCACACAAAACTGATTTGCTAATCTTCCTGTTTCGAGGCCCAAGGCCACATTTCTCCTGCTACAGGCGTCTTTTGTGTGCTGCACCGATAAGCTAATGACGTGACAAACTGGCTGTAACAAAAACTATGTGTCTTTCTCTGTGCCTCAGAGCCATTTGGACCTGCCCCTGAGGTGTTGTCCATCTTGACTCTCTCTTTGCAAAGAAATAAACAGCACGTCCAACGATCCTTTTGCTACTCAAGCTTTTATATCCTCATCAGACGTCTTAAGACACATTTTTTCCACAACAGGTGGTGACCTGAGGGTGGCATTAGTGAAAAGAGCAGTGAGGTCAAGTAATAATTCTGTGGAGGATTATGTATCACAGATGACACATGTACTGTAAGCCTATGGAGAAATGTCTTTCCCTGAAGCAGCAGGTGAAGTGACAGGAAAAACCCCATTGTCGTCCAGTGTGGGACACCTTTCATCTGTTATTTTAGCTCCTTCTCCATCCACCACTCTTGATATGGTGCTACACACACATTTCCTCTGGGCCTGACAATATTCCACAGTTACAGCTCGCAAACCTAAAAAGACTGACTTAGCCCGTGCCCACCGCATGTTGGCTGTTGCAGCGGGATCTCAGCAGGCTGTGCTTGTGTACTTTGTGTATGAGGAGTGTGTGGGTGACGGCCTCAGAAGTGCAGTTTCCTTTATTCAACCAGAAGCTGCTCACATGCTTCAGTTTGGCTCTCACAACCTGAGAAAACAGGCTTGAACTCTCTCTCTTGCTGTCTGTCTGTGTGTATGTGTGTGTGTGTGTGTGTGTGTGTGCTTGGACACACATTGCCTGGATTGTATCTATTGTACAGTCTATTTAAAGGGCTGCTGTAGGCGTACACACACACACACACACATACACACACAGGTTTGCACAGCTATTTGTTTGTATGACTCTGCAATGGTCTCCATTCATTTTGGTAGCCTCAACAGAGCGTTATCCCTAACCTTAACGATTAACCCCTCTGTTACCGTCCTGTCAGCGCATGCATAATTCTCATTACCATAACTCCTAGACTGTTTGTGATATCTATAAAATTCCAAAGCTATACCAGAAAGAAGAGAAATAGAGCTTTGCGCTCACGTGTCATGCGGCAGCCTCTGGGACGACCATCCAATCGGACATTCATTGAACATTTTGACAATTCTGCAGCCATAAAATCAAAATAAATCCAGGTGGCCTGAATATCATGATGGCCATTAGAGGGTTCAAATGTAATTGCTTACCTTTAACCATTACCAGAGCCTCAGGAATACATTTTAACTCGTAAGTTAGTACCAGGCTTTGGTCCTGACAAGGTCAGCGTTTAACCCATCAATGATCCTAAATAGATAACAAAAAAACACACTCACACTTCTCTGATCAGTGTGTGTGACTGTGAGTCGCGCATTTTATGTTATCGCTTGTATTTTTTCACTCTGTGAGGGAAACTGTAGTTGTATGTCAGGACGTCACTGTGTGAAGATAGTGTTTGTTTTTGTTTGTCGCCGTCTCAAAATATTTACATGAGTAAATCGTCTTTATGGGCCTGTGTCGCTGTGCATCGCTGTGTATGTGTATGTGGGGCAGAGCCCGGAGAGTCTCTCGGGCCCGCTTGTGTTGACGGTGATGAGTCCTGTTGAGAGTCCTCCTGGACTGTAGAGTTTAAATATGTCCTCTAGCTCACTGTACTGTGCTACAGCAGCCTCTCTCACAACACTCCATAGAGACACAGAAGCTGCCCCTGTAATTGTTTTCCTCCATGCTCATGAAAATGGCTGCCTTTCACTTGCACGGTGGCATTTCCCTCAGAATGAAATCAGGTGTTGTGGTCCAACTTTAATGAATGCAAACATTTTGCCACATGTTTCTGCTGCCACCATTTTAAAATTAGATGGCCAAAATACTTAGAATAGAATAGAATAGAAATACTTTATTCATCCCCAAGGGGAAATTGTTTTAACATAGCAGCAATACAATACAAAAACAAATATTATAAACATAAAATGTAAAATGTGCAACAGTGGGGAATAAAATAGTGCAATAATAAAGGAATGGCATAAAATAGTGCAATGGCATGCTGGATCTCATGGAGAGACACTGTGCCAAGTGAGTTGGTTACTTTTCAAGACAAGCTATTTTCCTTCAGGTGTCTCCTCATATGCACGTATACACTCACTCACTCCTCCTTTTTCTTTCTTGTTAATCAATGTCTCACTGCTGCCATCATATACTTTTACAAGCTCACATCACTGCTGCTGAACTGTGCACTGCTGATGTGCAAAATAACCCAGACTTTAATTGGAGCATTCAAGAAGAAATAATGTGCATCTCCAACCAGTGACAAGAGAGGGCTTTGCATTATGCAATTTCTCTTTCAAAAAAAAAAAAAAGGACGTATTACATGGAGATTTGAAGACAATGATGGACGGACACGCATGTGCATCCCGTAAGCTAATGAGGCTAGACCCGTTGCAGCATGATTTCCCCTCTTTCTCAGTTTCATGCTAGAATATGTTGTCTCGATGAAGCACAAGCATGTGTGAAATAGAGTGCTGAGCAAATGCAGAGATTCTCCATTGAACTAAGTTTCCATGAATCCACCAGTGTGCCACATGATTCCTGTCTCGTAACACATCACACTTTATCTACACCTTTTAGAGGCATCGGGGTGATTTAATCCAGTCCAACAGGTTTTAATGCAAATTTAGTCAGACATGTAGATGAGAAGCACGTAGCTTGTGTAATTGGCAGGAATTCACAACAAAAAGTAAACTCTGCACTGACTCTGATACAGAGTGACACTGACAGGAGCACCCACAGCAACAAAGACACCACAAACTGCCAATGAAAATGAAATGTGTTTCCAGTGTAATTGTTTTACATTGTTATTTGTTTTTACTCTCAAGGTCTCTTACATGAAATCGCTTGGTTTTACATTTTCAAACAAAGCTACTGAACTACTGAACTCGCCATACAACTTTCTTTGAGGCAGAGCTTTAAGTTTCAACTTTTTTCTTTCTTTTCTTTTTAAACCAGTTTGTTTTATTCATCTGCAAGATGTGAATATTCTTTTTTTTTTTTTCAACTTAACTTGAAGAAATGTGTTTCGCTGATTATACAGCAGTGTATCAAAGAGATACGTCTCCAAGTTGAACATGCTGAGAAATGTGATGATGATCTTTGAAAAGTATGTTTTCACACAAATGGAAATATCGGCATATACATAATAATAATAAAAAAAAAACAACTCCACACAGTGGGAGGAAGTCCAGTCCGACAACACTGTTGAATCAGCTCTGTGATTATTACTTGGTTACAACAAAGCATAGCAGTATGTCTTTTTATCCTATAGGGAGGGACATTTTGGGTTAATTTGTACGTCTTTACCTTTGCCCAGCCTTAATTATATAATTGTTTTAATCTCATTATTCTGTTTCAACACAGTCTTGCCTGTCTTGTTTACTCCTTTAAGCCTTTATCCATCCATTAGAAAGCCTCTCCCCCTCCTTGCTATCAGTGTATATCCGCAGCAACTCCAGTGTCATGTATTAATTAAGTCATCACCCCTTGGGTTGCAGGACAAATTGGCCCCATCATCTCGCCTGAGTTCTAGAATCATGCTTTTATGGCCCACCACTATTTTGCAGCGCAGCCTCTGACTGAAATAGACAGCAGTTGTAAACAGCCATCATTGCCCTTTTATTTGCTTATTTACAGCGCGGCGTGCCTCTAATGTTCCCTTTACTCTCAGCCAGGAGCGGAGGCATGCAAAACCTGAGGCCCAGCTGGGATGTAAATCATGTGGAACACCCACTCTAACTTTTTTACCATTTTGTTTTAACATGGGAATCCCACTGATTTTTGTTTCACATGACTTTGAAGAACTGGTTTTTCATTTAATATTACAAAGTGGGAGGAAGGGAAAAGGACGAACAAAGACAACGAAGAAAACAAATTCCAAAATAATACAGCGCAGGAAGGAAGAAAATAAATCCTGAACACACTAAAGATCAGCCTTATTCTCATGGTATTTACAGTTTTAGCACTATCTATGCTGCAATCATTCATGTAATTGACTTTTTTGTTGAAAGGGAATGCATGCATTAAACCTAAAATACCCATATTTGCATGCCATTAAGGAGTTTAAAATGATATAAAGCAACACACATGTTTCTACTACTTCAAATCTGCCTATAAATGGAAGTTAAGGGACAAGCTGTCAGTCAGACAGATACAACGTGAGACCAATGCCAAAGCGTCTGAGACATGTGTGTACTTGAATGGCCATCGGGGGGGTGATTCCACTCCTTCGGGTCATTGCATAGCATGCATCAACAGCTGGGTTGTTTAAAAATAGAATCTGCTGCATCAGACAGTCAACTGGGTTGCACAGCCGAAACACCTTGTGTGCAGATATGCAATTGGTGTTCATGTAATGTCAGGAGAACTAGGAGAAAACCGTAAAACTACACAGGCAAGATTTCAGAATGAGGCCACACGGTTGATGTAGTGGTTAGCACTCTTGCCTGTGCAGCAAGAAGACATGGGTTTGCAATGCGGTCGGAACAAGGGCCTCAAGTGTGTGGGAGTTT
Source organism: Solea senegalensis (assembly GCF_019176455.1). NCBI lineage: Eukaryota > Metazoa > Chordata > Actinopteri > Pleuronectiformes > Soleidae > Solea > Solea senegalensis. The sequence goes on along the minus strand of NC_058024.1, from coordinate 12,637,152 downwards.
CCTCCCACAGTCCAAAAACATGCTGATTTTGGGATTAGGCAAATAGTTTGCTCTAAATTGACTGTCGGTGTGAATGTGAGCCCTGTGATGGAGTGGCGACCTGTCCAGGGTGTACACCGCCTTTGAACAAAAAGAGCAGATATTCGATCAGCCTATCACATGGTCAACACACAGAGACAAACAAGCATTTAAGACAAGATAGTCAAGCTATAGGTATTAATAAACATGCATTTCTAATAAAATATGTACAGTGCATCGACATAAAACTGACAAGTGACCGCTTCGGCTATTTTCCCCATCTTCCACCACCTAACCATAAATTGGCCACAGTTAAAAGGGTACATTGTGAGGGATCTTGGATGGATGACAAAGGATGGGGGGTGAGAGAGAAAAGCGACAGAGGCCATAAATATGAGGGCATTTCACAATGTACTCGTTTTTTTTTTTTCTGATTTGTCACTGCAGTGCTCCTTCCCCAGAGAAATAGAAGGATCTGGAGTTGTGGAGACAAACGGTGAATGAAAAATGTAGGATTTGAAGAGATAGATCGAAAGATAAATAGATAGATATATAGATAGAGAGAGAGAGAGAGAGAGAGAGAGACGGAGAGAGAGACAGTAGGACATCATGAAGTGAGGGCCTGGTGGCTGAGGATCTCCAGGGACGAGCCTGTGGGCTTTCAGAGACAAACATTAATAATGAAACGCTAATTCCCTTTGTCCTCCTTTCTTTCTCCTCTCCACTCTGTCTCTGTCTGTCATTTTCTATGTGTCTCCATGGCCGCCTTTATTTCTCTTTATCTCTTTTTATCCCCACACACACACACACACACACGCACACACACACAACAAGCACTGTTTTATCCTCACACATTTTCCTTCTTGCAACAAAAACAAGCCACCATTGCGAACTTCCTCTGCCCATTTGTAAACGAACTTCCTCTCAAAGCCAGTTCAACTTCTTCTTCTTTGTCCCCAAAGTTATATCTAATTCAGCATTTTAGAGATCAATACTTTGACTCCAAAAAAAAAAAACCACACAAATCATCATGCACAACACAGAAAAAAAACCCAGGACAGCCAAATACTAACAACACTGTCAAACACTTGGGTTGTATTTGATGGTGTTGCCAATGTCTGCAGGGTGTTGTTTTGTGTGCTGCACACGTTATCCAATTGCTACCATTTGCATGCCTTTCATTTGTTTTCATTTGTCAGGGATTTACAGTGGCCTTAGCATTAAAAAAACATGTCTTTTGTCTTCACTTGAGTAGTAACCTTCACTTTCAAAACACAAAACACTGGGTTTTCGGCTGCTTTGTTCTTCCGGGCTACTGTAGAAACATCGTGATGGCCTCCTTAAAGGAAGGTCCTTGCCTTAATTACATATCATTTTTAAATGAACATGCAAACATACATGTTTATACTTTATTCACTTACCTTCAACAGTTCCTCCTTAAGGTTACACACTGGTCCTTTAAGTTGCCGTATGTTAGGCTCTTGGGGCCATTGTAGCTTTGTCTGCTTCGTCAGCTGTACTAACTCTTGTTGTCCATGGAGGGTGATCAGACAAAATTGTTTTCCAATGGCATGCCACCTGGCATGCATTCCTCATTTGTCACACAGTCTCCTGGAGCTGTTTAGCCATGTGTCAGCATTTAAACTTTTTTTTTGGCACGAGGTGAAACACTATGCAGCCATTACTGCCAGTCAGAGCAGACAGTTTCAGACACAAAGCTCATTTCTAACTAGTCTTACTTTAAAATGAACATAAAACAATAAATATGTAATTGAAATGCCGACAAATGTTCTCGTCTGGCTGACGTTTAGCTCTGGTTGAGCAACATACCTTGTTTTTTTTAATTCTGATTATGTTTGTTTTATATATTTGTATTACTTGCAAACTGCTTTGGTCAACCGCTAAAGAAATGAACCAGTTTGAGCTGCATCCTGTCTTGATGGAGTAAAGTGCATTTCCCTGCTCTAAGCAGGGACACTTGTTTGTGTGGACAGTGACTTACAGATAACTCCCAGTCTACCTCCCCTTCTCCTGCCTCACTTCAAATCAAATCAAAATCACATACAATTGTATTTGTATAGCACATATTTACATCATACATTATCTCAAGGCACATTATATCATATGGTAGATGCCTCACAATATTATAGAGAACACATTACATGAAAATACACATCAATTGTGGTTCAGTTAACTACTTCAAACCAGAACAAATACTGTACAGTGATCAGCCACAGTAGGAAAACCAATTGGTGTTCAAGTGTGTGTATTTCTACTGTGTGAACTGATGGGTCCCTCTTCTCTCTTGCTATGTATTTTCCTGGATATGGATGAAAATGTGGATGAAAGGGCCACTTCAGTATGTTTGCCTTTTCACAAACTTGTCGATTTTTTTTTTTTCCCAAGATGATCGTTAAAACTGTCATGATCAAAGCCCTGCATCAATCACATCATAAAATCCTGTGGCCTATCCACGTGGTGCCAACTCGTTTCATTTTTGTTAATGGCGCACACGGCACCCCTGCAGAACCTGTAATTAAGAAAGCTTAATTCATTGAGCCACGTTTACGTTTTTGAAGCAGCCACAAGGTGTAATACCAATTAGGATCAGTATTGGGGCCCCACCACTCCTCACAGTAGAGGAGTCACAGAGAATCAGACTTTGTAAAATAACATATTCATATATAAATGGACAGAAATATTTAAAAGCTCATAATTACTAGAGCTTGCTTTATTTCAACTAAAACTGAACTAAACGCAAAATGCTCATTAAATGTTTACCCTAAATATACTGTTATATTATCTGAACCTCCAGTAGCAAGAATAGATCATCATGTCATTGTCAGCTGGTACGGTGCAATTGGCAAGCTTTCATTGAGTTCCATCCTCATCCTTTGAAATATGACACTCACAAAAATACTAAACTGGAAGCTTCATAAACACAGCCCAGATCAGTGGGTGTCCCCAGGGTGGGTTGACACTCACTTATCACAGCTATGTGAGTGACCAGAATTAAATATTTATCGGTACTGACCACATACTCACACCCCTGCATGCTGAAAGGACCACTTATTCTTACACACTGGATCTCAAAGGGGGAAAAAAAACCTATTAGTGATATACATTTTTAGAACATACTGTAATACATGAAAATAAAGAAAACATTTGTTTTTCTTAGCCTTAAAATAAACCTTTTATACAGTATGTACGAGCACATCATTCCTGGTATGCAAAGGTCACCGTATACAGTATGTTCTGAGTCGTCCAGTAGCATGATGCATATTAGTAGTAGCACTGGCACCGTGCAACTGCAGACACCTGTGGCCATCTACACAAACATGTGGCTAAACAGAAAGTACTGTACATCTGCTGCCTAGGACTCCTGCATTAAACAAAATCTACTTTTTTTAAAAAAAGTCAACAGCAATGTGTTTTTCCAGAAACAATGTTGTGGTTACTGTGAATAGTCGAGACCTCGCTGCTGCTGACAGTTCACTTCTTTGACCTTCGCTCAACAAAAGCTGTTTGCAGCAGAGCGGTGGCAACAAAAGCTTTCAAACTGAAGAAGACGATGCACATGTATTTACACGGGCAACAGTGAAATTGGCTTTCCGATGCATTTTTTTCTTAGTAGTAAGGAGCAAGTTGACAACAATGCTGTGTCCTGCTGTCTCTGCTGACTGTCCATCACGCCTTGTGTGGGTGCTGCTCTTCCATTTTAGCAGCATGTCATTCTGCATTTGTATGGAAGGGAAATGTCTCTCGCATGCATTTGATAAGAAATCCTTGTATTGTCCATGAAAATTGTTCACCTTTCTTTGTGTGATGGATATCTTTCTGCAGCCCATGCCAGCATGACTCTCGGTACACTTTTGCAAACCGGAGAGGTGTCTAATCACACAGAGTGGTCTTCATGTTGGAGGGCGCTCATGTTTTACCATTTAGATATAATTTATTTTCTTTTTGCTTTGGTTTTATTGATTTCCAGCTTCCATGACAACAATGATTCTCTAATTGAAGACAATGAAAACGCATGTGTTACCATGACATCGCTCACTCTTTGAGCTCGGATGGAGAGGGCCTTTGACAGCTCGTTGATTGCTGCTGCTTCTCCTAATTACACCGCTCTCAGTGCCTCAGTGTTTCTCCTATGCTTTTAAACTTTTGTTTTTTTTCCTTTCCCTTTTTCACTTATGTTACACTTCTCTTTCTCCCCGTGAGTCATTGTGTTGTTTTTTTTCTTTCCTCTTTTTCCATGGTTGAATTTAAACACATACTAAAGGGCACTTTATGATTTGAAATAGATGCAGTGAAAAAAAAACATGTGGGTGGCAAAACATTTGTCCTAAATTCCTCAAAAAATAAATAATTAAGTTATATAATGTAAATAATCTGTATAAGGCATATGCATTATCTTAAAATTGTCTTTGTGTTCTACAGGTGGGAGGGAAGGACAATCCTGCTGTCAACCCCATAATCCATGGGCTGAAGGGTGTGGTCCATCACGGTGAGTGGTGATACCAATGCTCAGTCACACAGGGAACATCCATCCATTTTCTAACACTCTATCCTCTACATGAGGGTCACGGGGGAGCTGTGCCAATCTCAGCTGACATACGGCGATGGCGGGGTACACCCTGGACAGTTCGCCAGTCCATCACACGGCCACACATAGAGACAAACAACCGTCCACTGTCATTCTCACACCTACAGTCAATGTAGAGTTCCCAAATGACCTAATCCGGACAACCAGGAGGAAACCCACACACACACGGGGAGAACATGCAAACTCCATGCAGAAAGACCCTTGTTCCAACCGGGGCTCGAACTAGGGTCTTCAATTTTATGGAAAAAAAGAAAGAAAAAGATTTTACTTCTTGTTCTCCTGTCCTGCTGGACGTTTAATTCACTTTAAATAAGAGAACACTCATCCAGTAACGCAAGTCTCTCTGAGAGACAAATAAAATGTCCTTTCATTTCCACCTGTATTTAACTGCTGCAACAGAAAGAGCTATCTATAAAACATAGGGGCGGCACTGCACGTGTCATTAGACATGTGTGATGCTCATCTAACCCTAAGCATGTTTATTAAAATCACGTTTTGTTACAAGACAAATCACCTGGAATGATTACTGCAGCGTGGCAGACATGTTCTGGTGACATGAAAGTTCCTTTCCTGATATTTGATTCAGTGATTTTGAAGTATCAGATTGGCTCTTTGCTACGGCGAATGTCTGATGAAGACCTTGGACTGAAATGTGGCTGTTCAAATACTATTTTTTTTAAGATGAGCAGAGAGTAATATTGTTGTTGTACTATAGCATCAATTAGTAATAGTATTAGTTTTAGAATAATGGAAATGATATGGAAATCAACAGTTAAGTCAGCCTGTTGTGTGAACAGGGCCAGAGTTTTAGAAAATTCATACAGCATTAGAAAAATACGTGATTACTGAGCAGCATGGTTTCTACTTGAGGCTGTGAAGCAGATTAGATTCTGGTCTCTGCTGAGACAGTGAATAATGCAAGAAAGCTCAAATGTAAGTGGGACATCAGTGGGATAATCATATGATGTATAATATCTTATTAAACTGTATTTGTACGGTACTCCAGCTTTGTTTTTATGTCAAAAAAGTCTTTGCATCAGACTCCTTGCATCATTTAGTGCCTCACCAAAAGTATTTTCACACAATAAATTAGGACTTTAGGGATGCTTCTTTGTTTTTCCTTCTCATAACAAATCAGAAGGTTTTACATGTTTTTTTTTTCTTTCTTTTTGTTCACAATGCATGCCCTCAGTTAAAACCGGTTGTCTCGCACACTCAGCCCTGAAGATCATCCCTGTCATGATAAAAACATTTGTCCTAAAGCGATGTTCTTGCTACCCCGACCCACCCACCTCTCAGGGCTCTGCTCGCCTTACAACTACAGAACAGCTTCAGAGTGAATATTAAGAGATTCAGCATATACAAATAAAACTTTGATAAAACCCCGCTGCATGATACTTGCACTTAATCTCCTGCTCAGCTGTCTTGGAAAAACATGTCCTGCCTCCATAATTTATCTAACACAAAGACTACTCCAGTTCAATCAAGGCCACACTCCCACAGGAAGGTTGCTTGGTTAATTTTCCCTGTCTCCACTAGAGCTACTCTACGAAGCGGCGGGTGGTTAAATTTTTCACAGCACTCTCTCTCCTCTTGGTGCCTGACTTGTCTGGCAGACATGTACGAAAGGGCTGACTCTACTGTCTTTGTACCTCATGCCTTGTTGCATTTTACATGAAACCTCGCCGGAACAAATGACCTCTGACCAGCTAGCCAGCGAGTGGCTTCTTGCCATCCATGTGAAATCAGCCCAGTATATATACAGTATATATATAAAAAAAAAAAGCCCAACCTGATTTACATAGCAGACTCATGAAAGGCTTTGGCAGCGTAGAGAGGAGCCCATTGTCTTTGAACAGTTTGCAGGGGCTTTTGGGAGGCAGATGCAACAACTGATAATGATGCTGTGGGATGATGTGAAAGATGAGAGGTGGCTATAGTGAGGAGGAGGAGGAAGACGAGCACAGTGATTGCTCGCTTTTGCTCTCAAGCTATTCATTTTAATGGTGTGGTGAGTTGTGAAGGCTTTATTGTCCAGAGGTGCGATCGTTACTACAGTGACCCATTTCTAACACACATTTGGAAAAAAAAGAAAAAAATCACAGGAGTTACAAGTGAAAGAGGAAATAAAAGACCTTACGTTGTGTTCTGCTGCAGAGATGGGCCTAGCACGCTGGGCAGCAATAAGATTATTTACAAGCTTTATGTATCTACAGCAAACAAAATTGTGTGACTATGTGACTGTGCTGTGTTATTCAAACATAAGGTAGATAGTAAAGATATGAGTCACACATACATGTGAGTCATACACGTGTTGTTGTTTTTTTTGGAAAATATATACAGAAACTTATTTTGAAACCATGGTCTAATGTTATTTAGCCTCTCTGATGCTATGCTACTCTTAAATCGATTGTCTTGATTTTATGAAAATGCCTCAGTTATCATCAGTGATCACAATGCGATACAATGTTCTCCTTAGGGAAATTTATTTTGAGCACGGTGGTGCATCACACATCACAATCAATAAATACAATGAAAGCAATGTACTCAATGTAATCATCATGAAGCCCAGAACACTAACGTTCATTTTTGTAACACCATCACTAACGCTGGGTATATTTTACCCGATATAATAAACCTGAAAAAAACCTACTTCTCGTCATAATTAAATTAAAGTAAAACAATACATGCCAAATTGAAGTACTCCTCTCTTATTTCCAAACATACATCTCATAAAACAAAAAAAGGCATCATCGGGGGAACCTTAACAAAGCCTCTAAAATTTGAGAAATTGAAATCCCTGCCAAAAAAAATAATGGCGCTGGGAACTTGTTATTTGGTCTACCCATTCCTGGGGCATGCGAGCCTTGTCTGGTAAAGGCACAGCCAGAAAAAAATATTACCCTCTATGACTTATGTTGGGGGAAAATCACCCAAACACATGCCCAAAAAAACACACAGTGATGGGGTCAGGGAAACACTCCTACCTTCTGACAAGATGGTTCAGAGAGGACTCAGACGCAGAGACCTTTTAATGGTCTTTATTGGCCCTCGTTAACAAAACACAAGACAGATCCTCTTTACTGAGGTAAAACAAAAGCGAGGCTATGAAAAACTATAACAAATGGAGAACGCAACGCTCTTCAAAAGAAACGTTGCGGAACTATGGACAAGGAACAAAAAATCACTCCGAAGAGGAAACAAACTCAGACTATGGTTATCACCTAAAACTCAAAAACAGAAAACTCTCCAAACGGAGGAAAACAAAGCTCTAAACACTTCAAAACGAAAACTAACTCTAACTAAGCACAATCCTATTGATTGGCGATCTTTAACTAACCAAGAACGAGGTCAAAAACAAAACGCAATCTAAATGATTGGATCTAATCAATCTAACTAATAAAAGTAAGTCACAATCCTAGTGATTGGAGTTCCTAAAAAGGCTCTCCCAAGGAGGAAAACAAAAGGGCTATAAATCTTAACTAAGGTATCAGCAGAAAGGCTGTGATAAGAAAACGTACAAATGAAAGCATCGCTCACTAAGAGGATCGAAAACTTGTGGAACCTGTGGCTGTGACGAGGAGCTCTGGTGATCAGGCCTGGACGAAAACACACTGGAACAAGGAAGCAGAGAGTTTTTAAGGTTCTCATGGCTTAATTGTCAGCAGGTGTGTGTAATCAGGACCGGCAGGCCGGCGGAGGAGGGGGCGGGGCAAACTGCCGGAGTGACACCTTCGATATTGTCAGTAAACAGCGTGAAGGTACCCAAGGACCCACGTAACTCAGACAACAGCAACTTTATAAAAATCCCATATTCATAATTGTGTGGGTGAAAGTCACCCGACGTCAGTGTTCTAGGGTTAATAGATAAATACAAAGGAGTTAGCCGTCAATATTGCAGACGGCCACATATACTGCACTTGTTCCCAAATTGCACGGACTTCCGACTGCATTCCAAATAGTATTGCTCAGACATTTAACAGAATGTTGCATATACAGCCCATGAATGTGCAAGCAAATATGCCTTTCCTTCTTTGCTTACCCCCTTTTTAAAGTCTATTTAGAATGCTGATGGATGAAGGTATAAATGTTTTTAAAGCGATTGAGTCTGCATCTCCGTCCATAGGTTAAAAGCTCATACTTCATATTCATAAGGTACCTGCAGGGCCCACACTTTCGTAATTACTAGTTTTGGGTAGTTAAAGGTGGGTCATAACATGATGAAACAGTTGCACACTTTGGTAGTGATACAGATTTACAGATATAGATGTAACTCGGAACACTCGGACACTGATCGCTGCAGTGGATCCACATCAGGTAGATGCGAAGGGGAGCTCTCTTTGATTCAGTCATCCTCAGTAGTGCAGATAAACTGAAGTGGACAGAAACTAGTAACATAATTTCTCTTCTTCGAACTCCAATACAAGTGCGACAGGGTCGACACACCACCTTAAATCAGGGGAAACCACCATGAGCCATGTACGGCCTTTAAAAATTAATTGCCAATCAGGGTCACACAGTGCCAAGTCAGCGGAGACTGCGTGCAGTGAGTAAAATAGTGAATTAATGGACTTGTAATTTGTGCCTGCAAGGAGGAAGGGCTTCATTTAACGACTGTGACACGAGAGCAGCAGGAGCGCTGACACCTGAGTAGATAACAGTGCAAATCACACAGTGTTGCTACAAAGCGGTGAGCAGGTACACAGCTAAATGTTACACTTCTGCATGCACTGCACTATACTGAGCATTCAGGACCTAAATATTCCACAGTCCATCGACATGCAGTGTATGCATTTATCTTTCTCCTCCAGCTCAGGAGACTGTCTGAAAAATAAGCACATTTCACAGACAAACTCAGTTTCTCATCAGGGCAAATGGAGTCAGTTTCTTCCCATCTCAGGTCAGAGACAGACAAAAGTCTGACATTTTGATTTATTAATATCTAAAAATCCTTGGCCTGGTCGTTAGAAAGATCATGAGTTGTTTCACGAGCCAGGAGCTGCCTTAAAGTCTTAAACCCCACAGGTTAGCCTCAGTTGAGATGGTCTGGTCTTTGGGAGATTTTACTCTTTGCTAAATCCTCATGCTGTCAGCAAGCAACAGTGCTGGAGCTGGACATATTAGAGAGCTGAAGCAACATGTAATGAAATAAAACACAGGTAGAGTTGGCTATTTATTAATGTTGACGCCTGCTACTTCTGTTTAGAAGTGTTTTCCTCAAATGTTTGGGTGTCATTTACCGCCATCTTCCTGCTGCACAATGAATCCTGGGACACAAACCTCCTGGGATGATTAGTTTCCCCATGATAATAAAGCAAACTAATTCTTACATATCTTTTAACTGATCCATTCAAAGTGGATCTCTCTATTTTATGCATATCGTGACTTCTTTAATCTAAGGGGGCTATAGTTAAGATAAGATAAGATAGTCCTTAAATAGTTAAAATATTTCAGTCTAGAAATGAACATACAGCATGGCCTTTTTCCGTTCGTCTCTGTTGACAAGGACGATTTAAGTGTTTGCATCAGGCCTCAGATAGTCCTCTAAAGGCCAGTTTGGTGGCGGAGGAGGAAATGTAATTTTGTTTTTAATGGCAGAGCTCTGACCTTGGATTTAATAAGGAATTGAATGAGATAAATGCAATTTCATGAAGATTATAAAAACATTTCTCAACCACAGATTAAATGTTGCAAACGTCTTTTTCTGTTATTTTCCTGATCATGTAGTATTTCCATGCTGGTTGCCAGACATGCTCAATATAACACGACTTGTAATAAGCCTTTAGATAAAGCAAAGCTGAGCTTATTCCCAGCTCTTGCTCCATACGTAACAAATCCACCTGAAGTTGATAAATGATGAATTGAAAGTTGACTAAGCTATTTCCCTGCCAACCTCATTCCTTAAGTTGATCATTACTCCAACTTACAAAAGAAACACCAAAGTGTGCAAATGTGAAATAATTGAGCTATTCAATCCAAACGTCCAGTGGTGACCAGTAAAACATGACCCTCACATCTGCGGAATATGAAAGTCCTTGCAGTGCAACCTAATGTAATGTCAGACGTTAAGACATTTAAAATGGGTGTGTTATACTGTAATGTATATTGTAATGTGAAGCATTATTCATGCACATAAGCTATGGTAGAAAAAAAACAATTAAGAAGAGGCAAAAAACACAAAGTCCTAATAAAATCCACACAATGAATCTCAGCATTTACCATCTGTTGATTAGACTGTAGAGGGAGTCATTAGCACCATGTTTTGCAGTAAAAACCCACTTATCACTGCAAAATACAAAGTTCTCATCCATGCAAATAAAAATGCCACCTCATTCTGTGGGCAAATGAAGCAATCTAACCGCAGTGCAGATAAACGAGTCCCTGCTTCTTTTGTTCTCGAAAATTACCATAACATTCCAGGAGTTTGAAGTGAAATGTGTCATCTTTTTTTTTAATAAAAGATGTCACCCGCCCTCCAGAACCGCACAAAGATCCATACTGCCGCGCTGTTTTAAGAGGTTTAGAGGTAAAGGAAACAATTTTTACACTATTTCATCAGAGATGCTTAATGATGCTCATGGAAACCCAGTGACAAACATCAAATACATGTTGACACTCATCGTTAATAATGGGCTGCGTAGGAGAGCGCTTTGCAACTCAAATGTAATCGCTTAAAAGAAAGTGCAACAGAGGCTCATGGAAATGAAATATAACAGTCTAAGTACTAAACCAGTGTTAAAATACTACCTGTTTGATCTGTGAAGTAATGCTATAGAAACTCTATAGCATAGTCAAATCTTTGACTCGACACAACACAAGAGGATTGTTTTGTATGACATCCCATGGATAATCCATTCAGATACACATAATAATACACAGATGCTGATGCACACTTTCACACATTTAAATGAATAGCGTTACGGAGACGTTTGCTGAGCTGGACCACTTTAACTCTAAATGAATCCATTTCATTACAGCGCTACTTTAAATTTGGCAAGTGATGGGTGATGCTCCCATACGTGAAATCTTTATCACATGATGGATGAGAGGAAGGGGCAGGATGCTTGTACTCGACCACCTCTGGCATGCTATTGTGAGTGTTCTTCTCTATAATGTCTCAAGTGGCACTGACATTTGTGAAAATCTGGAGGAAACAAAAGTCTTTCAGAGAGAGTCGTTGTTACGTGAACACATCTGGTATCTATAACGGTTCCATCACACATTTCAAATTCTTTGGATCCCCGCGACAAATTGAATCAAGACAATAGTGCTATGGCAGCAGTCACCATCAATACTGGCACCATATACTGTCACACACACTCAAAGTCCTTGGGTGCCTCCCAAAAAGTGACTTTGTGCCGAACATGTGTGCTTTTCCGTCACCGAGGAATGAAATATTAAGACTTGACTGAGGACACAGAGGGACGATTAAACCAACGGACAGCTGTTCTGACGCTTCGCCGCAGGCTTGGTGCTTAAAATACTTGCCGTGCAAGAACTAATGTTCACTTCTTGGGGCCCTTCTGCACCATCGCTGCTGCCAAAGCGGACCCACACAACGATGCCGTCGCACAATCCACTACACCGCATCAAATGGCCTCCTCTTTTAAGCTCTCTTTGCTTACATGTGGCATCAAGAGCATACGTGAGTGATGCATTTGTTCTCCCAACGCGTGCCTTTCCTTAAACTTTGGAAGCGAGACGTGTCTGTAAACATGTGGGTTCAGTAGATGCTTGAGAGCTACTGATTGGGATGCCCATGTCATCATTTTTGCATTCCCCTAGTACGTTCTCGCTGGCCCCCGCCCCACTGCCTCTATCAGCACCCTCCTCTCTCTGACTGCTGCTGTATTGCATGGATTCCTTGAAGTTTCCTTTGGGGAAGGCAGAGACAGACAGGCCATGTCAGTGGAATGGCAAAGAGGAAGGGGATTGTCCATTTTGCTGATAAAGACATTGCGTCCCTCTTATGTAACCCTCCCTGCTGCGTGCATTTGAATTACAGACACCCGGCCATTCTCTTTAACACTTTATTTTTAATTTATCCCTGACATGTTTTCTTTGAAATATTCAAATGCCTCTTCCAAATTCTCCCTTTCTTCTCATCTTTTCTCATAATCTTTTTTTTTACACCTCTCCCTTTGCTTTACAGTTCACTTCTGTCGACTCTTGCACTCGCACTTCTCTCTTCGCGTCATCCTTTTCATCAACCTTTTCTCTCCACAAATGCACCAAAGAAGATTAGCCGTGAGCTATTAAGGTGATGATCAACATACTGACGTAATATTGTTGACCTTTAGAACATTTTGAAGAGATAAAGCCTTTTGCAAACCAAAAGGTTTTTTTCCTTGCTTTTTTATTTCGCTGAGCAGTATATAGCACATTTTATTTTTTTATAGACCAAATTAGATTTTGGTAAAAGTGAAGTTTTGCTTCAGTCCTTTCCCCACCAATCAGAGTGTGTATTATTAATAATGTGACATAAAGATTTATCAAATTAGCAAATACCCAGAGCTGGGACTTTTTACAGAAAACAGGGCCCTCCACAAACTGTCTTACAGACATCAGAAAGTGTTAAAGTGGAAGTTTGTGAACCAAGTGGACTCTCCTCTATGCTCTTTTTGTTCTTTTCTTTACTATTTATTTTCATCAGGGGACCAACAACTCGTTATTTTAAGATGCCAACTCCACTTTCTGGTCCTTGTAATTTAATTGCTTAAAGGAATACTTCACCGATTAGCATTTAGCTTTGTATTACTAGAATAGGGGTAGTATTTTTGCATCAAGGGTCTTTCTGCATGTTCTCCCCGTGTGTGCGTGGGTTTTCTCCAGATTCCTCCCACAGTCCAAGAACATGCAATATGGGGATTAGGTATTAGATAAATTGGACACTCTAAATTGACCATAGGTGTGAGACATATTGTTTGTCTCTATATGTGGCCCTGGGATGGACAGGTGAAATGGCCTATCACCCTATATGTCAGCTGAGATTGGCACTGCATCCCGCCAAGACCCTCCTGTGGAGGATAAAGTGGTAAAAATGGATGGATGGACAGATGCAGATGATAAGTCTGTCAAAGAGAAAGTCTAAAAATTTCACTGTCACGCAACAAAACAGCTCAGATCAGGTACCACTATTCTAATGTCTACTACAAATACATAACGGATTCTGTCTTGTGATGCCAGAGGGAGCTCAAGGACAGCCAAAGGGGGAAAAAAATGGGTGTTGTGTAAATAACATTATCATTTCTGTGTGATCTGTATTGTCAGTCGAAAAGAATAATTTAAAAAGTCAACAGAGTTGAAGCCTTGGTTATCGTTTCATTACAGACCTGACTGTGTTTCATATCAGTGGTGATTTTTGTTCAGAGCAAACACTGTCGGTGAATCATTCCACTGTGTCAACATTTGTGCCTGGCGATGTGATGCTGCAGGTGCCGTCGATGTTCCGCACAGTTACGTCTGTCACTGGGGGGGACGCTGAACACGGGCGACACAATGCAAATGAAATCAATAGCATCAACCTAAAGGCTGTGAAACAGTAGCACTTGGGTCTGCTCCAGAAAGCCGTAGTTTGAAGAGAAACAGTGTTGTGTATTTGGTGTTGTATTGATCTGAACCCTTTGCTCTGCCTTTCTTTCATACAGAGAAAGAGACGTTTCTGGAGCCGTTTGTACTGAAGGACCTGCTGCCGTCCTCGCTAGGAAGTTACTATCGCTACACTGGCTCCCTTACCACGCCGCCCTGCAGTAAGGTGGTGGAGTGGATCATCTTCAGCAAACCCATCTCCGTCTCATACAAACAGGTGACAAGCACAGAGAACACACACACACACACACACAAAAAGTTTTCTAAACTAAAAAAAACATTATTACCTGAAAATATTAAACTCTTATAGCTTAAATGGCTTAATATGTGTCATTGTGATGATACAGCTGATTGCACAATGTAATGGTGAATTATGTTTGTGGTCAGAAATTGACTACAGAACCCATAATTATGTTTCTATAAGTGTGTATCACTTTAAAATAATAATAATAATACAAAAAACTGGTTGTATTTTGAAGCCTTAGAATAAGCCGTCTATACTTTAGACAAGGGCCTTGTGCCACCATTTTCTACAGCAGCCTAAATAGACAAACCAGCCAGCATTTTAAGGCAAAAGCTCCGCATGCAAATACAAACAAAAAATCCTTTCTGGTATGCAAAGGTCACCATAATTCCTTGATGAACCCGGGAAAGGGATGAGTTAGCATAGGAGTCCTCCAGTAGTTGAACCTTTAGAATTGTCTTGTCCCTGTGTCCATCATGGCATCCACGGTAGCTACTTTACAACAATCACAAAAAGTTTAGAACACCTAGTATAGTGTGGGACATTATCCTGACATTTAACAGCAGTTAATTGGCTTCTAATCAGGACTTAACTGTGTTAAGTGCATTATTTCAGGCTAACAGGCTCTTCCATATATCATTGTGTTCCAGGAGAATTCATTCTTGCCACTGCAGGAAACTAATCCTCCAAATATCACACACATAGTTTGTCACCTCGAGAAGATGAGATAGTTTATGCATGACAAAAACATACTTAGCCATAAGTGCGTAATTAAATCATCGTCAGGGTGGAAAAGGGTACAAAAAAGAAAGAAAGAAGGAAAGAAAGAAAGAAAGATGTTCCCTTTGATGTGTTTCTGTAGCATATTCTTGTTCAGGCCAAATACAAGAAAACAAATACAGTGAAATAGAATACCCACGGACTGACCTGGACTACTTATTTTCAGGCTGGGTAATTTGAGCCGAACATAACAAGTCTTTATGTTTATATTCTGGACAAATATTTATTACAAACCAAGAACAAGGTGCGTGAACTGTACTCTCTGTCTTCACAATCTTTTGAGCAGTACCGTCTGATGACTGCCTTCTCCCTGCTCTCACTTACCATGAACTCCATGACTGTTCTTTTGGAAGAAGAGTGACTCACATACCTTTATTCCTAATATGTGTTCTTGCTCTCAGAGACTGTAGAAAAAGCGGTCATTTGTGTTGCTCTGACGAGTGTGTTGTGGTTGTTGTTGATGCTCCGTGGTTTCCTGACCTTCATTTTGTGAGTTGACAAAGTTGACTACCCTTTGTGAATGACAGCTCCCTCTTTTACGGCTATAACAAATCCTGGATTAAGGTCCAGTGTTAAAACTCGATGACATCTAATGGTGAGACTGCACAAGGCGACTATCTGAGGACTGAGGATATAAATACTTTCAGAAGTCTCTCCACTCTTTCACTCTCACTCTCTCTCTATTGTTTCCTCCCAGTTATGCGGGTAGAGCCTTTCCCTGTCATTTGCGTGGTAAACTTTCACTTCAAAATACAAAATGCAGGTCCAGGCTGCCATAGAAAATGTGGCGGAGCATGAAGGCTAATTATCAGGCTGCAAAAACCAAACTTTGTTTTTTTTCTTTGAGCAAATTATACACTAAATATTCCATTTCTGCCAATTAACCCTCCTAAATATCATTCACTGCAACCTGAATAACAGATACAGAAATAAATAAGTGAATATATAGACTTCTTTTTCACCAGACTATATTTTCTTTTGTCTTTCTTTGTGTATTTATTTAATATGTTTGTAGATTTATTTGTCTTTGGTCATTTTAGGTGACCCAGTAATATTAGGTATATTTTTTCATGTTTAAATTTGGCAGCTCCTTCATAAACTAGCACGGGCTGTCAAATACCAAAGTGGGAATTGTCTTTGAAAGGCTGTTTCAGTCTTTACATATAGAGTAAATATTTAATCAGAGGCTTTTTTTACATTGAGAGTGAAGAATATCCATATTTATATATTATACAGTATAATCCATATACATATTAGACAAGTGCACACTCATTTACATCTTTTCCATTTGATATTCCTGAGTTGGTTTCAGTCTTTCAGTTCCATGAGAGCCTAAGTGGATTGGAGGGTTTCTCCAGGGCCAAGCTTCATTGTCAGGATGACACTGCTGTGTGCACATGCTGTCAGCTGACACCACACTGTTGTCTCTTCCTGTCCATCACTGCATCTTAATGTTCTGTTTAACCTCTATTCTCTGCATATCCGTTTCTCTTTCCAGTACGGCGTCAGACACAGGTTTGCTCTGACATTCAACTGATGCCGTGTGGAATTACTGCACTAGCATCCATTCAAAAAATAAAACCCATTCTGTTTGTGAATTTGTGACTACATTCACGCTGTACTGTGGCCACTATTACTGTAGAGGGTTATATCTGATTCTCCCATTCATCTATGATGATGCAAAACTTAAATATTTATATATATATATATATATATATATGTATATTCCTGCCATCTCAGCACTGCCAAAAATGTCACCAATGCAAATGTGTGGGTCGAGTTCACATTAAGGTTGAACTTCAAATAAAAGCTAGGGACAGACTTAATAAGCACTGTGAGTGCCACAGCCCATGGCAGGTTCACTGAAATTAATTAACTCAGCTGTTTGTGTAAAAGAACAAAAAATTCCCTGGAATATAATACGGTCTTTGTTAATTATCTATGACTTCAAATTATATTCTTGCCAATTTTGGATTTATTATTTCAATCAGTATAAAAGGTTATACACAAGAGGAAAAAGCAGTTTCAAATGATTGCTTTTACGCTTTTATGCTTTTGCTCTTACTCCTACACAGCCTTCATCACTTGACAATGGGAACACCATGAATGTGTGAATCCATGACATTTCATAAGAAGTGAATTATCTAGTATAATATAAGCCAAATTTTAAAAAACACATTTGAGCAAATATGAACCAAAACACATTTTATTGAACTAAGTGCTGTAGTTCATTATTTGGTGATGCTACACTGCAAGAGATGAGTTATTGAACAGACTTTTAAATTTCACCAAAATTACAGAGCACATTTATTCTAAAGAGGTCTGGTATAATCACCAGTAGACTATTGATGTGTCAAATTAACTATGTGTGTGTGTGTGTGTGGGGATCGCTGCATATGAATCGTGTTTTTTAATATTCATTTTCTCAAAAATCTAATACACGCATTAGTGTATGTCCAGTTCAGAGGATTAGAATGAGGTGTTGTTGGTGTTTTGACGACACTTCACTTGTGAATTTGTGACTATCTTTCCAACTTCATCCAAGTCAGTTGGACTCATCCCTTTCATCCCTGACGATTTAGTGGAACCTGCCCTTTACGTCTGGCGAACTATAAACTCGCCATCATGTATTATCTCGGTGTGAGCATAAGCGGCCAGGATAAATGAAACTTGTGTTTCACTGAATTGCTCCTTTAATAAAAGTCAAGAAGGGATATTTTTTCTGCGTGAAAAGTTATATTTAGGTGTTTAGGAGCTATGTGAATTATGAATAAATCTTTTCCTAAGCAAGCTACTGCTCTGAGTTTTATGGGATGTCACCTGGAGGCACGGTTCCGCCGATGAATGCCCATTAATAAACCCATGTGCTGCTATCAGCACTGAGCCGAGTGCAGAAGAAATTTCACTCCACTGAGCCACCAAACTTCTGCTGCCTGTTTTTTTGTACAGTCACGTTGTGTCGGAAGGCAGAGAATCTCTATGTACATGCACACAACGGTCACTCTTCTTTTCTTTTAACAGTTACTGAACATTTTGCATCCATTTCATGACCAATTTTTAACAAGGGGAATATAAAAGCTGAAGAGTAATACGATTTAAATGACTAAATATATGATGCTGTTTTCCCTCAGTCAGTGGTGCAGTAAATTAATGCCTGTGGCATTTTACTGAATTTAATTACCACAGACACAAATGTAGAATCAAAATAATGGTGGTGGAGGGAATAATCTGATGTTGAAGAGAAAGAGAAGTCCTTGGTGGAACTGCACTATCACCGTACATACATTTATATATGAAACTCTAACACTCTAATTAAAAATATTACCCCAGAGTTTTTGGATCAGGTGCTAAGGGAAGTGTAATACACAACAGCCGACTAATCCCCCAAAGGAGTCCAGAAGCACAGGAGTGGTCATACCAGATAGACTGCAAACAGTTCCAGTTCTATGCAGTTCTCTGTCTACAGATTGGAAACTTAGGATCACAGTTTAGCCGCAGCAAAGACAAGAGTTTTTTTTATTTTTTTTTTATGATGTTATTGTTCTGCCTCTGTTATTTGTATGTGTGCTTCATTTGAAAATAGACTCTGTCAAGCAATAGTATCAGTCCTGACCGAGGGAGCATTTGTGTCTATACAGCAGCAGAGCAGGGCTCTGTGGAGGCAAGTAATGTTTCCCTCATCAAATTGCTGAACAGCCACATTTATTTCAGCGTTATAAGCACTTTTGAAACTTTTTGTTTTCTTTATGTACATAGTCATACTCCAACCTGTTTGCAGTTGTCTCTGTCATTAACATAACATTAATCACTTCCTGGGCAGGAATGATGGTGGTTGACGCAAGATGTAAGCAACACTGCACTGGGAAATACAGGCTAATTCAGCATTCTGTGAAATGATTTATCAATGACTTGAATGTAACAGACATTTCTTTAAAGTTTTGCAACTGCTGTTTTTCAAATGTTTCCAGTTACGTCAGTGTGCAAAAATAAACTGTTAATGTGATTATAAAACTCCATCATCTCACTGAAAAAGCTGAACGACTGAAATAAGAGTCATCACTTTGAACAGGACAGCAGCGACACAGCAGGGAGTTTGGAGGGGAGGCAAAAAAGTTGTTTTGTTTTTTTAACAGCCCTTTGCAGTCATGCGGCAGAGGAGTGAGCCAAACGTGCAATTATTGGCTGCTCTATTTGACGTCAACAGACCAGGTCGATGGAATGAGGCAGTGAAGGGGGCATTACACACACACACACACAAGAGATGGAGGCAGAATGATTAGAGAGGCAGTGAGCCAAAGAGGATGTGATGCTCTTTGTGACGTCTTTGTGACACCACTTATACAGAATAATGGTAAAAAAAAGTTTTCTGGTCAATTTTATCTCCACCGTCTTTCTAATATTTGCCCATAAGTTATTTGCCAATAACTTGGCAAATGTGTTATTCAGAACACATTTTGGTTGACTGTGGTTATATGACCAAACCACCTGAAAGGGAAGGAAATAAGTTCTTACTAGGTAAGCTGACATCACACTACAGCTGGACACACACACAGACAAACAACCATTCACTCTCATGGTAAATGTAGGGTGTCCAATTTACAGCCCCGTTTTTGGACTGGGGGAGGAAGCCAGAGAACCCGGAGAAAACCCACACACACACACGGGGAGAATATGCAAACTCCATGCAGAAAGGCCATTGTTCCAACCGGGGCTCGAACCCAGGTCTTCTTGCTGCAAAGGCGAGAGCGCTAACCACTACACCTTCACAGGATATTATTCAGTTTATTCACATTATTACTCAAAAGAGTAGGAGCAGCACACCTCTGACTGGAGATGGTGCAAACCATAGAAACGTGAACAATAATAATAATACAAAAACAAAGAAAAACAAAACAAAGTTGGACTTTTTGATTACGGTCTACACAGAAGAAATATGCCCCGGTTGGAACAAGGGCCTTTCTGCATGGAGTTTGCATGTTCTCCCCGTGTGTGCGTGGGTTCTCTCCGGGTTCTCCGGCTTCCTCCCACAGTCCAAAAACATGCAATGTGGGGATTAGGTAAACTGGACACTCTAAATTGACCGTAGGAGTGAGTGTGAGAGTGAATGGTTGTGTGTGGCCCTGCGATGGACTGGCGAACTGTCCAGGGTGTACCCCGCCTATCGCCCGATGTAGCTGAGATTGGCACAGCACCCCCCGCGACCCTCTGGTGGAGGATTAAGCGGTTAGATGATGACTGACTGACTGACTCTGATGTATAAAAAACTATACTGCTACAAGGACCTTATCCAAGCTCACCCCCATGTTTACTTCCCAGTACATGAGTAGTTTATCAGAATCATTCTAAACCCAATTTCTTATTTATATCCAATGTGCTCGTCTTCTTTTTAACCCAGATGGAAAAGCAAAAGAACACAGCAGGAATTCTTATTTGAATGAGTAAACAAATCAAAGATGTGGGCTGTTAGTTAGAGTTATATTCAACACAGGGAATCTTGTTTTCAGCTTATTCAACCAGCTACACTATATACCCACATGGCTGTATGCAGCTGCTTTTCCCTTCACACACACACACCAGATGAATTAGCAAAAAGAAAAACAATTATTGAGTTCAGTTCTGGCTGCCAAGGCTTAACTTTGTGTGTGATTGTAAAGATGTGTTGTGTTACCGTGTGCTGACTGGCTGCCCTTTGGTCTTTAATAATCTAGTACGTGTTTGAGCTCAGACTCACACAACCAGCTACTCCCATTGTTGAGTCTCAAGTTCAGTATTTTTTCTGTAGTCCCATGCTAGGCCTAGCACCAGGATGAATTGGCTGAAAGCTGTTAGAGGAGATTTAACAGTGCAGGCCTATACTGTAGTTACATGTCATGGTTTTCTATAGATACATAAAGCTTAAACATAGTGACAGAAAATACAACTGAGGGGTTTTTAGAATGCATATTTGTGAAAGAATAGCCTCAGAGGTGGATTAAACGTGTTCTACCATGGTTTAGCTAGAAAGCTAAATGGGGTAGGGGTAATCTTGCTGGAAGGAAGTGTGAAGAGTGTTCTGGAGGTGATGAGAGTGTCCGACAGAATCATGAGCGTGAGGCTAGAAAATGAAGGTGTGATGTGGAATGTTGCTTATACCCCACGAGTTGGTCATCAGGTAGAAGAGAAAGAAGAGTTTTGGAGTAAGTTGGATGAAGTAGTAGAGAGTGTTACTTGAGGAGAGTGGTAGGAGTCTGACAGGTCATGCCAGGGGAGAACGTGGCTAGGCAGCTTTGTATGGTAGTCTGTATGGTTTTGGTTACCAAGAAGAGGAACCAAGGAAAGAACAAGGGTGATGTGCAGGACTGCAGTACTTACAGAGTAATAAAGTTAAACAGTCGTACCATGAAGATGTGGGAAAGAGTTGTTGATGCTTGGTTAGGGAATAAAGTGGAGATAGCGACAGCAGTCTTTGTGGATCTAGAAAAAGCATATGAGTGGGTGCCAAGAGAGGAACTGTGGTATTGTATGAGGGAGTCGGGAGTGGCAGAGAAGTATGTGAGGGTGGTGAAGGACATGTATGAGGACAGTGAGACGATGGTGAGGTGTGCAGTTAGAGTGACAGACAGGTTTAGGTTGGAGGTGGGATTATATAAGGAATCAGCTCTGAGGACCTTCTGGGTTGCAATGGTGACGGACAGGTTGACAGATGAGGTCAGGCAGGTGTCTCTGTGCTTTGCAGATGATATTGTAATCTGTAGTGAGAGTAGGGGACAGGTGGAAGAGAGCCTGGAGAGGTGGACGTATATGCACCGGAGAGAGAGAGGAATGAAGGTTGGTAGGATCAGGACAGTATACCTGTGTGTGAATGACGGTAAGATGCAGGGAGTAGAGGTAGTGAAAGCGGATCAGTTTACCCGAGGTCAACCATTCAAAGCAATGGACAGTGCTCAAGAGAGATGAAGAAGAAAGTGCAGGCAGGGTGGAGTGTGTGGAGACGAGTGTCAGGGGTGATGTGTGACAGAAGCATAGCAGAAAAAGTGAAAGGCATTTCCTACAAGATGGAAGTGAGAGTCGTTATGATGTATGGCTAAGAAACAGTGGCACTGTCTAAAAGACGGGAGGAGGAGCTGGAGGTGGCAGAGCTGAAGATGCTGGGACTTTTGTTGGGAGTGACCAGGATGGACAAGACTACAAATAAGCATATTCGAGAGACAGTTTAGGTTAAATGGTTTGGAAAGTAAGAGGTTGAGATGGTTTGGTCACATGCAGAGGAGGGCTAGTAATCATATTGGACAAAGGATGTTGAAGCTGCCGGTCAGGAAGGAAAGAGAAAGACCCCAAATAAGATTCATGGATGTTATGAAGGAGGACATGAGGACAGTTATAGGGATAGGACAAAATGGAGGCAGACGATTCACTGTGATGACCGATGACGGGTGAAGCCAAAAAAAGATGAGGCCCTGGCTTAAAGGCTAAGCTCTTGGCATAGACATTTTTTTGTATGCAGTATTAACCACTGATTAAATGAAAGCTATGATGTTTATCACTACATGACCCAGAGGTAACCATGTGATGATGATGACCCGCTGAAGTCAAGAGGGAAGTGAGTGGAAAAAAAAAAACGTTATGTAGAAAGATAAATGACAGATGTTAGAGGGAGAATTAAAACTGATGGAGACTCTGCTTATTGTTTATTGTCTGCCTCTTTGTGTGTCATTGATCTCTTCTCTTTCTATGAGCCTTTCGTTTTGGATGATATTTGAAGTAGGTCAGCAGGAGATACAGCGGTTGCTCTGGACCTGCTTTTAAAGTAGATCGATGCCTCGACTCACATGAAATGCCTTCCTTTCAAACGAACATGTCGACTAGCCACAGTTGTATTTGTCCACCTTACATGTGTGTTTGTGTGAGTGCAGGAGAGAGGGTAACCATGTCTCAGAGGGTATCAACCAAAGATGCTGGTCTCGCATCACAGTTTCCCAAAATATGAGCTGCCAAGTGGGAATTACTGGTGAGGTTCATTTCCTAGGAGCAATTCCAAGTCGGACATGTGAGATTATTATTTATTTATTTTTTTCACATGGCATATGGCACTGCTCATGGAAAACAGCAAAACCAGACTTTGGGAAAATTTTAACTGCATTGTCCGCTTGTGAGGTGGCAGTTCCTTTACTCTACATGCGCACATCAGGTTTCAGTCTGGATGAAATATGATGACAAAAATACATCTTTTAAATGAATGAATTCATTAATTAGCCATGCTTACACGAGGTCACAGTACATCACATAAAGACACAGCAAATTACACTCACAATTTCGTATTTAGTCTGCATGTATTTGGCTTGTAGGAGGAAGGAGTACTCGAGGGGAAAAGAAGTCACATTCACGGGGAGCTCATGCAAACTCAACTTGGTCAAACAGGGATTCAAACTGGAAACCAGTGAGGCACCAGCGCTAGCCACAGACCACATCTAGATTAACTGATGTTTGTCAACACAGGAGAGGCAAAATCCACTCCCTGCTCACTTACAGCAATAAAGAGTAAATAAATAAACACCTGAGCTCCAGTGGCTGCATGCATGCAGTGGAATTATAGTTATGGCTGCAAAAGGTTTTCATACGTGGGCATGTTCACAGATTAGGTCACATGAGTCACTGCTTTACCCCCGAGATGTCGTAGCTTGCTTCAGCTTGGGTGATAGCCTGTATATACTCTGCAATCTATGCTATTGTGGGAATGTTAATTCTTTTTGGAAATTCCAATACTTAAGCTTCAAGCTACTTAGGCTTAGACACAAAACAGTTCTAGCAGGACTCGGCTCTGCTCTACTTTATTTTTCCATTCGGGATTGTACCTGGTACCTGACCCCTTCTGTCTTATTTTAATTTAGCGACTGTATTTTCATACAGCTGTGCTAGAACCCCGCCCATGTCGTAGGTACTGTAGTTATGGAAAACGACGTGCCTGATACCGAACCGAGTTGTGCTCGAACTGTGTAAAGCAAAAGCGACATACTGTAAGAGAAAAGAGGTCACCTCTTACCACCATCACTATACATTACTCTTCGTCCCCATCCTCTGCAGTACTGGCCAGTGCATGAAGATCAACCCCAGATGTGCTCTGCTTTGTGAAAGGCGTTTGTCTGCTCAGCATTTATCCCTCATCACTGTTATTGGCTGGAGGATAAAAACACAATAGCTAAATTTGTTCACCCGGGACAAAGGTAACACCAGCAGAGGGCAGGCTACAAATGATGTACAGAAGTCACTCTCCACTCCAAATGTTGGTTTGGATATTTTCTGGGCGCGAAATATAATCTGTGGCTTACACAATTTACATATACATTAGCACCTTTAAAGTGTTTTATCACAACACGATGACAGAATTTTGAGTGGACAGCTATTATTGTCTGCCTGTCAAAATGATGCTACTAAACTCTGTGCCCTATCAATCTCAATTTTGGCCTGAATAATTCAATCACAGGTGCAGTAAACAGCCATATGTCATATAGAGAGCATCGAAATACCACAATCCCAAATGACTAAACGTGTCCATATTTTCATCTGCAAATGACGTGCAAGTCAATGCTTTTTGGATACAATGGTAGATGTATGCAGAAACAGTTTCTGCCCTTTTCTGCAGGGTTTGAACCAAGTCAACATGATCCTACAGCTGGTCTGATCGCTCCTGCCTGCAGCAATGACAGATCTCTCAGTCTCCCCGAAGCCACAGTGACAGCACTACATACAGTATGCATTTGAGGGAATGCAAACTGCCGCTGTTTCCTCCCTTTAGAGAGCATAGAGTGAATATGTCGTATTTACTGCCTGTAAATATAAAAGAAAAAAAAAACATAGCTTTAGGTCTAGGTAGTGGTAACTCAGTGTGGCGAAGAACAGTGTGAATTCTATTCCGATTTCATTTCTTTGATAGAAGGTGTTGTTCCCTATAGCAACAGATACAAACTGCCTATAATCTGCATATACTGTCAGTGAATCTTCCTCTGCTGTGACTGAGACTTTGTACTCTGATGGCATAGTGATTTCAGCTCAGATTTCCAGGATGTGGAGGCTGGAGATACATGGCCTCGTACGAGGCAGTAGAGTGAAGTGATACCGTCTGCAGGTGATCAAAAAGTTGAGGATCGCAAAAGTGCTTTCAGTCTTGTGCAACTGCAGTGCAATGTGGGAGCACAAACACAAGCTATAAATAGTAATTCACACAAACAGTGCAAGTCCACAGTTACAAGCTATGAACACAGTAGAATAGATTGTATTTGGACTCCTACAACACAGGTCTGCAGATACAGTACAACATGTTTGCCTTGATGAAGGCATTGATGTCTAAAACACATTGGCTTGTTTGATGTTGATATAATTCAATCGCCATGAAATAGTCAAGGCTTTTTAATGTTCACCCTTCTGATTGTCTCAGATTTCTCAAGTTGTATTAGATTGTTTGGCTCCCTAACCACAACAAAGTAGCACTCCTGAAGTATTGTTTTATTTTCAATAGTACAAAATGTGTTTGGAGACACTGGAACAATAAAAATGATAGACAATCAGTTTTTTGTTTGCTATTAATAACTATTTATTGATGCACTCGATCACCTTGTAGTTATCAAAAAAATAACATGGATCTCAAAGTTCTTTAGTAATGTACTTTCAAACTTTCAATCAGAGAATCCTGTTATATCTTTCAAAGCATCACAAACACTGAGAGTGCTCTGTCGCCAAGCACTTCTGTAGACTTGAAGTTCTGGGTAACAATCCTGGAACACAGCATCCAGTTATCCTAACCCCCATTTCCACCAAGTGTTGAGGTCAGTTTGGCAATTATTTACGTTTTGATTGTTAAAAGTTATGAAGACAACCAAACATGTTCTTTTTTTACACCCTTCCCTGTGGTTTGACACCTACAGTATATGGAGGAGCTTGACACAGTCCAGTCCATTAATTGATTGGTGAAGAGTCCTCACTTCTGAGCGACAATGGAAAAAACGATTCCAAGAAGTAGAAAGGAAATGAAATGCCGGATGGTCCGTGTCCTTGATGGCAAATCGAGTTTTCATTTTGAGAAAATAAAAGCAAAATTGGAAAACGAGCCGTTGCCACGATTACCATTTAGAAATAGTTAAATGAAAAACAAAAGGTTGATGGTCAATAAAAAAAAAAACTACCTCAGCAATATTTGGAGCGAGTTCAACTTCAATTTAGCTTCAAAAGTAACTGGATAAAGACATACCGAAAAAAAAACAACATTCCATTTTGAGAACATTCCAAAATGAGAATTTGATGGCCATCAAGTACATGGACCCTGGATGTCCTTTATTGTTGCCTTTTGATTTGATTGAATCTCTTGTTCTTCTCCATTTAATGTTTTCGGGGGCTACACAGGAATTAAGGACTTGTTTTAGGATTAAAGTAAACTCCACTGGACTTAGGCCAACTGATTTCACCCTTAGTTTAAGAAACAATAAATGCCAGCCCACAGCAGTTTTACAAAGACATAATGAGAACTGAAACCTGCATCTTAAAAAGAAAATGCTAATGTTATATCAGTAGTGCACAGCAAGGATCTGGAATAGATCTGTGTTTAGATGTTGTTGTTTTTATTTATTATGCTGCATGACATGATTTTTTTGTCTGTCCAGCCAAAACCCTTGGGGTTAAATATGGCTCTGTAAACAGTGGAGTTTTTTATTAATCCTTTGCTTAGATGCTCACACCTGACTTTTGTCATTTGAGAAAGTCACCCCTAAAGGTGGTCAACAATGCTGGCAGCCTGATGTTTTATGGCCATTTTACATTTGCTTTGCAGCAGCTCAGGGGGGGTGGGATTTGGGTTTGATGCAATCACATTCTGCTCAGGAAAAAAAGTAAACTTCCTAGCTGCTATTATTTTACCCTTGCAAATGGAACAAAGTGATGCATGGAACAATGCATCACTTTTGCTGCAGACAAAGATATCTAAACACCAACTGCCTCCACTGTCCTACCGTTTGGTGTTGATATTCATGGTCTCTAGGGGATTTTGGAACAGTGTTGGAGGCAGTTTCCTCTTCAAGTACACCACAACAGCTGCTGAGGAACGTGATTTATAGATTGAACTTGTCATTATAATTTACAGGCGTAGACAGTCTAGATGCATCCCAATGCAGGGGCCACATCCTTCAGTGGCAGCATATGAAGACTGACTGTGTTACAAATGGTAAATGGGCCATTTTTAAATAAGGGTTCCCAAATCTTGATGATCATGCTTGGTGCCTCCCTAAAGCAGGAAGTAAATATAAATAGTATTCGATTAGCTATGAAAACCAAATTTCAGAGTGATTGTACACTTATTCAAACAAATGGGTATATTCAATGTCTTACCATTAATGCAAAACTACCTTTTACACTTTAGACCTTTAAAATATAGTATAGTAATATGCAATAAATTACGGCCCAGCTGGACACATTGTTTTGCTATGGCTTGGTCTCCTTTTCATATTATGTGATTGCCATACAGCCTCAAGAGAGTTGCAGAAAAATGTCCTGTCACAGATTTATCACAGAGATTTTTACCTTAATAACACTGAATCGGCTTCCTAGCACACCCCCCCCTCCCCCTCTCTCCTTCTCAGCACTTGCTTGCACACAAGCTGTTTGTCTGAGTGCGCTGCTTCCAAACACATTGTACAGAGTATCCATCTGCCAACACAGGCAGAGAGATGACACTTCAATCACACAGTGCAAATCCATGTCTGCTCGCCCGTCTTGCAACACAGCACGCGTTTGACAAATGGCAACAGGAAGAGGCCAACTTCAACATCTAACCAACGCAGTACAAAATGTTCACAGCTTGATTGCATAGCAACTAATTTCAGATTAAAACCACTTTGACAAAATTGTTTCGCAGAGGATAATACTTGATGTTTATATAGGGTTTAAAAACTAACAGAGGCAGTGGCTTCAGCATCTATTCCCCGTCCTATTTGCTTCTTGGATCATTGTCCATCCTTCCACACCTGCTTACTAGTATCCGAAACATGACAATGGTGTGACTGAATTTGGTTCAGTCAAATGTGAATAGTTTTGCTCGGTACATGCATGCATTGTTTGGCCAAGTTTTGAAGGCAATAGGATCCGAAAATTTGCCATTTTCAATAATTCATCATCCATCATGCGCCTGGCAGCTAGATTTACCTACTCTAGACTGCTGATGGGCTTCAGACACTGTTTATGCAAATAATGTGACAACAGTACTCTGCCTCGGTTTGTTCATCAAAACACTGACTGTTTCAAGAACTGGCCAAATCACTCCAACAGATCATTTGTAGGGCTGTTTGGAGTGTGTCAGTGGCCCCAAAGACACACTGATACAACATGAATATGCAATCAGATCTCCAAAACTACAATTAACCCGTGAGACAGCCCTTCACAAATGCAGGCCACGAGGATACTTACTCACTGAAATATCATTTTCTGAAGTCAACCACCAGCATGTCTGACCTTTTGAACTAAAGCTGTTGGGGCCACCTCTCGAGTCATTTTCTCTGTAAACGCTTGAGATGGTTGTACATAAAAATCCCTGTGGATCAGCAGTTTCTGGAGAACCAGCTCAACAACCATGCTACAACCAAAGTCTCTAAAATCACCGTTTATCCTTAGATGAGTGTGGGGGAAGCTGCAGTCGATAACCAGCTGACCTTGAGCAAAAGGCAGGTTGCAGTATGCACCAGAAAGGTCACCATAGGGTCAACATAGAGAGAAAAACAGCTATTCACACACAATTGCACAATCACACCAACGGTAAATTTAGAATCTTCGAGTAGGCTAATCTTACCCTAATCTGCATGTGTTTGGACTGTGAAAGGAAGCTGATGTGCCCTGAGAGCATCCATATGCACGAGCACTCCCGTAAGCTTTGAATACATTTTCTGACATGTCTCTGCTTTGCTGCAGACAAGCACATGTAATTCAGTTCCAAGGGGCAAGTGGCAAGGGTTAGTGAAATGGGTAAAAAAGAGAAATGGGACTGGGATAAAGGTCCTCAAATAGGTCCCTGATTGAACCAGTTTTGAACCGGGAACTTTAATGTGAAGTTACCTGTGGTGTCATATTTTCTTCCAAACTGCTTCTTCCAAAGTTGACTTTGTCAATATATTTCCAGCCTTTGTGCTAAGCAACGCTTACTTAATCATATCTTGGCTCTATCTCCTATCTGTATCAATTCCACAGACATGGGATTCTTTTAATTTAAAACTTGGCAGGATGGAGAATGAGCATATTTCACAAAATGTCAAATTATTCCCCCTAGAAAAAAAAAAATACTAAACCAAGCTGTGAACATTTCAAATCACTGCTGCTGGATGAGTCCTGTTTTCTTCATAGCTTAATTAGTACTATTTTAATGTTGTCTAAACTAAACTGTGATATGTTGCAATCTTTTTAGTAATTGTTCAGATTGTTTTACTGATGTTTGAATATATTGTTTACTCCGAGCGTTCCTCATATTTTGGTATTATTTGTCAGGTATTTCAGTATTCTCCTTTATGTAAAAGCCTTTGTTTTGCTGCAGCGGTGACCCAGTTTCCTCATGGGGCTCATTAAAATTTCATCTTTTCTTAACTTGTAGTTATCTGTGTTGCGTTCTCGTACTGTGTATTTTTGAGTAGAGCGTGAAAATGGCTTCATACCTCTGTGGGACACATTTGAAATCACCAGCTTAAAGTCACCATAAGTAACTCAAGAGTTTTCCCTGGTTCTAAAACTTTTATTTTCTCCCCTCATTGCTGTACGTCTGCTGTTGCTGCTGTCTCCCTGCCGGCACCAGTTGGAGGCTTTCTACTCGATTTTCACCACAGAGCAGCAGGACCATGTCAAGTCAGTGGAGTATCTGCGGAGTAACTTTAGGCCCATCCAGAGTTTGGATAACCGCCATGTCTTCAAGTCATCAGTCAAAGACGCCTGGCTACCTGACCTTACTGACAACGCCGGCGGACCATATGGCACGGAGGCTTCCAAAGGTAGGGCCATACTTTTTCCATATATTCAAAAAAAAAGCCTTTCAAAATCCTTATGCTGGGTGAGCAGGGCATGTCCTAAAATGAGGTTAAACGTGGCATTGCATCTGGTCACAGTACCGCACTGACTCCATGCACATTTATTCATCATTTGGATGTATTTTTAGATCTGCTACAAAGAGTGTGTTGTTGTTGCATTTTCTTATTGCCTAGAACATAGCACCATTTTGAAACATGAAAATGACTTATAAAAAAAAAGTGTTAACTAGGTACGAGAAAAACATTACACTTTTGGGAAAGCTACCCATAGTGTAGAATAAATATTTAAAAAAAAAACACACATACAAATGTACGCAACTCTTTTCACAGTGAGACATCCACAGTAAAAAGAGTAGTGAGTTCTTTTGACAGTGACAGATCAATCATGGGAGTGGCATAATTAGCTGTCTGCTGTGTCATTTTATCATTAAGCTCGCCACAATACATACATAAATACAGATCATATGATCATTTGTGTCTGTCTACACAATTCATGAGTTAGTTTGGCTTCAAGTTAGTGTCTCAAGTGTTGCAATTATCCCCACACGTCTGTGTTCGTATAACAATGGTAGGTTCTAGAAACAAACTTAAATCTCTTTAAAACACATCTCTGCTTAAAGAGTTTAGAGATGAAATACCAAAACCTAACGTGTTAGGTTGTGCCACCTCCTGATACTGTATGGTTATAATTTGTAAAGAAAAGTTAGAGGTAACATTTGCATGTGTCTTATGTTGTGTTTTTGCAAAGAACATATTGTTCTTCTGCATGTTTGCAATCTCTTTTTCTGCCCACTGATTTATATTGCATCATTAAAGTTGCTCTTCTTGCTAAAGTGCTCCAATAGTCTCACATTATTTCTAGATGTGACATTTCCTAATGCTAATAAATGAGAAATATTCAGTGTGCATGTGCGTGTGTGTGTGTGTGTGTGTGTGTGTGTGTGTGTGTGTGTGTGTGTGTGTGTGTGGTCTGGGCTGGCTCTCTGTCATTTCACCAGCGAGCTGGGTAACTCCCCTAGCATAAGGCAGTGGGAGGCAAACCAGCCATCCTCCCACTCCTGCTTCATTACCACTCAAACAACACCACACATTTTGCACTGTGTGTGTGTGTGTGTGTGTGTGTGTGCGTGTACTTGTCAGTGCTCATGTGTGGCCTATAGCATCTGTGTTGTGTCAACTGTCCTCACAGGGTTGGTTCCGTCCTTTACTTCAGGCAAACTCCCATATGGTTGCCTACAAGAGAGGTGCATCACCTAGATGTATACACACTACACTGCGCGCACATACACACACATGCAGTACACGGAGGGGTGTGTGTGTGCGTGCGGGTTGTCCTAGCATGCTGTGTGTGCTCCTGCAGATTGTCCTTGAGCAGAGCAGTGGGACATTTGATGAAAGCAGATCTATAAGGCTGGCACAGAAAGTGTAGAAGAGGAGGAGGAGGAGGAGGATGAAGGACGGCAGGGTAGAAAAAGACAAAGAGGAGAATTGGAGCAGAAAACGCAACAGACAGACAGAAAGGCCGACCGCATGCCTCCTACACACCCTCGACAACAGGCGTAGCAACAGCTGAGTGGGTTAAACATGGGAATCCTTGCTTCAACAAGTCTAACCTGGTCTATGTCACCTCTCCACAAGATGCACAACACGCTAGTGACATTGTAAACTGCAAACCTGAACAAAGCCTATACATCAGCATCAGCCGAATAACACGAGTCATTTTTCCTTTCAGTCCCGTGCTAATTTATTCCGTTTAACCATGGCTCAGCCTGATTACCTCCCTTCTGCTACTGATTGTTTCCCATCAACCATGATAGTAGATTTACTTCTGGGTGTGTGAATGAAAGGTGGCCTCATATTAAGCGAGCCAGAATGATGGATAGATGCTTGCAAAACACAGTGGAGCAGTGTGTGTTAGGAAAGTTACGCCCCCACGTTTTGTGAAATATGTTTCACTTTTTACACTCAAGTAAATAAGGATCAATATCACTTCCAGCTCTGTGTGGATTAATATTAACCCAACACATTCTTATACGTCCGGTGACCAGAATTATGTCCATAACATTAATTAAACAGTCACTCACTCTAAAATGTATATGGGCGCTGTGCTCACATGGAGCTCTCACAGTGGATGGATCTTGTCTGCCATTTTGCCGAATACAGACTAGCATCAGCTACAGATACTGCTACCTTTTGTTGATGATGTTATGAAAAGACTCCCCATCACTCAGCCACTTTGTCAATTCTAGATTGATAATAGGTTGAAGGTTTCCATTAAAAAAAATCCATTGTGGCTAGGATTAATACCATTATGCTGGGTTGTTGTTTTTTTCCACCCTCTAGGTTTTAGTTAATGTTTACCTGTTCAAGTTGCAACCCAAAACATTGCTCAGGCTGGAGCCTGAAATCTCCTTCCTGAAGTGGATGTGTGCTTTGTATGGAACTAGGGGCAAAAAGGGTTGATTACAGTACAATTTAGGGTCAAGGAGGTGGAATTAACACATCTGAATCTAGAAATGGAATGACATGTGTTTACATTTCTCCTACAAAGTCAGTGCAAAAACACACCAAGCAAGGATTCACCTGTTCCAGTTGCTGTAGTTGTAATGTGTACACAATGCAGTGTTGCAAAAGTCAATCTGCATTGCGATTCATTAAATGTCCGGATGTCGTATGAAGCACAGGTAAGAAGTCATGGGTTGTGTGTGTGACTAAACAAAACATATCCAAGTCACATGACCAAAAACAGACATTGCAAAGACACCTTTAGGCTCCCAAAGTCTGTAGAAAGGTAGACTAAACCTGTCCTGGTTTAGGACAGGAGTTTTCCTTGAAAGAAATGATAATAATAGATCAATAAAACTCAAGATCACAAGGTGAAAAACATGATACATTGCAGTTATGATTTACAACAAGAAATCAAAAGAATGTCAAAAAACTAAGTTGACAAAATAAAGCAAAGGCATTTTTATTTTATTTTTTTACTCCTAGTCTCTTAGACTTCTCTTGACTTGCAGAAAATCACCTTTTAAAGACAGATGAAAAGTATGGAAAAGCTACACAAAGATGAACTCTGCCCCTTCCCGTGTTCCTGAAATAGAAACACATGCTATGAACAACGAGAAATCGAGCATCTTTCAGACGTTTGGCTTGATACTGTCTTTGGTCGCATCTGCAATGTGCTCCAAGGATAATTGAGTAACATAGAATGAAAACACATTCGCATGCGCATGCACATGTGAATTGTGAACAAAACAAGTTTGTAGTCTGAATGCAACCCTCTCACAGTGTCAAGGATGCAAAGCACACAAGAAGGCAGGAAAAGTTACTTTTATTTGTGAAAAGCCAAATTACAACATTTTGATGTGAAAGCACTTTAAATATTATAATGAAAGGAAGTTGGCAAATCACCATGACATCACCCACTGCTTTGTAAACTCTACACTCACACCAAGTATTTTGGTCTAGTGACATGTCTTTCTATTTTCCCATTAGTATAATAACCAACATGACCAACAACAGTGTAGAGCAGGATTTGGCACCAGGCCTTGGTACATTTCTAACAGCAGAGATCCCACACTGAGTTCACAGCCAATCCGTCTCAGTAAAAAACCTCGCAGACCGACCCGCAATCGAGACCAATTCATCGATCAACCGTCATCAGCGTGCTGCATGGCCAAAGGCGTCCTTTACTCCTCCGGTTTGCCTCTCACCGAGACAAAGAGAGGCAGAAAGAGAGATTTGTCCTCTGTGGGTTTTATGTGTGTCAGCCACCACCTAGACCCCATCACTCACTGCCATGCAGACCTCTCCCCCGTGTGTGTGTGTGTGTGTGTGTGTGTGTGTGAGGGAGAGAGAGAGAGAGAGAGAGAGATGGCCCGCTTATCTTTGACAAAAGCTGGAAGAGGATCTGTTCATCACCTGGTCAGACACACAGGGCTACAAAACCCTCTCAGCTGACTTACACGTGGGGACTATTAGAAGTCATTTTGAGCGGCCCACAGGCGCTATGTAGCATTTCTGTTGCAGAAAGACACAGACAAATTTGCATTTGCCTTTTTAGCAATTTGCGGAACTTTTCCCCACAACATAGCATACAAATTCTAAAATCTTTTTCAAGACAATGTTGTCATTTAGCTTTTTTTAAGCACAAACTGAAAAGGCGCATAAGTCAGTTCTTGTCATCGTCACACATTTCTGCTTGGGTTAACGCCCATCTGATTGATAGTAACATTGTAATTGCGTTTTACTTAATTTGTCATAGACATAAACACGTCCACACACACACACACACTTATCGAACATAGTTGAGTGGGCGCACGGTTTATATAAACGGTTAAATCCCCTTTCCCTGCTTTGTGATGGTACACTGTTTGACCTCTAATGATTCCTGTGCATGTTTGCACATGTGTGCGTCTGCGAATGTGTGCTTCTGTATGTCTCTGTATGTTTTTGTGTGACTAATGGCTTTATTAATGCCACGCCACATGGGGCTTCACTGCAGAGAAAAACTCCACTGCAGCTCTTTATGAGCAAGCTAATCAGTTTGGTTCCACAAGGCACGTGAGCTCTATTCTTAATCAACCCATGGTCATCATCAAAATTACCTCACGCATTTGCATAATATGATACAGTGCTTGAAATAACCATTACGTCCTTTGTTGTATGCTATACCTCTCTTTCTCAGCAGTAAAAAGTGGAACGAATTGCTGTTTAACGTAGTGTACAGTTATGCTGATCAAAGTGTGTGGACAGAGGACGCTCTGCGCCATATGTGATATTTGAATTTACCATTCCATCATTAATGTGCTGCTATAACAGCCTCTTTGAAGGCTCTCTAGCAGATGTTGGAACCTGGCTGCAGGCTCCCATTCTGACACAAAAGCATTAGTGAAGTGAAACACTAATGTTGAGTGATAAGGCCTGTCTAACAGTCAGCAGTCCAGTTTATCCAAAATTAGCAGATTCCCTTCTGGACTCTCGTGCAGTCCAATCAAGTTCTTCTGCACCAGAGGTGCAGCGCTATTTGTGTGCATGTGCAAGTTCATTTATTCATAATCTACAGCTTTATCCTCCTTATGAGGGCTGCGGCGGGCGGTTAGAAGCAAATAAAAGTAAGTTTTACCTTGGGTGGAGACACATGTGCTAGAGCATTGGTGCAGGATAATTGAATTTGGATCAGCAATGATTTGTGAACAATATAAACAAAATAAATCCTCAAGGGCAGATCATTTTTGTTATTTTTTTTCCAGCTCCTTGGATCCTTTTGAATGAACTATGTGTAAACTATGTGAAAGTGCAGATGTATAAAACACAGTCAGCTGTCACTCACACACAAATGAACATGTTTTGTTCCCAATTTGCACTTCTTTGACTCCAGATTTGATTATTTAGGAAGTTTGAACCGGTCTATACTGTATAAACTTGGCAGTGCAGCTTTAAGAGACTGAATGTGCTCCCATTATTAAAATTAATAATAATAATAATAATAATAATAATGATAATAATATGCTCACTTTTTGGCAACTGTCTGCTTGTCTTTGCAGAAAGTGTAATTTAATCAGTCGCGACAATACCAAGAATATGAGCATCAATGCTTTGATGCACATTACTGATTTCAGAGATGATTGCACCTTCAAGCACCTAAAATATACATACATATAAATATAAATGAGAGCTGCAGATGCTCTCTCTCTATTGAAAGGTGGAGGACCTCTCCTCTCGTGTGCTTGAGCAGCAGTGACTTTTTTATAGAGTTGGCTCTGTGCATGGAGGCTTTTGTCATGCTGAAATGGAAAAAGAATGTGGCAAGCCACCAAAACACTGAGGGTGTGGAATTGGCAATATGTAAACAACACTTCATGCAAATGTTTCACTTTGAAAACCTATTAGTAGTAATTACCTTTGAGCTGCCACAAGGCTTTTGATGTGAAAAGTCAATAAGTATGCGTTTCACTGATGAAAGCCTAGCAGCAATTGCAAAAATAGCTTAAAAGAGAGCAAAGCTGGGTGTAATATAACCAATGAAAACATTGTTTTTTTTCTGTTAGTAGAAGATAAACTATGTTGTACTGATAGAATCGACGTGTGGAAGAGTGAATATGCCCAATCCTCCAGGTAAACTTTTGCGCAGCAAATAGATTGAAATGGGAGCAGATCAGACAACAGAAATCTGGCATCTAAATCATACAGTTCATGTGGGAGAATAAAGGCCTGCGTTTTATATAAACCCCATTCTAATAAACGCCTGACCTCATGTTTGCGGATCCATCATAATTATAAAATATTCAAGGTATGAAATCAAATACTCCACACTTCCTGAGCAACCACACTGCTCACACAGAGACACCCAGTGGTTAGAAGCAGCCAGTGCAATGCTTGTCCTCTTTAGTAAATGGAGAGATTTCTTGTGTGTGTGTGTATTATTAAACTGGTTGCATAAACACACAGACAGTGCGTATGTGTTTGCCTTATATCTTTCAAAGATAGATATTAGAGGGCAGAGCAGGTTGTCTGCAATTTGCCCTAAGGCAACAATATATGAGCCTGTGTGTGTGTGTGTGTGTGTGTGTGTGTGTACTGTATGGGGATGACTCAGAGCAACATTAATAACAAATCATGAATACATCTAACACTCATGAAACTCTCTCTCTCTCTCTATTGTGTATTTGAAAGATAAGCTAAGCCCATGTATCTAGCCATAAATGATCTGTTTCCCTCCTCATCGCTCCATTGTTCCTTCACATCCACCCTTCCCTACTTCCTTCCTTTTCCTTTTCCTTATCCCTCAAGTCTTGCTCCTCTCCACTGCTCATTCCTGCTCCCTTTCTTCCTCTGACCTCACATCTAACTTTTGGTTTTCGCCTCTGCCCTTCTTCTTCTCCTTCTCCCTGTCCTGCCAGTGTGCAGCAGCGCTCCCATCAACATGAAGGTGCAGCATGTGAATGGCAGTGCCCTTATGGTCCGCTGGGCCCGCCCAGAGGTCACCTACCACCCGCCCATCCTCCACTTCCTGGTGTCGTACAGCTGGACCACCCACGACGACAGCTATGAGGAGACACATCTCACCGACGCCAAACACAAACTGGTGAGAGTGCTGTTACGGAATTGTCCTCGTGGAGCTGATATAGATTGTTATGGTTTTTCATTAGAATTAAACAGTCACCTGACATGATAACATGACATCAAGGACACAATACTGGGAGTAAAGCCTGGGGAATGTGGCTGGAAGTGAAGAACTGCTGCAGTAGCAACGCATATGTAAGTGAGTTTGAAATTAGTGTCATAGTAAATCCCTTTTGCTGAAAATTGCAGAGATTTTCTTTCCAGACTTTCTCTGGACCTTGTCATTCACATTAGATGCATGTAGCTGGAGACTGTCTTGGTGAGTTGCATTTATAAAAGCCAGAGTGTCTCTAGAGAATCCAGGCAAGGTGGTTGTGTCTGGCTTGAAGGAAACACACTCACTTATTCACTTGATGTGGCTTATTCTGCTCACATGAGCTCATTCAGATATTGTCCAGAGATTTCATTAAAAAGAGACGGCAGGAGAATCCCAGCGAATGTCCAGAGTTACTTTTGTGGCTATTTGTGATCACACGTACAGCCCCTCTGGACACTCTTTGAAAAAATATCCAGCCATGAGTGGACCATGCATATATAAGGACAAAATAAAAGCCAGTACACAAAAAACAAGCCAACACTTATATTGGACTAATAAACAATATCTAACGAGGGGCAACTTCTTAGTAGTTCCTGTTTGGTCACTATCGTAAAAAGAACCCACCAGTGTAAAGACACAGGACACAGTTATTTTTTTGCCAAAATGTATGTTTCTGTCTCTCCGTTGAAGAGTTCAGGGGCCGAGGCACTCACAGGGTCGAACATACAACCATTTGCATTCATATCCAAACTTTGGTCTGTGGAGGGAGGAAGCTGGAGTATGACAGTGACAACCCACACATCCAACAGGTTATTGGTTAAACTGAGTTTCAAACCGACCAACCTTCCTGCTGTGAGGCAAAGATGCAAACCATCACTCAAAAACATGTTGTTTTTTTTATTATTATTTTTTTTTTTTTATTAATCACTGCAGAGGAGTCAGTTACCGAAACAAAATCTGATAAAAAATGAACACGTGTGAATAAAAGACAGAACTGGAATCCCTCCCTGCAGCCGAGCAGAGCTGCCAATAATCCACACAGTGTCCCCAATGTGTCAGCATGCACAACAATGCAATAACCCAGATTCATAATGCTACGACTTAAGCAGCAACAGCTTCAGCTAGTCTGAATCCAGATTTCAAAATACATCAGTATACATGTGCCTACTGTCATGCAGGCGTACACATTAATTGAATTCACTTTTTTTGGGTTTTCAGTCGTATGCCACATGTGTATCATTAGGACAATATTTGCTCCACATCAAACAGCCTGTGTGTGTATAAGCAGAACAATGATCGCAGTGCTTTGTATCCATATTTGAATGAGCTTTTAAGTCTACTCATTACACACACACACACACACACACAGTGCTCAGTTCTCTGATGTGCTTCCTTGGCCTGGTTTGTGTCGTTAAAAAACAAGATGTAAGCTCTGTTTAGACTCTTCTGACTCGTGACTGTCAATAGCCATGTTTGTACCTTTATACTGTATTATTCCCCAAAGACGCAGAGGAACAGTGAATGCTTTCAGTTCTGCCCTCACACACACACAGCTCTTGATTCATGTTCACAGCTCTGCGTGCCTCATAACACACACACACACACACGCGCGACTCTAGGATGCGGAAAGGAATTGCTCGTGTGGAATGAAACACAGTGGTGTCGGTGCTGCTGATACTCTAATAAGATCAGCATAGAAGAGATGTAACCAAACAACAAAATGACCTTGTGCTGTTGTTGTATGACAGAGTGATGCCATACACAGCCGCTCTCTCGCTTAAAGTTTCATTATTTTCACAGCAGCACTGTTTTCCCCAAGTGTTTTAATTATTAACATGTTATTCCTTGTTGGCTTGGTGATGTCTGGTGTAACAGCGGAGTTCGTGTTGCTCTCATTAAAGGATACTTTCAAAGTCTGTCATAACAGGGCACTTGCAGACCATACGAGCATTAAAATTAAAACACGTGTCTGTCCCGGGATACGTAATTGCATGTAAACACTGTCTCCAAGGAAATGACATGCTGACAAAACTAAACCGTAAACCGTAAAGTGTTGTGAAGAACAAAATAACTGTGTTTACGTGTTTAAAAATGTGCATGCCATTTTTTTTTTGTTTATGTTTATTGGGCAATAAAAACATGCACTGTCTAGGCCCCTCCCAAACACTCCTTCTCAGTCTAAGTTGATGAAGACTCCTGCAGTTCATTTCCCCTGGTCTCTCTCCTCCTTTCACACTTTACTCTCCTATCAAATACATACTAAAAATGCCCGAAAATAGCCTAAAAAATGATTACACTATACAAATCTGCAAAAAACAGTATTCCGTCCTTTGCTCTTGAGCTGCGGACAGTTGCTAGGCGGATGACTTGCAGACATATGATCAACAATCCTTCCTCCTACCAGTGACAAGTTTACCTCAAATTCTACTTGGTGATATGTCCAAAACACAACATAAATCACAATCACGTTCCCTGTGAAGTGTAATTTAGAATGCAATTTTGTTGTGTGCAAAAAGTTATTTTTGGGAGACTGGGTTGAAGTAGATCAATAGACGGATGGATGTACTTCATTGATCCCAAAACTGGGAAATGATTACAGCAGCAGAGTTTCAGGCACTTGAACAACCCTTTAAATAAAACACAGAGAGAATGTGAGATAAAAGCAAAATATACATGTAAAGAAAATTCAAATATAAAATAAAAATGTTAAAGGAGATATATGCGGTTATACAAGAAGTTATGAGAATAAAATATTAAATTTTACAATTAACAATTCAATATAAAGTGTGTATCTATCAAATACAATAAACCGGCAAATGTGGGACATTAAGCAGCCCTGTGCTTAAATGACAAGATTGTCCACAATGGCCTCATACACTCGAGTTTACAGATCTATAATGTCTCTCATCAAAATGAGAAACCCTACAGCCGTAATCAATCCTCATCTCCATATAGATCAGAGCTACAGGCGGCGTTCAGCAACACTAATGTGATGCTTCCACAGTCTGAGTTTGACAAATCAAATAGAAATATTTAGTGTTTTTAGTGCAAAACGCCCTACTTCTGTTTCCTCGTTCAGATACAGCAGCGACGCGCGCTCGTCGTCTCATTGACAAGACGGCCGACTCGCTCGTTTCCTCAGGTGTAGTTTGTGCTTGATGACCAACGTGAACAGTTTTCACACACTAACAGGTTTCTATTTCTTCAGCCACCAGAGGTATTTTATAGGGAAACATCGTGTGGAAAGCGGTGAGTGGAATGCGACATCAAAGAACAAGAACAACAGATTAAAAAAAAGAAGGATCACCTAATTAAATCTATGCCCAATTAAGTGGAAGATGAGAAGTCTCTTTTCCTTTTCTTTACCTAAGCAACACAAACAAAGCAACATCACACTATAGTCCTCTTTCCATGACTGGTGTAGGACAGTGACCAGTTTACAGAGTGAGACAAACTGTGGTTTTTTAGAGAACGCTGTCTATTAGCAAAGTAAAGTGGCAGAAATATTAAAAAAAAAAATAGCTTTGTACTTTTTATTTACTTTTTTATGTACATTTTTATTTGGTGAGCTTTTCCTTAATTGGCCTGTTTTTCCTGACGTTTACACTACACTAATTTATGTCAATATCTCAAACATCCACAACTCAAAAAAACATGAAGTAACCCTTTAACAAATGTGGTAAATTCAAAACTGACTTATTAAATAGTACTAAAAATAAACTAAGGTATAAGGTAACGTTAACATGTTTCAATTTTCGTATGAGTTGAACTAAAGAGCAGCCACCTGTGGAAGAAAAAATAGAAGGTTCCATAATGCCTATGGTTTTACAATTTTGCAAGCACACAAACAAACAAATATTAATCAGCCTAACAGATCCTAAAAATATATATTTAAAAAAAAAGTACAAATTATGCTTACCAATGTCTCCTAGTCTCCGAATAAATGTGCATCTATTAATAAGTGGACTGAAAATACCAAATAGGTCACAAAGTCCAGATTTTAATTAACAGTGGCA
This sequence comes from Solea senegalensis, assembly GCF_019176455.1. Lineage (NCBI taxonomy): Eukaryota > Metazoa > Chordata > Actinopteri > Pleuronectiformes > Soleidae > Solea > Solea senegalensis. The sequence goes on along the minus strand of NC_058024.1, from coordinate 12,595,715 downwards.
TAATAATCAGCCAATAATCAGATGTTATCCCTTAGCACTGGTCACAGTTGTGCTTACGTACTCCGCAAAGTGATCCACACGTTCATTTCCGCAGATTTCCCTTCTCTTTCTTTCCTTTCACTGCTGACACATGACGAGCTGAAAAGCCACCAGCGAGAGTTGCAGCCTTCGGCCACATGATGTGTGCTCCACTTGATTAATGGACTGTGATTGAACCATATCACTGTGATAACAGCGTGCATGATATGAGCATATTTTAATGGTGTGGCATTTTTTTCCATGTGTCTGGAGGAATTTCTCATTAGGCGGTGAAATTGCTTTGAATTGAAGTCAACTTTATTTGCGGTGATTGTGAATTACGGTCTCATGATCATATTAAGGACTAACAGACGCACGTAAGGGCGTGTGTGTGTGTGTGTGTGTGAGTGAGTGAGTGTGTTATTGCAGTAAAACCGAGGCTTTTACATCATCAAAAGTGTGACTGTGCGAGCAGTGATAAATCAAATGACTCTAGTTTTGGAACAGAATTGTTTTGATCCATAAAAAAATCTGCGCTGATTAAATAATCAAAACTTAATTTCTTAGACACGTGTAGCTTTGGCAAATCACTTCTTGTAATGAGGAAATGTGTAAGTTATAAGGATTTAATAATGCAGTTATTCATTTGTGCAGGGGAAAAAAGCTTTTAAAATAGAGAGAGAGAGAGATAGCAGGCAATATCCTCCATCACTTTCATTACAAATGGTCTCATCAGGGGCCAAAATGAGCTATGAGAGGGGGCTATGGAGCAGACAGGAGGCTCCATTCCCTTACATTGTGGTCTGCTGTTTGACTCTCAGAATACTAATGTTAAGCTGGAGGGGATGCAGGGCTGCCAGCCTGTGCAAAAAGCATGACCTTGGGCCAGTGGCAGTGTGGGAAAACTGCACCCTTCCCATTAAAAAAAAGGGATAAGAGTGCCCCCTGCCTGTGGAAACATGCAGGATACATCCACCAGTACAGCTGGGAATCTGCCACGATGAGCGGTGGAGGGAGGAGGGAAGTGTTTCATCCTTTCTTCATTTACGAGAGCGACTTTAACTCTGTCTCCTCCTTTTCCCCTTTGCCACATACCCCTCTCTCCCTCTCTCACTCTCTCTCTCTCCCTCCCTCTCTCTCTCTCATAGCCCTTTGATTCTGCTCTTATTCCCAAGTTTCCCCCGGTGCATCTATCTAGGTCACAACAGCACAACAGGGACTTACCGCACATGGCTTCAGGATCCCCAAATTCCACACACCCGTTCCCCCTTGTTGCAATTAATGAACAGCAGCCTTGTAATAAAATACTGTGGACTGGTCTACTTTATGGCTAATACCACTTGTAAAGGAAGAGAGGGGAAACGAATGAAGGAAACAGCTTCCTAACAGTGCCTCACTGACGTGTGTTTGACAGTAGAGGTGTGGGGTTATAAATAGAATACAGCCAATTGTGTAACGAGGTAAATGCTCATCATTATGACCCTTTCATGCATAAATTTAATGATGTTAACCCAGCAAACCTCTGTCTGCTCACATGCAGTGTTACATGAGATGTTGTTACTGTAAGAACACACATTTCCATAGAAGACGGTGTGGACATTGTCTGGAAACTTCTCCTTTTCCAGCGCCTCAATCAAATCTCTGGAAAAGCCTGTTGTGCTCAAATGTGAACAGACTGCAGACAATGTCTGGAAAACTCTTGTTCCCGAACCTAATCGCAGGTTGAAAACTAACCACATTCGTAGCCTCATCATCTCCCTCATTGTCTCAAGAGCTCCACAAGCAGTTAAAACGCCATCGTGTTAGTGTGCACGTCTGCAGACCTGTAAAAATAAGCTCATACGCATCTGGTTTACAAAGAAATGTACAAAGGCAACGAGCGATCTGACAATTAATAGGCTGCATCTAAGGGCTGATTACATCACAGCACCATCAACTGTCCTAATCCGAAGGCTTCTCCAAATGCATCATGTGTGTTATTTTTGATCTCTGAGTGTTTCAGGTGTTTCTTTCCCAGCGACGGAGATGAATGTTTGCTAAAGGATAAAATAGCAACCAGCAATGACACTTAAAAGTCACACTTTCAAATCAAAGTACCAGGCTTCATTTGAATTGAATAGCTAACAGTTAAAACATGCCATAAAGGTCTAGTGTGTAACATTTAGATGTTTTTTTTTTGTTTTGTTTTTTTTTATTGGTAGCAATTGAATATACTACCCACAAGCATGTTTGTGTAAGTGTACAACTACTATAAATTAAAGCTTGTTTGGTTTTTGTAACCTTACAATAAGCCTTAAACAGTTTTGTTTTAGGCAAGGGTCTTGTTTTGCAGCTCCATGTTTCTACTGCAGCCTAATTAGCCAAACGTGTGAGCAAATGTAGAACAACTTCCTATCTGGTCACCGTAGTTCCCTGACATGCTTGACGTGTGAATGGAGTTCCACATTTTGTTCAAAATATGCAGTTTCACTGTGGATGTCACAAATTCTTCCTCAGTGGACCTTTAAACGTGTTACTTGCGGTCAGTGAGCCACACAGTGGTAATGCAATAGGAAAAGCCTCCTGCGGTCCACACATCACTGAACTGAGAGTGATTCTGATTAGCAATGATAAAACAGTGCATGATATTTCTCTCCAATTCAGTGACTCTAATATTCCATTAAAACAAGGCTCCTGGAATTGATCTCGTACAAGTTGTAAGATTAATCTCATATTGTCATCCCCTTTATTTGATGGAGATGGATAGCAGTGAGGACTGCGTGTGCATGATGTTCTCATTATTCAGCTGCTCCTAAGTGGCCCGGATCTTTCTATTAACTCAGTTGGACCGTTCAGCAGTGAGGTTTTACACAAGCAGAGGATGCTTTATGAGAGTGCGTATGTAATTTGGCAGAGATGCCAGTGCTGGCTCAGCTATTTTCTGTTTAACTGAGTGATGGTGAGTTTGTGTAGGTGAGCTGAGGAGGACAGGCTGTCACCACCCATGCTGAGCCATTAGATCAGATAGTGCTGTTATTTTCGGTTGAGGAGGCGTCTTGTGGTGCTAATACAATAATGAGCAGCTTTCAGCAGGAGCGGGCATTACCATCTCCTCCAGGGTACAAACACGATGTTTTCTCTTTTAACTGAAGAGCCAAACGGTGACGTGTGATTTTATCTGAGCCAGCTGAAGCTGACCTCGAAGCTCTCTGTGTGTTTGACAGGAAGAGTATGATTTTGAAGTGACCTTTTTGAAATAAGGAAATAAACCGCTTGGATGAGAGGTTTGGAGAAAGATCAGTTTGTACAATGTCTCTCGCCAGTGTCCGGAATGACGTGAAGTTAATTGACTGGATTTAAGGCTGTAGAGAAATACATCTATTACTGTGTGGGGATAAAGAGTTCACCTTGTTGGTATCTTCATAAGGAATGCAACAAACTTTTCTTAAGCACCAGGCTCCAACACTTAATTCACAATTTAATCTCAAGACGCTCTCTCTCTATTGGTGTGCTGTGATTACATTTCGATTAATATTTAACGCATCAGGGGCTGTTTTGAAGGACATTTAGAAATTGATGAATAAATGGATCAAATCTTCACTCTCTCCCCCGTCTTGGGGTTCCGTCAAACCGCCAGTTATGAATTTAAATTTGGAATTTAACCATCAGTGCAACCAAGGATTTGATTTTGAATCCAATTCAGTTTGTACGCATGTAAATTTCATTGGAACATTACTTCGAAAAGGTAGATGCAGGCTTCTATATGTCTGTTTTTTGTTTGAAAAAAATTTTTTTTTAATAACTTAAAAGGATTTAAGTACAAATGTGTAACATTTTAGTGCAGTGCATGTGTAACATTTTTGGTGTAACATTATTTGTATGCTACATCTGAAAACCCCAGACCTGACTGAGGGAGCTTTTGTGTGTATACAGCGGCAGCACAGGGGCGGGCGGGGGCAAGAAGTGTTTTTTTGTTGATGCTTCTTTGTGTTTTCAGTCATACTCCAACCTGTTTGCAGCCGTGTCACTTGACGAGCGCAGTGTTGCTGTTGCATCCATCTGTCGTGACATTAATCCGAACACTTCCTGTGTGACGCGCAGGAAATTTCACCGAGCACACTCGATCCAACCACTGCCTTCCTGAGAAACACAAATAGAGTCGTGTGTGAGGCTGAGTTCAGTCAGCATTGTGTGAACCTATCTGACGGTGGTTTGAATCTCATAGACATTTGTTTAGATTTAAACATCACGCACCACAGCTTGACAATCAATTTTTTTTTAATCTTTGAAGCCTCTCATATTACAAACTCTTCCTTTCTGTGTTTGTGTTTCTGTGTGTTTTATTCAGGAGGCTGTCATCTCTCCTGTCTCCCCCGATGTACTGTACCTGTTTCGAGTCCAGGCCATCTGCATGAATGACATGCGCAGTGACTTCAGCCAGAGCATGCTCTTCAGAGGTAACACACACACACACACACACACACACCGGAGACAAACGTGCCCATGAATTGAAGCCACATTATGTCTGCATGTCATGTCATAAAGGTATTTATCTCTTTCAATATGAGCGTTAGTATTTCTTTCATACAGCTCCGTCTCTTTCAAACACTCCCCTGCGCATTGTCTTATATTGTATAGATCTATAATGTGACGGTTAGGATTCCTTTTATAACAATATCACAGTCTCTTATATCAGTAGCTGCAGGCAAAAGAAGAAGAAAAAAACAACAGGGGAAAGGAAAATGCAGTGAGATGCATTGATTTAATTTAAGCACATTCTTTTTATTGGCTTCCCATTAAGTATTCACAACCTTGACTTTGAATAAAGGGATGCTGTGATTAATGTTCTCACATGAATGTCTTAGAAACAGTCCTTCAAGTGAAGCGTTGCCTCATTGTCTCAGCTGTGCTCCGCTCTTTTCTTCTTTCTTTTTTATACTTTAGCAAACACCACCAGGATCTTCGAGGGCACAAGGATTGTTAAAACTGGAATGGTAAGCTGGAGGGAAGATGTAGGACTGCCACTGTCTTGTCGCTTTTTATCCAGCAGAGAGCAGTGTCTGTTTGAATCCCTCTTCACTGTGTGGACAGGAACCTTTCAGTGAGATGTGAAGTGGTTCCCGTGGATCCATGTTTAAATGAGGACACATAAACCTGCCCACAAAAGAAAAGACTTAGTATTCTGGCTGATTTATTTTTGCTTCATTTAGTGCTGGTGTTATTATCTTTCGTTGCTTTGGCACAAGACTGCACAACATGTCTTAGTAGAAATACATTGGCATTAGATCAGGCTATTTTGGACTCTCTGGAATTGTTTTACTCCTTGCCAACATGTCATATGAATCTAATAGTAAAAACTGTTTTGTTTGATTTAAAATGATTGTGTTGGTCATATCCTAATGCCTTACTATAACTTTATTCAGACCCAGTATGACCATCCGTCCTGAGACAAGCATAAGCTTCAACATCAGCGAACAAATGTGTCCTGAACGTGTTTTAGAATCCAATGTTATAAACCACATTCCAGTGTAGAAACCATTGTGACCACATTATTGTACATGTGTGAACGCAAATCCATCCCCAACATACATTTACGTCCTGCTGCTCAGCTGATATCTTGTAACCTGCTGCAGCTTCGCAGTAAACTAAAATCATTTTTACATCCTCTTACAGGATATAATTACCTTTCTCAATCTGTTTAAAAGTAAGAAATAAAACAAACCTTTACTGTATATCAAAATATCAATTGGTAACTTCTGTCTTTAGCCAACAGTCTCTCCAGCCTCCTCTGCTGACATGGCACCCATTTCCTCTGGCTCATCTACCTGGACCTCCTCGGGCATCCCATTCTCTTTTGTCTCCATGGCGACAGGCATTGGCCCATCCTCTAGTGGTAGTCAGGCCACAGTGGCATCCTTGGTGACCAGCACTTTACTGGCAGGACTGGGCTTCAGTGGTGGCGTCATCTCCTCATTCCCCAGCTCTGTTTGGCCGAGCAGAGCACCAAGCCGTGTAAGTCCCACCTCCAACCGGCAAACCGCAGAGCCCACAGAACCCGCAAAAAACACCGCCGCCCCCGCCGCCTCTGCTGTCACAACTGCTGCGGCCAATGACCACAGTGAGACTGGAGGTGAGGACCAGGACGACAGCAGGAGTCAAGGAGAGGATGCAGAGAGGGGAGGAGAGGACAAGGGAGAAGAAGAGGAAGAAGAGGATGAAGACAAGAAGAAAAGAAGGAAACAATCAGGTCGAAAGGGCAAAGCAGAGAACAATGAAAACAGTACAGTGGTGAACGAGCCGCCCAGTGAGACACCAGACTCCACTGCAAAGGAGAAAAAACAAACGGAACCAGATCCAAATCAAATGACATCTGCTGTAGAAGACCAACCAGAAGTGTGTACACATTCTAACCCCACTACTACGACAGAGCCAACTCTGAGAACCAAGAAGCACAGGCCTTTCTCCATCCATTCAGGTGAGTCAGCTAATGTGCTTAAACCCTCATTCAAACATCTGACATTTTGTGGAGTGGAATAATCAACTTTACCTTTCTTTGGCTAGGGTCATCACTTGTTAACAAAAACATTCTGCCTTGGGTTGATTTTCTTTTCCTTGTACCTCCGTTTCTTCAATTATTCTGTGGAATTCCAAGTATCCTCTGCCATGAACATGAAAAAATAATATTTTTTAAGTCCTCAGAAGAGTTCTTTTTGACCTTTAAAGGTTTCCATTATCAAATGATCCAGTCAAGTATCCATCAAATATGTGAAAGAATTCTTGAAGGTCCGGTATGTAACATTTCAAAGGATTTTTTGGCATACGTAGAAAATACTTCCCCTAAGTTTGTGAGTGAATAATCACTGGCTGGTTTTTGTTGCCTTAGAATAAGCCTTTCATAAGCACTTTAGGGAAGGGCCCTGCTTTAAAGAGGGTGCCATCTCACGTCGTCATGTCTCAGATGTGAAGGAGCCTCAGATAAGTGCAACAAACAAGATTTAATAAGCCATGCCCACTTTACCAATAAAGATGGCACTTCATTTAAAATGAAGCTAATCTCGATCTGCATGTCCTTGGACTGTGGGAAACTGAATACCCCGAGAAAACCACACACACGAAGAGAACATGCAAACTCAAACCAGAAATTACTATAATATATACTTTCAAGGTAGCCAGGTTGACCCATAAATGTAAGTTTTGTTACATCAAATACATTTTTTTTTATTGACATCAACACATAAGATTTTAAGAACTTATTTATTGAACATAAAGTGTGTGAGGTAACTCTGACCAGCAAATAAAGGTGTTGATACTTCCTGAACACAACAACACAGCATCACACTGCCTGTGCCGGGGCGGATATACTGTAGATCATTATCTGTGGTGCATATAACGAAGACTCACAAACAACCGCATCTGCCTGAGTTTCATTATCTCACTTGCAAGTGAGTGACCACAATCCCCAGCAGTGTGTGAGGCCATGAACTCGCTGGGCTGCTCTCACTCCCCCCAGACATGGCTGACCGTAACTCAGGCCTCATCAGACAGTCTGCACCTGCTCTGAGATACATACACTACCATCTATACTGACATGCTCCAAGATATCCTTACATACCTCACATACGTACTTAATAAGTATGCTGTGGTGCTAGCACATTAGGTCACTTAAAGGTCGAGGCTGTGTTTCCGTGTGGGGTTTGCCACTGGATCATCTTAACAAGTGTGGATGCTGCATCGAGTTTCAAACTGGGGTTTAAGTTTCTTTCATGGACAGATTCATTTTTTCACCACAACAGGTCTCAAGTTCACATTTCAAAGTCTTTGTAAACTAATTATTTGATTTAGTCAACTGTATCAAACAAAGTAATATCAAGGAGACTTTGCTTATTTTGCTGTTGCTCTCGTTTGCATGTAGAAATGCATGTAGAAATTTGGAACCTAATTATAATTTGAATTGAGGTTTTGAGTGGGTTATACTGTACTGAGTTTGTCTTTTAGTTAAAGCTATAGTATGCCGGATTTTGCGCCAATATCAATACTTCTGCACCTTCAGTGGGTTCTGTTCACAGCCTCAAAACTACATTCGACCAATCACAGGGCAGTTCAGAGAAAGAATGTGTGTTCCACTGCCCTTACTCTGCATACAGGTTCTTCCACTTCCTTAACATAAATCAGCTCGAAGCTGTTGTTTGTGCTTAAGAATATTAAGAATATACATTGTAATGTAAAATATTACTATGACACCCGACAAATAGTAAATCAAATCTGGCTATGTAGTTGTTGAGAGTTAAAGGTGGTGCAGGCAGACAAGTTGTAGTGTTATTGTCAATAATTCCATAATAATCTGGGAAATAACTAGACTTTACTCTGTTTACAACCTTGAGGAAACCTGGCCCATGACAGGAGAAACTGACCAATCACAAGGCAGTTCAGAGAGCGAGAGAGAGAGAGAGAGAGGGATCACATGACTCAGTTTGTTGCAACTGTCATGGTGGCAGGAAAAACTTCTAAATTAAATGAGTCAGCACATCAGAGTTCACTGAGCATTTATAAGCCATGGAAATAAGCAATATATCGCAAGAACTCGACAAACTGAATATATTTGACCCTTTGCACACATCTGGAGTGAACATTATTCCAGAGCTGCAGTAACACAACATCTTCAGCTTTCTGATAAACCTTTACTCATTCTTCTCTGGAGAAGACTTAATAAAGGTAAGATAAACGACACATTAAAGGCAATGTTGTTAATGTTGGATTATGTACTATGACATGAAGTGATCTCTACTGAAGTGGAATCCGTTGCCCGTGAGTTCCCATTGCTCTTCGATGCTCACTTTGACCATGTTTTTTATGACGTTGATCCAACTGTGTCGTCTCGCGGGATATTTGGTGACATGGTTATATATCTCTATTTGAACGCTACAGCTTTGTGTCAAAATAAGTGCTGCATTACAGGGCTGCGTGATGTCAGTTACCCGAGCTCTGTTGGCTGTTCTACTTTTTTTTTTCTAATGTCACGTGAACATTCTTACTTATATTTTCTTTCTTGTATTTTTTTTCGTGCACTATGTATTTTTCTCCAGAAAAATGAAATACCATGTTGTTCTTTGTAAAAAAAAAAAAGAGTGAAAAAAATGAGGTCCATAGTTGGACATTATAGTCACATTGGTCCTATGAAATCAATCATGAGCAGCAGTACCTTCTTTAACATGCAAACAAATATCATAGACAGAGAACTTGTTCAAGCTCCTCAGTCCATCTCAGCAATGCTGATGGTAGAGAGGACACATGAAGGCAAATCTCTCAAAACTTAGCCTGGCCATTTCCTCTACTGCTTCTGCTTCCTTTGCTTTCTCTGCTAATTACACGTTTTACTTTTTATCTTATTCTTGTAACTCCGTCCATCCCCTCTTTAATGCTATCCCCACACACACACACACACACACACGCCTCTTCCACCTCCTCTTCCGCTCTGTCTCTCCTCTCTGTCTTGCTCTGATCTGAGTGCTGGCCTACTTTCAGTCACGAAAGGAGATGAGGCTTGGAGGCCAGATTCTGCTGTAATTTATAGTTACTTGTGTGTGTGTGTGTGTGTGTGTGTGTGTGTGTGTGTGTGTGTGTGTGTGGTATGTGTTCCACGTGTTAGTGCCTGCATGTATCTCACTGCCATTAGTGAGTGGTTGTGTATGTCTGTGTATGTGTGTCATTCTGCTGCCTAGGGTTAATATATTTCTGCAGACCAACGTATTTATAAGACAAAAGCAGAGGGTAAAGGCGCTGACAGCATCTCTGTTTTTCTTGCTCTGCACTGTGCATCTATGGGTGCGCATGTGTGTGTGTGGATATGAGGGAGGCGATGCAGTCAGAATTAGTGGGGATACGAGCCAGCTGTGGTGCAGTGCAGGGGGCCCGGTTTCTTATAATGTTCGGCTCCGGGCAAAGCAAAGCTACAGATTGAAGGCCATGGCGGCCAGCGACAGACCCTGCACTGTCAAGGCGGCAGCAGCTGAAGTGGGTAGGTGGTGATGTTGGTGGTGGTTTGTAAGTGAGCAAAAATCAATTGAGATTTAACAACTGTGTGTTGTGTTGTTTTGATTCAGATGTGTTTGCTGTGCCTCCTCAAACAGTGTGCGTAGCATGCAGAGCTCAGTGCAGGGGAATGGACGCTGACTTGGCATTCTGTACTATTTACTTGTTTGTGTTCACTCTATTTGATGGTGTGTGTTTGCTGATGCCGCCTCTGTTAGATGAAGTTTAATGAGCAGCCTTGTGTTTTAAAGAATAAGACATCCCACTGCACACAGGCCAAAGACAGAAAATGTAAAACTACACCAAGGTCTTTATTTTCAATAAAACATCTCTTTTCTCTTCGATTTCATGTCATTTCAATAAACTGGATTCCTCAATGAGGTGGATTCAAATTATTTCCCCCCATTCATTTACACATTCCATTTCTTTATTCTTTTTTTTTACAGACTGTCCCACTATGGCGACCAATCTGACAAGCCAGACACGGGCAGTGTCAGGCCTGGGCCGTGTGGAGTGGCTGGCCCCTTTGGTGGTGGTCTCAGCTCTAACCTTCGTCTGCCTCGTGCTCCTGCTGGCTATGGTCGTCTACTGGAGGTAGGGACACTACAGCAGCACTCTGGTGGAAGCCTTGACGGTTGAAACATTAATTCACGTTTTTAATGTGTTATACTGCATTTGTTTCTGGTCAAAAACAGGAAGTCACGCATCGTCATAGAGTTTGATACGTTAGATACTGACATGAGACATGGAACACTCACAAGCACCCAACACTTAATTGTCAATCAATTATATTTTACTTCATTTATTTACTTTATTCATAAAAAAGGGTTTTCTTCAAATAACTAGAGAGATAAACAGTAAATAACATTTGCATTTATTGGCAGATATTATACAAGTGTTTAATTGCTTTACAAGAAAAAAAATGTTGGTCTTTGTAGAATAAAACCCTTTTCATGTTCTTTGCATAAACTGGTTTACATAAACCAGTAATGGGGTATCAGTTTAATAGCAGGTGCATGCACTGATATTGGTGTTATTCAAAACTTAACAATACGCATGATGAAGAGACTTCAGTCAGTAACCGGAAGCCACAGCTCTACATGTGGCTGTTATTGACAACAGGTGCAGGCTGTGAGTCACTGTGACTTGACACTGCAGTAGTAATGGTGGTGTCACGAGATGGTGGGTCACACAAATTGGTCATCAGGTCTGTCTGAGGACACACGCACACATCACACACTTTGTTGTTGATTCACACAAGTGAAGTGTTTTGAGGTCAAGCAAGTAGTTCACAATTATGTTCCATTGCCCAGACTTTTAATTAAATTCAGATTCTCACATGACTCCTTAACCTGGTCGACAGTACTCTTGTTGTTTTGTGGCAAATCATTAAACTAGTGATAACTGGATCAAATTAGTTGGATGACCCTATCCAACAGTATGACCCTTTATTGAAATCAAGAACACTAATTAAATTACTGGCAGCATGTGAGCAAAAAGCAGAATATTTTTTGCTTATTGAAATGATCCATGTCGGAAGTTGTGCATAATCTCACCCTCTTCCACACATACACACCAACACAGCCCAGTAACAGGTGCAGGGCAAATGGTTGGGTATTTAATCCTATTGTGGAGCAAAGCTCAGGTCACAACCCCATGTTCTCGACAGACTCCTCCCCCACTGCTGTCTTACTGGCTGCACTTGGGACCGCCCCCCATTTTCCCAAACTACTGCTGTGCTGCATTCAAGGCTTAGAGGGAAACATGACTTTCATAACACTCAATGATATTCACAGTATACGATGTGAGGAAGAGGCTGGACCTCAACTGCTGAATAGATAGATAATCAGAGATACTGCTGCAGGACAGTGGGGTCACATGAAAACATGTAGATGTTATAACAACAATTAAATAGTATTAAATAGAGCTGATGAGGGAAATGTTTGTAGTTGTTGTTGAAAAATGTATAGAAATGTTTGACTAGATTTTAAAAACATTAAGTAAATCAGAACTACAAATCTACTACAAGAGGATCTGGATGTTGAGTGTAAAAAAATATGGCGAGATCCAATCTTCACAAAAGTGTGATGTCCCAGCTTTCTCCCATGCAATTTGAATGCCTCATGACACCAGCTAACTCACACCAGGAAGTGTCATTGAAGCACGTGTGTGTGTGTGTGTGTGTGTGTGTGTGTGTGTGTGTGTGTGTGTGTGTGTGTGTGTGTGTGTGTGTGCATGCATGTTTGTCTTCTGCTACCTTTGGGGACAAAATGTAGTCTAAAGACCAGTTCATTTGGAATGGTGTGTCCAAACAGGGACAAAAGCTGTGTCCCTATTAGCAAGACAACTGATTTTTGGGTCAGTTGTTATGGTCAAATAAGTTTAGGGTTACATTAAGGTAAGGGTTAGGTTAAGGGTTATCTTCCCTCTCTCTCTCTCTCTCTCTCTGTGTGCATGTGTGTGTGTGTCACTGAGAGGGACCAGCCCCCTTCATGCCTTGTTAGGACAGCCCTCCCTCCTTCCCTATGCACTGCTCTCAGTTGAGCACGGCAGCAGCAGCATGTGGCAGGCCGTCTGCTCTGTCTACGGCTTGGTCACTCAGGATGAACGCTCTCTGTTCTCTGATCTGTATCAAATACAGGTAGGGGGAGTCTGGATGACACACTCAGTCGTCGTTGTTGTCACTGGCAGTTGTAGTAATAAATAAGGACATGGCAAAGGGGTTCGGTGGTAGCGCACATTATCAGCACATTCACTTGCATAGTTCTTTAATGGAATCCTTCTTTTGACAGGTGTTGCAGTGCATCAGTGTTTTTGTTTCAAAGGTGCAAACAAAAGTGAGTGTCTGTGTCTGTCGACTGGTGTTGAAATGATCATGAAGGCACAAAATGACTTGGTAATTCTTCTTCATTATTGGTAAATCATGAAATCACTTTTATTTTCAGGTATTGTGTAACATCCTTCTTTGCAGCTCTTTTGGTTGACTGCTGGATTCTTTTTGGAGGACTGGATGTATATAGCATGTGATTGCTATGTAATGCTGTTCTCTCTTGTAGTTTGTAATCCAATGTATGTGTAAGCCTGGCTGCCATTCAATCATCATTCTGTAAGGCTTGATGTCTAAATGCTAAATAGTTTATGATTGCCTTCAAATCATTGACAGATAATCATTGACAGATGACAGGTCTGTTGCCCCTATTGGCAGCACAACATTCACATCAACTACTTCCAGTGTATAGTATTTAGTAGGTTGTATTGGCAGAAATGTAATGTACATCCCATAAGTATGTTTATATATGGGCTATAAATATATAAATCTCCTTTCTGGTATGTGAAGGCCATCATAGTTCTCTGATATGCCTGGAAAAGGGAGGGATGAGTGGATGAGTCCTCCATCTTCTGTAGTCAGGGTGCTAATCATTGGAGTTAAAGCTACAGAAGTGCTGTTCTCTCTCACGTCACAACAACAATATGTTGCCTGCTCCATGCAGCTTCAAACCTTCAACATGTCTCAGCAATCAGGAAGAGTTAATGGTCAAGAATGTTTACATTTGTGGATAATGTGAAACGGAAAAACCCCTGTACAACATTTCATCCCATTTTATGTCAGTGAATAAGTCATTTAATTAAATGATAGAAAGTGATTTAAAGAAAACATTTTTATATCGTTTGGTCCATGTCAATCTACTAACAGTGTTCAGTTTAGTATCGGGTTAGCTAAAGAAAGCTATTTAAAGGGGACTGTGTGTAAGAATAAGTGACATCTCGTGGGGAGACTGCAGACGGTAACAAACATAGAACTCCGCCACACTCGCTCCTCCCTTTAAGAAGCGCGTCAGGGAACTACGGTGGCTTTCACATACCAAAGAGAATGTTGTTCTTCCTTGTTAGTGTAGTAAGCTTCGATTTCAAAATGCACCCTCTGGCTGGTTTGTCTGTTCGGGCTGCTGCAGAAACATAACGAAGAAACATGGTAACACAACCTGTGTTTTTTTTTTTACACGTGTAATGGTGTTTAAATGTCACATAAAACTACCAGCTCATTTCTAAATGCCTGGTGCTTTTCGAAGCTGTTTGATGCAAAACATCACACTCTTGGACTATCAGACTAAAAATATGACAGGACACCTACCGCTGCACAACACTCCCGTGTGAGACAGCTTCTACATACGCACTTGCGATGTGTGTGTGTGTGTGTGTGTGAGAGAGATGGGAGATGGTGGTTCAAAGTCCATTTCTGCCATCTGTGTAGCTTAGAGGGAAGGACTTTTGTTGAGTTCTACAATGACACACATAAATACGTGATTGCAAACGTGTGGTTCAGTGAGTCAGTAAGGTAGCTAAAACTGTTTCAAAATCATAACCCTGTCGCTTCACCAAAGCTGTGTTTCCACCAAGCAGTATGGTGCAGTTTAGCTCATAATGGTACAGTTTGGAATGATAAAAACTGATCTGGGTAGCATTTCCATTACAGTGTGTGTAGGCCCGATGGTGATAGCCGTATTGGCTGTGTCCCTGGGCACAGATAAGTGCTGCTCACTGCTCCTGCGCCCAGTTTATGTCTGGTCACTACTAGTGTGTAATTGGTGTGTGCTCATACAACTAATTCTAATTATAGTCATTAAAAAATACAAACAAACGGCCTTGAATCATATCTTGAAATCTTGAAGGAAAGTTACACTTTTCTGTTTTTCATATGCAAATCCAATTGCTGCCTGGAAGAGACAGTTATCTGTCAACCACTGTGCTGTAACTACACAAAACAAACTGATCAAATTGGTGGAAACTGGACTCTGACTGGAGAAACTGGAGAAATCATGACTACAGGTGTAATCTCTCTGTCTCTGTCTCTTTCAGACGTTGTTTCCAAACGGCCCATTTCTATGTGGAAGACAGCAATTCTCCAAGGGTGGTGTCCAATGAGACAACACCAGTCTTGCCCATCCCAGGTGAGAATGTTTCACATGTGCAGTACATCCACTATGCAGCATTTGCTGGATACATGTTGAGGTGTATTTATTTCACTCTCAATACACTCTGGTTTGGATGAACCCTGACGTAGGACACAGACCCTGCTGCATGAAAATATGAAGCTGCACCACTTCAACTCCAACTGTGCACTGTGTTTTGGTGTGATGTTTCTACACAATATTAGTTAGGTGGTCTTCCACTCTCGGGGGTTGAAGGTCAGAGCTATTCTTACAGCAGAGGTCTAAGGTCTGAGCCTGGTTGAAGATTCAGCTACACTCTGCCATCTTCCATTGACCAAACAGTCAACACTCTCACTGGGTCCGGACACACCCACATATAGCATGTGTAGTGTCCATATTGGATAGATTAAAGTGTTGTGTGGCACTCACCTTCTATGTCCTGGACAGCACCCTAGATAGATTGTCACCATCTCCTTTACATATTCTCCATGTTTCACTTCTGTTATCTTCTGTGTAGAAATACTGTATGTTTAAAATCTTCAATTAACTGATCAATTTCATCAAATCCACCGATGATCAGACAAAAATGTGCACAAATGTGTATGCAAAGGATTAAGCTGACAGAAATATACGGTGTACAGTGTTACTAAAAGAGCCAGCTGGCAGATCATTTGTGGTTACTATGGAAACGAGAGCAACATTTTGCGGAAGCATAAACATAAAATATTTTGTGTCTCTCTTTGTATTGACAAAGACTGTGTATCAGCAGCTACTTGTGCCCTCCCAAATTTCACATAACAGTAATGGATAGATACTTCTTTTACCAGATATTTGAAAACTCAAAACATGCACACACAAACACACACTTTAACGTTCAGCGGGCATGAATCTCCCTGCTCCAGTTCACGTCCTCGGTCGAAATCCATCAGAACACTTGAAAGCTTTTGGAGCCTCTTTCCAATGGGTCTTGGCAGAGTCCAAAGGCCTCCATTCACAGCAAGTCCACCATGGCAGAATTCACCATGACAAAAAGAGCCTCTGTCGCGCACACACACATCTCCCAGCAGATGCAGGCTCATAGAACTCTCTTTTTCTTTTGGTTGCATGTTTTGCATCACTGTGGCAGGACATGTTTGCTGTTGGATACATACTCACGTAGATGAACTCAGAGCCACACTGTGAGGACATCAGAGTTCAGGGCAGCAGACATGTTGGGATGTACTCATTGACCATATGTCAGCAGGTTAACTCTCAGGAAGATCAGACCAAGAGCCCAAGAACACATTGCAAAATCCTCTTTAAGAGCATCTGCTAGATTTACAGCAAAAGCTGCTGCTACTTATGACAGAGCTTGCTCCACTAAACACACATACACACATATTTTGTAAATTTAGTGCAATGGTGACATGGGATATCATTCATGCAACAGCCTTCTTAGGAAAAAGTCATTAAAATAAATGTAACTTGTCCAGTGGATACAGGAAGTACCAGTGATATGTTTAGCTACACAGGGAAATGATATACCCCAATAATGAATCGTAAGTGTTCCAGGACCCTGGGACACATGCCCACTCTGCCCATGAGGTAATATGTCATCGCATGTGAGGTTTACTCATATCCTGGTGTGATTTCAGGACAACATGCTGGGATGTACAGGAGTGCATTGTCTGTGATACATGTCCAAGAAATAGAAAGAGATTGGATCAGTTGTCCATGCAGCTAATTGTTCTATGCAGGCCTCTCTGTGTAACACTCAGCATCCCGCTGTCTTTACTGGCCCACAAATCATTTCGACATATTTGTATCTCTAACTGTTCATCGCACAAGACGTCGGGTGAGAGCGAGCCAATGCACACTCTTGTAAATATTTGATGAGGACTAAAGCGTGGGAAGCTGTGAGAGCATTTTAGCTGCTGTGTAATGTTTTTTGCATCTTTTGCACTGGGCTCCAGTCATCTGGGCCAAGTTCAGCGACAGGAAGAACAACGGCCACTTTGCAGCCGTTTGTTTACAAGTGTTCACCATCTGAAGAAAATGTTCGCTCCTGTCCTGCGCCGTGTCGTCACACTAAAAGCCTTCACAAGCAAGGAAACACTACGACAACAACAACAAGAACAGCAATATAATAATGCAAGCTCTGTTGTGTAATATGAATTGTTTTCTACTTTGTGCTAATGCAGTGGAACAAAAACACTACTGAGCTGAATGATTGAAGAAAACGGATTTACTCTCTCTTTGTTCCATCGAGTATATAAGGCTATAACAACTGATTAATTGTACTAATTGACTACTCATCATACTAAATGAATATAAAAGTTAGTATAAACTAAATATACTAAATGAATTGCCAACTAAATAAATGGCTAACTTTATACTCCTCTCTTTCAGATGACATGGAAGCCATTCCAGTCAAGCACTTCATTAAACATGTCGCGGAACTCTACTCGAATAACCAACATGGATTCCCTGAAGAATTTGAGGTAAGTTTTAATGCACATATGGGACATCATAAACAAGTTATGACAGCTGCTTATTTGTTTGGGATGTTGTTTGTGTCCACCTGATTAATCTGCAGTCAAGCATTCACTCACTTGTACCTGCGTTTGTTGTCATAATCTTCTCCTGAGGGAAAATGTTCAGCTCTTTAGCTGCTAAATGTGCCATGCACTCTGTCTGTTCGTCCCTGACTCTCTCTCTCTGCTGTCCGATGCTTTAGGCAGGCAGCGCAGTAGAAAGGACGGTGCAGGATTTTTGAAGTGGGGTTGTGAGACACTTATACATACAGATAAACGCTCTGTGCACTCCCCTGTTCTGAGAAGCAGGTGCAAATTCAATGAAACCTGTCAGCAGCAAATAAAACAACAGGAATAATAGATTTTCGCCACTTAACAAGAGGCACACCTCATGAACGCCCCACACCAGCTAAAGTCCACACTGTGCCACTGTCGTCAGCTCAGAGAAAAAAGGAGGGAGATCCTTGTTTCGCAGTAGACTAGTAGACCAACAACTCCCTGTCCTGGATGACTTTGGTAAATTGGAGTGAGCGGATCACAGTTTCCAGTCAGAAAAGGCTGTTTGATAGCAAGTGGAAATGCTGAACATATTCTTAAGATAGTGTGATGTTGATTTCATGTGATGAGCCTTTTACTGAGAGGCTTATATCTCTTTTGTCTGTTGTCCCCGGTTGCAGCCATGTTTTCACTGAGCTCACAGATTGGATTAGATTAGATTAGATTAGATAGACATTTAAGACACAGGCACTCGCTCTGCTGCACAGTCAGTTCCCTGTAAGAGCGCTGTGCAGCCTCACTTAAATATCCCTTTAAATTGTGGTTGATACAGACAAGGTGTATAAACGTTGAGCTGAAACTTACTGCAAAGCTGAGAGGATTTCGTATTCCCATTGTCAAATTGTACCAAAGACCACATAATAGTTAGTTGAGTGAATAAGCAGTCCACCTCATGCTCTCACCTGTTCTTCAGTACATTCTGGAAATGTTCACATGAAGTTGCTCACTCTCAGTTCAAGTACAAGAGCGGCATATTTCCACAGTTCATTGTGTCCCTTCTGATGCAGTCACTGTGCTTGTTCCCGTTGTACTTCTAAAGCTCTGACTAGTATATTATCCACAGTACATGAGTATGCACTCATAAACCCAAATGTAGCAGCTCACTGAAAGATACCATTTAGTAATTTGCAGGAGTGTTTCCCACGTGTATTTAGTCTTGCTGAGGAAGAAGATATGGGCTCTCTGCTGTCTAAATACACGTCCATGTCAAATAAATATTGAAAGCGCTGGTGGTAAGAGATAATGAAGACAAAAGGCTGCATGCTGAGTGATTATGGTTATTGCAGTGAAACGAGAGGAAATTTCAGTGATAGGTAATTTAGTTTGCATGCTCCATTGCACCAGCCTAAGCTCCCTCGGCACAGAATGTTGCTCCTCTTTCTTTTCATTCTCACTCATCGCTTTGTTTCCTGCTTTTACTCCAGCCCCCTTCTTACATTCCTTTTTATATCCTTCACCACACTCTTCTTAAAAAGTGAGAGGGATGAGCCAGACCCTTCAAATTAGTTACTTAATTGGAAAAACAGAGCCCCCCACACAATGCCAATGTATCTAAACCCCCGACATCCTTGTGACCCAGTTTTTGGCTTAATAGAAACTGAAAATTGCTTTTGGATGGGACAGACTTGAATCATTGTCAGTGTAAATGCACTACACATCATAGATGGATGACAAACAGATGCCATGAATGAAATAGCTTTGTAGACATCAACCCACATGTGTCATGTCTGCACTGGGTGTTATGTGGCATGCACATGACCTTTAGTGTGTGTGCGTGTGTGCACAGGTGGTGTTTTATCAGATATGCATTCTGAAATAGACTTTTGTAGACACAGGGTTGGGCAGCATTCTGTATCGCAACCATCACAACGTGAAATGAGGAAATATCTTTGAGACTCACATGGACTCACTGTTGCTCTTAAGCATCTCATAGGGTCTCACAGGTTATTCATTGTTCATTAAAGCTTATTGCAAGGACCTTGAAATAAAGTGTTACTGTGTACATTCTTAGAGGAGCTTACATTATATCTCACACGCTTCCTTGCTTGCACTTTCCCAGAGTTGTCGATATGCACCATGTGATGAATTCACTGTCCTAGTAGAGCTAACCTGGCATCCCATTATGATCACATGTGCATGCAAATATCAATGCCAGTACTCCTTGTACCTGGTTCTTCATGTGTGTGTCAAGTTTAGATGGCACTAAAACAAAACTCCAGAGGAAATAAGATTGTTGGGTAGGAGCCAAATCCAGATCCTGCCTTCCCTGTTGGGCATGCTGAGCTTGCAGTCAACAGCTGTTTGCTTGGCAGTAAATCAACATTAAACAGGCTGCTAATCCCAGAGTAGGTTCTGATTTCTGATCTTACTGTAGCTGTTATTTCCCAGCATGCTACTCTGCGCTCTCAGGTCAACAGAATGATCCAATATGTCATGCAAGGAATGTTCTTGTATGAGCACAAGGTATGAAGAAAGAAACGCCTGCTTTTACCAAGGATGATGAAAAAGAAGGGGGTAAACAGAAAGAGGGGTTGAGGAGGTTGGAATCAGCCGGAACAGGTTGAACTAGCAGAGCAGCCAGTGAACTGTGACAGTAAGCATGTAGACAGAATGCAGGAAAATACAGTATGATGTCATGTACAACAAAATGTTCTTCAGATCTATCTGCACATTTTATCTTCATACTTTATACATCTTTATATTATTATTATAATAGTTATGATTATATTATTGTTATTATTAGTAGTAGTATTAATAACAACAACAATAATAATGATGATAATCATCAATATAATTATGATAATAATTTAATTTTCAGTTTTGCATTAAATCTTCAGTATTTGCCATTAATTGGAACAATTTGTTGTGCTTATTTGTATGTTCATGTAAAAGGATTTTTATGGACAATTTACTTTGTTTTTGTACTGCAGTTGTGCAAAAGATGATTGAAAGTTTGAAATAAATAGTACATCAGTGGCAGTTGCTGGTCTTTGAAACAGGGGAAGCTCATTTTAGGCCCAGTTATTTATTCATAAATTCTAATGAATGAACAAACAAACCAAGTACAACAATGAAGTGTGATAATTATGTAAAACTGAAACAAGGAATTGTTGGAATAGGGTTTTAATTTACAGTGTATAATATGTGCTAACAGAAATGGGCAATATCGCAGCGCAAATAACAAACAAACCAGCTGCTATTTGTTTCTTGACTTCAGACGCGCCAGTTTCTGGTGTGTTTCTACAACACTGTCAACCAAACAGTTTCTCCGATCATGCATCAGCCCAGCTTTCGCGCCCACCCACTGCTCCATTGACTCCCACAGAAGCTGAGCTTCCCTGGAAGTTTATCTATTCAAACTCCCTCCACAGTGTCAAAAGCTACTCTGTGTTGTTTCAAAAAGGTCAATTTAAGCCGTGCTTCAAGAAGAAAGAAGAAGAAAATAAGCGGATTAACAGCTGATTCTGAACAAACTAGTCAGGTAGTTGATTGCATTGTAGCACACTTTTAAGTCTGACGTAATTACAACTGTACAACTCAGAGAAAGCAGAGCTTCCCTTGCTGTCATAGAGCAACTGCCTCTGTAGTATATGCAAGTACTTGATCCTTCGGTCTTATGTGTTGATAATCCAGAGCCTGCCTTCCCGGTTGGGAAGCTCACACTCAGCAGCTGTTTGCTTGGCAGTAAATCAACATTTAACAGGCTGCTAAACCTGGATCTGATTTCTGATTTCACTGTTGCTGTTATTTCCCAGCATGCTGCTCTATGCCCTCAGGTCAACAAAATTATCCATTATGTCATGCAAGTAATGAAGACGAAGAGACCACATAGACACATGACACTATGATGTGTGTTTCCCTCTCTCTCTCTCTCTCTCTCTCTCTCTCTCTCTCTCTCTCTCACTCACTCTGCAGGCGGTTCAACGGTGCACTGCTGACATGAAAATCACATCAGAGCACTCCAACCACCCAGACAACAAGCACAAGAACAGATATATCAACATTATGGCCTGTGAGTACACACACTTGATGTGGTAATATGCCCTTTATGTAATAAACATCTACCCACTGATTCATGTGCTTCAGTGGATGTGGGCCCAACAGCTGATGTGTATGAAGACATGCAGAGAAACACGCCGCACATTTCAAATATACAAGACCTCCTGGACATTCTCGATTATCCGGAGTCAGCTAGAGGAGAGATTAACCCCTGAAAGCCTATTGTTAAACTATTGTAACACAACATTGTATTTGCACTTTACACACTCGGATAAGCTAAATCTTCAGATTCTGTTTAAAAAAACACAATGAATTATATTCCATGGGAAATGTGTAACTTGCCATGCTTTTTAGCAAACAGTGGAGGCAAAACACACAATTGTTCCTCTGTGGAGAGCCAAACACTGTCTGCTGATCTCTGCCACTATTGCAGAGTATATACATTAAATGTTAGAGCTAAAGGTCCTGGTGTACTTCCGTGCATATGCCGAGCATGTCAGGCTCCTGTAGTATCCCACTTCACCTTCGGGTGGCGCTACAAGTTTAGACGCAGGGAATAGGACGCATTCCTACCAAAGAAGAAGAAAACAATGCTACAGCTCCCTCGGTCTGGTTCACAGCTGAAAGGTCTCAAAAACAAAAACATTTTAGGATGTTTTCATTTCTGAGAAAAATTTAAAGACATCTTTTACTTCTTTTTTTTTTCAAGTTAGTTCAAACGATGTTTTGTTTTTGTGTTACCCGGTGACATTCCGCTACTGCATAGCGATAGCAGCAAACGCTACGGACTGGAGCTTTAATCAAGAAAATAATTGATAATTACAATAATTGTTAGGTGCGGCCCTAGAATGTTTTTTTTTTTTCCTTTTGTATAATTGACAAAAAACAAGTAACAGTTAACACAGACATTGTTGAGCTGAAATACCACACACACACACACACACACTGGTGCTTGACTATATTAATCTGTTATAATTACTTTGCATGTGTCACTTTGGCTGCAGCCCAGTCCTGTGTTTATAATAGTGTGTGTTGAAGGTGACACAAAAGTCAATGTGCTCTCTAGTTGGGGGCAAGTACCTTAGCAGAGCACCTGGCAGTCTTTCAGTCACTAACTGTTTAACTGTTTGCCATTTTCTCTTAAGATGACCACAGCAGAGTGAAGCTAAGGCCACTGCATGGGAAGGACTACAAACACTCCGACTACATCAACGCCAACTATGTGGACGTGAGTGATTTCTTTAAATGTGGAATACTGATTTGTTTTGATTGGGAGCATCACTCTGGAGAAGATGATAACAAATAAAGAAATAATAATAATGATGTAGGGGTCGCCACTGCCTCCCATAAAAAGAATTGTGTAGAATTGTTTATTATAACACATACAACTAAGCTAATCTAGCTTTCTACTGTTCATCCATCAGGGTTATAATAAGCCTAACGCCTACATCGCAGCCCAGGGACCTCTCAAGTCCACCTTTGAGGACTTCTGGCGCATGGTGTGGGAGCAAAATACCGGTATCATCGTCATGATCACCAACTTAGTGGAGAAAGGACGGGTAAGTTCTGGTGCTGACACAAGTTCAATGTGGATTTAAAGGCCTAAAATGCCTTTATTGTATTCACATTTATACAGAAATTAGATATATAAAGTTAACAGTGCATTTCATAGGAGTGGACAATAATAAAATACTTGTTTTAACAATATAGAACAATATATATTGATATAATGTTTCCTGAGATGTGCAAACATACTGTGAAATAGATAATCACATTGAACGTTTTACCCCAGATGTGTGAAATGTTTCTGTATTTATCAAGCGTATATACTTGATCCTGAAAATTACGTCGTTAAAAACCCTCCACAGTTTTTGACAGTGTGAATGTGTGTGTGTGTGTGTGTAAACCTGTGCGTTTGTGGTCAACAGAGAAAATGTGACCAGTACTGGCCGACAGAGAACAGTGAAGAGTACGGCAGCATGGTCGTCACACTGATGAGCACCAAGGTTCATGCCTGCTACACTGTTCGCCGCTTCACACTGCGCAACATAAAAGTAAAGAAGGTGAGAGGGGGGAACTGAAGCTGTGGTTTACATCAAGTTCATTTAGAAAAAAAGCTTGGATTACTTTTGATTTTTTTTTTTTTGTTTTGTTTTTGTTTAAAGAACTAAACTAAACAATTATTTTAAAGTGGCAAGCCTTTTTTGTTTTGGAAGAGGCCTCGCCCTCGCATTTTAACATTGTAAAGCCAACACACTTACTCATCCAGCTTTTCTTTTTGTTCTTTTTTTTTTTTATCCTATGACAAAATCTTGTCTTCTTGTTTTCCATCTAGGGTGGGAAAGGGAACCCCAAACTGTGGGCCCAGAATGAAAGGACAGTGCTCCAGTATCATTACACCCAGTGGCCGGACATGGGTGTCCCAGAATATACGTTGCCTGTCCTCACGTTTGTCCGCAGGTCCTCCGCCGCCCAGATGCCTGATATGGGCCCCATGCTTATTCACTGCAGGTGAATAAAGTCTCTATAGTGCTTTCACTTCACTTAAACACTAATCCTCACACTGTTGGACAAATGTAAATAGGTTTTGGATTTGAGTTAAAAGCAACTTCATTGGCTCACAGAAACTACACACATTGGATGTGCAGTATTAAGCCTGCAGCTAATTATGTAATCAATGCTCATTTTAACTGTTAACTGCAGCAGTGGTATAACAGCCCAACTGAGAAAGAGCCACCACCTTCCAGGTAAAGAACAGACATTCAGTGATCATGGAATCTAGAGCTGAAACGATTAATTGATTACTAAATTAATCGGCAACTATTTTGATAATCGAATAATCGGTTTGATGCTTTTTTCATGATTAAAACCAGATTTCCGATTGTTTAAGCTTCTTAAATGTGACTATTCTCTTCATTCCTTTGCTCTGGATAACAAATAAATCTTTAAAAGTCAATCATTTTGGTTTGTGGACAAAACAAGACATTTGAGAACATCATCATTTCCAGGTTTGACGAACACCGATCAACATTTGTTAACATTTTCTTATATTCTGAACACCAAACGATTAATCGAGAAAATAATCGACAGATTAATCGATTATGAAAATAATCTTTAGTTGCAGCTCTAATGGAAACATTGTTTTGAAAGTCCTCTCTTGATGTTATAAAATGTCTAAAATGGGTGTCAACCATAGACTGTATACAAAAAGTGGATGTTTCCCGTTGTCCCAAGGGAGCCAATGCATAAGTAAAAGTATATTGAATAGCCATGGTGGAGACTGTGCTGCAAAAAGTTCTCAAACTCCATTCGAATAAAATTCTATGGGACAAGGACAGTACTTCTCACTTGATATATAATCAGTAAGACAGTAAATGGAGTGGAGTGGACACCAGTGTGATTGACAGTTGGCATCGTCCAATGTGTGTCTGGTTGTCGGTGACACCTTTGAACGATATGCTGGAGACTTATCAGATTCAGTTTTATTTAACTTTTAGTGCCCTGAAAGTTGGGGGGAAAAAAGTGTTGTTCACTGTATTTGTGCTGTTTCTACTCAAGAGCTGTTTTAACAACGCTTACATGTTATATTTAGAGGCAGGAAATGCACTAGTAATTGGAGGTGGTGGTAGGTGAGGTGATTCGGTGGTGTGGGATTGTACCCACACATTCTGTACCAACAAACGCACACACACACACACATGCATTTTGTATTCTATATAGCACAGTGACACACGCACATACACCCTGCTATTGTAAATCAACAGGGGATTTAAAGTCCTGCATCTGTAAATGCAGTATAGTATGTGTCGATTGTATCAGTGTCTATAAATCCACCTTTACATCATCTCTATTTCTTGTTTGAGTGACTGAAGCAGCAGTGACAGGTTTTCTCTGACAAGAATTGTATCAAAATATGGCATAAGGAATGTGACCGTTTTCAAATATGAGCATATCAACTGTATTATTTTATATATTTGGTATATTATTGTACCTGTGTATATGATAATCTATTACAAGTCAGTATGTATATATATATGTATATATATATATATAATATACTGTGTATGTATATATATATATATGCATATGATAAACAGAAATTTAAATTCCCTTTCCTTTATTTAAATCAAATAGTATCTCTTTGCCTCACACAGTACAACATCCACTGATCTTAATCCTCATTTCAATTTAGATATTGTATAACAAAAGGACCTCAAGAGATGTTATCAAATGTGGATGTCACACAACGGAAATGGCGGTTTCTGACGACAACGAAGCACATTATGTGCTGCCCTAATCGGTCGTGCCTTTCATGACATGCAATTACGATGTCACTGCTTTAATTGGAGTCCCATCATTCCCCTCTAATGATGTTCTGTGCTTTCTGACTGTGTTGTGTTGCAGTGCTGGAGTTGGTCGAACAGGGACATACATCGTCATTGACAGCATGCTGCAGCGGATAAAAGACAAGAGCACAGTTTATGTACTCGGCTTCCTCAAACACATACGCACCCAACGCAACTACCTAGTCCAGACAGAGGTTTGTATGTGTGTCTTTGTGCCCACCCAGTGTGTTTCGGTGTCATTGTGAGTTTAGTTAGTTCAGGGAAATGGGTCCAAACTCTCTTACGACTTACTGTCCAAGAGTTTCTACAATCTGTTAAAAATATATACATTAATATTATCAACATCAGAGACAAAGCTCCTAACCCATAACACACCCATAATCTAAACACATTTTTGTTTGTCTTTTGTAATTCAGGAGCAGTACATTTTCATCCATAATGCCTTGATGGAAGCTATTTTGGGGAGGGAGACAGAAATGGCAGCCAGCCAGCTTCACAGCTACTTCACCAGCATCACGACACCAGGGCACACAGGCCGGACACGTCTGGATAAACAGTTCAAGGTGAAGGGACAAAAACTGCACTGGTGGCACAGCTGGTCAAGAGTGATTATTTTAAATGATGTTGTTTAATATGTTCACTGGATAGTCGGTAACTCACACAGCCTCATTCACATGTAGCAGGGTGTTGTTCCACTGTAGTCTACCTTCATTGCTTCACATTAGAGACACGCTCATCCGGTCGTCTGGTCACAACAGTGTGGCCCTTGTTAAAGTCTTTACACCGTCATATTTCTTATGATGGATATTTCTTATCCTCTGTGTTTCAGCTGGTGACACAGTGCAACACCAGATTCGTGGACTGCTTCAACGCGCAGAAGGAGTGCAACAAAGAGAAAAATCGGAACTCCTCTGTGGTGCCGTGTGAGTGATACACTCGAAAAAAATGTTACATTTGAAATTAAGCTGTCAAACCATGGGAAATAATAACTTCCACTAAAAACAGCAGTAATTAGTAAGCTCTCATGCTCTTGAATACATCATTAATATTGGACTTAACAGCATCTAACAGCATTATGGATGAAATTAATTTTTAAAAGTGTAAAAAAAAAACACTTAAGTTAGCAAACATGATTACTTTTACAAGTAATGAATCGAAGCTAATGACCAAGGTTCAGTTTTAGAGAGAGAAATGCCTGTATCTATTATGGCCTTGGTCACAGGTCATACCCCACTGTAAGCCCACATTTTAATGAAAAACTAAAATATCTATGCAGCTAAATGGCACCAACCTTGAAAATCTAATGAAAACTATTGTGGGTACAATAAAAAAACAAATAAATCCCCACTGGGGTTTTCAGGAGGATCTTTCCTTTCTTGTTCATGGTTCTGTGCAGACTAAATCATCATCAAACACTTTTGGTTAATAATCTGCCCATGCCAATAAAAATCTATCTAGGATTTGCAGAGTGGGCTCAGGCTAGTGAGCCATCGACATGATTATGAAGTTATCATTTTAAAGTGTGGTTATATGAGGTGTCGTACGTACAGCTAACTGTGCTCTTCCTGTTTCCTTTGCTGAGAGCCAACGTGAGACAGACAGGTACATGCCACAGGTCCACAGGCCAAAACTGTATTTAGATCATGGGGACACGGAAGCTAAGTGTTTTGCTGCGTCACTGTTTGTGTCACTTGGGTATCAAACAAAGAATTTTAACCACGACCACAAAATAACCCATTTGAATTTACTGAGCAGTGGATCAAAACCTCCTATGTGCCATCGTGTAAAATCAATTTTCTCTGTGGACTTTGGTGCTGGAAGTGAGCGGTTTGCATCACAACACAGACCTTTCCAGTGAGAAAAGGTTGTCTAATGTCAAATAAAGTGGCTGACGTAGTCTTAAAACATCCTGCACTTAAGATGGCATAGATTTGATCAGGGTTGGTGGCAGCTGTGGGGCATTAATCTTCCAACCATAAGATCCAAGGTTCAATCCCTCTCTACCTGCTGAAATGTCCCTGCAGAAGACACTGAACCTCAGAATGTCCCTGGGCGCTGTGCCTGCAGCATGTTAATAGCTGTGAATTACATGCGATATAGAAAAATCTAAATACACTGTATAAATTGCAGAGAGTGGTCATTGTAACTAGAAAAATGTGATGTAAATATAAAGCCTCTTTTAAGTGACTAAAATCAGCTTTCCTTGATATCCCCATGAAATCATGGCTGCCAGCAGGTGTGTGCCTTCTTGTCCTTCAGCACAGGAATGTGCATAGCGCAGTCAGCTGTGTGTGAGATGCTGATATGTGCAAGTACTTCACACAAACACACTTTTAAAAGTAAAAAACACAAAATAAAAGCACTTCAGTCAGACTTCTCCAAAGTTTTAAACGACTGAATAATTAACGTACATACACAAAGGTTGCAGATGCTCTGAGCAGTGAATATCGGCTGATTTCTGTATTGCTCGACTGCTCGCTGCATGTCATTCTGCTCTCTTCTTCACTTTTCCTGTCTGTATATCCAAAAAAAGGCAAAAAGACTAATTGCTGCTGTCTATGTGACTGGCCTCCTCATTATAATTACTGTGCCGGCCTTTTTATTTGCAGATGTTACACAATCTGTTGATATTTACTGCCTGTTCCTCTGCCCTCTGAATCACTAGCAGAGAATTTCACATAACTAGCTCCACTCAGAATCATCGATGGATGTGCATCAAGGACCTCTTTCTTTCTCGATTCTGTCCAAAAAAATAATAATAGCTTTTCTTTCTCTGTCTCCACCCCTACCCCCTCCCTCTCTGTCTATCTATGAACAGCGGAGCGAGCAAGGGTCGTCCTTGCACCTTTGCCTGGCATCAAAGGCACTGATTATATTAACGCCTCTTACATCATGGTCAGTACACCCACTTTCTCTGTGCCATTGATCTTTTCACAATCTCCCTCTGTGGTGTTTCGACTCAGAGCAGGTTACATCATGTTTGGGGGAAGAAAGAAGAACGGTGAAGATCCAAAGCAGCTTAGGTTAAGACACTGTGGCTTTTAGTCAGTATTATGGGTCAAACCCCTACTTCCATGTACATTAATGTGACATGCATTTTCCCGAAGAACACCTGAATTGAACCGTACACAGAGTCAGTGTCACATCACTTTGACATTGATGCTATGTTAAGATTTTTCAACGGAGCCTGCAGTCACACTGGTGTCTTTCGTTTATTTTTCTCAAAAGTAACATCATGTTGTGTTGAAAACAACTCCTCAGGAAAAATGTTTACTGACGTCATAAATGGCGTGAGAAGTAGGGATTTTACCTTTGACCCCCATTCAAACAGAGTTCTTTTCCCAACTAGCGGAGATGCCCCCTGGTGGTTATTCACACGTTTTTTTTTTTACTTCTTGTCCACTTGGTTTATGGTCTCACCTCAGGAAATATTGACCACAGCATGTCAGCACGTGCACTGGCAGATAGATTTACACACAGTTTTCAGACACACAGCATTAAAACAGAAATAAAATAGTTCATATACTGTATCGTGGATCTGGTCCAACTTCAGTTCACTTGTGTAGACCTCTGCTCCATGCCTCCATTTTTAATTAAAGCTTTAGATTATAAATGTCAAGTCTCGAGCTTGAGCAGCGAAAACTCTGATCACTTCCTTGTGACATTTTCCCTTCTTCTCTTGAAAGTCGGCCAAAATCGAAAGACGACAAATGATCCAAGTCTTTTCAAATGAACGCGATGTGTAAAATTGGTTTTTAGAAGGGGGATTTCGCATTAAAAGCAGATGCCAATGCCAAGGTGTGGTGTGGTGTAATTCTCCCATTTACCTGTATGTCTGTTCGTTTTCCTGCAGGGTTACTATCGCAGTAATGAATTCATAATTACCCAGCATCCTCTGCCACACACCACAAAAGACTTTTGGAGAATGATCTGGGACCACAACGCACAAATTATTGTTATGCTCCCTGCCAACCATGGACTGGTAGGAACTCACACACACACACATACATACACATTGAAAAGGTTTTACATGTTGACAAGAGGAGGGTTTCAACAATAATGTCATAATTATAAATTTTTTATTATTATTGTTATTATTATTAATAATAATAATAATAATAATAATAATAATAATAAGAAGAAGAAGAACAATAATAACATACTATCCCTATACTATCAAGTTGTACTACAAATGCCACCTCCTGCTTTGAGACTTATGATTCATGGTATTTTTTTTTTTTTTACAACTGTGTGATTCCTGTTTCCCACACGTGTGTTTAGGGTTTTATGAATCAGAGTCACACATGCCATTTTGTATCACTGTGGTTAGCAGAATGAGCACCTGCACACAAACACAATATTTGTACACATCTGACAGCTCCCCGACTTCATTCAGCAGGAGTCGTCATCATCCCTCCAAACACAAACATGCAAACACACAGACACACATTCACATGCCATCTGTCCATGGATGCCGTGTCCTGGTTTGTGCAGGATTTTCAATGGACAGCAGGTTTGTTCCTTGTCCTACATGAATTTTTAAATCCTGTCAAGTGGAGTTGGCAGCAATTTCCTCCGAAATCACCTCAGAGCGGTTTTGATGTGTCACTGTGACCGGAGCGTGCAATATTGCTGAGATGTGCTTACTTGAATTCCAAAAACCTTCCCATAGGCTTTGGCAAGCATAGTTTTTTTTTTACAAAGCTATAATGTCTAACATTACAGCATGTATGCATATTACATTAAAATTATAGATAATTAACACAGAGTGTTTGCTCCTCGGCAGGCGGAGGATGAGTTTGTGTACTGGCCCAGTCGGGAAGAGGCCATGAACTGTGAGGCATTCACTGTCACCCTCATTAGTAAAGACCGACTCTGTCTGTCCAACGAGGAGCAGATCGGCATCCATGACTTCATCCTCGAAGCTACACAGGTTGGTGTATACATGCATGTGTGTGTGTGTGTTGAGACTAGTTCAGATTGGTCCCAGGTGACCTAATCATAAGTGGATATCTCTTGGGGAAGTTAAATTCAGGACATATGACACATGTGGCCAAGTTCAAATGTGTCCTGGGCCACACTGAAGGATAGAAGACCTAGAACAATCAGCAAAGCATGTTTAGTTGGGGTCTGGAAAATGCAGGACATGGTTCTGAGAATGAGTGAGGACAATGTGCTAAGAGAGTGTTGAAGGACTAATATAAACTGTTTTCGTATGAAGGACATGGCTTATCTAACCCTTCTTTCTCTTTTGTTCTGCTTCTCTGCCTGTCTTGCCCTCTGTTTGACAAACAGGATGACTACGTATTAGAGGTTCGTCACTTTCAGTGTCCCAAGTGGCCCAATCCTGATGTCCCCTTCAGCAGCACCTTTGAGCTCATCAACGTCATTAAAGAGGAGGCCGCCAAACGTGACGGACCAACCATCGTCCACGATGAGTCAGTCTGACATTCTTTTTTTTGTCTTATGCTCCAGTACGGCTTTATGCTTTATCTTAGTGGCAGTCCCTAGTCCCTACTAGCCCCCTCACTCCCTCCACAACTACAGGTAACTCAATAAAATGCCCAATTAAAATTAATGAAAGTGTCTTCGGTATTGGCACACATTAGTGTTCTTAAAAGACACTCGAGCAGCTCTGCTCGTGTTTATTCATTAGAATAATGAAGATTGCATGTCGCATCCTCCAGAAGAAGAGCATCTAATTGAGCACTTCATCTGATTGCTATAGTGCAGCCAGCTTGCAGCAGCTATGAGATTGTCAGTTAGAGTCTTGTCCTAATTGTCTGTGCGGTTATTACTCAGCCAGGCATGGGTTGTAAGCAGCAGTTTGTGGTGTGCACTGCTGGCAGGTCTGCTAATGGGAGAGGAGACCCCTCAAACTGTGAAGGCGGCCCCAGTTCTCCTGGGAAACTCACACTGGGCTCAGCCACGGTGCTCAGGTGGATGCACTCGGTGAGAAATTTTTAATCGCTGAGGCGACAGTCCTGAAGTGTGAGTGTCTTCGCTCCCGAGCTGAGCTGATATCGAGGAAACTGAAAAGCTGAGCAGCAGAGGTCAGCATAGGACCACACAATATCAGCAGTTTTCCAGAGTCCACAGAGAGATTCTGCTGTGGTCGGAGGATTTAATCTACGGAAGCTTTCAATCATGAGATGGAGCCAGGGAGCAAAATGCTATTTTTTGACATTTTTGTAAACTAAAAGTACCGTCTTTATAAGCAGCATAGAATCATACGGATGACTGTCACTTAAGTTTAAGGTCCACTGTGTCAACTTGAGGTGAGAAGTTTGTATGTGTGTATCATTGCTTTCAAATAAAAAAAGAGCATGGTTTTCGTAGCCTAAGCCTTTTAATATGTACATCAAGCAAGAGCTTTGTCCCCATCTTACACCACCGACAGTAAAGTGGAAGCTTAGTAGTGGACTTTTTGAAGATGTTTGTCTTCTCACCAATGCATTCATGAGGTGATGGAGGGAGGATGGAGAAGAATGCTAACAGCAATAAAAGGCATCACAACAGCAGCTTTCAAAACAGTTCTGAGGAACCCGATCACATGTGGACAGCTAACAAGGACGTCGCAGGGTTTGATTGCTGGATTAACATCAACATGCACATGAGGCCAAGGTGCTGCATATACTCATCTGTGCACAGAAAATGAATCTGATCTTGATGTCTACAGAGTGTTACTGATTGTGCTTTCTCCAGGTTAAGCAGTATGTGACATGTACAAAATTGTTAAAAGTGACAATGACCTGAACTGTCTTTATCTCTCTCTCTGTATTTGTGTGTGTGTAGGTTGGGGGCTGTGTCCGCTGGCACACTGTGTGCCCTCACCACTCTGTCTCAACAGCTGGAGAGCGAGGGCGCCATCGATATCTACCAAGTGGCCAAGATGATCAACCTCATGAGGCCAGGAGTCTTCACAGACATTGTGAGTGTCTGGCCTGTACGCTCTAATAATCTTGGGTTGGGCTAGGACATAAAAAAGGCTCTTTTAATTTTTAAATGAGGAATGAATATATGAATAAAATGAATAAATTAGCATGTTGTAATCTGTAACAGTTCATAGATGTGAGTAATAGTCACCTAACTTTCCCACACAAGTATCAAACAGCAAAGCTGGGTTGTAGAAAATGCATATCATGATGATCTGATAAGTTTTTTCTCAGTTGAATGTGTTAATTAAGTGACGCTGCAGTAACTTCACTGTTATCTCAGCAGCTCACAGGTTAGGTTGCTTAGTAATGACACATCCAACAGGAGCACAACCCTGGAAGCACCTTGGTTAAAGATGCCTCTTGTGACTTCCATGTGTTTATCAAGCATTTGTTTCAAGCCCCTCCAGGGGCAACATCCAGGGTGATGTTGTTTACTCTGGTTAAAAGCCTGCAAGCTATGTTCGTTCTGTGCCAGCTAACGTCTTAAAGATGCTAAAGATGCTATGTCTTCACTTGTTCTCATCTCTGTCTCTGATTGTTCCACAGGACCAGTACCAGTACCTTTACAAAGCTCTGCTCAGCCTCATCAGCACCACAGGCAACAGTTTGGGTCGTCTGTCCAGGGACCTTAATGGGACCATGGCGTCCATGTCCAACCAGTCTGACCAGGCAGAGAGCATGGAGTCGTTGGTGTGAAAGTGGCCCGTCTGAGGCCTGAAGCTGAGCTGAGCGCGTCCTGTGGGTCGGGACACCCCTCGAGGTCCCTGAAAGCCACAAAGGCGGCACTTAACTTTGTAAAACGTCAAGGAACTATTGTGGACAAGACTTTTTGAGGCCTTTTTTGCCAGACTCTTGGTTAAAATGAATAACCTGATTACTTTTTTACACTGATAAAAAGTTTTTGATATTTATTTTTTTCGCCATTTTATGTCTTAATGTTCTCCTACTGAAGGGTTTGCACCGGCGTTTTTTGAGTTTCACAGCGGCGTTGGTAGGCAACGAGAAACACTTTTCTGTCTTTTCTTGTTTGCACTATATAATGTCAGTGTTACTGCCTATACTAAAGCTGACTCACTTGGCTTTTCTTCACTTGAGCTCTGACTTTTGTTCTTTCTCTTTCTTTTTCTTTTTTTTTTGACATTCCACGGCTTTGGCCCTGCTTCTGTGAAGGACATTGTTATGCCTGCCACCTACGAGTTAATTTAATGCAGCAGATGGAGGGAGTTACAGACTCTTCGCCTCAGTAACAAAATGCTGGTTGACTTCAGCTCAGTATAACCTCCTCCAACCTGCTCATCTCTAATATCCATATTACCACTCACTAGAAGGCGACTGTCACAGACAGACAGCCCTTGTTTTCTTGAAGTAATTTCCTCTTCACTTTTTTCGTTGTCACTCTCTCCTATTAGTGAGTCACACCCATGTTATAATACCTAAGGTGGTGTAACAACTGCTACTGTGAATTATTATTATTATTATTATTATTATTATCATTATTTCTTTGTATAATTCATTTTATGCTTTTTAATATATGGAAATACTGTATGTATACATATATAAATATATCCTTATCATAATAACTTTGTGATTTTCGTACATGTCCTTTGTGGCCTTCTGCCATGGGCCGGTTGATTTCCAGTACATCCCATAGTTCACGACTACATTGTTCACCGCTGACTAGCAGCGGTGTGGATATGGACTCCTTTCACTTCTCTACATTCTTGTATGCTGCTATGTCATCTAATCTTACACACACGTAAAACCTACACGCCACAGTTTGAACCTTCTGACCATCTACAGCAGACGATGATCCCTTGATTTTCTGTTATTTATTTATACTTTTCTTTTTTTTCCCCATTCCCATCACAAATTATTTTTAACGACAAACCACAACCGAGTATGAAGACAAAAAAAACCTTTATATGGGGCCTGCATTCACTTACATACACCTGTGTGTGTCATATTAGGCTTGTGCAAGTATGATCGGACTCAACAACAACCTCTATGCAACAAATTGCTTATGTTTTAGATATGAAACAGGGTTTAAAACAGTCTTTGGGTTCTTAATTATTTTCAACCCTATTCATTGTACCTGCACTTATGATGTCTCAACAATGAAAAAGCTGAATAGTATTTTTTCGTTTTTGTTCCTTAAATGATGTGTACCACACTTTGAAGGGTTGAGATGAGGCCTGAAGCCACATATTGAATGTTTGTGATCATTTATTTCTACTGAATCACAATGTTCTGATTTTTATTATTAAGAAACATTCTACTCGTAATTGCTTTATGGAACACATTTGGATCCTCATTACCATCCTAAGGCCTGAAGGCTAAGTTTAACATGAGGAAGCATTTCTCATAGCATGAAGTGACATCATTAGCATTCCCAATCATTGTCATGATGTAACAAAAACAATGAATGTCGATGAGTCCAATCTAACTTAATGAGACTGATAAATATTCAATATTCATACCCTCAAACTGAGCTCTTTTTTTATCCTCAGTTGGAGTTAATTGTTTCACTTCAGATGTGATGAAACTGAGATCATTTTTGCGTTCACCATATTTTGATTTATTTTGCTCTCAAAATAATAAAACAGGAGTCTGAAGATGGATTTGATAAATATCAAATCAACAAATTACATGAAAATGGTCAAAATCACAAAACTACTCATTGCTTTTGATAATTGGGGTTGATCAGGTTTAGGCATGAAGATGGATCATTGATTAGGACTAAGAATATCAAGGTAAATCAGTTGGAAGACATCATCCTGGGCGGGGAAATAGACATTGAAACGGTAGTTTTATCTTTTAGATCATTCTTTTTTGCATCAGTCTTGTCATTTAATTCACATATTGCTCCGTACCACATAGCCTGGGAAATTCTTGTTCCTGTTATAAAACCAGCCATATGCGTATAGACATTAACTCCATTTTTTTGCCAGCCACTTCACACAAACTCATCCACAGCAACAATAAATTCTAGGGCTCGAATCAGTTTTACCCGCTTTTGTACACGCACCTGAAGAGATTGTTTATAAAAATGTTGCAAACTGATATGCAAGCAAACACATATAAGATGGGACTATAGCGAGCACTATTGGAAATCACTCACCTTTCTCCGCAAATGTGGTTTTTCGTGGTTGTGTGGCCTCCAAGAAAAAATCTGTGTCGGTTTCACACACACACACACACACGTACACTTTTTTGACATGAGGGTGTTCGAGCTTAACCCCTGAGTTAGATGATATTTTGTACCTCTTTTTTTTTCCACCGTGTGAAATGAACATGTGTGAAAGTGTTTGTTTTTTCTCCACACAGCACAAAACAGTGTGTCGAATGGCAACTGAAAGTGGGACACATGTTTTTTTGTTTTTTTTTGTTGGTTTGTTTTTTAAAGAAACTTTTACCAAAGACTTGAAACCTTACTTGCAGTTGGGTAAGCTTTTCACTCTTATGATTGCCCCAACCACACACACACACATACACACACATACAAAAGCTAATACAGTTAAATCAGTGTACAGTTGTTCAATGTTCAAAGTTTCTGTTCAACATCACCATTTAGAAAACAATCAACAAATAGTTTGAGAAGACATTAGCAAATCAAGAACATGCAGTATTTCCAGTCTGTGTTATCTCCTTTATGATGGGGGCCACACGGGAAGGAAGGAATCAACAACATTTATTATTTTTTCTGGACCTTTTTTTTATATTATTATTTTCCCCCTGTTAATCATACACTTCTTCACTTCTTGTGCCTGGTCACACTAGAAAGAGAAAGTGATAGGCATTTGCTAATACTCAAAAACACATTAAAAAAAAAGTACTCGAGACATGATCTCGAGTAAACTCCTCGTAAAGATTCCTGCGAATCAAAACAACACCTTTCTGTGATCTTAGAGTTTGGGTAAGAACTGGGTCAAGTAAGGTCCCTCTCCTCTCTTACTTTCCTGCCATGTATTCACATCCTGGGACAGTCAAAGTTTGGTCAGGTAGGTTAGTGTTACTTTAAACTTGATGTTGTCCACTTTATGGAAACTTGCTCCACATGAAACATCAACAAGAAATATAAACAAAAAAAACTACTATTTGAGAGCTGGAACATGAACAGAAGTACAACTCTGCTCTATGTACAACCAAACACTTTGCAAATTGAGCGCCGTGGCCCTGAAACACAGCCGTAACCATAGCTCAAAAGTTGAACTGGGAAATTCTCTAGAGCAGTGATTCTCAACCTGTTAAAATACAGTGGTGTAAATGGACCGATCAAAGTCAGCTACAGGCTTTTCACAGGAGGCAGATTTATTCCCAATAAGATCATTGGCAAGACACACTGGTATAGGTCAAAATTAGATTATTTTGTTATTTGTTTAATTTGCTATGCACTCTTCTACAAATCCCTCAGCTCCACTCCGATCACATACCCTGGTATATACAGTAGAACAGTATTTCTAATTTTCCTCCAAGTACCGCCAGAGGAAGCTCACGAACCACTGGTGGTAAAACAGCCAGTCGAGTCTATACTGTATTATTTTTGTGGAACATTTTATTCTCAGACAGAAAGTTTCTATTTTCACCTCTCTGGCTGTCCCAGTTATTATCAGCACTGACAGTTTGCTGTGCCATCACAGTGTCAATTCACATGTCTAATTTACCAATGGAGTGAAATGAGATTTCGGATCTGTTGCTGGTGTGACCAGGCCCTTCAGTCTCACTGCCATGTTTCTTGTCCCTATTGTCAAGCAATTTTTGGTCATTGTTCTCTCTCTGAACGGTGTTTCATGTTGCCTTTGAAGTGCACACACAGCTGTACTGTCAGTGAAAGAAATGTACATATATTTTGTTGCCTCTGTAAGCCAAACCTCCTCTGGAACGTGTGTATGTATGAACTTGTGTCAGAGGAGTTGTTTCATCTCTCATCGTCCACATTGATTTAACACCCTGAAACCTTTTATTTTTACAATTCTTTCTGGGTTTTGTGGACAATAGAACACGCACAGGGTGTTCAAACATTCAGTATATCAGCTGTATTATCACAAACATTACCAATCTATCCGCTTTCATGTGAACTCACTCATGGCTTTTGCTGTTCGTGGTGGATCCTGTGGAAGCCAAGTGTTTGTATCCACATCATCAGATTCCAGCTTCACGCGTTCTGTTAACGTTCAGGCAGTGATTGTGATATTACGATGTTGATCCAATATTTCTTTTGATTTCGTCCGCTTTCCATCTATTTTGAAGCTATTATTCTGATGTCAGCTCTCTTCAATGTCACTTAATAAGTTTCTCTCCATTGACCCATTTTGGAATGGTGGCTGTTCCTCTTTTTTAAAAAAAAGAAATGAGAGGAATAACGATGGGATTCTTTTATTTCTATGTTTTGTTGAAAGCTATATCAAAGCATTCTATTATAGTGTTATTTAATATGTAAATGGTATTGCTATACATAAAATAAAATATGGGTTTTGATGTAATTTTTCTGAAATGGTTTGTGCGATATATTTTTTCACACTATAGACCTTTATTGTCATTGCAGTACAACAACATTAGGCAGCTGTCCTTGTGAAAGATTTTAAAAATGTAAATATAAATAGAATCAGCGACACTGATGACAATATCAAAAATAAATGTTTACACACTGATGGGTCACTGCTTCAAGTGGCAAAATTATTCATATTTGCACAGATCCATTTCAGACACTATCTTAAAATGATACGACAATTACAAAGGCTTTTATTCTTAACTGAAAAAAGTATTTCCCATGTTTTTTTTAACACAGATTTACAATTTTAAGTTGCAGGACCCAATAAATAATTTGGTAATGGACACGTAGGGTCTATACTTATTTTATGTGGTTCTAAAAGTGCAATCCAGTAATTGCAGGAACAAAATATTAGTAAATGGTAACAAATGCCCAGCACGATGTTCCTAAGTCATCTAGTTGTTTTTTCCATCTGATGAGGTATTGAACGAGATGTATGGCAACACTGCCACCTGTTGGACAGAGGGAGAAAGAACAATAAGAACAGATACTAACAAAAGACCATCTTGAGAAAAACTGCTTATACTTATATTATGTGATGATATGAGTTTTGTAGAGACAACTGAGTGTTCAATTGAATTTGCCTTGTGTAATAATTCAGATACATTACATACATACATATAGATTAGAATATTCCATATCACAAAAAAGGTTTT
The DNA here is from genome assembly GCF_019176455.1 of Solea senegalensis. Lineage (NCBI taxonomy): Eukaryota > Metazoa > Chordata > Actinopteri > Pleuronectiformes > Soleidae > Solea > Solea senegalensis. Next base: position 12,556,701 of record NC_058024.1, on the reverse strand, counting down.
CAATAAGATATTTCATAAATCTTCAAATAAAAATATCTGTTTTGATATGGAACAATAAATGATAAATAAATGTATTTATGATAGGGGGGCCGCAAGTGGCTCACAGGGCGCATGTCTGAGAACTCGCGCTTTTATTTTAACTACAAATTGTTCAACTTCCGGTTCCGTAACTATGGGTGGTTGACACTTATGCTCTACTTGCATGGACGGAGGAAGGACAGAAGAGTTTTAGCTGCTTGCAAATGGAGTTACTCGAGGAACATGAGGACATGTAAGTCCGGAAGCTGCAATAATGTTACCGCCTGACCAATACAGCGTACTGGTAGCACTCTGTCAGTAACCGTTACTAGCTAACGTAGCATTGCTAAGACGCTAAAGTTAGTTTGTCACTCGTTTTAGTTGTTTGAAACCTGACGTTATATCTGTTAAATATTTATTCTGTTGGTGAAAAATGTCAACACTGCGTTAATCGGTTTAGCTCCAGACTCTGTCACGTCTGAGTCAACGAGAGGAGTGAGTTTTGAATGAACTCACAGAAGGCAGCTGAGTAGAGCGCATGCGCGCTACGAATGCTGCTAATTTGTGCTAATAAATGTTCAGTGTGTAAGATATAGGTACTTTTAATGGCAGAAATCAATTATGGTACCCATAAGTATTATATAGTATAATATATATGTATTTGTAGCCTTAGAATGAGCCTTTTATATGTTCTTGAGGCAAGGCCTTGCTTTATGGAGGTTTCCATCTTTCATCACCATGTTTCAAAAAACAGGCCAAATGGACATGTCATGCATTTCACTTTTTGAAGAGCGTCTATGTTTGTATTTATGTTTTGGTATATCATTCTTTTGACGCACTTCGAAAAGGCAGGGATAACCATAAGACTCCTCTGTCACACGATTGGACGTCACAAATTCTGACAGGCTGGATCTTTAATACAGTTATCTTTTAACAGCTACAGTGAAAATGGAAAGTATGGTAAATTTAGGGAATGCAATTATTACAAAATTAATCCCAGTCCCCTTATACTAATAGGAAGCATACCTTTACTGGATGAATATGTGCTTAGTTTGCTGCCTGCCATACAGAGTTTATGTGGTTCCAGTGACCTGTTATTATAAGTCACTTGTTAAAAAACTGTAGGAGGGTTTGAACACTGACTTGTCCTTATGTTCATCCTGTGCTATTCTAAACACTTACCAGGATAGTGGAGCAGTCAAAATGGAAATGTCAATATCAGATCATTATACGTATCAATAAGCCCTCCATTAATGCATGTAGGGCTTGTGTGTGGATGCTTGAGCAAGGATTTCTGAGAACATGAGGACAGCATTGCCAATTTGACTGGTGTACACATCCACAGAAGTGGAAGAGTTTATAGTGTGGAGTGGACCATTAAATAACACACAGAGTAAAGGTTTCATACATTTGAAAGTGTAAAAGAATGTGTTGTGGACATGAGCAGCATCCCACTTTAAAGTATACTCCAGTCATTTTTTTTTCTGCTTTCCTATCGAAACTCATATATTCATAACTCAATATATTCATATTCAGCTGTATACTGACTCTTGCACAGTTGACTGTGCTGGAGAAACCAGAACATGTATGTCCTTTTCATTGTGTTCTGCAAACCCAGACCTCCACATACTCAAATGTGTGTCATTCAGTGTTACTGAGGGATGACTAAAATGATCGTATTCTTAGGCCTGCACATCTAAATTAAATAGGCACTAGATGCTTGACCTCTGTCAAAAAACTGAAAATAAGAAATGTCTTCTCACTAATTGAAATTCCCACAAACCTACAGCTTCCATGTTTAATTTGGTCATTTCATTGCAACCAGGACAAATGATTTTGAGACTTTTAACAACAAAACCAACAAAAATATAGTCTTTTAATTGTATTCATTTTTCAGAGTGGTCAATATAACTGCACTAATGATGATGATTGATATAAATGTAATGCTTTTGTTAATAATAACACCTAGGGGCTGCAACTATGATTATTTTTCATAATCAATTCATCTGAAATGATTTCCTCTATCAATCAATTACAGTGTTTTTCAAACCTGGAAATTATGATGTTTTCGAATGTCTTGTTTTGTCCACAAACCAAACTTATTCAGTTTAATGATTTATTTGTCACATGGAGAGCAAAGAAACCAGAAAATATTCACATTTAAGAAGCTGAAAATCAGATAACTTTTTTACAAATGATTAATTTAGTAATTGATTAATTGTTGCAGCCAATAATAACAGCTGTAATAATTGCAGAAACTTTTAATATTGCTGGTGATAGAGTAACAACAAAAGTTGTGTTTTTCTGACATTTTACTGTCTCATTTGCAATTCAATTTTGCTGAATTAATCACTTGAAATGTTGCTCTTCAATCAAAACAGTAGTACAAGTATTTGTGCGGTCCGAAAAAAAATAAAACGCCTACTAACCAGTGTTCATACCAGAAGCTTTGTTAATGATTCTGTGTCATATGTGACATCAGTTTAAGAGGAAGAGCAGAGCTGCTACAGCAGATGGAGAGTCACAGGGAGCAGCTGAACACACTGAGAACACAACAGGTGAAGGAGCGTGAGGCTGCTCGCCTCAGGAATGCCACTTTACTCCAGGTGAGGGCTGTTTTTTATTGATTAATAGGCAATTGATAAAAAAGAATGAGCAGCTGCACTTAGGGGTCTAACAGGTAATCAATACATTATAGTGATTCAATCACCAATAATACAATTTAGCAATTGTTTATACACATTAAACTGTCAAATTACATTGTCAAAACAAAACAAATTTTTATTTTAACTCTTTGGTAACCTGTTTGAGACTGTTTAAACCATGCTTACCAGTGGAGTGATATTTAGGTTGCTGATTCAGTAAAGGAAAGCAAGCGTTTTTGCCACAGGGTGTCGCCAGTGAGTTGATGTTGAAAGATTCACTGGGCTTGTTTTGGCAGATTGATGCGTGTTAATTAGAACAACGTCCTGAGCAACAATCTGTTCTACAGAAATAATACACTGTAGAATGTTGTACTTAATCAAAATTGAGTATTCAGCCAAGCTGTGCAATGAGCTCAGATAAATCCACTTTGATAAATTGGTGAATTGACTTACCTGTATGGCCACAGAGAATACAAGCATCTGTGCTCTGTCACTGTAGGACTTGCAGATGATCGAGGATCATCTGAAAGTGAGACAGCTGCCACACCCACAGCTGCTGGCACTGCAGGTAACAACTTTATATTGTTAGTACATCACAAGTTCATAAGTCACTGAATTTGTTTCTGCTAATCTGTAAATGTGTCAAAATTGTCCCCTGACATCACAGATCTGTGATGTTTCTTCCATTATACCCTGTCTTTGTGAGGACATGTTCACTGGTCCTCTTTCACATATTTTATTGTGGAGGTTTTTGGTCCCAATCTTAAGACTCATATAGTTCTGTCCTTTCATTCAGACAAAGTATTGGGCATCTGTGGAAGAGTCTCTTCCAGCCTGGGAGCACTTCCTCCTGGGAAAAGGCCCACACCCGACTGATGGTCCAGGACAGATACCCAGAAGAGCCAAACGGATACCCAGCACATCTAAAGACCAGGGTCTGCCTCCTCGACCAAAACCACGACCTGCCAGATAGGGAAGCAGTTACTGTGATGTTGCTGCTGTTGCTTGAACACTGGCTTTGACAGTGACATGCTGACAGCGCCGTTACGCATCAGCCGGGCCTCATGCACAGGTGCCATCCTCCTGACCAGGGCTGGAAACTGGTCAGAAAAAGTCTGAACTGGTGTTTGCAGGTCAGCTCTGGAATGTGTTAAGCATTCAGTATCATTTAAAAAACACAGTGAAAAAAATAGAGTAACAGATGATCTTCACACTCTCCATTCTGACAGGCAGATTGTCTTCTCTGTATCTGTTCCATTTTAATGTTTCTGTTTGCAGTGTTAAAACCACTAGAGGGAGCTAACAGTCTAAATAAATGAAGATGTTTTTACTTGTAAAAAAAAAAGCTTTTATGTATAACTGGCAATACAGTGTTTTGTTTTGTTTTTTAACGGAATAATAAGTTACCCTAAACATTATTCTCATGTAAAAGCTTGATAATCAGATATCTGCACAGATACCAAATGAAACTGACAATAACATCATGTCAACATGGCATGGTTCCACTGAAAAATGTCCTTCCTGAAAAGAATCAGAAGACTGAAGACTTATTTGAGCAATTCTTCAAAAAAACTGATGCATTTAATAAGAAATTCTTAATTGATCCCAAGGCAAAAACTGTCTCCAGTGCAGCTCCAACCAAGATATAGCAAAGTAGGTAGAATGACAGTGAATTTGAAACAAGTTTGTACATTTCGATCCAAGAATATAGTAACACTTTACAACAATGTATGTTAAATGAAGGTGCTATCAGCTGAAAGGCATTTTTTCCTCTTCTTTAGAATATTCACGACAAGTTATTACTGAAAGAAATTGAGCCATTGATTAGGAGTGTAATCATTATTGATGAACTATTAAATTAACTGCTGACTATTTTGATTATCGATTAATCAGTTTGCATACTTAAACGTGTATGATTTCAGTTCAAATGATTTTTTGGCAAAAACTGATCCAAAAGTTCCCACCATTTTCTGATATTTCATGGACCAAATAACACGTGTGGATGTACAGAGCAGAGATATGGGCTGCAGTGACAGTGAAATACTGAGAGGAACATCACACTGACCGTCAGCAGAGACTGTGTGGGGGGGGGTCTTCATCTTCTGCCAGGGTGTAGCACCCCCTCACTTAAACCCCTAATTGTTGTGATCAGACCTGCGCCAGGCTGACACGTAGTGGCGGCTTGACAAATGCAATCATCCGGACAGACGTGGTTGAAGTGGCTGGTGGTTGGCAGCTGCCCAGGCTCCTCAGCTGGGGCCCCAGTACTGAAGGCCCTCAGGGTGTCAGCTAGTCGCTGACCACCACGGACTGACTGGACCAGTCTGGACTGATAGGGGTAGGGAGGTGGGTGTTGGTTTGGTGAAGAACCAGAATGGGGAGGAGTGCTGTCAAGGACAGGGTTTAAGAAACAAATGGGTGGGGAGGCATTAGGGCTGTGTGTCCAATCGTGGGTGACATGATCGGCTGGTTGTTGGGTGAGTATGGGGGTGAAGGAGACGCGATGTAGCAAATTATCTGAAAGGGTTTTGAAGAGTACGATCTGGAGCCCTTCCAATTGACTAGCCTTGCATTATGTATTCTAATGGCCGATGCCCCGGGGGTGCTGAGTCTGAATCTCCACTGATGTCAGTGACCAGACCTCGATTCACTCTGCCAGCCTGTGATAACAACAATGACCCCTCAGACAGCAGCCCAGCTCTCCTCCAGCTCTCCTTAGTCTCTGGTGGCATGGCGTGAGGCTGCTGCCCTATGATTATGCAACGTGGTTCTGCTATTGAGAGCCCATTGAGAGCCCTGATGGATAATGGCTGAGCCCAGAGCCGCGCAAATGGTGAAGTGTCGACTCCAGTTGATTGGATAATGGGTAATTGCACGCTGCATTTCATTCAGTGATATGCTGTGGGTGTAGCAGGGGCAAGCAAAGGGGAGGGAAAGAATTGGAGGAGGGAAAATATTTTGGCGTGCTGTGTTTTTGCAGCCTGTTATTTCACACATCGAGTCTGTTGCACTTGTTTGGATCACAGGTTTGCGTCAACTGCCGAGCCAATTTAAATTGCAAATTACATCATGTCATTGTTGTGGAGTTACATTTCTCTCCTTTTTTTTAATTCACATTTCACAGATCAGAGTGGCGGCTGCTAAGCACCATGCCTGGTGGCGCTGTTTGAGGCTTCACTCTGACCCTGTGCGAGCTTGCAAGTCCTGAGTCTCTCCTTTGATCATGGCATGTCACCTCCACTTAACAGCCTGGCCTGCAAGCTCTTTGTCTTTTCCTTCACAGAGGCCTTGACTGTTGTCATGTTGTCTCACATTAAAGAGAAGGCTTCATGTCGTACACTAAGAGGAAGCAACACTGGCCTTAAGGTAGCCTGGCACAGCCTGGCTCCTCATCGACTGCACATGCTCCAGTGTAACATTTTCTCTTTTACGGCCCCTCACTTCACTTGTGTAACTGTAATCACACACCCACTTTCTCTCCATATACCTCCATCCAAAATAAAACACCCTTTTCTTTTCCAGCACTTAAACAGAACCAGCTTTCTGGAGCTAATGTGAAAATTCTTCCTCTGCTCATTGAGCTGCATTACTGTGCTCGGAGAAGCCCAGTGGGGGGATTGTGCCAGCTGAATTCCTCTTCAGCTGTATTGATTGTGCTACCATGAAAGTCTGTATGCTGTCGCCTGGTTAAAGTCAGAAAATGCGGCGCTCTTCATATCAACTGATGGATTAAGTGGGCAGCTGAAAGGACACGTATGAATTTTGTGTTTGTGTATTGTACCTTTTGTTGATATTGATTCCGCCTTGGCATGGAGCCACACATGGCAGCAGCGTGTTGCGCTTCGTTCTTAATTAAGTCCTTTATCACGCTCTAATGAGTTTATTGTCACAACCACCAGTCAAAGCAAACACTTTCATTGGTTTGTGATTGAAGAAAAAGGCAATGTTTTAGGCTCCTCTTTTGCAGTAGAGAGAAAAAAGCAAACATTTTAATGGAGAAAGTGAGGACTTCTTTTCACAGTCGGTCGAATGCATAGTGTATCGCTCTTGCTTATTTCCCATGTTAAACACCAAAATACACTGTGAGCACTGCTTGAGCTGTTTAATGATAAGTAAGTGTGGAAAAAGTAGCAGTAGCAGGCTAAACTTGGATCAAAACAGATATGATACATCAAACCACGACTGGCAGTTGGCCCTCGCATCAAAGCTCTGCTCCAAAACATGGAAAGTTGTTGCCTGTAACAGAATTGTGAATTGTGGCTGACTTTTGTACATGACTTGCTCACTAATTTCTAGCTATCATGTCTCCATGTTGTCATGAAATGTGTGTGAGTGTAGACTAACATTTCAACATTTTGGTTTGCCACCAAAAGTGACTTGGAAAAAAGTACTCCATAACCATAACCCAATGCATTATGAGCACATGACTGTACTGTAGATTCTCATAGTGTATATGGTGTGGAAAAGACAAGTAGCAGACAAAAACAAGCTGGGTGGTCACTGCTTCAACCTACAGCAAGATAACGCCACAACATCACAAGGAGATTAAATTGATCGAGAGCAGGGCGGTCTCCGGTCTCAAACGTCATGGAGCTGATACAGACAGAGATGGACACAAGGTGAAGGGCAGCACATGTATGGGAACTTAAGTAAGAAAGAGCAACGGTGTGTTCTGCTGCTGGATGAGTTAAAAAACTAGAAGTTTACAAGTCACTTTTAGTCATGATCGTAACAAACGTTACAGATCCAGAGTAAATTGAATTCAAGATCTTTTAAATAGTTAAATAGATGGATAATAATAATAGATAGTTAAATTTAGAAAGGTCATTTATCAACAGTTTAACCACACCAAGAATAAACCTTGGATCTGTAAGTGCAGCAGTTCAATTACCTTAACTGTAACCCAATATTTAGACTTTTTTTTTCACTGCTAATTATTTCTATGGATGGTTGTTTTGTAGTTTTGGCATGTAGCGTCATGTAGAGTTTTCAGTTTACGCCGAGTGAGGTCGTTTACTTGTGTGATCCAGCCGAGTGGTGCATCATTAACACGGTGGCCCAAAGTGAAGGAAGAGAGGACGATTCCCAGTAGGGCCAGGTCAGGTCAAAGGGATTAACTGTAGCACCGGACATCCCCAAATCAACTGATCCTCCCCAACAATGACTCACTAATGCCACTAGAAAAGAGCTGAGTGCAGCCAGAGCATGATGGAGAAAATGGCTCATTGGTTTGCGGCATCAGAGGACCAGATTAATTTGCTTGTAATTAGCTGGACAAAGATTTACGTTTTTGAATAGACTGTTTTATGTGTGTGCTAATTTGTTCTGTCTGCAATGATGTGGGAATCATTTTAAAAGTTGTTGCTCCCCATTTTTTTTGAAAGGGCACTAGAGGGTTCGTTCCACTTATTGGTGTAGGACACTGCTCAGCCTCCCTGGGAAAGCTTATGGCAGGACGATGCAAACAAAGCTCTGACTAATTGTCTAAAATGTGTCCTAATCGTGGAACAATGATCCAGCATCAGCCTCCACAGATGGGAGTTTGTCCATACCAATGTGTGGTGTGGACTTGGCAGTGGTTTATGTCCCTCAGCCATTCTGGTGGAGTATGTGGTATCAAAGTCATAGTCCCTGTATAGCGAGGTTGATTGTTGTCTGTGTGTGTCCTCAGGCAGAATGTTTTAGTGGGTGTCGGCATTGCTAAGGTTTTTGCATCTCTAGTCTTAGCAGATGAGGTAGTTCTGGTGATTTGGTGCTAAAAAAGTAATGTTATTTGATCGGACCAATTGTGGTAAAGAGTGAGCTTAGACTTGCTTAGGTGATTTTGATATATTATCAAGATACATGTTTGGATCCTTCCTTTGGAAGTACTGTGAAAGACCCTGTCTCAGAATGTCACTGGATCCTTGACATATCATTACTCAGTAGAGGCTCTCTACAACATGTTTTTGTTGGGTTTTGTTTTGTTTCTTTATACATTTTTTTTATTACAATGACACAATTGTTTTTTTGTTTTCAAATAGCACAGCTAAATACCCTGATCAGTGGAGTCACATTGTGTTTTGTTTACCAAAATTTCCATTACATCCAAGTCTGAATTCCCTCTGTATCTGTTTACATGGATGCTTTAAAAGGTGACTAATTTAAATGTACTGCATCAGGCAAATCTCTAAAGTTTGTCTGTCTGTTGTTAGACTAATTGAATTTAATTCATTTATTATGAAAATGTCACATTATTTCAGTGATGTTAAAATCTTCAACAATAAGAGTAAAGCCCATTTCTCTCACCACCAACGCAGTTTTTTGAAAACTGAAACAAAGGATCAGCAACCCTGTTTATTCCAAACTGATGATTGTGTTGCTGCAGCTGATAAATGCCAGTCTGCAGTTGAATATGGATAACCACGTTGTTTTCACAGGTCTCCGTTTCTGCCTGCCCAGACTGAAATGATACCCAAATGTTTCCAGATCACCACCGTTTCCAAACGTTCTGAGGTAATACAAACTGCACTGTAGTCATATCGGATGTGATGTGTGGATGTAGCATAGAGTTTATATTTCACACAGTGCCTCTAACATTGATTGGTAAACCGACCTGCACCAATGAGACACAATTTACCAGTTTGCACATTTTGGTGTGAAGTGTTGATGATAGTTTAATCCATGCTGCTGTGAACCTCTGCTCAGATTCATACTGTCTTTACTTCTGGGGGGCGTTCAATCTGCTGCTGGTTGGATTTGTTAAAAGTTAAAACTTGACATAAATTACTTATCAAAATAAATATTAAGGTTAATCAAAATTGTACAACAACAAAAACCCGATAGGCTCAGGCCTATGCGTCACCCTCCTCCTCTTCCTCCACCTAAAAGAGATTGAGGTCCACCTCGACAGCTCCCCCCTCAAGCTACAGACTGGGCAGACAGAGGGATGGACAGACAATTGGTGGATGGATAGATGGAGGTCAGCGAGTGGAGTTTGACAACAGATCAGTGATGTGATCTCCCTCCCTGTTTAATTCCCAGCAGCCAACCACTTTCCCCTCGCAGCCACAAAGCACCTTCTCCTGGCCCGTTTTGCCCTTGACATGCCATGGCAGGCGGGTAGGCACATCCCGAGGACAAGCTGCTCGCCGATGTCTTTAAGACATTTTGATGAGGTTTTGGTGGTGAAAGGCTCAGCACTGACTTTGTAAAAGAATCTCAATGAGGTGCGGGTGAATGCTGCGGCTGTTCCATTTTAATCTGTGTGTTCGGCCGCTTTCTTGAGTGGCTCATTTCCATGCATCACACCCTGAATTCCAGAGTGCCTCGGCCCCAAAACATTCAGGGCTTTCTGCCTCGATCTTTAAGCCAAATCCAGGCTTATGACGACATTTTCTTCAATAAGCATAATGTCAAACTTGCTCTTTACAAGCTAAACGTGTTTTTCAACAGAACATCTCAACATTTCTAGGTTCCATTGTTGCCCATTCCATCATGCATCCTTTCATTTAAAGCAGGAACAGAGCCAAAGAGTGGAGAGAAGCCACTGCTCATTAACCCCCTCACTACTTTACAATGAATCCTGCAGGCTTATTGTACCAAATGGTCGTTTTTTTCTCGGATGGATAGAGAGATGTTGGGGTAGGGCGTTGACGATCTTAATTCAAAGGCACAGCATGCGTTGCCAAACTATTACTCTTTCATTGGTAATTAAAAAGCTCCAACATTTAAAACCACGTAGGTTTTGCTCATTCTATTTTTATTTATTTTCATTCAATGTACTATACAGACATGGCATTTCCCTTTGGGTCTTTTTGTTTGCTGTGTGCCAGTATTTTAAATGCTCAGACCGGATGTACATTTCTGCAAATCACAGATACATGTGAGCTCAATTACATCAATTTTTGGTTTGATGGCGTTCATACGCCACAAAATAGGAAATGAGAATCATGATTTTCTAGTTATGAATATGGTTAGCTTGACACACAAACTACATCTAGTTGAGATATTAGTTCTTATTAATAGCATTAACATCTCCATAAAAACACAATGGAATGTGCTCATATTGTCGCAACATCCTCTCAAACTATTTTCATGCAGTAAGTAATATGAGGAACTAGTACAAAAACATGGGCAAATGGAGATGGATGTTATGCTCCATCAATTTTTCTTGTACTGAGTGAGTAACCTGAGGTTCAAGAGAAAAAGTACTAGATTAGACCTAAGAAAAGATCATGGTTTTACTCTTAGTGTTATGTGCTGTGTTTCCAATTTGGTTTGGTACAGTGAGGTAAAGCCCGGGGTCAGGCTTGCTTTCCACTGAGAACGTTACCTTTATTTGGTAGGCATCAGAGAGATACTGTACGTAGCGTGACGTCGCAAAGAATGCAAACGTGACACAGCAGAAAACAACTGTTTGTCTCAACGAGGCGTCACGCGTTGTATGAAAATAGACTGCAGGTGTTGAAGAAACACCAGTTGCAAAAAGAGTTCCGTTTTTCTGTCACACAGTCAGCTGACTGTCATGAGTGGAACCAGTCTAGTTCTATCCAGACCATACCATTTTACTCAGGTACCCCAAGTTGGTCATTTTGATACTATTCCTAATGTAAACACACAGAAACTATGTGTGGAAACACAGCTTTGTAAAATAGTAATAATAATAACGTTTTGCTGTTGTGTAATTTAAAAACCAAACAAACAAAAACAAGAAAATAATAATAATAAAAAAAACCTTTAGGCCTCTCTCTGTCCACAGTGGCCTTACATGGTGCAGTCTGCAGGTTATCACATGTTGTGGGAACATTTGTCGGCTGGCTGTTGCTGTGACACAAACTGTCACCCCCTCCACCCTCCTCTAAAGAGAACAGGCTGTTAGAGCTGGTACATTTTAATTGGAGATTCATGTGGGCTAAACTGAGGGGAAACTGATGTAAGTTAACATTTGGTAGACTTAATTGGTCCTTTTCTCTCCCTCCTCCTCGATTGGGCACTTAACGGGCCGCTGCTGAAGCTTCCCCGCTAATCTCTCTTTTACAATCAATTCAGTCCGCCACACAAAAAGTCCGCCTCTCCCTATTCTTCCCTTCCTGTCTCAAACGAGCTCCTTTTGTGGCCCCGCAAATTGCTTGAATCCCCAGTGATCCCCGCGATGGCAAGGGAGATGTCCTCGAGTTGTTGACTGGCTGATTGACGCGCGCGTTCCCGCTTCTCGTCTTCCCTCCGTTACCACCCCGCGTGCGCGCGCGCCTTAATTAATGCTCCCGTTCGTCAATTAACGTGTTTGTGGATGTGGCGGCGGTTGCTCAGATGCTGAGAGGTGAAGGAGAGACGGGGAGAGAGACAGAGAGAGAGAGCGAGTGCAGAGAAAAGGACAACCTGCTCGCCTTAGGTTGTTTACTGCAGCAACAGCCCTGACGTTGTTCATGCCCCGCAGTCTACACACACTCACACACTCACACACACACGTCTGTTTCTCACCACACACGCGCATTGTTGTGTTAAATTTAAACAAGCTGCTGATGTTTAACAGTGAACGTGCATGTTTGCGGATTCTGTGCTGCAGAAGAATGTGTGACAACACTCACCTGGCTGTCAGTCACTGGAGTCATGTTTGTTTCCGTCAGTGTGCAGTTTAAAACATACTAAAATCATCCTTTGGATTTGATTGTAATTATTTTTTTTTATGACAAATACTAGACTTGTGATTCTTCTTCACATATTTGCGGAAATCCCCATTTTCTGTCACTGGAAATAGAGCAGCCCTATTCTTTTAGGATTTAACAGGTAAATTAGGGTAAATGTTTTTATTTACCATACATGTATTGTCAAACTTTGACTCTGGAGCCACAAAATGACAAACCTGAAATAGAGTCAATGTTATTGACAGATAATGACACAGATATGCAAATAAAGTAAATAAGAAACCATGCAGGCTTGGGCTCCATGGTTCATAATTAGACTACATTATACAGTATATTACTAAATAAGTTATGAAACATTGGTGCAGTCTCACTATTTGGCAATACCCCGTTAATGCTTACTCTGCATCAGTGAGGAACGTTTATGTTCAAATGAAAAAAAAAAAAAACATCCTTATTTTAAAACACATCCCCAGGTTTACAAAGATTCATATGAGGAGGTAAAAATTGTTTGTCACTTATAATGAATGACATGTCAGCAATTTAATTAGCTTATGAAGCTGCATCGCAGGTAGCTTCACATTGCAGATATTTAGCGTACACTGTAAAATAGTTGTATATATTCAGTAAATACATTTCACAATATTTTACTGTATCATTTTATAGCAAATGACTGAATAGAAAATATTTATTATTATATTATATTATTATTATTTTTATTAATATTTTAGTGTAAATCATCAGTATTTTCCTCTTAATACTATATTTACCTGCCAACAATGCCGTTTGGAATAGTTTTCTCTAATCAATAAAACACTAAAATACAGTCTTATATTATAAAGTCTATGAAATTGTGTACACGATTGTGTTGGGAAGTGGTTTTTCATTTCAGCAGAGCTCGAAGCTGCGAAGTGTGGACAAATACCATCGAGAAAACGTATTCTATTTATTTGAAGTCACTTTTACTTAAGTTGACAGATGTTTCTTGTTTCCACACATTTTGTCTGCAGCCTGATGAAATAGGTTCAGAGCGAGGCATTCATCTGGCAATATTATCCCTGCCAGGCTACTGCAGGCCCGTCCTGGCCCGGCTCAGCGCTAATTGGCTGTTAATAGGTGGAGCGCCATTTGGGTGCACGGATCTGCCTCTCGACAGAATGTGTGCAGGGATAATATTGTTCCAGGAGCCGTGCCGAGAATAACTTGTGCTCTATTAACGCAGAGGCCCAGATGAGGAGCTGCGGCCTGAGTGCTCCATTATCTCCTGTTCTGATGAGCGGCTCCGGATGCGACACACACACACGCACACACAGCTATCAAAGCCTCCCGAGGCCGTTTATCTGATTAATGTAATTCGTTTTCAAGGGCCCGTGTTATCTGTGATCATTACGCCAGAGTCAAGTGTAAATGCTGCAGTATTAAGATCGTGCCTGTCAATAAATGGTGAAGCAAAGTGGCTGCAGAGCATACACTAGGGCCACACTGTGTCTATATGTGGCTTTGTGACAGCACAGGCAAATAAAAGAGATGCATGTTGCACACAAAATGTGACGCTTTACAGGCTTTCATTTGGTGGATTCATCCTCGTTCTTCATCTAACAGTTATATTTTTTGGAATATTTTCAACAAAATCTTCATATTGAAGCTAAAAGCTCATCTCTGGTGTATTTTGGTTTGCAGAAGTAGTGACAAAAGTAAAATAGAAAATATTGTGGATCACAGTCGATGCACGTATGCAGTGGTATTTTGAACCTAGTACATTGAGGGTTGATTAACACAGCTAATACATACATTTTCATTAATAAACATAGGAACAAAGTACCCTTCACTTGAAAATGGTAAAAAGAAAGTAAATAAAATATGTTTGTATTTTCTTATCTTTGTTTTTATCATTATTGGGATAATGTATCTCAGTGTTTTGCTTTGCTTCCTGACTTGTGTATGCCTATCATTTTATTTTAAAACAAACAAACAAAAACTCTTAATGTTTTCCATGTTTTGCACCAATCACATCAGAAAAATGCCTTTCTCTGAACATATACTCGGCAAGACTTGTAACATAATATTTGGTTTTATTTTCAAATGCCTTCAAAAACATGGCTCAAACATTCAATTTTCCATTTTAAGTTATAACTTAATTATTCACATTTTTCCCACATTTTTTTCTTTGAAATACAAACATGGTAATGCATTCCCCAGACAATTCACATTTAAATAACATGTTTTATTATTATTAATATTATTATTATTATTATTTTTATCATCTCCATAACCTATTATTTACACCTCCATGAGGGAGACAGATACTGCATCCTTCTGTTTGACGCTTGTAACTGGCAGGATGAAATTCTGGACTGGACAAACTATAATATTCCTACAGAATGAGACCTGTCTTAAGTGTATGACGTTGTGTCTTCTTCTCTGGTCTTTATTCAGAGTCCCTGCTGGTTACACTTGAGAAGGATCCTACAGCCCAGATTACCACACATTAGGGGTTGATGTGTAATTGTATTGGACATCCCCATCTTGTCTCTTTAACCTCGACAGACATTGTTCAGCATATGCAGGGCCACAGTCGCAACCAGAACATTGGCCAGTTTTTAGGAGGCTTGTGGTCCTCAGCTCTGCAGCGTTCTGGACGCCTCAGAGAAGACGTTGTCGTGCAGCTTCCTTATGTGTTTCTTCAGGTCAAAGTTGCGGCAGAAGCCTTTGCCACAGGTGCTGCAGGTGAAGGGCTTCTTGTCGTTGTGTGTGTGCATGTGAAAGGTCAGGTTGTAGATCTGGTGGAAGGCCTTGTTGCAGATGGAGCACTTGTACTGCTTCTCCCCGCTGTGAGTCAGCTTGTGGTTCTTGTAGTTTCCTGACAAAAATAAAATAGAAATGATCAGCACAAGCAGGAAAGATGTGGGTGATTTGACTGAGGAAGCACTTGTTATTTTCATGATATTATAATTATTTATCCATAGAGTGTCATGACTATAAATCACAGGTTTCTTGAACCTAAACTCATGTCATCACGTTTATTCTGACCAACAATTTCAATGCAAAAATCCTCAAATCTCAGATCTTTAAAAAAAATTATTTGCAGTGTAACTATGCTGTTCCATGCAATAACATTACAATAAATCACATCACAACTACTGTGATGGTGAAGCGACAATTACACACAATTGCATTCACATTGTCTGTGTGGAAATGCATTGAAACATTCTAGGAAATAAAGTCGGCTCAGAATGGAGTATAAATCAAAATGTAGTACTAGTATTGAACAACGTCAGTGCTCCATCATGGAACTATGACACATGACCATAGAACCATCAACATCTTATTTATCTTGAGGTCATTGAAAGCATCTGGATTATTTAACGTGAATTGCTTCTCTAAAGGTTTCTGGGTTAACTACAAAACAATTTGATTGAATTTAAAAACCCAACCACACATTAGGGTATATTTTTTACTGTGAATGCACCACATTTTGGTGTAATTAAAAAAATAGGACAAATCAAAGGAAATTGTGTTGCTTTTAAGTGAAGAAAAATGCACCAAGTTAAATTAAAAATTAAAATCTCCCCCACTGAAATAACTGGAAAAGATGGACAGTTTAAAGGAGAACATTGAGACACTGAGTCTCGTGAGGATTAAAAAAAAGAGAAAACTTCTCTTCCTCACTTTTCTTTTCTCCACTGAGGTCAATAGTTCACTGTGGAGTTACAGAGCCTCCTCCATCCCTGTGCTCTGCCCGGCCTTCATTAATCAGGATTTTGTGTGCCGAAGTCAAGAAGTTGTCAAACTTTGTCAAAATCAAGTACGGCAACAACTCAACAAATTAAAAAAAAAGCCCCGATTCCCAACTTGGCCGGGGTCTAAGCAGCTGACCCAGAGCAAATGCTGCTGTCTTGAAGGGAGAATTAGTCTGTGTAAAGTGACATGTCCTATTTCCACTGATCGCTTCATGCTCACCGACGGGGCCCTGCAATTATTTCCCCTTTCATTACCCTCACAGACAACTGAGAGCTGCAGCATATGGTGATGCTTTCAGCCCTGATAATATTTGATCCAGCAGACGACAAACACCAAACTCTGAAGATTCCTTCACATGCATGGATTTCCCCGCACTTTATATTCTTTTCTTTTTTTTTTTACCCTGAACTGCATCTTTAATTTATACTCAAGCAATGCATGCTTGCACCCTCACACAAATATAGGGATGTTGAACATCAGCTGTCATTGTTAAGAAAAACAATCCTCATCCCAAATCACACACAATAAATAGTTTGCATAAATCATCTGCACCTTTACGCACAGGAACATAGCAACACAATAAAAACAAGAGTGACATTATAATGTTGAAATACCAAATCAATCCATGAATGAATGAAAATAAACCCAATACAGAGATTTTCACACTGAATTAAATCTTTCATTAAGTGACACAATGTCGTTATATAACTTGCATGTTCACGTGATTTATTTAAATAATAAAAAAGGAAACTTGAACGTTTTTAAATGTGTTAGTTAGTATTAAAAATACATGGTGGTGAATAGAATTGTTTTACAATTAACAATGCAAGACCGAAAATAAAGCTGAATTAGATTTTTTGTTATGTGAATATATTTTTGTGTTATTAATAATCAACAATACACCTTGTGAGGCAACGATTTTTTTTTTTTTGGAGTTCGTTTTAAAGCATTACATGACATGTGGTGTGTAAATGTGGTTCCTGTACCTTTCTGGTGGAAGCCTTTCCCGCAGAACTCGCACACGAACGGTTTGTACCCTGCGTGGATCCGCACGTGCGTGTTGAGCGTCGAGCTTCTGTTGAACGCCTTCCCGCACTGGTTACATTTATGAGGCTTTTCCTTTACAAAAAACAACAACAAAACAAATAAATATACATTAATAAAAATGGTGTGAATACAAATAAAAAATAGGTATAAATGAGATGAAAGCATCCGTGATGGAGGAGGTTTTGCGGCGGCTCACCTGTGTGTGGATGATCTTGTGTCTGCACAGAGTGCTGGCCTGTCGGAATCCTTTGCCGCATACTTTGCACACGAAAGGCCGAGCCCCGGTGTGCACCGGCATGTGTCTGGTCAGGTTGTAATGCGCGTTAAAAACCTGCGCAAAAATAACAAAACACAAAAACTGTACGGTTATTATTCTGAATGATTTTATTTTTAAAGTAGTAGGTTAATGACTCACAATCTCCCACTAAATTATTCCAATTTATTTTTCCTTATGCACTTTTGTTGGAAGGCACTTGTATTGTTTACTTTCGTGTGCAGTGCGTTGTTTTTTTCTTTAAACAATAACAAATAAGCTCCATTACTTTTATTACAACATATGTGTCATATATTCCAATTTAATTTTCGTTTTAATTGGAGAAAAACAAATACATTTTACTACAAAATGATGAGCTCATTAAAAAAATGTGGATTTAACAAGAGACTAATGTAAAAACTTTACCTTTCCACACACTTCACACGTGAAGTTCTTGGGTTTCCCGTCCGCGGTGCCGCTGCCGCTCAGCTTGTTGTGCGTCTTGACGCCGTTCTTCTCTGCGACCAGACCGTGGTGATGATGCTGGTTCTCCTTCACGATCTGGTCCAGCTGCCCGGGCAGATGCTCCTTGTGCGGGTACTGAGGTGTGGGCAGCTTTTCGGCGGCACCGACCGCCGCCAACTTGGCGTTCTCCAGCAGCAAGAGTCTGTGGTGCGCGGAAAGAGCTGAGGCCTGCGCGTGTGGGCTGGAGACCCAGTGTCCGGCCAGCAGCTCGGACTGCTGGTACGCAGAGTCCAGGTAGTTGAGATAGTAGAGGGAGCCGCTGCTGGGCACTGCGGCCACGGCCTGATGCAACACCTGCGGCTTCACCACACCACGGCTCCCAGGCGACGATGTCAGCAGCGGCTGCTTCAGACTCGCCTCCGCTTTGCCGCACATGCCGCAGTTCCCTTTGCATGGAGCGGCTGCGGAACCGCAAAAAGTTCCCCTGAAACTGGCTCTCCACAGCTCCGAGTAGTTCATCAGCGCCTTAGCCTGGAGGTCGTAGCTGAAGGGCTGCAGTGGGATCATGCAGGGGATCGGGCAGCACAGCCCCAGCACCTTCCTTCCCTCTCCCCGCTCCTCCGCACTCCCTTTCGGCTCCGAGTTCTTGGACATGATCCGGTCTATGGAGAAGGCCAAGGTCTTGGGCGCCGCGGACGGTCCGGTCCTACCGCAGGGCATCACCGTCTCCAGAGAGGCAGAACTTGCCATTTTTTGCTGTTGTTGATGTTGTTGTTGTTGTTGTTGTTTTCCTTTGCAGCAGCAGCAGCAGCAGAACTTAGTGTGAGCAACAAAGTCCGTCCCGCTCTTCTGCAGCTGCCCCGCAGTCTTTTCACTCTCCTGAGCTCCCAGCAGACAAGACAGGAGGACACATCAGTTTAATAAGCACCTTGCTGTCACTGTGTCACGCATTTGCATCCAAATGGCCAACCCCCCCGCCGCAACAATAGCATCCAGGGGTGATGGATTAATGCTCATTAACTAGTGCACACAAAATTAACAGGACATTACAGAGCTCGTTAAGAAGAAGAAGAAGAAGACGAAGACGACGAAGGAGAGGAGGAGGAGGGACAGAGAAAAAAAATAAAGATGCTGTGATGAGCTGGTGGAGAATGAGAGAGAGCGTGAAGTTTTACCTCGTTTATTGGTCAGATGGGTGTGGAGAAACCAGGCGACTGCGCTCTGTCACATGTTGGCTGCAGCCTCCTCCTCCTCCTCCTCCTCCTCAGCGCGGATCACTGTCTCCTGACACCAAACTCCTCATGAGTGACAGGGAGGCCTGCTTATCAAGGCGCACGTCACAGGAACCTCAGCAAGGGAGTGAACGAACTGCATATAGGCTACACACAGTATAACATGTCACCTGTGATATCAGAATTAAACTTTAAAATGAGTGAAACTGTTTAGACAGTGTGTCATTCATGCGCATTATATACACGCATGGTCTCATAGTTTTTCCTTGCACAGTAGCCCTTTTCTTTTTCAGTTTAGGATTTTTTTTTTTTACTTTACTCAGGAGAAAAGCTGCTAATCCCCAGAGATGGGATCCCTCCTTTTCCACGCCGGCTTATATACTTTCACACTGTTGGTATAAATTCGAGGACGTCCAATTTCCACCTGTTTAAGAGCGAAGACTCCCTTTGGATCCTATTAAACGTTGTTCCTCCAATTCCCTCTATTCAAAAGAAGCAATTTTCCAAAAGCGATTCAAGGCTCAACTCAGCGCAGGGAGGAGGAGGAGGAGGAGGAGGTGGAGAAGGGGAAAAAAAGAGGAAAGAAAAAACACAAGCTCTTTCACTTTTAGCCACTAAAGCACTGCGTGAACCTGGTTTTGTGTTTTTTTTTTCTTCCTGAAATAGAAGGACGGATTAAAGAGGGGAGAGAGAGAAAAGACTTAGCTTGGCCAGAGGTTTACAAGGACAAATGAAAAGAGAGGCATTTGCTCTAAAGAGGCATACAAGAAGTTTGCTGGAATCCACTGTGTTGTGTGCGGGTCACAATGAGCAGCAGACTCTCCTCTATTCGCCACAAGGGCCGCGTTCAATTCATGTGTTTGCAGGCCATTTTACCTGAGGGGACTCCCCAACAAGTTAGAGGGGGGGGTTAACACTCTGTATGTGTACATATATACATATATATATATCTATATCTATATATATATCTATATATATGTATACATATGTATATATATGTATACATATGTATATATATGTATATATGTATATATATAGACATATAGATATATCTATATACATGTATAGTTAAGGGCAGGTTCTAACATGAAAAGACACACATATATGCACATTTGTTTTACTATAATTATAATTATTATTGTTATTGTTCATGTGAAAAAAAATGACCTCAGCAATTCAGTGCTAACCACTCTCCATAGTTTTGTGTGAAATATACGACAGATTTGAACGTTGCATTGTTGCTTTTTAATATTTAAATAGGCCAGCGAAGGCAATTTTTTTTCCTGGATGTTGCAAGATTGAAAAAAAAAAAAAGTCAGAGGTGACATAACCTTTTGAGTGGTGGTCCCTAACTTATGGAACACTAACCAATACCTCTTCAGACCATAGAAACATTTAAATCACTGCTAAAGACACACTGGCTTTCAATTTTGGTTGATGTAATATTTCAATGATCTAATCTAGCCTTTTCTATTTTCTATTTATTCAATTATTCTTTTACTTAAGCCTGCTCAGAGCTTTGGTCAACATTCCTAAACCCACCATTGGATTGTGTGTAAAGTTACTGAAAGTATGTTTTTTTTTCCTTTGTTATCACAAAGTTGCTGCTTATAGAACTTCTATCTCTAATCACAGACGGTTCCTGTTACACTGCTGGTGGAGGCAGTTGATGATTTACCTCCAGCCCTATATGGACGTAGTACCATACTTAGCACAGCATGCCGCTGTCCTACAACACTAGATTTCCTGTTAATAACCTTAAAAACGTCCCAGGTCTGTTTTGTTTTACACCTGCATCTCAGCATGGAAGGATTAAACTCCATTGTCCTGCTGCTACTCATATGGAAATGGCGCAGAAATACTCTAATTTGAGTTTATTCAGGCACAATTGTCAGATCATCCACACAATAAACATTGATCCTGTTGCTTAAAACCCAGGCCCCTGTATTTAGCTCTAACAGTAATTAGCTCAGACATTGATTTAAATGACTCTTGCTTCTTGCCTGTAGGCATGTGCTTGTCATAAGCACTGTCTGGATGTTGCAAAACTAATTTTTTGAAGCAGTACAACTATTTTAGACACTGAATTTGGATAAATGTAAACATATTTATATCAACTTAGTGTAGTGCTGCTTTCCTGCGACTTGGAACTGTGATGTATTTTTACCCTAATTGAACAACTTCTGAGTCATTATGATGGTTGAATGGCTTGTTACGGGGAGACAGGGGAGGCTGTCTCCACTCCCCCATAATGTCCTCTAGTGGAAATCCAAACTTGCAAGATGAGGGTCTACTGCCTGAAATCAGAGGTCTTGTGAAGTCTGGCAAGAAATACAAATTGCTTTAGGGCACTGTATAAAATCAAAGCAGCGATAGCATAATTTTAGACGTTCATCGTGGCAGAGCTGGCAAAACAGACAAAACCTTAGAGAAAGAGGTGAAAAGCAGACCAGACTTGCGAAGTTCCACCGCTTCATTTGAAAATAAGTCATTTTTTTGCATCTCGGGCACATTTTTATAAATGTCACACTTATTGAGTCCTTTATGGTTGCATCCAGTCATTCACTGAATTCTTCGGAGATTCTTTGGAAAAACTGTCCAGAGGGGGTGTATGTGTGAATGCAAATGTCTGTACAAGTCACTCCAGCCCTTTTCCAGAGATTCGGTCTCCCTAGCCTAAGCTGAGATAAACGCTGAGTGAGCTCTTGTGAAAACACAGCAGGGGAAATTCTGGATAATCCACAGCCGGTGTCCCAGTGTCCTGCCTTCTGCATGCTCGATCATTTGGATTCTCCAAAGACTGCTCCTCTCCTGCTGTTGTGAAAGCATTTGACTTAAGCCTTGTTTCCTCCAAGAGGTAAAAAGTGCATAGTGTGGTTTGGACCTAGATACGACATTTGCTTCGACCGCAGGGCTTGTGGGCCGGATACATCAATGACTATTTATATAATATGCATCAGCTAGGTAAATAGCCTAAAAGTCATACTAGTACACCACAGTAGCTCATCAATAAACAAAGAGCAAATAAAAAAAAACAAGGGCAACAATAGCGGACATTCAGCGCTCTGTATAACTGGCTGTATAACAATAAGAAGACAAGCTTTGTTTGAGCGAAGGCTGCAGGCTACAAGGAAAAACACTGCCATTTTTCCCTTCTGTCACACGTAAGCGATGATTCTCTGTCGACCAATCAATAGATTGCAGTGTGTTTAGCTCCACCCAGTGGGCACCGGACCACTCTCCTTGGTACCCTTTCAAGGGGTGCCAAAAAATGGGGCATATGGATAATTTATTTTGGTACCTTTCTCAATGTTTGACAATGGAAATGCAAGTAATTGCTGGAGTTACCAAACTGAACTAAACTGTACCACTTGATGGAAATGGTTTGAGACAATCTCCCATCATGTTTGCCATATGTTGACGACAATATTCTGAACATTGTCTGGAGTTAAAACGTTACGTTCCAAAGCTGTTAGTCATTTGTCAGCACATGGCTTGAAGAGAGAATCAGACACTAAATGCAGTACAGAATGTCAATATATACTGTATGTACCTTTAAGTAAACTACACTGAATCTCTCCTGGATGATCCTTTGTGCTACTGTGTGAACAAAGGTTAATTTTACTCTTGTGTCACATTATAAGATGGTTATAAAATTGGCTATAATTACTATGAGGAAGCTATTTCAGACAGTGCTCTCATTGCTGCGCTACACAAATAATCCACCACTTTGTGAGATACTTAAAATCCTGCCCAGTGTGTGCAAGTGCTGCTTCAGTTTAGGTGTGATTTTCATCACATTCATTACATTTTTAACATCCCCAAGCCTCCGATAGCACCTCAATATTTCCCCGCAGTTATTTTGTACCCAACAGGCAACATTTAGTACCTTAAGCACTAGTTGTGACTGGATGCAGAAACATCAGGTATAACCTACCCACAGTTTTCCTCTTAGAAATGTTTTCGTGGCAGCGGTGCAGTGAAATGACTCCCTAATGAATTCATTAAGCACATATTCAATTTCACTGGACCTTTTCACTGCACACTCAATGTTTAACAGGAGAAAAAGGTGTGAATAATAATTCAGGAGGGCGGAAGTCTTAGCTGTAAAGCTGTCAGGGTCCGGGAGGATGGAGCTAATGTTAATGTAATTAGTGATATATGTGTTTCCCCCACTGTGACATGTCAAAAAGTCTGTAGTGATAAAAAAAAAAAAAAAGCCCTCTGATAGGGCAGATTGCAACTTTGAGCTTCCACGTGTGAGTACATTTGTCACTTCATTCACACGAAACCATGGCATGAGGATGAAAGTGTTTTGCCGATGTGCAGAAACTTTTCATGAACTGTGTATTTTCATGTATCACACATGTACAGCATTATTTATTTAAAGGAATACTTCACAGATTTGCATGTGGCTTTGTATCTCTAGAATAGCAGTAGTATTTCTTTTTTAAATTGTGCTTCCCTCCCTCAGTTTTCCACTGAGGTTGTAAAAAAATCTGTTTTTCCCTTTCTAATTGGTGGCAAGTATTTATTTATTTATTTATTTTTTATTTATTATATATTTAATTCCTCACAGGGTTTTGTGTGTTGACACAACTAGCGCTGTCTGCTTCGAAGCTTGAGACAGCGAACGCAGTGCATGATGGGAGTTGTTGTCGTCCATCTACATGAGCCAAAATGACATTTTTCTGCCTTTCTCGGCCGAGAAGGCACTTGCTTCAAATATTATTTCACATTTCTACTACATAGATGACCCAGTTTTAATAGAAATATGCTTTTAATGGTTCATTACATAACTTAAACGAAAACAAACGAAGCAGCAATTGAATTAGTGTTGTGGTTGTGTTTCGAAAGATGTCACAGCGTTGAAACAGTTATTTAATGATTAACATACATACGCTCCTATGCCTAGATGCATGAGCTACGTGTATGTTTTGCACAATACAAAATACTATCTGTGCCCCTTACTTTTTTTTATTTGACAGTAACTGAATCATTTATTCCCAAAAGGCTCACAGTACATAAAGACGCACAGCTTGACACGTAACCCTCCTGGCATTTCTTGTACCTTATGGCCACTGGCACAGTAGCTGCAGACACACAGCTGACACCCTCCTGTGTGAACAACAGACACGCGCAAGAAGACGCGTTCAGCGTGGCCTGATTGTCTTCTTAACTTGATGATGGTTGAAGCTCTTGGCAAGCAACCGCCATCACCACTACCATCACTGAATGCTGAAGACACAGCTTGTGTCACTCTTAGAGAACTGACAACATATGTCAAAGGAGAAAATGTCACACCATCCCGTCTGTGGGCATGACACCAGGTGAGAGGTTTGGACCTGATGTACCATGTTATCTTTACTATAGGTTGTGTGATTGCATGCTGTTTAGTGGAGAATTCAGATGGAGACATTAATCATTTCTAGTTGTCAGTCAAACCCTATGAGACCAGAGTGAATTATATAGGGTTCACCACACACAGATTTGTCATTGGCCTTGCTCCTAATTTAAAAAAAAATGAAAAATCACTTTTTTTCACTTTTTTCTCATGTGCCTAGTCATGTTCTATTTTTTTACAGCTCATTTTTGATCATTGTTGTTAAAGCAATAGTGTATATCTTCTGTGACCCCCATAAGGAATAATTGTAATTGCTGGTACCTCTAAATGAAGCTTTTGTGCTTCTGCCTTGCCTCCATCAGTCATGAAGTAAAATGCATCAGTCCCTGAATGCAGCATGAGAATGTGACATACAGTAAGATCTAAATTTCTGTATTGAGAGAGTCATGTCGAGGTGAAAGGCTTAATCATCATTGAGTGAACTTATTTCTAATTTCATTATTCATTTCTCATTTTCTAATGTTTTTAAAGTCACAGACACGATTCATTATTTAGAGTTTATCTATAGTGTCATTATCTACAGGGGCAGCCATGGACAAGTGGAAAGGGAACTTGGCTTGTAACCAGTTCGAGTCCCCACCAGGTCATGGAGCAAGGTAACCGACCGCCATTGCTCTCCGGGCACCCGGGCGCTGCCAAGTGGCTGCCCACTGCTCCTAATTCTAAGAAGGTTCCTAGTAGAGGATGAGTTAAATGCAGAGGAAGAATTTAGCAAAGTACAAGAAAAAGAAAGAAACAATCTGATCACATATGCTTGGGCAATTCTCAAGTGGTTGCTTCCAGGTTTTTCACAAATCACAGTTTGAGATATTTAACTTTTTGTTGGTGTGGTGGTTTTGTGGACTGTAAGTGCTGACACTGTGTCCAGCATCTGTCTGTCTTTTTGACTGTTTACTTCCTCTTTCTGCCTTGGGACATGAAGAAATGTTTCTGGCAATGAGTGCCAATGAAGAGAAAGACCTGGTGTGTCAAGTCAATGTGGCATGTTTGTGCTGGGAACAGCAAAAGTGACTGTTTGACTGGATTTCTGCGTGAGTCTTTTTGGCAGCCTGACTTTCCGTCCTGAAGCACTGTGGAGGGTTTTAAGCCTGTCATGCCGTCACCTGGCCTCCTGAGCACCTACCCCACCAACCTCCAGCTGCCATGTGGCCTGTCACACTGCCTCGCCTTTGGCAATGCAGGCACATGGGGAAAGTTCCTGCCAGAAAGCCTTTGCACATGGTTTATGTTGTGGAAGGTGCTCTTCTAACCCAAACTGTGGTCTTCTGTAAACCGAAGTAGTTTTGTTGCCCAAACTGAACTCAAGTGAGTGCACACGAACACAGACATGCATAACTGTGAGGACATATACCCTGCCCTTGAACATCAGAGCTAAATGCTTAACTCTTACTCACTCACATGCTAGCTTTTATTTAAAAAAGAATTTTGAAGTGTTTTGTTTAATAATCACAATCCACTTTTCCCTGTGCCCTTCAAAGCACTTATCAAAACTGTTGAATTCTCACCTAAACCTCGTCCTAAACCAAGGTCTTAACCCTGAAACGCCACTTGAAGTTGTGAGGACCTGTCAAAAATATCCAATTTGTTTTCCTATTTTGTAAGCGACTGTAACCTTTACTTTTGTTTGAAAAGTCTTATTCTCATGCAGATTATTTCATATACATCCAATTACATTTCAAAGGAATGTCCAAATAAAAGTGAGTGCCCCATGTCCCTCTGCCTGGTCACCCAAGGGGGGAGAGCATTGGCTCACCCTGGGAAAGGTAGAGTCCTGATAACCCTGAAACATTATACTTTATAAACATTCAAGCCAAACGGTGTCATTTTTTACACCAGAAGACAACAGATTTATCGGGAGGACATTACAAACATAATTTGTAAGAAAATATCATCACATCTTGAGACCATGTCATGGTTGAAGTTGTCAGTGTTTACCGACACTGTTACACTTGTATGCATGTATTGTACATCCCAACGTTGAGCGCTTAACTCATGAACTCAAATGCTGTTGAGTTCTCGAAGAAAGTAGTGGCACCATGATCTCACTTCTCAAAAATGTCCAAACACACACACTCACTCTCCCGAATCTCTTTCTTTCCCTCAGTGTAACACTGTCGAGGTAACAGACGCTGGTTCATTAAAGCAACCACTTGAGCAACCTGCCCCTCCATTCACTTCAGTCCTCTGTCCTACTCCCCCACCCCACATTCACCCCTGGGGCCACTTTTACACTCCCTTTTTCACTCTCCCCTGCTTGCACTTATTTTCATGACCCCCTGGTTTCCCCTGTTCCCAGTTCATCAAATGATCATTTTAGGGGTTTGCATTTGAAGCCCAGAGTTGCGCACAGCTGATTTCACATTGCGACAATGACATGGTTAGAATTTTGGTGGTTCGGAGGCCGCTCGCAATTTCATATAATAATAAGGAAATTATAACCACTCCTGGAAATGACGGAGAAGAAGACAGAAGAAGAGGTAAAGTTTTTAAAAATATGGAAAAAGTGTTGTTTTGTTTTTTTTCATTGGATGTGCATTACTGCGCTGTAAATACATCATCACACAAAACCTCACTTGAGTACTGCACATGAGTGTGTAATTGTTACGTTCACTAATTTTTCACAGCCACCTACTCCTTCAAATCTGCTATGTGCTCCCCTTTATTTATTCCTTCATTTAAAGTGTGATCTATTGACAAATTAAACACCTTGATGTGATTTTGTTTATCCATCAGTGATGAATTGAAGCTTTGCAAGATTTGTGTGTGTGTGCATGTGCGTGTGTGTGAAGGTGGAGACAGGCCTTCCCCAGGAGTCCTTGGGCAATATTGCAGGAAGTCTTCAGAGCACCAGCACATATACTTAAGTAGCTGTCAGAGGGTTTACAGTGAACTGTGGAGGATTTGATGCCACAGGCTCGAGATGCAAAACAAAAGTAAGCGGGGATCAGGGCCTATTTGTATTTGGCAAGCAAATATGACAATATGCACATGATGCATTCCTGTCTGAGTTAATTCAAATCTCACAGAAATGAGAGGTTCATTGGTGGATCTATCTCAGGATTCTGGAAGACATATTAAACTATGACATTTTTGTCTAATTTTGGACGACATAATAAACTATGACATTTTGGTAACTTTTTGAACGACATACTAAACCATGACATTTTTGTCAAATTTTGGACGACATACAAAATTATGACATGTCGTTCAAATTTTGGACGACAAACTAAACTAGGACATTTCTGTCAAATTTTGGACGACATACTGAACTAGGACATTTTTGTCACATTTTGTACAACACACTGTGACATTCTTGTCAACACACTAAACTATGACATTTTTGTCAAATTTTGGACGACATGCTAAACTATGACATTTTTGTCACATTTTGGACGACATACTAAACTATGACATTTTTGTCAAATTTTGGACGACATACTAAACTATGACATTTTTGTCCTTTTTGGACGACATACTAAACTATGACATTTTGGTATGACATTTTTGTCAAAGTGACATGACTCAAAACCATTTTGTCAAATTTTTGTCATGACATTTTTGGACTATGACCTTTTTTGGTGATTTTGGAGGACATACTATACTATGACATTTTCTTCCAAATTTTAGACGACATATTAAACTTTGACATATTTGTCAAATTTTGGACGACATACTTAACTTTGACATATTTGTCAAATTTTGGACCACATACTAAACTATGACATTTTTGTCAAATTTTGGACCACATACTAAACTATGACATTTTGGTTACTTTTTGTCACTTGGTAGATCCTGCATCGCACTGTCCTTTCCTGTATGTCACTTGCCCTTTATACCTCCCCATTTGCTGTCTCTCTGTACTATACTATCAATTAAAGCCCAAAAAACTATGATGTGTTTGTCACATTTTGGACGACATACTATACTATGACATTTTTTCTCATTTTTGACGACATACTATAGTACGACATTTTTTTCCAAATTTTGGAAGACATACTAAACTATGACTTTTTGTCAAATTTTAGACGACATACTAAACTATGACATTTTGGTCAAATTTTGGACGACATACTAAACTATGACATTTTGGTGACTTTTTGGACGACATACTAAACTATGACATTTTTGTCAAATTTTGGACGACATATCAACCTATGACATGTTGGTCTAATTTTGGACGACAAACTAAACTATGACATTTTTGTCAAATTTTGGACGACATGCTAAACTATGACATTTTTGTCTAATTTTGGACGACATACTTAACTTTGACATATTTGTCAAATTTTGGACCACATACTAAGCTATGACATTTTTGTCAAATTTTGGACCACACACTAAACTATGACAATATTGTCAAATTTTGGACCACATACTAAACTATGACATTTTGGTTACTTTTTGTCACTTGGTAGATCCTGCATCGCACTGTCCTTTCCTGTATGTCACTTGCCCTTTATACCTCCCCATTTGCTGTCTCGCTGTACTATACTATCAATTAAAGCCCAAAAAACTATGATGTGTTTGTCACATTTTGGACGACATACTATACAATGACTTTTTTGAGGGATTTTGGACGAAATACTATACCATGACATTTTTTCTCATTTTTGACGACATACTATAGTACAACATTTTTTTCCAAATTTTGGAAGACATACTAAACTATGACTTTTTGTCAAATTTTAGACGACATACTAAACTATGACATTTTTGTAAAATTTTGGACAACATACTAAACTATGACATTTTGGCGACTTTTTGAACGACATATTAAACTATAACATTTTTGTCAAATTTTGGACGACATACTAAACTATGATAATTATTTCACATTTTGCACGACATACTATACTATGACATTTTTGTCAAATTTTGGACGACATACTAAACTATGACATTTTTGTCAAATTTTGGACCACATACTAAACTATGACATTTTGTCAAATTTTGGACTATGATGTTTTTTGGTGATTTTGGATTACTCACTATACTTTGACATTTTTGTCTTTTTTTGGAAGACATACTTAACTTTGACATATTTGTCAAATTTTGGACCACATACTAAACTATGACATTTTTGTCAAATTTTGGACCACATACTAAACTATGACATTTTTGTCAAATTTTGGACCACATACTAAACTATGACATTTTGGTTACTTTTTGTCACTTGGTAGATCCTGCATCGCACTGTCCTTTCCTGTATGTCACTTGCCCTTTATACCTCCCCATTTGCTGTCTCTCTGTACTATACTATCAATTAAAGCCCAAAAAACTATGATGTGTTTGTCACATTTTGGACGCCATACTATACTATGACATTTTTGTCAAATTTTGGACGACATACTAAACAATGACATTTTGGTGATTTTTGGACGACATACTAAACTATGACATGTTTGTCACATTTTGGACGACATAGGGCATTACCAACTCAGGGGAAGTGTTAGCTCACTTGGTAGAGCTGCTGCCCTATGTTTCGATTACAGTTCTCACTGCATGTGGCCCCGGTTGAAATCCTGCATCGCACTGTCCTTTCCTGTATATCACTTGCCCTTACCTCCCCATTTCCTCCCCATTTCCTGTCTCTCTGTACTATACTATCAATTAAAGCCCAAAAATTATATGGAGTGAGTTTCACTCTCACTCCAGCAAATTGGCTGTGGCAACCTTAAAATCTCATTTGCCAGATATGTGTGTTTTCCCCTCACAGGCCTGTTTGGAGTAAATATCAGGCATTAATATCCACACACAGATCTTTTTCCAGAGGATTATTGGACATTAATTACATTAGCATTTTCTCCCTTACAACAAGGTGGCTTCTTATCAGTGATCTTCAAACTGCAACTGGGAACTATTGATCTGGGCCATGTTGTCATTCAGATGATAATTAGGAGTGGGTGAGGGGTCAGCCTCCAATCCGTTTGAACATCTGGATGAGAGTTCCTCAAGGACAATGGAAAGCCGCAGGATGCCACGCCGCGTCGCCAAGTCCCGCGCGTCTTTATGTGCCTAAGTCCATTATACAAATTGTCTAATTAATTCCCACATTCCATCAGAGTGGCCCAACAATCAATGGAGAAAAAAATACTGAGGAGAAACCCAGTCAGTGTGTAGTTACAACATGTGCATACGGAGGATGCACCTGCTGTGGGGATTCAATCTTTTTGTAGGAGGAAAACCTACACTTTATATTAAGACTTAATTCATTTTTATTTCAAATTACTTTTACCTATAGTGCACTAGATTTATTATTATTATTTTTTTTAAATACATGGTCTTCCTGTAGAAGAAAAACTATTAACATTAATCTATAAAAAATCCAGACCAACAACACATGTGGTGTTATCACAGGTTAGGCTTATCTATAATTAAAACTGTATTTTTAAGGCCATGCAAATTGAGATATTAACAGACCTAACATATATCCTTCACATTGTGCGGGGCACAGAGTTCAAAGGAATCCTTTTACAGAGATAGTGCTTTGTGAGATGTAGCGCAGTGTATTCTTTATTTCACGAGTAAATAAAGGGAATCTCCATGGGTGTATTAAATTCTGTCACTGCTGCATTTATGTTATCGTTAATGCGATGAATAATTCCGTTTGCACACTGCAAAAGTGCTTACAGCACAAGTTTGGAAGAATCAACTGAGCAAATTGTGTAAAAAAAATTCCTAAATGGTCTTGTTCGGGCTGTTTAAGTGTGAGAAATCTCTCCTGCCTCTCTCAGTGTTTTGTACCAAGCTGTACCACTGCACTGTTTGACCACTTGGAACAATGGCCTGTTAATCCAAAGTTCCAAGGAAACAGGAGGAGAGCAAGACAACAGATGTTGCTTGTGCTGAAAATTTTCCAAACTGCAGATAAGCATTGGATATGAAAAAAAAGTGACTGTTTTAGTCAAATTATTGTTGACTGTAAATTGTAAAATAACGTGCCTGCAGGTCCTGTTAGTCAGACAGTGTGAGCTGTTGTCACCACAGGAAACAGCTTATCATGGTTTCTGTTAACATGCTGCAATGTAAATGAACAGCTAAACTGTACTTGATCCAAATGTGCATAATGCAAAACATAAATGTAAATCAGTGTGTGTGTGTGTGTGTGTGTGTGTGTGTGTGTGTGAGAGAGGTGCCTGTGAGTGCCTGGGGGGTTGCAGACAAACAATGCAAATATTGCCCCCTTGTGGTTTGTGTGCACTCATGGGTGTTGAGGGAAGCTGGAACACATCTGGGACAAAAGAGACAAAGCACCTGTTATGGTTTGATTTCAAGACGTAGGGAGTGAAAGAGGAGTTGTTTCTTTTTAACTGAGGGTGACATCATATGATAATCATGAGCAAAAGGTGGGGGGGAATCTGACTTTTTAGGTGTTGTTTGAACTGAGAGATAATGTTAAGGAAATAAATGATTTCTTTCTGCAACAACATTAACAGCTTTTCCTTCTCATGTCCACCTCTCTCTCTCTCTCTCTCTCTCATGCACCATCCCTTTCCTTTTCTCTCTCTCATTAGAGCAGAGTAAATTTCAATGTCACTTAAAGTCACGGCTGTAATTTATTGGCTCCTTAATACTGATGGACAAAGGTCGTGAGCAGCGCTGTGAGGCGTTCTATCAGGTTTATCTGTGCGGGTCATTAACCTTGACCTGGTGTAAATGCACTTCAGTCCAGGAAGCTCCCCTCGTCCTGCATACAAACGTTTCCATGCCCCCAAGAAGTTCCTCCCTGCGATGGCCACTCACTCCGCTGCCCTGTTAGCTCAAGTGCTTTAAACTTGCCTTAATTGTCATATGGCAGCCAACGCAGCCTCCTTAATTGATCTGACCTTTCACAGTGCTTTCTAATTTCCAATCCCGCTTTCATTGTTCCATCTGGTACTTTTAAAACGACATCTGGCCGACTGTACTTTAGCCGGTGATCTCTGTACAGATATTTTGAAACTTAATGTATGCTTCAACAGATGTTAGTTTTTATAGGTGAGCGAGGAGCTGGACTGTGCTCTCCAACATTGGCACATGTTCATAGCACTTGCCGGAGCAATTCAAATATTGACAACAGAAATTAAAAGCTAGGTCACCAGTAAATTCTCTGCTTTTATGTTGGACGTCCTGTTGTATAAATAAATTAAAATATTAATTCACTGCTGCTTGCACTAATCACTGTCCATATATAAAATATTAACGTTGAATTATTTCACAATTTTCTGTTGTGAAAAGTTTTGCTAATTTGTCTGGTGGCAGTTTAATAAGGTATAAGCTAAATGTAGGAATGTAAAAAAGCTGAAACAACACAGTTGCAACTGAAGAATCAAGATTTTTATTTGCCACTTGAACATGCACAGTGGGGCAGGCATTTAGAGTCACAAGTATAACATAAGAGAGGTAATGTGTTGAATAAATAATAAATGAAACAACAAAAACCATCAAACCTGAACACAGTACAGTTAAATAATATAATCAAATACACTTATAGTATATAATAATACATTTTCCAGTGGAAGGTTTCACTAAAACTCCAAACTCCACTCATTCTTTCACAAAGCTTCCATAATCTTCTCCTTTTTTTAACCCTTTCTTGTCTATCTCCCCTATCTCCAAACATGAATGACGGACTTGTCGCAGACTTCCATCCCCCTAAATTGAAAACTTCATTTTCTGCTCTGACATTTTTTCCGAAAGATAAATTTCCTATAGCCTGTATTTTCATGGGTTAGCGCTCAGCCATGCTTCTGTACTTGCAGGCTGTTAAATTAGTGCCATATAATTGACTGATTAAACGCTTATTGATTGCTGAGATCCGGATGATGGAGGCTGAGGATATGGATACTCATGCCCTTGCATTTTACACTGTCCTCTGTTCATGGGGGAATGTAATAAAAAAACTGGACCCTAAAAATAATAATACTGGCTGGTGCTACATATTCTGGACTGAGGGTTGAACTTTCATCATAATTGCCAAGTAATAACTTTTTCTGAGCAGACATTTTTATTTTAATAAATGCATATCAGATATGGAATGTATTACATTTTTACAGATTTCTGCCCATTTGATAACAAAACAGGGCAGTGCTGGGCAGCCTCACAGGGCTTTAAGAGAAAGGGATTGACATGCGGCAGCCTCAAGGTCAAAGTCTGCTACTGAAAGCCTCCAGTCACTGATAGACACGTCTTCCCTCCTGAGCCGTGCTGGAGCAAACACACCACAGAACATCTGTTCGCAAACAGCCCTGATGCAGCCACACTGACACTGAACGCGCACCTCACCACCCAATTCCCCGGTCGGGACCAGATGGCGGCCCGCGCAGCCGCTCCCTCCTCTCCTCGTCCAGGACAAATCATGAGAAAGAATGGCCTGCAGGTACCGCCCCAGGCACGCCTGTGCCACTCACCGCTGACCACCCTCTGGTGGCTTCCAATGTTCCCTCCTGTCAAAAGACAAATTGTCCAACAGACTGCTCTTTTATGAATTCACCCTGCGGTCCATTTCTCAAAAGAGGTTAAGGAAAATCCTTGGCCTGAGCTGCTCAACTTTGAGACAGAACTCTGTCCTCTGAAAAGTTACAAAGCCTGGAGACAGAGACAAGCGACGGGCCTATAGGCAGGTTTACCATAATGTCTGAGTTCAAGTGCTATGGACACTGCCTGTCCAGTGTATGAGAAGCCGCTGAACTTCTTGACTTCTGAAATATGTGCAGTGGTGCCATCATAAAACGACGAGGAAGGAAAGAGGGCATAGGAGAACCTATTCTTCACAAATCACCTAATAGTTTATAATGACCCAATTATTGGAAAGTAAAATAAAAGCTACCCCTGGCTTCTGTCAAATGTTTATTTAGTGTCAGTTTGGAGAAACGGAACTTAAAGTCTGAATAGAAATGGCTGAGGTTAACCGCTGACACGGCTTCATTTCCGTCTGCTATGCAAACACGCAAACACAGACGTACAGTATGTACACACAGACATACACATCAATCACCAGGCAAATAACCAAAATCATCCTGTCATCATTAAACCAATTGTTCTGTTGTGATACAGCAGCTGCTTTCTTTCACGTGATGGTGGGATGTTTTTCACTTTCAGAGAAGTCTGGACTATTTCAGCTCTGTAAAGAAATCTTTTTTTTTACAGGTGACCTGGTTAGGAATGTCACCACAGATCAGGGCTAAGAGTGATTAATCTCCTCTGACATCCTATTGGCACCTCTTACACACCATTTTATCTTGAGTCTGCATTGGACAGATGTTTGGGAAAAAAATATGTGTCTGATGATATATAAATATCTGACTTATGCATAACAGTAATACCATGGAGCCATTAAGTGTGATTCAGGGGTTTTACCTCCGTTTTGTGGTCATTACTCATCACAGCTACCACTAATATCACTGCCGAATGTTGTGAGCGAGATCAAATGGAAGAGATTTTCTTTGGCCATTGTGTCACTGGACAAATAAAGCTTTATGTAGCTCACAGCTGCTTGGATGTTTACATCCAGCATAATTACAACCACAGCCGTTATAATTACAGTATAAAAATGAGGCCAGGCAGGTTTAATAGGTCAAAACATATGTCACCACACGGAGACCTTGCCTATTAATACTTTGTCATCATGTCACATTAGCATTAGCATTTGTATTTACTGAACATGATTTCAACGAGACTCAGGGTGGACCACACAGGATTCAACAGCACTTTTCCAATTGGGGGAATTGGACACTGACAAGTGTGGGAACAGTGGAGTGAACGGAAATGTTGAAAAGATTATATTGTGCTGCAGCAAGTAAAATGGGCCATGTGACACAGCTTGCGATCCAAAACGTTTGCTCTTACTGAAAACATGACTGCCCGTTTGGACTCAGTGAAAAACTAATTTTAGTCTCAATATCTTATGAAAACCTACGCCACTTTATCTACCATTAGGCAGCCTGAAAGTGATGTTTGTGTTGCTCCCCTCACTAACATCCATAGCGAAAATCAGTGATTTTCTTTTTCAACGTAACACATAAGTGCTTGATCCACTGCTGCCCCCACAATCCCCCATAAATAGGTGAGCCTTTTGTTAAGAGGCTAAAATCAGTAATTCCTTGTGCCCCCACTGGCACCCATGTGCTCGTGTCTGAAGCTGTTTCTCTAAGTTGGGGTCACACACAGCGCAGTCATCTTTGACCTTGTGTCAGTGCCTCATCCTGGACGAACCCTTTAAACTAAAGGTGACAGAGGGAATAAGACTAACAAGAAAGTCTCTTCAGTGTCACAGGGTTAATTATGTAGAATTGAGCAGTGGGTGGCGGCATGAACCTTACACTTCAGGAAGAAGAAGAAGACATTTAAGCCCCTCCCCCTGTGCAAGACAATTGCTTCCTGCAAACAGCAGTTACTGACTAAAGAGCAAAGGTAAACCTGATTTGTGCACATGAATGTTAGAAGTGGACATTGTTTTTGCTGCTGTTTCATTGAGGTTAGAAGAAATTACACTGTTGACCTATGTGTGCTTTTATATGGTGCTGTCCAAAGAGTTGTTTTGAGTTGTGTTGTTAGCATGAAGCTACAACATGGTTGGAGATGTATTTCATTAAGGTGATTTTTCATGGAATTTAGTGGAGCTTATTCCCATTTTAATTGGGTACATTATGTCCACATGTGACAGAACTGGATTATACTGTTCTGACCTGAATCAGAAGTGGGTTGTCAGTGGTGCTGTGTTTTATGAAATTATGCTGATGACTAGATGAGAAAAGCAGCTAATGGGCTAATGTCTACACTGTGATTGGCAATCATAGAAGTTAACATTAGTTAGCTTTGTTTGCTGCCAAGTCACATGAAGTTGGCTAGACTGTCTTGTATCAGAGTTGCATTCACATCAGGCACATTTTTTGACCATTTCTCCTCCTTAAACTTTCTAAAACTCCAGAAACCTTCAAAAAAGTAACATCCTGGTGTTGTATATTGTAAAGCAGATACTTGATTGGCTTAGCCAAAGGCCCTCGACCTGCTGTACTCTAAATAAAGAAGTCAATTCACCTGAAATAACAACCACATATTTCTCCATTATGGTATTATGGATGTAATTTTGTTTGACACTTTTTTTAAAACAAATGCATTGTATTTAACTTGTGGTGCTCAAAGCATTGACACGGTGCATTTGACAAAAACCCTGCTTTGATATGTTCTCCCAGAAACAATGTCCATGTAATTTTGGATAATCCATAGATGTAAAAGTCAATAGTTTCTTTTTAAATGTCATCATTCAGTGCTGTAGTGTGTCAAGACATATAGTTCTGTTCTTGTATTTATTGGGGTGGCGACAGAATGTTTCACTTTGCCAGACAAAGGCATAATAATTTTTCTACATAAATTCCAGGGTTTTTTGTGTAAAAGATTCCTGTTGATACTCCAGATTTTTGTACACATGGAAAGGTGAGGTCCTGATTACGTTGTTTGGGTATTTTTAAACGTGACATAATTCCCAAAAACTGTGGGACACAGTTTTAAGTAAAAAAAAAAATCAGTCATCCTTCAATGCACATTAGTTGTTTTTATTGAGTACTTACACCTACAGAACAATGTGGTATTCACTCAAAATAAACAATATCCATGTTCATCTTAATGAAGACTTTGGCAACATCTGCTTTATAAAAAAACAAAACACACAATCAAGTGTTGCTCTCCATGATCACGTACATCTGTCTCAGCTCCGTTCAGTTCCGGAAACATTAGAACTAATATTTACACCAACTGAGAAGATTCATAAACATCAAATATCAAGTCAGGCATTATCAAAGCCTCACAAGTGCTCTTACTGAGAAAATATTGCTAAATACAGTCAGCCATTACATCGCCAGGATGACTAAGGCATTTTTAGACAGCTTCTATTGATATATGAACTGCACTGCCATTTCCTGAGCAACACTTCTTGCATGTTTACAGTAAAACTCAGGGCTCTCCAGACACCCACATAAGAGTGCACTTGACCGTGTGATGCACTCTCTGAGAAAGAGTTAAAAACATCTTGAGCAAAGCAGGCCCCTACGGCAAAAGATCTCCACCAAAATGTGTTTTTGATCGAGATTGAACTAATTAGAGCTGTGTTTTGTGGTAGAAGCAATGGAGGGGATGTATTTTTCAAAGCACTCACAAGTCTGATGGTGCAAAGAATCTCTACCTGACGAGGGCATTGCCACCACAGGTATGTGGTCTGACTGCCAGGAGCGCCCCCAGCCAAACAGCAATTTAGCACTCAACTGCAAGTGTTTACACTGCACTTTGGCACTGCGGCTTTTTCTTTTGATATGACTTGCTGTCTTTTAATATTCACTGTGTATTTACATTAAGAGTGTGAATTTGAAAACTCGCAAATGGAAGAGTAAGCCTTTGAGGTTTTAGTTTTAGCCCTCTGGGGCCACAGTGTGAGCTTGTACCAACAGAGCTATGGCAGAAACCCACTCACAGAGCACAGCCAGTTGGATCTGCAGGGAGAGTAGGGATGAAGGGACAGGATAGGTTGGAGGGGAGAGGGTGAGGCGAGCACTTCTCTGCCTTCAATCCCACATGATCTCACTGTCTTGGAGAGTATATCAGGCAAAGCAGTGTGATCATTAAATGCCCATCCTGCAAATCTTTTTAATTATTCTCCTTCCTCCCTAGCTTTTTAATGAGAGGGGTATTCACAGATAATGCAAGTAATTGGACAATGGGATTCGCTCATTCAATTATTGACCACTGAATCTGCTCAAGGGTTGATGGGTAATTTTCATTCTCCGCTCTGGCTCTGAGGCTCAGTGGTAAGCATCCTGGTTTAAAAAAACAAAACAAAGAATACTTCTCCTGGTGGTATATCATTTAAATACATTCTTGGGCTCCATCCAAGGAAATATTATATTATATTATATATATTATTAGTTTGAACCATGAAAGGTTTAGATTTAAATGCTGTATGGCAGGCTTATAAAATCTTGCTAAGTAACTTGTGGTATGTTTTCGGTTGGAATTCTGTATGTTAAGTGATCGGCTTTTGTTTGAGCTATTGAAATCAGAGAAGCACCAGTCAGTTTAATGGTCTGCTCCGAATCTGACACAGTTCAGATGCATTCATAGAGTTCAGTGTTCATCATAAAAGGCAGTGGTAGGAAGAGTTTGGCAGTCTTTAAAAAAAGGGGGGTGGGTCGTTCTTGCCGAGATGTTAACGTAAAGACACAATGCAGGCTAAAATAGGAACCTATTGCACAAGAGGTAGTTAGCTTAGCAGTGTGGCTCCAAAACAAAATTCACCAAGTAGTAACTAAAAACCTAAATGTTATTTGTTTTAACAATATGAGAAAATCATATTTCATATGATTTTATGTATATGTATATATATATGTGTATATATATATATACATACATACATATCTCATTTGGGACTCCTTGATGTCTCTGCTACGTAGTGAAATACAGGATATTATTTTGTGACATGAGATGTTTCAATTCTGAAAAACTGCTATAACCAGCAAAAAGATCACCTTTTATCACCTCATCGTTATTGATTCATGGAGGAAAATAAGAGTAACTCGCAGCAAATGTTTGTGTAGTTAAGTATTCTAAGCTACGATAACCAGCTGCTAATTCTGGCTTCATTTTTAGTGGCCAGTCATTAACCAGATGTCAAACTATTTCTTTAGATTAAAATTACACCGTTTTTTTCTTATTTTCTGGGTGTTCAGAGGATCTAAATCTGACTTCAACACCACACAAGCAGTTTAGATGTCATGTAGGCCTTCAGACGGTTATTTTGGTTTAAAATAGCTAATTTGGGATTGTGAGTAGCTGAGTAAACACTGTTTCCCCATATAAAAAAAAAAGGAAAAGTGACTGTCCCCCCCCCATCTGAACCCCCCACTTCATGCTCAATTGAAAAAAGCCAGTCTCTGGATAAAGCATTTCAAACCTGAAGGCAAAATCTACAAACCACAGTGAAAACCTCCAGAGAGAGTGAGAATTCCCCCACTGATCATCCAATTTGGCTGATAGCAGTATGTGTAGAGGAGAAAAAAAGAGAAAACAAGGAGATGGAGAGTAAAAAAAAAAATCTCTCTGGAATCTTCCATCACCCTGCTTCTTTGTGGCGGCCCACATTGATCCAGCACATTAATCATGTGCAGACAAACAGCGTGTTGTGTCTGTTGGTAATTGTGACTCTCAACCATACTTAGCCCACAGCTACTCTCAACATGAGCTGATAAACCACTCTATTACAACAGCACAATGTAGGACACGTTCTGTCAGTCGAAGCTTCAGAGCAAGGAGCTTCCTGTAGCAATATCACAAAAGGCAGTTTATCTGTGTGCAGTAAATGGAATTACATACTGTATATTCTACCAAGGAGAGGCAAAGATATTTTCTCAGTGGCACTGCTCTATTAGAAGAAACATATTTTTACACTGGGAAGAACTGGCTTGCCGTTGCCAGCTTTCCAGCACAGCGTTTGTGTTAACAGCCCCCCCTCCATCACTTGTGAAATTCACACCTCCAGCTAGAGTCATTATCATAATTGTTACCAAATACTGTAACTCCCAAGTTTTAATTGCAATACCATTAATTTCCAATCTGAATAATCCCCCTGCATAGACAATTTAATTTCCAAATTGACACACCAACTCAAATGATTTCATATAAACACACTGATAAAAAAAATAATAATATCTCAAGGGCGAGAAGGGACGGAAAATTATTTCAATATGGTTTCAAGGCAGACAGACTGTATCAAGAACTAGTCACCGTTACTCCTCCAAGGCTTTAAAACAAATATGCCCTTCGACTGATGTGTTATCATTGTCTCGGAAAAGCAAATAAACTATGCTTTGGCTCATTTCTTTTTAAGATAAAAGACCAGTCGTTTGGGCATAGTGGTCCGGGCCAACAAAATGAAATTATAAACCATTCATTGAATCACGCACACAAGTGGTAACTTTTCTAATAAAAGATCCTCAAAGTTTAATTAATAGCAGTCGTTAGCGCTCGTTTAGAACTTATCGATTTAAACATAGCAATATGTTAAAATAATGTATCCTGTTCCCGTAACGACATCACCCTCCCTCAGCAGGGCCTCTGCTCTCACCACATTGTAATCAACAGATTGTTAGACATGCATTTTCTGAGCCACTGTCAAAGCCTGATGTATGGGGTTGAAGAGAGCATTCGTAATCCATCCATTGCTGAAATTTATTATCTTATTTTAATTGTATACACAAACATTGAGGTGATTTAGGTGACATGGTGGAAAGATGAAATCCGTTTATATTAAAAGGGTTGCTCACCCCTGGAGCCCACTGCCAGCAACACCTTTCAAAGACTGCTTTTAACAACATGGTTATTGTTTTATTGATCAGGGTTTTATTACATATTTGACACACATGTTATGTGTTAATCGAACTGCATATAATTTTTTGACATATATTTTACGAGATTATGACTGCAATTAATTTAATAACTATTATTTTTTCGATGATTTCAGTCTTAACGAGGTTTGTGGGAGAGTGCTCCATTTGTCTTGGCGGTGTTGTCACTCATGCACTCTCTGGCACGGTGGCGCAGTGCATGACCCCAATGGAAGGCGCGGAAATGGCCAATTGGAGCTAGCGTTTGCACTCCCCGGCTCATCCCAGAGCCACCTCCTTTTGTTCTAGGAAGTGATATCACTATTAAGGAAGCCATTCATAGCCATATAATTCCTCCTTTCTACACTTAAACACTCCAAGCTTATGAGAAAATTATACAACTGAGGCTTTGCTCAAAAGTACCTTGAGGATGTGTCATTTTTCAGGCAGTGTACATTTAACCTGGGAGGGGGGGAAATAACCTTTTTGCTCAATATGAAGAAGGATTAATATCTTTTCTTAAAACACAAATTATGCAACATTGGCTTTGCACACAGTAAATCAAGAAAACTTGGACGTCTGCTGATGATACGTGGGCAGTTATGGCGGGACAGGAGGACAGGAACATAACAATGTGTCAAACTGAAATAAAGCTTGTACATCTATAAAGGCAGACACAAAATGGGGCCACTGTTGGTCAATAGCCTCCATCTGTGTCTCCTCTCATCTCTAAAAAGTGCACAGCTGCTGAACACGGCACAATTTATCCATCAGAAGAATTATTAATTAATAGTTCATCTCATCCCGTGTAATTGAGGACAGATCTGGAACACCATTAGCAGGGATAATAAAGAGAGCGATACCTCCCGCCCACCTGAGCGCACAGGGAAAAGCCTCCTCTGCTCCGGTTCTTTGTGGCCTTGTCAGCAAATGTATTCTTTTGCAGTGAGCAGTAGTTAACAACTTATAGGTTTGTCAAACCAATTTCATTCTTTTTTAAATCTTCATAGCAATTATCTTTTTGCATAATCAGTTTCAAGACCTTGGGGGTCTACTGGGTCTTGTAACGTCTTTAAAAATAATTGTTCAGACAGTAATTTGAAGTTTTGTGGAAATTGCTTAATAATCAGATCCCAAAGTCAATATTTGGCTGAAGAACTAAGTTGTAGATGGAAAAGACTTCATGGGGCTCTGACAGGAAAGACGACCAGCTAAAAATAAAATGATAAGTTGGAGCCAACTTCAATTTAAAGGCATGCATGTGTGCACTGATAATCAAACCTCTGTCTGCTTGCATGCTCGAGCTGTGTGCGAGTCTTCAGCTGTACAGGTTCACATCAAGATAAAGTACACGCATTTGAAGTCGCAGTAAATTTCCACTGTGTTTTGCCATCAAAAGAAATGAAATCACAAAGATTGTTAGTCGGAATAAAGCTATGTTATCATGTTATGACCTAACATGAAATATATCCAACTTAAATTGAGGGGGCGTGGATTTTATGTTTGTCCGAATTACCCTTGTTATGTGAGGTATTTGAGCCTGTCGCGATGACAGTAATGAGAAAGATAAAATGAGAGAGCTGGCATATCAATGACTCGCCAGACAGAAGTCCCTGTCTGATGTACTGCTCGCTGGGACAAAAGATCTGTGATCCCAAACAACAAGGACAAATGGAAGAAAACACGTATAGGTCTAACACACAGGCTCCCCTTGACTCCTAAAGTATGTATGAATGACCCTTATTATTACCCTGACATGGTAAGGAGCTTTGCTTTATGAACACTACTTAAGGAGCATCTCATAATGTGCACTGACTAAACCCAATCATAATCCGTCTCTCCCAATAACAACAAGACAACGCGTTAAAGAGAACGTCTGATGTCATATTATCATTACGGTTATAGCAAAAGTGCAGGCGACTCTTAGCTCCACCTAATTAGTC
This sequence comes from Solea senegalensis, assembly GCF_019176455.1. Classification (NCBI taxonomy): domain Eukaryota; kingdom Metazoa; phylum Chordata; class Actinopteri; order Pleuronectiformes; family Soleidae; genus Solea; species Solea senegalensis. The sequence goes on along the minus strand of NC_058024.1, from coordinate 12,513,981 downwards.
TTTTTAAACAGCTTATTGGTGAGAAAAGCATCAGTGATCAATTCAAGCATTTAGCCTGTGAAGCATTGGTTGATTCAGTGCCAACACTGATTATCCGAAGGAGCAAAATGGTCTGTAATAATGGTTATTTCTCATGATGCTTCTGTGAAGCTGCAGACCCTGCTCATTTCATATTTTGTTGAATGTCGCATGTCATTCCAATCTAAATGTAAAGCTTAGAAATACTATAAATCAGAAAGGTATGTATTAAAGTGTTGACATGAGTGTGGGTGTTTCAGATTTATTTTTAAGGCCCGTTCACAGCAGTTTACAGCAGCAAATAAAACTAAACATTATAGAAAAATGCTTCCAAGTCAGCTATTGGCAAAAATAATACAAAACTTATGTTGCTTGTTCTCCTAGATGTGTTCATAAGGATCAGAGTCAGCATATAAAAGCACATGTCCCAAATCCCTGTGATGGAAATTCACCATAATCAATGTATTGTATTTATTGTGATGTGGGATAAAATCATACATTCGCATAGTTTAATGGATTTCCAAAGAAATGTCTATATTTATATTGTATGTAGCCAATGTAGAAAGATATTATGAATCCTATCAGCAATAGTAAAAGGAAAATGTGAAAATGATACCCAGTCCTATTTTAAGAATATTACTTTAAAAACATATTCTTAAAAATGTTTAAGAATATTATCGTGAATCGTAACAAAGCTCATGAATGAAAACACCTCTTTAAAGGTTTACTATTGTTTGAGCATCTGTATCCAGTGTGACACAATAAGACCTCAGACATTAATGAACCTTTCAGCTATGCAAATTAAATACAGAGTATTGACTGACTAAAATGAAATAGATTGCCTGAAACCAGTATAGAGGCTCCAAAATCAGAGCAATACGCCTCAATGTTAATAGAAAAAAAATCTATTTAGCCTTTTAGTGGGTTGAATAACTTCAAGGCTTTTTACGAACACCCCATGGATCATCATGATGTCCCAGGTGGGACTGTTGCCGTAGGAAACACTCACTTCCTCCATGGTGGAAAGAATCCCCAGTTGGTAAAAGTCATATACTGTTTGACGCCAAAGAATCCAATTTACCCCATCCCCATACTTCTTTGATTTCCTTTGCTTTGTAAGGTCATTTATCTACAATCTTAATTTGGAAACTGTGATTTCTTCCCTCCATGACAAGCAGCAGTAGTTTCTTTCCCCCCACCCTTGTCAGCTGTCATAAAGGTAGGTAGGTGTCCTCAAAGATGTAGAAAACCCTGACTTCATCAGACATGTTCAATTAGAGCAAAATGATCTCCTAAATGAATTATTGTGCTCTTAATGGGTTGAGCAGAAACGCTCCCCAGAGCACACGAGGTGAGCTCTGCTCCAAGGTACAGCGCTGTAAGTGGATCAGAACATGTTGCTGCACAGGAAGCTCTGTGGTAGTTAATGATAATGATAATAATAAGAAGAATAATAACAGCACAAATGCATACTCTTTGAGAGATCTTTACTCGTAGTAGAGCAGTCAGTCTCTCAAACATGGATACTTCAGTTTCATATTTCATCCTTTTTTCAAGTTTGACTCAGTTTCTCAGATGTCATCTTTCAGGATTATCGTCTAATCTAGCAGTGTCAAAAGCACAGAACTGACACGCCAGAGGGTCCAATCTGGCCCGCAGGATATTATGATGAGAATCTAATGTGAAATACTATATTCTTTACTTCCAGATACCAATATCTGATATATAATATTTTGTGCGTTTGTAGATCCACTGTGATCTGTAAAAAGCAATGCATGTGCGTAAATGGTAAACTTTATAATATTGTTTAAACTGCACTTATTTTTCTCCAGAAATGTCAGATTGTTCATAATGTTTTGTAAAAAGATACTTTATTAAATGTAAAACAAAGGGAAACATTTGGATTTCTTGTTGTTTTATAGGTTGTGCACCCCTGATCTAATCTTTTGAGGAAATAACTTTTGAAGAAAGGTGTTGCCGACTCAACTGTGCTTAAATTTAACCGTTAAGTTGATGTGAAGACAGACAGGTGACATATATTTGATGTCTGACTCTAAAACACTAACAAAGTTTTCAATTAACTATAAAATTCATGTAATTAATTTACATAATTAGATAATGCTGTTGGGCCAATGGGGAAAAAAACAACCCATTTTTTAATAACCTGTATCTGCTTCATGTTTTTTTAATGAAGCATTAATAAGCAGTGGATGAATGAAACATATTGACTTTCTGATCAGTTTTAATATTAATGCGAGCGCATTCGACCTTGTAAAACAGTGTTATCAATTAAGAATCTCCATTTTGATTGTGATTACCATACAATCATTTGCGCAAACCAAATACTCATATTTTTGTTGCATCATCCGTCACATTTTGACATTGTACTTTTTTTTTTTTGAAGAAAATGACATCTGCCTATTAAATTAAACTTCACCCACCAGGGTTAACTATTTGTAAAAGAATAGATTGAATATGACATCAAGTGCTGTTTTCCTTTGTCTTAGCCGGCCTCAAGGTGACATGGGAGTCTGCTCTCATCACCAGAGCCAAGTATGACACTTATTCTCTATGGAACTCATTAAGGGACAAAAGAGGACCTCTGCACCGGCAGCATGTTCAACAAACTCAGGCGCTATATTAAAACTAAGAAAAGAAGAAAAAAAAAGACAAGGGGAAAAAAATTGCAACTTCCACTCAGTTCAGTGAAGCACCTGCCAGGGCCACACATGGCGTAAATGTTAAGTTGTCCTTCCAAGGTGATATTTTTCAGTAAGTCTCTTGTGGTTAAATTATGCCTGCGTTCATGAGAGTTTCTGTAAATACAACCAGCCGGCTAATGAGAATTTCACAAAAGTCATTTCTGATAATTAAATAATTAAATATCATAATTGCATATCTTTCTGTCATGAAACAAAAAAATATCTTTTCATAATTCATCTTTAAAGTGGCAACAAGATAGATCATACTAAAGTGATTGTACTGTGCACCAATATCTTTATCTGGACTACAATGCAGATTAAAGTGTAGAGTGTAAAGTGTAGTCATCACTGGCTGCGCTGTATGTCTGTTAGTTCATGTCACTGTTTGACAGCCTTGTAATCCGCTCACCTTCCTGCACCAAACGAAGGATTTTTACCTCTGAAATCACAAGATGACACATCTGTAAAGCAACAGTCGATCAGCCACATCTGTCTGCTGTGATGGCAAATTAGTGATTAACGTACGCCGTGAAGTGCCAGTTTAAAAAGGAAGCGGATTCTCTTCAATGCATTTGTTTGCTTAGTTTCAGAAAATGCTGCTAATGATAATAGGAGCAACAATTTCTCTAATGAGACCAATGACGAGGCCAAAGTGAAACTGAAAGTATGTTAAATGTTGAGTTGTGCCCACTGAGAACCAATTAGGAAGTGAATGAGTGTGTTTTCAAGTGTCTCAGTTTCTTCCAATTCAGACTAAAATTGAGCCCTGGTTTTCAAAAGGAAGAGGGTCGTGTGGCTGGCGGACATATCCACAGCAGAAAAACAGAGTAGTGTAGATGTAGCCTAGCCCTAACCAGCTGTGTGAGTGAAAGGGTTAGACAAACATCAAGGCAAAAGAGTGGGAACACATCATCACTGAAGGCCCTTTGAAGATCACAAGAGCACAGTTTAATTTTCCCTTTTCTTTATCACATTGTGTCGTCATCATCACAACACAATGGAAAATGAAAGCAGGCATAAAGAAGAAAGCACCACAAACTCTCAGTGGAAGTATTTTCAGGAGTTGTATTTACAATACGCGCAGCATAGTGGGGGCTCAGTAGACAAATACTCTCACATCTTAATTTTTCAATTAGCATGGCTCTTGTTCTCTAAACATATGCAAACACAGCGGGGCATCCATTAAAATGCAACTCTAGTGTTGAGCCTAATTAGAGTAAATTGGTTGGCTTGTATTCGGAGAAATTTGAATGCAGCTCAGTATCCATGTTTCAACGTGCGTTTTAGCCCCAACAAACAAACTGGCACTCGCTCGCTGCCTCATGAATATGTTCAGCAGAAGCCTTGAAGGAGCGAATGAGTGTCGTGTGGGTGTGTATTTAATAAATATATTCATATGTGACCTATTACTGTACCTTTATGTTGAAATTTTAAAGTCATTGCAATGTCAGCATGCCCAAAGTACAAAAGATGTATACACCAGAGACTTGAATTGTGATACATGTAGTTTGTTTCTTGTTTGGCGATGAACTTATGCCATAACGGTAGATCGTTGTTTTCTTTTTTTTCATAGTTTTCTCCCAAAAGCCCAGCACACTTTGCTTAAATTTGTCCCTTATACACTGAAAAAACTGTGTAAAACCTTAATTGAAACTGAAAAGTAACAGTTTCTCTTGTATAGAAGTTTAGCAAATTAGAATGCAGAGGCTTGATAATAACAACATGCAACATGCGTTTTCATGTTTTTATTTCAACCATCAAGGCAGTAAGAAAGGTTTTTGTGAAACGGTGTTAATTTGTCTTTTTCAATAAAAGCATGTTATAGTGAAAATGATGTATTCAATTTCTTTCTACATAGGCTTCTCACTTTCTGCGTTTTTATTAGCAGTGAACTTAAATCAGAAAGACAAAAAAAGAATGTTCTATCAACATTGTGTTTTTTGTGCAGCCCAGACTATTATCCTCCAAAAATTCTAATGTATGCTGATCTCTCCCACAACATAATTCCCCATCATCTCTGTATTGTGTCTTAATTGCTCTGTAATCAATTTGTCTTAAAGGGAATTATATTTTAAAGTGGTGCTTCCAAATATTATATGATGCACTGCACTTAGCTTTTGGCCGCATTGTCTTTTTTATAGGGTGAGATAAGTCAAACCAATGTTTTTGACTTTGTCTCCGTGATGCTTTGACAGCAGCAGATCTCAAGTGTTATTGCCAACGTCATTGGAACATTGGCGAGGCTTACAGTACAGCACAGCAGGCAGCAGGCCAAATGGACCCTGTGCAGTGTAAAGGATAAAATGTCCTTGATGCTCTCTGCTTTTACAGGAGTAAATAGCTGCTTCCAGAGCCAGAATCCGAAGACTATGTCGCAGACGCGTCCTGAGAGCACACAAGAGTGAGAAGACAACGAGCTGTGGTAAGAATGCACATCGCGTTGTCCTCCAATGTGTGTTGCCTCATGTCTTTGGTTTGACGTAAACCGTACTAAAAACATTTTCTTTTTTGTGATGAAGTGGACCAGATGGCAGATGAAATGACACTCAGAGCTGAGGTTAAAGACAAAGGGAGAGTAAACATTGCCAAGGAGAGCTCTTGCTGGGTGAGAGGAGGTAAGTTCTGCAGAAGTACAAGCTGTATTTCATGTTTGTGTTGTGTTGGAATCATTTCCCAAAGTAATGGTATTTTGCAACCATGAGGCAAAGGGATTTTATCAGTTGCTTGCTTACATGCAGTTTTAAAATTGTGACAGCGTTTTCTGTTGGATTGTTCTGATGTGCTGCAAAATTCAGTGTGCATTCTGATTAAAACATGAAGTCAAATAATCATGAGATCTATCACTCTGAGTAACTTCAGTATCTAATGAGTGAGTGTGGCTCAGCATAACACTGCATTAAAACCTGAAAAATGCATAGTATGCAGGCAGCTAATTGTCATTGGACATGGATGCTCTGCACTAGCTAGTCTTCAGTGGCTTGTCGAGCTCAAGGCAACTTTAAACACTGAACTCAGTGCGTCACTGAAGACCGGGCGTAGTCAACAGCAACACTCTGAAGTGATTACCACCAAAAATAAGAAAGGCAAAATAACAAAGTGGCAAGGCTGTGACATTTATTTATTTACAACTAACACAACACTTAGTTCACCTCATGGCTGTCCAACAAGACTAAGGAGATTCCCTCTTCCCATTTTAAATGTTTATTAAAAACCAGCTGCCTGTGAGTGGTTCAATTAAGTCCACTGCAGCTGGTGTGATCAGGCCTCTTATACCAGAACCTTCTGTGCAGGACCAATCAGCTCTCCGGATCCACCTGGACTCTCACACTTCCTTAACCTGACCAAGTCTACTCGGCTAGAATAATTAAAAACACCTGTGCGAGTCTTTGCTGTGAGGTTAATGGCTTTATCTCAGGTTTCCACTGTTGTTGTATCATGTTATTTTGTCAGGTTTTATTTAGTCATGTTCTTTTCCACTGTGTCTGCTTATGCAAACCAGGACGGCTCATTCAGTGCCTGTTGTGTTAGTGTTTTGTTTCCGCCTTGCAACACACACTGGGTTGTTTTTTACAGATTTGCCTGTTACTAATAGATATGTCTTTAATTGTGTCTCTTGGACAGAAAGGGTCCAAAGTGAAGCTCAAGTCAGCAACTGGAGATTTGATTCGACAGCAGAATCTGAGCCTGGGGACACGAGTAGAGAGACAGAAGCTCAGAGGTCCAGAGAGTGCGACAGATCCTCCACCCCTCTGTTCTCTTTGAAAATGTACCTGAAGAGAGTTTCCTCTGCAGCATCCTCCAGCACCGACTCTCTGTCTCCCTCTCAGCAGAGCAACACGGGAGGTTAGTAACACCAGTCCTCATTCAACCCCGCGTCTGATGTCTTCTGATATCCTTTAAAAACACAGCTTGGAATCATCTCAGGGAAATAATGAACAAAACCTCCTTTAAACTATTTTGAAAATAACTTTTTCACCCAAACACAACTCCTCCCACTAATGAAATAAACAGTTGCATGTGCAGAATAATACTGTGATGCCAAAAAAAGCTTTATACCTCGCCATGCTGTGAAGATGCTTAAACACAGCTCATGGTGCTCAATTATGAAAACGTGTTAATAATTAAGATACTGAAACTACATTTAAAAGAGAAAGACTAATGTGAAAAAATGGCCACCAAAGTTGACTCACTTCTGTACATGCAGCAGCATTAATAATTACACCGCAGACTGTTTGTTCTCATGCACTTGTATTACATGAAATATTTAAATAGTCATTTTAATATTACTACTTTTATTTAAAGAGATAGTTCAACATTTTAAGAAATATCCTTATTCACTTTCTTTTCATAGGATGTGCATCGAAGTTTAGAAATATTCTACATTACCCAGTATTCAAAAGACAAGAAAAGACATGTGGTTTCAGAATGGTTTTTGGCTCCTGGACTTCTTTGATAAACTCCAGTTTATACATCTGACTTTTACTCTGCGTTCTAGGAAACTCTTGCTACTTGGCAGCCATCTTGGTAATGTCTCCAAACAGCTGTTTCCAACTAACAGACAGCCATAACTTCACTGCATAAATGTAATCAGCAGTCAAATCTGATTGAATAAACGCTTGAAAATTATCTATGGTCCAAAAAATATAGGATTTAATATTTAATTTTCCCACAAGGTATTCTACTGTGCACGTGCAAGGTTTTGCGACACTATAATCCCGTTTATGGTTCAATCCAGAACACCTGTGACTCTGGCACCTCCTGTGTTGCCCTGCTTTGGCTCCTCCCATCACATCACTCAAAACAGATAGATTTATGTAATCCCAACTTTCAGCTTGATGACATCCTCTTTCATGCTCGTGCCAACGAGTCCACCCAGTGATTGTAAATCAGAAAATGATTGGTAGATATATTTCCTGGTTCAGCTGCTGGAACTCAGATGATTGGCTGATTTACAGCCATTGCGGATTATATCCCTCATCCTTTGTCTTGCGCTCAGATTTTGACATGATTTCAAAACCTAAAGATTATGTTTGGCCGTTGTCACCTTCTCACCACTTGACCACTGCCTTCACAGATGATGCTTTGTTTTTGCAGCTGTAGATCTCAGTTCCTGAATGGTATGTCTAATTTTGGGGCTGAGCCAAATAAGTCTTTTGGCTTCGCTGCAGATTAAAGTGCTGTTTGGGACAGTTTTTTACGCCCAAAGCCGTCAGATTCTGAGTGAGTTCTAATGAAACCAAACCTGTATCTCAATCCAAACAGTTTTTTGTGTCTCAAGCTTTAATGCCATCTAACAGCTGACAGAATCCTTGAAGAACCTTGAGTAGCACACATACTTCAATTGTCATACTTCATTGTCGGGAAGCATGTGTGAAATATACATTTTTTTCTGCTCGCCCATGCAGAAGCTGCTGAATGAATTCAAATTGTCATAACGCTGGTCATCCATGACTCATGACCCATGATGGTGAAAAAGCAGCGAATTCATCGTCATGCGAATATTTAATACGCCCATCAATGGTGCTCTTAAAACTATTATATATACTCTTAACTCCTGTGTAACATACGTCATTCCTGTAACATGTCTTCTGTAAGCAACTGTCTGTTCATGGTCAGCGTCTGACGATGATCTCACACTTCATAGCACCCGCGGGGGCACCATTTGGCAAAGGCTGCCGGGAAAACACACAACACTGTCTCCCTGCAACCACACCACAAGTTGGAATTGCTCATGGCAAAGTATACAAGAGAGACTTGTAGTAATTGATTATGTCTCAAAACAGCTTTCTTGCTCGTCTCTCTGTAAGGGGGTGAGGCATGATTTCCTAAATTATGCATGCATTTAGGAAGCATAGGAGGCTTTTAAAATGTTATAAGATATAAGTGAAGACAGGCTGCTCTAATCGCAACACAAATGATTTATCCTCCTAAGATAGGTTTACGCATCACACAAAAGTGTGAAAGGGTTATGATCTTTTATGAAGCCCCTCAAAACATATAATGTTGAATAAATACAGTACAGAAAACTTCCTAACCGGACGTGTCTCCCCCAGTTGACTGCGCAGGAATTGTCCTAAATTGCCTCTTCTGCCGCTTCTATGATATGATCCTCATGTTACCTGCTTCCTGCGAGAGAGTTGCTCATAACTGCTGCCCCAACTACAGACAAGTCGAGGAGTCTTTACCGAGCTCGGACGATGACTCACGCGTTGACTGGGACTGTGGTCTGCTTAGTGCCTGTCAAGATGGAAGTGATTGCCTGGAGCTGGCTATGGAGGTTTCCGAAATATGCTACCACTAGTTGCAGACAACTTAATCACATGGAACTGGCTGGATTATCAAAGATCAGACTGACTCATGTGAAGGGGAGGATTTCCAAAAGCGAAAATACATATAAATATGAAGAACATTAAAGCGGTTACTGGTTATTGTAACATTTGTGACATTAAACTGAAAACAAATATCCATGTAATGCATCTATATGTGCATGTGATGTATGTTTAAAGTGTGTATAGTGTGTAAAGTTAACAACATTTGTTGGTGAAGTTGCATGTTGCAAATGAATATCCCTCAACACAAGTGTGTTGGAGAACTTGTGTAGACTTCAGGAGCATCAAAACTGACACGGATCCTGATATTGATATAAAAGGCTCATTCTAGGTCAGGGGTCTCAAACTCAAAAACACCTAAGGGCCAATGAGTGTCATGTGGGAAAAAAACTGTGCGCTAAGTTAAAATATATGGGAAATAAGCTTAAAATTGTGATTTAAGAATTTCAAAGTAAAAGTGTTTGTTACACTATGGAATGATACACAGTTCACAATAAGAACAAAAACAATGAAAATGTGAATAAAAAATCAAATAATATAATATAATAATTTAATTTAACTGCAATTAGAAACAATAAAATGCTCATATCTAATTCTATGTTAAATACATTTACAAGTCTGTGTGTTTGAGACCTCTGTTCTATAATGAAAAACAGTAAAAATAAAATTGAATTGAATTGAATTGAATTAATTCATAATAACAGGTGATTGCACACACACATTCAACAATCATTGTTTTACCTTACATTTCCGCCAAATGTAAATAATGAAAGCTACATTTTACACACTAGACCATTTTTGAAATGAATCCATATTATTTTAGCCATCAGAAAAAGTAATGTGGTGCTAAAATGTTAACAATAGCTCAATTTTCTGGGGTTTTTTTGTAGCCAGCATGCACAGCAGAGCCAGAAACTGAAAACACTACTGATGTTATTAATCACATGTGCTATATGCATTTCCTGCTATGGCATATTAAATGTCTGTCTGAGAGCAGCTCTGTTGGCTTTCCAATGCTGTTACAAAGTACAAATGCAAATGTAACCGTGGTTTAGCATCGATGTCTCCAGTGTTAATTGCTTTAACTTTATGTCACTTCAAATGAAACGTAAATCTGTCAAGATGGTGGATGAGGTTATGAAATAAAATGGGTTGTGGGCCGGTCAATGTTTTTATCTGAAAAATAGTAAATACATTACACGTTGCATTCATTTACCTTGTGCATTTTGTCCAAAGCAATTTACAATAAGTGCATTCAATCCATGTACAGTAAAAATAATGTCGCTCTTATCTATTGACCCGTGGCCCTTTAAGTAAACTGTGCAATATTTTCTTTGTCAACACAAAATGGAGGAAGTTAGTAAGCCATGCTGAATGGATAATTATAACGCCAAACTGTCAGATAATGAATGTGTGTAAGCGCTGTAGGTGTGACACCACAGATTGAAACACTGCAGATAATGCTGTTTGCTGCCATTTGAAATGGCAACTTTCTTATTCTGTTGGCTGTTAAAACAAATCTGACATGTCCCCTTCTGGTCTGTCACTCAATAGTCGCTTTGTTACATTCACGCAATGTCTGCAAAATGGAAGGAGCAGGAAAAACACCCCTTTTATTCTGACATACACTAGCCCTGTTGTTAACTCTATACAGTCATAGGTGTGAAGCCTGAATTAGAATAACAATTTGTAAACGGTGTACAGCTCCTACATAATGATCTGTGGGTGTTTCTCAGTGTCAAGGAAGGATCCTGTTTTTCAGTGTCCACTGTCTGTGTGTCATAGCTGTGAATATATCACAAGAATATAAAGCAAAACATGAAAATGCCAGTGTCGGTTGACGTTAATTCTCAGCAGATACCGCTAACATAAGCTGTAATGGCTATGTTTGTCAGCTGAGGACACTAAGAACAGCTAATTATGTGAGAAGATGCACGTACATAAGCTATAAAATAAACATAAATGGTCAGCACAGTGTTTGGCTTCTCTCGTCTATACCAATTTGAAGTTTCAACAGTGACTGGTCTCTTCCATTTATGCATGATTTGAATGCTATAGGAAGGAATCTGGCCTCATCTCTGTAGAACTCAACTTGGAATTATCCAAAATGTCCTGGTCAGCAAATGTCTTTGTAATTACATGTTACTTTGTAGCTATATCTGAACGCACACATTTTATATTACTGCTTGTAAGATAGTTGATTGATGTATGTTACAAAGATTCCAAACTGTCATAAATAAACTGTAAAGAAAGTCAAGCAGTGTCTTGAATTTGAATGGTGGCTGCACAAAATCACTGTGCAGAAAAGACAGCAGTGTCACTACAAACAACACGCTGGCCTCCAGGCCTGCAAATTCCATCACTGCTCTGTTCATTCTGACACACCAACAAGCACTCCAGCTGCAATGTTTTTCTGAAGAGTCAAAAAAAAAAGAAAAGGAAAAAAAAAGAAATCTTGAAGCGTGTCCCTTGTTGAGTGTGCCAATTTCAGTTCAAGTACCAGTGGAAACACAGGAGCTGTTGGATGTGGCATTTGTGAGACACTCGTCCTTGACACTCCCCTCAACCTCTGTTCTCAAAGACTGTTCTCTCAAGTGGTCGATCACTGTTTGGATCACTTCAGTCTAAAATATGTCCTTCTCACATAATGGGAAATGGACACAGGAGCCTAGTTGCATGTCGGTGTTAGAACAGTAAACAGAACAAGGCGACGTTGTTCCTATAAGGACCATCTGTTTTCCAGAGAGGTCAGTGTGAGAGCAGAGGGAGGTGTACAATGCACTGTTAGTGGATCATGTTCAATTACCAAACATTTGTTTTCTCCCATTACATACAAAGGTGATGAGAGTCACCTCACTCAACAAACAGGAGACTATTATAGCGCAACTGTCAGAAGCACTGCCATCTCATGCTGTTCGAGTTACAATGTGTTTACTGTATGTGGCCAAAACTGATTTCTTTCTCCTTTTGTTATATATATTAATATATTTTATATAATATATTGTGCTACATTTTCCAGCAAAAACAGCATTTTATCTTTATGTTTTCCACCGTTACAGGTTTTAGACTCAGGTCATTTAGTGATCTACACTGTAAGTATGTCCACATGAAGCAGACGTTTGTTTTTTTTACTGCAGAATCAATTTTTATATTCACTCGGTTGTACATCAATTCTTTTAATGTCCTTGTTTGGTTGTTAAACATTAAGCAACAAGTGCAACTCTGTCTCGGAGCTGCACCTGAATGAACCTGAATGCTATTAAGTTGAGAAGTGATTATTTTTTGCTTTTGTCGAGAGACAACCAATATTTATTTTACCTGCCCCTGCTTGAAATGACATGGCCATATATAACGAAAAGAATATCTCCGCAACTACAAGATTTATATCTTGGTATCTATGTAAATGTAACACTTAGAAAGTTGTAGCATTAATATAGATGCTCCTCCTAGTGATAACGTGAAATAGACAAACAACAATTACAGATTGAACATTATTGGACAAATATGCTTAACAAAATGATGCAGGGTAAAGTTAAAAAAAATGTTCTCTTGGCACAACTGGTGTCAAAATGGTTTCTCACCACGTAATTCCTGCACTTCACTCATATGTTACTAAAAAGTCCCAATTTCATCTAAATGCATTTTCTTACACTGTGGGATCAATGATTAGCTCTTGCTTCAAAACATTTAAACCATTAGGATCAATGGAAACCTGCCTGTTAACACTATGGTAGTCGAGTAATAGTTAGCAATTAGCAGACTTCAAAAGAGCAGAATACCCATCAACAAAGACGTGAAATAAATCATCTAAATGAAAACCATTGATTGTGATAAATAGATAAGCTCTTTTTTACAGTGTGTCTGACCAGGACAGATGTAGACATGGAATCTGCTGTTAATTTCACAGTACACTATTTTTCATCCTTGGCAAACCTCAGATGCATAATGTCTGTATGTATGTTGGTAAATTTGTAGTTGAATTTTTTTTTTGTTTGTTTTAATTGAAGCTTCAGTCTCAACTTCTTGCTATGGAAGTGGAGATGGTGACAGCAGTGCATTGAAAGTTGAAGTTAATTTTGAAGGCAATTAATCGGTGCATGTAGTATATTGCTTTCCATACTTTGGTTATTAGATTTATACTGACTTAAGAACTGAGCCTTAGATTTAGTTGCGTTTACGGTCTAGATTTTACTCACTTCTAAAATTATGAAAGGTGTTTTTCCATAGACTTGAGGTACCAGTGTATAGGCATCGTATTAAACTGAATGAAAACTGTCAATTTTTAAATGAAACTGCTCCTCCAAGTTGAATTATGAGCAAAAATGGCCATGTTTGACCTCCTAAGAGCTCAGAAAGCGCACGCACACAGACTACAAAAAAAAATAAAAATAAATCTGGCTACTGCACAGGCTGTGCAAAATTGTATGTTGCTGGTAACATCTACAGGGAACACTGCTTGTGACCAATTTTCTCATTACCTTGTGTAGCACAATTACAAAGCTGAGTGCTCTAGCTGATAGTGCTCCATAAAACCTATTGGTGGTCCTTTGTGGTTTTTCGAACATAAAGTGTGTCTGCATAAACAGATGCTAGTTTTAAAGTGAAAACATCTGCACATCTTAAACTCGCTGGATCTCTTTCAAATTACCTGATGGCTTTGGGAGCAACACAGGCTTAAAAAAAAGTCTAATGTTTTTTTTTTCTTTTTTTAATAACATCCAAATGGCTTGTCCTTTTCTGGCCAGGTTCAAATGCTGTCCTATCCCGGACAAGCGGATGTGGACAAGGTCAGGTAATTTTCACTGCTGCACAACACATGCCTGCACCGAAATGGTTGCTCCAAGGATGGCGGTAACACATTAGCTTGCATGCTGCTCCTCCAGTTTACAGCTTAATTCAAAACACTTGCACTGAAGGTCAAAAAGAATCCATAATATTGAAATGATTAAATGTGAAATGTACTGCACAAAGCAAAATACTGTACTTTCAAACTCCGCATGCTACACTGCTGTTGTGCTTAGTGACACAAGACTCGCATTAACAAAGTGATCTAATCGTGTGCTGCTTTGCCATGTTTACATGCATCTCTGCACACTAATCAGATACGAGGTTTCTTTAGAGTTCAGGCCCTGATCGCTTCATTAGTGTGAAGCCGCTCTTCCTTCGGAGCTCACAGCACTAATACCATCTCCCCTCAGACACAGCACTACAGCCCAGAGTGGCCTCCCGAGGAAGCAGCACCATTAAATATTAATGCCATGTGTTTAGAGGGTTTTTATTTCAAACAGCGGGTTTGTCAGCATCTTATGTAGTGTTCCTCAAGATTAAGTTCATGTGGAAAATATGGGTCCCAAAGCTTTATGTAGCATTGTGCGTTGCAAATAAGTTAGGCCTGTTTTTCCTAATGCTGTTTCTGTGTTAATATTTTTACCACATTCGGTGTGATTTTCCTTGAGTAAATTGTGCATCTATAAGTGTCTGAGAGTACTGCTTTCAGTACCTCACTGTGCAGTGGGTGAGGAAGGTGAGGAATGGGTGCATTTAAGCTGACGTCACTTCAGATATTTGATGCATGTGTTTCTCATAAGCCTCTTACGCCATTACACCCAGGATACAAAGCTTTTTTAGAGCAACATAGGACAATGTCTAAAGATCGGGACCAGCCATCCTGATGTTGGGCCATCAGACAGTTGATGACCATCACATGGGCAAGACACAGTTGACTTCAGCCAATCTGAAAAGGAAAAAAGACACATAATGACAAAGCATTCAACTGACTCGAAACCAATAAGGCAAACAACAAAGAGCTCAAATTTAGCGACCATCTTCCATAAATTCCATAAATAAACTACAACATCAAGTCACTGCGCTATCACAAGTCTGTCCATTTTGTGTGATGACTGACCAAGATAAACACACACACACTGAAAAATATCTGCCACCAACCACTAGATAGCAATCCTGGTTTCCCTTCTGCCACCATCTGCTGGTAAGGAAAGTAGTTTCCTCTCACACAGATGTGCTGGTTGCTTGTTAACTGGAGTTGATGCTGTGTGTGCAACTGTAACCCTTCATCGACACAAGTCCAGTCCCCAGTCCCCAGAAAACAACATTCAGTCCCACCAATCTACAAAATTAGACGGCAATATAGAGACAGATCGTTATTAATTTCTTTTCATCCAGTTCTATCACACTACAGCAGGACATGTCTAAATTTATTACAAATCTATCAAGAAATCTGTCATCTGTCCTAATTTCTTTGTCATTTGTTCTATTATCCTAGTTTACATGCCAATTTCACAATTACCCCTTCAAACGAACCTGACCTCAGTCGTGTACAATGAAGTGGTGCGTTTGAGCATCATCCTCAATTAGGTCAGGGGCATTAATAGTACAGTGGAAAATGAACACTCCCCATAACATCCTCCAGGAATTGTTTCTGACACTACTGACTCTCTTGAATCTATATTTGGGCCAAGTGTGTGGATGTGTGTCACCCAGGACTACCCGCCTAATCTCCGCCATAGAAAGTAAAGTGAGCTACGCGCCCATGGGCGGAGATTGTCGTGGCACAAAGGGAGCTCCCAGCAGGCACTGTAAAAACCAGGCCCTGGGCAGGTTTTTATGATACCTTTCAATCAGTGGATGATTCCCAGCTGAAATGACAGGTGATTTGACTCAGTCTCCAATTAATGACCTCATTTGAACAATTAAGAGCACAGGAGGAAGAGGAAAGCCCAGTGAAAAAGACAGCGAACAGACCCAGGGGGCAAGTTTTTATGCCACGATAGTACAACATGACCGAAGCCTGACGTCCTAGCTCAGGTGACCTCTTCCTGCCTTAACCAGGTGGCGTCCTGCAGGGAGAGAGTAAACACTGGTGAGAGGTTGGCATGGGGATAGAAAGAAAGAAAGGAAGGAGGAAGCAGGAGGAGGGTGTGGCGAGAAAAGGGGTGAAGGGGTGACAGGAAGGTGGCAAGGGAATGATGGAGTGCATCAAGCTGTGTGTGCCCCCACCCCTTCCACCCTTTCTTGCCCCCACCCCCCACAGCATAGAGGAAATTAAAGAGCTGTGTAGCAGGAGGAGAAGAGGGGAGGAGGGTGGTGATTTAGAGCGTGGCACAGGGGGATGGGGACCCAGCGCATTGGAGTTAATTACTGAATAATGAGGAACAATTTATTGTGTTCTTGTTAGAGACATCAAAATGCTGCTGGATACTGCCTATAGAGACAAACATGCCTCTCTCACTTAGTTAAAATGTGGTGTTTAACTCTGAGTCATTAACAGGCCCCTACCTTGCCTTGCCTTACCTTATTAAATAGAGGTGTTACAGGTCTTCTGGGCTGATGAGGGGACTTAACACATTACACTGCAATGCTTACATTTTCCTCCAGGTCCAAAGAGATTGAAAGAAAAGTTACTTGAGTTCAGTCTCTCCTTTTTGAGCACCAATAGGTCAGTTTGTTTTATATTCCAATATAGCTCATTTCAACTGATTAGTTCACTTCTTAGTAAGCAGCAATGTGTCTGGTCATGTTAAATCACGTGTCCAAAGTCATGTGCATAATCTACCGAGCTTTGTTTTTGGTGTAATGTTAGTTAAAGTAGCAGGACAATTGAGAGTATTGTGATCTGGAGCTGGAAAACTATCATGTCCTTTCTGTTTGTTGGTTTGTTGGTCATTCAGTACGTTTACATGCAGTTTAATCAAGCTAAGGCCATAGTCCGACTAAGACATGCAATCGGACAAGCTATCGAGTCCGAGTTTACATGCGGTGTGTGACTCCGCCTCCGTAGGTGCCGCTGTATCTCTCTACAAGCTAATGCGTGTTGACTCAGTTTCCTGTTGACCTTTACGTCACAGAAATACAAACCAGCAAGATGGACGCTGAGAGGGATTGTGCTGTGGTTCTGTATGTTTCCTACCTGGCTGTGCATCATTCTTCCCCGTAGCTTTTGCTCTTGCCAACATTTCGCTCATGTTGTTTGTTCTTTTCCGGCAACATTACTGAAGTTTATACGTCGTCTCCTTCTACTTCATTCATTCATTCATCGACTCCAGTGCGACTGAGAAGTGAATAAATAAGTGTCATAAATACAAATGTCAATTTTACAAATGTCAAATTGACATAGCTTTCAGTAAAACTACGTACTCCATATTTAAAGTTTTCATTTTTTTTTCTTAATTATGATCCTTATTTAAACATTATAAAGAGCCATGGGACATATTGTTGAGGCTCTGTTCCAAGGCTTCGTTAAAAATGTTGATAGGACTGTAAATGAGTCGTTACCACTGGAAATGACTTTGGCTCTGAATGGCCCCATATGTCTCTTTGTCATATAGTCATAGCTAAAGTTTGACTGGCCTGTTGTGTCAAGATAATTTTATTATGCTGTGATTGGATCACTGCTGTTTGTGGGAGGGGTGAAGCCAAAAGTCACTGGTGTAAATCGTGCAACCACAAAGTCATTCTCGCTGTACCGACAATTGCACAGTTTAAGCCCTAGAGCATGTCATGATCACAACCGTTATCCATGCTCACAGACTATTCATGCAAGGTTGTAGCAGTATTTAAACATGCTTCCCTGCTGCAGCAATTTCCTACCAGTCTTTATTTCATGGTCTTCCTCTTTATTGTTTACTGTGTTTGCTCTGAAATCTGTCTCAGTGTTAATTCATTTATTTGGCAGGGAAGAGGGAGCCTTATTCCACACCGCTGTGGGATACTGTAAACTTTCCCCTTTAAAGGTCCAGTGTGTAAGAATTAGTGACCTCCTCTTCCTCCTCATCTCACTCCTTATTTCCCCAGCATATCAGGAAAATACAGGGGCCTTCACATACCAAAAAGCATGTCATTCTTTAGGATAGTGCCTGTGACTGGGTTCGATTGGGTGGGGAAAAAACTAAATGTAGAAAAACTTCACACCTTCATTTGGTTTGGTTCACTTTCACACTGTAGTTTTGTAAGTGGACCAAACCTCCTGGACAACATCGCACAGACTAAACCTGCTGACCATAAAGAAAGAAAAAAAGCATGAGGAAGAAGAACACTCGTCTCATCGATTGGCCAGGACTGAAAATGGAAATCCATTCCCTTCAGCCGGATTGCTCATGACAAAAACAAACAATGGCGCAACACCCAGTGTATGCAGTCTTGAGGTTTCTGTTTTTACTCTGGTGCTCAAACGTAATTGGTTTTTCACAAGAAGCTGATCAGGATGAGCAGCAGGCGATGCAGTGAGCGATCCCGACTTGGGTCGGACTCACTTGGGTCACTTCCTGGTGCAAATCGCACCAGAGATCACTTGCAAGCAAACCAGGTGGACCAGAGTTTGTCTGTTTGGTCTGCACCAGAGTTTGGATGAGCTTTCACACCTGCCCGAAACGAAGCAGACTATCCAAGGAAACTAACTCTGCTCTTACGCATGCTATAGCTGGTTTGTTTGTATCGGCTGCAATAAACATGGTGGTGCAAGATGGTGGCCTCCATAAAGCAAGACCCTTTCTTAAAATACATTCTAAAGCTACAAAGATCAACTGATTTGTTTTATTTCAAAGCAGTTATACACTGAATTATACACTGCATTGAAGAATATTGCATACTGGACCTTTAACAGCAAAGCATAACTTGCTATCAATGCTTAGCAGAGTATCCCAACTCTTTGATGTGTTAAACATGAAATCTTAACATAGAACAAAGCCGCTGTCAGCTACCAGCACATGTCTGAAGCAATCCGTGCCAATTATTATTGAATTTCTGCCATGCACAAATCTGCTGTGCAGACAGCGAGATGTGTTACAGCATCGTGGGGCTAACAAAGACTTGAGACGGTATTCAAAAATAAATATCGCAGTCCTCGGTTGGCTTCATCAAAAGGCTGCTGATGATCATCATTCTGCACCTTTTGTCCAGGCTGCTCTCGCAGGGAAGGGAAGCATGATTTGCTGCTGCACAGTTGCAAATGTTGGGCCCTGCACTGAATTGTGACCTAGAGAATATGACTTTAACTTTGTCAAAGCTTCTCCACATTAACAGCAACACAATCACTGGATCACAAATCACACACTGTAAGTTATGAGAGTTACATGCTGTGTCTCTCATGACATTGAGGGAGAAAGCGGGAAGGTGCTCGCTGAGTGCGTAGCCATGCTGTGTTGCCCAAATAGATGCGTTCCATCCGAGAGCGATGCAGCCTTTGGAATGATCCTGCTAGACAGATGAGTGCTACTTGAATGTTAATGAGGGCTCCTTTAGACACGCATAAATTAAATGATTAGATGTCTGCAATCATGCAAGGTCCTTAGGTGTCCCCTATTTATGGCATTTGAAATGTAGCTGCCTTTATTTACGACATGTCTCCCCTGTACAGGCTTCGCCACCTGAGCAGCCTAACGCTTTCAAAAGACGAGTTTTTTAATGACCTGCAAATGAATCACTCTGGCAGAATCGTAAGAGAAGCGAAGCCCTCCCCCTTTTTTGAAAAACAAAAAGGGAAAATTGTGCCATCCACTGAAAAAGCTTGCACTTGTCTGGCATGAAATACAGGAAATGAGGGATGCAGTAAAACATATTTGTTTCAGAGATGCTGCTCACTGAAAGGTACACTGTGGAGCCACAGGGGGGGAGAGGGCCTCGGGAGGACCGCATAGTCTCTGAACGCAGTCACCTAACAATGAATCTTCCTCCTCCTTGGTTCACACGCTCTTCATTGTCGTTTTCTGGTTGCAACAACAGCTATTTTCATCTTCATGATTGCATTAATTACAGCATAACTCATGTCTCTTGGCTCCACTCGTGTTTTCCCCATAGAAAACAGCACGTCAAGGTTTCCACTAAGGAAGGGAAGCAGTACATATACTTCGTTGGCACTTCATTAATCAACATAAGAAATCAGCATGGCTTGACACTCATCCACTGTAACTTCGACTGAATCTACCAATGGAGTTGTACTGTATTTTCTTTTAATAATGTAACCCTTAATTCTACTTTGAAGCTTTAAAATGATTTTAATGGAGCTGCAATGGAGATGCAGCCTCATGCTGAATATCTAAGTAGATCACACATAAAACCTCAGGATGGACAGGCAGTAAGTGACTGGATCACTATTGAACATTGGACACATTTTAAAGACTTGGTCTGACCCCTGTGTGCACAGACGGCAGTATTAAAAAGCACCTATGTTACGGTCACCCACTCTCACACCAAAGACAGCCGTTCTTGTGGTGAGAGATAGTAGAGCAAAAGAGAAATTTCTCTTAAGATTTTCACTATTTCCCCCTCTATTTATTAGGGTAATGAATTTCTGACTGCAGTGCCAGTTCCACTGAGCCTGCTTCTCGGCCTAATTCTCTGTAACATTTCCTCATTGCCGCTGGGGAACATTATATGAAGGCAGGGCTTACAATACCATCAATATGCCCAAGACGACAATCGGACGTCTCATAGATATTAATGGATGTGCAAATTAAATCAAAGTTGGAGTGCAGCTATCGGGGGCTATGATCAATGCCTTTTGCACAGTCAGATTTAATATGGGGTTTGTAATTTGAGTATCCAAACAAAATGTGCATCTTAATGGGAAAGATGAAAGTAATCCCACATGGGGAGGAAATAATACATTAGCTGCATTGTAATTAGAGAACTCGGAGTGCAAATGTTTCCCTAGCTTGGTATTAATGTTGAATAAAAGCCTGATACATTTACAATGTGGATACAGGACGTGGACATTTGAATTTCTTCTTTTTTTTTAACTTGAGGTGTCATACGAGACATCTTTGACAAAAACAATCATGATCATGTAAATGTCTTTGCATGACTATCAAACAGTCATGCAAAGGAGAACAAAAAAGCGGTGCTGCTGCTTATCAGTCCAGCACTGTGAGTAATAAGGCAGCAGGAACTCGTCTGTGTTATTTCAGTTATAGCAAATAATGAAAGACAAACACATCAGGTATGCTGGCATGTGACATGTGGCATATTTTTTCGATTTGATTGTGGAAAAATCCTCTGTTTTAATGCCAGGAAGTTAAAAGGGAACAAATGTATGTGTGGGTTTATTTTTTTTGTTCTTAAAAAGGCTGATTGTGTAAGCCATCTCACAAACAGAATACAATATCATAATGCAGCTTGACAAGAGGCCTTCCACTTTTTATTTATTAGCAACCCCTCCGAGTACACGCAGCAGCCCGTTTAAGTGACACCATGTAAAGTCAGCAGGCAGCATGAGGAGTGCAAACAGCAAAACAGCTTTTCAATGAATAACACATGAGATATCAAACAGTGGTAGACAATGATCCGGGGCCTTCATCGAGTCACATGCAACACAAACACAGAATCACACAAGGGGCGCATCAAACTTAGCGAAACAGCTCTTCATCAGAATAAAAAGTGCTTTGATATTTGGTGCAAGTATAATTTTGTTTGAGGGAATCAGCAAAGTTGACATTAACTTTGACAACAATAATGTTGTATATTTACACAATATCCAGTCAATATGCACAAAATAATGCACTATATGAAGCAGCAGCAGATGGCTAGCTTTGCATATGAAAGTGGTGAAAGTAGATGGCACTCCGATGTTCAGTACCAAATGATGTGCTTGTTGAAAATTTATACAATAATACTAAAAACTGTGAATCTAGCGCAAACGTCATGCAGAAATAAAAATGGTATCAATCCTATCGACATGCAGCATGTAGAACATGGAAACTTAGTGCTTTAATACAGCATACTACGTTTTTTTATCATTTTTCCTTTGGTTAGGACCTCTGAAATATCATTTTGTACATACGAGTGGGACGATACTTGTCTTGTTTGTTTTCTTTTCCAGTTGAATTAAATCTTGTTATCACTAAGCTTCGCTACGAACATCAAAAATAATGTAACATATATTTTAAAAGTGCTTTGGCTTCAGTGAAGATCAGGTTTTCCATCAGATAATTAGTCAAATTCAATCATCTAAGGTTCCCTGCGTTTGAAGTTCACACAGCACTACTAGACCTCACCAGGAGATCCATTGTTGACATTTTCCTTTAGCTGTTGCGCAGTCCAACCTCTGATGATAGCATCGGGAGGCACAACTCAATTTATAAGGTGTAACATTTCATCCTCAAACACCTCACTGAGTGGGTACGTAACAGGACACTGTAATCCATCAATACAAGTGTATTGATACTGTCAAATGTTAATATGTCATCCATAAACCCCTGGGTCTCCCTGTCACCGGGACACAGCCTGCTCAGCAACACACGTCGTCGCCTCATCGTTGTGTTGTCCAGTATCGACCCACGGTCTCCCTCTGATCGGCGGTTGCTGTAAAATTGTTGCATGCCGTGACTGAGTGAACCATTAATCAGGCATGATTTGAAGTGTGAAGACGCGAGTGCATTTCTCTGTCAGAGGACTGTTTAGTACAACAGCGCTCTGTGCTACAGGCTCCCACTCTTCACTGTAATAATGGCAGCAAAAGGGAGGTCATAAATAATGGATTCAAGATCACTTACACCTCATGAAGCAAGGCCACGGTGTTCGAGGGGATATCGCTTTTTTTTTTTCTCGGCTGAAATTATAGATTTGCCTCTTTTTGCCGCAATTGTGAAGGAAAACACGACCTCTGACCTCTCCAAGAGGTTTTCGACAGAGTTTAAAGTGGTGCAACACATGATGGCAAAACAACAGTTTACACACACTGACTGCAACTGAATGACGACGGTCAACAGCTGGAAACACAAGATTAAAATGGTTTATCACCTAAGCAATAGCTGTCAAATACCCCAATGCCATCCTAATTCATCCGTTACAGTGATTCATAAAGAGTTTTTAATTTGTAGTTTGATTTACAGGGTACAGTGTATTTTTGTCAGTCTAAATGAGATCTCGTACAAGCTTCAAATAACCATCAGTATGTATAGAATCAATAGGGTATATCTGACGTAAATAACGTGCATGGTAATCCTGTTGTCTTGTATAGTGATCAAAGCTGGGATTTAAGGTTTTGGTGGTCCACATAAGATTTTTAAAATGGGCTGTGACATGGCTGATCCATGTCAGTATGTAGGAAAACCACTGAGGTTTGTCTTGAGGAAAGGTTTAGTCTGTAGATGTTTGTGTAATATCACGCAATAGTATATCTTTCTCATTTGTACTTCATTCTCCCTGAACTTTGAGAACTATTCCAATCATCCTGTGACAGAAATAATGGATACAATTATATTTTTAATGCATTTGAAATGTAACCGTCCACTATCGAGCCACGCTTAATTGAAAATATACTAGTATTTATTCAGGAGAATTGAAGAGGTGTTCTTATTTTATCACAATCTCCTTGCATACACTTAAGGCAGAGTTCAGTGTTAGTTCCTTTCGATGATGGCAAATAATGTGATAACCTCTTGCAACTTTGTGTCCGTGTTGGCGCTGTGGCTGCCTGTCTTTATACTGCCCCTCAGTGGCAAGATTAGGAAACGACCTACAAGAGAGAGAGAGAGAAAAAAAGTTTCTTTCTCCTGAACAATTGTGCAAAACCTTTTCATGCACAAGTTTTGATGTTTTGCCATAAAATATGAGGATAACAATCCCAATAATAACTCATGTGACTATACAGCAGGAGATAAATAGGAGAGAGCAGAGCAGATGATCAGATCTCACTCCATATCTTAATGGGATCCTCTCACACGCCATCCCCATTAATGACCGATCCCCCAATTATGTAAATTCGGAGAACGGTCACTAACGGTGAGAAATTGAAGTTGCTCACACAAACACCAACAGTGTCACATTGCAGTGAGCACTAATTGGCCTCTACTTTCCACATAATTGCAGTGGCCAGGGTCATGTCCTCGGCTAACCTCTCCTTTAAGTATTGTTTCTCAGCGCACAAACAGTTAATAGAGCAATTAAGATGGCACTCACAAGCACCACTTGTGGGGACCATTTGGCAAGAACGAGCTGCAGGAGAGGCAGGCAGGGATGCGGTAATCGTGCATATGGTGAACAAGAGTCCAGAGGGAATGGAGAGTCAAAGTGCAGACAGTGCATAATACAGCTCAGTGGTGTCGTGCTCTGATGTGAATGTAAACTGATGGTCATCACTCAACCAATCATGCTGCATTAGGCACTTTCTGTGTGATGCATTTATAGCTTGGCTTCTAAGACCCTGCAAAGCACTAGGAAGTGCATTTGTATTGAATGGTGGGTCGACACTTTTAATACAAATAAAACAAATTACTGTAGAAGTGTTGAGAAGTGGCAGTATAAACGGATATGTGTGAACTGATCGCAAGAACGTCTCCTTGTAACATACCAACATGTGCCAAAACATTTCCTTCCAAGGTTCAATTGTCCTGCTCGGTGCCTGGTATCAGCAGATTCCCACACTCTGTCTAACCCACTGTTGCCCATAGTTTTGGGGGTGATAAAAAACAAACTGACTCTTTTCTCCTGAACTATACTGCACAGACAGACCAACTTTCAGTCATATCATTTTAAGCCAATAATCACAGAATTTGACCTGAAATGAAAACAAAGCTGGTGGTGACATTTTTCAGACTCAGTGTTTACTGTTGTTACTTTGAATAATGACAGTATTTAATGACAGTTGACTATTGATGTTTTCTGGAGGGATGCATTGTCCTCAGAAGCTATCTTTTGCTTCTCGTCTTCCATGCACAATTGTTGTTCAACTTTTAAATGACTTACAACTGTTTTTATATATATATATGTATATATATGTATATATATGTATATATATATATATATATATGTATATATATATATATATATATATATATATATATATATATATATATATATATATATATATATAATGTACAAAGCAAACCACTTTTTTTCAGCATTCCAGCTTTATTATAATAGAGAAATATTCATTTATTCCAGTGGCTTTTAAAGGTGAAGTGTGTAAGAAACAAACAGTAACATACAGAATACTCTTCCCTTTCCCAAGCGTGTTGGGGACAAAGAATGTTGTTCTTCCTCATTTGGACAGTAAGCTTCCACTCTGAAAACTTTTTTGTTATTTTGTCAATGTGAATTAGTGAGACTGGAATCAAAATGCTGTGAATGTGTCAAGGGAAGATAACGTGAACGCCACCTATTTCTGAAACGCGTCCCAGGAGAGTGAAGAGGAACAAAGTTTCCATCCCTTCTCCTTCTCCCCACTCTACCACAGACTTTGCCCACCCTCTATGACTAAGTTATGCCCTGTCATGTAGTCGGAGGCATCAGATGCCAAGTAAACCACTGCAGCTTGCAGGTCTGTCACTTGAGCCAGTCTACCAGCAGGGATATCTGACAGCCAGCGCTGCACCAGAGGCCTCAGACTCTCTGAGTGGATGAGAGGGGTGTCAACAATCCCCCTGAAAAGAGAAGCAGAGAAATGAAATCAGAAAGCATCACAGCAGGGAGCCAGGAGTGACAGCGTTGTTTCAGAGCCACCACTTTGGTGACAAAAATAAACCCAATTATCCCGTGAAGAAAGGGCAGGGATGCCATTGCTGATATTTACTGTGGGACTGGTGGCAGCACTCTTGAGTAAATCTTGAGTATAAAGGAGTGTGTGGTGTAATTTGCTCATAACTTTTTACTTATAGAGCTGGTGTGTAAGAATTAGAATCAAGTGGTGAAACAATTCTCCCGCTTACAATCCCTTTAAACAAGCACATTAGGGTTAGCTGGTTTGTCCATTCAGGCTGCTGCCATTTGGTGCCGGTGGATGTCCATGTAAAAGACTTACTCTAAGACTACATAAACCAGCTGGGCCATCTAAAGACCCCACTCTTTTTATTTTTGTGTTGCTTAAAGGCGGACCTTTAAGAATTAGTGACACAGTGGTGAAACAGAAACAGAGGGTGCACAAGCACATCAGGGAACTGCAGTGACCTTTGCAAACCAGAAAGGATTTGTGTAGTACACCTCTTTCTGCCTCTAAACATAAAAAACACGCTGTGGCACGGCAGCGTGAGTTGACTTTATTTTGTAGCTGCATTCTCCCACCAATGGCGTAATATATTTGTAAGCTCTGTCCATTATCTGAAAACTCTGTCAAGCAATACTATCAGACCTGACTGAGGGAGTGTTTGTGTGTGTATACACCAGCGTTACAGAGGCGGGTGGGGTCCAGAAGTGATTAAAATTAAAATTAACTTCTGTTTTTTTTTTTCTTGTGGGCACTTCCTTGTGTTTTCAGTCATATATACCCACATACAAACTAAATTTACAAGTCTAAATTGACTAATATAATGTTGAAAATATACATTATACAGGGAGAGTTGTGTGGAGCTAATAGGCTTATTCAGCACTGGGTGACTCATTTGGAAATGATTTGAATGGAAAAGACATTTGTTCATATTTAAAAGATATGCACTACAATTTTAAAGCAATTATACACCTATACAAACATACTTATGGGCAGTATATTCAATTTCTGCCAATAAACCCTTCTAATTATACCACAGTTTAACTACTTATATGTTATTCCTACATATTTTCTAAATGAAGTATGTTTAACTAATATGATGCTGGGACAGTGCCCAGACAGAATATATATAAATATGATTTGCGCTGCTTTCAGTTTGGTGTCGTCTAATTGCTCTACTGCCACAACAAATGCAGCTGCTCCCTCCACCTCCTCCAGTGAAATATCACACCGCTAACATAGGAATAAATATGTCAACACGTTTGCTTGCAACTAATATGAGATGACTTCTGACTTTCTACACAATCGATGTGACAGTGACTAAAAGCCACCAGGTCTGAATCATTGTTCAATGTTTCCCGGTGCCGTGGTATAGAATTCCAACATTTGGCTAAATTAGCACTTCCAAGGAGCGTGTGACACCTTGGTTAACATATTCCACCTCAATTATATTTCTCTTCAGCTGCCCTGTTATCTGGAACCTTTCCTGGCAATCAGAGGTACTGTTTTCCC
Organism: Solea senegalensis; assembly: GCF_019176455.1. Classification (NCBI taxonomy): domain Eukaryota; kingdom Metazoa; phylum Chordata; class Actinopteri; order Pleuronectiformes; family Soleidae; genus Solea; species Solea senegalensis. The sequence goes on along the minus strand of NC_058024.1, from coordinate 12,486,985 downwards.
TCAGCCAATTTTCTAGATAATGCAGCTTATCACCACTGCGGCTAAAGTTGCCAATGGAATCAGGCTCCAGTCAACCTCGCGAGCACTAATTGTGTCCCTTTTTTATGCATATTTACCGACTGTCACTTCAAAGAAATCACCGGCCCACTGAGACGCCCTGTTAGCGAGGAGGGAGGGAGGGAGAGAGAATTGCTTCTTTGCAAATTAAAATTAGCAAACAAGCTGCTGATAAATAAAGCTAGGCCCTGTGCGTGCATGTGCGTGTGCCTCTGCGCGCTCACAAAGGCTTTGTTGTGGCACGGGGCCTAGCTCGATCGGTGCCACCATATGGATTTTCTCAGGAATGGCTGGGGATAAGGGATGCTCCTCTTAACACACAGAGCCCTTCCTGTGGTCTCCCCTTTTTTTCTTCCTTGTGCTCAGCTTCACAGACAAATAGTTACAAACAAGGCACCATTGTTGCAGCGACACTTGTGAGTGAGGCTGAAAATTTGATTCCCTAATTGAATAGAACAATTAGAGCAAGTGTTTGGTTGATTCATCCCTCAAGACGTCATCTAATTAAGCACTGATGCGTTGTTTGAGGACTTAAATTAGCGCCTCATTCTCAAATGGGGCTCTTCATATGAAAGCAAACACACTAATGACCACTTCTTCTTGCAGCTCAATCCGTCACCACACTCACAGGTAGACAGGGCCGTTTTAAACACAAATACTTCAGTGGGGGGGCCTGAAATGCAACTATAGGGCTGCAGTGTTTTCTGAAACCTGGAAATAAGTCCTCAAATGTCTTGTTTTGTCCACAAAGCAATATTATTCAGTTTTAGTGATTTCTCTGTTATAAGGAGCAAAGAAACCAGAAGATATTCACATTTAAGAAGCTGAAAAATCTGAACGCCTGTTTAAATTATTTAAAAAAAAAACACGTTATCCTTGATAATCGAGTAATAATCGATTCATCGAATGATCGTAATGGAGTCGTTTTCGTCTTGTATTTTCGACTGATGTCCATTACCATACGCTGTTACACTCAAAATAAACTAATACATACAATGATATCACATAAAAGATACTGGCTAAGGATAGACAACACTTACGGTGAGATGCAGTTGACACGCACTCCTCGGTCCATCCACTCAGTGCCCAGAGTCTGAGTCAGTTTGACCACTCCAGCCTTGGATGTGTTGTAGGAAAGCTGCTTCTGAGGATGAGGGACTGCAGGGTGGAGGAAAGAAAATCATTATCAAAAAACCAAAGAGCGAGTGAGCGAGCAGTAATTCAAAGGGATAATATTTTTACAGAGGGATGTACTCAAACTCTCAGAAATTCTCAGGTAGTAAATTAAAATATCCCCATCATTTCATATTGTACTCCTGATAAAAGAGAATAACAATAGAGCCTTTTTTAAAAGGGGGTCTAACAACCTGTACATGTAATACTGCAGCTCATGCAGTTTCTTGTGGACACTCCATAAAAGCTCTTCCATTAGCTGCTGGAGGGGTGGGGGTTGGTGGGGGGGACTCTGCAGATGAAGCCATGTAAAATTAATTGCTTATAATGTCCAGTTATGCTCTGTCCTCAGCAACAAAGGCAGGGAGCCATTTGTTTGCCTTGACCATCACAGATGCTGCACACTGCATGGGATGCCGGGACAGGGGCTCATTTTCTACCGGTTGATTAATCATCGCGAGGAAGGCTCCAAGTTACATACAACTTTAGTAGTTAACCTCATCACCTGCTGATCTGACTGCCAAATGGCTTCAGTGTGAGACTGGGATGATAAATACTGGCCAGCTGCAGAGAGGCAGAGACCAGTCCAGGGGAGAAACGGCTGGAGCATCCTGAACACATTGCTGAAGGAAAAATGTACGGGACATAGGTAGAGGAAGATGGAAATAAGAAATAAGACATAGACAACAGGAAAGAGGCCACATAGCGGAGAGTGTGTTTAGATTGTGCAGAGTGTGTCAAGATAGCAGTGGAAGGTGAGGTTGCGCTGGATAAGGGAAGGCTAGGACCTCAGAGGAGCAGGCGAGGAGGAGCAGAGCCCAGGGCTTACACGCAGATTGAAGGTGAAATCCGGCTTATCAGGACAGGAAACACAGCTCAAAATGCCTAACAGCACTAATCCCCAGTCAAGACCTGATGATACAGGCCCAAAATACCATTCAGAAAATGCCTTCATCCTTTAAATAAACCTGCATTGATGTTTTTCGCCGTCTTAAAGAGCAGTAATCCCCAGAGAAGGGAGAGGAGGTAGAAGGAGGGCATTCTACAAAGCCCTCTTTAACATTCAACCCTGCTACTTAGTGCCCATTTCAAGAGGAGGAAAATATGCTCTTTATCAGACGCTGCCTTTAAATTTTAAATTCTACCGAGCAGATAAGGAGATCAAATGATGCCACTCCTTTCTTATAATGGCAGTAACATTCCTGACCATGCAGCTGGAATGTGCAGGTACGTGTGCACTAAACATGTGTCCCAAAATCCCTCAGTATATGGTCATCATGCAAAAACAAAACAAAAAAAAAACTGCATCAAGTTATTTCCTGCCCAGGTGTCACTGAGCTGCTGGACATCATTTGGGGGAAAAAGGTGGGTGATGGCTGTGTTTATGTGTTTGTGTGTGTGTGTGTATTGTATTCAGCAGATGGACAAAAAGCTGTCATTGTGCATTTTAATTGGGCGTTTACTGCTGCTTTTTGGGCTTCCACTTGGCTAGAACAGGTCCCACCTGATTACACATTATGACAATATTACAACAGATGTCCAGACCAATAAAGTAAATTCCTGAAGGACTGTACGTAATGTGAGTAATTGATCATTTTTTTATGCCGGCCTCTATTTACCAGCATGCTCCTGTTTTACAGATTGCCCCTGCAGTCGGGAGTGGGGCCCATATGGCACTGGCGATCTGACTATACTGCTGATGAAGTGATGCTGTTCCTCTGGAGAAACCTGTTGGAGGAGGAATAATACCGTGGTGCTCTGAATTACAAGGCTTTTACTCGGCTCGCACTAAAACTCCAAACGCGCCTTCCGCTGTTCAAACGAGGCTGCTGGCACATGACAGAGGTTTTTGCCGTTGCACAGGAACCCTCCCTTCCCACGTTGGACCTCAGGTTGCCTTCCACATCCTCCAGACTGCTCCACAGAGAGGGGATGTTTATTATGATGCAAAACTGCCACAGTGAGACGCAATTACAACACAATGTATTTCCTACGATGTTTATTGTATGCATGGGGTGTGTGTGCCGCATCTTTATACAACAGTTTAACTGGGGTACAAGTTTAAAAATAGAAAGGCTGCCGAATCCTTTTTTGTTTTTTTTTTCATTATGCAGGTTCACCTCGAGTTTCATCAGAAAAATGAAAACAGCAGGAGGTACTCCAAACTTTGTTTTTGCAGCTGTAATGTTGTGAAGTCAGATTTGACAACTTCATCTCCGGCGATAAATAGAAAAATATATTCAGCTTTTCAAAAAATAAATACAGCACAGAACTGTAAATCCCAAATTCACGTAAATTGAAATCTTCAGTTCATATATTTTAGTGATTTTTTGTTGTTGTTGCTATTATTCTGCCTCCGTCTGTTCCTTATGAAAGGAAACGGACCTGAGTGAAGGAGCGTTTGTATTTATACAGCAGCAGCACGGGGGTGGGCGGGGACAGAGCATTTATATGACCAGAATTGTGAGCACTAGAATTCACTTTTGAAACTTTTCGGGGTTTCAGTCGTACTCCGTCTTGCAGCCGTCTTGCTTTACTCGTGCAATATTGCTGTTGCCTTCATCTGTCTTGATAAAAAAATCGCCTCCTGTGTGCCGTGCAGGACAATGGACAACAAACATTTATTTATAATTTAAGTTCACGCACTACAGCTTTAAAGCTGATTCTGTTCTCTCTTTATTTTTACTTCACTGTAATTGTAATGACGTAAAGTCAGATATGACAACTTCCTGTCTGGGGATAAGAAAAAATAAAGATTATTTATTCAGTGTAACGTAATGTACACTCCCGCACATCACAGTGCACCGTATTCAACACTCTTCCTCCTCTCATCCTAACTCTCCACACCAAATGGAGAGAATAAAAGCAGACATAGAGGGGCTCCAGAGAGAGCACAGGGGAATAGAATCATCACTCACCTATTAGACTGGCCATGGAGGCTGTGTTGATAATCTTGCCATATCCTTGCTTCAACATCACTCGACCTGCTGCCTAAAAACAAAAAGAAATTCAGGGGAAAAAAGAGGGACACGGTGAACACATATGTTTTGACTCACTGCGGATAGAGGAGATAGTATGGATCTAATAATTGGAGCTAGATCAGAGAAAAAACGCTTTATTGTGGTTTTAATTTTCTTTATGGACAGAAAAAACGTCCACAACCACAGAAACAAATCTAAGGCAAAAATATTCATGGCAATTAGGCGTTGTCACTAAGAGTGTTTGCAGAGTGTGAAATAATATCAATACACATTGAACCCTAGTTATTCTGATATTGAGGAGAAGTATTTCAAGATATAGTGTTATTGAATTACTGACTAACCATAGTAACCACAGTGCAGCTGACGCTGGTTGGACCCTCAGTAATGAGGTTAGCCTCAAGTTTCAACAGTGATATATGAAAGGGATACCCAGAATCAATTTAGTTTCTTTCGATTTTCTGTGAGAATTTTTAATAAAGAAAATCAACCACACCAAAGATTATTTTAGAAAGTCGTGCAATTATATTATTATCTGTGCCTTTCACTCATTTCTGTGTCAGATATGTGTCAGCAGTGTCACCGCTCTTCAGTCAACAGTTCATTTGTTGTATCAAATTAAAAAAAAAAATGCTCAGATAAAAAAGTTCCTTGATGGGATGAAAATATTGTTGTATGTAACTGTTGTTGTTCATGAAACTTTAGAGAAACCTCATCAAGAGAATATGGATGTGTGTAAAAACTTGAAACCTGCTAAACTGCTTTAATTATTTACTGCTGTTAAAACCCAACCATGCAGCTAGGGATTATGTGCGACCTTCAAATCAAATGAATGTCTTGTTTTTTTAGCAGTGTTTTTTTTAGCTTAAGAACCAAAGTATATTACAACCATTTGTTTGTTTTTTTTTAATAATTATATGTCTGATAATCCAAAAACATACAGGTCCAGAGAACAGTAATCTTGCTGCACAGTGTTTCATTGTAACAGCAAATGGGTAATATTCTTGTGATTTTATTCTTAAGATCAATGAATTTAATTGTTACTCAATTTAATATAATTTATATAATTATTGGTGCAGCTTGTTTTCAGCCAATAAATGTCAGCCATGCTAATGCAATAAAGTGAATAATGAACACACACACACACACACGCACACAGAGACACATTCATTGATACACACCTGACAGCACATGAATGTACCCCGCAGGTTGACGTTAAAGGTTTGGTCCCACTCCTCCAGAGTTGTGTCTTCACTGGCTGAGTTCATGTTGATGCCGGCGTTGTTACATGCGATGTGGATCGCTCCCCACTTGGAGACAATGGTGTCAATCATCTTCTGGATATCGTCCGACTTGCTGATGTCAGCTGTGATTGAAATGGCAATGATGCCTGCTCAAAAAAAACATTTGACGTTTATTAATTACACCCTTTGAAATGCACGTGCACCACTTCTATTCTGGGAATATTTGCAAGTGAAATTTGATTTGAATTAAAACACAAAAAATAATAACTAAAAAATACTGTTTTTCTTATGTTTCTTATCTGATTTTAATTGTACAGTAAAACGAAGGAAAGCAGATACAAAATTACACCATGAAAAAGTTTTATAGCGCAGGAAAAAGATTATATGCTTTACTATGCTGCCATCTGCTGGCAAAGCTGGTGTCCTACTGAACAGCTTTGAATTTTGGACTATTAGAAGAAAGTGTGATAGTTTTACTCTCAACAATTAATTATAGTGGATTTATTATTGAATAATGTGTCAATAATGTGACATTAGATAACACAAAAGTGCGAAAGTAAACTGAAAATGTGAAAATGAGGATGTGGCTCATGCACCTGTGTTGTGTTAACATGCCGTACCTTTAAGAAGGAGCTCTTCAGCCACGACCTCCGCTTTTTCTTTGTCCAGGTCAACTACAGCCACCTTCGCACCAGCCTCTCCCAGAGCATGGGCGAACGCTCGGCCTATCCCCTGACCAGCACCGGTCACATACGCCACCTGTCCATCAAGGCGCATCCGGTCGAGAATGGATCGTCCATTGACCCCACAGAAAACCTTGTCCTTGTTTACTTTGCTCTAAGGAACAGAAACAAAGGTAAGCAGTAAGAGTGAATCTGTGAGTGCAATATAAAAGGTATAGTTCAAGTGTGGTTGTATGAGGTACAAACACATGATCAACACTTACTTGAGCCACTTGACAAAATGCTCACCTAATAAAATCTAAATCTTATTAGGTCTAAGATATTGTAAGAATAGGTTTGTGTCTTTATCTCAGCATTAGGCAGTCTGGAAGCTTAAGTTTGTAAAACCCTCACTAGAGTGTTTTTAGCTGGTCTACTGCTGCCTTGTTTGGATTAAACTGCGTGGAGGATTTCAAACACCGATATCCCAAAATAACACATTTGAACACACTTGATTGAGGCAGCAGTGGATGAACAACTCCTGTGTTTCATGATGTGAAATCACTGATTTTCGCTATGGAGAGTGAGAGGGTTTCAAATCTGTCTAACACAAAAGAAAAACGTATTCCTAACACAGAGAAGACTAAAACTGACGTGAGCCTTTTGTTTGTGTCAATACTTCATACAACATCACTTCAATAAATCTAAACTAAAGAAGACTCTAGTGACTTATACTTTTTATTATATTTACAAGGATTTGGGATTTTCTCTTCTGCACTGAAGGTGGTTTTTGTGTTGCTCTTTGTATTTGTCAACTTCCTGTTTTGTTTGCCCTGATGTGTTTCACCTGTGTTCAATCATCCTTGCCCACAGTCTCCTCCCCCATTTCGTCTGTTGTGTTTCACTGTCTGCTGTCGTTTTGCGTTCCAGATTTGTTTTCCTCAAATCACTTTTGTGCTTTTGTATTAATCATTTTTCACCCTGCCTTTACCTGGTGTACTGGAATCATTCTGTGTTTTCACTTTAAGTAAGCTTGGATAAAAATACTGTTTTTTGCCACTGTAGTACTACAGTTGGGTCTGTACCTGTGACTTTGAGTCCTTGGGGGTCACAGAAACACGGCGGATGACACTGATGCCATCTCTGAGAGGGATGATGACCTTTTAAAGACAAACACTGTTAATACAAATCTCTTACTATTATCTGTAAAAAACAGTAGCATGTAAAGGCTTGAAACTTAACCTGTTCAACACGTGGATCATCTGTTACAAACTGGTTGAATTCTCTAAGCGCCAGTCCATTGTTATCCGTGGTGTCTTTGAGATAAACCTTTGCTTTGAAGAGCGAGTTGTCCACGCACATGACGCCTCTTAATCGCAGCAGGTTGTTGTCCAGGATAAAGTTGTAGTAGTTGATGTAATTACTCTTGTCAGCATCGATGAAGACCAAGTCAAACTGCTCACCTGCAGCTGCCAGTTCCTGAAGGGAACAGATGGTAGTTAGGAAGTCTGCAATGTGTCCCACAGTTTCACTTAATGGACACAGAAGCTATGATTGAAAATGGTAAAAAAAAAGGGGAAATTGCAGCATAAATGTGATCAGTTTGTGTTATCACCTTTATGATGTCCATGGCAGATCCAGTCTTGACTGTTATCTTCCTGCCATGTGGTGACTTGTCAAAAATAGGCTGGGCAAACTCCTTGAGGTATGGCTCTAGCTCACAAGCTACTAAGTGACCGTCCTCGGGGAGACCTTCCGCCATGGACAGGGCACCGTAGCCAGTGAACATCCCAATTTCTAGAACTGCCTTTGCTTGACTCATGTGAATCAGCATCTTAAGGGTCTGGCCTGCCAAAAAAAAACAAGCACCGAATGTCATTGCGATGTGCTAAATCAGCAACTATAAAAGCACATGTTAATGTCCAACCTTCAACATGTCCAGTGATGCATTCTTTGGGAAGACGGTACATAGTTTTGCCCTCTTTGTACACCTCATCCCAGTCATGAGAAATAGTTTTTCTACAAATAAAAATAATGACATTAGCAACACTACTACTCATTAATGTTCTAAAATCTGAAAGATTGTGTATTAAAGGTAGGACATACTTGTAAAGCTCTGCCAGAGGTTCACTTTCCTGTGTGGTCATTTTCTCCAGATAGTCGTCCATGCCGCTGGCTACGTCCAGGGCCTTCTGCAAATGACCCTTCAACTCTTCTGGGACATTTCCACTTGATGCAGCTAACTTGTTGGCTTTTGTAAGCAGATCCACAAGGACCTCCATTGGAGTGTCAGGAACTAGGGGAAATTCAATAAGTAATTTTCCATTGGGACACAGCAAGCAAGGGTTACTCTGTGTAAGATCAGGTTCTGCATGTGCATGCAGTGTGTGATAGCGGCACACACATTTATTTAATGAAAATCATTAAATAAATCATTTAATAAATGCAATAATTCTTAAGTATGAGGCTGCACATCTTTTTAATAGATGTGGAGTGCTTTTACTTTGAAAGTGCAACAGGATACATGTTTGTGACATATGAGACAGATTTAGATGTTGAAACAGTGGTTAATTAAAGTTTCAATCAAGCTGGATTGACCTTTTTCAGTCACATTTCTTTCTTGATTCCCTGAATCTATTAATGTGTACGGTCTGATAGGGGCAGACTAGCCCATTCTCCAGCAGCAGGTGTCATATCAACAAGGTCATACAGATATGATGTCCCCAGTCAGAGGAGATAACACACATGATAGTGGTGCCCTTCATGAGATAGTCTTCTCCTAGTGTGACTTGGGTGAGGATGATTTATTGTTTGGTTCTGGTGTCCATTCAAGTCTTGCACACATGTGCAGAGATTAAGTGCTATAATGTTCCTGAGAGGAATGTGAAGTTTTGTATGGGTAGAAGAACGTTATTGCAATTAATAACATTCAAATCGGTCAGTAATTAAGGACAAATCTTTGATCCTGAGTGAAAGTTGAGGAAACTGCAGTTTCAAACTTCTTCATAAAGAAGAAAATGACAAACACTTGTTAAATAGAGCATGGATATCTGATCTGAGTCTGTAAGGACCTGTCACCTGCTGTTGACTTGATGTGAGGGCATATTTTTTTTGTTTCTAGGGGCATTTGTGATGTCAAATGGCATGCACATGTGAAGCAAAGGTGGAAAATAAAAACACCACATACCAATTACTGGCAACAGGAAAAGTGATCATCGCCATTTGTTTAAGTGTGAAAGAGGCTATAGAGACACCATCTGTCTCTATAGCCTCGGAAGTTTTCAGGTGAAACTCCATCCATCCATCCATCCATTTTTCTATCACGGGGTGCTGTGCCAATCTCAGCTGACATAGTACGACAGTCAGGGGGTTCACCCAGGACAGATCGCCAGTCCATCACAGGGCCACATAGAGACAAACAACCATCCCCTTTCACACTCGCACCTCCGCTCAATTTAGAGTGTCCAATTTACCTAATCCCCATATTGCATGTTCTTGGACTGTGGGAGGAAACTGGAGAACTGTGGGGTTAAATTTGTTCCAATAATATTTGTATATTTGAATGTGTGTTTTGAGATCCACAAATAAAAAAATCCCATTTGTAACTTCTGTATTGATTTTTACAAATATAGGTGTGTATTTGTAAATACTAATAATTCTAAATCTGCATTTGTGGATCGCCAGCACACGCATTCCTCTCTTTCCACAGTTACGGACAGTCTTTGCGTGAAAGTAGCACAGATTGACACGTATGTGCAGAGGGTGATCCACAAGTATGTCTGGATTTGCATGCGTGTTTTTTAGATCCAGAAAAAAAAAGAAAACATTTGTAACTTGTATACTGATTATTACAAATAATATGGCATTTGTAAAACTGAAAATTGCATTTGTGAATTGCGATTCTGCATTTGTGGATCACCAGCACACACATTCCTCTCTTTCCACAGTTACAGACATTTGAGACGTTATATATGTGTCTCAATAATGCCTCCCTTCATCAGCAGGTGGCAGTGTTTCACAAGTACAATCTAGCTAAAGTGACAATGCACTCCATTGCATGGATGTTTTATAAGAACAATTCACAAATGTTTTACAAAAGTTTTACAAATGTTACTGGAACCTTGAACAAAGGTCTTATAGTGCTAACCACTGGACCAACTGTGTGGCCCCTTTTCAAGCGAAAATGAAAAGCTAAATGTAAAATAGAATTGGCTGTGGGTCAAATACGCTGCTCTCATATAATAATTAATAGAAAGCATTCAGAACACCAACAAGCTGACTTTGTTATTCTATGTTTAGTCTATAAAAATGGCAGCTGCACATGCCCAAAGTCTGAATGTGACATCTTCAACATGCCTGCTTTGTCTGACACGCAGTCATAAAGCCAAATAGTATCCCATGTGACTGATAAGCTGGGACGCACTTTATTTTTCTTACTTTGCAAAAACGACCTATCACTATCAGGTTTGAGGTACTTGTAGACAGAAGTGAAGAAACCTACAAGTCAGTAATCAATTAAATAACCGACTAAATATCTTCTGGATTTGTTGCGCCTCTGGCAGAAAACAGAAGAGTATCTTTGTTTGAGGATGTCATCAGTGCTAGAAATTTTACACTTTTTGGTCTGACATTTTGTACATGCCTGAAGAAGTTGATTAATCGAAAAAAAACACAACAATTAAGAATATAAATAATCAGTTGCATTTGATAGATGAGTCTGATTGATGAAAAATCTGCTGTAAACATCTTCAACTCTACTTCACAACATTAAAACTTGTTATGTTTCAGTTATATCTACCCTATAAGTTTGTCTTTTTCCTGTTAATTCACAATGTCAGGTATTTTTAATCTATATTTTTGATTTCATACACTTTTATACTCATTTATGGAATGTTTTACAAGATTGCATCGATATAGTGTTTATTTCTGCATTAAAAAAACAATAACAACACCATTGTATCCTGAGCTCCATGAAAGTTAACAAAAACGAATACGATTATGTATAATGTGTTATTAGTAGTGTAGTTGAATAGTGGACTTTTCCATGTAATTGTACTCTTCTCGGTTGCTCGTGTTAAAACCTCTACATTGCTGTGGCGTGTGTAGTATAGTAAGTAAGTAGTAAACACCAAGGAACAGCCACAACAACATTAAAAACCGATGAATTGCAAACACAAAGCATCAGTCTTACCTTTCTCTGCTGGCATGTTGTGTAACTTTACTCTGGCAGCTGTGCGACACGGAGCAAACACGTGACAGTGTGCCGGCAGAGTTATATAATGTAACGGTAGAAAGTCCGTGGCCGATACTCAATATCTACACTTGCGCGTACTTGTCCGTACGTGTGAAAACATCATCAGCCTCAGTCCAGGTGCTCTTCCGATTCTCAAGTCCGTGAACAGCATGGATGTTGAACAGCGAGTTCTCAAACCTGTCCCGGACGTGTTCTCGCTCCGCCCATTTTACTAAGTATGTGTCGGGTGGTGAACTTGCATGTGGCGCATATGGAATGAACGGTGCCGGAGGGGTGGCGCTCTATCCAGTTCTTATAACGTCCATGCTTTGGGGCTATATATGCGGTACGGTATATTCTGCCTCACCCTGTGCAGTTTCACTGCGCATTAACATATTAGACAGACTGTGGGCCGTCAGCATGTGTCGTACGTGTACATTGGCTATGTAAAGAGAGGCAGCAATGGACCTCAAGCAAACCTTTCAGCTTCCTTTGGTTATTACCTCTAGCTTTGATTGAAAATCCAGATTTGCGAATCTTTTAAGAGCGCCCTCTGCCTTGTGTCAGGCGTACTGTTTGCCGAGTGACTTTTTAACTGCTGTTTTATAACTATCTGCGAGTCTGAACACGTTCGAGAATTCTATCGCATACATAATCCAGATTTTGGAAAGTCCGACCACATCGTCATGGTGATTTATATACAGAGGGACAGCGACACATTATTTGTTTGTGAGGTGTTACCATAGGATGACACTATACACCGAGCGGCACAGCAAGGTGCTGCCTCACGACGCGTCTCCTCCTCTGTGTTTGAACGGGACATGCAGAGATGTTGATTCATTCATAATTGCAAATATGTTTTATTACTGGATTCGTATGGAAAAGGGATTTGTAATACATACCACGTGACAAAAATGAAAATGCATTATGTTTTATAATCAACTTCTCTTGTGCTTTTCAAGATTGAGAGGTGAGGCTCTGCCTCCCCTGAAGGCACGTCACTGGAACTCTTACTTAACTCTTACTTAAGTCGAGAGCCCCTCCCTTAACTCAGGGGCATCCTCTTATATATCCTCTATTTGACCTTAAACCTCACCGTGGCCAGCTCTGTTCACGTCTGTAACCTGCAGTCATCACAGCAAGAATGGGAAAAGTGCCTCTGGAGAAAAGCAATCCCAAAGAAAAGAAAACCGAGTTCAGCTTAGTGCGGGTCAAAAACACCTGGCATCGCAGACTGGGGAAGCAGGACAATACAGACACAGTCGACAGTGTCTCTGATGCAAAACTGTGAGTTCAACATCTTTTTTTTATTATTCACACTCATTTCTGTCAGGAATGGATGATACATACAAGAGGAAGAAGAAATGTATGATATTATATAATATAACCAATGTTACTTTCTGCTGTCTCTTATAAACTTTCCATATATATTTTACTAACATATGCATGATAGAGTCCAATGTCCACAAAATGTGGCTGATTTATATCTTGGCTATTTTGCATAGACAATTATTTCCTGGATACAACGTTTGTGATGTAGCATCATTATCAAGTTTAAGTTATGCAAACTATGTTACTTTTTTACAATCTCTTCTGTTTGGTTTTAAAGTTGCGTATTTAAGTTTATTATTCCAAGCATGTTTTCTTTCACTATTTGATGTTCCTTGGTGATATTTTAAATGGTAAAATAGCAGTAAGGCTGAGTCTAGGGAGTTGCTGCCTCCATTTTATGTCTCATGCTGTGGAATTTACCTTGACCCCAATACACTTTGCACTTACAACTGTCGTCAGTTATAGATCTTTCATAAGCAAGACTAGTTGAGAGGTTTTGCCCTTGTGTTCTCATATGAAAACGAGCTCTTAGCCAAAACAAAGTGTTCTACAAGCACTGATTATATATAATCTCTCGTCATGGATAGACATAAACCTTTAAGACAAGGCTTAATAGAGAAGCTATGTGGACAGGTAATTGTCAGTTCATATTGTATTATATTTTCAATAGTTTGATAAATATATTGTTTGTATGTTTTCTTCACTCTTCATTCCAAACTGATCATGATTTTCATGGAACTAGAGCTGCAACTAACGATTATGTTAATAATCGATTAATCGTTTGAAAATATATATTTTCTATAAAATATCAGAAAACCTGAAAAAATGTTGATTGGTGGTCGTCAAACCTGGAAATGATGATGTTCTCAAATGTCTTGTTTTGTCCACATAAAATGAATTAAAAATAATAATAATACATTTAAAAATGATTCTGCCACAATGGGCAATTACAAGTGAACACAAAGCTTCTATATTACACTTTGAATTTAATATTTAATAATGCATTTTAATAGTTAATAGTGCAGGTTTGCTTTGAGAGTAAATGTGTTCTGACTGCTACAGTCATTGTAGGTTTGCACTTACCTTTACTTTAACATCAAATGTGAGGCGTGAATACAAGTTCTTGTTTGACAGCTCAGCTATTAGCATTACTGCACACCAGGATGTCTTCATAACAGACACTTGGAGTGCTTCACCGTCTTACTGTCGCAGTGCAATTATAATATCCAGGACGTATATGAAAATACCTTTCACTGATGTGTCAATTTGTTTTGTATTGCAGCTATGAGAGCACCACAGAGAAGGGCACCACTTGGACAGTGGTCAGTCCCATTGTCTTCACTTACAAGATCATAGAGACTCACAACTTGCTGGATGCACGCAATGACACACTCCTGCTGGGTCACATGACTGACCAGCAGCAGGTGGAGGACATTAGAGAGTTGAGCAAGCCACTCAAACGCTTTATAGTCGTTGACCAGGAAGTCTACAAAATCTACGGTTCTAAGCTGATTGCGTACTTAGAGGCCAACAATGTCATATACAAGATTCTGGCTCTACCCACCACTGAGGAGAACAAATCCATTGAAATGGCCTTGAAGATCGTTGAAGAGGTCAATAACTTCTCCCTTGACCGGCGCAGAGAGCCCATCATTGCCATGGGTGGAGGCGTGTGCCTGGACATCGTGGGCCTGGCTGCGTCACTCTACAGGAGACGTACTCCTTACATCAGGGTCCCAACCACTCTGCTCTCTTACATTGATGTCAGCGTGGGAGCAAAAACGGGGGTTAACTTTGCAAACTGCAAGAACAAGCTGGGCGCCTACATTCCACCTGCTGCTGCCTTCCTCGACCTGTCCTTCATACGAACCATTCCTCGGCGACACATCTCCAACGGGCTGGCAGAAATGTTAAAGGTTGGTCTATGCTGGTGATTCCACTACTAACACGATCATTTTATCGTTTTTCCAGAAAAAAAAACCCCAGCTTCCACAGTTTAAAGCGTCACATATTTAGTGTGACCTTCTTCCTTTATTAATCCCACAATGGGCACATTTACAGTGTAAACAGCAGCAAAGACCGTTAAGATAAAGGTAATAAATAATAAACATGCATTTTCACATCTGTGAATGTACAATAACCATGATCTTAAAACTTTAGATTTTAGTTGTGACATTATCACTCAGATCACACAAGTGACACAACATTTCTTACCCATTTTCTTTTTCATTTTTCTCTTTTTGCAGATGGCTTTGATGAAGCACAAATGCCTCTTTGAGGTTCTGGAGAAACACGGTCCTATGCTGTTGGACACTAAATTGCAGGCTGATAACTCCAGCTGTGTCACGGCTACATCGCCCGCAACTCATGTAGCCATCGTGACAATGCTCGAGGAGCTCGCCCCAAACCTTTGGGAGGATGATCTAAATCGACTTGTCGACTTCGGCCACCTTGTCAGTCCGGCGTTAGAGATGGTAAGTGATCCATTAGACAGACATACTGTACATCTGATAAAACTTTTGTGACAGTAACGACAAATCTCTGCATCCTCATGAGCAATAAAAACTTGTAACTGATACTGAACAACCTTTATTATCAACTGCAGCACACTCACTCATATACTGGTCACTGGTCATTTTTGGATATACAGTAGATACCCTTTTTCCAATATCTGATCTTGTCATTTTGACAAGTATTGGAGATACAGATACAGCTTTTTTTATCTGCCCATCCCTAATCCCCTAACATTGTCACACTTTTTCTCTTCCTCACAGACAGTTCTGCCATCTCTGCTGCATGGTGAGGCGGTGAACATTGATATGTCTTACATGGTTTACGTGTCTCAAGAGAGTGGCCTGTTGACAGAAGAGGAGAAACAAAGGATCATCAGCTGCATGCTGGGTCTGGAACTCCCTGTGTGGCATGAATCGTGTACCATGGAGCTGATAGAGAAGTCTTTGCAAGACAGAGTGAAACACTCTGGCGGTCTGATCAGAATGCCACTACCTGTTGGTCTTGGGCAAGCAGGTAAGAATGACAGGAGAAAACCTTTCCTGAACAAAGAAACAAACAAAAACAATACAGTATCATTGTTGCTGTCCTCAGAAAGCCTGAAACTGTACCTTGCAGGAAGTAATGAGATCCAGCCAGCCTCTTATAATCCCAGACCTAATCCCCACCCCCTAACTGTCCAGGATCTGGTGTGAGGGAGGTACAGCTGAGTATTATTATTAGGGATGGGACAACCTTTTTTGTCTGATACAATACCAGTATCACAAACAAGAGTATCTACCGATACCAATTTTAGTCCAATAAAGCCATTTTAGAGCATTTATTAACTATGAAGCTATGAAGTCATTTCAAAGGCTGTAATTCTCCAACTGTATAACAAATATTGTTCTATAAACAGCCCAAACATGACTGAGCTGAAAATACTTTTGCAGATTTTTTTTTTTACATTTTTACAGTCCGTGCATAGTGAAGCATGCGATATATAGGATTTTTGGATCGTATCGGATTTTACATTTTCATCAGTACACATTGTACCATTACCTTGATCCATTCACACCTGGCAGTAACATCCATCTAACAGTGCTGTAAGATGATATAAGTCTACAAAAACAAATCTTGTATTAATAATTGTTAAATAATTTAATGTAGTCGTAGCTTTCGTGTCGATGCCATTCCAAGACCAAATCAAAAACACATTAGTGTCAATGTAACCTGGTCTGAACAGAGGTCATCTTTCCTGGCCAGCCCCCGGTGATATTCTTTGATTCTTTATGTGAACAAGGTTTCTTCATTTTCATGTCAGATAATATACAGTATGTACTTTATTTTGAAGTTTGATATGTTTTTTTTTTCTTCTTATTGCAGAGATTTTTAATAACACACCTTATGAGATCCTGCGCAGAGCTTATGAAAAATGGCACTATGAGCTGAGCTCAAGTGTGAAGACTGATCTGCCCACACCACCCAACGCGGCATCACTTCCTTCATTTGGGAAATAAAGCTAGTTAGAAGTGATTTTCTAACTAAGTTTGATTATCATTTGCTGTATGTATAACAAAAGCTGCAGATTGGTAAGTGCTCTCTTGTTATGACAGTGAGATATGTCAGTATGCTTTATGAAACAATTGTATCATCATTAAAAATTACAATTTTTAATCAACAATTTCATCTTTTTTGTAACTTTAGAACCAATACTGAAAATACATTGTCACCAGTGACATTGTTGGAATCACTTAAACTTAATAATTTTGCTACATCACATTGTAGACAGTATACTTTATGTAAGTCTTTGAAACAATTGTCTTTGTAGAATAGCGAACACTAAAATAAGATGTTCAGCCACATGTCAGTTAACATGTATTTTTTATATGTAACATCTATTCAATGTAAAATCTAACTTTGTTAGATAACTAGTTTTGTTTCTTTGGGTTTCTTTTTTTTTTTAATAGACCTTTGCAGCTGTTGCATATGGGTGGGTTTTATGCTCATATTTCTTCCATTTTGAGTCTAAAATATTTGCTTTCATGATGTGCACGAGCCATAAAAAGCAGAACTGGTGGTTTACGTTTTTACTCCTTTCTCCTCATACACAACTGCCTTTGGTTTGCTAGTGATCTGAGATGTCTTTGTCCTGAAAATGTGTTCCTGGATGCAAACATACACCAGCTACCACAAACATTACAAATGTACAACTCATTAAGTGTTGAGTGAAGTATAAAATACAATTCCGTTCAAATTTGAAATAGATTTTAATGGAAACAAGCTATTGATATAAACCTAGAGTTTTTGTGTTTGTCTTTTCCTTTTTATCCCTGCATTTCTCTTCTTTCAGTCAGATGTAATTCCTGATTTTTTTTTCATTGGTCTGTAACATCATCTGTGTTTTATTACTTACAGCTGCCCCTTTATTATTTTTCAGCCCAACATGTGCTTTTCATAGCACTTTTTTGCCAGATTATGTTTCTGTTTCCTGCCATTTTTCCAACTTCCTTTTTTCAAGTTCCCCCCATTTTTTGACTTTTTGACTTGGTGTTTTGTTTACTTTCCCTGTGTATCTTTTATTTCTTTATTTTATGCAATTGTTATCCCTTTTTTTGCCTGAACAGACAGGTGGTCCTTGACACTGTCATATAATTCTGCTTTATTTCACAATCTAAACATCAAATTTAGTGGAACTGTGTTTTACAAGATAATCCTACAACCATATACAAATCAGGTGACGGCTTGGGGAAAGGCTGCCGTGAGCCCTTACTAGCATATGAACTGTATAATTTAGTTTATTTTGTTTTTACCTTAACCATAAACAAAGTATAATGTCAGCAGTTCTTTACATCTTTTATTTTAATTATATGATAAAACAGGTTCTTTCTTTCTTTCTTTCCAGTTGAAGAATACTCTCACACATTATCAATAGAAGTTTAATTTACCAAAAAAGTTGTTATGTTAGGGATAAGAAATGTTTGGCATATTTGTGAACTTTTCTAAATGAAAAAAAACCAAAAATAAATACTGTAAATGTAAACAATTATTAAAAAATTGTAACAGCAATGCTACTTTTTCATTGGACCAATGCTTGATTTGTTGCTTCTGCAGTATACACAGGGTACATGTAACAAAATGATATACATTTAAATATGTATAGAAACAACTATTAATCACTACTACATTATCATCTCATATTTAATTACATGTATTTTTAACAATTGAATCATCAGACATCAAAACATTTTTTTTTTACAAAAAGTGAACCTTTTGGCACATTTGAAGACAGCATGGATTTTTTTCCTGCACTTTACAGCAGTATTTTTTACAGCAATGCATGTTTTCTCAAATGCCATTGAGCGCTATGTACACTATACCTGACAAATATCAAAAGTTTAAACAAAAAAGACTGAATACATTTAAAAGTGTAAGATCATCAGGTTGATTGATCTCTAATAGAAGACCGCCAACCTGTTTGTCAAGTGATTGATAATAAAAAATCAAGATTATAATATGACTGCATAAATCCAGTGTACATTTGAGAAACCAACATGAATGAAAAGTAAATATTAAAGTGCATGTAAAGCAAATGAAGCAATTGCACTCAACTGCATAGACTGTCCTGCCTTTGGTTTGCCAGAGTTAGATATCACTGGTAGAGAAATGGTACAGTTCTAGCACTACTTAGCACGGCTCTACTCGGTTCAGTACCAGGCATGTTGTTTTTCATGACTATAGTACACAAAATTGCTGTAACACTATAATATGCAACACAAACTAGAGACAAGCAAAGCAGTTATTGTCGGTGTACTGCATCATTAGAATTAAAAAGATTAGTTCAGTACTTCCTGCATGACCGCAGCACAGACTCCGTCTGACACAGTCACTGAGCTAAAATACGGCAAAATTACGGGTTGGGATTCGGCTCACGATCGCAGTGCTGTTGCTAAATACACCAGACGCCTCTGTTAAATATTGAGATTTTAGAAATGTCCTAGCAGGATTTATAACTGATCTACATTTCGGCGTTGTTCGGTTTGATTCCTGTATCAGACGTCGTGCTAATGGCTCTTCTAGTGACAAAACTCTCTGACCAATCAGTGGCCGACAGTCTGCCTACTTCACATTTTACATCAGCTCAGCTCGCCAGGTACTAAAAAAAGTAACAAGTATTATCCCTGATGAAAAAAACAGAACAAAAAAAAGAGCCGAGCCGAGTAATGCTAGCACCAAAAGAGGAAGAGGTCAAGATCTAGCTAAACCAATTCTGTGTTTTGTGTACCGTATGTTGTTAAACTACGACCAAAATGTTAAAAATGTTGCTTCTCTTCATTTTTGTTAAAGTAGTGGTTTGACCGTAGTGTTTATTTTCTATTTATTTAATATTCTGTACAAACACTGTAAGCACACTGATCATATTTATCAGTGTCGTTCATAAGAAGATCATTTTTATTGCTTTTCACGCACTTTAAGAAAGTGTATATATAATATAGAGTCAAAATTAAATTAGCTTCAGGTTCCTCAATCCACTTAGTCATGTGGATAATTTAATTCCAGAGCCTCATTAATGGGATGCTACAGACTGGGTGAGAGTCAGTGTGTTTCACAGCACTGGGAAAATGCTAACAGCTGTGCTCCTTCTCCTCCATACTGGAGCTGGAACTGTGACGGCTGCTGATGTTGTTGGAACTGTCTGGGGACATGGAGGACAAGGTGTTGTCCCTTACCAACTCCTTTATTTTACAGTTCCTGGAGTTCCCATAGGGCCCGGGGTCCACTGCGTCTGCAGGAATCTGGTCGAAGGTGATTGTGCCGTTGTTGAGGTCTAGTGTGGTCGGAGGGGACATGTCAGAGGATGAACTGTTAGTGTAGAGCTCTGATGGGCAGTCATCCAGGGTGGGCTCCTGTTTAATGGCTCGTGCCAATAACTCTGATGTGCAGATAGATGGGGATGACACCACTGTGAGACCATGGGCCCGGGCTTGGATTTCCAATTCCTGGAATAATAAATAATTAAAATTGCACCAAATGCTGGATCATTTGTAAATACTTGATCAGGACTAAAACAGTTTAATGTTTCGGATCTACGCTTATTTGTTTTCTTGAAGTGGATATCTGGGCCAAGATTTCATTGTACATTAGAATTGCCCTGCCTTTAGTTCAAACAACACAACACACCCAAGAGGGGGGGCTTGGGCTCTTGGGTGTTTGGTGGGACTAGGCTCCAGGAGGCAAATTTGGGTTCAGACATGGTGGACCCTGGGACTTCTGGACCCTACTTTTGCTTGGGGGATTTGCCCTGGTTTGTCTGTCTAATTCTAGTTTTGACGTTAGAAGTTTGGACACGCATCTATCCTGAAATTGTAGGGACTGTATGTGAGTCCGCAAAAAAACAAACTTTTTTTGTTCACATTTTGTCCTGTTATGCTGACATTGTCACAAAAAGAAAGTGAATGAAAATGGCTTTAATTGACATGAATGACCCCTTCAAAACTAAATGTGTTTGGCCGGGTGTCACATTAGCCAGCCATTTGATATTGTCAAGTCAAGTTTGAATGTTCTGTCCGTGTGAGTGTTGGTTTTCTCCGGGTTCTCTGGTTTCCTCCCACAGTCCAAAAACATGCAGATTTTGGGATTAGTTCAATTGGACACTCTAAATTGACCATAGGTGTGAGAGTGGATGGTTGTTTGTCTCTATGTGGCCCTGTGACGGCCTGGTGACCTGTCCATATGTCAGTTAGGATTGGCACAATTTTCCCCCCGTGACTCTCATATGGAGGACAAAGCAATAGAAGTTGGATGAATTGATGGACATTGCTTGAATCTTCCTGTGGGATACTGGTCTCTCGCTATCTTAGGATGACACACCTGTATACGAAGCATCAGATGGCGGTTTGCGTGCTCCAGCTTCCTTTGCCTGCACTCAAGCTCCTTCGCTCGCTGCTGCTCTCGCTGCAGCCTCCTTATATAGTCCACTGAGGCTTTGAGAATGGTGCCCTTATTCCAGCGCATGTCTCTGGGGTATGCAGAAGACAAAAGATCTACAGTCAGAGTCAGCTGACCAGCTGACCAGATGACCAGAACAGCACAGGATTCTTTACAGTTCCTCTGAGCAAACAAGCCATTAAGATGAGCATGTTTAAAAACCCACACACACAGTGAATAGACGGACTTATGGAAGCAAAAAATGCTTACGGGTCATTTGACTTAGGGATCAAAGTTCCCAGTTCTTTGATGCGGTCGTTGATGTTGAACCTCCTTCTTCGTTCAACTACAGTCGGTCAAGTGAAATGCATAGCATCAGTGAAACAGAAATGATGTGGGCTTAATGAGGTCACAATAAATGGGAATAAATCAATATTTGCCATATAGAACTTGTTTTAAATTTCATATTGCAAAATGAAAATCCAATCAAACTGAGATAAGCAACAAATAACTCCACAAAAAATGTCTTTCTGGTGAAATGTTTTGATGTTTTATACTTAAGCCATCTCCCCCTTTGCTATACATACAGTGCTTGTTAATGAGTGAGAGACAGAGCAAGGATTTTGTGAACTTACTTAAATTGTGGTTGTCCTTCTTTTGTCTCTCTTTAGCAAGAGCGCGAACTTCAGCCTCTGTGAAGCAAAGACAAATGGTATTGCTTCCTGTAATTCTGTACTTTCGAACACTTAAAATGTGTTCTTTATGCCACATAGTGACAAACAAGAAATCATTATGGACTAAGGATTACAGTGGCAAAAGAAAAGTGTCAATTAGCTTTTTCTTATTGTGTGCAATTTAGTCATACAAAAATACTTTGCATACAGTTTCTGCAGAATGGATTGAAAACAGCTTTTATACACAACACCATCTTTTTCTTTTTTTTGCTCTGTTCATTTTGCTTTGCTTACCTACTGGAAAACCCTCTGGCCTTTGATAGTTTTCATAGTGACCACAGGATCCAGACTTGTCCAGTACTTGCTTCATGCCAGGAGCTGGAGTAATTATTTGGCAAATAATTGACTTGATCGTATCTTGTGCATTTCCAAACTGCACACAATATTGACATTGGCCTAAAGTGTGAATTCACTTGTTTTTCTATTTAATTAATTATAATACAACACAATAACTGACAGTATAAATTAAATAATGAATTAACAGGCCTTTTATAAAGTCAACTTTGAGCTGACTCCTAGACAAAGCAGGGCTTAGGAACAGGAGGCAGTTATTCAGTGCGTTAGCATTAACAGTCCATTAACAAGAACCTATAGAGAATGAGAGAAATTATTGACGACCCCAGTGTAGTGTGAAAATGTTTTCTCAGTGGTTTACCTGTGTATTCCCTTTTAATGTTTGGTGGACAGGAGTTGCTGATGGCCAGGCCCAGGAGTGGAAGTCCTTGATTGCCGTACACATCAAGGTTTCCAGATACGGGGAGCTACAGAGAAACAAACAAAATAATTTAAATGAATGTATGTGTCTTACTTCAGATTGTAATTGTTTACAGTGTGTCTCCTTTAAAAGAGAAAAGTATGCTTGAGAGATTACCGGGTTGTTAATTTGAAGTCCTGGGTCCATCAGTCCAAGCACATCTTCATTATAACTGGACTCTAAGCTAATGATATCATCAATGACATCATCCATCTGTGAAAGGAAATCACATTTAATAAACCACATATTTCTGGTTTAACGGAGACTTATGGAGCGAAAAGTTAAAAGTATGTGTACTTCTTTTTCACAGTTGGAGCTGAGTGTGAGCAGAGCCATGGGACTGTTAGGGGCGCTGCTCCTGGCTCCAGGCGGCATGCCGTACTCGGGAGGCTGACTAGGACACTGACTGCCAGCTTTACCACCCAGGGTAGAGGACAGAAACTGCCTCACCTGCTGCCTCTGAGGCTGCTGGATGTGGTACTTGGAGGGATTATCCAGGTGAGACGGCACCTATGTAAGGAAGACCTAAACAACTGAATACAGTGTAAGAATTTCAAACTAGTCCTCTGTCTACTCTAGACCATGATACAATACTGAATACTTTTTGTATATTTTTCTTCTAGAAGCTTAAAAGTTAAAAAAAATCTAATGATACATATTAATAATTGACACACAATGTAAAAGTTAATTAAACATACAGCCTTGAATATGTCACACCAGTAGAATCAATTGGTAAAAACAAATGTCTGTGTAAAGATGCTCAAATGTTTAAAATGTTTGTCAAATTCAAACTCAACTTTCTCACAAAACAAGCAAATAGGTCAAATTCCGCTGCAGACTTGATGTGCATTACTGTGCTAAGTCGTGGAAAAGCATCTGAACAGTTCCTTGTTTGTAGTGTGTGTGTTCAAGCAATTCAAAACACAGAGGGACGTAAAGGATTGTTCAATGTACATGTTAGCGTCGTCTCTCCTGATAATGGCCAATTTTATTCATTTACTGGCGCCCCAAAACCTCCCAAAAGACACTGTGACGAGACGGAAATGCTCCACACTGAAGAGTATCTCAGTCGTGTCACATGATCTAAAGTATCTGTAAGCTTCTCATGCAGCGCGGACAGTCAACTCTGCTCAGTGATTGTAAATTAGGGTCTGGCATCTACACTTTATAC
This sequence comes from Solea senegalensis, assembly GCF_019176455.1. Lineage (NCBI taxonomy): Eukaryota > Metazoa > Chordata > Actinopteri > Pleuronectiformes > Soleidae > Solea > Solea senegalensis. The sequence goes on along the minus strand of NC_058024.1, from coordinate 12,463,229 downwards.
TGACACAGTATAAAGTGTAGATACATGACATTCTGAACACTAGATGGAAAGGAAATGTGCAAAATGGTAAATGGAAGGAAAAAAAAATTCAACCCATCTCACCTGGTAGTGGCTGTATTCAAGCATCTCCATCATGTTATTTGAGTCGTAATTGATAAAAAAAAACAAAATTAACTCCAGTGTATAATCCCTTTTATCTTGTCAGCTTACAGTACAAATGGCAAACTAGTTTGTGCAACTCCGAGAGCAGTCTCTAGTCCTGCGTAATTTATCCGTGGCTTAAGGCTCATTAGATATGCAAGTTAAGAAATGAAGGAAGACACAACGACTCATCCTCCCACTGTTGTGTTGTTCCAGCTAAAGTATGAATTTATGTCTTTATAGTGTCCATTTGACGTCACTGCCTCCACTCCACAAAGGACTCTTTCTACTGGTCCACCATTAGTCCACGAATTGAAGCTTGCTTGAGGCCAACTAACGTTTAATCTTTAGTTCTGCTCATCTAGTATAAAACATCATTTGTTCTGAGTGCCATGTACACAAGTGAATCCACAGTTGTGCAAACAGCTCACCATATTAAAAGCCAAATGTATGGTGTCTTAACAAGCCCAGCCATTTCTTTGGGAAGATCGAAAGGTAAATTACATTTAACTGTCAATTGTTATGCAGTCACATTTGTGAGGCAAATAAGGTGAGTGGCTTTGGCTAAGAGCATTGTCATAAAGGCTCAAAAAAACCCTTATCAAATTAGACAGTTTAGAAATGGTTCTGTTCAACCCACGTCAGTTCCCTGTGTACTAAAAAGAAATGGATATCAATCCTGATAAAAATAGACCAACAGATATGAACCAAAGCCTTTCACGGGCTTCATTTTTATCAGTCAGTTAAGTAACATACAAACACTGCACTTCAAGCAGCCTTAAAGATAAATGTGAAGAGGCAAAAGAAAGTTGGATAGAAATGTAGCCTAATTAAAGTGAGTTGAGAAATCTTAGGGATGAAACCATACAAAGAAAACAAAACAAATGAATAAATCAAATAACTGAACCAGTTTTGTCTTTACCAAAGTGATTTACCAAAACATCAATTTAGAATGCAAAATAAAAACATTATTTGAAAACTGTATTTCCCCAAACCACAGTCCTTTAATTGTATTTTTCCCAGACAACACTGTCTATAATGTTACAGTATTTTGCAAATGATTTGTTTGCCAAATTATAGTTTTCTCTTAAATAAGAAATTATAAATCTGTTTTTCTAAGTTAAAAGGATTTTACTTTACAGTAACCATCTTATTACTACAGGAATTCCCAGCTTGATAATAATGATGCTAATAATGTCGGAACAAGGAGATAATAATATTATTATTAGTAATGTTGTTATAGCTTGGCATAGGCTACCATAAGTGTAATACCTTAGCATGGACATGTTTGTATCAATAGTATCATCTGAAATCCGTCCTTCCTTATATCCCGCACTAATATATGACGTCTGTAAACAGCACGTGAAGACAAAAGGGGAAACCAGACATCAGCATTGAGTTGGCATGTCTTCTTCTTCTTCTTCTCTTTAATCCATAGTAGTGCACAAGAATATTTCATTTAAAAAATGTCATTTGCCACAGTGCTGCCAAATATGGATGCACTCAACTGACCGTGCAAAGAATGTCCCGCTCTTATGAAAGTGAAGCATCAGTTATTCATGGTGTTGCAACTTTTGTCGCTGTCCGTGCGGCTTTCCTCGGCGGAGAACACAGGAGCTGATGCACTGCACTGAAGGCTGATTTCATGTGCCTTAACTGATTGTTTTGAAGAGTGAGCCATTCCCAGAATTGAACATTTATCCAAGAAATGACTGCGCATATCAGGGCTGCTCATGTGCGATGAAGTGCATCATTTGTGCAGCTAATTAATGCAAGCTTGTCGTCGCATCTCGTGTAACGCTGCCAGGACTTGGAGTATCACGCCTTTAGCTGGCTTCATTGGGGGGGGAAAAGACCGGAGAGGTGAGTACAAACAGAAGGGAAGTGCCTTTGGCTTGAAAGAACATTATATGACAAAACAGAGACAGCATTCTCTGCAAACTCATACTAGAGTGTTGTCTTTGTCTCCTCTCATCAGTGTGGCCTTGTCCTTCAGCCAAACCTTTGGGTTGAGGAGGAACTAAACAAGGGGTGTGTTTCATTTATCTCCACAGTAAGCTGAGTTCTCACTTTATTCATGGCCTCTTTGTGAGACACATTTATGACCCTCTCAAGGGGAGCACATGGGTGCATGTTTTAAACTTCTGCCCCGAGGACCAATAACATTTCAAGAGACAGTCAATGCTCCTTGACCCCAGAAAAGAAACTGATCCATTCATCAAGAGGATGGGAGGACAGATGAGGGGCGGAGTGAGATGAGAATAAAAATAAAACAGGGAGTGGCCGAACAGCATCCAGCATACAACAGTCCACACTAACCCTAACACCATTGCACTGTTGCATTCAAACTGACACTGAGGAGCTGTTCATGACGTTTGGTGAATTTTGTTGTTATTATTCTGGCTCTGTTTGTTCTCCATAAACAGAGACTATGTAACTGAAAACAGGCTTTGTCAAGAAAAACTACCAGAGCTGACTGAGGGAGCGTTTGTGTGTATGCAGCTGCATGGACAGCAGAGGCAAGAGTTGATACTGACGCCGATGTAACTTAGTGGTCCATCGTTTTGCTTTATGTTGTCGTTATTCTGATAGTGACAAGAAAAGCTACAGACAAATGTCAGCTCAATATACAGGCTACAGTTTGTGGATGATGACATGTCCAGGTTAATCAAAGTAACACTCTTAATGAGGTTCTTATCAGATGTTCTCCAAAGCTCCTATTTAAATCAAATTAACAGTTTAAACTATGATCGATAGAAGGTAAAAAAAACAAAAAAAACATTACTGTTTTAATGCAATACACAGCAGAGAAAAGTAGATAATCTTCACCTGGAACTAAAGGATTTATTTTTTGATAAACAACTGAAACATGTGTAAAAACAATAACAGAAAACACAACAGGCTAATCTTACCAGTCTAATTTCGTCATGCGGTAACCAGCGGAAACACCCCAGGATGTCTTTATGACAACGTTACAATAATTATGCCATGTCACAACAGTAAATGCTGGTCTCAAACTCTCTGCCAAGCAGCAGACGCAGAAAAGTGAAATAGCAAAAGTGTAGGTGTTAGCTTTTGTTTTATTTTCACCAAAAATCCCCCAACATGTATGACTTTATTAAAATATTTATTTTTATAATTATTATTTATATAATTTATTAAAATAGTACCTGGTACCAGGTACTATGCTAGTGGATGTTAGGCCGCAACAAGCAACTTCACCAATGAATGTTACAATTTAAACACTGTAGTGTCACACGTTTGCTAAGTCACGCTAACTGTTAATGTAAAATAAATCGCTTTTACAGAATTTCACAGAATTCTACAAGTCTATTGTCTGTGCCGCATTTACCCGTTGAGAAGCTCTGGTATGATCATGGGTTACTCGGGCAATCGATTTTGTTGAATAACACTTAAAAACAATTTGTGCCATGAAAAACCGTTTAACGTTAACACTGGTAACATTTTGTGCCACATCCTTGAGCTGTCTCAGACCTAACATTTAATGTTTTGTTCTTCCCATCCATTACCAAGCTCTCGTCCACTGGTCACACTTTACGACAGTCATCGTTCTATAAACCCGACAAATTCTAATACATCACACACGACCAAACAAGTCACAGTGCAGAAAACTTCAGTCGTAAAACAACATCACTTCCACTTCTGGAGAAAGTTTTAGATGAAACATGTTTTAACATCTACACAACAAGCCGAATTTTAACCGTCAGTCAGAGAAGCTTGCTGGTTATATTTATATCTGCTGGTAGGTGTTCTGTGCCGTAAGCATCCTGAAATTTATGATATCTTGCAATTATTCCTCAAAATGAACCATTCATTTGTTTTTTATAGGAGAAATACCAGTTCAAGTACAAGTATCTTATACATGTGCTGGTTTCCTCCATCGCCTTAAGGGATGTAGATTTTGCTCTCTTGCCTAATGCCCCATAAGTAACAATTCAATACAGCAATGACGGATACTGTAGAGACAGTCCGCTGCGTCAAGAGGAGGAGCTTTATAGGACAAAGAGATGTTTTCTTTGCACTTTACCCTGTGGCTACAGGGTAACATTAGCAAGAACTTAACATCTGTCCAGTCTGTGTGGAATTAGGAAGATACACTTGCTTCGGTGAAAAACAATAAAGCTTAATTTAGCAGCTAAATAAACAGAGCCTTATTATAAATTCTTTATGAGCAGCAAGGAAAAACAAAGTACTTTACTGATAAAGTCACAGAAAAGATAAATACACACATTTGACAGATAGGAAAAGGAAGTACTGGAAAATTCTTGCTGTAGAGATTGAAAATGGTGCCGACGTGTCCTACACTTTGAAATGTTATCTCGAAGAATCAAATGCCTTTTCAAAAAAAACGAGAACAGAGCTCTAGGTATATTCTGAGTGTTATAAACAAAAGGCTCTCTTTGCTCAGCCTCAGCTCAGTCTGAGACCTCAGAGTCTTTTTGCGAAGTCGAAAGAGCACAAACATTTAGCTTTGTTCGCCTCAATGTGCCTGGAGATTGAGGAAAAGGTCAAGACAAACCACTAACATCTGCACGTGGACGTTTTTAAAAGTCAAAGTTTTTCAGGCCCTTCGAATAATTTCCCCATCTGTTATCCCATTATTAACTATGGGATGAACCTTTTCTTTTTTAAATTGTTGTACTTTTATTCCATTTATTCAAACTTCTATCAACTCTACAGAAAAAAAATGATATTATGTTATATGCAGTACAGTAGAAATACAGTAACAATATTTTCAGTGCGTGTCCATCAACTGACGTGAATGAATACATGTGTTCATGTCTGACAAGGAAATATAACAAGTAAGTGGAAGGAGAAAATCAATGAGTCATGGGCTTTAAAAGGTGATAATTATCCATGGTTTGTCACAACAAGCATTTTTTTCTAATGCTGACACAGAGGAGACTGAATAATAGAGGCTCTATTGATTTTTAACGATTCGCCAATAAGGACTGTAAATAATGTCATTTGGTTCACAGGGTTTTTGGGATGTAATGCTGTAAATTGACCTGCTGCAAATATTACTGTCACAAATCCATTGTGATCGCCTTAAAGGTCATGAAACTGACATGGAGTGGTTTTATTTTATCCTAGACTTCTGTGTGTAACATGTAAGGTTTTAGAAAATCAAGCTTTAGAATTACAGTGGTGGCTGGACCAGTGCAGGACCAGTGTGTCTTTCTAAGTGTCTCTCGCAGTAAAATAAAGCAGTTATAACCGAGATTGTTTAAACCCATGTTCAATTAAACCTGTGTTACGCAAACAAGAAATGTACGGACACGACAGAAACAAAACGAGTTAAGGGAATAAAATAAACACCGTCATAGCCATCAATGAAAATATTACAGGGATTATTATTTTGCAGCTTTTACGTCAAGTTTTGTTAAAAAGATCCCTGTAAACAATTATAGTAGCAGCAATGCTACTACTATGCTACTGGCCAAAAGATGAATATCTAACATTCAAAAATAATAATATATTTATTATTAATATATATTAATATAATTATAAAATAATAAATAACATAACTGTACGTATCTTTTTATAAGTGTACATCATCTTGTATTGTATGAACTGATAGATTCTCGAACGGTTACTCGGGCAATCGATTTTTGTTGAATGACACTTAAAAATCATTTGTGCCATGAAAAACCTTCATCAGTGACTTTGTAACGTTAACACCGGTAACATTTTGTGCCACATCCTTGAGCTGTCTCAGACCTAACATTTAATGTTTTGTTCTTCCCATCCAGTGCTGCTGAACAGTCGTCGTTCCATAACAAACCCGACAAATTCTAATAAACACACACGTCCAAACAAGTCACAGTGCAGAAAACTTCAGTCGTAAAACAACAACATCACTTCCACTTCTGGAGAAAGTTATGGATGAAATATTTTTTTCACATCCACACAACAAGCCGAATTTTAACCGTCAGTCAGAGAAGCTTGCTGGTTATATTTATATCTGCTGGTCGTGTTCTGTGCCGTAAGCATCCTGAAATGAAAGATATCTTACAATTAGACCTCAAAATGAACCATTCATTTGTTTTAATAGCAGAAATACCGGTTCAAGTACAAGTATCTACAAAAAACATCAAGGATGGCTGCTTTAAAGTGATAACAAAATGGAACAGCTCTCATACTACTCCACGGGAGGAGTAAGTGGGACACCAGAAACAAGTCATTTGACACTTTTGGGTTTGGGGGCAGGATACTCGCTGCTTGGGGATTTTTTTTCCCTTGAACTATTCAGTTCACCGGGTCAGACAACAACTTTGTTTTAAGTATAATAGTGCCTCTTTGTGACGTCTCTTTTGTGAACTTCGTCACTAGTTCTTAGATTCTTGGATCACGCAACCTCTTATTTTGTGAATGAATCAATGGGCATGTTTTCCTATTCATTTCCATTGATATTTCACTTTGATTGCAGTTGGGTTTTTTCATCTCTATCTCTCTATATCTCTCTTTTCCTGACGCGTCATTGGTGTATGATGTTGGTGTTGTTCCCGGCTCGCTCTGTGCTGGGAAAACTTGTTCATACTCACTCTCACATAAGGAGAAACAGAGCTCAGCCACTTTACAAAAGGCTTACTTACCCTTACTTAACTAAAATCTACACCTACTTAACTCTACAATTTTCATACAAATAAAAATCAAAATACAGAATTGATATTTTCATAGTCCTTTTCCTTTTTTTCATGCGTGCGAGTGGACAAATAGGTGTCTACAAGCGTCCAGTTTGTGTGGTAAAGGACACTCTACTGGTCACTTCATCATCCTAAAAACATGTACACACAAACACAACTGTACTCTCTCTTTTACCCACATGTGAGCACACCTTTCATGCAGTTTCCTTCCACATCTGTTGGACATTCTTAAAGCATCAACTACATTTGCATTTAAGCATTTAGCAGACGCTTTCATCCAAAGCGACTTACAAGAGAGGAATACGCTACATAGAGGTAGTCTTGGAAAGAACTCAGTGGACTGATAGAGGGTGAGAGTGCCGAGGTGGATCCGAAGATGCTTTTAGAAGAGTTGGGTTTTCAAGAGCTTCTTGAAGATTGACAGGAACGCCCCTGTTCTAGTTGTGTTTGGTAGGTCATTCCACCAGCGTGGAACGACACATGAAAAGAGTAGTCGAGGGGTAACGTGCAATCACAGTGAGGGAGCTATAATTTTTTGTTATTCCCATTAAGCAGAAGAAGGCGACGCAAGACTTTTCCTTGCAGTAAGATGTTGAAGCAGATTGTTGGTTTCTTTCCCTGCCAGATGAAACAGGAAATCCATTTATCCCATTTCCTGAATTGATTATTCATTTATACTGGCAGAGACTGAGATACGTATAATAATGGGGAGGATGTTGATTTTGAGGTTCCATCTCTGCATATCTGATTATATTTTACTACTTTATCTGCCTTTAAAACAAACTTACACGTATTGTTTTGTCCACAGGGCCATGGGAGCTGATGGTCTATTTCTGCCGTTATTTGGTAGGTTTCTGTTACTTAGGTAAGTCCAAGCAAAGGATTCAAACATTTGAACTTACTGGTTGAGGCAGAAGTGAATCAACAATGCCTGAGCGGTACATGCATGATAGAGCAGTTTACAAACAGTGTTGGTCTTAAGCAGGGGTAGTACGATCTTGTGTCATTGCTGGCAGCCGTGTTTACTGTGAGAAGACTACATCTCAGTACCTCATAAAACCTTCAAAAGAAGCCTGTCCTATCTCTTTAAGGGCATATGTTTCATATGATCTTGATTGTAGTTTCCTTCACATTTTTAGTGGAAATGCGGGACACGTAGTAAACGCTTAACTTAACTGGAAAAACAGTGCTGGACACAATATAAACATTATTCATAGTTAGTCTGCAGTGATAGAAAAAAAGGGGGGGGAAAGTACAGGGTGTTCTGACCTCCAATCAGCAGGACTAAACATCCCCACAGGGGGAGCAAATGAGAAATGGATTTGTCTATGTCAGATGAGTCCTGACTCTGTTCCTCTGTCAGATAGAGTCAGTTTATTTTTATGTTTTCTCTTCTTTGGGACACCCTATTGTGTTCAAATGTATGGTTAAATTGAATTGTGGATCATCATATTGCATGTGCATTTGTTGCAAACGTGGTCAAATTTACATTTGGCCTAAAATGGCATTTAGGTTGTAACCTACAGCAAACGGACTCCGACAATTTTTACTTTCCTCTCAGTTTCCCTCCCCCAGTGCAAGTAAGTTTTGGAGAGCTGCCAGAAAGAGAGAGGGAGGGCTCACAATCTCAGACTTAAACATTTAGACTGTCTCACGGTGTTTGGATTCTGTTTTTTAACTTAAATGAGCTCACGCTTGATTAAAATTATGAGCTGCTAATGAAATGAGCCTTGCCTTTGTTTGCCTTGATCTCTGATCATGTGATTCTGACAGAGGTTAAGGGTTACTTGGCTAATCACTCGTTCCCTTCTCCTTTTAGAAAACATCATCTGAACCATACACAGTTCTGGGTGGTCTCTAATAGGTTCCTCCATGTAGGTTCCCTGGTTCATTATTAGTGCAAGCGTGCTTTAACGTACAGAGAGAAAATTGCATTATTTTCACATTCACCGTAACTTTCTCATGGCATTTTTAACACTAAGGTTTAAAGACAAAACAATACAAGTTCTGTTTTTGCAAAAAAATAAAAAATAAATGAGACAGCAGAAAGCCACGTGCCAAGCCACCCTGTAGCGGAATACAGTTGTCGTGTCATATCGTGCTAAAGGATTATGCTACTCTGCTATAATTTCACAGCTGCGTCAAAGGCAAAAATGCTATTTCTCACAAGTCAACAAGCGATGTCATTCATGACCTTCAAAGTTTGTCTGCATCATCAAACGTTACAGTCATCTTGCAGAACGTATTCGAGTTAATGATATCAGATGCATTTCTGTGATATCTAGGCAGACATTTCAATAGTTTTTAGGTCTTATAGGGACAGGGAATCAACACCGCAGATATCATGAGTTGGAATTTACTTTTACTGCCATTTGAAATTCCTCATCCCCAACACCAGTTTCTTAAAGAGCCTCAAGACACAATACAAATATCCACTCAGTGACAAATTATTTCTCATCTTTGCATTTCCTTAGATATATTTGGTCACACCGCGAATCAAATGAATGAAAATGTGTCAGTGTAGTGGAGCAAATAGGATTAAATGAGCTGAATGCCCAATGTCTGGCAACAGGAATTCTGTCCAGAGATAATCCCCTCTGTAGATTTAACCCAGAAAACTAACACTAAGAAAAGTGTATTTCTCTTAGGAGCTGACACAGTTGTAACAATTGCCAAAGTCCATAATGTTACACAGAAATTGGTATAAATGGATAATTTACGTAGATTTCCACTTTCCAGTACATAGAATCAAAGACACTTGAACGTCCTCTGTTTGTTTCCAGAACACTGGTCCACCTGTTGTGATGTGAAAAGCATCAGACTCTTGGTAGACTTACCTTGAGAACTTCCATGGGCGACTGGCTCTCAGTAGGCCAGATGAAGGAAGGCTTACATGGATGGTGTAGGAGTGTTGGGTGCTGGGTTGTATAAAGTCCCTGGTTCTCTCTTCTCGGTCTTCCTTGCGCTCTTGACCCTGCCGATGGGCAAACACCAGCGGCTCTCTGAGCTGGACTTGTGACGTCACGGCCAGCAGAGGGGGGCAACTCTTGGAGTGCTTGTTGTAGCGGCCGAGCAGACCCACAGGATCACTGAAGACCCCAGCCCACCAAAGAGGGCACAGAGAAGGAAGAGGAGGCTAAATAACACGCACAGTGGCATTTCTCACCATCCAGACTTGGAATACAATATGATGATTGAGACAGAGAGAAGCCAGGGATTCTTTTACTGAGAATATGTTATTTTTCTTTGAATGAGGGTACATATATGTGAGCGAGATTATGCAGTGTAAAACAGGGGTGCTTCAAGCTGTAGTGCATAACTTATGCTGCAAATTTTGGCCGGTTGTGACTGACAAATTTCTGATTATGAACATCAGGAACAATGAACCAAAGAACAGAGATTTGGCATCTGGGACGCTCCGTGACACCTCCACGAGAAGCCCAGACTGTTATATTTGTTTTATGCTTAGGTCGTACTTGTAGTGTTGCCAGCCCCCTGAACAAGACAAGGAAATAATCTGTGCCACCATGATTGATAATCTGACATGGTGACCATCATGAAAGACAAACATATTGTGTAGTCTGATCCTGGCATAACCTCGCCTAGCATGCCACTGCATTCAGCTGTCAGCTATCTGTCCGATTTGATTTCAACTTTTCAAAGCTGCAGCACATTGGAGTGGACAGTGTCTGCACATCCCAAACCAAAATGGCTCTGGCCATGCACTCGCTGTCGGGATGAGACATTCCTCTGGAAAATGAATCTTTTGATAAAGAAACCACTTGAAATCCTCTCATCCTGTGCAGCTGTGTGATAATCGCACTAATTAGGCCGGCATGTCAAATCCAGCCTCAGACCACAGTAATATCACCAGCGGCAGTGCTTCAGGTCCAGAGAAACTCTAAGATCATTTGGGGTTTGTTTTAATTATAAGAATACTATTTATTGACTATTCACATAAATCTGCCCTTTGTTACTTAACATTTAAAAGATTGTCATGGCTCATCTGACTGGTGAAAATGAACCAATGAAAATCCAAGGCAAAGTACGAGTTTTCTCAGTTTTGTACTTTTCTTTTTCTTTTACTAATGATTGATTTTTGTGATTTTTTTTTTCCTATGAACTACTTAATTACTTAAGTACAAGTAAAATAGAAAAGTTGCTTGTTTAAAAGTTACTTTTTTATGTTTAGGGGGTGTCGTGCAAACATAAATCTCACATGAATTGTTTTTAATTAAAGGCAAATCTTTACAAATTACTTCACTGGTTAAGTGCTGACAAAATACAACATGTAAACATATAACGTATCAGTCAAAATGGGTCGAAGGGTCACTTAACGCCAATTCGCCTGTCCTCATCATTCACCACCAAAGTTTCCGGTGCATCAATTTATCCTTTTTTTAAAAAAATGTTCAGGTCAACATTTGTGTACTCAGTAATTGATGTGATTTAAAATGTAGTGAAGGACAGTACTTCCAAAAAAAACAAAAAACACACACACATAAGTAAAATTACGAATTTGAAAAAAACCTACTCAATTACAATTCATTACTTTCCACCTCTTAAAAAATATGTACTTCATTGTCAATTTAAAAATATACAACATATCATCCAAATAAGCTGAACTGTGCTGAATTTACACATGACACAGTGGACCACATTCCCTGACCAAGCAGCAGTGACACCATTATAGTAATTGTGTCGATGCCTTTTGGATGCCTTTTTTCTGTTTGTAAAATAATCAGATGTGGAGCCTGTGAAATCCACAAAGAGCCGTTTTCCACAGCTTGCATTTGAAAATGAAGAGGATTAATGTGTACGCACAGCTCAGACACACGGCTGATGTGTTGCCAATCGTTGGGATGTGGAAATATTCAACTAATGCATGAAGCACTCACCCAATCATTCAAGCATGAAAAACAGGCACATGAGAAAGCAGGAAACAACATCTTTGACCTTTTATATTGACCTAGATAAGTATCAACACCCAAAATATAACATTTTTCCAAGGATAAAAGAGTTCTCACCTCTTTATTTTCATGCTTGTCAGTGGTTCAAGGATTCCTGAGCTATTGCCGCACTTTGAGGAATTAGGTCCTTTTAAAAGTGCTCTATGATGTCAGAACTTCCTGGTGTGACACAAGTGTGTCTCACAGTGACTAATTCCAGATGTCATGATATTTGTGGCTAAATTGGATATAATGTTTTAAGGAAGGAGGGTGGGCAGTTTGCAACAGGAGCAGTTATTTCAAGCATGATCTCCATTGCAGCTGGTGAGTGTGATGGATGTGTCTTTTTCAAAGTTATATAATATCCACTACTAAAGGAAAAGTGTTAGCAAGCAAAATAGTCAAAGCCAAATTTGCCCACAAGTGATTTAAAACACAACTCATAATTTCTTAATTGGGCTGCACAATCTACATCCCCAGATAATTCCATTCACATTTGTCCTTTTGAGTTCACGTATAGACAAACAAAGATGGGTAAAAAAAAAACATCAAAACAACAGAAGTGAACTAAAGCACAATTAAATACAGTGTAATGAATGGATGGTGCTTTTGTGCCTGCCATGTGTGTAAACACAGCTTTTTGTCAGGGTGGTTTTGAAGCCCAGAACAAACTGTGACATTTATCCCAGGGGGTCAATTTCCTCGTTCACCTCATTTTCAAAGGACGGCTTTGTCTCTCGTCGAGAGCTGGTCCGTGTTCGTATGTCAGACTTGTATGAATGTTAAATTTCAAAAAAGTCTTCATGGGGAATTTGTTTTTTCGAGCAATCTTTGTATCTCCTATTTTAAAGGGCCTTCTGATATATATATATATATATACATTTGTATTTGTATTTTTTCTGTATATATTTTCTGTATTTTCCTTACAAAGCAAAGATGAATCTGTTTCAAGGGCGAGTGTGGATGTGGACAGATTAATATGAAATATAACTTTTAATATAATGTGATGCAGCATTGGATTTGTTTTTTTTTCTGCTGAAGTTTCTTTTTTTTTCAATCTGCTGCCACTAAAACAGGAAGCAGGAGTTGTGATTCAGCCATTTCCATGCTGAAACCTTGCTCTAAAATTGTTGGTTTTCTTTTCCAGGCCATTTCATCATCTTCCTCCAGTTGCGTGAGATGAAACTTTGACCTATTTTTGACAGTGGATCAGCATGGTCTATACTGTAGTTTTCTGAGGCCGTGAAACCTCCTGAATGAGATTTTCATTCTTACAGTTCTGAATAGTAAATGTTACGAGACACTCTTCCTGATTTTTAATTACCGGCAAAAATCACCACCAAAGAGCAATAATGCCCGCCACAGAGACAGTGTGGAGTGAGGAAATGTGGCATGTCAGATACGTTTTAGTACTTGTAAGATTCAGTGGAGGACACTCCCCCCTGTGTCTCTCCTCTGCAAGACAGGCTGAGGCAGAAAAATGTAATTTTCTGGTTGACGTGCGAGGATGTGACTTGTTACGTCTGCACACAAAAGGGCAATTCACAGCAACATCTTGTGTTCTTTCCCCATGGATAATGAGTTCTTCACAGGATTTATTGCAGAAAACTGCGGATAATAATCCCTTCACCTCAGTGTGTGGTCTAGAAACGCAATACTACCTGCTCACACCTAAAGACAGATTTGTTGTAACTTGTATCGCACACAGGTGACTGACACTTGACACACAGATGACATTTTTGAGCAGCATCAGTTCAACTGCTGTAAAAGCTGAGGAGTGAAAGTTCACAAGAAAAACATGATGTTGCTTTTTCACTGTATCATTTTCTGAGTAAATGTGGTGAGAAAACTGTGTCTCCAGATGAACAGCCTGCACACTATTTCAGCTGTGCATCGTCTTCATAATTCATAATTAACCCTTAGAACACAGAGTATTTGGCTGCTTTTTTCTATGTTTAAACATACAGTGTATACAGAGGCTATCGGAATGTGCAATATACGGTGTCTTATATCCTTTTTCAGCACAACCTATAAAAAAAAATCAACACACCTGAAAAAAAGTATGTTTAAACTTGGCTCGTTTTTATATAGGATAAACTTTATTTTGTGGTCAATTTATACAACAAATGTCAATGAGAAAATATTTGAATCATAATAATCTATTGTTTTAACATGTCCTGCAGTTCTTGAGAATGCAATAGATGTTAGTTGATGTTCTTGTCATTTTTTACAGGCTAGTCTAATGATTGGGTCGGCCACGACTACTATCAGCAAGAAGCAGCATGTTTAGTGTGATGAGCTTGATCTGACTTTGCAATGTTAGTATTTGCAGGCCAAATATTACATATGTGAAATAAGTAATTATTTCAAAGAATTGTTTTTAGAAATGATTGTCAAAATTCAACTTCATGATTTTTTCTGCTACTAATTCCCTATTCCACATGGGTATTGCTGTAACTAAACATCTCCACTAGAGGGAGCCAAAGAGGTAGAAAAAGCTAAATCACTCCAGGAATGAACAGAGCGTCACATAAAAACCTGAGATGAGCTTGTGATGAGTTTTCATGATTCTTGAAATGAACTAGAAATTCAGCAATTTCCAATATTTGTGAGGACATTTGACCTTGTGGGGACATTTTGTCAGGGCCCTACAACTTTAAAGGGCTTTGTTTTTATGGTTAGGGTTAGAATTGGGTTTAGGTTAGGGTAAGGAGTTAAGGTTTTGCACTTAGTTGTGATGGTTAAGGTTAAGGAGATGCATTTAGTCGATGATGTGTCCTCACTAAGATATAAAAACGTGGTGGGAACCATCTTGAGTCATGGAGGATTATATATTAAGACTATGTTCACATCTTTATTTTGCTTTAGGGAAGCTTTTTCTGACTGGAAACTACAGCTTTTGTTGCTTTGTAAAATGCAAATTTCAGTGTCCAGTCGTGAAAGTCTATCTAATGGTGAGATCAAGTGTCAAATGTATTTATAGTAAAGGGTTTAAAATCTGGTTTTGAGTGCGTCCCTGCTGGAAGACATGTTTATACACGCCTAATCGGACAGATTTTATTGAGTGAGTCTTTTGGTTCTTAGTGCAGGTAGTGAGCTCCGGTGCATTCATTTTCAGTTCATAAAGTTTAAAAAAGAAGGTTTAAAAGCACATTTTCCTGGTTCCTTCTGTGTTCGCTGAGGAACAAGACTCAATCTTCAAGTATCTTAAATACATCACAATAGTCATCAATTTACTGATTTAAAATATGTATTAATATAACTTTTGTGGACATATTACCCAGCCTTATAGTTAATTATCATCATCTATACTGCACATTTTTCAGGATGATGGCGAGGAAGGGTAAGACACAGTGGACTGAACATCTGAATCCATTCATTCTGACCTGGAAAAATTCAAAAGACACACTGAAATGACCAAACTATGGAGAAGAAAGGAGGCTGGTCACACAACAGCTGACCTGCTTTGGGCTGCAATGAGAGGATGAGATGGGACGCAGGGGGTTGGTGCTCACTTATTGTGAATATTCCTTATTGTCGTCCCTGCTTTGTTTGTCTCGGCTAATCATGAATTCACAGAGGTCACTTTAAAAGGAAGCATGGACACTGGCGAAAGCTAATGTCTGTCAAAACACAAAAGTGGATGACATTAGCAGTCCATCAAGGTCAAGGCTGATGGCATGGGGCTCAGTTAATCTTGGTCTTAGTCTCTTAGTCGTGGGGGGGGTGGAGGCAATATGCAACTATAAAGACTCACATGAGAGGATGCACATTGACAACGGAGGGACAGTGTGTCAGTGAGGGGCTGCTCTCAGGAGGACAGACCTCTCCGTGTTAACATCTGTTCCACAAGAGCAACATAATCCCCTTGTCCTTAAAATTCATAGTTTCCTCCCTTTGCACAAACAAAGGGGATCAAACTCACAATGTGTCCACCCTCTGTTCCCTTCTCATTTGTTTAACTTAGACTAAAAAAAACAACTTACATTTGATTAAATGAGCATTTCACTTTGATGTTATCAGTGATTTTGATTTGACTTATTTTACTGTCCTGTTTTTCTTTGTCTGTTTGCATGATATAAACCAAAGCCCAGAAGTTGCTCATCATGTTTTAAGCCTAAATCTAACCATGAAATGCAGTGCTGTTTTGTTTGTTTTGTTTTTGTTCTAATGACAGTAAAGCCTATATGAAGTGTCATGAGAACAAAAGCTGGTTGGGAGCTGAGGCCAAGCAGAGATTTGGAAGAGGAGGAGGAGGAGGTGGTGTGGTGTGGTGTGGTGTGGTGTGGTGAGGAAGGGGGGGTATTTGGTGCACACATGGCACTGGGGTGAGCCTAATCACGGGCTCGCAGAAATCCTCACAAATGGGGAGGGGGATGGTGGGGGTGTTCTGTCCCTGAAGTGACTCATTTAGTCTTTGAAGGAAGCATTTATGCCCCTGTAACACAGCCGGCCTGTGCCTGGAGTAGACATTAAGACTCATCTTTTGTGCCTTTTTTATTCCATTCTCTCTCGTGTGTGTGTGGACGCAGCCAAGGGAGCGTCACCTCGTAGCTGCCCTGACACTTCGAGGTAGCGGTTTACAATAAACTGGACAGTTTTGTCCCTCCCATTTCCTCACCCCTGCAGTTATTCTGGATTAGTGGGCCATTTTTCTATTGTTCAGCCTGCCACAGAGCCACAACAGCATGGCACTCCTTTCCTTCCCCTTCACACTGTAGTCACAGGAAAATCTAAAACATGTTATGTTCTCCTCACCCTGTTCACCTCGCCATCTACAAAAGTCTGACTTCTTTAGTTTCTGATTTAATCAGACTCAGACTGATGCATTTACAGTGATATTTGCAGGGCACTGTGTGGACATTGATGAGTAAATATGACCATATACCCACAGGAGGTCTGTCAGACTTTGTCAAGTTGGTATATAATAGATTTAAAGAACCATCTGGATCTGTTGAGCTTTCTCTCAATAACCCCAAAACCAACAGTTTTCTTTCAAGTTTGTTAGTTTGTTAGTTATTGTAAACTGGTCTTGTAAAGTTAAAGATGTTTCACCTGTAAAGCTAGTGCCTACAACTAACTCCTGAAGATTACGATGACCTGGACGATTAAGAATCTTTTTACCTTTACAAATGCAATGTGTCATTATTATAATTTATTCTTATTCTTATTCTAATTATTGTTATTATTATTGTTGTAATGGCCAAGTAGGTTGTTAAATTCAAGGAAATTTTTTTGATGTTTGTGCAGAACAAACAGAAAGAAGAAGGAAATGGGGATAAAGATTAAAGAGGGTTTAGCATCATTAAAGATTAAAGCAGATTAATTAATGAAAAACAAAGCAATTACTAGAGAATTGTAAACACACATCATCTAAATAATTTGATATAAGACAGTACGTTACCAAACACCTTTATATACTGTACATCTACACTGTACATTCAGTAGACACAGAGCATCGTAAGCTTTCATTTTCCGTCATGTTTGTACGGTTGATCTGTGAGTTCAGTCCAATATTTAGACTTTGTGTTGCTGTGTTTCAGTTAAATAGCTGGCTTTTTATCACTGATCGGAGCAATTAGTGTGACTTGCTTCCCGTGCTGTGAACCAGCTTGGGGCACAAATGCTCACACTCACAAATGATTGTGAAAACATGCAGGCTGCCAGTGTGGACACAATGAGAAAACTGATTTATAGCCACTTAACAAAAGGCTTACCTAATAAAATCTACACCCACTAAACGCCCTGACATGTGAGCCACTTTCCATCTCAGGAAAGTGAGAGTAAAGTTTGTAAATTGCTTATTTCCCTGCTCCCAAAACCACAGAGAAAATGTATCTGTTTTTTTTTTAACCAGGTTTTTTAAAGCTGCTGCATGGAAAATGTTTAATTAATACATTTCTGAGAGTGTGTCTTTCACTCATGCGATTCCTTGTTAATATACAGTATATTGTAAAAAGAAAAATGAACCCAATGAAGCTTTGAGTGATGCACAATAAGGTTGTATGGTTCTCTTGTGCCATAAAACCTCCTATTTAAACTGCTGTCATCCCTTTTTGCTGCCAATAACATACATGTAGCACATACATGCAATACAAAACATACATGCAAAGGCTTATTCCATCTGCCACTCATGTATATATAATGTTAAAATGTTTGTTGTCTGTCTGATATGATTCAAAATCCCTAAATTTCATATAAATGCTTCATGAAACACATGAACAGCATGAGGTAAAACATGTGGGCAGAATATGTATCCTTTAACATATGATACACAACTTGTGATCTGTGACACAGAGAGTGAAAAAGTGCATGTGCTTCATCCATCCCATCCCACACGCTGTTTCATTTTGTTTTTATTTGGTCTCTGTGCAGCAGGGAGCGCTACTACAGTGGCCAACAGCCAACTGCAGCAGAGGGACATCCCCGCGCCTCATCCCAAATGTGTGAGAGGAAGGTGGGAAGAGAGGAGGCGGGGAGTGAGTGGGACTAGACGGGACTGGCTGCTGCGTGCAGTGTGGGAGACAATTGGTCACCAAAGCCGAGCAGGCAGCCACCGGCGGCAGCTTCCCTCCTCTGCTTTTCAAAACGCGCTGGACAACGACGCACAAGTAACTCTCCATTCATCCCAAACAAAAAAAGCTCCCACTCGCACAGAGAGACTCGCGTGTCCTGTGTGGAGAGAACAGGAGGGTTTATCTATGTGAGTGACGGCTGTGAGCCGGCCGGCAGCCCCGCGGAAACAAAAGAGACAAGGTGAGAATCGTTTGTTTGGTTTCCTGAAATGAGCTCATTAGCGCGTTTCCTCATCATATTTAAACAGTGGAACACTAACAGCTTATGTGATCACCTGTTATTCAGCCTTTGTGTTATTCAGCCACATGGTTCGGTTTGTTATCTCATAATATTTTCAGTAACTCGCCCACTTGGCACTTTTTAGACCCGTATTTGATCCAATGCGTGAGCTTTGAATGCGCACGTTTACGCACAAGCGTCGCACAGAAACAAACAGCGTCTCCTGCGCTTATGTTGTGTTCATTTGTTTCAGTGTAAATGAATAATTCGCCTGTGTTTTTACCGGACTTCTGCTGACTGGCATGTCAGCTGGCTGTTGACATGTCAACAGGGTGTCCTGCTGGTCACAGCGGTGTACTGGAGTTGTTGGTAGTGTCAGCTCGACCCCTGTTCAGACTGACAGAGAGAAATACGATTTTTGGCCTGAATAGTTTGTATAACTGTATCACAAAAACAACATCAAAATCCCACTTAAACCACATCTTTGTTTGGACTAGATTATCAGACTGAAGTACCCAACGTGTTCCATTGATGTGACTCACATCACCAATGTTTTACTGCAGTGACTTGACAGGCTGATTGTTAGGAGACTGATTTAATGCACTTCCATTTTCCCTGTTTGAAAGCAGTGACACAAACATGGGTCATTTCCAAAACAGCCCATGCAAATCAATAGAGTCCTGGCAGCTGATGTCATGCAATCCAACAGTGCAACACTCAGGAAGCTGCCGTATACCCCATGGCATATATACCAGGCAATATGTCAGGCAACTTGTCTCTTCACCTGCCGTTTTCCTAAAAAGTGAAGATGGTGGATAGTTGTTGTGCGCTCGGATGCCGACACAGTTGGGAACATTTTACCTGAGATACAGCAGAGTTTTAAAGTGAGTGTGGAAGATGCATGTTACTGGTGTAACACTCATTGGACTCAAATTTAAAGCCTTACTGTATTTTAAGACAAGTGGTACGTGAGCTTCCTCTGGTGATACTTGGAGGAAAATCCGAATTACTTAGACCAGGGTATGTGATCGGAGTAGAGCTGAGAAATTAGACAATTAAACAAATAACAAAAAAAACTCATCTCTCACTCCATCTTTATCTAATTTCTCTATACCAGTGTGTGAAGTATATGTGAGGAAGAGGAGAAAGCAAATTATCTTAGTGTTACTTTGAGAGCTCAGTATTTTCTCAGGTGCTCCTTGGTCTAAAATGTTTGAGAACCACTGCTCTATTTGACAAAGTTAGGGGTAAGATAAGGCAAGTTAAGTTTCCCTTACGTTTCAGCATGGTTATAGACTCCAGTGTTAAATATCTTGTTTATTTTCCATGCTTTTATTGTGACATGAATGAGGGAAAGCATACCTGTATCAGAAAGTTGAAGCTGATGCTACATGTCTGAAATAATGCTGTTTCCATACTAGTGAAAAACTTTAAAGTGCATTGTGAACTCTCACAGCTTGAAACTGGTACCATTCGTTTCTCAGAAGCTTGTAAGTGTGTAAGCTGTTTAAGCATACGTCTGTAGCTCTGTTGGTTATGTCTGGACACATAACATTCAATTTGATCACTGGCAGTTATCAGTGCAGACAGTCTGCCTAAAAATATCAATATCAATTTGAGTAAAAATATATTGACATAACCCCAGTGACCAGTTCAGTGATAATAACCTACCTTTAAAAAAAAATGCACCTTCAACTAAAATGGGTGAATAACAATAGCTGCAGCTTCTGTTCTGTCATATTAAAAGTTAAAGAGAAAAAAAACTTGTCTTTATCTGTGACGCTGTGGTCGGCTGCCCTCTGTGTGAATATCCTGTTTCCTGGACTAAACAAACAATGGGGAAGCAGGCATGTGATATCCTGTGTGGATCTCATGTCACACACATGACATAAAGACGGAGAATGAGTTCAGAGCTCCAAAATACATCGTAAATAAATATGTAAAGTGGTGCTTTTTCCAGGATTGTTCACGGTGGAAACCAGTGACGTAACAATGAGTGATGCAGAACAAAGGCGGCACAGCGTTAGTGTGGATGAGCAACTCTCCTGATTGAGTGCCTCATGAGAGAAACATGTGCTGTGTTCCTCTTTTTCACACACACACAAAATGCAAAGGCACGACTGCTTTGTGTTGACTGTAGTCTCGGGCGTTCAGCTGATTTTTAATGGGGTCAGCACTTCTGATTCAGTAAAGCCGTCAATTAACCGTCACAGAATTTTTCCAACACCACTGTTCTTCACAAGTCAGTGGCCGTTACCAATCGTATCCATGTGTGATGCATCACCACATCCAGTCCGCTTGGTGAGTACGGCCTCATCCGATGAAACGTTCCCACCGCCATCGCTCACCCAAAGCCCTGTGTTGTTGTCGAAAGTTGCTCCTCAGCATTTTTCCTCTTTTTCCCACACGCCTTCATTATAATGTTCAGTGTGTGCATTTGAATGAGAGCATTTGTCAGTTAGGCTATGTGATACTGTTGTCATGCAGGTTCATATAATTCAACACTTCTGCCAGAAAGCAAGTTCCTGCCAGACTGGTTCTGACAACAGATTACCTCCGTGCAGAAAGATCAATCTCTTGGTTAAAGTCTGACATGTGGTGTGTGGGAATGTAAATGGGAATATTTGAAAGTGAAATGAATTTGGTTTTTGGGCAACAGCAAGAGGTAATATATATATATATATATATATATATATGTATATATATATATATATGTATATATATATATATATATATATATATATATATATATATACATATATATGTATATATATTTTATAAAAAAAAAAAAATCAACCTATAGCTGCACAGTTAAAGTGATAGTGCAGGTTGCATGAGATAAACACAGAGAAACAAGGAAAAACTAATTTTATCCACTAATTACAATGATAATCATTTAATATAAATAAAAATGTAATGTAAACCTGAAGTTTGCACATTACTCACTGCCTTGCATCAAATGCATTAGAAAAAAGCAGATTATTTTAGCTTGCTGGGACAAGGAAGCTGCTTCTCTACTGCAGACCTGTTTGGTAAGTTAGCATCACTTTGGTTGATGTGAACGAAGGCTTTCAAACTAAAACATTTGATCTTTCTGAAGGCCCCCTTTACACCTGGCATTAAAATGTGTTTTCTGCATTCGGATTAAAATCAGATAGAGCCTGACCACTTGTAAATAGATGGTCAGAGATGCATTGTGATTGAACAGAAGTGTCTCCGCCCCACCCACAACTGTGTGAGCGAAAATACGTCGGTGGCTCCGAGCACGGCTAATGTGAAAGCAGCGTGAGTGATTACGCAGTTTCCAGTTGTCGGTTTTCCGCTTGTTGAAGTTAACTTCTTTCCCCTTCTTCAAAAAGCAGAAAGGAGTCCACACAGTAGCACAACGTCACGTGCGGCTAATGTAATGTACTTTATTTTTACAGCCACAGGTGACCAAAGTGCTTTACAAAATAAAAGCGTTACAGACACAC
The DNA here is from genome assembly GCF_019176455.1 of Solea senegalensis. Taxonomy (NCBI): domain Eukaryota; kingdom Metazoa; phylum Chordata; class Actinopteri; order Pleuronectiformes; family Soleidae; genus Solea; species Solea senegalensis. The sequence goes on along the minus strand of NC_058024.1, from coordinate 12,441,203 downwards.
AGCATTAAAAACACATTTATGAAACATAAACTGAAGCATGAAAATACCAATTAAAAACACTAAAAAGGACTAAAAAGTGTACTAAAAGAATAAAAAAAAATAGTAAAAACTGTCTCCACACTACTGGGTATTAAAAGCCATTCTGATTATATACGTTTTAAGGTCAGGCTCTCAGGGGGGAGGAGCTTATTCTAGAATCTGGTGGCGGTCACTGTTTATATCTAGACTTGGGCATGTCACACAAAAGCTGCTTAGACGACCACAAATCTCTGCTGTGCTTGCGAACACTTACATTTTTTAAATGCCATTAAGGGCTTTAAAAACAAACATTGAAAGTTTCAAATCAATTCTGAAACCTACAGGTAGCCAGCAGAGAGAATTAAGTATTGGAGTGATGTGATTTGGGCTACCTCAAGTTGATATGGCGATACACAGGACATGATGCTACAGAAGCATATGTAAATACACAGGTGTAAATGCATGTGAAGAAGTGCTATCTGATCACAGAATATGCATTCTAATGCCGGGTGTAAAGGGGACCTGATGGAGGCTGTAGTGTATCAACAGCTGCTATGTGCCACACATGTTCTTGATGGACTTAGGTGTGGAAGTTTGTTTCCAAAGTGAAATAAACTTCAGTTTCCGGTCAGAAAAAAACAAAGTTGGTGTAGTGGTTAGCACTCTTGCCTTTGCAGCAGGAAGACCGGGGTTGGAACAAGGGCCTTTCTGCATGCGAGTTGTCGAGCGAGTCTTCATGCGTGGGTTTTCTCCAGGTTCTCCGACTTCCTCCCAACATGCAATATGGGCATTAGGTAAAGTGGTCACTCTAAATTGACCATAGAGAGTGAGAGTGAATGGTTGTTTGTCCCAATATGTTGCCCTGCGATGGACTGGTGAACTGTCCAGTGTGTGACATGTCAGTTGGGATTGGCACAGCACCCCCTGGTGGAGGATAGAGCGGTAGATAATGGCTGGATGGATGGATATTGTAGACTTAAGCATATATTTTATTCGGAGAAGTGTCTGATTTTCTGCACAGTAACCGCACGTCCTGCAAAAGCTGCATATTGTAGAACCAAGCTGTCATATTACTGTTTGGTGGACAGATGATATTGAATAGCAAGTGCTTAACTGTTGATAACAACTGTAAAAAAAAAAAAATGAAGAAGAACCATGGATGTTCTTGTTCAGCAGTTCCATATGTGTAAACAGGCTTTTCAGCTGGAGGCCGAATTGAGAGACAGACACTAGTGTTTTCTCATTAATGTGTTTGTGGGTCAGCAGTAATCTATAGGCTTTACAGCAGAAATCAATTTAGGTCCCTTAGGTAGAGGGGACAGCGTAAAGAGACTGTGTGCTATTTAAAGAAAAAAAGATGAGGCCTATAAAAAAATAAAATAAACTTTTCATCACAAATGTGATCTGCATCTAGTGACTTCTGGAACATAATTACAGAAAACATGCTTCACACTGAAAGTTGTGTCAACAGGAATCTGTTCCTGGTTAGCAGCAGACCAGCTGCCAACCAGCAGACCAGTGAACAGACTCAACAGCTTCTTTTCCTTGTTTCATGTCTGCTTTTCAGACAGGACATCCTGACAAAAAAAGAAAAACCTAAAACAAAGAGTCTAGACCTCAATTTCGCAATTAAGACCACATAGACATTGTGGAACATCCAATTTTATTTTCTGTGTATTCAAAAATGATGGTTCTGGCTCACAAGAAATAGCGAGCGCAAAGATTTTCTTTGATTTCATGTGGTTATGTGTAATATTCCATGTTTATTTCCCCTTAGAGTAAAACAGTAAACACAAACATCAGGCCTGGAGAGTTGCTGTCAACTCTGTAATTCTTATGCAAAATAGTTTCTGTGTTATTTAAATCCCCCCATATATGGCACTATTTATATTGTATAATTGTATAAAATTGTTTTTATATTAAACTGGGCCTAGTGCCATGTATAAACACACCTTGTTATTGTGTATTCAGGATTATATATTCATGTTTTTCTCTTAAACATGTGCATGGTACAGTGAGTAAAAGGGCCTTCATAACTGATACCAATGGCAATATCAAAAATGTTATAATCATGCATACATGTTATTCAAATTGGGGGTTTTATTTTATCTCAAACATAAAAAACATTGGGGGGGAGTAGGGCTGAACGATTTTGAATAAATATCTAATTGCTATTATTTTGACGGAAAATTTGACTGCGATGTGATTCGCAATATCAGAGGAAATGGTACTTTATACATAATTGTTCTCATTTTAATTTGAATGACATATTCAAAATGATTCCTGTGTGATATTTGTGCGGATCTGAGAGACAAAGGAGTTTTATAGAAAATGATTTGTATAGGCCAGGACAATATTTCATCAAAAATGGTAATTTTTTCACACATTTTGGCTTTAAGAAATATCGCGCCTCCTGTGATTTGAAAATGGCAGCTTCTTCATTGCATTCCGATCACTTGTTCAACCCTATAAGAAATATATAAAATATAAATAATGTTGCGACCCCTGCCCGCAGTATACATGCATTGACCCCCTGTTGAAGACCTCTGATTTAAACAAAGTCCCCTTTTGTGTAAGGACAGACACATGCCAGTCTGTGGAATAATCCCCCTCAAAATGCAGCATTCAAGCTCAACCCCTTATGAATTATTTAAAGTACGGACACTACAGGGAATTTATAGGTTACCCATGTGTTTCAGTGGCTTTCGACCCGAGCACTTCACAGTTTAAGTCCTCCGTCTCAGGGGGATTTTAGTGGGAAATTAATCACGGTCAACCGTGCATGTTTTTACACTGGTACAACAAGTTATATAAATGAGGTAAAACGGTCGATGGGCGATACATCATTATCTTCCCATTATGGAGACAACTGTTTTAATGAGAAAGTAAATGCAAACACTGTTATAATTTGCACCACGCCTCACTCTCCAGTATCTTTTGAGATGTTATTATGTACCAGTTGTGTTTTGCTTTGGTAGTTAATTACGTGCATGATGCTGAAAGGGAGAGAACATGGTCAGCAAAACAGTAATGTGTTGAAGACACCTTCACTGAATGACTGTGTGTATGTACAGAAGCACAAGTTATCACGAGCCTGCTTGCTGCTTATTGATGGCAATACTTATTGCTACTTCATACTTGTATTTATTTTGTTGGGGAAGACACCTGGAGTTGTGGTGGAGAATTGTTCTTTTTCATTGTCCTGAAGAAGTGTTAATCATCTTCCTGTCTGTCGCTGCTTCTTGACTGATGTTGTATCGGTGATTATTTAGCACATAAATTAGAAGTTCTTAAACAGTGATTTGAGTCAAAGGACACTGGACAGAGGATGCATCTGTTTTTAGCAACAACAGAAATGTGAGTTTTGTGTCAGTTACTAACTTAAAAGTAAATGGAATCCCTTTGTATTTTTTAATAGCTGGTTTAGATGAAGCAAAACATCTTAAAATCACTCTCAGCTTTAGGAATTGTTCTGATATTTGTATACACCAAGCAATGCATTGATTAATCCAAAATATATTGGTGTATTAAACATCAGTTTTTAGTTGCCTCAGAGTAAAATTGTGTCACTGTCGTACTGATAACCCAGGTTATAATTGTTTTTCTTAGCCCTACAAGATAAAAATAGTCTGGTGTCCCCCTTCTGAGGAGTTTCAGATTAGAAAATGAAACGGTTGGATGAATCTGGAACCTTCAGTGTAGCACACAGCATTATTTGAGAAGCACTGATCTAGTTTTCTCAGTTCATCCAGCTCACATACTACATATGTGGGGAGGTGAGATGTAACTAGGGCTTCCTTCTTCCTGCCACAGTAGAGGGGTCATTGAACCCTATGTAGTGTTATACTCCAGAGCAGAATATCCCTTTCCTGTTTGTTTTTGCCTCCTCCTCCTCCTCCTCCTCCTCCTACGCATGTGTCTGGCATGTAATTGCTGTCAGGCTGAAAAAAACGAAAATAACAATAAAGCAAAGCCTCCCATCACCTTTCTGTCTGTCTGTGCTGCTGCTGTTGGCTTTCCTGGGAGGTTTTGGAGAGAGTGAGGGCAGGGGGGTGGACTCCTCCTTATAGTCATGCTACTTGTGTGCATCCATCCATCCATCCATCTCTTGTGATCACCATCTCCATTTTTCCTAAATATGCATGCCCCCAGATCACATGAACTCTCTCTGCCTGTCACTCTCTATCGCACACACATATATGCTTGTACAGCATTCTTAGTGAGGACACTCATACACATAATGCAGTCTCTAACCCCTTACCCCAACCTTAACCATGACCACTAAATGCCTTAACCTAAACCTCATTTTAAATCTAACCCCAAAACTAAGCCTTAACCCTCAAAAAGCCCTTTAATGTTGTGAGGACAAGCCACAGTGTTCTCACAAAGATACGTTTGAATCATTGTTTTTCCTCACAGCCTAGTACACACACACACACACACAGAAGTGCCCAGCTGTGAGGTGGCGAGGTGGTGATGTTTGAAAGCCTAAAAGGTAATGACCACAATGAGACTCACTTAGAGTGTATGTAGTGTAAAGAAGGGGGAGGTGGATGGAAACGGGGCCTGCGCTGCTATTATTACCCTCTCAGGCGCAAACAGAGAGGAACATGATGTTAAGTTGGAAAAAAAAAAACAACAACAACTGTGCTTCTAGAGCAGATGTACCCTACAGCCTTGAATCTTCAGTGATCAATACAGCTCAATGCTTAAAACCCCCATGTGAGTGTTTGGCCTGTTTAGTGCTAGAGGGGGTGGATGCTTGGTAAAAAGAGACACTAGAGACTACCGTGCATATGTGATGCTCTGAATTTCTCAACCTCCCCCTCAAAGTAATTTCCTGTTGCTGTGCGAGGTTTGTCTTTTTTCAAACCTAGACTCCCGATTTTGTTTGGCTTCTATTGTGTGTGGATTTATACTTATGGAGCTGTCGCAGTGCAATGTGGAAGACAATGGAGACGGGGGATGTATAGGTGCTCACAGCTCAGCATTCATCATTAATGTGGGTGTTATGTCAGCCTCAACTATTATTGGGTTAACACTTGTAACCAACACCCCCACCTAGACCGATACTGACACACACACCCTCCAACATGTATCCCCCTGCACTTTAAAAAGAAAGAAATCATCCAGCTGCAGTCACCTTCACCACCGCCAGCTTGAAATGAGGAGGAGGAGGAGGGACGAGGTGAGGGAGGTTATTATCACCTGCCCCGTGGACCGAAACAGGGCACCCTGCTGGTCCACTCAGACAGGCCAGGCTAAGCTCTGTGACAGGGAGAGAGGGCAGTGGACGAGACTGTGTGTTAGCAGCTGACAAAGAACCAGGGTGTGGTCATAAGGGTATAAAGCACCACCTGAGAAAACACTGAGCTCTCACCATTATTGCTAATGTTAAAATACAGTGGTGTAAATAGGCCGAGCAAAGTCAACGACAGACTTATGGTATAGCAAAATTAGATCAAGATGGAGCGACAGATAAGGTGACCTTAATTATTATTATTTAATTTATTATCATTATTATTTTGTCATTGGTTTAATTTTCTACGCATTCTGGTCAAAATTCCTCAGCTTCACTCCGATCACATACCCTGGTATATACAGTAGAACAGTATTTCTGATTTTCCCACCAAGCACAACCAGAGGGAGCTCATGTACCACTCGTGGTACATGTACCCCAGTTTGAGAAACATGGGTATAAAGTGTTGTGTGATTGAAAGAAATTCCATTTACTGATATAATTAAATTATACAGAAGTGAACAGTTGAACAGTCCCAGTGGAAGCTTTTCTAAATATTGTAGAAATTAGAACATTGCTGTTGCCACTGTGTGGTACTCGAGATACTTTGTCTTGAAGTATATTAAAAAAAATATCATATAGAAAATGTGCCTTTCTACACACATGCTGACAGCCAAACCAGCCAAACCAAGAGCTGCTGCTGCTGCTGCCTTGTTTAGTATCTCTGTGTCACTTTGCAAAATCTGAATGAAAGATTTCAATTGCATAATGCAAATGTCACAAAATAATACAATAAAACTTATTCCATATTTTCTTTATGGACCCTGGTTTGGGAGACTGAGCGGTTCAGTGACAATTTTGGAAATGACTGTCTCATGTCGAGATACAATGGCAAACATGTTTTAGTGGAGGCCAAAAAAAAAAACAGCTGTGAAGGTTTATCGAGTACACAAACTGGGTGGGTTTGAGGAATGAGCTTAGTTTGAGGAATGAGCTTAGAGCAACAGCTACAAGATACTTTCAAGGAATCCCGTAACTCTTGTCACTTCCACACAAGAACTCCAACAGACAATGTTGCTGCTCCTGCTCCTGTGTGATAACAGATGCTGCCTGCAGTCATAGATAAACTGTGATACACTTGTTTGTCAAAAGAAATAATTGTTGTGGATGTGTCTCTTGCAGATTTTCTTGTAATATCATTTTGTGGTGATCAAGTTACCCACTGTTTGAAGTATAGATGACCTTTCACTGCCCCATTGTGTTGCTTCTTCCGTTTCTATGACATGCATTGTCTCTAATGAGCGGTTGTATGTCCTCTCCTTTAATTTACTGTACACTACTGCCGCAGCACACCCAGCTCATATCGCCAGTTCTGTCATATTTACCAAGAGCCTGCTCTGTGGAAGGCAACAGTGTGCCATGTTGTCCATTAGCAACATTTGCTCCATCCCTGGTTATAAGTGAATGATGTCAGGACAGTGCATGGTGACACTGAAGCCTCGTGGAAAGCTGATATGAAGATAGTTTGCAGGCCACAGATGTAACAGGTGTCAAGCACACTGGGAGGAAATCTAATACTGTATCCTCAGGGGAAGGCAGTAGCTGTTGGCAGTATCATGTGTACAAATATATTTATGTACAGTATCTTTCAGGCCAGACTGCGTTTATCTTACTAGGGCTGAAATTTTTATTTCATTTTAAAACAAGTATAGGAAACAATTCATATCTTTCAACTCTCTTGATTACATTAAATAGCAATATTGAACTGAAGCTTAGGTTAAAAAAAACACTATTGCAGATCAAATCAGAACTGAAATATGTCACAATTAGAGAAAAATCACAGTTGGATATTTTCTCCAAATTGTTCATCCCTACAGGACAGGATTAGTCAGTTAATTAAAGACTTAATTGAGAATTTAATCGGCTGCACAGACAAAACTAATAATTTTAAGACTTTCCCCAGAGTCATGGGATTTTGTAATCATGGAATTGTGCAACTGGTCAATCAATCAAAAAGATTAATTCATATTGAAAATAACCTGCAGTCGATTATCATTATGAAGTCACATTATAATTACAGTTTACAGGAATTGTCAAACACAGAAATTGAAACTGTTTATTTTAGTTGCTGTATAAATTTGTATTGACATCAGACTGACATGAAATCCGCTGAGGAGGCTCAGCCTTTTTCACCGTGCTTGACATAATGTGGCACATCTGTTGATTGTCGTGGAACCCTTGTAATGTATAAGTGTCCAAATGACTAATGGTCTGTGTGGCTGGCTGGAAATGAAATTACAAGCCTCCCCTGGTAATACTCATTCCACCCAGATATGGCTTTTACAGTACATGTGGTAAAGTGTTTCCCGACAGACGTCTCTGATTACTGCCACTGTTATCAGAGGCTGTAATTAGACCACGTTTGGCAGAAAATTAATTGAACAATTTCCCTTTCGGTAAATAACAGTAGCTCTTGTTTTCTCTGTACATTCATAAAATGTGAACTGTTGATATCAGGGGAAATGGTATTCACAAAGCAGATATTTACCATTTGGGAACAGTAGAACAAAGTGTGAACATCACAATGACATACTGCAATATGTCAGTCCGTGATGTGTTATTACAGATGTGGTGAAAAAGCAAGCAAACAGTTGCCCATAAATTCAGGAGACATTTAGAGTCACGTCTCCAAGTCTAGTATCCACTTTCCTTTCATTTCTTTTTGTTCTCCATCAACCTTAAATACATTTGAATGGTATTTTTTTTCTGGAAACTTTATTGTTCCCTTTCAAAGTCTCTAATTTTATTTTAAAACAATGGCTCTCTGCCTTTATGGGCCTGGCCATGTGGTGAACATTGAAGTTGTCAGCCTTGAAACAAAAGCAATGAGGTAAAATACAGCACTGCAGGATTACATGATGATTGTCTTTTGGGCAGTCATGGAAACATATGGAGATTTCCTGTCTCAATTATTCTAATTATAAATATAATTGTGAAACATCTCTAAAATACTTAATACTTTTTAATTCGATCATATCTATGAGATCAAGAAAATGTGTAAACTCTCTTCTGTTTCCACAAAATGTTAGAAAAACTTCCTGGGTTCCTGAACTGACTGGAAAGCTGCAGGCTCCCCCTTGTGGCACTTCAAATAAATCGTGAGGCCTGTGTGTTTGGCATTTTCAGGTTACTTAATTCCATTCCAATGATTTTATTCTTTCAGGATTATCCAGATAGAATATTAACCATATTCAACTCATTGTAAGAGCTTTTATTGCAATGTGTGACAATATTTTTTTTTGTCCCATACTTTTTGGTCCACTTTTGCAAGCCTTAACTTTCTACCGTCATTCTTGATGTGAAAACACTGACTATGCAGCTTTATTTTTCAATATTCCACTCTCTATTTCTCTCTCTTGCCGCCTCATCTTTTCCTGCATTATGCTTTGAGATTTTCTTTTTATGTCTCTGAGGCACTTTCTTAGAAAATTAGCCCAGTTAAAAACATGCCGTGTCCTTTCAGACCAATAAAATATTGAAAAGCAGTGAGACATCCGCAGTATAGCAGCTGTTTGTGAATCTTCGATGTGTATTAAAAGTGTTGAATTAGACATTGCTGCAGTCAACCAGGTGCTGATGCTCAGCTTTGAAGCTCTTTGTTCTACAAGCTCTGCCTTCATATAAATCCCCTTTTGAGGCTCAGTAAACACCATAAATCTTGTATTAAATGTGGACATAGTAGTTCAGTTGGTTGCAAAAGGAAGTCCATTTGAATGGAAGTCATCTTCATTTATAATTTCAGTAAGCACTTTCCTGAAGTGGGCCACATGGTTGGTGTAGTGATCAGCACTGAAGACCGGGGTTCGCAACCAGGGTGGAACAAACTCTATGCCTTTCTGTATTGAATTTGCGTGCAGGTTTAGAAATTAGGCAAATTGGACACTTGATGGTTGGAGAGTGGATGGTTCTTTGTCTCTATGTGTCCCCGTGATGGATTGGCGACCTGTCCAGGGTGTACCCCACCTTTCACCCTATGTCAACTGAGATTGGCACAGTGACCCTCATGTGGTGGATAAAGCAGTAGAGGATGGATGGATCTTTCTATTTGAAGTAAAATAGATGATAGACCATAACACATGTGTAGACAGATGACAGATGGTATCTTTCAATAGTGATGTCTGTGATCTTCCAGTTGTGAAACTTCAACATGGTGCTGGTCAAATCTCAAGCCTTCAAAGTGGGAGTTCAGATTCTTATGGGTGACGTCACTCTTTTCAAACCACAGCATCTCTTGAAATCACTTGGATATCAGACGGTATTAGATATATTCTGTGCTTTGATAGACTGTTGAAATGTTCCTCCAAGACCACTCGCGTTGTTTTGGCTGTGTGAGCGTCTGTGTGCTGCATGTGAGCTAAGAGTGCAGTTTTCAGCATTGAGTACATCTGGATCAGCTGATATTCCCCACGTGGTGTCTGCCCTTATCTGACCATGTAACTGATCTGATTATGTAGTTAGTAAAGTGGATTGTTTGTGACAAACCATCATCTTAATGCAGATCTCAGCTGCTGGAAATCATGTGTAAGCAGTTTGTGTGTGTGTTTATTGGATTTATAAATGTGTATCTGAGGGGACAGATGACCTTTGCAAGCTTCACATGTGTTAAATTATGGTATCAGATTAACCCAGGCCAATGTGTTAAATGCCAGATTTCAGATACCAAGAGCAAACTGGTAACATAGTCAGAAATAAAAAGAAAAGTGGAGAACCACTTAAATGAACTTATGTTCCAACCTTATGGTTTTTAAGCCAATCAGGGAATATGGAGTCATGATGGTAGTTTAACAAGGATTAGTTTTGTTTATCTAAACGTTGAGGTAGTATTTTTTCATGCATCACTCTTAAAGGCAGATTGCAACAAAAAGCGGATTCCTCCGTTCACCTCTTACCTCTTACCTTTCCAAAGCACATCAGCAATGTGTACCAGGATGTAAACACTCTTCCAAACTTCTCTCCTCTCTGCCATTCCCTTCTACTTTGATGGTATATCAGGTAATACGCTTCTGCTTCAAAACACAAACTGTTTTTCTGGAAGTCAACATAAGTGTACATATAATGAGCTTACTCTTTAACTGTGAAAACTACTGCATTTCACTTTAAAGCAATTCTACACCTCTAAATGCTACACACTGGACCTTTACACTTTGATATTAAGACGTTTAATATGAACTGTGGTCTTTTCTTGGTCTCCACACTGAGCTGTGAAGATTATTTCCAATTATAGATACAAAATGAACACATATAGTTCTATAGCTTTACTCAGTTATACTTTTCCTTCTTGGCTTGTAATTCTATGGTGCAAAGACAGTCTCGTCTCCAGTATACGTGCAGTGTTGCATCAAAGGTCATTTATACAAATCATTTTAAAAATCACAATGCCGTCACACTTTACATTGTAATAATATGGTACTCATTTTTTATTAGATAAGTATATTATTGTTATTTTAATGAGGGTTGGACACAAGATATGATGTAGTTCTACTTTATAATATGGTTTTCATATTAATGTGATGGAAGCCTGAACTAATTGTCATTACCATGCGTTGACTTGGATTTTATTTTGGAAATAACATGCCGTCACTATAATAAGATCTCCTTATTAGCACACAAATATTATTGTTATTATTCCCAAGTTCAAAATTGCATTAGAAATAATATGGTATAAGCATAATATCAGCTACTAATGACAAAATGACTACCATACTATTGCCTTGATGTTACTATATCATAATGTGAAGTGTTACCAAATGTATCATACATTCTACAAATAATTACATAGGTTTATGAATGATGTGCAGTTTTATACATGTCTGAAACAAACCATATACAATTATTCTCTATCTCTAAATAATTGCTCCCCCTCCTTTTGCCTTAAAGCTCATTACAGCCCCTGACTTGTGGTGTCACCTCCCCTCCCCCTCTTCTCTGCCTCGTCTTTGTTTCATTTGTAGGCCTGAAGAGACAGAGACCATTCATGTTTCTCATAGCTTGACTATGATATGGAAAACCCACGTCACAGGCACTTTATGCGTCTACTAAGAAAAGTCTGAGTAAATCTGGACACCCGCAGTCCCCCAGGGCGATGTTTTATAGCAACAGACAGTGTGAGGCTGCTGGCTGACACTGCGGCCTCTGCCTCCCACACGCTTACCCCAGTCTGACCTCCTCTTCGTAGCATCTGGGTTATACACACACACGTGGTTCGTCATGCCCTGTGACCTCAAGCATGGCCCCTAGCGCTGCCCCATACAGCAAGAGGAGCTGGCCCTAAATCCCCAGACACAAGCGACAAGCCGATAGGTGAATGGTGGCAGCATGAAGCCCCAGGCCGTCGCCTCTTTCCCTGCCTTCTTGTCTTTCTTTACCCCCTGCCAGGCAACACAAAGCCGCTTGACTGTTCCACCTAAACACACACAAAAAATCTTTTCTGTCTCTCCATTCATTTGCCAAATGGAGCCTTATCACATGGTGTTAATTGGCTGTAATTAACATGTCTTGTGGTTTCTTAAACAGATGCCGTGACAATTTCAGTCACAATGGATTATGGCAGCCTCTCACTTTCTCAGATGTGACGCCCTGAGGGCAGACTCAGACTGTATTTTTAAAATCGCCGTTCTCTTTGTTGTTACCGCTGGAAATGAAAAACAAGTGGGTTTTATGTCAAGTAAACAACATGCAGACAACAGACGATACATGTGAGATATTAGTAACACTGATATGACTGATATGATAAATAAACAAATATTAAACTTGTTCAGTGTTAGTGTATCTCTGCTTCAGGTTGCTCTGAACACAATCCTTAATCCTTGACCATAGTGTCTGATAGTGTGATTTATTTTTATAAGTTACCTTGTTAATTCATGTGGATGTAAATTGGATTCAAATTCTATGTAGGCCTACGTTTAATTTTCAGGACATACAGTTATCACTTTAGAAGGTTATTATAAGCATTTTTCAAATCACTTCACATCAACAGTTCAGCTAATTAAAGACTAATTATTGCTTGTGAATGAAGTCAGCATGTAGTTGTAGGTTCGAACTTTGTCATGGATTGAAAACAACAAACACTTGTTCAACAACAAACACTTCAGGAGAAATATGATATATGTTGTTATTGAATTGTTGCCCAGCATATAAACACACAGTACTTGTATTGCATGTGGATTCTTGGACTCAAATGCCCATTAATAAGGTGGGGCATAAACTATGCATGACTAGAGATGGCCCTCTTTCATGTTTCATGAACTTGATCTAGTCATGTATGATGTACGACTACAAATCTTCCTCTTATCAAGTGTCACAGTGTCTGACACATGTGTCCACCTGCCCCGTTTCTAAGCACAGATGACGATCGGGCACTTAACCATCCCTCTTGGCTGTGTGTGTTATGCTGTGTGTCTGGCACACTGCACTGAATATCTTCTATTCAGTGTGTCAGCTGCAGACTCAGTATGTGGCAGAGCTCGTCATCTGTAGGCCCGTGTGGTGGACAGCTGTTTGCCTGCTCCGCTCGGGCTCTGTCACGTTCACTCAGCGGGCCTTCCTTCCCCCTTTTAGACAATTAATCTGCCACCGACTGTACACAGTAATTGCCATCTCGTGCTGAAATGAGCCCAGGGACAGGGAACTGTGATGATCTGGACTGCGCTGCTGCCCCTGTCACACCTTGCCTTGTATTCTCAACAGATCCAGGCCTATTAGCACTGAACTTCTGGGGCTGAACAGACCAGGGGGCTAAATTGTAATAGCCTACCTGTCTGTACTCTTATTAAACTACCAGTCCTTGCATCACATGTGGAATGAGGTCCTTTTATTAGAAGGAAAGGACATGACACTGGCATAAAAGTAATAGGAAAACCCTCCAGACAGCAACATTTACCAGACAATTTCCAGCAATAAATGCATTTCCTTTTTGATCCCAGAGGTTTTTGGTGCTGCTTGATTTCCCCCTCTGCTGGCATCAAAGAGGCACTGCACCGTGAAAATGAAATCCTCTGCTGCATGTCCACACAGTAACTGATTGTCCTTAGCCTGAGGGACAATGTAAAACAACAGCTTGAAAAGAGTGAGCCTCTTTTCAAGCTGTTGTTTTATATTGTCCCTCTTGTGTGCAGCACATGACTCATGTAGAATAACGGAGTGACATCAGAGAGGGTGACGGATCGTGAGGTATGAGGTCATGGTGTTTGTAGCCATGGTGCCAGGCTGGAGATGGAGGAGAATTGGGAGTTGTGTTGACATTGTTAGCTGAAAATGTGTTATTTCAGGGGAGCACTTTCACCCAAAAACACACTATTTCATACTCTGAAAAGGAAAACCCAACTTATGTGACTCAAGCAGTTGAGAACATGAGGTTTAAAGTTGTTATTTTGATTAATACTAGAGAGAAGTCAATGGGTTGATTATTGGAGGTAACCGATATAGGTGTTTCCTGTGGCCAATGCTGATCTTGAGACATCAGTGTGGCTGACAACCCATTTATGATGTAGATTTTTCAGCAATATTTTGTACTGGTTTTCTTTTTTTCCTTTCTGATAAAATAAAATCAATAATAATAATAATAACATACATTTTCTTTTAAATAAAATGTATGTAAACTTTAACTGAACAACACCTGTCTCTTTTATATAATTATGTAATCATATTAGTATATTATATATTCATTAATAAACTATATTTAATTGATAACTGTACTGTGTAACCTTGAAATATAAGCAAATGTTTGTTACATTCAAACTTGCGATTGATTAAGGCTGTGAACAGGTTTTGGAGTATGACGGTAACTTATTAATTATATTATAAATATACAAATGCAGTGCAGACACATGTCTGTCTTGAAACAAAACAAAATAACCTCCTGTGTGCAGCGCAGGAACGACCAAGATATAAACACAACTACAATACTGAGAAACAGAGAGAGAGAGAGTCGTGTGGAGCCTGTGTGAACTCATTTTGAAGATGGTTTGAATGCAACGGACTTTTGTTTGTGTTTAAACGTTATAGTCTACAGGCTTAATGCTATACATACTGTACGTTATACCGTGTAATATCATTGAGAATCGTCAGTGAACTCAAGTTAAACAACTGGGACAGATGTGCCTCTCGTCATCTCCAAATGAGTGTGGACAGTTGACACTTTCCCCTGGGATGAATGTAAACTGTCACTTCTTCCAACATCTTCACCCCCACCGTAACCTCAGTGTAGAGTGTGCAAATCAGCTGGGATTATGGATGCCTGCAGGCATTTCACATAGGCTACAATATACGTGTGTTTTCATGTCTGTGGCTGCATGTTCTTACACTGAAAATGAACTACAACTTCTTCTACTATGACCACTGAGTAGAAATGAATGCATTGACTATATGAAGTCCTTCAATTTATCTCATGACTTTAATTCTTTATAGTCTATTTTGTATGTATATTGTTTGCACTGTAAAGGTCTGCTCTTCTGCCATTTATCCTCTAAAGTTAGTGGAAAGTTGGCATTTTTGAACCTCAGAAATATGTGAAAGCATATAAACACTGCAGTATGTCGACGGGAACACTCTGCTCTTTCCACATGTGGCGTTCATGGATGTAATCAGCAGCAGCAGCAGCAGCAGCAGCAGCAGCAGCAGCAGCTTGTGTCCACCATATGTTTGGCTGACTTGCCCAGCTGACATTCCAGGCAGCTGTGGCCTAATACGCCTGTACACATTTTATCATGGTTAGCTGGTTACAGTCAACCTCCACATATACTGTATGTACATCCTTGCATGACAGCATCACAAGCTCACGACTCACTATCTGACATGGCTATGACCTCACGTTTTACAAACTAAATAAATAATACTATACAAATATCTGTAATGATTGGAAACTTGTACTTGTTGATGATGACATTTTTGTGATTTGTGAACAACACGTTTGTTCCTTGATGCGCTTTGGCAAAGGCTCTGAACCTTTAAATGGACAGGATTATGGCTAAACGTCCATCCAATTTGCAAATCTTAGGAGGCGCAATATTTGTTGACAAAACAGACAGAATGTGTGTCAACATATCATTTTAGATTATTTATTGTCTTGATCTACACACATCTTATACTACAAACTGAAGAGAACATCTTTGTTCCTCACAGATCTGCACAAATATCACACAGTCATCCTTATAAATATTTTTTTTTAAATGGCAGTGAGAATAATGACATAAAAAGTATATCTTGAATCATATCGCAATTGCAATTCCCGTCAAAATAATCACAATTAGATATTTATTCTAAATCGTTCAGCCCTATATGAGATCAATGGAAACGGTCGCCCTGAAATTATGTTCATCATTACAGAGCATATACAGTACAATATATTTAAGAAGAAGATCATAATTTCTTAAAGTTTTATTCAGTACTTGCTTTATTAACTTAAAACACTGAACCAGGCTGTTGCTGAATGTATTACTCGCCCACCGAATGTTGAGCTTTAAAAAGTACGGTTGATGAATCTGTTTGTGCCAGAATGAAGATACAAATGAACACGCAGTGAGTGGCTGAGAATTGCCCATAATCTAATTTACTATAAAAGCCCTTTGTCACGCCTGCCTGCCTCTGCCAGTGCTCACTCAGTGTTGCCAATTCACTGCAGTAATTGTTTTGTTTATTTCCAACATGTGTGTGTCTTGGAGCAGATTTGCACTTTGCATGTGTGCAATTACATGGATGACTGATGCGCTGGATGATTTTGGATTATGATATGTGTGTGTGTGTGTAATAAAGGGTGACTGAGAACTGGGATCAGTGATCACTGTTTGCCACGCTGTCCTACTCAGCAGATGAGTCACAGAACAGCACCAGCACTCATTGTGTGAACCTGCTCTTGTTTGTTTGTTTTTGGGAACTATTAACTACTCACTGTAACTGCTTCTCATACCTTTATCCCAGATCTTTCCTCTGGGTTATCACTTCAGACTTGTGTCACAGCACTCCACCTCTGAGATAACCAAGCTGATCATGTTCAATGAAACAGTGCTAAGTGTTGACTGAGAACACTGAAGCATTCTTGGAAACTGGAGTCACATAAACAAGGAGTCAGATATAGTTTCCAGCTGAATGGGAGGACGGAGCTGCTGACATCTGTGTCATCTCATGTGTTCTCCTGCTCTGCTTCTGTTTGTCCTGTTTATCTGTGTCAGGTGTGCGGTCTGTCTGTCTGTCTGTCTGTCTGTGTGTGTGCTTATTAAATGCAGCTGCACAAAGGTCTTAGTTGCGTTTATGTCCACATTTTTGCACCAAAGCCTTTCTAAAAAGGGTTTCCCGTGCGGTTTTTGCTTTTACTTTTACCCCGTCAGTTGCACAATTCTCGCCGATACAAACAGGATTAATGGTTTTCTGAGTTCCTGCAGAACAGAATGGGTGGAGATGTCTGGTCTCCTCAGGAAATTGCTCCCACATCCCAGACAAAAGTGTCAGAACATTCCCACACCCTTTCACAGACAAAGAAACTGAAATACATGTTGACATTTGACAGTAATTCTAATAAAACATGAAGTCATTTGCAGTAGTGGCACAAAATGAAATGGTGGAAAACAACATTTCACTTAGAGATCGACCAGTCTGGGACTCTCTCTCAGGACAGTCAGATATATGATGCCCATATAGTTTTACCTTTATGAAATAGTAAAGTACACAACAATTGATTTACAAAATTGCTCTACCATAAACATTCATCAAACAACACTTACGTTCCCTCCAATCTGCTTTATGTATCTGACATTGCACTTATGTGTATAATAATGATGTATTGACTAAATATTTACTATATGAAACTAAACTTTGCTCTGGGGGCCCCTGCAACCCTCACGTGTAGGATAAAGCAGTAGATAATGAATGAATGAATGAATGAATGAATGAATGAATCTCAAACCCTTAGTTTCACATTAATTTCTTTTAACAAACTATAAAAAAAGCTGTTGGTTCGGTGGTGAATGCATCATCATAAATGTGTTGTTATCAGCTTCATAGTTTAAAGCAGTCATTCTCAAGGTACACCCCTAGTGGGTTGTGGCGGTACTGTAGGTGGGCCGTGAAGGGTCATTAAATATAACTAAATTATTGATCCTAGTCTTGTGTGTTGATCAGGGTTGTGATTTAAGGTACGGCTGTTGACCTCAAGAGAATTCCCAGATTTCAAAGTTGTCCCCCGGCACTCTTTAGTTTGGGAATGGCTGGTTTAAAGGTTTTGAAAACCATTTTATTGGACTGATATCGGTATCGATTTAGGGTGTGACATCAGTATTGGACAAGAAAAAGTGGTTCATTAAATAATAATCAGTGGATGCAAAGCTTAAGAGTTACAGAGCCAAGTATCTATGACTTAAGTGGTTGAGAGGCCAGTCAGAGTTTATTTCTGTGTGGACTGTGTTTACAAGTGTGTTTATATGTGGAGGAGAGCTTAAGCCTGTGCAGCAGAGTCCTCGTGGTTCTGTTCTGCCCTCCCCTACACTCTGAGGCAGTGTTTTGGACCTGGGCCCAGGACTCAGCCTGAGGCACGCTACTCTGCTCCAGCCTCTCCAGAGCGCCGACTCTCACTGACATTACATCAGCTGGGAGGACATAGTAGACCTTGTGTGTCTTTGTGTGTGTGCGTGAGTGTGTTGGAGTGCAGATGCTCCTTTCAGCTTCTAGTTCTGAGGCAAAACAAAGTGTTCGGCAGATCATCTCCATCACTTGTCCTGGTCCTGAAACGGTACAAGTAGAAAAGGCACTCATGGCTGTGAGCATCATGCGAGGAATGGAGGACCTGATGGCGTCGGGCAGCCAGCTTGTCTGGGGCCTGGCGCATCAGACCCTGAGGAGGTGGTACAACGGAGGGCTGATGCCCGGTAGACGCTTCCTGGAAGCCTGGTTCAAGATTGGGAAATGCTACCAGGTATGGCACGTTGTCCAGCGGTGGGAACATAAACGACTGAATGTGATTAATTACTGATTGCCAGATGTATTTCTTGGTTTTACATCACTTAGACTACTTATAATCAGGTCAGTCATTTGTGTGATTTGGCTCATTAGTGTTTGCTTGTGTTTATTTGTGGGACTGTGAGGAGGCACATGCTGCCTCTTGGTGAGTCACAGAGCCTGTGTTTTTTAACAAGGTTCTCTGTCTCACTGCACATATGGCAGTCATTAGAAAGCAGCGTGACCAACTGTTTGATCTCAGAAGAATGTTCAAAGTCGCCTTTGAAATGGATCGTCGCTGGAACACCTGGACACCTGAGCACTGTTTGTGTGGTTAACACATCCTCCGTACATGCTCTCTGAGATTTCTTTTTTTTTGTGGCATGTGACATTTAGTATGCATGTGCTTATTCTTCAGTACCAGAGAAAAAAGACAAAAAACGTTTTTGTCTCTCAGAATTACCGTCTTGGTCTCAGGACCACTTTTTGAAGGTCTCCATCAGTCTTAGAGTTTTTGTTTTTTTGGGTAGCCTTTATGTTTCACAGCACAATTCTATATGTTATCTATCTATCTATATATTTGGACATGGTTTGACGAGAAAAGGAGGAAAGAGGAGGGAGATGAGGGATGTCACATGCAAAGATTCTGAAGGTGAATATAAAACCTTAATAGCTTGAAATCCCACTGTTGACTAAAGGCCTTTGTTTGTTTCTTTATGTGTCGACGTCATTGGTTCACGACAATGCAGCGTTGAAAGTGTTGAAAGGCTCCTAAAGCGGTTTTGCTGAAATGGTTAGTGTGGTTAATAATCTCTGAATAATCCATGGGAATTACTGCATATCAATTCAGGCAATTCCTATTGAAGCAATTTATGTGGAGGTGTTGTTTTCATTGATTGAGGGTGGCTCTTTTGAATTTCTATTCCGGCCAGTGAAACCTTTTGCTTCTTCTTGATCAGAAGAATCTGGAGATGTGGGGAGATTTAAAAAGCTCCTCCTCTTCTGCAGCTCACATTGTACGTGGGCATACAGTAGAAGGAGTGGGTGCAGTGTTGAAATCCAGAGTTTTAGAGCAAAGAAATTAACACATCACCAAGTCTGCATGACTGCAAATGAAACCCTTTTTTGGTAGTAAGCTCTGCCCACAGAACTATAAATCTCACTGAGGTTCAGGGCGTTGAAGAACAGCAACATGTAAAAGTAGCTTTTACAGCGTAAAAGTGAAATGACAGCTCTGTTGTGGTTTGCCGAGGACAATATGTCCTCGTAGACTCTAGTTTTACGCCACGGCGGAGAGTGTCTTTCCCCTCCTGCGGTCAAAGCTGGACGTCAAACGTGACCGCCACTTTCCAGCACAGTGGCCAAGCATTTGGATGCCACATGTTTTTCATTGAAGTCAAAAGAAGAAGAAAATAAAAGGTGCCTGGGACAAATTCCTGGACAAACACAAACACTCGACAGTGAGGCTCTGCTTTGTGTTTCTGTAATCAAACAGTAATCACAAAATGCTGTATTGTTGTTTCTGTAATGAAAAATGAACGGTGGAATAAGGAATTTATTTGTTTATTTGTCTCCTGGTCACTTACAGGCAGACTTACAATACATTAAAAAATAAACATTGGTTCCAGCATATGTCAGGTTTTTCTGACAAAACACAGGAAGTTATTGTTTTCAGAAAACTAAAACAGCACTGTCAGCCCCCTGTTGGCTTCACAACAGGTCTCTGAATGAGGAGGACTGTCGTGAATCCCGTTTGATTTTAAGACGTAGAAATGTAAAACAGAGTATTCATTTAATTTGTTTTTGTGAGGCAAAAATAAACTTATGGGTTACATAAAAAAAACAAGTATATAAATGTTTTTTTTAGTTTTTTTTAATTTTCATGAGAACAAGGGCTCTTGCAGACTCAAAGCTCTAAACAAAAAGCCAAAATAAAGTATATCACATCCTATCCATGTGTATCATGGTTAAATTAACGTGAATAATAATAATATAGAGAGACAGATTTCCCTAAAATATAAGGGGAAAATCATCTTAATCCTTATGATAACCACAGGCTATATTCTGTTCTAAGTTGTTTTCAAAATTCCTCTTCATTTTACCCAGATTCCCTGCAGGTAATAATAGTTTAAAAACAATAATACAACTTTTATTTGTATGGCCCCTTTTACACATGAAATGCAGCTCAATGTGTTTCACAAAACAATATTATAAAGATACTGTCAAAAACATATAAATAAGAGTATCGTGCTTTACAGTCTTGTTTGAAAGCACACAGGGAAAGATATAAAACATCTACTAAAGGCAGAGATTTAAAAACAGCTAGGGAAATGCTTTTATTCAGAAAAAGAAATAAAGGTCAATTTAAGTTTGTTAATTTTTGCAAATGTTTGGAACCACTGGCGACATTGCTGTCTGCCACAATGTCTTCTTTCTACCACTAGGGGGCAGCACAATCAAGAATGTAAAATTCACACCGTGTCTTTAATGAACAGAGTGGTGTCATTTGGATTTGTACCACTTCTTACACATGTTTAAATGATCATAATATAGGTCTGGATGTCAGCTACAGATCAACACACTGCAACATGGCATCAGTATTGTTAATCACCACACAATAGTGTTTCTGTGTATGGAAGGCTGTTCTGCTGACTGCAACAGGCTCATTCTTCAAACTATTCAGCTGAAACAAAGGGATGGAAATTCAATTACAGTATGCAGCAGCACATCATTGTCCTTTAGTTTGGTGAGTGTGCGGGAGAGGAAAACGTGGGATGATAACATTGCAGGGATTTTGATCAGAGTCGTGTTGATGCAGAGGAAAGACGTGGGTGAAAGTCAAGCAGTGCAATGTTGCACTCGTGAAAATATGATTTATGGCCCGAAATATCTTGAAAATAAGGATGATGTTCTTGTAATGAGTTTGATCCCTGAGGTGGACACATGCCTGGTGGCAGTTCATACCTTGTTTTTCATTTAGCACAAAGACAAATATGACATTGAGGTGAGTCACCATTCCACTCACAAAATAGAGGCAGCCATTTTATCCCCGGGGCTACAACACTGAAAGGAGTTGTGTGGAGAGGCACAGGTAGAGGTGGAGACTGAGCCTGTCGTGTCTCATGTGGTCTTTTTTTTTTTTTTTCATACCCCCTTTAGATGACTGAAGGCCGTCTTTGCCAGGTTCACCTTCTCGACGGCAGGGATCTGGAGTTGCTGGTGCAGGTAGTTTGTCCATTTTTATTCATTTGTTTTTTACTCTGTAAAGCAGACACAGTATATTAGAGTTACCTTGATTTCCTGCTTTAATTTTCCATTGTGTTTTAAAGGTCCAGTGCATCAGGAGGGTTTATGTTACTTCTCGCTCTTGTTTGTAACCAAATGTTTAACTTTTGTAAGTTGCTTTGGATAAAAGCGTCTGCTTAATGACATTTAATGTAATGTA
Source organism: Solea senegalensis (assembly GCF_019176455.1). Taxonomy (NCBI): domain Eukaryota; kingdom Metazoa; phylum Chordata; class Actinopteri; order Pleuronectiformes; family Soleidae; genus Solea; species Solea senegalensis. Next base: position 12,419,517 of record NC_058024.1, on the reverse strand, counting down.
ATGTAACGACGTATTTCCATATCCTTATGGTTCATGGAATGTTTCATGGCAGCATTTTATTATTTATAAATCTTTATCATTCAAAGGTTCAATGTGGACTTTTATTGGCAAAATTGATAATACTACCAATATTGATATTTGCGCAAGTGTATCATCCCTTGTAAATCAAAATGATTTGGTTTCACAATATTATCGGCATGATATCGGTATCGGCATCTATTGGCTTTGAAATGTATTATCAGATATCGACAACCACACCAATATCTGTGGATATGACCACAACTGACTACAACAGTAGACTAAATAGGCTGCTATCTCAACTATTGTTTTTTTAATGTTTATTTATTTTGCTCAATGAAGTAAATGTACTGTATATCTGCGTCTGCTGCGACATGAGTAGGAAAAATATTATGTTACTTTGACTACAGAAGAGACTAAATGACCTTTGCAGTTGGGCGCAGAGAAAAAGCCTGAACACTCCCGATATATCAGCATAAAGTCCAACACCATGCATCCCTAGAATACACGCTGTCTTACTACACAAACGAGGAAGAACAACATCATTTCTGGTATGCTAAGGTCTCCATAGTTCCCTGAAGTTGTCGAGAAAGGCAGGAGTGAGCGGAGGAGTCCTCCGTTTGTCGCAATTTACAGTCTCACTATGAGATGTTACTAATTCTTACACACTGTACTAATTATTACTAAACGTGTCTCCTTTGCTCTCAACTCTCCAGCCCAAGTTGTTGTCTCGTGAGCTGTTAGACTTGGTGGCCTCACATTTTAACCTGAAGGAGAAAGAGTATTTTGGATTGTGCTTCATAGATGACACGTAAGTGGGTTTGCTGATATTTTTAAGGCAAAATGTGCAATGTTGACACACACTATTTTAAACATTTTCTTGCGATTCATTCATTTACAGAAGGTAATAGAGGCCTTAGAAGATGAGAGAAGAGGAAAAAAACTGACACAGCTGTATTCACCGCTGATGATTTATTTGTTTATTCCTTGCCAGTGGCCAGAATAAGTGGCTCCAGCTGGATCGTAAAGTCCTTGATCATGACTTCTCCAAGACCTCTGTGCCTTTGGAGATCAAATTTCTCGTGAGGTGAGTGCGCTCATTAAATAAGCTTTCCCAACATGTAATATTAGTGTGTGTGTGTTCTTTCTCAGTGTTTTTCATGTAAGACTGAGACACATTAATGTGGTTTTGTGAGCTCAATGGCTTGTAATGGCCAGCAGGTGGCGGTGATGGAACACAGTTTAATTCCTCCTGTGTGACTGACAGTGTACAGTAAAATTGCACACATGATGAAGTCTGCAGATATTTGCAGAAACACAGGCAAAATGCCCTGTCATTTCCTCTCAAGTGGACTGTGCTAATGCTCTTCACAGGTTTTATATCGAGAAGATCACCTACCTAAAAGAGAATACAACAGTGGAGCTTTTCTTCCTGAATGCAAAGTCACTGGTGTTTAATGTAAGTGTTTTTGGATATTTGTTTCTCAGATATTTATTTTTGTTGCATCTAATAACCAAATCCGGCACATCCTAAATCAATGACTGCCTTGTCAGGGGATTATGGCTAATTTGACTATTAATCGGCTAACATCTGAGAAACAGATTTGTATTTTAGCATATATCATAAATTCCTGCCTTCTTTACATCAAATAATACTGCATACACATGATTTATGTACTTATAGGCTGCTACCCACAATATTAATACTGTCTTTAAAAACTCCTTGAGACCACATGGTACACGTTCAAACTGTTAGTATTTGCTACTTTCAAGTGCTGTTAGGAATTCTGCACTTCAACTTCTCAACTCTGTGCGTGTCATTCAAACGTGTGAATTACACAAAGCAAAGAACCGACTCAAAAGTCACTGCAGTCACTTAAAGCAAGAAATGCACTCACCGATCTAGGGTTTATGATTTAGTCAATTATAACTGAACATTGTTATGTGTTGTATTTTCAAGTCTTTAAAGTGTTAATGTTAACTTGCTGCTGTCTATAAGCATTTTTAATCTACCATATATCTCTTATATATCAATGAACATACATCTACGTTGTTCTTCAAATTATGCGGTAAAACTAGTAGAAAATTAAGTTCCGTAAACGTGAACATGGAAGTGTCCGAGCCGCACGTGAATGCAGCAAGTGATCAAACGTTGCAGTGCTTTTTTTTCTTTCGCGGGGAGAGCACACTGGTCACCATGGGAGACGGAGGCTGTTGAACCTGCTTTCAGACCGTACCACTTTAGCGACAGGGGCTGTGATTTAAATCGGGAACTTTATGTGCTGCCGCTTGTAGTTTTTCATTTATCGAAAACGCAGTGATAACTCGGGTTCTGATAAACTTTGTTCGGTTTACTTAACAGACCGTTTTAACACAATGTTGTCTCCGCCGCGTTGGTTCAGTCGGTAACGGTGGGATCGAGGTACGGGACGGGAAGATTTGCTCTCAAGTCAAGTGTTTCGGACAGACTGCACTTTGTGTGTGAGTGTTTTCCTCTACAAAAACGGCTAATTTGACTCTTTTTGCCACAGGAGACCATCGAAGTCGAGAGCGAAAATGTTTTCAAGTTAGCCGCATTCGCATTGCAGGTAAGAAAGAGTTTTGTCGCAGGCTCTGCGGGCGATAATTTTGTCACTCATTTCCAATGAGAGTGAAGACAGTCCGGGAACACGCATCATTTGAAAACAGTTGTGTCGTCAGGGCGCTGTGGACTGAACTATTGTGAAATAATCTCACTCCTTTACAGCCACGCTGCTTTCTGCTGTGAACCTGTGCTTCCATGCAAAGGTTAACGTGAAGACATTTAACATGTGGTGACGTTTGAATGTGTGGCGCTAAGTGCAATTAAGCTGGCAGCTAACATTATTAGCAGGCTTGTCAATTCATTTTTGAATAATGCGCTGACTAACTGCCTTGCTCTCTGTTTTCTAGGAGGCCAAAGGAAGCCACAGCAGGTAAGAAATTAACAGTATTTTAACGTGAAAAAAGATGTCTATGTCACATCAAGGTTATCACATGATCCAACCCCTTTCATATATTTGTGTGGATACTTTGACAACCACATTCCCACTTCATATTAAAAAACAAGAGGGAAATAGCCTAATACAATTGCTATAAATATACCTGTGTTTAAATTTATTTTTTGGCATACAAAAAAAGGATCTGCGTGCACTGAAACCCATAATATCTGCAGGAAGTCTGAGCTGTATATATTATTTTAGATTAAAAAAGCTTTTTAACGTCTAGTGTGTAACATTTAAGAGTCTATCATTTTATTTTCCTGCCAATCTCAGCTGACATAGGGCAAAAGGTGGGGTACACCCTGGACAGGTCACCAGTCCATCACAGGGCCACATAGAGACAAACACCTATCCACTCTCACATTCACACCTATGGTCAATTTAGAGTGTCCAATTTGGCTAATCCCCAAGTCTGACTGTTTTTGGACTGTGGAAGGAAAGTTGAGAACCAGAGAAAACCCCCACACACATTGGGAGAACTCAATGCAGAAAGGCCTTTGTTCAGACCAGAACTTCTTCTTGCAAAGGCAAAAGTGCCTTAATGCATGTTTGTAAATTTATCCATTGCTGCCACATGAGACATATTGTGAGTCACTTGAACCAATCCCAGGTGACACAGAGGGAAAGGCGAGGTACACACTACAGGTTGCCAGGTCACACAGAGATGAACCACCACTAACCTTTACATTTACACCTATGGGCAATGAAGGGCAATTTATTTTGCACAGGACTGTTCAGCAGAAGTATTAGGAGAAAACCCATACAATTCAGAAAAGCTCTTGTTCCGTCCAGGTTGTGAACCCAGGGCTTATTCCTGCAAGGCAACAACATTGTTTATTTTTCAGCTGGTTCTGTTCCCATCACAAAGGCAAATTTCAAATAAACTATAAATTGTAAACAAAGTCATGTGATCAGCACTGGCACTTCAGTTACTGGGCCGACAAGTAGGTCAGTAAAAGGTGAATTGCTTACAATTTCTGCATCATGGAGCATTGTCAGGTTAATGTCCTTCTCTACCACTGCTATGGTGGTGATGTCTAGGAGTTACCTAAGCAGGTGGCCGGTAGTAGTGGAGCGGGCTACACATTCTGTGTTATCGAGGAAAAATCAATACGAGAATGAAATGAAGTATGCCGGACTTATGACCACATTCCAACTGATGAAAACCATGGTTTTTTTTGACCGGGGGGAATGGGGTATAATTGTTACACACTGGACCTTTTAATGCAATCAATACATTTAGTTGTTTTCCTTAATAAATGAATGAAATACTCATCTGTATTTTTTATGTAATAAGTATTATTCCCTTAAAATCCAATTTTTTTTATCCCCTTTGGAACTTTGAGGCCCCCTGTGGTTGGCAACGTTTTCACTAGATATTATTGATATTTTAGCTGTGGACAAAAATGCATTAGCATGTACCATGAACTATAGGGATGTACTGCTGCATGTTCATGTTGCAACATATGTAGATATATGTTTTTTTCATTGTTCAAAATAATAAGTCAAGGAAGTAGCAGCCTATTGTTTCAGGCATTATTCATAGTGGGGGATCTTGGCATCCCTAATTAACTACAGTTTGCAGTGAAAGCACACCTGATAAGTTTGCTGTTGTACTCTGCCAAAGAAGCAGAACGTGATTTGTGAAGCTCTTGGGTCAGTGCTCAGTGTGTAAATAATAGTTGTGTACAGTCAGTTAATGCTCAACTCATGAATTTTATTTCACCTTGTACTTCCCTTGGTTAATAATTTCCTTTATGATTCTCTCGTGACATTGCTGCCATGCGCTTGGTCCAAAGGTTGCAGTTTAAAATCAGAACACCTGTTCTTTTGTCTCACAATGATGTAGACCTGCAGGTAGATGCAAAGGGACTGAAATGAAAAAAAGTTAGAGTGGGGGCAGGCATAGAAGTCAAGAAGGCAACAGCCTATTCAGCCCACTGTGTATGCTAATGTCTGATAATACATTTTAATGTCAATACTGACCGGTGCTGACAGATGATATTGTGCATCCATGTTATTTATCAGTATCTCGTACAACCACACTTGAAAATGTGTTGGGATTGCATCAGGTTTTCATAAATGTCACATTGCTTGACAAAAACAGCCAGCACACACTGTACGTTCTGCTCCATGACATTGGTTGCAGATTCTGTACCAAACCAAGCCTCCATAATCTGTTCAGTACAGTAGAGAAGTTGAGAAGATAGTGTTTTCATAGTGGGCTTTGCTTTCAGAGACTTGAGCTGCTGATAAGGTATGTTTTTTTTTGCCCAACTCAGGAGTGAAGGTCATTGGTTGCCATTGGTAAATATTACTCTTTGAATGAGTGGCTGAGCAGGTTGAAGCAGAACAACCTGTGTGCTTTGCCTCTGACGGCCCCCTCTAGCTTTTATGTGAACACATAGCTTTGTGCTTTGTAAGGAATTGTGTTTGTGTGTGTCATTTGAATGGGGATATATGCAATGCTGAAAATGCTCTGCGACTTCTTGTCAGCTTCTACCTTTGTTCTCTTGCAAAATAAAGATAGGTTTGAGCTACATTGTGCTTATTTACTGTCCTGCTATTACGGACTGTGATTGACATGATGAATGTTAATTATGTATTTCAGCTTTAGTATAGACTTATGTAGCTTAGTGTTTAGACTTTGAGCTACTTAATCATGAAGTATGGTGTGCAGTTTGAACTTTAAGTTTATGTGGGTGTGGGGATGGGCCTGCTTTGTTTTGACTCTGAAAGCACAATAAAAGACAACCTGCCAACAAATCTGGTGTAATCAAGAAGAATGGGAGTGTGTTTAAATATTTTTCTTACTTGCACAGATGCAGTTTTTCTCCTCTCACTTCATTAATGGTTTTCATTAAGTTGTGATACTCTTGGGCCATTCCTTTCATGTCTGTTGACAACATTTTAAAACATATTTGTATTACATTACGTTTCATTACATTAAATGTTTTCTCTTTGAATGTGTAGAAAATGGTCAAAAAAAAATTCTGTCCTCAAACGTAAGGTTCATCGCACGACTGGGTCTAGTATCAAACACTATTGTTGAACTGGTGCTTCCCCCATTTCATCCTCACTAGTATTTATTCTCATGAATGATGTGCTTTTTTCTGCTCCTTTGATGGAACCAGCCTGGTAAATCCCCTATAGCATGTAATACAAGTGTGTCTCCTCTACACTTAATCAGCAAAGGGCCCTGCAGCAGTGAGATTAGCTGTTGAGGAGTTTGAGAGACCTCGTCCTCCTTAAGAGGGATGAGCCAGACCCACTGTCCAATGGTAGACAACTTGGCGTCACTGCAGTCATGATGTTGTGGTGTGTCAGCCAACCCCCTACTGTTTATGGAAATAATGCACCATCAGATTTTACATTGTTCTTGTACTGTCACTGAATTCCTTTGCTTGATAATGCATTTCATCTTTTTCCTACCATACTGATGCACTCATTATTGCCAAATAAAATAGGAAATCTCTGTTTTAAAATACAATTTTAACCGTAACTACGGTGAGATTTTATTCCTGTTCACTTATCACCAGTGAGTTTTGGACTTTTGTCTGGGCTACCATGTTTTAACAGCTAGTAATTTTAAATTAAGTTTGATCAACACAATGTCATTTGTGTTCTAATTGTATCCACATGAAACCAATATTACACCCAAACAGTTTTAGACCTTGGTTCTATTTGCAGGTGTAGCCTCTAGTTAGTGGTTCATTCACAGCAACAGGCTCTTTCATTTTGCTCCCTCCACAGTCACCACGTCTCAGCCCTGTGGAATAGCTGACACATGAGTATTATCTCTCCCACACTGAGTAGGCTGCAGTGGGCTGGGTTGTACTGGGTGTAGGATTTGCCCCATGCTGCAGGCTGCTGGGAGATAACAGACATAGTAATGAATTCCAGATTGCTGACAGGGCAGCACGGCTGCAGTGTAGATCACCCCGACTGCACTGGGCCCCAGCTCCTCATAAAATGTATGCCATCAAACACACAGCGAGGTGCCGTGGCAGCAAAACCCAGTCAAGCTCAGAGAGGGAGCTATGGGGGAGAGCGATTCAAGTGCCTGTGCCCTTGCAGTGGCTCACCTTTGTTTTTGTTTAGTAAGCTGTTTCACTTAACTGGATCATTATGGATTTGTCCTACCATGGTAGCAGGAGTTAAATTCCGTTAGACTTTGATTGAGGTTCATAAAGGGGAAAAAAAACAAAACATAAGGTCAAATGTTTCTTGGTGGTGCACTAGTTGAAGGTGTTCTAATAGTTACAGTATTTTTCTCAAATGGTGGGTTACAGTAGTAGTTGTACAAAGAGTAGGTCAGAGATTTTAAAAAAAAAATAGTCTTGCTAAAATGTTATATACTGTATGTCTGTAATGATGAGTACTTTGCTGGTACATGAGTCAAAGTTGCTCTAATAGCTCACATATATAGTTACTTAGTTGGTACAATAGTTGAAGGTGTTGTTATAATTTATATTGCAAAAGATAACTTTGGTAGTACTCTAGTTGAGGATGTTCTAAAACAAATGATTTCTGACCTACACATCTTAGGTTTGTCTGAGAGGCCACTGATTGTTTTCAATATCCCAGAGGCTTGTACAGTACTTTTCAACACAGGCAGGGGCTGCCAAGTGTTTGTGAATAGCTTTTGTTCAAGTCTCCAGTGGACCGACCCGCCAACCCTGAGCCCTTTTTGTCCAGCACAATGTGTAGACTCAGAGCTCCCTCCTACACGATGCCGCACTGACTCATAGTTTACTATCAGGGACCTTGACAGTGACAAACACCACAATTTGTCCGTTCAGATAACAAGGTCAGTTGCTCTGTTGCTTTATTTTAACTTTTGAAGCCTGTGCTTAATAGAACTGTATGTTCGGCATCTGTCAGGGTGTGATCACTGGCTGTGCTGTGAAGCTGAATCGCCAAACTTTAGTTTGCCTACAGAACAAAGGGAAAACTGATATCTGCAATGCTGTTGAGAACCTGCATGAAATGAATTTGATATTTTTAACAAGATTTTTGCCAAGACCTTTTACTCAAAGGCATTGCATCTGCTTTTATAAATGAATTTTGGCAAGACATAAATAAAGTTCAAGTTTGGTCTTGGCAAACAGTACTACTCTTAAAACTGTAGATAAGAAAGATGAAATCAATTTACCGACACTGCACCTTTTCTAAAGTTTTGCAAATATTCATTGCTACCATGGCTTCAGATAAAAATTCAAACCACACTGTGAAAACTAAAACACATGAAGAGCTGAACAGATTTTTAGGCTAGATTTTCTTGAGTAAACATTTACCTTGACTTTTCTTTTGATACACTTGCTGGTATTGAGTACATGGGAGTCTTAACCACTATTACTATCATAGGATTCAGTTTCACTTGGTTAGGATTCCTTTGGTGTTAATCATCCAGTCAGTCAGTCATCAGTCATCATCTACCGCTTTATCCTCAACCAGAGGGTCGCGGGGGGTGCCGTGCCAATCTCAGCTACATCGGGCGATAGGCGGGGTACACCCTGGACAGTTCGCCAGTCCATCGCAGGGCCACACAGATAGAGACAAACAACCATTCACTCTCACACTCACTCCTATGGTCAATTTAGAGTGTCCAATTTACCTAATCCCCACATTGCATGTTTTTGGACTGTGGGAGGAAGCCGGAGAACCCGGAGAGAACCCACGCACACACGGGGAGAACATGCAAACCCGGGTCTTCTCGCTGCAAGGCGAGAGTGCTAACCACTACACCACCGTGTGGCCCCAATCATCCAGTCCATTTTTATTAAAGTGTCTCCCCCGAAACAAGTAGTTAAAAAAATGGTTTCTTCAATGCTGTTTGGTGGACATAGGATGTCTAGATAAACAACTGTTCAGGTTTTTTAAAGTTTGGTTTTATGAGGGGCTGACTACCACAAGGGTGTCGCTGATGCGCACCCCAGGAACCAAAGACAGCTTTCACTCACTATCTTATTGGCTGCCACACAAAGATTTTAACAAAAGGCTTGTCAAATAAAATCTACACCCGTTGCTTGAGAATGTGTTTGCAGCTTTATCTTGCTGCTAAATAACTTTAAAGTCTGGAAACTGGTGTTTGTGTCACTTTACGTGCTCACACCACCAAAGTCCAAAAACAAAATCACATCACACAGGAGTTGCTGATCCATTGTGGCCTCCATCAGTAACATCAAATGTGTTATTTTATGACTTCAGTGTTTAAAATCCTTCTTTCTATTTGACCTAAGTGACACAATCTACAAAACAAGGCAGCAATAGACCTACAGCTCCTGTGTCCTTGCAAGCTAAATATGCAAATTGTCTTTGCAGACTTCAGTGAGGGAGAGTGAATGATTTCCAAACTTTGGATTTTATTAATTGAGCCTTTTGTTCAGTGGCTAAAACCAGTTTTCCTTTTTCTCCCCTCAACAAACCAGGCAACCATGACCTAGTCTCAAAGCTGTCAGTGCTGACATTATAGAATTGCACTTCCATTTGATTGGTGTGTAGTTAAAAATGTGGCCTAATGTGTTGAAAGAAACCCATGTGAGGGAATCCATTGGAGACGTGTTTGCATCTACTGGAAATACGCTGGTTTAGTTTACTTGAAGTGTTGTGCCTTAGACGCTCGATAGAAACGTCCTCAAAGGACCTACTCGCTGTAAAGTCACTGGCTTTATTTACAGACTGGGCTCAATCAGACTTTCAACAGACATTAAATTAGGAAGCTGGCAGGATAAAAGTCTGTTAAATTAGCAGTTCAATTTCTTTGGACATTCAGTTTCTCAACATGAGAAACTGCACTTCCTTGTCCACCTCAATGACGGGTATAGAGAGGGTAGTTTTTGGACAGCCTGCCTTTCTAATAATGACTTGCCTATCACCGGAATGTGTGCAGTGAAAACAGAAACTACTGATTTAATGCCCACTGGTGTCATCAAAAGTTTAGAGATTCATGGGAACATGGCTTGATTTCTGTCTGATAGCCAGTCACACTATGACAGATCAGTCAATGTGATAGAGATAGAGAGAGAGAAAAAAAAAACATGCTTCCGCCAAGTGGAACGGTTCAGTACAGTAGAGAATGTATTTTTTTTGGAATTCCCCAATTCCATTCTTTGGTACTCTTTCCTTGGGATACCAGAGTGAAAGGGTATAGAACGGTTAGAGCTGGCTCCACCCATGACAGCCAGCTGATTGGGCAACAGGAACACGTCACTCCCTTGCGATTGGTGTAAATATGAAGTCATACGCCCGCAGTCTATTCACAGATGAAGCTTGATGAAAAAAGAGAACCTTGTCCTCCATTGTTGTCCGTTGTGTCATGTTCAATGGCACAGTTAATTTTTGTCACATTGGTATGATGTCGTGCTACACGGCCATCAGGCACAGCCCACACCCCACCTACTAAACTATACCATGTTGGAAATCTAGCATCAGACAATTTTTATTATGTGTGGTGGTGGGAGACTTGTATCAGTGGCGTTCACACATAAAGTACAGCTCTTTTAGTGTAATGTGTAAAGCAACCAAATCAAAATGTCTCTTAAAATGTCTCTTGTAATTGTGAATGGATAATGTATTGTTTTATTTGTTTTGTGTTTGATTTTGTGTAGTGCGGAGACTGCCAGGTCTGACCTGAAGGAGCTGCCAGTTCTACCAACCAGAGTTTTAAGGGAGCACCCATCTCTCAATTACTGGTAAGATATCTGAAGTTCTGTGGGGAAAGTAAACAGTCTCACAAATACTTTTCAGTTAATGCTGGTGGGGTTTCTCCATAAATTTGCTTACAATTCAGCTGTCACATTACCTCAATGGTTAGTAACACCTAGTGGAAGACAGTGTTTCTACTCGATAAAAGGTGTTTGGGAGTCTTTGCTGCATTTAGACTTGCCTGGTACTTAGCAGACTGGGTTTGCCTCTAAAGAGGTCACTAATTAATTCCTGGGTTGTGTTAATTACGTTTGCCCATTAGCCCTTAAAGAGCAGAGGGAGGTGCTGCCAGACTATGACTGAATGAAGGACTACTGCCTGTCTCCCCTTACTCCACACGAGGATAAAAAGCACTCACATTGCAATAAAAAGCACTCACAATACGTTGATAATGGGTGAATTTCCATTATTGGTATAATTGTAAGTGGGGGGCGGGGTCTTATATATTTCACGTAATTGACTTGTAAAGTGCTGTATAACAGGTCATGACTTACCACAATAAATGAATCTTTAAGAGTCCAAAAAAATGTCATTGTGTTGTCTGGCATTTAAAGATATTCATTTAAATTTTTCATTTATCACAATTACTGTATATATTGAATCAAGATCATATTGGGATCAGGATTTGTGAAATTCATATTGTCTCATGCCTATGAGCAGAAGCAGCACCACCTTGACTAAATGTAACCATCAAAGCTGTTCTCCAAAACACTGGAAGTTGTTTTTTGCTTTTGTTATGTTCATTATGCGTTTTTTGCAACATTTCTTTGTTACTTAAGCAATGTCCTCTAAAATCTTAAGGCTATGATGAGGCTTGACAAAATGGTTAATAATTAATATTTCTGTTTTGGGGATATTTATATGTATATGTGAAAGTGTGAGTGATTTAGTTCAACATGTATGTATTAATCAAATATATATATATATATTTATATATGTTTTATTTATTTATAGTATGAAGTTTATTTTACAAATATATTTAACATAATAAATATGATTATCAACACATCAGCCTTTAACATTAGGGAAGTCATCACAGATACCTTGATGAATGAAATCAAGGCAGTGCAGACCCATTTCTGAAACAATAAATATATATATTGTGTTTTTTTTTATTATTAACACAATAATATTGTCAAGCATTATTATTCTGGTTGGGACAGTTGTCTCATGAAAGTTTCATATCATCCTATGTAGGACTGCAACTGATGGTTATTTTCATAATCGATTTCTTTTTTATAAATTTTTTGGTTTGACACATGTTTCTCAAATGTCTTTCAAAATTATTCAGTGTTAAGGATGTCTTTGAGAACTTGTTTTTAAAACCCTCAAACTTATCAATTGATTATCAAAATAGTCATAATAGATTCATCTTTGCAGCCCTAATCCTGCTGCTCCACACTGCTGGTTATCGCTCCTCTGCTTACCCCTTCTTTATTACTCTAATCATAATCTGAAAATGCTGCAGCCTCTGAGGCGACTGCATAGAGTTTAATATCCACATCAAAAACCCTAGCCCTATGTTTCATGCAAGAATACATGTGCATGTCCGTCTTTCTGCCCGTTTGGTCTCAGTGAGTCTGCCGTTTTCGCAAAGTAATGAGAATGGATGGTCACAGTGGTAGGTAGATGGGATGTATTTGCATGGGATGAGGATGAGAGCCATCAACAGGCCAGTGGGGCAGGCTGCATTTTCTGCATGAGCACACACAATGTGTATAAAAGAATGGGCCCTCTCACAACGATCCCTCTGTGGCTGGAATGTGTAACACTTGGTGGATTCTTCATTAAATGCTCTATCTTTCTATTTGCAGTGAGGACAAAGTGATTGAACACTACAAGAAATTGAAGGGGCTGACCAGAGGACAAGCCATTGTGCAGTAAGTTCTGGAAAAATTATTACAGTATTCTTATATTTTTCATCATGTGTTTTTTTTATTTTTTCCAATCTTGGATTCTACAGTTAGTTTTCTACATTATGCCTCTCTCTTAAACCTCACGGGCATGCACTGTGGAGGCTGCTGTCACAAGAGGTGACTGCTGTCACTGTGCCAGAATGTGTTATTAATTAGAGGAGGTGTGCTTAGTGGAGGCAGCCGGCCAGCCTTGGGAGGATCTCAGTCCTCCACTGTATTTTTTCTGGGAGTGTAACTCAGTGCAACCCAGGGTCATTCACACTGCTATGATTTGTGCCCTTGTACTGATCAATGGACTTTCCCCTCCCTCTGTCACGGCCCTGAAACAAATCGATGAACTTGTCACTGCAAATGATTGTGGCTTCTCATTGGTGGTAGCTTAAAAGCCATTTTGTCTGTCGTACAACAGCCACCGGTTGACAGTGATAAAATGTAAGTAAGGTTGACTTTCTTTTAATCTGTTCCTCTTCTTTGAAGGTATCTGGCCCTGGTGGAGTCTTTGCCAACATATGGAGTCCATTATTACCCAGTGAAGGTAACAGTGATGCCCTGAGTAAAACGTAGCTTAAGCTTCTACTGCATTCATGGTACTACATTTTCATTTAAAAAGGGGCATTTAAAACCAAAAACTGTCTGTGTTTAGATGAGAATTCAGCTCTGTTTGACCAGACATTTGCATCCATACTAAGCATAATGTATATCACGGGATCATTCACATACAGTTGGCTTTTGCATGCCAGTGTCAACAAGAAGCTGATTGTCTCGTTTGCAGTTTGTTTGCTTTATAAAAAAAACAAAAAAAAAAAACATCTGTGAGGAAGTTTTAATGGTAGGGTTGAAATTGTGTATATTCTGATTCATATCAATTTACATTTGAAAGATCCCATATCGATCAAATCCTTGGATCTGTCTTGTAATATATATATATATATATATATATATATATATATATATATATATATATATATATATATATATATATATATGTGTATATACATATGTATATATATATATATATATGTATATACATATGTATATATATATATGAGTTTCTGTATCCTCTGCACAAATCTTGTAAGATCTTGAAATACTTGCACACACGCACAAATAAGTGTGTGTTCCCTATTGTTATGGCAAAACAAGATGACATCTCTTTTGGCATTGGCATTGCACTGTTGTGCTTCTAGGCTGGGTATTTTGAACTTGATCAGGTTTTGATGGCAGTGTTTGAGTTATCACTCATGACTGCACTGTACAGTTTTCTGTGCCATTATATTAAATAAAATGTTACTACTTTATGGTACATTTTAACATAACATGTAATGATGTAGGTTAGAAAGACCAACACTTTATACAATTTAAGGATTTGTTTTTCATAACCAAGCAAAAATAACATGGAAATCAGTAGTGATGCCCAGCCCTAGGTAATGGAGCTACTGATAAGAACTTATCAGGAAGCCAAAGTGGGAAACTGCATCATCGATTTTTTGAAATATCTCTGTTTCTGCCAGTCCAGACTGAAAAACAGCTCTTTTTAAAAAAGCTTCTCCCTTTTGGAGGCTTGAAAATGCCAGGGTAGTGTAGATGTCCAGTGTATCTGGAGCAGAATTTATCCTTTTATGAAAGAAAGGGGAGTAATGTGGATGTTGCCCTCAGAAAAACCCTCTGTCAATATGCTGTCCTCATCTCTTTTCTTTTTCCTTTAGCTAAAGCAGCTAAATATGAACACCAATCTTTTCTTCCTGGGTGGGATAAAAGATTAAGACAGGACTCCCTTTCAGTCATTGCAGAATACATTATGTTTGGTTTTGCATGATCTAAGCAACTCCTCCAGCTTCCTTTGCTTTTACTTGCATCTGCTAACTTTCCCTACAAGCCTATTAACTCAAGGTGTCTGAAAAGATCAAACGTTAATGTTAGAATAACTCAGTCAGGCTTGCAGAGGTTTTAAGGCATTTAATGCATCTGATCCCTTCTTTGCTGTGAGTCTGATGTGGTAATTGCTTCAGTAACAGGCCTTCAGGCCTTTGTTTTTTTCTTGCTGTTTTTCCCCTAATGAATCCTAATGAACGATGGTGTGTGTGTGTGTGTGTGTGCGTGCCTTCATGCAGGACAAACAAGGAATACCGTGGTGGCTTGGAGTCAGCTACAAAGGCATCGGCCAATACGATTTGCAGGATAAGCTGAAACCAAGAAAGGTAGATTAAGCTCTTTTTAAATCTCTTGTATTTGGTCAGCTGTTTTCATTTCCAATTGTAATGTTATTATTTTCCTATTAAAAGTCATTATTATCCTTAGTTTTTTACTTGATTATTCACGTTGTGTTCATTATTGAGGAATGCAAAATTTGTGGGTGGGGTTTGAAAAAAGCATTGTAATTCATTAGACAATACTTCCATAAATTAAGTATGTTATTTATGGTCTAACTGTGTCTTTAGAAGGGCAAATGCTAAGCTTACTAATTACATGTTTGTCACCATTTGAGTCTGATGCCCTGTGTTATAAATCACCAGTTAAAATCTCAGTTTCCAGCCCCAAGCCTCTTGTTAGATGGTTCATGGTGCTTTGTATTAGCTGGTTAATGATCCATCCAAATGGTAAATAGTAAGTAGTAAAGACTCTGTTTCTCATGGGAGGAAAAAGGAACACAGATGGGGAAAAATATTTTTGGAGTATCAGTACAGTGAGAACAGCTGTGTGAAGTCAAGGCTGAAGATTTATCAGCAAATACATTCAGGACCAACAGTGGAATCACTTGCTCATAAATACACAAATAACTATTTAGACAGAGAAAAATAGGGAAAAAAACTGACCCTTACTGTTTTTAATAGTTCTCATCAGGCCAAATATTGGAATACACTCTCCCATGATGCAGTTTGTTTGTGATTCTGGGACTTATAGACTAGCTTTGTATACTTGACATAAAAAGTCCAAAAATTATCTCAAATTGGCTGTTAGCAGCCACTGACCTGACTCTCTGTCTGAAATAAGCAGAAGCCAAATTTACGCTGATTGGCCAGCTTCTGGAAGCCTGTGTGCACCACGTCATCTTGTTACCACCATGTTCGTCCTGCAAACAAACTGTTAAACTAAGTAAGGGATGTAACTAATGAAAATATATATTAAAATCTTAGAAAATGCACCCATTCAAATTAGAACCCAACTTCTGCAACAACAAATATTACAGCGCAGTATCTTTGTTTTGTAAATTCTACGCCCATCGTGTGAATTTGTGACGCAATGATGGATGTGTTTCAGTTATGATCTGTGTTAATGTTTCCACTATGCCCCTGTTAATAATTATGGTTGTGGGCGTTGTGCCAAAATGCTGACTGAAGTGGAAATCATGTGCTGTCAGGACATTTGACTGTGTAGTAACTTTGCACCACTGATTGTTTGTATGCTGTATGGAGTACATTAAGTGCCTAAAATAGCCCTGTAGTAGACTGTTTTGGGAGAATGATTACCTTGTGAATGTGCCTTTAGTGGGTTCAGAAACAATTAAACCCGGCGTTCAGGGCAGACTGATCCCCGAACATGTGTCTCACAGATACTTGTATATATTATGTTTACCTCATAATTTGAAAACACAGCCTCATTTAATATTTACCCTGTGACACTGTTCCATTTAATACTGTTCACAAAAATGTACTGCATTTCTTGTGTGCTTGATTATCATGCCCTTTATGTGAAGTGTTGCTATGAGTGGCCCAAACTAAGGATTTCTACCCCAATAGAACCTATCATAGCTGGTACTGTGCAGCAGGAACCTGTTGACATAGCAGGGTGTGCTGTTTTACTGGATGCTGATGCATTAATGGGCATAGCCACAGTTTGTCTGCCCAGCCCTCTCAGTGGAAGGTATAATTATAGTGCACTGTGGGAAGTTGTGGGCCTCAGGGACTGAGGCTGGCACTCAGCCAGCCGGGTGGGTGGGTGTATGTTTGGAGTTAGGAGATAGTGAAGGTGTTAGGGTTTACGAAAACCTCACTTCTCTTAAGGGACTGTCATCTCACAAGAGTTTCCTGTTGTGGGTAAAAAGAAAAAAAAAGCTTATAATTGGAAGTGTGTGGCTGCTTTTCTTTTGTCTTGAATCAAGTCCTTACTTATATCCTGTGAATATTCAACAGTGTTTCCTGTCTTAAGTCACAGTTCTTGTATTCAACCCAGCCCGTCCCTCCTGTCCCTCACTTCAGCCCCTCTCAGCATGCTGCATTCATTCATTCTGTCTGTGTGTGGGTGTGTGTGGTCTAGGTATTACTCATGTTGCAGCCCTAAATCTTTCAACGTAATTCATTAAAGATGTAAGGTGAAGACATGTTTCAAGGTTGGGCAAGTTGTATTTTTTTGATTTACATTAAAGTAATTAAATAATACAAAATAGTTACGAACCAGTGGTGACATCAGCGGCTGGGTTTTATTTTAAAAGATATATAATTTCTTTTTAAATTTGTTGATTAATTATTGCTAATACCGCATTATTTTGTTAGCAAGCCAGTGTCCTTTTTTATTTTGAAATTGAAAAACACACTCTCAGGATAGAGTTAAGTGCTAGGTATAGTAATATGAATGATCTGTCCTCGCTATAATACATAGACACTGTACATAAGTGATCTGTAGATGGAAGGAACAGATCATGAAGGATCAAAAGAGGATAATGGAAAAAAAAAAAACATGCTAAAAGCCAAAACCTTTTCAGAAAAGAGAAATGGTTCATTACAAAAACTTTAATATCAGGACATGGCACATTAAGCTGTGTTTCCAGGACAAACAGTGCGACTGAAGCAGATGGAAAGTCACCACTTATCTGAATTAAATTGGAAGACTTTTCTGTCCCTCCTCTTCTTTCTCTGTCACATTGGCTCTTTCCCAGTGGGTAACAGGACACTGTAAGACCACATACTGGTCCACATTTATGATGAGCAAGCAGAACCAAAATAAATCTCAAGTTAATTGGGAATGTCAGGCTAGTAGGAATAACGACGTAGGGATTTGTAAGTTTCTTTTGGAACAAAAACCAAAGGAAGATTAAATGAAGACTGAATGTGTCCTCTTTCTGGTCACTTCTATTTGAATGTAATTTGCCCCATCATGAATCAGAATAGTGTCGATTTCCTTCTGTTTTCTTCCTGTTGTCAGGTTTTCACAATTTTAATCTCTGTGTCATGTTGTGGATACGCACAGCATCGGCAGTCAGTCATTGTCGGTATGTGACATGTAATGTGAAGGGTGTGGCTGATCTTTTTCTGTACGAGCGTGTGAGTCAGACCCTTTGACACATTTTCGTCCATGTACTGTAAGTGCTTGCGAACACTTGGCTCTGGGGGGACCTTGAGTTGTCGGTGCGATCTGGAGCTGAACGCTCTGATCCCATCTGAAACCACAGGCCGATTTGGCATACTTCCATGTGCTTGTAACGAAACATTTGGCAAAAACAAGGGAGTTGTTCTTTGAGGATGAAAGCATAAATGTATTCACTCAGATCATGAAAGCACTGTTTTAAGACATAGGACTTCTGTTTTCTTTTAGTATTGGTGTCAGCTGGCTTTTAGGTGTGCAGAGTATCTTTTTCACGACTGGTTGGACCATTTCAACTCCTTAGAGTCTTGTGATTGTAGAGTTTGAGGTGTGTCACATCCTTGACATATTTTGGCAGTAGCTCCATCTCATAGTTTCATCTGCATGCTGCTACACAGGTGTGGAGTTTCTCTAATAGGAATGAAGGCATGAACCACTGAAAGTGCATTTATTGCTTAGGCTCTTGTTATCTTTTGTCCCAATGTAAATGATGCCAAGTGATGACGACGGGGGGATGTGAAATGATGCGGGATTCCCTCCACAATGGGCTGAGGTTTTGGATGGTTCCCATTGTTCATTGAGTAATCTTACTCTTTGTTCCATTTGCAGATGCACTGTGTTATTGTTAAGAAGTACAGTATTTGCTCAAACAACATATAAACTGCTCCACCATGATGCCCACAACCATAAAGACCATTTTTATTTTAGAAAACCTCGACTTTCTTAGTATGTCATAGGAGGGTTGAGTCAACATTTAAATTGATGCAAAATTGGATTTTCCAATGAATTTCATGAACCTGTGGTATCACGCTTGGTGGCTAGCATCAGACAAATAGTCCATTGAGTGTTTACTACCTGGTAAGGGGCCCCTGCTATTAATGATTAGACCATAGCAACAGATTCCTGACATGTTTGCCTTCAGTGGGGGTTTCTGGTAGATTTACCCACACAACAGTGTTTTGTGTTGTTGAACATGAATAGCAGAGGACTTCCTAGATTTACGTGAAAAATTCCAAGTGTGTGTAGATCTAATGGCTCATCTGTGAGTGACTGGTGGCAGAGCAAATAGTTCTGTACAACCTGTTCATCTGGTCTGGCTAAAAAGGAAGTGAGCTGTGTGAGAAAGAGGGAGAGTGTGTCTCAGCAGGTCAAAGCCTTGAAGGCGGTGAGATGAGTCAGTGATGTCACAGAAGGGGGGAGGTTATAGAGGCGTGGCCAGCTCAGCTGAAACTCTTGCAACACCTATCTGACTCCCTGAGAACAGACAAGAAAGTGTATTGTTCGAGTACGCTTCAGTCCTGTGGGAAACTTTGTCAAAGGATTCAATACAAACCCAGAGAATCCAACAGGGATTTGATTTGTGGAAAAAACCTTTAGGGTAAGAACTTTTATTCTGTCCACCTATTTTATGTTCTCCTCAGTAGGTTTTATGTTTTATTTTCCAGTCTAGTGTCGTACCTGCTTTCTGTAATAGAGATACAGGCATCTGTCTGTGACTCACACTGTTGGAGAGAAAGATACTTCATGTGCTATAGTTTGTTTGCTGGGAATAAATCATGTGTATTACAAGGAAGTGGAGCCATGTACTTTTAATATCTTTCACAGGGTACAATTTCTCTGTAATTTGTGTTAATGTCAGCTAAAAATTATAATAACTTTCTATTGGCAGTGTATATTTTTCCCAGAATGAGAGCAGAGAAGGGTTGTTTTTGAGCAAGTGGCTCCAGATCTGTTAAATGAGAGTACTATCTGTGGAGCAGATGTTTCATTCTGACACAGAGAAGCCGTGCGTCTGTTTTACTCTACAGCAGAGAGAAATGAGAAGCTGGTCTGCTGCCTGGCACGGTCTCTCTCCCTGCAGTTGCAGCACCATTATAATTGCTTCTGTGTTCGCCTGAACTTACACCTGACTGGCTGGCCTGCTGAGTCCCATTCATGACTTCAGCTGTTATACTGTTTCTGCTAATGTCGACAGGGAAAGAAAACTGCTAAAAGGCAGGTTTCTGTGGTTTTTGTTTTACTACCTGCTGGTCTGTTGTGTTGTCTTTGATGAGACTGGTCCCTCTCATATGGGAAGCTCTAAGCCCTTGTGAATAAAGTGCTACAGATGTGTATTTTACAGCCTTTTTATATCAAATGATTTCTCTACTTACATACTCTAAATCAACATTTCAGTTAAGTCATGTGTTGACTTGCATTCTCAGCGGCGTGTAATTTGTCTTTACTCACCCCTCCCTTTTTCTCCCAAACTGTCTGTTTATCTCTGCAGTTGTTTCAGTGGAAGCAGTTGGAGAATTTGTATTTCCGTGAAAAGAAATTTGCAGTGGAAGTGAACGATCCGCACAGGTCAGAGAAAGCAAAACCTCTTGTCATGTATCTTATGTATCTTATCTTTATCTGTTGTTGAAGTGTTCCCTTTTTAACTCCCTCTCTCTTGCTATTGATGCCTTTAACCTGCAACTGACATGCTGTGAAGGGCATCTGCGACTTGTGGTCAATATGGAATAACATGTTAATGGCTCTAACCTGCTTGTTAAATGGGTGCTTCCTCCTGGTCAAGGACCACTTTATTATTCTAAGGTTGTTGTCAGACCTCTGCTCTTCTCACAGCTTTAATGTGGCACTTCCAGCCTCCACAGCTGTCATTAAATCACATAGTCTGTTTCAAAGCTTGATGTCACTGCATCTCTTCTCTTCATTACATTCACTGTACACACCCTTAATTGAATAAAGATGTAATTTGAATTATTTTCCAGTCTTTGCTTAATGCATTTTTAATCTTAATGAAAAACTGGTTTATGTTCCATCGATGTTTTTTTTCTGTCTGGCCATTAAAAAGATTTGCTGCAAGGATCAATAGAAGTGCTGAATGTCTATCTCATTATCTTACACAGAAGAACAGTGACTAAGCGAACTTTTGGACAGACTGGGCTGGTTATTCACACATGGTATGCCAGCCACTCGCTGATTAAAACCATCTGGGTGATGGCAATCAGTCAGCACCAGTTCTACCTGGACAGAAAGCAAAGTAAAGTAAGTCTCTGTTTTCTGCATTGATCACACTTCCTGCCAAATGAAAGCAAGTGAGAAACTGTCTCATGCTCCTCTGACACTGATGCTTGACCTTTGACAGTGTAAAGAGCTTGCCTTGTGTTGAGTGACCTACTTACAATGTGTGTGTGTGTGTATAATAGAAACAGGAAAAAGGGCCAAGCTGGATGAGCAAATGACAGATGCTGATACATGCTGCGTGTATTGTGTTCTCCAGTTTGTCAGTTTGCCAGTTTACTGAAGAGCCAGGCAGTTTACTTTGCGTTCATATTTTATTCTGAAACATTAACCAGTGTTGCAGTAAAATAAGTAGCCTGCAGACAATTAAAGCATGCAGAGTATGAATTGTTTGAACACAGACAGAAATGTGGTTTGAAAAAATACTGTCCAAGTGGCACAATCTAATGCAATAGTGACTCTTACTCATGTGATACACTACCTCATTCATGTCCCAAATGCTTGTGTAAATACAAATGGATATGGCCCACGGGTTTAATATCAGTGTGCCTAAAGTATTGTTGTAACCTACTGGAACAGGTAGAAGGAATTGGGTTGAAGGACTGTACATTAAGATGTTTAAATTATTTGATGTTCAAATAATGTGTCTGCATTGGCTACTCTCTGTCTGAGTTTATGATATTTGTGCACCCAAAACAGAAATACAATAACACTGTATAGTTAAGGATTTGTTTATTTGTCATAACCCACACCAGCATCTTACATGTTTTCCTAACACTGTGCAGCCCTATTGGGTAGTTAAAAACTAAAAGTGCAAAGAGCTTATAAATGCCTTGAGGGAAGGTTTCCAGTTTCTTTTATGATATGGTAGTCAAAATGATATAGCCATAGCAATATCTGTTATTATTAAAATTCCTGGTGTGGGACTTAATGGAAAAGAAGGCATACGTGTTTATGGCCGTGCCATTGAGAATAAAAAAAAAAAGCTCATGTATTCACGGTCCAGGTGCTTGTGCAAGTATTAAATTGTGTCCCTGTGCCCCGAAGACACTTGTGCTGGATGTGTTTGTGTTATATGATGCATATTTGCTGAGCATCAGAGCTATTACATAGTATAAGTGGGGTGTGCTGTGGATCTTGCAGTGGCAATAGATGAGCATGTATGGCTGTAGTCGAATGAGGTTATTCAGCCTCTGTCTTCCTCAAAGGCAGATGGTGTGTCATTGTTCATCCAGGAATAGAGCCCCGCTGATTGATGACAGAACCGTGCACTTGGAGAACTGAGTATGCTAATGAGCCGCCATTATCGCAATGCGCTGCCATTAAAATTAAATACTTAAAATGAATCCTCCCTACAACACTCTTCATCGTTCTCATCTCCTGACCATTCTTTTTTATTCCCTGCAGTCAACGATGACCACAACCAGAAGTTCAGGAGACATCGCCATGGACCTCACAGAGATCTGCGCCCCACGGATCAGTAAACTCTCCAGCATCGAGAGCAAAGACCCTCTTATCATGGCCAGCAGTGGAAGCCTCATCTCAGCTGGTAAGCAGCTAATGGCGAACTGCTTCTGTTTTGCTTTAGTTTGATGAATGATGATTTATGGCTATAATTTGTAATTAATCAGTTGAGTGTTTGTTTCAGGTTCTGCTGAGTCAGAAGTCAACGAGGAGCAGAAGAAAGAAAAGATTGCCGAATTAAAAAAGAAAGAAAAAGACCTTCAGGACATACTGACACTGAAACTTAAGGAACTGAAAAAGATCTGCATGAGAGAAGCAGTGAGTGTCTCATTCAGTCTGATATTTTTGTATGTGATGTGTCCAAACTCTCAGCTGACTCGGTTGTTGTCGTCATTTGCAGGAGCTTACAGGCCGGTTACCTAAAGAGTATCCTCTGAACTCAGGAGAGAAGGCTCCCCAAGTTCGCCGTCGTGTTGGTACTGCCTTCAAGCTGGATGACCTTTTCCCCTATGATGAGGTGAGTGCAGCTGTGGTTGAATCGTTTTTGTTGTGACAAATTTCTACCGCTTGTGATTTACCATAAAGGACGTTTAGCTGGAGATCATTCAGATGAGGCTGTTGTGCATGTTTTGAATTAAAATATTGTTCTGAATTGTAGCTGGTTGTGTAATGACTAAGAATGAGGATATGAATGAGAATATGTGAGTTTTTAGATGTTTTAATAAATACTGACTTGGAACGTGGATATGTTTGATCTCTACTGACAGCATGTGTTATATAATGGGGAATGTGCGTGTGTCTGTCTATAGGACCCACATCTGAGGAATCTGGAGAGCATGTTTGCCTTGCAGCACAAGATTGTGGAAGCAGCCACCAAGTTGGCCAGCGAGGATGACCTCTGCAAGACAGTGAGGAAGAAGAGGAGAAACAACTTTCTGGATGCAAAGAGGAAGCTGGAGGAAATTGAGAGGGAGATTAACGCCTACAGGATAAAGAAAGGAAAGAAGCCCACACAGAGAGCTTCAGTGATCTTAGCAGGTACTTACAACAATCACAAATGGCTACAAATTCACCAACAAAAAGCACCAGTCTAAAAATGCTAAGAACTGTTCCTGTTTCCTGTTCTCAGATGACAACAACCCTTCAGACCTCAGCTCTCTATCTGACAGCCTCACCCTGGATGATGGTCAGTGTGGAAGCATAATAATGCCCAATGTCCATGTGTTTACACCCTCCAGTTTAAATCTATATTGTTATCCTGTATTACAGATTCATTTTACTCAAGTTATTGCTTTTATTCCCTAGAAGATGAGTTTAGTTCCCAAAGGCACCGTTCCACATCAGTGCAGTATTCTCCAAGACCGCACCATGCAGAAACTCTGGACATCCACTACAACAAAGACCGACGCACTTCTGCCAATGACCAACATTCAGACAGCAGGTATATAGCTGGCACTGGCAACACCATTGCATATTAATTCTTTTGATTTTCAGTGTGTGGCTGAGGAGAGCCCCTTAAGTGTGGAGCTAGTACAGACCTGTAGATCAGACCCTGAGCTACATTCCTGCCAGTAAACTCCTCCCTCTTTCTTCTGCGTCTCCAACTACCTCCCTCTTATCAGCCCAAACACACTGGCTTTAAAAATAGATGTAGAAGAACGTGTCGCTGCCTGTGAAGGAGCAGCAACAACTCCAAGTTGAGAGGAAAGAAAGGGGAAACAGGAAAAGTGGCTCTGGAAACTTGGAAATGGCAGCCATTTCACAACTGTTTACAAAATGATACTAGCAATGTGGTGCCCTCAGCTGTAGGGACGTAAATTGTCTCTGTGATTACTATTGCATGAAAAGAAATACCGATGTATGAAATTACAGTCATTCAAATGTGTGTGATTACTAGAATGCAGCACATGCAACATGTTTTTTTCCTCATCAGTTTTTGATGACCTGAAAATATAGATATTATCTGTGCCCTAGATACAATTATGGACCAGTCCAGGAATCTCTCCACTACAGCCACCGTGATGCCTTATCAAGCCACAGTAGTCCTTTTAAACCTGCTTCCAGGCAGCCACGTGATGCCCGCAGCATGCCCCCCACCCCCCTCCTCACCCGCAATGCCTACAGCAGCAACCACCTCAGGTGAGGCCTCAGAGACGGACTGTGTACTTCTGTATTTTCTTTATTCTTACGGCACGTGCGTGAAAACCCACTGGTTTTTCTGCTTGTAGATCGGACGATGCTCCACAACATTTCCGCCAGCGTAGTGGGAGTCTGGAGTCCCAGTCTCAGTCTCAGTTTGTGCCAGAGACCGGACCTCCCATGCCAACGTTTACCTTCACCGCCGCCCGGCGCAGCAACAGCACTGAGGTCCTCGATGACGGCTCCTCCTACACAAGCCAGTCCAGTGTGGAATACAGTGTTCCTGGTAACCACACCCACAGACGCAGAGCTCGAGGTCGCCACAGAAAAGACCTGTATGCCAACACGGGCAGCATGCCCAACCTGGCTCAGCCTGACACCCGCTCCTACGCCTACCAGCCCCGCGCCCGACCCACCACAACGGCCTACTATGTCACAGGCTTTCCCAGATACGCAGACCCAGAGCCTTACTCCAATGGACACTACATGTATGATAACGAGCTTGAGGGACACTATAACGTCAATCCTTCCTATCCCCCCGCCCCTACAGATTACCACAGCCAAGACATGCACAGTCACTACGGTAACGACGAGATAGATGGTATGTTGCATAACCCTTACGCCACAATGCGGCCACCCAGGAACCGTCAGGTGCCCTGCAGCGGCGAGCACGTCACCAAGAACATCCAAAAGGCAATGGTGGCTGAACATTTGAGAGGCTGGTACCATCGCAATGCTGCACACAAACAAGCTGCGTACAACTACGACTACGACAGAGGCTCCCAGCAGAGCCTGGGATATCAGACCATGCCTGCACCCTACAGCCATAACAACAGAAACATCTACTCATCAGGTCAGACCCCTGCACCTTCCATAACACTAGCCTGGTTTCCATCAAAATGTATCCCAAACTTAAACAGTGAAACTTAAACAACAAGTTTTTTTACATCCACTGTTGTTCAGCAGATGTTGGGAGTTAGTACACAGGGATAAGCAATTGGTGTTGGCAAATATGTCAACACATCAGAAAGCATCTTATCTTATCTATTCATTATTGTTGTAATATATGCTTTTTACGCTTTACAAGTCGAGGAACAAGTCGTGGTTTCCTTATCAGTCCACATACAATCTCCTCTCGACTGCTGTTTCCGCTATTTTTCCAGTGCAGTGAAATGGGGAAGCGGGAGTGTCATTACTGTCACATTTTTACCCGGCATTCTTAATTCGCTGAAACGGTTTCTATTGCATTATTTACTTTTTATCAACGTGCAGACTTTTCTACCTTTTTTGAGTGTAAAAAAGGCTGTATTTCAAGTAGTGGTGCAACGGATCATCATTGATCCGTGATCCGTTCGGATCAATATCTTCGGTTCGGCACACACGTGATCCGTGGATTGATTTATGAAAAAAAAAAAGTTGTGCGCATGTTCCATCCACACACAGTGTGGCCATGGCGAGCAGAGGAACGGAGGAGCTTGAACGCCCCGCGTCATTTAAATCCCCTGTATGGGAGCATTTTGGCTTCCCTGTCAAATATAATGACGAAGGAAAGAGGTTAGTGGATAAAACCGTGACGGTGTGTAGGCACTGTGGCACAAGAAAGCCATATGACAGTGGAAACACATCAAGCATGGCCACGCATTTGAAGCGACATCACCTCGGTGTTTCACTGACAGGAGTGAAAACAAAGGCTGCTCAACAACCGCTTATCACCGCGGCATTTAAGCAGCCCCTTGTTGCACAATCAGACCGGGCCAAAGCCATCACAAACACTATCGGTGTGTTTATAGGTGCAGACATGAGGCCATATTCGCTTGCGCAAAACGAGGTCTTTAAACACATGCTGAAAGTGCTTGAGCCACGTTACGACGGTGCGCCATCGCGCACCCACTTCAGCGAAAAGATTGTGCCAGACTTTTTTTGCTGATCCGAAAAATGATCCGATCCGTGACTCTGATCCGCGGAATGATCTGATCCGTGAGTTTTTTGATCCTTTGCACCCCTAATTACAAGATTGTTTTAACATGTTTTGTTTACATAATTTTTTGTTGGGGTTCTTTGTCCTGCAAATCGAAAACGTACAGTAAGCACACGCATGGAAACCCAATTAATGAGTTTCACCTTAAGCTTGGTCCATTACTAACCACTTATCATTGTACCACTTTTTTCTTTCTAGTATCCTCAGTGTCCTCCACTGGCAATTGGCACAGCCACACAACCGGTGGTATGATGGAATATGACATGCCTATGCATGCACCGCCGACATACTCTTACAGTACAGCCCCATACAGCCACCCCACCCACAGCAGGTGAGAAAAAAAAGTTGGCCTCAACTCAGTGTCTTATCCAATAAGCCACTCCCTGATCCTCCTTATCCCCAGAGCTAAGCACTAGTTTTTAATTACCTGGATTGGTTATCCTGCAGACACAACAGTTCTGTGGACTAATGTTTAACCAGTGCTACCCTTTCTTTAACGTCTCCTCTATGTTATGTATCTATTTAATGTTACAGCCTGGTTAAGCGGTAGTAGTATTTAATCTATGCAGCCAACTTCCTCCTCAGATCTTAAGAATGGTTCTCTTCTCCTCCTTAACTCTACACTGGGCCCTGCTTTCTTATAGATATGGCGGCTCACAGCTTTTAAAGGCTTCCTGGCCCAGCCCTGATGGTTGGAGGCGCTGTGCCTTTTTTCCTGCTAGTTCTTCCTCCTCAGTTTCCTCCTCCACCTCCTCCTTTCCCTCCTCCTCCTCTTCCTCCCCCGCCTGTCGGGTCAGACAGGTGTCCTCCAGCCCTGCACAGCCACAATCTTCCAGAGGGCACAGGCTCAGTAAGGTGTCCTTTGCTAAAGGTAGCTCATAGTAAGTAAACGGCGACAGCTAGAGCCTGAGCGTTTGCTTCCGTCAGTTCGTCCGCAGTGTGACTCAGAATCTGCTTGTCAATGTTTTGAAGTGATTTTTTGCATTTTTGAAACGTTTTATTGATTGTCCATTGTCCTGTATGATATAGTAACTGCATGGCTTCTTTAAAAACATGCCTGCCCTACTCTCTCGTCCGGCAAACATATTGCCATCCAGTGGTCACGTTTCTCTCTCTCTCTCTTTTTCCTCCTCTGATGTTTGGCATACAGAGGCTCCCTGCCCATGAGCTGTCATTCACTCCTGACCTTTGCCCCCTCTCATGCGCAGATGTTCCCCAGAGTTTGAGTGGCGGAGCTGTAATAGGATGGCCTGCCCTGTGAGGCCTTTAGAGAGGTGTGGTGCTGCCGCCTGTGCTACTGACCAGGAACATTAAACCCTTTCCCCAATAATCAGAGTCAAAGCAGAGAAATATGGGTGAGAGAAGAGAATGTAAAACTACCCCACATGGTTATCATGGCGGTGATGGTTGTGGTGTGTCTTTTCATAAATATTGCAGGGACTGACAGAAACCATCTCATTTGAACCTTTTTTTCTTTTCTTTTTTTCCTGCTGCATTTTTTGGGGTCTTGGGTGTTTTGGTGACGGGAGAGCACTTGTGTGGCAGAGGGAAAATGTGACCCCTGAATATTTTTGCAATATTGGAAGGCTGTGTGTGTTTATAATTTCTGTGTGCATTCGCTGTTTTGTTGGCTGAGAATGTTTGACACTGGGTTTGAAACTGAATTGGAACATAAAATGTGGAGTAAGTGATTCTTGACAAAAGCAAAGCAAAACACATCCTGTCAGATGTTCTGCACCCTTAAATAAGGGTTTAAATTATTAATACACATAGATAGGAAATGAAACACCCATCGGATGTGACAGGTTAAACACAAGCAGAATATCATTTAAAAAATAAACTAGTTGTCCATCAGCTGTTTTTGCCCACACCTTAGCTACAGTGTAGGGGGAGAGAAAGAATGAACGTGGAAAGCATCATATTCTATAAGACTCATCTGCTTTTAAAGTGTGAAAATAGAATAAATAGAAAATCTTGCATCTTTGCTGCAGCAGCTGATTGTACAAGTACACATTCTCAGTCAGCCAACACAAGTGATGCAACCTGTCCACATTGAGTGACCTGGCAGCAAAAAAAACTGTCTTTATTAACAAATGATCATTATCTACAATTATTACTAAAAAGCAAGGCAAAGGGTAAACACCAAGATATAGTCCCAACAAGCAAACAAGTGCTTTTAGGTTTATGTGATTATAAAACTGACCACGTTATTGAGACAGCAGGACATACAGCAAGGCCAAATTCTTATAATTGCAGCTCCAAAGCTAACGTCTAAACAGGATGTTGTGAGCGTTTGCGATGATCTAAAGCCGCTACACCAGCTGCAAACAAGTCTACTACTACAGCTGACAGCACACTGATGGCAGAATTCAACAAACTAGAACGTAAGCCGCATGCCCTTGGGCGAGTCATTCTACAGTGCTGGACACACACACACAACAAGACAACTGCACCTGCTTGGTAACTAACAAGTGTTTTCACAGCTCCATCACTCTTTTTACTGGCTCCCTCTGTGTGCCTGTCAATCATGGTGTGGACTGGTCTGAGTGGATAAGTCCATCATTTATTATTTCACACTTCCATGCACAGTTAAGACGAGCCATTCAGTGTGACGGCTGTCCTGTTACCAGTATACAAGTACTTGTTTCCGGTTTAGCTCATGGCTAGTTGTTAGCCTGTCGAGCACCATTCTGAGTCTTACTTTCAATCCTTCCTGCCTCCAATTCTTTAAATGGACAGAGCATAAAATAGATCTAAATCTAGTTTGTCTTATTCTTTTGTGTACCACATAGGTGGTTGTCAGTCTTTATACATCATTACAGCAAGCAATACAAGTTATAGTTACATCCAGAAGGAAGCAACTACTAGCCCCATGAACACACACAGATGCACACGAGTCACACACCTTCATGGTTTGAGAAGGATAGCATCCACCTTGTGTTGCATAGTCGTAAACAGGAAAACCAGTGCAGAGTGCCTTTGTTTTACCTTCAGTCGACCCAGGCTGACTAAACGTACGTTTGCAGTCGTCCCACTTTAGAGAAATTAACTAACATGTTTTTCGAGTGCCACGTAAACATACTGAGCGGGAGCCAGTCCCAGCAGACACTGGGGGCAAGAGGCAGGTTACGTTTCGCAAAAACCTTCTTGCGCCACAGCACAGTGGTTAGCAGAGAAGTCCAGAGATAGATTTCTATCTCAGCCTCACTGTTCAGTCTGTGGGAGAGATTCACTGGTGTTCACACTACCCTGTCCTAGTCAAAGAACTTTTTAGTTTTCCGCTTTTCTCTCCATCCTGACAATGAAATTATGTTGTGGAGGATATACACCACTGTTCTGCAACACTCGCCTTAACATTACTGCGGGTCTCTGGTGTGAAGGCGCTAATCAATACCATTCAAAACATCACACGGTCTGGTGGTGACTGAAGTGGAGATCACTCCTTCGCCTTGGCAGTATACATTAGTATGTGCCAGATTTACCGTCTCTTGCTCCCTCATCTTCTCTTCTTGCTGTTGTCATGTGCAGAGGCACAAACACTGCCTGTTGGTGATTGGCTGGAATAGTGATGTATATGACTCGGTCCAGGGTTACGTTAAACCTTTTTTTTCCCCACACAAACACAGAACTGAAAGCTATTAGACCATTAGATGTTCACTGAATGGGATATAAGGTGTTATAGAATTAGAATCACTTACTCCAACTAACTCATTTATGTGTTTTTTTTACATTCCCGATCTTAGTAAGGGATTGGAAAATCACAACCCAGGGTGAATTAATTCTAAACCAATGGTTAATCAGTCATAAGCTACATTCAGTGCGTCACCTGTCTAATGTCCTTCAATCTTGTGTTTTTTACAGATCCTACATAGACGTCAGCAGCCAAATGCACACACCCATGGACCCAGAAGAACAGATTTACTGGCACGAAGACTCAAAACCAGGGACTATAGTCTAGTAGCCTTTCTTGTGTCATTGTGCTGTACGAATCTTTCACCTTGACATGTTGTCATCGTGCCTTAGACTGCACTTACCCTTTTCTCTGTGAACGGGATCCATCCAAAGAATGAAGGAACTTAATGTGGACTCCTGCTTATCATCATAATTGCAGCTGCCAAACTTACCCACATCCACGTGTTTGACTCATAACAAATCGTCTACGTCTGTGGATTTCGAGTGTTTGTGGTGAAGGCGCTTGTGCACTGAAACTATACCAGAACCTGCTGTGGGCTGTTTGGTATAACCAAAGGGATTTTGGACTAAACCCTGTAGAGATGCCAGCTTCACTAACCAAGGACCATGACCGTCTCTGTTAGAGGATCCTGAGCCGTTATGAACAAGGAGAATGACTCACCCTTCTGATACTCACACATGTACGAATGTGTTACCATGAAGGATCATACGAGGATTAAAAAAAAAAAAAAAGACATTGTCAAAATGAAGGATTAAGCTCATTAAATGAGTCAAAAAAGAGAGATGGCTACTTTGAAACATTGTCCAGTCACCAGATCCACTTTTATCAAACAGCATTGCTTCACACTGACGCAGTATTTCATCCACCTCACTGTTGGAACATACAACAGAGCCAAATAATTCTACACTGTCACGCCGTTTGAGTATTACTCGAAGTGACTGACAAAAATTATACTGCCACGTCTGATCAGTCGCCGCAAGGAGACCGAAAGTCAAGTTTAGTTTTGTTTATTTTTATTTTTGCATCCATGCTGGAAATCATGGACTGGTGCTCCCAATTTCTCTCAGAGAATGAAGCTGTGTGTAAATGTCGGTATTGTAAATACACTGGTTCTGCCCCCACCCACCCCCCTTTTTTAGAGCATTTTTTTATGTATTTGAAAAGCATGTAATATATAGTAAACAACTGTTGTTAAGCTGGTTCTTAGTCATTTGTATAATTGAATTTGTTTGAATTAAAAAGAAAAATCAGCATTTGAACCCTTTGCGTGGTAAAAGTGTTTTATTAAAGGTGCCAAACGAAAAACTGAGCACCAGCATGTCGGACGAGAACAGACCATGAACATAGATGAAGGAGTCCGGGAGAAGAAGACCTCTTGGAACTTTACTTGGCTGTGAAATCTGAATTACCGCATGAGACGTCTTTTACGGGATTTTTCATACTTGGAAACTTCAGAGATCTTGGAACGCAGCACATTTGTATACAGCGGTTCCAACGGGTGCTCAAATGCAACAGGAAGACCAGCTGACAAAACAGAGGCCCAGTAACTGAGTGGGTGTGGTCTTCTGCCTCAACGTGTTGTGATCAAAAATACCATTTCAGAATAATCTGGTTATTCTCATCTGACCTTTTCTCTCGAGGAAGTGCCACTAACTGAATATTTTTTTCCTTTTTTTGGACTATGCTCTGGAAACCCCTCCATGAGAATCTAATCTATGTTGATCAGCGGTTTCTGAAATCCGTAGACATACGTGTGGCAGCAACAACTACACATATGTTTGCGTTAATACGGCATAACTAATAAAATTAAGGAGAACATCACGTTGTCTCTCAGGATTCAGTCAGAAGAAAACAATGTCATCCCTCTCAGTGCAGGAAAATGCACAATTTAACTCAAAATCCCTTCAATTAAGTATGTGAATGTCTCTTCCATCCATGAAATAGGATTTGAAGTAACCCACTCGGAGGGAAACGGCAACATATAGTTCAGTCGTGTTCATACTCTGAAGAAAAGGACGGTGGTCCTGGATAACTGCATTCTCATATAAATGGTTTAGAATCTGCTCGGCTGTAGCATGCAGAGATAACCGCGTCCCAGCTCGCCTTTTGAGCCCGTAAGATTGAGTGCAGAGCTGCAATCAGTCACAATAACTAATTATGAATAAACGACCTATTATTCAAAATTGCTCTCCTGCTGCAGAGATCTGTCACTCTTATTTTCTCAACAGCTTGCTGTGCAGCAAGGCTGTTTTTTTTTGTTTTTTTCTGTGTGTCTCTTTAAGCCATAAACCGACCAAACCAGTCTTTAAAAGCTGTCACACCCTCTGTGAGCTAAAACCACCTTTTCTGTCTTCCCTGGGAATGACAAGCCAGTGTTTATGGCACCGAACCCTCCCTCGAGGCATCCACGCAACACAAGTCTGCTGCAGACATGTACTGAGCCTCCACCCTCCTATAGATAACACGAGAACCCTTGGTCTCGTTTCCCTCCCCTTCCTTCCACACATTTTCTGCCTCTGCTCATGTATCCTGGCCATTCGTCACCTCTTCAGAGGGCCACAGTTGAGCAGCCTCTCTTTTCTTGCAGTGCCTCTCTTGTGTTGTGCTCCTTGAGAGAGCTCGAGGGAGGTCTCGGATACTCCCAGCTCCTTGTTTTTAACAGAGGCAGTAAGAGGGGGCTGGAGTGTTTTTGCATCCAGCTGTCGCCCTCTGTCTGTTTCCTCTGCTGCCTCACACCAGCTGCAGCCACACGTCAGGAAGAGGCTGTTCCAGCCGACACTCCACTACATAAACAATGAGCTCCTATGTGTTTTCCTCTGGTTTAACAGACTCCTAATGTGGAGGTGTTGGGTTTCAATCTTCATAGTTCTGGCACTGATCAATGTCTGGAAGTACTGATTGAAACCTGGCATTAAATAAAAAAAAGGAGTTTTTTTTCCAGATAATGATTTTATCAGATTGTTTCACCAATCAATGTTTGCCCGTATAATATGAAAGGGTGTAAATGTCAGGAGTGTGACAAGTGTCACTCATTGCAATGAATTTAAGTGATTATCATCTTGTTTTTCTGGATAATACAGCTGCAACTTTAATGATGTGGCTGGTGATGTGCAGCTGTTTTCTCTTTGCACTTAATCCCCTTAATGGACATTGCACTAACTGTAGAACAAGAAAGCCTAAATATCCTGTATATGTAAGTCATATAAATAATTGTTTTATTTGTCCCATGTCAGGGGTGAGTGTAGTTTATGTTGTTGGCTTCTATAGCCTGCATGTCCTTGGGCAACACACCGCATCCTGAATTGCTTGTGATGTTTGTGCCCCCAGTGTGAAGCTTAAATGTCTTTACATTACACTCGCGGCACTCAACATACTGTATTAATCTCTTGTCACGTACCCATAGAATGTTCTTGAGTCGCAGACACTGTCATTGTTTGTCGCGTAATGTGATTGTTGGTCACCATCTCCATTTCGATCTTAAACTGTTGGAAGACATCTTCTCTTGTTGCTTTCTTGATTGTTTCAACAGATGCACAGAGCACTCTCACTTCTTTCACTCTCCATGTCCTGGTAGTAAGTGTTTTCCTCCTCAAATTAAAAGTGGAACAGACATGGATTCGTACATGAGTTGATGTAAACTGGCAGAGGATGTAAACCCAACCTCTGAGCAGGTACAAAAGGTGTCACACGTAAACAACTGAACCCAGCTCAGCTGAGCGGGGATTAAAGTGACTGTAAATCATCTCAAGGATCGGCACATTGCACGCTGATCCACAGACTCATAGCTCTGACAAGTTATCAAGGTGCGAGTAGTTGGATTAGCTGAGTGGTCACATGCACTTGTTCATCGGCTAATATGGATGACATCCCATAGAGGAAGGCAGAGAGGAGAGTTGTGGAACGTATGGAGAGGTCGAAGCTCACATGACGCTGAAGCAGACTGCAAAGGTCGCGGCGGGTCATCATTAACGTGTCACCTGATCAGCTGCAGCGTGGGTCCAGGGAGACGGATCTGTTGAGTGACAGTCTGTCTGAGTTATGAGGCGAGCTAACCAGCTTAGCCAGCCAAAAGCTAAAGCCTTTGAAGCAGAGGAGGATGGGTGGAGATTGGAAGGGTCAAACTGAAGGCAACAAGCTCTCAAGATGTGCCCAAACAACAGCTTTAAAGCTGCAGTGTGCGCAACTTTTGGTCGTCTTTGTTGTTGTTGATGTTATTAATCAGCCTGTAGTTGGTCTTGGAGACAATGTAACATTGCTCGGTATTTCATCTGAAAAAGATTTGTGTGAATACAGCAGCAGCATGAGGGAGGGCATGGACAGGAAGTGTTTATGCCGTCAAACTGCTGAGTGACAAGAGTTCATTTCTAGAACTTTTCATGGGCTCTTATTTAAGTTTTTAGTCTTATCGTTTGCGGCCGTGTTGCTTTACTAGCACAATATTGCTGTTGCCGCCATATTTCCTTCTTTTTTTTAAGGTAATACAAATCACTTCCTGTGTGCAGCTGTCAATGACATAGGAAATGTCATTGAGTGGCATGAGACCTAAACATTGCTATACGGAGAAATTGAGAGTCGCGTGGAACTTATTAGCCTTTGTGTGAACTCATCTGACAACGGTTTGGGTGGAACAGACCTTTGTTTATACTTAAAATCTGATGCACTACTGCTTTAAGTTTATATGATGCAAAGATTTTCTGCATCCCACGCCTTTGTTTTGTGGAAACTAAACAGTAGGGACGTGTTGCAAAGCGTGCACAAGGAGACGAGTGTTGTTATTCAGCAGCTCGGGCTCAAACAATAAACAGGTTTGTTTATGTCGCAACGTATGTTGCCTCACTGAAGACTACTTTAATACAGAGAGAGAGCAAGTGTCGCTGATTCATGCATTAACACCATGGAAGGATACATTTAGTCTCTGCAGCACCTGGAGGGAGGAAGCACAGAGGACACACACCTGTTGAGCGTGCGGCCGGCAGCACACGTGTGTGTGTGTGTGTGTGTGTGTAGTTTCCTTACAGCAGCTGCAGTAGCAAGAACAAGGGCCTCCTCTATGTCCTCGGAGACATGAATTTACTTGAGTTCGTAGCCACCGGTGCTTGTGTTCACTCACCAAGTTGCACAATATGGATGAAGATGAGGCACCTCAGTCGTGAACATAAATCACTACTGTAGCACAAGGGTGGTAAAGCCTTGCAGCTCGACTCAAAGTTAAACTGGAGAGCCACCGGAATACGGTTACACTTGTGTGTGCAGAGGTCACGAGTGGGGTAGTTTCGAAAAATGTCACGCATTCCTGAAAGAGGAAATACACTCCGTCAAATGCTTAAGACAGGATTTTAGTCATTCTCAAAGGGGGAAAGTTTTTGTCATAGTCAGTTTGAACCAATGTGAGACACACTGGGACATTTGCTTAGAGAAATCTATGCCTGCTTTAGTCTATGACATATTAAAAGTATGTTCCCCATTTTATTTTCTCACCATTTTAACAGAGAAAAATTTTTTTTTAAATAGTTTGTACATCACTCACTCTCCCGTACCAAAGTCAGTTGAGAAAATCAGCATTTTTAGCTTAAGTTTCAAAGGAAGTCTATGGGGAAAAGGCACCTACATGTCACTTTATTTATAACACCAGTAAACATTTTCCCAAAAGGTGAGGATGATCGTCACTAGTTTCTGGTTTTATTTAACTGAATATGATGCCAGTTCTGTAAATGATTTAGAGGAAAATAGACAAAAAGCACTGCACGTAAGAGAAGAACACCAGTGTGATTGACAGCTGGTATCAGCCAATAAGGGCGTGGTGGCAGGTGACATCTGTGAAATTTCAAAGCTTCAAAATGGGAGTTTGTTTTGCAACCAGAAGGCTGCGTCCATTTCTTTATACAGTGTAGTATTTGATAAGGGCATGCACGTGTGTCTCAGGTGTTAAAGGCCAAGCAAAGTCAGCGCTTATGTGTCGCTATCTCACACAACTACACAACCCTTAAATATGAACTCCAGCACTTGAATTGATTCCTCTTTTTAATACCCATCACTCTTATCTTCACATGTCCACATCACCATACACGCTGCCCCTTTAAACCAAATAACAGAGCACTATGTTCCAGATGGATTCTCACTATCTGCAGCCAATTTCAAATGAAATCCAATATGAAACAGCCCAAGTAGCTGACGCAGTGAGTAACTGGGATTTGGAGGTGAATGACTGCAGATGAATCCACTTTGTCACTGTGCAGCGCTCTCAGCTCTCCACACTATAATCTACTGCAGCCCATTGATTAGTACGGGGTAAAGTGGAGAGGAAGGCAAAGTTAGCCAATCCATCACCCAGAGGGCATTGTCAAGATTAAACAGTCAAGAGGTGCGGGAGGAATACTGATGTCCACGGGTTAAGACCTCACGCTCCTTTGAAGTCTTCATTTTAATTATCGGCACTGATCTGACTCCGTGTTTGTCTCAGTTTTCTTCATCTATGAGGTTGGTTGGTTTCTATTCAAATGTGTGATCAGGAGTGAACTGTTCCTACAGCATTCACAGTGTGCTCTCACAGTTTTACGTTGCGAGTAAACTCTCGAGACTGCCAGTTGTTTCTGAGGTTGATTGAACGCAGATTCTTGCACCAAGGAAGGAGTCTGCAGCTGTGTTCAACACTGACATGATGCATAGCAGAAACATGAGGCAGCACCGAGACACGTTTGAGAAAAGCACCCTGACAAGTTCTGGGGTGGAGTGACTGATAACCCAGAGGGAAAGATAACAGTCTTTTCAAAGCACACACAAGTAAACACACTGTGTATGAAAGAAAGTTTTAACAGGTTTAGACAGAGATACAGAAATGTGTTCAATCCAAGAAAAAGTCAAGATCTCTGGCCAAAAAGAAGGACATGTGTAAGTGTATGTCCAACTACTCCTTGAGTTTTCCCTCCAGAAAACTCTGGATCTTATGCAGGTTCTCTTCTTGCTGACCTAGAGCCTCCAGCAAAATGCCCATAGGTGACCTCTTCAGTCCAGCGCCCTCTATCTTGTTCTCCAGTTTATTCTTCATGTTGCGGAGGCGAAATGAAGCGTGTGCACATATCACTGAAAGGCAGATGGGAGAGCGACTGGTAACGTTTGAAACGCTTGGCAAAAACAAACCCATAAACTATGATATAATCAGACACAGTATATGAAAGAACATATTTGACTGAATTTTAAAAGAACTAAGACTATGACTAGACTGCACTTCAGAAATGTATTTATGTATAGCACTGAGCAAAAGTCGTCGGCCACCATATTTATTTTCCGTCTCTTTGTTAGGATACGACCGGAAAGAAGAGGACATACATATATGCACGCTAAAATAAAAAATAACAACAACAGTTCATTAACAAAATGTCAAACGTCAGTGTTAATTGTATTCTCCTTTCTTTCTTGAAGATTTCTTAATCTTTTGGTTCATTTTACCAGGTGTCCCAAAGTTCTTTTATTTCTGTCTCTATCTATATGTATCTAACAGTGGCCTAAAAGATTTCAGCCTTAAATCTTAATCATCATGTACTGTGCAGAGACTATATGGACAAAAGTTTTCGGACACCGGACCAATTACACCAACAGGGCCTGTAATGACGTATTCAAACGTTGGTCCCCCTTTTGCAACTTTCCTCAAGATTCCAAGTGTTTCTTTGGGGAATTTGAGTCCATTCATTCTGTAGAGCATTGAAGAGGTCAGGCACTGTTGTTGGACGAGAAGGTCTGGCTCACAACCTCTGTTCTGCTCGTCAAACCATGTCTTTATAATTATTGCTTTGTGCACTGGGGCACAGTCATGTTGGAAAACTGTAGAAAAGGCTCTTCCTCAAACTGATGCCACAAAGTTGGAAGCATAGCATTGTCCAGAATGGCTTGGTATGCTGAAGCGTTAAGATTGTTCTTCATTGGAGATAAAGGGGCCTAGTGCAAAGCCTGATTGAAACACCTGAATATAATACTTAACATGTGTGGCCAAATACTTTTGTCCATACAGTATAGTGAATATAAATGTTGT
The DNA here is from genome assembly GCF_019176455.1 of Solea senegalensis. Lineage (NCBI taxonomy): Eukaryota > Metazoa > Chordata > Actinopteri > Pleuronectiformes > Soleidae > Solea > Solea senegalensis. The sequence continues at coordinate 12,381,248 of NC_058024.1, read as the reverse complement.
GTCATTCATGTTTAGAAACCAAAAATGTCAAACACCCAAAGCCAACATTATTATCTTCAACTTACAAGCCAGAGGTAAAGTGATGGCCGTCATGAACACCATGACGCTTCCCAGCAATGAAATTAACATGTAGCTGGCGACCATGACGGCGATCACGAACGCAGTGGGATTCTGTCTCTTAAAGTTGTTGATCACAGCTCTGTTCTCTCCAGCCCACACTGAGCCCAAGAAGACGCACGACACCACGGCCATGGCGGTGAACATTCCCACTGGGTTCAGGAACCTGCAGGGTGGAAACGCAAAAGAACACACCACAGAGCACAGATGGGTCAGTTCACGAAGTCCAGCACAGTCATATGTGTGGTCACTGGCTCCACCAAGTGTTTAGATGCTGTCGGTGCAACAACAAGGCTTCAAAGGTGAGGTGAGAAGTGAAGTGGGTGGATTGTGTTGTGTTTTCTCCTCTATGTTCTGAAAGCACAATATACAGTATATGGTTTCACTAACAGTGGCAATCCTGGATAACGATGTATCACAGAGCTAAAGATAACAATGATGAAATTCTATATTGATGACACCCCAAACTGTCCAAATTCCCTTAAAACAGCAACAACAGTTATACAAATTCACAGCAATTAAATCTACAAAGTGCTTCACAAGAATATAATGGTAGAGAAAACATCAAAACATTAAAAACACGGAAATAACTATATTTGGACATGGACCATAAAAGTCTAACCATTAGAAAAGTACTTGCCAACGCCCTCTGATGGACAATTTACATAGAGGCAACAGTGTATTTGGCTTTTCTGCCCTGTCACATCATGTTACAGTATTTACTGGTATAGATATGATAAAAAAAGTTAATAACAATATATTTGTCCAGTCAAAGTAATATATATATATTTATATATATATCCATATATTTATTAGTAAATTGTATCTATATTAGTGAGACTTAAATCCGACAGATTAGCGTTGAATGCTGTGCCATGTAAGGATGTTCTGGTTTTAGAGCCAAGTGCATGTAGAGACACACCACCAGTTATCAGTCAGTACTTAAGTGGTGGTTACAGTTTGTTGGGAATTAAATATTTGGCATTACAAATGATCCATGTCCATGTGAGTGCGGTTTCCAAACTGGATAAAAAAAAAACCCAGACAGTATGATTTTAAGAGACACGTGTCTGAAAGAGTCACAGGTCTGCTTGGTTATTTCCTCATCCTGACCCCAAAACAACTAACACTTGTTTTTTTTCACCTAATCAAAGCAAACAGGGTCCAACTGATTAAGCTGATGCGCTCATAACTCTGCTATCTGCAATGCAACAGCTGAGTAGGACAAAGCATTGCAACAATATGTCATCACATAGATCAGCAGACCATGACAGAGGGCATCACTATTTATAGCAACAGAGGAAGAACCAAAACCAACCAAACCCGAGCTATTTCATATAGTAGAGACTCTACGAGTTATCACATAATAAACTGCTCCTTCCAGCAGCTGGCAAAGGTGAAAGGAATATTTTTATTTAATAGTTATAGTAAAGACATGCTGTTATGTCCCGCTACTGTGATTACTGCTTTGCAGAAAGGAAGTTGTGGTTTGGCCTGTGCCGCTCTGTAACACATGTGTGGGCAGTTTCTGTTCTGTTTGTGAGTCATTTTGATGATTTTTTCTGGGTATGAAGGATATTAAGGGAGGTCTGAAGGACATAGAGTGATTTGTTTACTGCTCCCCCATGTTGATGGGAATGTGAATTGGCAGGTTTGCACTTTTTTTGCTTTCTCTACATTTTGTAAGACATGAGAGGTCACACAAACAGTAGCTTAGCTTAAGCCAAAATAAACCACCAATGGTGATGTATCTTATATGATAGTATATATATGTTAGACAGACTTATGCTTGAAGAGGCTAACTTGCTTGAATAAATGGTGCCAGATACTGGAGAGTGTCTCTTACTTCGTGGATCTAAGATACTACAGTTTCCATCAAACACATCCTGGAAGACTTGTGTCAATGTTTGACTTAAAATATAAAATGATGCAGACGAAGCTGGAGCAAAAATGTTTTATTCATTCTGACATATCACTTGGGGATGCTGAGTCATAATTATAACATTCTAATATCATTTTCTGGTCGGGATCTCCTATATTTTTTCCACCATTTGATATGAATGGACATACTTTATTCACATTTGCCTCATCAACGGGTACATCCTAGTCTTCACCTGTCTAATTAGAAATCCCTCCAAAGTAGACTTCATCCTAGTTACACTAACAGGGATAAGTGAAGGTTAAATAAAAGGTGACAGTTAAACAGGGACAGTCAAATGAACACGTCACGGCTGCTGTGTAAATAAAAAACCTAACTTTCCACATGTAACTTACCCGACAATGAGGAAGACGACGATGGCTAAAGCCAGATAGTTTGTCTGATAATACAACAGGTTGCTGACGACTCTGTTGTTCCATTTCGCTAAATCTTTCACGTCTGGTTTCGCGAATCTCTCTGCACCGGGAAAGAAGTCGTCCCACGGTCTGAGTGGCGTCAGCTCCACTTTAGCCATTTGACCCATTTGTTGATCTGACAGCAGCAGCAGCAGCAGCAGCAGCAACAATAATAATAATACACACACAACCCAGCACAGGAAATCTCACAGGAGGAGCTACGCGAGCTTCTCGCGAGAAGATACCGTCTACATGCGCCTTTAAAGCCCTCCCCGGGACTCTGACGTGGCCTCACTCTATTCGTCAGCAGTCCCATGTTGTCAAAGTTCTTCCTGGAGCGCAGCACAACGACAGACGTGATATTCTGAAGCGATAAACTGCTTTATATGTTTAGAAACGCTCATGTTAAAGTTGTATTAACGTCTCTCGTATATATTTGGTACGTTTACGTACGTGCCGGTAATGTTTAATCGTCGTGACAGGTGCACGTGGACATACAGCCTTAATTAGCTCACAGCTAACGAAGGTTTATGACCAAGTTAGTGTTTGTTTAGATGTGGAGCAGAATATTGAGTCCTCGTGTGATTAGAGGCACACGTTTGTGTTGGAGGAGTCTTTACACGATGCAGCTGAAGACCAGTGAGTTCCAGTGTCTCTTCACTGACGGACTTAATGGACTCGTAGGTGAGACTACATCTGCAGACATGAAACCTCCACCTGTGGTCACACAGTTTCCTTCGGGTTTGAGTGGAATTTGGGCACCAATGTTCATGATGAGATCATTTAAAATATATATATATATATATATATATATACATACACACATACATAATTATATATATGAATTGTTGAAATTCCAGGTGAAGCTAGGAAAAAAAACTCTTCCTCACCCCCTATTTTGGCTTGTTCAGTTATGCACATACAGCAACATCTCTTCATTTGTCATACATCTGTAAGAATCTTGGTGCCGACTGACTTTTGAAACAGCACATTTTGTGAATTATGTGTACACAAACACCACTCTGCAGTGACATTTAACAAATTCTATCAATGTGATTGTATCTTATTGTTTGGAGATACTAATGAAAAAGACCGTAATGCAGACGTCTCAAACTTCACTCCTTCACTCAATTTCATGTGGCCTGCCACTTAATATCAAGTTATTTTTGAATACCAGATTAATTTTGCATCATAAATAGATGCAAATTATATCATTATATAATTTTTACGCTCTTCAGAAAGATGGGATTTTTATTTCCAGTGACCCTCAGGTCATTTGAGTTTGAGACCCTACTGTAATGGATGTTTAATTCCAGAAGGTGGCAGTACAGCAACATTACTGTACATCATCAAAGCTAACAAGAGGAAGAAGTGTTTGGGGTGTCCTTGTGCTTCCATCTACAGTGTCTGTATGTGTCAATACTGAAAACAAATCCTTTAAAAAGTGACTGTTGTGTTCATTGTATTGTCATATATATTATACCATTGAAAGTTGGAGGGGGGTAAAATTTCTTGTCACACTGCCTGTGAAACATTACTAAACTTAACTCCTCTCTTTGTAGAGGTGTTTGGGAAGCACAAACATGAGCTGAGAATTGCTGGAGGTGCTGTGCGAGACCTGCTCTCTGGGAAGCGTCCGGAAGATGTAGACTTTGCCACAACAGCCACTCCGGAGGAGATGAAGCACATGTTCAAAGCTGCTGGTATAAGGATGATCAATAATAAAGGAGAGAAGCACGGGACCATCACAGCAAGGGTCAGACATTAATACCAAGTACAATCGATCTGTCTGATCAATTAAGTAGATCTTGGTGCCAGAGTATTGTGTAGAGATTGGCGCATGGAAACAGGAAGTTGTGTTCCTATGTTGTGTGTTTTTCCCTAGAACTTGCAAGTAAGGTGAATGTAATGTCACAGTGGATTCTGTCTGGAAGAAGATATTTATCATGCACATACTACCCTAACAGTTACACGATGAGAACTTTGAGGTGACCACATTGCGAGTGGATGTTCAGACAGATGGACGTCATGCAGAGGTGGAATTCACTACTGATTGGCTGAAAGATGCAGAGCGGAGGGACCTCACCATCAACTCCATGTTTTTAGGTAAGAGTGTGTTACTGAATCATGAATTAAGCGTGTACATGAGTGGTCTCGTGATATGTGTATTAATGTTGATGTATCCTCAGTAGACTTGTCACTGTTTAATACGCCCATGTCAATGACTGTTCTGCTCTCACAGGTCTTGATGGCACATTGTATGACTATTTCAAAGGATATGAAGACCTAAAAAACCATAAAGTTCGGTTTGTTGGCAGCCCAGAGCAAAGAATCCAAGAGGACTACCTTAGAATACTGCGATATTTCAGGTGAGCAATTAATTTTGTTTCAAACCAGGGAAGCACTCGGAATGTAAATCTCCACCAAGTGCACTGAACATTTCCCTGCATAATGGGCTTATTGTTGTTGTTGTTATTATTATTGTTGTAGTTGCTTAAGTGACATATGGCGTGTTTCCACTAGCTTAACTTGTGACGTCATAACCAGGGAAAATGTGTGATGTCGACAGACTGACGTGCACTGATGACAAACTGTAGATCAGTTAAAAAGACTTAACAAACTTGAAAATGTGGGTTAATCTCCAACATTTAGCAAGGAAATGTGTAGATTCTGGTGTATTTAGCGACAGCACTGCTGAAAGTCGGATGGTTGTGTGATTCTCATCACTACCACCTGGGTTTTCCATCAACATCCATTTTGTAAACTCTCATCTGCAGACACACTTCCGCCTCCACTGAATCACGTGATGTAAAAGCGCTTCATGAGAGAGAAGGCAGCATTTAGGGTGGGAAACTCAGAGAGGAAAATATCTCATGAAATAAAATGCAGAAGAATCGTTGTCATTTAGAAATTAGATCAAAATTGGTTTTGAACTGGGGGGTTTGTTTGTTTTTTTAAACAATTTTTTGTTCAGCCCTAATGCAGACCAAAACATACAAGCTTTTAAAAGATAAAAACTGAAATCAATTTCCTTAACAATGATTAATCTCAGGTCTGTAATTTCATATCAGGTTCTATGGCAGGGTGGCTTTGGATCCAGATGACCATGAACCAGAGACACTTACTGCCATCAGGGAAAATCGCTGTGGGCTGGCAGGGATATCGGGAGAAAGGATTTGGACGGAACTCAAAAAGATGGTGGTTGGTAATCACGCTGCTCATCTGCTGGAGCTGACGTACCAGCTGGGACTGGCACAGTACATGGGTGAGATAAGCAACAATATGACACAACACAACCATCTGCAACAATCACACTGTGTGTTAAGCAGTGTGGGTTATGGGACAATGACAATTTCAATCAGTAACTTTGAAATAGTGTAAAATACATTTAAATTAGCAGAGGCCAAGATATCCTGACTTTAACTCTTAATTGAGTGAAAAAATGCTTTGTCCAAGTCAGTTCATTTGCCAGTTTCATGTGAAACTTCACTGGTTTCTTCTTTTATCAAGGGTCCACCCCTCTTGAAAATTGACTGTAGCAAATAATGACTGCCATTATGTGCGTGCAGGTCTAAGTGATTTTGATTTATAGTGTCAGTAAATGTCAATGACTGAAAACTTTTGTTCCGTTTCTAAGAAGCTATTGAATCATTCCCCTCGGATGATTCAATTGCCTCTCCTGAGATGAAGTGGACTTTGATGCCTCTTGACTCCTGTGGCTCTGTGATCTCTCGTATTAGTTGGCACTAGACCGATGATCCAGTGACTTTTAAATGTTCATTTTATAGGAGTGTTTGAACAAGATAGCAAGACATTAGACATGTTATTGACCATTATTCCAGGTAAATCGATATTTTCTTGGTCCTGTTTTTTTGCAATGCTTAGCTCTCCTTGTCCCTGCACGTTCACAGGATTGCCTCCAGATGGCAATGTTGAGGAGATGAAGCATGTGTGGCAAAAAGCCAAAGATCTCTCTCCCAAACCTATGACCATTCTGGCTGCGCTCTTCCGCTGCCCAGAGGAGGTGGAGAAGATGGACATCCGGCTGAAGGTGTCCAAGGAGGAGAAGAGTCTGGCTCTGTTCCTGGTCAAATACAGACGTGAGCTCTGCAAGAGTAAAGATGAGCCTGACAGCGTCAAACCCTTCACTGATTTCATCATTGATGTAAGTGTCATCCTCCTCCTTCACAGTCATAAACAATCAGATTTCAGTGTGTTCATGGTGGTTTTTAATTAAAAATGGCCTAAGATTCCTTGTGTGATTCACTTTGGCTTGCAGTATTCAATGTATCTGCAATGAAAATGTCATGTTCCAGGCAGATATTGATTCTGATTATTTTGTGTTACAAGCCAGTGGGTGCATGTCAGCTGAGATCACCTATGATGAAGTGATTAGCTGATTTTAAAGCCGAATGCAGTGGCTGCTGGATGAGGTTCAAGCATAAGATTTAGGGAAAAAAGGCACCACTGGTTCTAGCTTCTTCATTAAGATAAATGTCTTTACATCTGGGTTTTTTGACTTTTGAACTTGTTTGCTTCACCTTTGTTTCTAGGAAAGTGCAGTCATAATTTCTCTGGAGATCAATTAACTGATTAATCAAGAAAATAATTAACAGATTAGTAGACCATGAAAATGCCCGCAGGTAAACAACACAACTTTATGTTGGCCCCTTGCTTCTGTTGAGCTGTATGCTCTACCTGCATTCATACACCCATACTAATGTGGGTTGGTAATAAGCAGTCTGGGAAATGTTTAGAATCCCTAAACACGGATTGTGTTCTGAAAGTTACATGTGGTTAAACTTTAAAATTTATTTCACTTGTTTACTAGTTTTTTGGATAAAAGTAAATAAGACAGGACATTTTGAAAAGGATATTTTCATGAAATACTACATTTGAATCTAATTAAGGGGATAGTTCAGGTATATTGAAGTGTGGTTGTATGAGGCATTGATGTATAGCAATGATTTAAGACTTACTTCAGTGTCAACTTGAGTCAATGATGTCTGAAGCATGCATTTGACCCTTAATGTCAGCAACAGACAGCCTTTCTCAATGGAAAGTGAAGATTGTAAACTACTCACACTCTACTGCATTGAAAGACAAAGGAAATCAATGCCTTTTAGCTTGCATAGATGTGCTGGTCTGCTGCTATCTCATTTGGTAAGTTTGTGTCACTTGGATAGACCCGAATGATGGATTTCAGCATCACAAAAAACATATTTAAACTTGCTGAATGAGACAGCATTAGATCAACATCTCCTCTGTGCTGTGATGGGGAAATAGCTGAAATCTGTTTCCCTTGTGTCCTTGCAGGTGGCCATGTTGTCAGTGAGGACATGCATTGCTTTACATTTAAATGCACAGTATGTAATTTCTGTTGCTGGGGCTCATTCTCTCTCAATCAAAACAACACATTATGTTTTTGAACAATCCCTTTAAATGTAACTGTCGTACAGTCGTGATCATACTGATCACCAAGTCAAGCAATTAGAAAAAACTAAATGCGATTATCGTGCAAAAAAAGGAATAAGGGCAGTTTCAAAGGCATTTATTACTAGAGCCACATTGTTGTTATTATTATATTATGTGCCTTTCTCACTGGTCTAAAATGGACTGGGGATTGTAAGAAATGTCTGTGGACCAATCAAAAACTAGGAGCCTTTGATATAGAACCTGATGACAGCTACGGGTATGTGTCATTAGTTACATCTGGTCAAATCACACCTACAAAGTCCAGATTTTTTATTTTTTGACCCTTCAGTTTTTTTTGTTGATTACATTTATTATAAAATACAGTTCAAGTCTAAAACCCAGTTTTCAGGGGTTTAATTCTAACATGTTCTTCCATCTCTTCAAAAGGCCCGGGAGCTGGACACTCAAAGTAAAATGTGCGAGCTGCTTAAGTATCAAGGCGAGGAGAAGCTGCTGGCAGCACTCCGTGCATGGTCAATCCCTCGATTCCCTGTCAGTGGCCATGACCTGAGGAGGCTGGGCATCACATCCGGCAAAGAAATAGGTGTCACTTTGCAGAATCTCCGTGACATCTGGAAGAAAAGTTGCTACCAGATGGAGAAAGATGAACTCCTCAGTTATGTAAAGCCTTGATAAACACAGGGAATGCAGTTTAATCGTAAATCACTCAAGGGTTGCTTGTGTTACATCTTACATCACCATGTAAATTTGATGAGCTCACACACGCGCACGAGGCAATCACCATCACAGCTGCCATATTTTGACAAAAACAGCAGTGCATTCCATCATATGTGTTATTACAGAGTCCTGCTGTCTGTGTGAGTCCCTCAGATTAACAGCTGAAATCATAACAATGCTCAGCCAATTCAAACTGTAGCAGCATCACTTATTCACAGGTTGGACTGGTGTGATTAATGAGGATAAGAGTGTGATGGCCGTTGACCAGGGGGAAAAAAAAATCTCTAGTCAGTTACTGTAAAAACAGGTATTTATTTTCATGGTAAAATAATGTTTGGTTGTGATAGCTGATTTTCTTTTAAGTTCAACTGCAGTTACCACATTATGGATAAAATGTATTCTTTATGCTTTAATTGAAAAAAAGATAGTGTTGTGTCTTTTTTATGTGAAACGCATTGTTCTATTGGGGGGTGTGTGTGTGTGTGTGTGTTTGAGAGAAATACATGTTTAGTGTAGTGCTGGAGGAGGTTTGCTCCTCCCTCCTGGAGAGATGCGCCATAAAGTCTTCTACTCTGTCTTATTACAACACCACCTTCTGCCAGGAGACTATCAACTTGATTGCTGTGGTTCATCCCAGTTCCAGGCTGCTTCTTTAAAAAGTTTAAGAAACAAATAATGGTGATATAAAGCCTGTGTTGCTTTGTGAAAGTATGGCTTTGTTACTCATAAACATCAGCAACATCAGTGCGGACGGTGCACTGTCCGAAGATGAGCCTCGGGATGAGCACTTGGCTCAGGTGGAAATAGTTCTCCTGTCCATCATCTTCATCACTGCGGGGATCCTGAACTTCGGACTCTTGTTGGTGCTGTGGAAGCGGAGGAAGCAGCTCTCCAGGATGCGCGTGTTCGTTTTCCACCTGTGCGTCGCAGACCTGGTGGTCACATTCTTCCAGATTTGTCCGCAGCTCATATGGGACATCACGGACAGATTCGTCGGTCCAGATGTGTTATGTCGCGCAGTGAAGTACCTGCAGGTGGTCGGGATGTTTGCGTCCACTTACATGATCGTGGTGATGACGATAGACCGCTACCAAGCCATCTGCAAACCGATGGTGACTTTCCAAAAGCGCAGGGCGCGCTGGAACGGTCCGGTGTGCGCCGCCTGGTGCGTCTCTCTCATCGGCAGCCTCCCGCAGGTTTTCATCTTCTCTCGGGTCGAGGTGGCTCCGGGTGTGTACGACTGCTGGGCGCAGTTCATCAAGCCGTGGGGACTGAGAGCCTACGTGACCTGGACGACACTGGTGATATTTGTGGTGCCCGTTCTCACGGTGGTCGCGTGCCAGGTACGCATTTGCCGCACCGTGCACCTGAACTTCCACACGAAGACGCACAACGGCGGAGAGGCGTACAGCAAGCCGCTATCTACGCGGGCCAGCAGTGTGGCAGGAGTGTCCAAGGCCAGGGCGAAAACGGTGAAGATGACCGTGGTCATTGTCCTCGCGTACATCATCTGCTGGGCGCCTTTCTTCACTGTGCAGCTCTGGTCTGTCTGGGATCTCGAGGCGCCAACTCAGAGTAAGATCCTGGAAACATTTCTTAAAACAAATTAAATAACAATGTTAAAAATATACTAATAGTTGTAATTTTATGTATAGCTTATTCAGTATATTGATTTATGACGAGACAAAATATGTAACAGAAACAAGAACAAAGGTTGGCTGAATTTTTGTTCCCAAAAACTTGATAAATGCAAAAAAACAACAACTTAATTTTGTCATCCAAATGATATCCATATATCTATCTATCTCTTTTGATGACCATTTCATGTATTTCATATTCAGGTTTGTATATTAGAGAGCCTATGTAGCTTTCAGTAAGACAACATAATCAAAAGATGATTAGTTTGTCCATTGTTGACTATACTGTAAAACATGGTGGTTGACAGTGGCAGCCTCTGTGGAGCTGATCCAGCTCCTGAGATAGAAATAGAGGGCTCATAATGTGGTAATGGAAAAACAAGAAATCATACAATCAGGAAATGATCAGCAATTACTTTGTCTTCAATATCTGTACCAATATCTAAATATTGCACCATGGTCCCTTAAGCAATGTGTGTGTTGTAATCATTACATTTATCAGATAGAGGAAAATGAACAAGAAAAATTGCTTTCATATATTAGTCATTGACTGCCCTGATTTATAAAGACCACATTCATAAACATCATGTCAGCCCTATGAATTTAAACATGTGTCACATCCTTTCAGAGATAGAAAATAAAAAATAAGAAGAGTACACATGAATTTCTCAATTTCCCTCCTCTGTGTTTCCAGCTGCGACCTTCACCATCCTGATGCTGTTGGCCAGCCTGAACAGCTGTGCCAACCCCTGTATTTACCTGCTGTTCAGTGGGAAGCTGCCCAAGAGACTGGTGGCCCTAATGTGCATGAGTGAGCCTGAGCTGAAGGATTCCATTCAGGAGGAGACCACCATGGTCAGCTCCCTGTACATCAGCCTCAAAAGCCTCTCAGTCAGCAGATAAAAAAAGCACCAATGCCTCCACATGCATGTAGGTGAGACAAAGTCTTATTGACATCAGTGTGAGGACAAACATCTGAATGGTCCCCAGTCCCTGTGGCTGCAGTTTATAGTAGAGAGAACATTCATTCAAAGATGAGACCAGTCAATGTAGAAAGACAATGTTGAGTGCCAGCCACAGAAATCATTATTGAAGTAACTGTGGGCTGGTTTCCATCAGCCCATCAGCCATGTGCTTTCTATTAAAAAAAATAAGTAAATGGAAAATTGCAATTTAAACAGGCTCCAGCAACATCAGTCTGGCTTCCACTTTTCACTGTGCTGGAAAACAGTAGGAAACAGCGGACAAGGGGAGGAACGTGTGGACTGATGAGGAAACCACAGCGTTTCTTGACTTGGTACAAGAAGCAAATATTACTACAATAAGCGATGGGAAGCTGCAACAAAACGTGCGCCAGTACCAGCAGCTACTGACCCTCTTTATTTACCTCAAGCTGCGCCTCCTTATCCTTTCATTTTGACCCACACTTCTGCTTATTTTGGGGAACCAACTGCCAATATGGAAACACACTTTTCTTCAATCACCGCTTTGAACATTCAGTGAAAAATTGAAAAAACCAGGTTCATATAATAATAACAACAATAATAATACAAGAAATGTTCTCACCTTATTTCCAGTGGTGGTGCAGCTTAGCAGATGCTTTTTTGCTCCACTGGTGCATCACCGAGGACCAGGACTATGTTGACCCCTTGACTTTTCCTCTATCCCCCACTATCACTTTGACATTTGTGGTATTGACTGGTATTAATTTAAATATATAGAACCACCTGTTATTTCATTGGGCTCTGACATATGGACTGAGAGGATTATATTTGTTTGTTTGATTGCTTGTTGTTGTTGTGTGGGTTATTGATTAATTAATCTATTAATCCATAATAACATTTCAGCATAATCGATAAATCGAGGGATCTGAGGGACACTTCTGCGCCTCCTCTCTACTCTGTTTACAGCCTCACAACAAAATGTGCAGCCTTACACACGGGAGGCTTTGACCAAACAGATTGCAAGGCTGGTCAGGGAGAAACAGGAAACTGACCAATCAGAGAGAGTGCGAGAAAGAGCAGGTGCTGTTACTGACTCTTCCACTACCTGCATCTACCTCCCCTCTGGTTCTGGACTATAGTGCCAACAACTTTCTACCATGCAAAGAAACCTTAAAATAAACAATAAGACAATAAGAGTGGACATCAACAAAAAGTTTCATCGATGGATCATCTGTCGTGTGTGAGGCAAATGCATCTGTCTGATGGAACGAACTCAGGACAGCGAACCACCATCCCAAAACACAAGAGGTTTAACTGTGGCCACACTTCACACTTCATGCTCTGTTTATTGCTCATTATGAAATGTTAGTGCTAAGATGGTGAACATGGGACCCCTAAAAATCTGCATTTTACTACTGTACATTTTGACTTTAAGCACAAAGCATTATATGTATATGGCACAAATACTGAGCATAACATTGGGCCTTCAGTCAGTTCTGCATATTGTTAAGAACAATCATACCAGGGACACATCATTTGTTTAAAGAAATGCTACTCTTACTGCCACTGCATGTGACAAATGTAAATGTCGTCATCCTCTTATATGTATGTATTAGTGTATACTGTGTGTGGGTCTATGTGTGTGTGCAATTATTTATGTGTGTCAGATGTCTTTTGAATGTGATTATTTGATATGCCATGCTTCTTATCTGTATGTATGACAGTGACAGATTGTGGATTGGAATGTTCCATTATGAAACAACAGGTGGGTCTCTGTCTATTATGTATCTCCACATGTGTCGCAATCATTTTTTACATACATTTTTGAAATATTAATTTCTCGGTCTCTGAAATGTGTTCGCCAAATAAACGGTTGTGACTTTAATTGTGACTGTTTTTTGGTCTTCCCAAAAATGTGTGTGAAGAGAAGTGGACCATGCAGTCAAGGGGACAAAGAAGCACAGCATGATGTTTGAAATTTGAATTTCTTTCCCCAAAAATGAAAAAACATTGCAAATGAATCAAAATCTAGCAACTTCAGAAGAAATCTCGGCCCATATCAAGGTCAACTCTACAACAAACCATAACATTACCTCAACAAACTGATCTTGCTAAGTTCCTTTCCTGCCCGGCAGTATGATGACACGTTTAATGCTGCTCTCCACAGACATCAAACTAAATTATAATTTTATATTCAAGTGTATAGTAGTCTTCCTTCTCCTTCTTCCTCTTCTTCTTTTTGGTGTTTTATGGTGGTTGGCAAACAATAACGAGAGTAAACGAACAGAGGGTATTTGAGGTTTTTCTCCTCTGGTTTTTAAATATAATTCAGTCGACATACACAAAGTTCTCAAAGACATCATTGTCTACAAGAAAACACAAACAAACTGCTGTTGACTTCTGGTAAAAGCATGTCAACGGGGGCGATATAACCAAAACTGTAAAGCCTTGTTAGCCAATCAGAAGACAGGAAGACAAACATTAAAAACTAAAATGTATATATTATATTATATATTTATATATTGTTTTTATATTAACACATATTATGTGTGTAAGCATGTTAAAAGTTCAGCTAGCAATGCTAACACTAGCACAACTTGTAAACAAACATGTTGATGTTACAAGCCAAAAACATGAGTTATGTTTCCAAAATAACCCACCTTCATTTGGACCGAACCTTAAACCCCTAATGCAGCTTTTGGTTTGGTCCATTGAATGGGACCACTGGCTCCACCCACAGGCATGCTTGTTGGCCAAACCAGGAAGAAGAATTGGACCACAGCACACACGGTAACTCAATGTTTCAATTAATGAATGACAAAACTGTGAAATCCAAGCTTCATTGAGAAGACAGTCTACCGTCAAATTTAACAGACAACAAAACTCAAAACAACAAAACCTGTGGTGATGATGATATGTGTGAACGCCTCAATTATTTATTGAAAGTGTTTCAACAAAGAGAATTTATTTAAGTTTAAATGTTTCTTTGTACTCTTGGAAAAGGCCACACAGAGTCCAGCTGCTGTTCTGCTTCAGGAAGCTGTTGTTTAAAAAACAACAACAACCTTGTGTTATTGTGCTTTTATTGAATTGATGTTATCTTTTTGCCTGGTGCCATGGTTTGGGAGCCTCAGGTCAACACCATGTTCCTGTATTCAAGACAAATCAAACTCAATTTTAAATGATGATACAGTGAAGTTGAATTTCGTCCATCTGGACGGAGCTTTATAGTCCAGAAATGGAAATGGAAAGTAGTTTGTTCAAGGAACCATTGCTCAATTTGTTCAAAGTCATTCTTGCCATATTTATTTATTCTGGTATTGCTCCAGTGGTTCTGTTTATTATGTAGACTGGAGCACCTTTTCCCCTCAGCCCTTGACCACAGCCAAGGTTGTTTTTTAATATTTGGCATGCCCTTTGTGGGAGATGTTGGTCCAAGGATGCCTCTGTTTTAGAACTGCAAAGCAGCTTTCTCTGACTTTACTTAAATTGGCAAACGTTGTTTTAATGCACATCTCTGCTTTGAGTTTCCTCACGTAGAGAGTCGAATGTGAATAAGCTATGATATGACATCACAAACAGGCAGACAGCAATTTTTCAAATATAATTGCAGTGTCTCAGCGTTGCAATTTACAGATGTCTCATTAGCTGCAGCATATAATTAGACGAGTATATGAGAAACATGGCATATGCATATCATGTTTCTGTGAAATCTCCTGGAAATGCATCACTAAAAGAGGCTAAATTGATGTGCAGCTTGAGGGTTTCACTCAGCTGTACTCACAAATCCACCAGAAGTCTTCTAACAATCACTTGTGTGCCTTGACCCCCATCAGTGAAAGACGAGCAGCTTTCTGGGACTCAACTCTGACCTTTAACGCTAATAGAATGACCAGCAGCATGTCCAGCTGTCAGTCAGTCAGAGAGGAGGAGGAGGAGGAGGAGGAGGAGGTGGGGTGAGGTGCATGCACCTGGCGGGTCATGGCATAATTTCTAATCTAAACAATGCAACAAGTGAGCCTGTATTCTTAAAATTAATATTTAAATGTGAACAAGAAAAAGTGAGATATGCAATGTCCCCAATTTTAGTAAAGTAAAGTAAAAAAAAAAATTCTATAAGAAAAAAAATTTCATCGTCACTGCCATGCGGCACAATGACTGAACTCAAACCAGGAAATCAAATCATCAAGAGTGATGATCAACAGGAGGCAACAATCAGCAGTTAATGCAACATATCAAGTTTTCTCCACATACTCAGCTGGAAGCATTAATGCTGAAAAATTATGGGTCTGCTTACACCATTTTTAAGAGTTACAGCTAGCCTCTTGTTTGGTCATCACAGGGAGCCAGTGTGGAGAATCTAACACTGGAGGATGGTCTCTCCTGTCAGAATTCAAAGGGTTCTGACAGACATGTTGGAACATCCTGATAGTAATGAGTTGCAGCAATCCAATCTCGATGGAACAAATGCTCCAACTAACAGGGACAAAATGAGTCAGGTGGATGAAGCGAGTCAAATGTCACATCCAGATGAAAAATAACTGGAAGCCACGGTAACTCTAGAAGCCATAGTGAAGCAGTCAGACCTTTTTCTCTTAGGCATACTCTTTATACTAAGTAACCCCCTGAAAAAATATCAAGCTCTTCAAGTACCACCATTAGCACCATTATACTGACTTTTCACAGAAGGAAGATTAATATCATGAGATAATTTGCTCTCTCATCATCCTCTTCCTCAAATATACTTCAACCACTGGCATAGTGAAAATAGATTCATACCCTGGCTAATAGATTTATACCACGGCTCTATGGTCTTTAAGGCTGTGTATAATGACCTCAGATTTATCTGAGTTTAAAAGTAGAAGTACATTTATTTTTTACTTTGTACTGTATCCGAGGCTTTTTATTAAAAAATATTTAATATTTATTTATTTTTATTTAATAGATGAATCTGGAGATTTTTCACAGACCCCCCATGGAGAACTTTATTTATAAAGCATTTTTCTTAACAAATGTATGTGACAAAAATCAAGCCTAATCCAATATTATAAGGCGTCTTGCCTGATAAGGCAAGGGGGAAAAAAAGAAGCCCAACAGTTCAGTGTTTCCCAACCCTGGCTCTGCAGAAGCCTGATAACAAGCTGTTCATCTGAATCAGGTGTGCAGGGCAGTGTTCCCTGAGGACCAGGGTTGGGAAACACACAATCAGCAAAAGCACAAGGCAACAGTGGAGAGAAAAAAAAAACCCTCCCCTATAACAGGAATAAATCCATGACAAAATGAGGCTCAAAGATGTGCAGCCGTCTGCCTCGGCTGGTTGGGGTGACCCGGAAGTGGAGGGAGGCGTCATATAAACTGCAGTTCTGCTGTTGGGAAAGAGCACCATGGCATCGGCTAGAGTGAAAGCTGCTTGCGCTAACTAAATATTTCATCTCACAGTTCGCTGTTTGTTTGTCTCAGTCATTTTTATTTTTTTTAGATATATCTAACAAAACAAATACATACTTTACAAAGTATTTATTTATGGTATGTATTGTATCATTCTAATATGTATTGTATCATAATACAATACGTAATGAAAAGTCTTTATTGCGACAAAGGGGCAGATTTGATAAGATTAATTCTTCTTTCT
This sequence comes from Solea senegalensis, assembly GCF_019176455.1. NCBI lineage: Eukaryota > Metazoa > Chordata > Actinopteri > Pleuronectiformes > Soleidae > Solea > Solea senegalensis. The sequence continues at coordinate 12,364,431 of NC_058024.1, read as the reverse complement.
GCTCTTGGGATCTTAAAATGCATACACTAGAGTATACATAATTAAAAGGTCTTAAAATAAAATAAAAATGTAACAAAGTACGAACCAGTGTTGGCCACACAGTTGGTGTAGTGGTGTCTGCATATGTTTGGACATGTGGGAGGAACCTGGAGAAAACCAAGGGGAGCATGTAAATAGTATAGGCCCCAAAGCACACCCTTGTGGTACTCCTTAATATTGGTATAGAGTAAAGTTGTGAGTTGTTTGTTTGAAGGAAAAGCTAAATATTATTTGAGTTTGCGGTTGCCCTCAAATGAAACCACAGTCCTGTTTAACCTCAAACTCAACAGAAGACAATGAGATTCATTGTCCTGAATATCTGAAATTGGTCTTTACATGAGAGGCCACTTGAAGAAATTACATTCATTGCTTTTTCAAGTCTCAACACCAAGTAACCATTTTTTCATTCCATGTGCACATCAGGGGAAAACCACCAGTGTAAATGTGGATGTCATAACGTCTGATTTCTAAAGGAACCTGTTTATTCTGAGCACACTGATAGTTTATTTATTTATTCTGCCCAAATCCTGCCAATGAATGAATGAATGAATAAATGAATATCTTTATTGTCAATATACACAAGGTAAAATGACATTCGATGAGGCTCTCTCTTAGTAAAAAGGTGGGGAAAAAAAACAGAATAACATAAAATCAAGTACCATAGAATATAATAAAATAGAGTCAAGCACCTTAAAAACTAGAATAAATTAAATGAAAATATAAAAAAATTAACAGGGCATTAGCAGCGTTGACATAAAATGATGTTAGTGCCATATTTCTGCTTGTTGAATTTATTGTCCTTTGCTGTAAAAATGAGACAATTCAGAGTGTGTGTGACGTGGTAAGAGCTGTGATGGTGGAGGCTACTGCTCTTGGATAAATTAAGTCTGATTATCACCAATCAGTTGCTTAACCTGCTTGATATTCCATTTCCCCCTCATTGCGATGACTCAGTGCGTGGCTCTTCACATTTAAGAGAGTATTCTGTTTTCAAAGCACAATCTGATGGTGTTCATAAACAAACAACTTTTTATTTATCTGATCACATATGCATTTGTGCTGTGTCCTCTCTGAAGTTCATGACCTTGCTTGCCATTCACTCTGATCCCTTTGATTTGCACTTTGATGCGTGGAATGAGTCGATAAACAGAACAGACCGACATAAAGAGCACGTGTTAATCAATGTGTCTGGATGAGCGGCTTGTCACGCTTAGAAAGTATCTATCTGCATGCCATAAATAATCTGATACATATTTACTGTGATGCTTTGAAACATGGCAGTCTTCGATCACAATTCCCTGCGATAATGTATATTTCACGTCTGGCGTGATTGGATTGGAGTATTTGAAACACATCTAAAGAGAGATAAAAGCAAATCTGCTGTGGCCCAGATGTTTCACCACAGGGTTTTGATACCAAGCAAGCATGAGTTTCTAATGAAACTTTTAGAGCTAGTCCAAAGATGAATAAAGGCCTGTATAATTCATGAGCCTGACTTTGGCTTAATTAAAATGAAGCAGGGCTGTGAGTTCATCATGTCCCAGGAATAGGTCTGAATTCTTATTATCTCTCAGGCCTGATGGATGTGTCCATTCATCAAACCAGCTTTTAGACTCCAATGAGCATTGTAGTTTGATGGAGGTTAAGGTTACACAGTTACAGTGTTTGGATAATATGCAGGGATGTTGGAGTATGACAGGCAACTTCAGTTTAATGTAGTTTTGGCTGGAAGTCGAGGATGTATGTATGTATTCTTTTTTTTCTTCTTTTCTTCAGAAAAAAGAACGGCTTTGACAGATTAAAGTGTCAAGTATTCGGTTTGACCTACCAACTACACTTGAACAATAGCATGACCCTGGCTCTTAAACCTGGAGTGAAACCCAAATGTTGATGCTGTGATAAAGGTCTATAACACCACATTTATTCAAGACATGCTTATATTGTACAAAGACAAAGATCATATTCAGTCATTTCAACTCAATCCAAATGCCAGGGATCACAGTATTTGACGTATTTGATGAAAACAACAACACTGATGGTGCCCTAAAACGGTTGGACATTACTGTGCATGGCTATATGTTGCAACAGTCAGCCCCATACATCCAATAGTTGTGCAGAACTAACAGCAGAATAAAGCTACGGAGAGGAGGACATGTTTAAACCACATAAATTCTGCAGCTGCGAAAGACATATGTAACACCATGTTGCTAGGCAACACAGTAGTTATGATGCTCTCTTCAATACAGTGATTTGTTGCAAACCGTTCTCTAAGCACCACAGAGTGCTCTACAATCTGCTCTGAATCCATATTCAATTTCTAATTTGACTGGGACTCTGTTTCACTGTGCTCATCCACACTCGGCTGAGTAAGTTCAGCAGCAAAAGCTGAAGCGTCCACCATCACGACCTCCTCTGACAAGGAGGTTATGTTTTCATTGGGATAGGGTTGTCTGTCCTTCCTTTTTAGCAACTTTCTGTCTACAGTATTTGACCGATCAATCTGATTTTTCTTTTGTGACGGGCAGGCGATCCACCAAGTGTTTTGGTAAGAATCTACCCACGGATGCCGTTTCAAGACATCTCTCAAAACTGTAAAACTCTATCAAACTCATCAGATTTGAATAATTTGGTACGTGTACTGTGTGCAGTATCAGACACTCTGCCATCAGACTTAGTTTCATCTGGATCGGATCCAGATAGTGGATTTGGTGGCAGTTTAACATGGGGAGTCCCATTTAACTAGTTCAGATGCATGTGTCTCATCCTCATCTTTACCTGCTTATTACTAGGAATGCATGATATTGTTGGCATGATATCTGTATTGGCAGATAATTGCTTTAAGATGTATTATCGGTATCGACAAACACATCAGGATCTGCTGACATGACTAATGACTACAACAGTAGACTAAATAGTAAAATTATTATTGTCAAAATATTGATTTGATGATATATTGTCATCCTTCCTGCAATGTGATAATCAATACACCGGGGCAAATATCGATATTTTAATTAACAAATGATGGCACTCCTACCAGTTTTGTTCTCAATGTTGTGAGAAATCCTGCACCTTTAACTCTTCAGAGGTGTTTTGTTTTTTTCAGTTATACAGATATCGTGATATATCGCTATATGATTACCTTGCAATATATTGATCGTCACAGAATTGTTATATTGCGATTATTATTGGTATTGTGGACCATATGTCGCATATCATATTGTGAGGTACCCTGTGATTCCTGCCCCTACAAAATAGGATGTTAATTCCACTACAGACTAAATGTGCTCTGCAGTTGGGTGCAATATTGTACATTTTTAGTTATTAACATAATAAATAACCATGACAAAATTCATCCTGATCTGTTAAATCAGACTTTATGGATCCAGTGGATCAAAATGTAAACATTTTAGGTGCCGTAAGTAAAACGCAAACAAAGTGTGGAAGACTTGGTAGAGGTCTGTGCTCTCTGAGTGCTGTTGTTATTTTAGCATTAGCATTTTGCCTTTTTGTTTTGTTTTATCCTATACTGGAGCCATCAGGGGGATGCCTCCAGTATAGGACTACCTCCAATATGGCTCCTATACATGCCATTCAAGGTGCATCAAATCATTGATGGGTTAGAACAAATCAATCATTTGTTGTCTTCTCATGTGGGCAATCATAACTTGACAATGCAGCCTTGGCTTTTTCTTTTGTTTTGAAAGGTGGTCCGTCTCTGCACGATTACCATTTCAAACAGCAAATTCTGTTATTTTGTGAGAAACATATGAGGAAGGCTGTAAAGAGCAGCTGTGAAGGAGGCTGTGTGCAGGAAACTGTTGCTTCACCATTCACAGCTTTATGACAAAAAATGAAACCCGTTGAATGAAATACACACAGCAGTTTCCCTGTAGGAGACTAAAATGAGGTGCAAGGAGGTTATTTGCACTGATGACAACACAATTTCTCCTTGTGGTGCATTTCAATATAATATACTGTGTTGCTGGATGGTTTTTGAAGAATAAAATGAATGAAAATGACAAGAAGGAGAAAACCTCTGAGTGTCAAGATGACAGAAGAACACAGAGGCAGAGATGTGATGGCCTCAAAACATGAATGTGCATGTAATTTCCAGGTGATATCAATTCACTCATACATTCATGACAGGGAAATTGCTTTTCACCTGACTCAGTGTTGACATACCTATTACCTATTAATTGGTGTGCCACAGAGATCAATGCTGGGACACCTGCTATTCAAAAAGCAATTTTTGCATGAAGGCCACTTAGAATTCTTGAATCTGAATAGCTGTCAAAATTATATCGTCCATCGGCACGACCCTAATACAGCCATTTATTATTTTACTGCCTGCAAATTATTTTCATGTTTATGTTGTGGAAAAGACTTGCACTTTTAACCACGTTGTACATTGTTTTGTTAGGTGCTCTCCATCATTAAAGGCGACATAGACCGGAATCTCCAATTAACGCTGCGTTTGTGTGTGTATCTGCGTCATTACCTCGTTTATGAAACCCTAAATTTACAGAACTATTTGTTCTGAAAATAGGGTTTTATTGTTTTCCTGGGCTCTGCGAAGCAGATCGGCACTTCCGTATGTTGACGTTGTCATCAGTATACCTCACCACTCCTCTCACCACCGTAGCTCCTCCTGGTGCAGGCACTAGTCCGGGCACATCCGGTTGCGTACAGATGTGCTAATTACGTCACTTCCAGGTACCTGGCCAATCACAACACAGTCCACGTTCTGGGGGTGTGATTTTGGTCTGAAACAGCACGGCTGACGAGAGCGTCAGTGAGGAGATATTTCGATCTGCTCGTTTGCAGCGACTAGGATGATTTTCAACATGAAAACAAGTTAATATATGTAAGTAGACCTCCATAACTAACATATATGTGTGATACGAGCATTCGATGTCACCTTTAAATATCTTTCTTACTATTATTATATTGCTTATGCCCCGAAAAATCTCCAGATTCATCTATTAAATAAAACTGTAAAGACATTTTTAATAAAAAGCCTCAGATACAGTACAAAGTAAATAATAAATGTATTTCTACTTGTAAACTCAGATAAAACTGAGGTCATTATACACAGCCTTAAAGACCTTAGAGCCGTGGTTCTCAAATGCAAGCTTCCTCTGGTGGTACTTAAAGGAAAATCAGAAATACTGTTCTCATGTATATACCAGGGTATGAATCTATTTTCACTATGCCAGTGGTTGAAGTATATTTGAGGAAGAGGATGATGAGAGAGCAAATTATCTTATGATATTAATCTTTCTCCTGTGAAAAGTCAGTATAATGGTGCTAATGGTACTTGAAGAGCTCGATATTTTCTCAGGGGGTTACTTAGTATAAAGAGTATGCCTAAGAGAAAAAGGTCTGACTGCTTCACTATGGCTTCTAGAGTTACCGTGGCTTCCAGTTATTTTTCATCTGGATGTGACATTTGACTCGCTTCATCCACCTGACTCATTTTGTCCCTGTTAGTTGGAGCATTTGTTCCATCGAGATTGGATTGCTGCAACTCATTACTATCAGGATGTTCCGACATGTCTGTCAGAACCCTTCAATTAATTCAAAAATGCTGTAGCACGAGGTCTGACAGGAGAGACCATATCTCTCCAGTGTTATATTCTCCACACTGTGATGACAAAACAAGACAGAAACTACCGTAGAGTTCTGCTGCCATTCAGCTGGGTAGCAACTCTTAAAAATGCTGGGAGCAGACCCATAATTGTTCAGCATTAATGCTTCTAGCTGAGTACGTGGAAAAAACTTGATATGTTGCATTAACTGCTGATTGATGCCTGCTGTTGCTCATCGATCTTGATGATTCTATCGCCTGGTTTGAGTTCAGTCATTGTGCCGCATGGCAGTTCCTCCTACTTCTGACTGAACCTCCATTAACAACAACGTCATTGAACATTTCCTCTGGTTGATGGCGGAGCATGAATGTACACTATAAGTGTAGCTTCATATAAATCCATCTTTCAGTTTGTGTGGTAACTGATCCTCAAACTACCTGGAAATCTTGAGTCTCTGGGAAGGAGAAAAAAAACATGGACCCCAATATTTTTAACTTAGATTGCAGTACATATTTTAAAGTCTAAATGCATAATCCATATTGTCCCTTGAACACTAAGCCTTTAAAAAGACATTAGAGACATTATGTTTGAGTGCTGAGAGTAAAATGAGAAATTCCTGCAATCCAACACGTCTAGGACATTGTGATGCTAAGTGCAGGTGCACAAATGATGTAAAATCTATAGTTCTTTCAAGTTCTAAATGAGCTGCAGCCATCACGGCACAAAGATAAGCTGCTGCTATACCTGTTGGAATCACTTATTCAGGATGGAGCTCAGCGCGCAGAGCAAATGTTACGTAAGCTTTGGCAGCTGTGTATGGGAACTCAGTAGGAGATGGGAACCAGAGTAGATTTACCTGGAGATTGTTTGCAGCATCAAAAGCTGACAAGCTGAGAGACACAGGAGTCGCTGGTGAAAAACATCTCATCAACTTCAATGCCCTCTACTTTAAAGACTGACTCCAATTCAGGGCTTACATTGAAGAACTGTGCCTGGGAGCACGGTGTACGTTCAGCTGCATTCAACCTTTTTTTCCCAACCTTGTCAGATGTGCTACACACGCAGATGAATGGATGGATTGGATCGACTACGTAATGTAATCAATCCCACGTTATATAATCACAGCATGCAGAGGAGAAAAATAATTCCCGGGATATATTTGATCTTTATTTAAGTTTCACATTAAGTTATAATAGACTGTTGCATGATAGAGTCCTTCGATCTAAACTTATTAAAAAAAAAAACTGGGTTAAATATAATTCACAGGCAGTGTATATGTAGTATATCACATTGAACATTCAAGAAAGATGAAAGGATCCCCCTGGAAAAGTTCTTTTCTGTATATCAGAGGTTAGGATTCCATTTTCAAACTGTTTGTTCTCACCCACGGCAAACACAAGTTTAATTTGTCATAATACTTGGACGACTTCTCAGAAAGACTTGATTATCCACCACTTAATGTTGGAGAGAGCAAATGTTGGCAGAATGCAAGAGAAAATAGATGATCAATACCAGGATGGCATGGGGATGTTGAACCACACTTGAGTGCCGTAGTCTTCGTGAGAAAGAGCGATGGTATGTGCATATCAATGAGCCAGATGACGTGATGAATTTCAAATGAGGTTCATATTCATGGGTAAATTGTATTTATCATCGTAATCTACCTCCATGTCTGTGAATCCTTCTAAAGATGAAATGAAAACTTCAATTCTTCTATCCAGGAAATATTACACATGGCCTCTTCTCACACTGTGTTACATTTACCAATGGAGAAGTGTGTCAGTGTACTGTACTGAACCACGCTGTAATGAGATCATGTGCTGTGAACACTTGATTGTTGGATTTTTATCAGAAATAATAAAAACAAAAGACTTAAATGAATCAGTCTTCCATTTTGTTCAATAGTCAAAATAGGGGACATTTTTAACTGCTTAATGTGAAAAAGATTAATGTCCAAAAATCAAAATGGAAACCCCAATATTATGATGCTGTCTTTGTTAAGTTCAGAGAGAATGGTTAAAAAAGAGAAAATATTTATATTTAAACATGAAACTAACACCAGGAAGGAACTACGTCATCTACAGTTAGCCTTATTTTAATCAGTGGTCATCAGAGAAGGTTTGCAGCCATAAAGCCCCTTTGGGTTGCCTTACAGGGGAAGTAAATTGCACTACATAAAAGTTATTACCCTCCCCGGCGGGATGTGTGTGTGTGGGAGTAACACAAAAATAATGTAAGGGGAATTAGTGTAATGTACATTGTGGAACATTACCCATAATTGTTCTGGAGCTTTTATTTTGACACGCAGGAAAATAAGAGCTACAGAAAACAGATCATGGTTTCATCTTCAGTTTGCATCCAATGTAAACTGCTGTGTGTATCCATCAAAGAACAATTATTGTATTTGTCTATGTCCTATTGACGTGTGATAATTAATGTCTGTGAAGGTTATCCAGGTTTTACTTCACTATCTGTAGTAGTTAGCTGTAAGTAACTGGACTAGCTTAAGTTAAGTTAAGTTGAAGATGTTGGAGTTGTGTTGTTCTGTGTGTGTGTTGAGCCTTTTTGGAAGAGAGCTGAGATTGATAGTAGGTGTCGTAGGCCTCCACCTCTGTTGAGCGATGTTTTTTTCCAAGTTGACGTTGATGGCTTCTTTCACTCCTGTTTGAAACGATTGCTCTTCCCTGTCCAGAATGTGGACATTCTCACCCTCAGAAGAGTGTCCCCTGTCCTTCAGATGTAGGTTGACAGCTGAGTACTGTTCAGATGAGCTGGCTCTTCTTTGCTGTGTGATGCAGTGCTCGTATGATGCCCTGGGTGGGGTGGACCGTCCATCTGTTGCCCCCACCCCAGATATATTCAGTTTGACACACTATTATGAATGAAATGTGCTGTATTTGTAAGCAATTTGTGTTGTCATTAGGGCGCCCATTTGCCACACATAACATGATGACCTGAGCACAAATAATATGACTTTTTTATTTAGTTTTCTCATTCTCGTGGTACCCTCTAGAGAATTGCCCATGTGGACCTTATCAAAAACTGCCACTGGGGCAATGCAGTTAGTTTATGCAGTTGTTTAGTCAGGACACTCCTAATTACTGCATACATCACACTGCCCTGTTTTTGCCTTGTGGTTTTGTCCTTTGGGTGAACAGGTTTCTGTTGTAAAGTGTTGGAGGGTTTGAAGTATACAGGGATGTAGGGTTTTCTAAAAGTTCATCTAATTTTCCCAGTTTGAGTAGCCACAGGTTTTTATATACAGTAATTCTGCCATGTTAGATTGTGGGACAGTATTATCTTCTTTCACAGGGTTGTATATGTATATCCTATGCTAAAGGAAATAAGAAAGACACTTCTATTGTGGCTTTAATAATCACAGCAGCTCAAGTCTTTTTGAATAGTGTGTGAAATTTAAGTTTTTGTCATCTCCTATGAAAGTGACAGGGGTTATGTATTACACGTAAAACTGCCTACGTGAAAATATGCGAACCACTAACTGTAGATATGTGAGAGCAGAAATGAGGCATATGCAAATATTCAAACACCTTTTTCAGGGGCACTTTTCAAATGAAGGGCTGAGATTTTTCCCAGATTAACTGAATCTGAGGAAATTGATCATTATAACTCTAACTCTGGTTAGTAATTGGTGTAGCTACGCTAACCATAGCAAAACATGTTTGCAGTCTCTTGTGTATGACACAGCGAAAACAAAACGTGTGACATTCTTAAAAAGGTGCATCCACAAGCACAAAACCTGAAGATTGAACTCACTACTTAATTACATTTTTTTAGTAATCCCTTTAACACCTCTCAAAGAACACAGGGAAAGAGCAGACATCCAGTAAAGCATGGAAAGAGAACATAGGTGTATCCTATGGTCCTGTTAGTGACAGCAATCCCATTAGTCTAAATCAGTTTATTGATTGGCTACTGCTGTTGATCTGATAACTCAAATAACAAGCAAGCAACACCATGTGCAGTTGAAATATTCCACAACCTGAAGTGGAGACATGTTCGGCAAAAGGATTTTTTTTCCTGTTCAGACCATAATGTTCTTCACAAGAGCGTTTTGTGTTCATCAAAAGAAAGAACGGCTTGTTACATTTTATGTAATTTTGCTTGAGTTGCATGTTCCATCTAAAATTCCCCTAATAGCTTCCCAAGCTTTGAAATCAGCATTGTACCTGCAGCCTTTCACAAAGAAATTACAGATACTTATTGCCTTATTCATTCATTGTTCTTCCTTATAGTGAAACAGGTTTTATCGGTGTCCTCCGCACTTCAGGAAAAGCCAGCAAAAGCAGGCTGCATTTTGATAGCTTTGTCTACGTTGAGAGCGATACTTCCACAAAGACACACATACGTAACAGTCCGACTTCAGCTTTGCTTTTCAATCCTTTCATGTCCTTCCGATGGCATTGTCGCTGAAAAGCAGCACAGATGCCTCTCTTTTGTGTATAGCTGCGTCAAAATAAATGTAAGCCCTATCCAGACAGGATTAGTTTGTACATGGGGAGGTGGACTAATGTAACTTTACCACGGGACATCTGTAATATTAATGGCCAATTCTCAGCAAAACTGCCACAACTGGGAAGGGTAAATGTCCCAGGAGCCCTTCACTGAGCCCCTTTGCAAAGCCGCCACTGGTCGAAGTGGCTTTGCAATCGACCCTACCCAGTAACCTGGGTTGCCGACAAGGTCCCCGACATAGGAGGGCAAGGGAGATAGTGAACCTGGTGATCCCTGACCCAGCTCCGGTGGCGGCTACTGGTAAACAACCTCACCTTGACAACCCAATCCAATGAGTGGCACTCAATTTACGCACCGCCGTCACCTCCTGTCGTCATGTACGTACCTCCATGCTTGAAAATCTGTGGAAAACTACTTGTAAACAGGAGATGACACAATATTATCTTTACTGACATCTTCCGGTAATTATTACTGACATGGCACATTTGGACGGGACTCAAATCACTTGAATGGATTGTGAATTCTGGCTGCAGAATCTCTGCCATCTCTGCCGCTACTCACTGTTTACCTGTTGCTGCTTCCATGTGTCTGGTGTATTGTCTGTGCTGTGCACCTGTGGACATGTGGGCCTGGTTAAGATTGATAGATACACAAGGCAATCATGCTTATCTGAGATAATCCAACCAATCAAATTGGTGGGTCTCGTATTTATTGCATCTTTGACAACAGCTTTTTTTCCCCCCCAGACATCTTTATTTATAGATTCCTATCAGAATGTGAACTGTGTATGGTATAATGTGTGAAAAGAATGGTAAGTTCACCGCAAATCAACAGGCCACGTTTTCTTTTTCTTCTTGACATGCCTTATATATGTCAAGTTTGTTATAAAATAAAACCAAAATCTATGAAAGCTTAATTTTAGAATGATCTTCCATATGACCCTTATCAACACATCTGTGGTATTGGTGAGTAATAAATGGATTGTTGTGGCGTTTCGAGCAGACTGAGACAGCGTAAAAGGGCACATGTGCCAACACGCACAAGACTATTCAGACTCTTTTCGTGTGTCGTTCCACGCTGGTGCAATGACCTACCAAACTCTACCAGATCCAGGGGCGTCCCTGTCTATCTTCAAGAAGGTCTTGAATTCCCAGCTCTTCTGCACTTGGATCCACTTCTGCACTCTCACCCTCTCTCCGCTGTTCCTGTCTAGTGGATTTCTTTCCGAGACTTCTTCTATGCCGCTCATTCCTCTTTTGTAAGTCGCATTTGATAAAAGCGTCTGCTAAATGCTTAAATGTAAATTTGTTCAACGATGTTTAGTGTCATAGTGTGAACTACAGTGAACAAGTGAAAGCATAGCTTTAAAACATTATGTTAAAGAAAATGATTGAGGTGGCATTTTGCAAAAGGAAAGGAAAGAAGAAAAATGTAAAGGCAGATACAAAGTGACCTCCAAGATCAATGTTTAACTGTAATTGGTTGCATCACTTGAAAGTGGGTGGAAATTGGAAGACTCTGTTCTTGAAAGATAAACAAAACAACCCAGACTAGAGATTTCTAATGTTGACAAGTCACAGTTTTTCTGTCCTCTTTGGACAGATGAAATGGAATTGGAGTTTTTTTTAATGGGTTTGTGTGCAATCTTCTTCACTTTTACACTTCACCAAGAAGCACCTCTATTCAGCTACATGATAATCTATAATTGTATGTTTTATAATTTGTCACAATTTGTGTCTCGCTCTAGGTCATGTTCTTGACATGTGACATGAGACACTAATTTAATGGAATCATATTGTTTAACCTTTGATTTGCTCATGCCTGACCACTAACAGTATCTGTTATTGACAAGAACCCGTGGGGGGAGAGTGCCTGTCTCTTTCAATGGGGACAATCTCATTATGTGTCACGTCTAGAGACTAACACATCAGTTTATCAGACTCACGGCTTAGATGTTTGACAAAACACAATTGGACTCTTGAAATAATAGTTATTGCTTTGTGTTTAAGAACAATGCACAACCCGTACTATGCAGCATTAGTATGAGTAAGCTGTTTACATCATTCAATCATCTCAAAGCAATTTGCTATTCCCAATTTTTCACCTCTGCCGGCATAAACAGCCAAGTATAATTATTTCAGCTGGAAGATATGCAAAAGCACAGATTAATTTGAAAAGAAGCAGCATAACTAATGAAGCTGTCATCAAGTCCTGTGTCTGACTTCACTGAAGACACAGTGGATGCAGCACGGAAGCATACCTACTCAGCTGAGGAAATCAATAGGCAGTTTTTCTTGCCAGCAGTTTGCTTGAAAGACTGCAATTGTGTGCTGTGAAAAGTCTCATTCTGTCAATAAAAGACACAACTAAGCCACATGGTAGGAGTGACAGAGAGAAAAACACCTTTACCTCATTGCTTTGGATGATGGTGTTGGAGTGGCTTACACTAAGCAAGACAGAGTGAACGTTTCTGTGTAAGGTAGAGTTTTAGAGTTCACACCTTATGCATCATCTCCAGACACTGAATCCAAAGTAATGCTATTTTCAAATTCATCTGTTCCCTTGAAGAATATCCCCTCAATTAGAACTATCCATGGCAAAGCTCTTGAACTGGTCACCAGTTACAAGTACCTGGGATTAATTATTGATGGGGAGCTTTCATTCAAAGCACATGTTCGAAATGTGGTCTCTAAATTAAGCTTGAAACTCAGTTTGTTTTACAGAAATAAGTTTTTTTCACCTTTACTTGATTATGGCGATGTTGTGTATAATATGTGTGCTTCAAATAGCTGCCTACAGTCCTTGACTCCGGTCTACCACTGTGCTCTGAGGTTGATTCCTGGTTGTAGCCCACCACTGCTAATTGTATGCTAAAGCTTCCATGCCTTCCTTGAATGTAAGACGCTACACACACTGGATGTCTCATGGTTTATAAGGCTCTTCTTGGCTTGGTTCCTTGTTATTTATGCACTTTTCTTCAGAGAACAAAAAAGCCATTACCCCTTACGTTCCAATGACATTTTGTACCTGCTCTCTGTTTTCGGACCGAAATGGAAAAAAAAAAGCTTTCAGTTTCTCTGCCCCCTCTGCTGAGAATACCTTCCAAACTGAACTAAAATTATTACTTCACTGAGAGCTTTCCGCTCTATCTTAAGAGACCGACAATGGGAATCCACTGAATAGTGCCTGTGTTCTTGAATTGTTACTGCAACCATAACTCCTGCACTCTATTTGTACTTGCACTTTTGTAGTTCAATGGTTGTTTTATTTATTTATTTATTTATTTATTTATTTATTTATTTATTTGAATTAGGACAATGCATATTCATCAACATGTCAGCATAGAGCAACAACGTAAGTATGCCGGAGTTAGCGCAATAGCTAATTTTCATCCGTTGTCCTAAGGCAGGTTAGTACATTCAACAGGACATGATACAAAATAATATATAAATCACAAGACATTACACATTACAAGTAAACCATAGACAAGTTACATGTAGGTTAAGATTAAAACTTTGGGGCCCAAGAGAAAGAAGAAAAAAAAAAAAAGTGTGAGTGCATGTCATTGTTTCAGTGCAATTTTGAGTGCAGTTTTGTAACTGTTATCTCCCTGTTTTTATTAACTATGACGTATGCTGCTGCCTTGGCCAGGTCACCCTTGTGAAAAAGGTCTCAATGGGTCTTTTATCTGGTTAAATAAAAATTGAAAATAGCCTCTGATAGCTAAATCCTGCCTCACACCAGGACCACGCACTTGGCGTTTAATCCAACGATTTCAGGGAGGAGATTCCAGGGATGTGGGATCTCGCAGAAACTTGTGTAATTTAACGTGACTTCGGAATGTAAACAGACATGGAGGCGGACTGTCGGCGTTGTCAGTTAATAGCTGGTGGATGAAGTCATGGCTGAGAAGACGGAATCAGCTCGGCTTGTACCTCAAATCCTTTCGGGGTCAATGCCCTAATCGTCATAAATATCAAACATGTTTTATACTTACCATTTGAAATCAGGAAGACTCTAATGTGTCAGATGATGCTATAATCCCGTCTGTTAATCCCTCACACTACAGGATCATTTACCCGATAATCTGTTCAAATCAGCCTAAAATCAGAAGTTACTCACGATTGTCAGCAGAGCCTGATTGGAATAGAAATCTGACCATTTATCCTCTAGTGTGTGGTGAGTTTAGAGGTGACCATTGAGCAACATTCCCATACAGTCTTTATGTTTGTCTTCAAATAGGATCAGATATTGAGAATCTGTCAGCTCTTGTCAAATGAGGCACCAAATCCACACCAGGGTTTATATGTTGGATGGGCCATAGTGGTATACTGCTGACAGTTCTCTAAAAAACAAGTGACTGACATGCTGCGGAAGGCAGCTCATACATCTGCTTGATTAGAGCCCTTCAGTGCCCACGGAGCTCATTACCCGTGACGTCAGTGTGATGTTCAAGTAGCACTGAGCAATAATTCAATAACAAGTCAATAGAATTGTTTTCCGTGGCATTAAAAGAAAGCTTCAATATATAGCATGTCTCTACAACAAACCAGCCAGAGCGTGTTGTTTGTGTTTGGAGGCCAAAGCTTACTATCCCATCCAACTTACTACTCCATCAACCCAGGCATGGGTGAGTGGAGGAGTCTGCCATTTGTTCCAATCTGCCGTCTATGAGATGTGACTCATGACTCCCTGCATGCATTTGTGATGTCACTACAAAAGTTGTTGTGGACACCAGTAGTGGACACACCCAGGCCCTTGACCCGGCAACCATCCGGTTTCAAGGCCATTTCCTTTCCTTTCTTGCCCATGGCCAAGGCTCAGTGTCATCTATTCTCCAGTCAAATCCATTTTCTCCATCAAAGGATGTTTTAAGTCTCCTGACGGCTCCATTGACTCTCCTTTTGATCGTGCTGTCAAAGAAAAGCACTTGCACCTATTATGAACCCCCCACAATTATTTTGCAGCTTTGTGATAAGCTGTAATAAGCTTCACCTGCATTCCCGTGATTTGCCTTCAGAATCCATCCAAGGGTTTTTTTACGCCTCTGGGTCAGATCCTGTGCTCTTTTGAAGTCAAACACATTTCCCTCAACTTGGAAGCAGTTTTCAAATGCCTAATAAGCTCACATGACACAACAGCTGACACGCTGGGCTAAGAGACCCTTGACGTCCCAGCTTCAGCTAAAAATTAAAATATGTGATTGAAAATATGTGATTGATATTTGGAGAGTACAGTAAAGCCGGATTAGAAAGCAGCTCTTTATAATGCCAACTGCAACTTCAGGCGGTGGTTTAGCTACACTGGCACAAGAAAGTGGATTTTCTTCGTTTTTCTCCTTGTCTGTCTAATGATTCTCACCATATGGAAACGGTGTGAGTGGAGTGGGGTTGTGGACTGTTTAATTACAATTCCTTCAATCAAGATGCAACATCCTGTACAGTATACAGCTCTAAATAATGACGAAGAATACCTGATAATAATAACAATACCAACAATTATCACAAAACACCAATACATGTGATAGAAAGTAATGTATATTCAATGTTATTAAGAAAAAACAGTAAAATAAGTATCAGAGGTGTATTAAAATAAACACCAAAGGAACTGAGATTAATCTTCCAATGTCCAAGAAAGAATTTCCATTCTGTCTCACTAAATAACCTTTTCCCAGGTCTTTCATAATGCTCTTGAAAGTGTATTATCCGCTATGTTAGTTTTGAGCAATGTTCAGACACCTCATGACTGCGTCCAAATAAGATTAGATCAAATCCATGCTGCCTTGTGCTTGGATCGTTGCCCGCCATTGTGCTGGACACATCTTTTGGGAAATGCAGCTACCTTTTCTTTCTAATTAGGTCAATTGGCTCTTTAAATGCTCAGCAGTGTTGATGTGTGAGCATGTCAGTTTCCTTCTCACCACACTCGGAAGACATGTGGAGCTAATTTCCCCGTCGCTTCTGTCAAGTGCCACCTCACTGTGGGCTCCTTTTTTGTTCCGCGCAGCGATAAATGGTCCAAAGTGGCCTCGCTGTGACCTGCATCTGACGTGTGATACATTAGATGTACAATCATATAATAATGTTGAAAGTGGACAGAGAAGAGGTGAAGGAGGATTTAGGCACTCTGTAAGTCCTCTGTCGAAGCACCGAGGTGAACACTGTAGATGAAAACAATTTCTATTTTCATCTGCTGCTGCTGGGGACAGCACACTGTGTTCTTTGTTCTGGTTGCAAATTTCTTGAATTGGAAGGATATTCAGAAACTCCACTGCTGTGAAACGTTGTGAAAGAAATTCAAAAAACATGAACAAATTATACTAACTACCAGTGGCAACTGGTGAGATGTTTTCTTTTTAGTATGTAAAAGTCATTTTTCGAATGCGATGTAATCATGTATCACCATTAGGGTGGATCAAAACAGCCGACTGGTGCGTCACATCAGTGTGTTTACTGGGATTTAAATACTGCTTAGGACAGTGTTTGCCTGATAATCCCTTTCCTTCCACATTTGAATGAAAACTCAAAAATCTTGTTTACGCCCCACTTCTCAAAGCATCAGTAAAAAACCTTCAGACTTTTATTTCCCATACTTTTTATGCATAATGAGTATTTTTACTGCCATTATGTGCGAGACATAGAAATGTTCCAGACTGCTGTGCCAGACTGTAACACCTAATTATTATTTTTAATCGGTAAAGTAGAAATTTTAGAAAGAGATCATTTAATTTAAAGTGTAATTATATGCATGTGTCATTTAATGGAAGGTGAGAAAAAACTAAATCTGTGACTCATGTGTGGCTGCCAGTCTCTGGAAATGACTAATATATGACGATTAAAATGGCAGAAACGCACCTACTGTATGAGAAGATAAATATTTATAATGACTGATCGGAAAGCCTTTTGGACGTGTCGCCCAGCCATAAAATAAAATAACTATAATGTAGAATTGATTGGACTTTAAGGGTCTTATCTCAAATATACAGTAGACCTCACATTTAATTGTTGTTTAAATATTATTGCATTTGGTGTTTTTTTTAAATACTTAGTACTTGATACTTAATGTTTGGTTAGATGCAACAAATAAGTTCAGTGAGTGTTGCATTTTCCTTTACAGGGCTTTTTCTGTGTAGAGGAAACTCTTTAAATTACAAAGTCATCTTGTCATTCATACCTTAGCAAACAAACTGTAGGTATGAAAACACTTTCTTCAATGTAAACAAACAGAAGTGCCACAACCAGGGTCTATTTAATGGGATCTCATATAAAATGTGTTTTCATCAAATCTAGTCTTTGAAAACAATACAAGCTGAAGAAATGGATGAGACGGAACACCAAGATAAATGAGTTCATAAGTTCATACTGTGTCCTGTTTCACTTGACTGGTCATCAGTGGATTTAGCATAATGAGGTTTATCTCACGAAATTGCAAATATCACTGATGCAATTAGTGCAGTAAACTTTGCCAACAAGTGTTCAGTAGAGCAACAAAACCCAAACAGCGTGTGCAGATAGTACATTGTCATCAACAAAAACAACAACATCTCACATTCATCTCACTGATATTCAGTGTTGCAGAGCAAAACCCGGCATCAGGCACAAATGCTTCCCTTCTTTCTGAAAACATCACAAACAAAATTATCTTCTGATAAAGTCTGTGTACTTTGTACACCGCTCACTCTCCCTCACCCACAAATGCCCCAAAGAAAATCAACCGTTTTACATCATAATGGGCATTGGGTGCTTCACTAAACCCATCTTGGAACTCAACTCAAACTCGACCTTGATGGCTACAACAAAACATCCACGGTGTTCTGAGACAAAGAGACAAAAATGTGAAATGAAAATATCCAGGGACAGCCTGACACTGGAATCTGTCACAATGCAGCATGTACTGAAGTCAGCATTACAGTAACTGTTGCCAAACACACACATAAATATTGTTTCTTCATCATCACCATCCTGGTTTGAGCTGCTGTGGTTTGGCTGCAACAGGTTGTCTTACACTGTGTAAAACAAAGGATATAGCTCCCTCTAGAGGAGATTACTCATCCAAGCAGATGTTTATGAAAGCGCTTTTAAATAAGAAAATAAGCCACAGTAAAAAATTATGCATGAACCCATCATCTTGCTTTTTATCACTTGGGCCAAATCAAATTCAGTTTGTTTTAATAACAACAAACATTTTATGAAATAATTGACTACATTTAACTAAAACAGTAGTATCAATAGCAATAATGACTCCCACACCCCATGTACATTACAATGAATAGGTTTCTGATGTTTGTTGTGTTTCATTCACTCTTGCAGGAATGCTCTTTGTCCAGGAGAGGTCAGCGTTATCACATGGAGCAGGCAGATGATGAATTACATGGGGAAGGGCGATGATGACCATTTACACATAAGCTGTGAAGAACTGCAACTGTAAGTGGGAAATGGGATATTGAATGTTTATCATCAGTTACAAGTTCACTGTTCCCTTACTGTTTTTCACATTAACATGTTTGAACTTGCATTATATACAGAGGCTATAAGAATGTGCAATATTGTGTCTTATATCCTGTCTATTTTGTGACTTCTGCACTATTATTGCTACTTTATATCACTACTAAAAATGCGATAGAAAATGAATCATAACTTGGACACAACAACACATAAGAAAACAAAAAACCCTGCATTCTTTTAAAGCCTGAATATGTGACCTATAAACACACACCCCCAGGATGTCCATATATGGAGTTGTGTATTATTCCCATGGCAATTTACTGATCTGTGCCACAGTTGAGCACTAAAGGTTAAAGAAAACCTATACTGTTTGACACATGGTTCATCCAAAATCAGTGTAATAAAAAACCCAATGTAAGACATGCAAATTAACACAAGAAACATATCAATAAATTCAAATTTAATATGTATGATTTAGCTTCATGTATTGGAGAAGTTGCCTGTTGCAGCTTAATATCTCACTCCTTCAGTTGTCACTAAACCTCAAAGTAGAGAAGACTCCTGATGTCAATAGAAAGCATACTGATTCTATATAAAAAAAAAATCTGTATAATTATTGTATATTTAATTCATGCTAAATTTAAATACATTCATCTAGTTCATACACACGGGGCCTTATCGTATCGCATCGTATCGTATGTATTATATGTTACATAATGCGATAGTGTCTCTGTCGCAACACCACACATCTTTGTTTGCTGTGTCGTCTCCTAGTGTGGCCACCGTGTGCTAAGGCTCAAGCCTAATTAAGAACAAACGGCAACATAATGCAGTGTAACAAGACAAGATTATGTGATCTCAGACTTGTACTTCGCAGAGACAGTTTAGTGGGTCTGGGCCTGGGATCAGAGAGAAGGCTTAGGGAGCCCTGATATGATCAGTCACTGTCGATGCTGTTGTGCTTGGCATCTATGTGCCATCAGTCAGGCCGTGGGAGACACCTCCCAAGGTCAGAGCCCAGTTTGTCAATATCAGACATGATTCAGCAGTTAGTCGAGGGTCAGCACCACCAGTGTGTCCCACTAATGTGCATAGCTGTTGTCATTTATAGATCTGTTCAGTTAAAACGAAGTGATGGAAACATCACTACAGGATTGTGTTAGGCAGTGCGTGTGGACAGAGTCCCAGAACGATCAGCTTTTTGGGTGGATTGAGAGGAGGATCTGCTACAGCTGCCAGGCACTGGCTGCTACTTAGTGTGCATTATTAATCCAGATTATTCCCATGGTTTCTTTCAGCCAGCCTCAGATGTGCTTTAAGAAACTTGCTGCTGATCCTTTGATGACCGTGACAAATTCACAATGTGGGGGGAAAAAAAAAGCAGTGAAGAAAAGCTGCTTATGTTGTTCATTAATTCATTCTACTTAACATGCGACGTGCTGATGATTTCTTTGTGCAAAAGGCAACATTTAAAGCGGTGGTGTGTAACTTTTCAAAGTAAATGACCAGTGACAATGCTGATTAAGTCTGTCGGCTCTCGACTCTCTCTGTGTTTGTCAGTATAGTAGTTTTAGAGCGATGTGTTTTACATCATGACTGAACGAGGGAAGGCAGAAGCATTACAGTTGCTCTCGTCAAGTGAGAAGGTAGCAAACTTGAAGATGAGTAATTATCTCGACAGGACATAAGGGAGATGAATGAAATGTTGAAAGAGAAAAGGCAGCTGTTCCCAGACTTTTGAAATCCGGAAAATCCTTTGAGGTCCAAACCATAAATCACAAAGACTAGGATCATTAATTCCCACATATATTATTGTTTTCATGTGAACATGGGATAGATTAATAATCAGTCCACTTGTATGATGTATGAAAGGTTTAGCTTCACAACATAAGGCGTAATTATCCATCAAAATAAATAACGAAAATTGAAATCAACAAATTATCTTTAACTGTAAATATTGAAAACGTATGCTGACCGGTTGACACAGGATACACACCCATAAAATGTCATAATATTAAACCCAATATCAACATGAAGAAGCCTTTAACCGGCAGAAAATATCACTTGAAAGCTGAATCACTTGTGTATCCTTCAAAACATGGATTTTAAAGCACATAATAAAACACAGCTTGGGTTCAGTGTAATATTTGAGGTGTTTATCAGGCCTTTGAATACCATACCCTGGTCCTCTGAAACATGAGTGAGATAACTAAATGAATGCTGAAAGAGAGTCATCGTTGCAGAAAGCTCTGCAGGCTCACCTGAGGCATGGGAAAGTCTGGGGGTGTTTTAGCAACAGAAGTTACACACTGAGGCTTTAAAAACATTATTATTTAAAATATTTAAAGAAGTTTCATACTGCTATAGTCTGCAAAAGTAGTGCAGTCTTTGTTAAATGGGCGTTTTACAGCTGTTTCCCAAACCTCTGGCATCCTCCCAGTTATTCTGCAGCACAGAGCCTAATGACGCTGCTTGTTCTGTCGCTGCAGTCGAGTCGAGTTGTAGAATCAAGATGTGATGCTGTGGTAGTGCGGTTGCCTACATGCTGGTCTTTATGTTTTCCATCCACTGTCTGTGTGCTGCAACACCTGCACCGCAGCAGATTGAGAGGGTTGACCTTTAGAGAATGTCAGGGGAAAATGCATCGACATTCTCACAAAGGTGCATCTCCTCCTCCTGTTGTCATCTTTCATGGATTGACTGCGGTTGCTGACTGTAAAATCAACAGATTTATAAACAATTTACTTAAAGCTGTAGTGAGTCAGTACCAACGGGTATAAATGTCTCTTATATTCACGCCGTTGTCACATGACTTCACACAATGTTGAATGGAGTGATGGAAAAAGCTGTTGTTATATCAGGGAAGCCAGTTCACGAGATATCTTTTTTACTCTTGCCTTCATCTAGTTCCTTTTCATTCCGTTTTATTTGCATTTTTAGTTTATTTTAAAGTTGAAACAGGATTTTAGCCTTTATTTCAAAGTTAAAGAAAGGGTTTTTACTTTTTGACTTTAGCCTTTTCCTTTACATTCTACCCCGTGTTTTGTTTTATTGTTGTATTTGCATTACTTTTCTTTTTAAATATTATTTTCCTTTTATTGTGAGCTGCAATCCTTGTTTGAAAGGTCCTATACAAATAAAGTGTATTATTATTATAATAGTTATTATTATCATTATTATTATTATTACATTAGGAATTTTAAGTCTTTTTAACTGATCTATAGTTACGCTGACAGTGTAAGCCACTCAATATCACTCGGGGCACACGTTCACTGTAGTCGGCGTCTTTGTTCGCTGATTCAAGCACAGCGACAGTTGCAGATTTAGTCAAACACAGTGCATAGCTACAACTACAGCTACATACACTTTAAAAGCCTCATTGCCTGCTTGTAAAGCCTGGGGGACAAATAAGAGAGAGGAGCTGAAAGTCCTGTGTTTAAGATGCTGTAGGTGAAGGTGAGACGAGAATAATATGGTTTATTGTTTTGCAAATTTAAGATCAAGAAACAGCACTCCTGATGTAACAGTGCTGTTCCTAGTAGCAGAAAGACACTATGAGATGCCATCACTGATCTGTCTCTTTTTTTTTTTTTTGGATAAAACCAGTAACTGATTAAGAACAGTAATCCAGTATTAGAGTGAACCAGAACAGGCTGTTGTGGATTGAGTTGTGAACAGAAGAGAGAAGCAAGTGCTGGAGCAAATAAAAAATGACAGCTTCATGCCTCTGTCACCCTGGCAGATGGAGAACAGATGAGCTGCTTTTTTTTTTTCTTTTCGGCAGCATCTTCCGTCTCCATCCGTCAGCTCCGTTTAAACTGATTTGTCTCATGTCTCTGTCATCAATTACAGGAGGTTTTGCCAGAACAAAGCTGATCAGATAAAAATATAGCAGAAACTTTGCGCTCCTCCAGTGAACATGTCGGACGGCGCTCCCTGCTGTGAAGCTGCATGAATAAACTGAACTTCAGGATTTTCAAAGTGGCGGCAGAGCTCGGATTAGACTTGTTTATTTATACGCTGGGTTTTCCATCCTCCTGTATGCTAGGACAGACACAATCATTTGTGCCAACATTACATCAACTCCAGCAGTGCATGCCATCATTCTCAATTATTAATGAACCATTATTACAGCCAATTACTGGAGGAAATGATAATATGATTAGATTTCTGACTGCGTCATATTAAATATATATATATATATATATATATATATATCATATATATAGTCAATATTAAAAAGTTAATTTATATTCTGCATGGTTAATGTGTGACTTGACATCCACAGACCAATCAGCAGAGGTTAGCATTTGGAATGATTTTCTTAGAGGGAAGAATGTCGTAGAGAGTTCAGGGAGGAGTTAGGACAGGCACTGAGAGGCAGTAAAGAGTTGCTAGTTGATTGGGAAAGTGCAGCTAAAGTGGTGAGGGAAGGTGTTTAAGTGTATCCTCTGCACATAAACTTGGTGGTGGAACGAGTGCAGGAAAGTATCCAAAGGAAGACGACAGCAAGATGAAGAAAGTAGGAAGAAGTAGTGGGAATCTAAGGGAGCGAGCGTAGCAAAAAGCAAGGGGTGAAGGAAAAGGCAGATAGAAGGACTTGTATTGATTGGTTAGACAGAGAGGCAAAGCTGGATGTGCATCCAGTTAGAGTGATTAAGGACAGAGATGGAAATGTGTTGAGAAGATGGAAGGAGTATTTTGAGGGGCTGATGACTGAGGAAAATGAGAGAGCAAGAGGAAGAGCCGGATATGGGGAGATAGCAGCTATGTTAACATGGACACAAGAAACCGGAATTACTTATCAGATAAGGCTTTTATAAAAACATGTAAACATGCCAACCAGAGAACTGCTCCGATACAGCCCATTCCAAATGACGTTTGATGCACATGTCACAATCGGATCATTCCATTTTGCGTCCATGTAAACGATGGAAGCGTATATTCCAATTGGACTGAAGGCATTTTGTACATGTAACCATTGCTACTGTTGCAGGAAGTGCTTTAAGGAGGAGTCTGGTATCGTTACATAATGATGCAGGCTTTTAGAACGTTAGTCAGATTTGCTTTAATAAAAATGTAATGCAGCCTTAATGCTACAGGTGGAATGATGTTTGGGTCTCATCTTAAGGTCGTCAAAACATTTTGGGACATTTTCCTAAGCCCCTCCCATCAGGTGAGCATGGACAGATGGGGCAGTCTCTCCTTACCCGAAACTCTGTGCTGATATTGATTTGATTGAATTGCATTTTTTATTATCCACTGCTCTTTGTTGTTGTCGTTGGCTCAACTTGGACAGGTTGCACTCAGGAAGGTCACACTGGAAAGATTGGTAGAAGTGCTACAGACACAGACTTTATTCCTCTTTTTTCCCCCAACAACATCTATTCATGCATATCAGGACATGGAGAGGATTTCAACAAATAAGATCAAATAAGTTTCTGAATTAGATTATCAATTTCCTTAATACAACAACACAATTCATTTTTTTTAGAGAACGAACAAATCTGGAAATGTACAAACCCTCCTACCCACACACTCTTTTGCATAACCATATCTCCACTGTGCTTTCAGATTTCACATGCTCACAGCAAAAGTCGATATATTAGTGTCCTTGAGGTCTCAGCATGCTGTATTCAAAAATATTTTTCACTTGCAATGTTATTATTTATGAAACAGACATCACCAGACAAAGGATAATGAGCCTTAATCCAAGGATATAGGAACCAGGGCGCTGCTAAATGTAAGCAGCAGCACTGGTTGGGTTGCAGTTTCTCTGCAGCACTCATTCGCTGAAAGATGAACAAAATTGGATGGAGATTACATTACATGTCATGTCATTTAGCAGACACTTTTATCCAAAGCGACTTACAATGGAATCAAGTACAATTAGCCAGGGGTGGAATCGAACTTGCGACCATGATGTCTTTGGTACACAAGGTAGGGTCTTAACCACTGAGCCACTCCACCCCCCAAGATTGGATCTGACAAAGCAAGTGTTTGAGGTGGAAAGAACAGGCTTCTGTCGAGTTCTGCAGATTAGATTTGTAGCCATTGTGGATGGATATTAATTGACTAGACTGTGTTACCAGTAAGACTGTTGATTGCAGTGGGGAAACAGGGAAAATAGTTGCAGATGTACTTTCCGCTAGAACATTTTTTTTATAAAAAAGTGTCTTATTATCTTTAAACTGAAAGCATTTGGCGTCAGGTTATGGCGTCAACTTATGATATTATGAGGGATTTTACAGCTTTTCTCATTAAAATCAACTTGAAAATCTCATTTCAAACCTCATTGAATGTAGACTGATATGAGACAGAGATGCAGTGACCACATCTGCAGATGGATGGTGGGTAGGTAGATCGACATACAGGTACAGTATACGTATAATGAAAATATTTTGTATGAAATCGATAATTTTATGAAGGGAAAAACAATTATCTACAGATTATAATGGAAAGTACAACTCCAGTAGTTTAGAGTAAGATAATTAGGTTTTCTGGCACAATTTCGTGCATGAATACTTTAAATGTTCAGTTTTGCTGCATCTTCTCGCCTCCAGCAGCACCGCCTCATGCTTCGCATAAATATTCATAAGTGCAGCAGATTTTATTTTTTTTTACCTTTATCTGGCTCTAACCTGCCTTGAGTTTGGAGGCAGGTGGCACAGCTTCCTGTTAAAGTCACAGTGGAGATTCCCTTTTAGATGAGAAAAGTACAACCTTTCTGTGTTTTGGTGTGAGCCATCGGGGATACAAGCTAAGTTACATGCGGGCCAGAGATCACAGTGAATTATTGATGTGCTTCCTTTCCTGTGCCCAGCTCACCACAGTATTGCATTGCTGCTGCAGCAGAGTCAGGCCAGGACATGCCTTTGAACTCTTATTAGAACCTAGTTCTCCTCAAGCAGCCATCACAGAAATCACTCGGTTTTTACTGGACTTAAAAATCTTTATTTTTAGGTTAAGAACAGGGGATGGAGTAATTGTTTCACCACTGCTCCGATTGACCATTTACAGTAGGAAATGAAATTATTTCCTCCAGACAACATCTTTCTCTTGTCGTGACATTGATAAAGATACATTGTAGAAGTGATTGGACTGTTGGATGTGGGTAAATTGGTTTTGCAGCAAAGTGTTGTCGCCTCAGAGCAGAGCCGGAAGACAGACACTGAGGGAAGGAGATAACGGACAATTGCACCTGATGAAGACGATGGCTAAAGGGGAAGTCTTAGGATGGAGCACAACTTGTTATGTTTGTCTCCTCCAAACCGCAGCTAATCCGATTACTGTCTCCGTGCTCTGTGGGATGTCATATGAGTTGGATGCAATAACAGAGCTCAGCTGTATGTGACTCGGGGCAGTGGTTTAATGCCTGTATGATGGTTTGCTTCCAAGGGATTGGGGCTAACACTTTATCTTTGCTTTACGACATGAGGGATCCAATGATGTAATTGCCAAGTTAAAAATTGATGATTGCAGACAGTGTTCCCAACTTGCTCTTGTTGTAAGAAGAAAAAGGAAAGGCAGTGTGTCCACACAAAATCTCCTTACATCACAGGCTTTTCTTTCTTTTCTTTTTTTTTTTTTTCTGGTTGAAGCTGAGAGTGTACATAAAACATGGACATAGTCCATAGCGATATATGTATAGCCATCAGGGGGCATGTCTGGTTGCAAAAGAAGTCTAAGTGGAAGTATATGGGGAAAATGACCCTACTTCTCACTTGATATGCATTTCATTTTGCAGTTTGTGGTGTCAGTCACTAGTTTCAGGTCTTAAAAAAAGCGCCACTCTGTGTGCAGTGCAGGACTATTTCCAAAGACACAACAAGAAAACACTGCTATATTGAGAGAGAATGTCAGAGAGAGCCATCTTCTACTGCTTTATCCTCCACATGAGGGTCACAGCGGGTGCTGGTGCCAATTCCAGCTGACATAGGGCCATTGGCGGGGGACACCCTGGCCAGTCCATCATAGGACCACATATAGAGACAAACAACCATTCACTCACACACTCACACCTATACAGTCAATTTAGAGTGTGACTGTTGGAGGACGCCCTTGTTCCGACCGGGTTGTATATCTGGGTACAGATAGAGTCATATTAATAAATCAGTATTGTGTGAACTAATCACTAATCAATTCAGTGACACACTTGTTAACGCTCTGCTTCAGCTATGGTTGCTCAACACACGACAGACCTGAGCTGTAAGCAGTTTAGATCAATTGAGTAAAATCAATCTGATCCAAGCTGAATTAAGCAAAGGTCCATTGTATTAAGCTCCTCTTAAAAAATAATATTAATAAAAAAACAGTGGAACGTCAACTCACAGGGTCGAACTGAAAGACGAGTGAATGCTGGATTTGCGTTCAAAAGTTGCAAAAAATTACAAATAACGGCTAATGTCTGCTGAATGTCACAGTTGTTACTGATCATGCTGACTAGATTTCATTTACATGGTGATAATAATAATAACATCAACACATATTCACTGGTGTGTAGTAAATATCTGTATTTAAAGATAAAATTATTTCCCACATTCATCTTTATGTGTGTCATACAAACATGTCTTACTTGTGACCTTCAGCCGTAAACACTAGTGTGTCCTCACATAGCAGCTACAACTTTTCTCAGCCTCTGCAAACCCAGCGAACCTTGAGTGAAGTGACAAACAGACACAATGAAGCAACATCGCCGTGATTTCATTTTGACGAGGCTGACGGTTTTATTTGTGCACTCTACTCCCTTTGACTGGCTGTCAGGAGGCACACTATTGTCGTTTGACAATAGCTCACTCAGTCTTGAAAGTAAAACGTTGTCTCTGATCACTACATTGTGCAGAGAGATATCAGATGTGCTAAATATTGATTAGCACAATATGAGAATGGATCTGGAAGCTGAATGCATTGCTCACTATCAAAACCTTTGAGAAGGAGCTTTGAAATAGTTTCAGCTCACGTTGGCGAGTCACAGAAGGTAAGAGCACGATGTGTAACTTCTAATTATAGACAAGTTAGTGTTTAATTTTCACTCCACATCAGTGAAGAGAAAATCACAGGTTGAAATAACGCAGAATTACAATGAAGCTTTTTTTTTTTTAGCTCATTTAATCTACAGAGCATTCGCATATGACTCCAAAGCACAGGAATATAGTGTGTGCGGAAATACACATGCAACACACACACAATGACCTGTAGGTACAGTCGAACCCAGCTCTTTTCATGAAGCCCCAGCTGACAGCTTATCCAATTACAGGTGCAGAAACACTGGTTGCAAGGGACTCGACTCTGAAATTGCCTGGTGTGATTCAATGTGGCTCACATGACGGGCAAAAGCGACAGTGTGATTTCTGACTGGGCTTCCAGCAGAGAGATTATCTCCCTCCGGATGCTGCTGTTGCAGAATCCTGGGCTGTTTGCCAGACCGGGGGGGTGAATATTGCAGGTGGTTTGCTCTTACAGCTGCAATCTAAGTTAAAAAAGAAAACAACCTTAAAAGCAGCTTTGTTAATGTCACAATGTTCATGTAAGCAACAGTAGTCAGCACATTTACTCTTAAATTTGGTTGTATTATAGATGGTGTTTGAGTTCTTTTTAATTCTGTCTTTTGCACATGTTTTTTTTGTGTTTGTTTTGTTTGTTTTTTTCCTTTTTTTGATTTTTCAGAAGAGAGTCAGTGGACTACAGTCAGTATTTGTGGAGACTGTGCTCAGGGCCAGCCCTATGCATTTTGGTGCCTTAGGCGAGAATTGGGTTTTATTGAACCCCCCCTTCTATCCTCTGTCACCCAACACAGACACACCACAGCGGTTTCTAGAAACACTGTTTAAAGTAACTCCTCAGACAAGCAAAGCTATTTTCCATGAAGAAGTGTGACAGTCCTGCTGACCACAATGAACAATGAAACAACTGTGCACTAGTGTGGTAGTTTACAATAGAAATATGCGCACAAAATTGGCAAAAAAAGATAAAAAAAATCTATATATATATATATTCTGCTTAGCAATAAATATTAGTAAATGGTAAAAAAAAAAAAACACCCTTTGTGGTTGTCTGGCACCCCTCCAGTAGATGGAGCCCTAGGCGACCACCTATATGGCCTATGTCTGCAGCTCTTGCTGTGACTGTGCTTAATGGTGTGTTCAGGCTGAGATTGAAACAGATAGCTATAAGCCAAGTAAAAGTGATGTATCAGCCATGTGTATAGGAGTGTGACAGTCTTTATGTTCAGCTTAGCCTCTGACCAAACTCACACATCACTCGTCAACTCTCTCCAGGCTCTTGTCCCTTTATTTTTTGGAGCATGTTCATAAAGCCTCAGCGCAAATAAACCATTAAGTTCAAGTTAAAGCATTTCATTCAGGTCCTGCCAAAGTGTGTTTGCATCATTTTTCCCCAGCAGGAGGGGAATTCTACTCTAATTTCACCTTCACAAGTATTTACACTGACATTGTCCATGGGATTCATGTTTTGTCTGCTCATAGCATACTTAGCATTAGCACTCCACGTTCAAGTTCATGACATGCGTTCTTTGGTGCCCTCTTATGTGTACAACTGTATATCAAGTTGCACCAGCAAATTACTGGCGATCATCATCACAATGGAAAATGTCTGCTTCCCGTACAACATTAATATAGGTGAGGCTATGACTGCAGATACTGTGAATGACCATTAAATCCAAATACCACTTGTAAATAGATAGTCAGAGATAGCCACAAATATCTTAGTATTTTTTAGTATCTTTCCTCTTCCTCTTCTTTCGGTTTCTCTCCTTAGGGATCAGCACAGCAAATCCCCTGCCTCCACCTTGCTCTAAGCCTTCTGTCACACCAACTGTCCTCATGTCCTCCCTCACAACAACCTTATTTTCTTTTTAAAGGGCTACATTGGTCAGCTATTTAATAGAACTGCAAAGGTCAAATCTAAACAATCGTGTCACAATATGCTTGTTTACAATCTATAAGGTTTGTTTGGTACAATCTGCTTAAAGCTAAGATTTGTTATTTGTTTCTGTAATACTTCATTTTGTTTGTTGAAATTCTTCTGTCCTGACAGCCATGAATAACTTGCTTTTTATCACTGAACGGTCACAGCTACTCATTCTGCTACCAAAGCTCTCCCCATAAAGTGCAAACTTACACGAGACAACAATTCCCAATAATCCCACAATCCTTCTCAACGTCATCAAACTCTTTTGTATTATTTGATTGAGAGACCTCATAGCAGCAAACATTACAAACTATGCAT
This sequence comes from Solea senegalensis, assembly GCF_019176455.1. Classification (NCBI taxonomy): domain Eukaryota; kingdom Metazoa; phylum Chordata; class Actinopteri; order Pleuronectiformes; family Soleidae; genus Solea; species Solea senegalensis. Next base: position 12,334,640 of record NC_058024.1, on the reverse strand, counting down.
TTAAGCAAAAAAGTGAAGTTTGACTCTTATGAAATGGCAATTTTGAAACTGACACATACAAATCCAGCAGCACATCTTCTTAAAGCTTCTCTCAGATGCCTGTGTAGCCGTTCCAGCAGGCTTAGACGCTTGTCTACTTTGGTGATTAATAGAGAATGTGCTTTTCTGTGAAGTTGAAGTGCAGCAGGCGCGACCTACTTGAAAGTTTTTTGTGTTTTTTTTTTTTGCCTTTGTCAAAGTTGCTGTTGCCGTGCAGAATATTCATCAGTTTGCCTCAAACCTGACGCCCCTCCATGATGTGCCTGAAGCTTACACTGATTCGCCGTGACGATGCTTCTCTCATTAGCAATTCTTTAAAATTCTCAGCCTCAAATGGCATCAGGCGAGCATGGCAGGATCCCTGGTGATGCAGCCTCACACAGTAACAATACGAGTTCACCTACTGTGTGCAGGGGAAAAGCTATTTATCATTGCACACCCGGAGGAAACAAGAGGAGGGAGGATGCTCAGGAAGCTGTTTTGCTCTCGTCGCTGTCTGTTTACCCTGGCAAGGTCGGAAGATTCAGACATGCATATTGACGATGGAGATGATAGTTGTCGGATCTGCCCGCGAGCGAGTGCTAATCAATGCATGGGGGAAAACAAATTAGCTTGACAAAAACATGAACGCACATACAAATGCTCACACTCAAACCTGCTACTATCGTCTCCACACGCACGAGGGTCATTCAAAGGAAAAACACGTGCAACATACGCAGCTTTGTCTTGTTGTTCTCAGGCAAACATGGAAAACAAAGTTCCAATAAATGTTCCAGCTTGCAAAGTCAATAATACATTGAGCTGGGTAAATAATGGATCACACGCTTCTGTGTTAAATAATTGAGATGGGAATTGTTCTCTTCTGGGGAACCCTGTGGTGCACACCACCCTGCAGAGATGTTTTACATTTCCAAGTGTAAGTTGCAACACTGAGCCCAGTGTTGGGATTACGGGGAGGAACCTCCCTTCTGTGCAGCGTTACATCACTGCAGCAGCAATAGCAGCAGCAGCAGCAACAGCAGCACAGATATGACATGAGAAACAGAGCTGGTCAAATTGAGGTAACATTACATGAGGGGACGTGAAACCCAATAGGACGGCATTTACAACATTTACAATGAGGATGCTAATGATTAACTGTAACAAGTGTAATTTGCTGTTAAGAATTCAATGGTCTGTGGTGTGTAAGCATGTCATGTTGACAGCGTCCGTTGTTGATTTTCTATGTTAGTGTACGCCTCAGGCTCTTCTTTGATTTAAGTGGGACAGTTGTTGTGGAAACAGCCATCCAGCTGACGTTAGGCTCAGTGAAGCCAAGTCCACCACAAGAGAGACGGCCCTAAGTGAAACTTTGCTGCTCAAAGCTTTGTTGCTGTTGTTGTTGTTGTTGTTGCAGTTTGTGCCAAACACTGATGGTGTTTGTGTGTGTGTGAGGTCTCTGTGTTGATGGACAGCAGCATGGGTGGGACGTGACAAAGCTGTGGAATGGACCACGGGGTTCATATTTACAGCACAGCTGCTTGTCACACTTGTTTAGGATTTTTTTTGTTTGTTTTTGCATAAACACTCTTGGATGAATGAATAAAATATGACGTGGTGCCTTTTGTGTTGCGTTGTTTGAGGGTGTCTCAGTGGGAAGTGGGCTTTGTTTGTTGCAGCACTGTGTTTCTTGAGGGCTAACATTTCCCGGCGCACATATGTTTTTACAGCTCATTTGAACTTTTTCTTCATTAAAATTTCAGACCTGTAAACATGTCTCACGTGGATGGAGCCACAGCAAATCTGCCCGTTTCATTTTTCAGTTTTCTAAAACAGCTGGGCCACTGCAGTAAAATGCTTTATAGGGTCATCCTTGTCTGTAATGTGATGCATTTAGCCGTCTGGCTCATCTCCAAATGTGTGGAGCTAAAAGCTTTTTATTCTGAGTCACTTTCCTTTTCAAAAAGAAGTGTGTGTGTGTGTGTGAGAATTTGTTAGCTCTTTAGAGTGTTTTCTAGTGTAAACCCTGACCTTATCAGGACCAGTAGTCCTCTCGGAGACCAAAACCTTGTTCAAACGTGGCAGAACCTAATTTCCAATGAACTGGTCAAATGTATTCATTGAATTAGGTGAAGTTCAAGGTTAGGTTAAGGTTAGGGTTAGGCATTAACTGCTTATGGTTAAGGTTAAGATTAAGGATAAGAATTTGCTTAGGCTGTCCAAATAAACTGAAGTCAAGGTGAGTCTTTAAAAGCATAACTGCATGAACATTTACCATGTCCCCAATTAGAAAGAAGCAGATTTTTGGATTACGGTTTCCTTGATCATGCCTTCATCACAGCTATGTGTGCGAAGGTATTGACTCTCACTTTCACATGGCAGGGCAGGATGGCAGACTCCTTAAAGCAAGGTCCTTGACTGCAGTGTGTACAGTATAAAAGGCTTATTCTGTGGCCATGAAAACCTTGAAATGTCTATTTTCTTCAAGTGATTATACACTCATACAAACACATTGTATGGATACTATGTACAATTTCTGCCAATAACCTTCCTAAATATTACACACTGGAACTTTGAGTCTATGTCTTTTTCTTACTCTTAGAAAGCCTCTTCCAAGGCAATCGAGAGTTGTTGATCAACTCCTGCCTCCTGCAGTTAGTTTAAATTTGTGTTACGTTGTGACTATACCTAGTTTGAAAATCTGGGTTCACTGATGACACAAGTGAGGCAGTAGTAGTCCCTGAGGGCTAAAAATGCAGATTTTGGTGTGGGAGGAGAGAGAGTGGTTTTTAAACTTCTAGATTTCCTTGGCAAGATAAATCACTCTTAAAATGCAGTTGACTAAACAATATACATCGTCTGTATAGAGGAGAGGAGATGTACAAGTTTACTCGCCTGTGTCAGGTCACTTATGTGGTTTAATTCTGAGGTGGCAGAATAGAAATACAAACCCTACTTGCCACTCTTTTCTAGATGGCAAGTTTAGTTAAAGCTTTAATAAGGTTTGGCAACTAGTGATTCATATTGCGATTTGGCTAAGTATAAGGAAACAAATGTAAGTCAATGTAAGTAGTGCCCTTAAACAACGTGTGTGTGATTCATTTTACTGTCCTGATGAGTCAGCCTAGTGACGTACAATTTGCTGGCTCTCCAATCACGTATTAACACCTTAAGATTCATAAATGAATAACTTCTTAATCACAGTGTTCTGTGGTTTATGACTCAATAAAATACTTAACAGGGTGGAATCTATTTTCATGGCCGACCTTATGACCCACTCTTCTACTGTGAGCCAAGTCTGCCCGCCGACAAGATCCAGTAAATGTGAATTTATTTTACATATACAAAAAAAAAGATCTGAAGTAATAAAGAGTATTAAATGGATGGCAACATTTTCTTGTTTAATTTCCAAATTACATTTGTTTTTCTTTTTTTCATTTACTGCTCCAGGAGATGTATGTACATGTCGGCTGTAAATCACATGTCCCGTTCTCCTCTAAGAAAGATTTCATGTCTCTCCTTGTAGAGACGGTAACACCCAACTTTGAGCCACAGTATATTTATGCAAATCCAAGTTTCCACCACACGACTTTTAAAGTCATGGAATCCCTTTGTGTTTCACGCTACACCACATGCCATCTTATCAGAGTATAGCTGTTGTGGCGAGTTCACACTATTGACTGACTAAAATGAAAGGGGTGAAACTAGGCCAGTACGGTCAATACTATGAACCACTAACAGATTCAGTAGCGATATGCAGCACTGGAAAGAGCAGCTGCCTGTCAACACACACGTTATGGTTCCACTTTTAGCAAGAAAACACATCTGATGACACTATATCATCTCAAACGACATCTCCTCGCTTCCATGTAGTTCAGAATTGCTAAATTTGCAAAAACATTCGCAGACTTGATCTCCTAGAAATACATAACTCTTAAGTAAAGCGTATTTTTAAAAAGCCAAAATTCTGAGCTGATCACATCACACTGAGAAGTACCACACAGAGAAATTACAATATTCCATACCTTTCATGTGCAGTGTATTTGCACCAAATTCATTTCACACATCAGTGATGTTACACTACAGGTACTAAACTAATTTTGATGACATTTTATTGGCTATTATCGTCAATAACTCACCTCTTAGTGTTACCACATTCATTTCAAACATTCGATAATCTACTCCTTGTGGTTTGCATAAGGGGTTTGTGTAAAAGTATTAAAGGAATGAGACGTTTAGTTTTTGTGTGCTTTGATGAGATACTAACACAAAGTCATTGCTGAGTGCAGTGTGCTTCTTGTGCCAAGAGCTTGAGACCAACGCCATGGCTTTCAGCAGGGATACAAGGAAAAACTGATTTTAACAAAAGGTCCACTAATAAAACCTATGCACAGTTACAGTATGTCTACAATTTCTCTAGAATATGTCTGCTGCTTTATCTTACTGTTAGACGGCCTTTTCCAACTGGAAATTGTTGGAATTATTCTTTTGCTCACTTGATGCACCAAATTCCATAGAGAAAATAACCATGTTTACATCATGGCACTGGATTTGTTGATCCACTGTTCCACTGATGTCATTTATTTAAAGTTTTGTATTTTGCGACTTCTATATTTGAAATCCTTTGTTTAGATTTACCTAGAAGTGGCAGTAACTTACAAAGCCAGGCAAATTAAGGCCATTAGCTGTCCTCTGTCCCTACAAGCTTAAAATGTTGATTTTCTCTGTGGTGCGGGAGATGGAGTGGTTTATAAACTTCAGTTTCTGGTTGGAAAAGGTTGACGGTGAAAATGACAAACATATTCCTATGATATTGTAGGCTTAAGTGGGCATAGATTTTATGAGGCGTGACTAAAATCTACAAACTGTATCAGTAAACCAGTCATTTCTGATATGTGCATTCTGTGTGAAACCTGTCTGTAGTTACATTTGGTTTTTGGCATTTGCAGAGTGTTTCATGCACTGAAATGCTTGAATGGAATCTGTAAGCAGAGAGGATTTTTTAATGTGCCTTCTCACAGATTTTACCGTCTCCATTCTCACAGCTTGAGTGACAGAAACATGTGTTGTTGATTGCTCAGTGGGTCTATATTCTGCACTCGTCATGTGAACTGTGTTTCGGTCTGATTGTTAGTCATGCAGGATCCATGAAGCGTAATCTTTCTTTTTCTCTTTCTGATGTTAATGGCCTCTAAAATTGCCTGGGAAGGGAAACATAAGCTTGAGGTCTGTTTGACAAACTGTGTACAGCAGACACCATGAGGGAGCTTTTAAGACACATGCCTCCATCCCTCTGCGCTTATCAACGTCCTCCATTCACCAGACCCTGAGAGCCAGCATTTTTCTTTTTTAGTGAAGAGTTTGTGTCAGGACACACACACACACACACACACACACACAGTTTCGCATTGCTTGAAGTTAGCTGTTTACTGATCCTACCTGTTGTGGATATGTAATGTTATCTTCCACATAAAGGGACTATATGAAAGAAATATACGATATAAATTAGGGTTGTCAGTTAAACGCGTCATTAACGGCATTAAGATTTACATTCTTTTTGGCCCAGCAAATTTGTCTCAATAAAAGAAAACATTTGCACAAAGCAAGCCGATCCACTTTTCTGTGTTGATAAGAGCATTAAAATGAGAAAAAATAATGGGACAAAAAGAAATCAAGGGACATTTAGAATAGATAAAAATGTTAAATTGCATTAATGCAATCAATCGTGAATAATATTTTAATCGATGCATTTCCAAATAAAAGTATGTCCAGATGAGTCTTTCATCTCCACATCAGAAGTAGTCTTCATCACTGTACCAGTCGGGTACATTGGCTGTGTGTGTGTGTGTGTGTCACTGTAAATGGGACAGGAAGTTCTACTTATGAGTAGCAATGTTACAACCTACCAGGAAGTAAATGCGGGTAACTGAGTCACACTTTCCAAAGGTCTTGTTTTCTGCCTGTCCAGACTAATGCATAGTACCGCCAAGCCTCGACACTACACGGTTTGGTTGGTTTTCCATTACTGTAGTACCTCCTCACCGAGGAGGTGTAACTGAATCATTAGTAGAAAGATTTGTTCAGTATTTCCTCCATGACCGGAGACACAGTCACTGGCCGGAGACACAGTCACTGGCCTAAAATACAGCGGCTCACCGCTTGCGATCGCAGTCTTTCAGCAGTGCTGTCGCTAAGTACACCAGACTCCTCTGTTAAATATTGAGATTTTAGACATTTCCGTGCTAAATGTTGGTGATGAACCCATGTTTTCAGGATTGTTAGGTCTTTTTAACTGATCGGCATTGTTTGGTTTGATTCTTGTGCCTCTTCCTGTGGCGACGCTCCTGTGTCGCTTGGAACCTCGCCACAGCAGGTACTAAAAAAAGTACCATGTACCAGGTATTATCGCTAATGGAAAAGCAAAATAACCATGCCATGCCATGCCAAGGCGAGTTGAGTCACGCCAGTGAAAACGTGCCGTAAAACACTACCCTAGTGTTTAAGTGGAGCCAGCAGTATTTTCAAAGATCTGTTTCTGGGGCTCAAAAATGCTGGGGTAGTGTGGATGGCAGGTGAGTCAGGAACAGAGCACAGTGTCACTTGATTCACATTATTCTAAGAGGTAAAATGGGGACACGGTGAGGCTAAATTTAAACAAATGATGCTGCACTGCTGGCAAAATATGCCATGTTTGTGAAAGAAGTGTCAGGTAAGATGAGGCTACAGCACATCCCCTGAGCATAAAAGCAAGACAAAGAGGTATTAACGAGGTATAGCTCACCTAGACTTGAGGGTTGAGCATCTTCAACTACTAGTATTAGCCTCAGAAGTTGAGTCGGCACCAGACCAACGCGAAGAGAAGACTGAGAATTTGTATACAAGCAACACAATGGAATCAACATCTGTGCTGTCAAATTCTCAAATCACTTCTTCAAAAGGAGCTTAGCTCATGGCTAACACATATTGTCATGGTATCAAACAACTTTATGAGAACAGCCCTGAAAAGATTAAATATAACTGTTGTGTGCTAATTATGTGCATTTCTTTGGCAACAGGTAGTGGTGCCGGACAGAAACTGCAATCAAACAGCATATGACTTTGAAAACCTTCCATATACACAACATGGGTGTTACTTTAAAATTAAACCAAGTCCTTTAGGATTTTATGGGTGCTCCATGAGGTGGGTGTTCAGCTCTTGAAGATTAGTTTGTTCTAAAAATGTGTGGAAGATGATCTGAGTTCACACCCACAGTGTGACTGCACTAAACAAAAACACCCCAGAGCCACATGGTTGAAATGACTCAAACTACACAATACTTCTTACAAATGTCGAACCACACAGTAAATTGTTTAAGTTGTTTATGACTGTCTTTTACCATAACATTACTTGTCTAGACTATATCCAGAAAACTTAGAGCTGTGAGGTGCAGATACAGGTAAAATGGCTCATGGAGGCTTGTACCTGATCATGAAAGTGGCCTAAAAGCTTATTGTCATGTTGACAGACTAATACTGTGCTCACACTAAACGTGATTTGTCATGTCGCTCCGCACCATTGGACATGGACATGATTGACGCAATGGGAGCGCTGGCCTCAAGTCGCCGTATTTTGAACAGTCATTTCTTTTTACCATCTACCAAAGCACTGGAGGGCCACATGGTGGTGTAGTGGTTAGCACTCTCGCCTTGCAGCGAGAAGACCCGGGTGGAGGATAAAGCGGTAGATGATGACTGATGACCAAAGCACTGTTGCACGCTCTGTTGTGGAAACGTCTGCAGAGAAGAAACCGTTGTCTTGTGTGGTTTCACTTTAACTTCGGGAGTTAACGGTAAAACTCACCAACTTTGTATGTAAAGGTGTCGCGACAAATTTGTGTCGTGTGAAAAGAGTGCAGCTGTGGAGTGTCCTGGTGATTTGAAACTTGAGAGAGAAGAGAGGGACAGGGAGTAGAAAAAAGAGAGAGTCTCCACAGCTGCAGCCGACACACTTCAAGTTCATTTTACTCAATTAGAAGACTTCCTGTGCAGGAAACACTGTCCAACCTCAGCTCGACTGACACTACAAACTCATCACAGAGTGCAGATGCATCCCATCCGGACAAAGGCGAGATGGAGAACAATGATGGTGGCTGTGACCACAGATCATCTGGAACAGAACTGGAGAATTACATTTACCTAAGACTAAGTCATGTAGAGATCCTGTACTGTTCACATAGACCATGTCTTCTGGAGTCATCTGGTTTGCTCTTTGAAGTTAATCAGGCTGTAAGAATATACTGAAAAGACACCAGGTGGTGAGAGAAGATTGTCTATTGGTAAATAAGTCTTCTACTCCTCACTTGAATGAGTTGATGGTCTCTATCACTAGTCTCAGCTCATGTTCAATCAAACATGATGTAAATTTTTAAATTCTGTTTTCATTTTGTGGAAAAAAAGACAATATCTCTGAGTGTACTGCTCAAGATTTTACAGCTTCTGTTCTCCATGTGGTCGAGCAAAGTTCAGACTGGAATTGCTACAAAATGTCAACTATTTCTTTTGTGTTTGTGCTAAAATGCCATTGATCTCAGATCTGCATGTGTTTACAGTAATGCCACATTACCTGCATGTCGGCATGTCACTGTGAACATTATTACCAAACCCAAAATAATAATTTTATAATAAAAAACTAATTTAATAATTCACCAAGCTTGGATAAAAAGGATGAAATGTTTCCATGATAACCTGGTGAGCTAGTGCACATAAATCTTTTTTAATGAGGTGATACACAGTGCTGAGAGGTTTCTAGCCGTTCTTGCATCATCCTCTGACTTCACACGTGCACCTGCAGGTGACGGTTCTGAAGAAGAAGCAGTTGTTAGATGCAATGAGTAATTGTCAAGATTGCTGCATGAGCCTGACATTTACAATATAGATCATCAGTTTTGCATGTATCAACTTTTAATTTAACCCCTAGAACACAGAGCATTTACGCAGTTTTTTCCCCCATTACTGTTAAAATGTATAGAGGCTATAAGAATATGCTTATATCTTTTTTCAGCACAACCTGGGCAATTTCATTTTCACCATCTATATAAATACACCTCAGCAAAAAGTACTCAGAATGTTTAAATTTCCATTACATTTTGTTTTATTTAGCTGACTGTCACACAAAAAAACTGAGATCAAACTGTTTTCAAATCTTGAAATTGTAAAAGCATTTATTCTGACACTGTAAACTTGAAGAAATATATCATAACAGTGTCTAAAAACTATAACAAACACAACTAACATTTAATTATTTTTATGCCCCTGGAAAAAATAAATTATAAATCCTGTCCAGGATAGTCAAAGGAGGTGTCACATTCAAATGTAATTAAATTAGTGCTCTGACAAACATAAACGCAGTGATCAAACTTAATAGTTGACAGGCTGCTCATGACACAGGATGTTGATTTTTGAGTTTCAAAAAAGGTTTGGACTTTTGTTTTATTATAAGCAGTTTTTTATTTATTCCATGTCTTTGTCTATGTACAGTTTCATAGACACGTTGCCTCGGTTATTCGTACATTCTGCGAATAAGTTGGGCAATAAGTTGAGGTGCGGTGAGGTAACAGCTAAATATATACTATTTCAGTGAGTGATGTCAAAAAAAAAAAAAAAGATGTGATGAAATGTTAGTTGTTTCATGTCATTTTGTCACTTTTGCTGTGCAGTGCTCTTCACAGCTTTACAAAAAAAAAAAACAACCAGGCAGGTGGCAGACACACAGTGCAGTGTATTAAAGATGACAGTCCCAGTACAAAAATAGCCAGGTTCTTATATATTTCAAGAACCTTGGACCTACTTAAGTCTTGTAGAATTTTAATGATCTATTTGTGTCTTTTGAGTTTGTACCAGCGACTATTTTGGGGACAGAACTGAGTTTGCCTCTTCTGTTGTCTGCCAACTCATGTCAGTTGCATCTCTGTTGCTCTGTTTTCATGAGCGCGTTCAAAGGCGTCAGTGGAACGCTAAGTGGAAAGCCATGATTTGAATTTCAAAGGCCTGGCAGATCACATTTTCTCTATCAGCACAGTAAAGGTCTTCCTGACAAGAAAGTGCTTTCAGAATTAATCATCCACACTGAGAGTCCTTCTGGATGCTGCTTCCTCTGCTGGCAAAGTGAACAGCCAATTTGGTGGTGAGAGAGACGAAGAGAGAGAGAGAGAGAGGGAGAGAGAGAGAGAGAGAGAGAGGGAGAGAGTAGGTTGTTGTCAGACTTGACATAAGAGCTGAAAACAGCCTTCTTGCTGTCATTCTGAAAAAAAACAACATACCAAACATGTGCTTTTATGGGACCGTTAACACGAGGTCATCTTCTTCTCATTTATGCTCCTCACTGACATCAGTGTTTTTAGTGTTTTTGCAAAAACTGATCTTAAACTGTGTCATTTTTAGCACACCCCGGGGAGATGTAAAATGACCCATGAAAACACAAAGCTGGAGCTTCTCCGAAGACGCTATAGAGACACACGGCACCAGCCAGTGGCAGACAGCTCCCAGCCCTCACTGCTTTGAGCTAATTAGCCATCACTAATGTGAATCAGCTTCCATTTTTACTCACTTTGATTTACAGGGCCCGTCCCCGTTACATCTCCATGGAGACGATTCAGTCTTGATGGACTTCTGTGGGCTTCGTGCACTAAATGATCCCCCATTTTGTCCTGGAGGAGAGCCAAAATCAGATGTCCCCATCATAGTCTGAAATGTTGGGGTTTTCGGTTCTGGTGATGAATACATGAGGAGAAAGTTTTCATGCGACTGTCGCTCATTCCAGGATATTTTTGAACCTGCCTGAATAAAACATTGAAGTAGTGACACAAAATATGACAAATACGATGTTGATGCAAAGGTAAATAATTTATTGGCAGGCATATATACTCCTGACTGCAAAAACATTTCATCTCATCCGACCACAACCTCAGAGCCAACTGGCTAATCTCTGAAGATGAATTAGCCTCTGTGGGCAACTGCCAATAATTTGGGTCCTGGGCCAAGGTTCCTTTATCTTCTGATCAATGTGCGCCATTTATAGTCAGTTTTCTGCCTTAACGTCAGCTCAGCTCCCTTTTCTTTATCTTTTCCTGTCTTTTTTAATGTTTTGTCTTTATCTCTTTATTACTTCACACCACGGAGTGGGAGTGAAGTATTGTTTTTGGTGGCTCTGTGTGTCTGTCTGTTTGCTTGTGTTTCCACTTGCCAATTTGACCAGCAGAGGCCGCCAGAGCCTTGTTGCGTGAATGGGGTAATGTCTGCCATCTCTGATTGCCTTGTATTGTGTCTGTGGTGTAATCTAAACTACTGGTGCTTTTCCACTACACAGCTCCGGCACAGCTTGACTCTGCCCTTTTTTTGCTTTTCCATTAGCGATAGCACTGGGTACCTGGTTCTGTCTGCTATGGCGAGGTTCCAAGCGAGCTGTTACTTGTTACTGGAAATCTATATTTCTGCCTCTTTTTATCCTCTCAAATTTTTTTTTTTGATAACTCATCAAATATGCACAGTATCCTGCACTAATCTGGGATGGATAATCAGATAATCAAATCATCCTTCAACATTTTTACCCTGATGACTCAGACATGTGGACGTGACAGGCCTCTCTTTAGCCACATGCACTCCCTGGTCACTTTATTAGCTATACAAGATAAAGTTATTGTTTTTTTCTGGCCAATCTACTCTGACCTTTGACATCATCAAGGTGTTTTTGACCCAAAAAACAGTGGATTTGTCATCAAATCCCAGTAGATCAAAAATGTCTCAAATACTCAGAGCATTCCCAACAAACATGTCACATTCAAAGTCACTTAAATCACTTTTCTTTCCCACTCTAGGGCTTGCTTTGTTGTGTGCGTTAAATAAAGTGTTTCATGAGTGTGTAAACCTTGATATTTGCTGTTTAAGGTGACCAACCTTGTTTATTATCTTGTTACTGGAGCAGCTGAAAATGATGACAGGACTTTCTAGACATGACTGCAAAAACACAAAAACAGGTTAAAGTAGACCACGTTCTCACGAGAGCTTGTATTCTGACTGCTGGGAGATACCAACGCATCAATTGTGACCTGCTTAATTCCAGTACTTTGCAGAATTTATCTATATTACTGTGTACTGTGTCCACTCATGCTTCCGCCTGACGTTGCAGCCCAGCAACCAGACCAACCTAGAATCTTCTAGTGCCTCCTTATTAGCTCCTGCTTCTCTGTCCTTCCTCTGTTTTATTTTTTGTTCGAACACTTGGATTTAGTTCCAGAAATCACCAGATGAAATGGTGAGCTGTTCTCATTACTGTTGCAATGTTTGTCACATTTTGATGGAAAAAAAACCCTGAAAACCCTGTGAACAAGAACAGCAGCTTTGAGCCTAATGAGCAGCACAGGAGAGAGCCATGAGTCACAGCATTTCTCTGCTGTGTACGTTTCTGAGCGGTGTGCAACGGCTGGAAAATGAAAGTTACGTCATGCATCACGTTGCACTAACTCGCATCGTCAACCGTCATTACCTTTCAAGCATAATTTCTCCCTGCATGCGTTGGTGTTGTCTAAATGTCAAATGGAGATCTGCACAGTGTCTTTATGTTTTCGTCCCATGAAGTGAAAGAATCCAGACGTATGGAGCCACTGTCTATTATTTGGGGATTTATGTTTAGACGACAGCTTTGTTTACCTTGTAGATTGCTCAAACTCTTTAACACAGAGCGCATTGCTAAAGACACGTTTGCACAAGTGGCGAGAAGTTGCAGGTTGAAGCCAGCATGTGGATATTACGGTAATTTCACTTGTGCTGTTTCAGGAAGCCGGAGAATCAGCGTCTTTGACGCCAGAGAGGAGAGAGTGCGAAGAACATCCGTCCATTTATTGCACATTGAGAGGCCGAGAAACATTGAGAGACTCAATACTGTTCCAATTTCAAATTTAACACGCAAAATCTGTTGTTTTTTGTTTTTCTTCATTTTAAATTGTTAAAATAGTATTTTAACATGCAGTAAATGGTAAATAACTGCCAGATATTGGAAGTTGTTCTGGAAAAATGGACAAAGCACTTAGTCACAGGACATTCTCTGATCCTTTTATGGTTAAACTAATCAAAAGGCCAGACAGACATTTTTAGGGTTAGGTGTTAAAGCCATTTATTTCTTTCACCCTATACCACTTTATTTTTTGCGTTCATGTGTGGCAGAGGAGATGTCCACATTCTCTTTGGGAAGGAGGAGTAGGGCTACATGACACTTTACTGTACGTGAAGAATTTTCAGGACTTAAGCTGAGACAAAATTGTCAGAATGCTCTCTTTGAGAAACTTGTTGATAAAATGTTATTTTACTAGATGGATATACTGTACATAATGAGCAATCATTTTGCCTTGAATATATTCCTCTACAGAATCTCTATAGAATGTTTTTATGCTGTGAAGCAATAATGTACACATTTTGAAAAGCAGCTGACTTTACTTTATGTTTTTTAAAACAAAAATATGAAGTTACTGTATGTAAGGTGCCCCAGAGGCATTATAACATGCACTATTGTGCACATTTGTGAGCATATGTAAACAATATTCCAGAAAAGTTAATTAGTTATAAAAAGTTAAATAATATTGTTATTATTGTATTGTAAGTTTTACATTAAAGAAATCTAGTAGGTTCATTCCGTTTTGTAGGGCAACATTTCAATGACTAACCCTAACTTTGGAGTAGAATAACGGTCAGGGAGTAGAATAAGTCATAGGGGTAGGGAAATAAAAAATGGGAATGAACCAGTCTCTCCAAGGCTCAATCCATCTGATGACATCATGATTTTGTTTTGTTCTTGTTTGTTTTGGCTTGTTCAATCTTCAATCAATCTATGTTGAGACTATTGGTGACTTGTCACTTTCTTGGGTGGTGTCTCATTTTGTCGATGTTGACTTTGACCATGACCCACATAACATCCCCCTCATAACTCAGTACGAAGGGGCAACGTGAGTAAATGAGGGTAAAACTGAGTCTGAACAGACTCTTGTTCTTTCTGAAGAAACCAAAGTTGCTGGACCCACTTTTTTTGTCCATTTCTGTAGTCGTTCTTCTTTTTGTTATGATGGTGTTGTGTCTGAAGAATCAATCTACGTACAGGGCCGTGGGAAGGGCAGGGATGACACAGCACCCATGCAGCCTCATTCCTTTTCTGATTGTAAGCCCTGTGATGATGGGAGGAGTGGGTGACAAGATGGTGAAGAGGACTGATGGAGTCTCTCCATCACAGCCAAGGTCCTGTCAGCACATATCAACCATCTCTTTTTTCCCCCAACTTGAAGACTGTAAAATCACGGCCTCCCCAAATGACTGCGGATATGATTTAACGCTGTCCACGTGTTCCACCTCGGTCCCTGTTTTCCCCTCTTTTCCCTTCTAACTCTTAATGACAAAGCCGTTATTGGGGTAATCACTCACTGCTGATAAAACCACCTGGTGAGACGTCTGTGGGGGGGTAAGGTGGAATGAGCAGCTGCTGATAATTCAGAGCACTGGCGGGTATTAAGCAGAGAGTTCCTCCTTCTCCCTGCAGCCCTCATCATTTCATGTTAAATCTAATTTACTGCTAATATCAATAAAACTTTTTTTTCTTCTTTATTTTAATCCTCTCAAGACTGTAACTCATCAAATATGCACAGTTTCCTGCTCTAATCTGGGATAGATAATCAGATAATCATTTTTAGAGCACTGTCATTTCATCCTTCAACATTTTTACATTACTCAGAACTGTGGACGTGACAGGCCTCCCCTGAGCCACATGCACTCACATCCTGGTCACTTTATTAGGTATACACGATAGTTGGTAGTCATAAAGGTTTGTTTTGTCTGGCTATTCTACTCTGACCTCTGACATCAACAAGGTGTTTTTGATCAAAAAAATAGTGGATCAATCAATCAAATCCCAGCAGATCAGCAATTTCTCAAATACTCAGAACAGTCCCAACAAACATGTCACATGCAAAGTCACTTCAATCACTTTTCTTTCCCATTGTGGTGCTTGCTTTGTTGTTTGCATTAAATAAAGTGTCTAGTGAGTCTGTAAACATTGATATTTGCTGTTTAAGGTTCCTCACCAAACTGTCACTAAGGGAAGATGCTTACAATGCTGCTTAAAATAATAGCTTAAAATAGGGATTAAAATAGGACAAATATTGAAATGTATGTAGAATAATCTGCTGTTGAGCAGTCTGTGCATGTGAGTCTTCCTCTGTGTATGGGCAACAGCCCAGGAGTCCCAGCTGAATACTAAATGCTTTACCAGAGGCAGTGGCCAGAAGCCAGAAACACAGCACAAGCAGCAGCTGTGTTGTTCTCACTCAGGCCACAAAGATCCTCAGAGCCTCTGTCTCAAGTTCCAAGAAAAGCCACTACAGAGCACTCGTACTGCTATTTCTCTTTATTTTAGCCACACACTGGCAGTCAAGTTTTCTAATTGTTTGTATCACTGTTATGCTAAAGTCAGCATGCTGTATCCCCAAAAAGGTATCTGGTCAGGGGGGTAGTACTCTCTAGAAGTTCAGGAACCTTTGGGTTCAGTGGATTCAGTCTCCACAACAACAGGCCATTTGAATTTGTAATTTTACAGCTGGTGCATCTCCGTCAATGCGCTCTGCCCCTTTTGCCCTCCACATGACTGTTTGACTGTTTACCTGCAGGCAACCAAAGCCTCCTGCAGCACGACTGATCAACTCGACACTGAGACCAGAATTCTTTGGGCCCCACAGTGTTCTCCACAGATTGTGCATATTCCCGTGCAAATGAAGCAGGAACTGAGACTAAAAGCACACAAAGTATTGTGCCGTCAACCATTGTTTTTTTTTTTACATATAAACAAACATATATTTATTTATTTATTCATTGTTTTTGTTCTATACATTCATGAATAACAATAATAATTATATTTTAGCAATACAAATGTCATTTTGATTAAAGAGTATCTACATACTGGTGTATTAACCACTACAGAAAGATAGAAAAAATATTTTTGAAAATTGTATATTGTATATAATTATACATACATACAGTATATATACTGTACATATATACATATATGTGTATATATATATGCGTATATATATATAATATAACACACACGTATTATGATGATGTAAACTTAATTAACATTTCTTCATCTGTATTTTGTAAATACAGTCACAAGACAGTTTGTGATTAATATGGGGCAAAGTGGGCTTCTTCCATTTTGTCTTTGATATTAAAACATAACGTTGTTGTAGTCTTACATGTAGTATTCAGATTTATTAATTTATTCTATTTAAGCGGTGGATAGATACATAGTTCTCCTCTTTAAAGGTGAATAATGCTGCATCAGCATTTCAATGGTTGCTATGGGAGGAGAGTATATGTGAATAGTAGGGAGGATTGTGTGTGATGTGAGGATTATTTAAATCTCCACAAATGTACAAGGCTTCAGGTCATGTAAAATGATGAAACTAGACGTCGAAGATGGTAGTCTTGGTATGAGTGTGTGAAGTTTGTGTTCAGTGATTTTATGACTATAAGAGAAATGAAATTGTACAAAATGCTATTTGAAGCATTTCTGTGTCCTGAAACAAGCAGAATGGCGACTTAAAAAGCAGCAGGTGTTTTCAGTTGAATAGAGTTTTTCTAAAGAAAATCCCACACTCTCTCATTGAGAATATGACCGCATTGTAAAAAATGATCTTAGCCACTTAGCAAAAGGCTCACCGAATAAAATCTAGTCCTGCTTAAGTTGACGATATCTCAAGAATATGTTTGCAACTTTACCTCGATGGTAGGCGGCCTTTTTCCAACTGGAAACAAAAGTTTGCGCTCAAACCAAAGTCCATAGTGAAAATTAGTCATTTTTGGAGTTGTTGATCCACTTCTGCCTCCACCATTCAGCTCAGATGTGTTTGCTTTTGACTTTGATGTTTTGAAGTCGTTTGTACGGATTTACCTTTGTGACACAAACTTGCCAAACGAGGCAGCAGTAGATCACTGGCGCCTCAGTCCCCACAAGCTAAAAACGTGACTTTTGTCTGTGTACTTTTGTGTGGGAGAGTAGTGAGAGAGAATTTTACAAACTTCACTTTCTAGTCAGAAGCACAGTAATGAGCACAGTCACAGTCGTGGGAAGATAATCATTAGCCTCAGAGACCTGAGCAGATGTCCTTCATATTTTTCTCTTTCAAAATAGCCAAATGAGGAGGCTTTTCTGTGAGTGCGTCCACCCACTAGATCTACACCTCTCTAAATAAACACAGACTGTTCATGCAATATGGTGTCCTCAAGGATAGATGGAGAGGAAAATCAAGCCAGTATAAGCTGCTTTATGGGAAATACTGTATGCTGTGAAGGGGTTTGGGAGTGCTGCTCCCATATGGTAGAAGGTAAAAAAAACAAAACAATAATATTAACTTCTTTAAGGTTAAGGGTTTAAAGGGGGGTCCAGAAACTTGTGTTTAAATGTTTAGATTGATGGAAAGAGTTTGCTGTTAATTTCAATTTTTTTTATTTCAAATGTCTTTCAAAAAAGCACTAAACTCTTCCTACAGAGATAAGATGACTCGTAAGGTGGGACAGTCAACATATGAGCAGCAGCCACACGGTGTCCTTCCCTCAGGTGAGGAGGAAGTGACAGCGATAGTATTGATTATCACTGAGCTTACCGAGCTTCTGCGTGTGATGGAACGATGTCCTCGGTCTAATGCAGCTCTCCCGTCTGTGTCCTTGGACACCGTTGTCATAATATATGCTGTGTGTGTGTGTGTGTGTGACATCGTGACCCAAAAATAATTACTGCTCACATAACTTAAATGGATGATAGGTCAGTCCCATTTTGCATTTATCAATAGTGAGACCTATCACATTTTCCAGATTACTGTCTCTGAGAGTTTCCTCAGCTCTTGATTGCAATGGTTGAATGATCTGTCATTTAGAAGGAGACTGGGAGCAGCTGACAGTGTTTATAGGTTATGACCAGATTGAATGACCATCCTTTATTTAGTTCAGTTTATTTTTGTTTCCTTCAGGTCTTAAAATAATCTGTTTCCTCATTTAATTTGTCAGTTTTTTTCATCCAGTCACTTTTCATTTTTTGTTTTTATCCATTTTATCAGGACATAACATCAATTGTGCGTCTCATGTAAGTCTCAGTGTTGTAAGTGTAAGTGTGTTGTAAGACGAGTTCATGGAAAAACTTATTCAAATACAGTATAAGGCTGGGGTGTCAAACTCATTTTAGTTCAGCGGCCACATACAGCCCAATTTTTTCTCTAGTATTTGGAGACAATGACATTTATGATGCTAATCTGCATAACCTGCCACGTATATGCACACAGACACACAGATCTCCATATATTTAGATAAATGGATGGATAGAATGGCTGCCAACTCATTTTACAACCTCCTCAGAGGTGAGGTGTTTCTTTGTCTGAGTTTGATCACTAAAGAGATCGCCAAAGAGGAAGTCATGTCATATGTAGTAACAATGAAGATGTGGCACCAGACACGGCAGCTTTGTTGTCCTCTCAGAATTACTGCGGTAATTATTTCATTTTATCAGGGTTTTGACTCGATTTTTGACAGGCAGCACCTTTGAATGATTCAATTATAGCCGGTAAGTGAAAAATATCAAGATAACCCAATTGATTGTCTCATTTAATTTCTCAATTATGCAGAGACACCTGAGACTGTGGTGAGAGATGAGCTGCACGAGTCCTCTGGAGTGTGGTGACGATGAAGAGGATGATGAGACCGAGGCCTTCTTGACTGCGCAGAGACAAACAAGTACACACACACACACACACACACACACACACACACACACACACAAACAATGAATGCAGAGAGGGAAAATTCTATTTGTCAATGAACTGTGTGGGAGCTTAATTTATGAGGCTTGTACTAAAAAAAGATTACATATACAATTATTATGAAGAGTGTGATGGCAATTCCAGGGATTGAAATGGTGTTTGTCATTAACTATGTTCATGGTGGGAAAACACACAGTACAGTCTGTTGCCAGATTTCATATACTAACAGTCAACCTGTTAAGACTTGTAGTTCAGCTTGCCGTTGCCATGCTTTTGCCGCCACCACCATCAGTGGGAACCAGCCTAAAACATGTGGGGCTGCCAGCAGGTGCACAAGGAAAATCAGATTTTAGCCGCTCATCAAAAGGCTCATCTAATAAAGTGTATCCTGGCTTAAGTCTGCAATATCCTCAGAAGGTGTCTGCTGTCTTATCTCACTGTCTGACAGCCTCTCTTCATGGAAAAGGAAGTTGCACTTTCTCACCAAAGTCCATTCAGAAAATCAGTGTTTTTATCTCACTGGAGGCAAACACAGTTTGCCTGCTGCATAGTTTGGTATGTTTATATCCCTAAGGTAAATCTTAACAAAGGATTTCTAACACCAGTGTCGCATATCAAAACATTTGAACTTGCTGATGAAGGCAGCGGTGTATCATCAATTCCTGTGTGCTGTGATGTTCAAATCCCAGATTTTCTTAATGGAGTTTGGTGGGGCAGGGATTGAGCGGCTTATAAAGTGAGACAAACGCGAAGAAGAAATCCTTTTTCTTGAGAAAACATTTTGTGAAGTCGATGAAATCTGTTTTTCCTTATGTCCTCTCTGGCAGCTGTGTTTTCAGTGAGAGTGAGCGTCTGTTCTCACACAGCAGCAGCAGCACAGTGGATGCCCACACACTTGAGGTCAGCGTCACAAATGTGTCAGTACCTCGAACAACCAGACTTCAAAAAACCTGATCCATTCCTTTTTTTACAGTTAGTAGAATCATTTCCAAGGTAATAGTTTCTCTACACACATTCAGCATCATGTCCCAGCTTGTGTTTGCCGTCTCTTTGTTCTGCTCACCTCAGCAGGGTGACTTTAAAAGAAGACACACTTGACAGAAAACTTCTCCCCAACACTGACTGTGAGGAAAACTTGCATGATGATGGCACCATGCCCTCCTTTTTCACAGCCATCTCTCTCTCACACACACACACACACACACACACACACGCACCTCCACACAAAGTTTGAGCACAGTCACTCCCTCCTTCCACATGGGAATTCCTTGCATATACAGAGAATAATGTGTTGTCGGCTTTTGCAGAGGGAATACTGACAAAGACAGCATTGTCCCAAAAAAGTGATATACTGCAGCAGTTAAATAAAGTTAAGTATATGAATCAGAAGCCTACATGAGTCTCTCTGAGGAAAACTACAGCTCTTCATTAATCACTACTATTCCTCTGGACAAGTATATACAATTCCTGTACAATAATCCACAAGGACATAAGTCTTATTGTGTTAAATCACAATGACAAATATACATGGCTCAGTTAGAAAAACTCAGTTTATGGTCATGAAATGGTCATGTCTCATTCAGGAAGAATGAGTGTTTTCTATATACTGAGGCTACAGTCACTTGCAGTGACATTACATTATTACTCTTGTTGCATGTCTACCTCTCCCCTGTTCAAGCCAGTACCAGTCTGATCTATTAAAACATATCATATTCAAAAACATACTCAAAGAAAAAAGGAAAAACTACATGAACAAATATAGTCAAAGATTCACGAATAGGCCGTGTAACCAGTCATGTGCTGTTTTGCTACAGTAGCATTGGATGAATGCAAATGTTTAATCACATATCAGTTGCCATGTTTCAGTAGATAGCCTTCATTCCTCTGCTGTATCATCATGAAATGGCATGTCATTGTTCCTTCATCGTTTTTATGCAAAGGTCATCATCATTGGCATTCTGAGGCCGAGATGCCTTTGAAGACTGGAAATTAAATTCCCATCACCGGGTGAGGAATGTGCTTCCAGCAAAGGCACCAACAGCTCCCGAACAGCGCTGTGAAAAGTTCATTTATATTATGGATTGGATTAAAGGTTAATTGAATAATTAAGAGGATGTTTGTGCCTTTGCTTTTGTCAGCATGCGAGTATTATTAGTACAGTGCAGTTATTTCTCTGTTCAGTTTCAAGTAAATGTAAGTAAACTCAAATGTACAGATGGCGCAAGAACAAAAGCAACACATTCAAATGTCTGTGAGTCAATTTGTCAGATCTCACAGACAAAATCACATAAGGACACAAACGACAATCAATAATTAAGGTGCAAAACGTGAATGTGGAGGTGGAGAGAATGTAGTGATTAGTGAGGCAAGGCAGCTTTATTTGTATCGCACATTTCATACACAAGTGCAACCCAATTTGCTTCATGTAACAAAAATACATGCAGTTTAATGTTCATGTTTAATTTAACAAATCCAATTGTAATAAAAAATAACAAAATGCAGAAAGATAAAAGAGGAAGAAAACAAAAATACTTGACTAAAATACAGCATAAAATATCATAGCGCAGCATAATCATTTAACTCCTAAGCCTCAAAATGTCTGTGTGGACGTTTTTTTTGCTTAATTTAACCATAAAAGGGCCAGAAAATTATCCTGTGAGTAATGCTTTTGCCCATTTGTCCAGAATCATTTTCAGTTATTTACAATTTACTGCATGTTAAAATGGTGTATTAACAATTTAAAATGATGAAAAACAAAACAAAACACTGTAGTTGTACATGAACACCAGATTTTGCGTGTTAAATTAGAAGTTACAAATATTTAAATTTCATTTGTTTCAGTTTTTGTCTCAATGTTCAAAAACAGGCCAAAAAAAAGAAACCATGTACAGGCATCCAACGCTGTCCTCTCTGGTGACAAAGATGCTGATTTGCTGGCTTCCTCTAACAGCGAGGGTGAAATTACTGTAATAACCTCATGTTGGCTTTGATTTGCAACTTCTCAGATTTCGGAAACCGTTGGAATTTTCGCGTAATTACAGTAATGCAAAGTGCCATCTGCGATGCGCTCTCTGTTGAAGGGAGTAAATTACTTTGAAATGATTTAGTGATACAATGGTTCCAAATAAAAGAACACAAGTAGGCCAGAGTTTCAGCTGTTCTTTGAAATCAAAAAGACAAACACAAATCTAGTCAGTTTATTTTTAAAAAAGGAAAAAAAAAAGATGGACAGATATAGATGAGGTGAAAACCATACAGTGGGTCATTGACCAACTACTTCTTTAGTATTTTTTAGACGTCGACACCCATCATGTTGCATCGCTACCATCATCTTTTCTTTCTTTTCTTAGCCGTAACACCTTGTTTATTTAACAAAAGTGAAATATATCAAGTGTAAAGGCTACACATCAAACTAATAAAGTGACTGGCTAATACAGTATATGTAAAATATCTGTTAAATCTACACAAAATGTGAAAACATGTCTCCTCAGTGGCTGTAAGTGAACAAAGTGTATGGGTTGGGTTCCAATCCTGAGACTGGCAGGCAACATAGAAACTGATTCTGATTCTGAAGCTGCTCAAACACCTCACATCACTGCTTTGTCGCTATTTTGCTGTTGTTTTTTGTACCCACCATCGCTCTCTGAACGATGCGCTCTTCACCAAGGCATCTGCCACAGATACATCAGTGTCTTTCAGACGTTTTCCCATATCTCCCCCCCCTCCATCCATCATTTACCAACATGAATTGCATGTGGCCAGGCAGGTGTTAGAGAGCAGAGCAGCGTTCCTCCACACACTTGCAGCCTGGAGTGGTGGAGTCACGAGGCTCAGCCTTGTTTCCCAGCCACCACATAAAAGCCATACAGCTCAGGCTTGTCCCATTCTCTCCCATTGAGTCCCAAGGTCACAGTCCCATAGCAGGGGTCAAGGTGAAAGGCTGGCAGTCGCCTGCCTCATGCATATGGATGACCGACACTCCATCTGCTCTGCTGCAGAATGCAAATACACAAGCTTCTTTCCCCTGCTCTCCTTTTCTGCCTCAAAGGGCAACAATGTCAAACCTTACACGGCATCAGTTCCACTTGTTGGTCGCAGACTCGCGATTTATGCAGAACGGGGATAGAAATGCAAGTCATCGCTGCAGAAATTCCCCCAACCCATCCCCCATGTCCCATCAGAGTTTACTGCCTGAAGAAAGAAAAAGTGGATATGCTGATCCATGCTGCTTCTACTCTGAATAAGACTGTGTTGCTGCAATCCCGTTTTTAGGTTCAGACATTATACGACTCAGGCATAAAAAAAATATACTTGTCTATACTTAATGCAAAGAAGGTAAGATTAAGGGCCCTTCCACACTAGGTGAATATGCATACTTTTTTGTCGGAAAGGTGTCCCGTCTACACGGAGGCAGCATTTTAGAGAAAACACCTCCCAGAGTGTCCCGTCTACACGGAGGCAGCATTTTAGAGAAAACACCTCCCAGAGTTATAGATTTCACACATGCAGGTGAAAAAAGTGTTGAATCATAAAACAAGCGGAGGAGAAAACAAAACTATACAGATCAGTGTTTGTTCCACAGAGTCGACTGCACTGAACATCCACAGCTCATTCTTGTCTGTGACTCTATTTATGTGTTGTTTGTGCGCTCACTCAGCAGTTCTCAGTGTGTGTGTGTGTGTGTGTCCGACTCTCCACCCGCAGTAAATACAGTAGGATGGATCTCACTCATTTACTTCGTTAAGTATTTAGGTTTATGACAAAGATGGTAGATTTGTCACAAGTCGCTTTTTTTTTCAAAAAAAATACAAAAAGTCTGTAAATATGCACACGGAAATGGCACAAAACAGAAACTTAAACAAACAGAAACAAACTTTCTTTCCCCTGGCTGGATTCATTCCTCCGTTTTGGTTATTTTGTCTAATGTTTACAACGTCATCTTCTCTGGGTTGTTTTTTTGGGTGTAACTCACCGTAATAATGTTGTTGGGAGTCAAATTACTTCTGCATGCCTATGTTCAGATGGACCCTGTCAGTGCCCAATCAGAACCCGGAAATATGATCGGTTCCGTGCATGTGCCAGCCACCATGCATGCATCATGCATGAACAGTGTACTTTACAGCAAAAACCACCCAGTTTTGTTTTTTTTAAATAACTTTAGTGAATACAATTTTGTTTTTTGAGAAAAAACAATGAACTATGAATTGAATAACAACAAAGGCTGTTAGGATTTATTGGTCATTTATGTTATAGGCCATCAAGCTATCGGTTGCAGACCATCATGTGTCCTTGGACCCTACTTTGAGAAAACACTGGTTTAGACACAAACACTTTATAAATTACAGGCTTGATTTTTCTTTTTTGGTGCAATTGTTGGATGAAAATGTCTTTGTCCGGTAAAATTGGAAACCCATGAAACCCTTTGTACGACTTCCTGAAGAGCAAATTGGCATAGCAAATTGGCATTAAGATGGTGGCCATAGTAAACAACTAAACTGTAAACATTCTTTTCATTTGGTGCAGGAGAACATTTTGATAAACATGTGTCTCTGACACAAAAAAAAGAACAACACAGAGATTTAATGTCTTTTTGAAAACAGTTTGACTTTGCCATTAAGTGAGACTAATGGCCTTTTGGTTTACAAAACCAAGCACTGTGACCCAGTTGAGATCCTGTGCTGTTAGTTTGGCTGTTCTTTGGATGTTTGTTCCCCATGAGGTCGACGCTGAAGCTCCTTCTGTCTGCAGTGCCACTCATCTGAAGAGTGGGAGGGGGAGTTAAACAGCGACACAATCCTCTTTTGCCATTTTCCCCCTGATTCGTTTAAAATGGCTGCGTTGTTCTCTGCTCACTGAGGGCCAGCAGGTGTAATCAGCACTTTTGTGTATTTGTATTCACAGCCAGCTTTAATGGCGCCAGGCGTTTGCTATTCAACTAACACAATAAGAAACCTGAGGCCTCTTTGAACAGCTCCATGGTGAACGAGCTAATGAAGGTCATCGGAATAGATTCTTTGGCCTTGATAATTATATCTTCGATAAAAAAAAGGTTAGTTAATTAGAGCAGAAATGTTGTAATGACAATCTCAGACAGGAAGTATAAGAAATATTCCCAGCCATGGCAAAATCAGCAACAAGTGGGCCAGGGGACATTTTGAGTTATTTACAGATTATGAAAGTGTGATTTCATAATCACACATGTAACACATGTAAATCTGAAAATATTTGAAGAAGATGTGGTCATTTGAATGTAGGCACTCCTTAAACTGCTTTAGGGAGAATTTTAGCCTCAAAGATTTCCACCTTCTGGGAGCCAAGAGACACTATCATCACATTTGCATAGTCCAACCCCCTCCCAGTCTAGCTGTCAGTGACACAGGACAGAAACTATTGTAGTAGTTTGAACAATGGTTATCAATAACAGGTCTAGGGACCCCGAGGGTTCTATGAAGAGGTCCCAGGAATCAATGTAATTAATGTTATGTTAAGATAAGAATCAAAATTTACTTTATTGATCCCCAGAGGAAAAAAAGCACTTGAACAAAAGTGAAAAACAAGAAAGGTGATATACTTAGAGATAGAAGGATCAAAGATAGAGATATACAGTAATTCTAATATGAAATAAAATAAAATACATTTAAGTGGCTCTGTGGTGTAGTGCAGATGGATCAGTCTGTTGCTGAATGAGCTGAATGATGATGATTTGCTAACTCTCAGCTAGTTTCTAAATCATTCGTGTCACAATCAATACTTCATACACAAAGCTGTGTCATTCACACATTATTCAAGCACATCAGGTTGGTTTGTTGTTCATATTAATAGCAGATGCTCACATGCTCCTGTTACAGCTGTTACAGAGTGTCCAAACTTTTTTCAGACCTTTTTTTATTTAACAGTAGCTTTTACATACAAATGCACTGTTTAATGAACATTTTAATTTCATTGTCACAATTATCATTTTTAAATTGCAATGTAACCACATCTAAGGCACACTGGAGTGAAAAAAGAAAAAAACAACCGATTGCCACAGGTGTGTATTGAACACGAGAACAATGGTTCCAAAGCACAACTTGTATATCATCGAAAGGATTCAGGATTAATCACATTGATGAGCGAATTAGTCGTGAACTATTTTGATCATCAATTATCATTATCAATCTGTTAGAGTGTTTTTTTAAAGAATGAATTAAAATGAAGAATGATTTTTTTTCAGCTTCTTAAATTTGATTATTTTCTGGTTTCTTTGCTCACAAATCATTAAAACTGAATAATTTTTGACAAGACATTTGAGAACATCATCATGTTGAGGCTTGGGAAACACCGCTCAACATTGTCTAACATTTTATGGACCAAACAAGACAAATTGTACTGGATTGATTGAGAAAATAATGGACAGATTAAAGGAAGGGTTGGAGATCAAAATTGAGCAGGCTCCATTTTGAATTCAGCAGTTTGAATGAATGTGTTTGGGTCGTTCAATGTGATTGGATGTTGTTTTTACTGGACTGACATTTTAAATTTTTAATTAATAAGTCACAATCAGGGTGTGAAGAGGATTTTAAGCAATACAGTTAAAAAATGCTCCAGAAAATCTCCCACCCTACAATTATGAAAATAATAGTTAGTTGCAGCCCTACCAGCTTCTTCTGTTATTCACTGTCAAAGGCTCTGAAGTATGTACAGAGCATGTACTATATGTCAGTTTCAGTCCAACTGGTTGTATACATGCAGTAATAATTCAACTCCGAATTTGAGAGTAGAATTTCATTGTGTTTAGATATTTAAAAGTCTGGTACTAGTTGGACTAACACAGCAACTCCTTTTCTCTAACGTCGTGTACACATTTTTTGTCTTGAAAGCAGTAGCTGTCTCCTTGAGAGGAAATGGTTAATCTGTTCACGTATGAGCTTCACTTCCATCTCCACCCTGCAGGTGCTCTGTTATCACAAGGATATATCCACACTGTTGTGTGTCACAGGGGACGGGGGCTAAAGCAGAGACAGAAAGAGCAGATTATCAGTCTCCTTTTGATATGTCTTTGGGTTTCCACGTGGGAATATACTGTATATGAATTTCATTGGCTGTGGTTTTCCCCAACATTCTTCCCCTGTAAATCCACGCATGTGACTGAACAGCTGACCTCGCTCTCAGGCTTGATGTGTCTTCACTGCTCTGAGGCTGATAGCTGGGGAGCTTCCCATGGAGAGCGTGTTTTGTTACCAGGCAGATGTTATTAATATTTAAAGATGGTGTGCATGTTGTGGCGTAAATTCCCTTCTTCAGTGGTGCAAAAGGCTGCATGCTCTCATGGGACGAGATGGGGGAGCATGCAGGATTGTTCCTTTGCCATCGTCACACACAGCTGACAGACTACAGAGAAATCCTCTTATTGGGTGTTTGCTTATTCATATTCTGAAGCCCACAACCCTTTAGCAGCTACAGTTCGGCACTTAGCAGAGGTTTTTTTTTTTTTTCTTTTTTTTTATTAATTTTGAATGCATGCTGAAAGTCTGAATTTGCATTTACACATCAGTTTACATATGTGTGCCATAAGGTAGTGAAGGAAGTGACTGAGTAATGAAACACCTCTCAAACCTGTGAGATGGAGAGAAAGTTGCAACACGGAGGTGATGAAAAAAATGCGGAAGAAAAAAAAAGTGAGAAAGTGATGACGCCTAATCTGCCCAGCAACCACTGTCAGTTTAGCAGCTATAGTTACAAACTGTTGGGTAAAATCATTGTCTGTGTTGTTGGTAAAAGCTAGAATGCTGTGGACACATTGTGTTTCACCTCCAAGTAGAGGAAAGAGGATTTTCAGGCGAGGTTCCGAGCGAGCTGAACTGATACTACGTCGTCAGACTGCCGCTGTCACTGTTTGGTCAGCGTGCCATCACTCTGGAAGAGACATGAGCAAGACTTCAAGTATTTAACCTAACAATGCCAAACTCTAGATCAGTTAAAAAGACTTAACAATCCTTAAAACGTGTGTTAATCTCCATCATATAGCACGGTAATGTCTGAAATCTTAATATTTAACAGAGGAGTCTGGTGTATTTAGCGACAGCGCTGCTGACAGCCTGCGTCTTCAGTGTCCAGCTTTGAATGAAAAATGACAACAAATAAATAATCTTATATATCAACATATTTGCAGTCAGTTTTAGGTAGTTTTTTATATATATTTGGCCGTGCTTACATTACATTACAATTTTTTTATGTAGCAGGTGCAATATTCATCTTTTTCATTCATCTACACTACGTCTATCACAGCTTGTGATGGATTATTAACATAGGATGAAGGCAAAAAGACAGTATTGCATGTCTGTGATTTGCACCCTCAGGTAACAGATTAAAGTACAAATTGATCTCTAGATCCTCGGGTGACTCTGCCTTCTCACTGACTCATCTGTCCTCAAATCTGTCCGTGAGATGCATTTTTAACTTTTGCATTGGTGCATTATGAAGGCAAAAGCCATGCTAAGCAGAAAACCTGACACATGAAGAAGCCCTGGGAGGATCGTTTGCCTTTGCCAGAGGAAATGGCAACATGAGCTCTGAGACTCGCAGGAGCTAAACAGAACAGAGAGAAGGAAGCCGAGCTGGGCAGCAGATGAAGTGATCGTGATCTTGGGGCGAATGTTTTATAGACAAATTTAGCCTCAGGAACATGATGTGAGCACTCGCAGCCTAAAGGGGAACGATGCAAACACTGAAATGTGGGCTAATAGTACAGAGTAATTCACACCAACTTTACTTTCTCAATTTGTCTGGCATGTCACTGTTCTTCTTCTTGTCCTGAGTCGCAATGAACCACTCGAAGTGAGAGTTGGGACTGTGACACGCAAAGGCTCCAGCCAACCAGACAGTATCTCCGTCTGCTCCTGCTTTGTCCTCCTCCTCCTCCTCCTCCTCCTCCTCCTCCCCAGCAGCAGCAGCTTTGCTTGGCTCACGCTCAGCTGACTGTCAGTTTTACTGACAGCTTGACCTCCCAGAGACTCACCAGCCAAATGCCACATCACATTGGGCCCAGCTTTAGCCAAGTCTGGCCCTCAATCATTTTTCACACCCACATCCGCCAGAAACACCTCCCTCCCTCCCTCCCTCTCTCCCTCTCCCCACTTGACACCACCTGAAAATGAGAACCATTTGTTTGTTTCTCCCTATTTATAGCTCTCTGTTTCTGCACTGTAGGCTGGGAAGACTTACATTGTGCTGGGGTGAATGGCAACACTGATATTAAACAGTTTAGTGCCTCCACAGGGAGAGCATGCATTTTTGTTGCCGTCAGTACTTCCATGGCTGCATATTCATATCACACAGGATCATTTAATTGATATTTCTCCTTTTTTTGCCGCTAAGTGTGAAACAAAGCAGTTTTTCGATTGCAACTGGCAGTTATATATGCCACTTGCAAAGAAGTTTGAATTCAGTCCAACTGCAGAGAGATTAAAGTTTTCTGTGAGACAGGGACACACTCGGCACAGAGTGGTGTCTGTTACTGGCACTCTTCATAAAACTGTTGTTATCCTAATCTTAGCGGTACACAGTGTGTCATCCTGTGAGGAGGTGATACGGCCTGATAAACCATGGTGTTTACTGCACAAGTTAACCGAGGAGATCAATAGAAGCACTTGATACCTTGAATACAGAATGAGTGCAGTGATGGAAATGGCAAGGTAAAAAGAGCCTTTGAAAATGGGGTTTATGGACCAAAACATTAATCGTTTGGTCCATAAAATATCTGAAAACCTTTAAAAAATGTTGATACAAACCCGGAAATGATGATGTTCTCAAATGTCTTGTTTTGTCCACAAACAAAAATGATTGACTTTTAATGATTTCTTTGTTATCCAGAGCAAGGGGATCATATCCTGCCTGTAACCTTGTGTGGTGGGCTAAGCTAATAGATCAGACAAGCTGCCACCTGCAGAGCACAAAGAGATGAAGTAGACAGGGCGCGAGGATGGACACAAGGACAGAGACATTGTTAGTCTACCCTTGGCCTTCACTCCAGCTACACGAGGTAAAAGTATAAACATGTCGGCACAAATTTATGAAAGAAAAATAATAAACAGAAACAACAATCATGTCCATATTTATCAATATGGACATGAGCAGAGCCGAGGATTGAAATCACCAATCGAGTCTAAACTCATGTCAGAATGTTTTTAAGTTGGCGCAGGATTGTAGTGCTGCATAGTTAATCCGGCTGTAGAACTACATACACTCACCTTCCACTTTTGTACATACACAGCATGACAGTCAAAACTGAAATGTACCTTGTGTACCCATGTTGTCTCAAAGTAGTTGAGTGGTACTGCTGTTTATTTCTGTCTCTCAACTCAATTGTGACACCTTAAGTTTCCCTGTGTCTTCAATTTAATGAATGTTTGATCCAGTAGCAGCTGTATAACCAGGCTTTGTAAGGTTGATGTGTAGCTTATGTCAATAAATAATGAGGTCCTCTTCTATTGAATGTAGCCCATCGTCAGCGAGGCTCTTCTGCAAACATTGGTGGTCATTTCTAAATCATTTTATTTTATTTTTTTCCTTTTTTTGGACAATTCTCTGTGGGAACGTGCATGAAAAGTCCAGTAGATCAGCAGTTTTCTGAAATATTCACAATAGCCAGTGGAGCACCAACAACAATGTCACATTCAAAGTGCACTTTAATCATTATAATGCTCAGTTTGAACTTCAGCACACCTCTGTCTTCTATGTGTCCTAATGCATTTAGTTGTCATTTCAATCTCTCTAAATCTGATAAGATGTTTCAGTTGAATAGGCGTAGCTAATAAGTAAGTGGCCAGTAGCTTTGGAGGTTAAAATAGAGCGTAATACATGTGAGCATGGTACAGTCTTGTGTTGGAGTGTGTGTGTGTGTGTGTGTCGTATCTTATACAGTGCCTGTTTATTGAATAATGAGGTGTTGAACAGACTGATGTCTTCCTAGACATAGTTCCAATCTTAATTTATAAAACAACAACAGTGCTGAACATCAGAGATACAGAACATTTAAAAACATAAGACCTGAGAGACATCAGAAAAAACAGTAAAACCTACAATGAAACAATAAAATACTGTAGAAAGTATAAAAACACATAAATGTTGAAAATTGTAAAAAAGATAAAAACCAACACCTCATACTGGGTCGAAAGCCAAAGAGTGCAGCGATAGAAAAAGCTCTGTCCTCTCTGAGCTTCTGTCTTGATTTTGGTATCTGTAGGAACAGCTGATCAGCTGACCCCAGAGACTGGGCAGCTCAGAGGTGTAAGACAGGGCAAGACCATTTAAGGATTTAAAAATGAGTTCTCTTACATGCTCCAGTTAAAAGACATGCAGCAGCATTTTGGACAAGCTGGAGACATGAGGGGGATGTCTGACTGACTCCAAAATAAAGTGTGTTACAGTATTGCAGGCAAGACGCATGAAAGCGTGTATTATTGTCTCAAAGTGCTGTTTGTTAGATTTTTCCTTTGCCAACTGTCTTAAGTGAAAAAAGCTCGACTTCACTAATGCACCAATTTGACCGTCCAATTTAAAATCACTGTCCATTTCAAAACCCAGATTTGTGACTGTAGGCTTAACATGCGTTGCCAAAGGGCCCAGGTCCAGGTAGTTTTCAAGAGGAGCAGAAGTAATGCCTGAAAGAAGTAAATGAGAGCAAGTGAGTGGTGCACAACCAGGATGTAACACCTCCTAAGTTACCAGGTTCTGTTCTCTTTCAGAAAACCGCTTCCAAAAAATCAGCAAGTCCCTTCAGTTTGAATGAAATGTTTTCCAGACCATGTATGACTGGAGCGCTTTGACACAGAACAGTTGCGGTGCAGGTGAGCTGACCGTGGTGCTGAACTCACTGCTGAAATTACTTTGTACACAGTCAGAGGAAAATCAAACATGAGGAGGTCCTGCAATGCCTGTTTCACACACACAAAAAAAGGTTTTGTTGTTGTACATTACTCCATATTTTGTTTTTAAACTGTTAAATAAAGACTGGCTAATTCAATATCTGAAAACCTCACCATCTGACATCCTATATCTCAATGAGTGGTAAAATAAAGGAAAATAAAAATATTATATACTATTATTGATACCTCTCTATAATTTAGTGCCGAGGACACCTGAACGCAGAGGTGTTGTGGGAGAAGTATGTGTTTGGGCAGCATGGTCAAGAGAAAAGGAATTGGGCTTGTAAACAGAGGAACAGGAAATTCTAACTATTTGCTCACTAACAGAGCTAAGAGTTATTTGTTTTTAAACCAATGGACTCCACTGAAGTAAAGGGCTGGCAAAAGTGTTTTTTCCCTGAGTCATGTTCCCTTTTTTGGACTGACTTGTAAGGTTGCTGCTTGATTGACATTGTCACTGGAGTTATTTAGCACATAAATTAGGAGCTCTTAAAAGTGATGCCAACAGCATCTTAACGAAGTGGCCTCACATTTGAGTATAACAAGTGTTACTTTCAGCCTTCTGTCAGCGTTGGAGCAGGGGGCTGCACAGAGGATGCTGTAAGCAAAAGCAAAAACAGCTTAACAAGCTGGCCTGATTCAAGTCTCTGCACTTTCTGCAATTTTAGAGCACAGACATTCTACCTTTTTGCCCACTAAGATAGCTGTACTAAACAACACATCACAACAACACATACATTATAATTCCCTGGTACTGGCAGTATCAAATCAGAAAATGCTAAGGAACTCTGCTATTCACACTGCAGTATTAACATCTGTCTTGAGTGAGCAGGTCACATTCAGACACCTCTAAGTTCAGGTCTTAAATGCCCCCAATTATTCCTAAATATTTAACATGTGGTCAAAGTAAACACACAATTTGACAGACAAATAGTAAAGAGCAGAGTATATGGCTTTTATTTTCTTTGAAGGAAGTGACTTTGACGTAGACTTTTTGGCAATTGTATTATTATTTTTTTCAATCCAACTTCCTCTGTTGTTGTGGGGATGAGACCCGTACCTCAGATGCATTGTCTGATAATAAATAACACATTTGTCATTTATTTGAATGAGTCAAAAATTCTATATTTGGCCCTTTAATACAGATGTACAGATGTGGCCTTTGTACCGGTTCTTGATACCCATTCCAAGGCCGTGGTTATGTGTAGGAAATGTGACAGTGACAACACCAGCAGTTCTTGTTTATCATGAGTCTGCCACAGTAACAGGATCAGACACAGGTCTGTGCTGCAGTGAGATCCTACACTAGTGCAGTTCTATCTATTGGAGTGTGTGGGTCCAGCTGCACACTGCCTGATCTGTCTTCATCTCTCTGTGGATAAGAACCAGGCGAGGTGCAAGATAAGAACTCACCGAGAGTGGCTTTGGCGGTTGATGCTTGCGTTCATCCTGGAAGATATACCTGCCAGCGCAAAGCTTTAACCGTCTGACAATCAAGCCAATAAAGTGCATGTACGGCTCCCTACACTACGCTGTATGTATGGCATAGGGAGGGGGTGGTTGTGTAATGTTGTATCATGATTTACTGTAGGTGACATTATCACAGTTGTCAAGAAGCACATGATGTGAAGAAGATGCAGCTCTCGCTTATGAAGGAATGCATTAAGATGGAAGTGCCTGAAAGTGAAGGGCACTCATGGAGCGGGATTGTTCTAAACGACAGTGCATGCGGCATTACAAAAAGAGCAGGCACTCGTCAGAAAAGACATTTCTGACCATAGAAAACTACAACACAGTTAAAATATAACATGTCTGCATTAAAATATCTAACAAATTCTGTTCTTGAATAGTGTACTTACCATCCCCAGCCCATCAGAAATTGGGATGCTTTCTCAAATTACAATACAAGTGTAAGTTTAATTAATTTATAAATTAATTTGTTTTACCATAGATAATTGTACAAAGACAATATATTTGGTGCTTAAACCAATAATCTACACAAATACATAAAAGAATGTAACAGTATGTGCAACACTCTTAGTGACTCGTCAATATTGGACGAGTATTGCTGTTCTGGAAGATTTACAATACATTTAGCAGGTTTAACAGGATAGGGTATGAACGCTGAATATAAAGACAGCATCCAACAAAGATTTAGTCTTTGCAAGCAAGGATGGATCACAGCTTCACATTTTGTGCCAAAAAAAAAAAAAATTATTTCTCAGTGTGAGACAACAAACAATTGAAGTCTTTTACCATGATTTCCCCTCCTGGTTTATCCAATTAATTAAAAGCATTAATGGGGGCATTAATGGGGTATTCTGGTTCTGATTCTGATTCATAATAGGCTTCGATCGAAACAAGATAACAAAACAACACTTACCATGATGCCACACTTTTCCCCAACATCATCAAACTAGGTTTTTTTGTTTTGATTGAGAGACCCCAGAGCAGCAGAAAGTACATGCTACATGTTTATTGATGAAAAAGGAGAACATTTTTCATACTGTGTTCCCAAAATACAGTAATTCATTCAGAGCCACTGCTTCCACCTCTTAACATTCAGTTTTTGATTTGCTGCAGTTGCCATGCACTTTGTGGACATGGCAACAGACCTGAGGAGAAGAAGTAATAGCGGCACTTTCACCCGCTGCATGTTCAGCTATAGTGGCTACATAATCTCCTCGTCTCACTGCAGCTTTAAGCAAATGGATTCTTTAAATCGCAGTGATGTTCCAGTGATTGTAATGCTAATGGAGTGTGAGCGCTGCTTTGAATGTTATCCAGGATTCATCTGAATTTACTGCATACACTGATGTTACAGTACTTACTCTGATCACAGCTTGGGCTTGCTTTTGCACATTTGCTGCCATCTTATTATCTATGGATAAAATGAGTGGCTCTAATCAGATTTTTCCACTTTACTGTATAGTATTACCACACCTCTACATGGTTTGGTTGGTTTTCCATTACAATAGTGACTAGTGACTTTGCAAAGCAGTTGTTTTTCAATGTACTGAATCATTAGAATCAGTTCATTAAAAATATTTGTTCAGTACTTACTGCATGACCAGAGCACAGACTCTGTCTCGCTTGGAAGCTCCCCAGAGCAGGTACCAAAAACAGTACCAGGTACCAGGTACTGTCGCTAATGGAAAAGCAAATTGCCAAAAGCAAAGTCATTAGATTATAATGACTACTTTGTTAACTGATAAAAAAGGCACATACAATTGAGTGTGCAAGAAACAAAAGAAGAAAGAAAAATATATTCGATCATCTACCACCATGTAAACTGACATATTCCACAGAAAATCTATTAAGAGTAAAATCCTGCACATGTGCAGACTTATTAGCATTTTTAAGTGGGTCACTTTGTAACTTGTTGAGTTACAAAGTGACGATAGCTCAGTGGAAAAGCGAGTCTTCTTTCAAACTCGAAGGTTGTTGGTTTGATTCCCCGCTCCCGTCGTCTACATAGCGATGTGTCCTTGGACAGCCCCAGCTCGTGTGTGAAAGATGAGTGATGGAAGAAATGCGCTGCACACAGTTGCACTTGTATAAAAGAGTGAGTGAATGGGTGAATGGCAAAAACTGTAGTGTAAAGCAGCTTTGAGTGGCCATCAAGAGTAGAAAAGCGCTGTATAAATACAGACCATTTATAACAGCAACAAAAACCAAATGGTCCATCTTACAGGTTTGAAGCAACAAAATAAAAAACAAAAAACACAGAAGAAAAGTAGAGACTTATGCAATAGATACAGCACATTAGCATTATCTTTCTCTGTATTTGCTCTGTGAAAAATTATATGTACTTTAACCCCTTTTCAACAGGACCACACACTCCTGTCCATTCAGCTGAGTTATCTCTCCAAAACATTAAACAAATGCACAGTAAACGGTCTGTATTTACATAGAGCTTGTCTAGTCTTGATGACCATTCAAAGCTGTTTCAGCACATTCGCCATGATCTATCATAGACATTCACAAGCTGACGGCACACTGGCATGTAGACTAGTGGAGCAGGGAATGGAGTCTACAATGTTCTGGTTGAAGTGAAAAGACAACCACCATGAAGCCATGGATGCTCCACTATGTGCAGTAACGATGTGCAAGCTGTGTTAAGCTGTGTTTTTCTTTCCTGCAGCAAACGATTAATTAATGCACAGCAT
The DNA here is from genome assembly GCF_019176455.1 of Solea senegalensis. Lineage (NCBI taxonomy): Eukaryota > Metazoa > Chordata > Actinopteri > Pleuronectiformes > Soleidae > Solea > Solea senegalensis. Next base: position 12,298,727 of record NC_058024.1, on the reverse strand, counting down.
ATTCAGTTCCAGTCGGCCAGTGAACACACAGAATAAACTACAACATACATTCTACTGTATATTATAGCATAAACAAAACCAGATTATGCTTCACCCCTGTTGACAATTCATCCATTTGATAATACCACTTGCCACGTATTATAGTTTTATTTAAGCTGATTGTGTGTGAATTGTTCCAGTCGAGATGCTTTATTATTGTTGTGTTATTTAATGTCTCCCAAACTTTTGCCCATGAGCACTAAATGTAAATGAAAGTGCACAGATCATGGCTGTATCATCCATTAGCAAAGAGTTTCAGATTAAGAGTGCTTTCATACCTAGTTTGTTGTTCCAAAACCCCTAGATCGGATCTAAAGTGCTTGTGTGAATGATGTAACCAAGCAGCTTAATTGATGTGTCTTCGGAATACAAACTGTCCAGTGAATTGGTCATTGGTCAACAAATGCACACTGTGCATACACACTGTGTCTGGATGCAGCAGCAATGTGTCTTCTTATCATCATAAGATATATGGCGTTGTTTTCTCGGAGTAGCCTAGTCGCTCGCTCAAATTGGAAATGTTCATATACTGAACACTGGTACGCCACCATCAAGAGAACTTCCCAAAATTACGACCAATCACAAAACTGTTTAGAAGCACATAGCGTTGAGGGCGTGTCGAGTCTAGACTACAGTGTGAAAACGAATCGAACTAAGGTTAAGTGCAACTTTGTAACGTATTACTCCTTGAAGTGGAACAAAATACAGATATGAAAGCACCTTAAGTGTATGGCGCTCTACTGCTCTCGTCGTCCGTGATTGATTCATACTTGAAACACATTTATTATGTTCACTGTCAAATTGATTCACACAAGGCTGATTAAGTCTATCAGCTCTTCACAATGTGTTTCTCACTATACCTGTCTTGAGATCTTGTGTCGCCCTGGCAACATGTAGATGGAAGCAACAGCAAAGCACATACTGTAGATATCATAAATGCTTCTTGTTCCCATCTGCCTCTGCACTGCAGTTGTACACACAAAAACACTCAGTCAGGTCTGATAGTATTGCTGGACAGAGCCTGTTTTCAGGTGAAGTTCACTGTTCCCAGAGTCCAAACAGTTTCTACAGGTTTTGTAATCCATCTTTTAATCACTTTCCACCTCACAGACCTGAGTGTATGTGTTGTGAGACCTAACTTTAGGCTGCACTAGTGTACTTTATCCAAACACATTTTTTATTTCTCAGTACATCACATTTACTGCACTGATTGCACGAGCCCTCTGGTCAGTCAGTGTATACTGCTCGCTTAAGGAGCCTTTCTGATTTTACAGACAGACTTCATTTTTATTTGAGAGGTAGACTCTGCACATACAGAAGTCAGACCTTTCTCCACAATGCTGTGTCAGCACTGGCTAATGGTCTGGATGGAGGACATTTATCATTTTGCTGCAGGCAAAATAAAGTCCCCGCTTGTTTGTATTTATTTACCTGCTCACAACCATGTAGGACAGTGCAGGACACAGGGATGCTGCGCCCTCAAAACTGAAGAGTCAGTTTCAGTTTCGGGTGGAACCACATGCGGAGGTGATCGCTGTCAATAAAAGTGAAAGACACACTATGTGATTGCACAGTGCTCATCTTTGTCATAAACTGCCATTTTCAGCATGTGCACTTAATACCTCAGGGATTTATCTCAGTTTTACAAGTCTGTAAAACTAAAATGTTAGCTGTGGATTTGTGTCAGGCTGTGTCATTTTTGTTAACCTATCTTGAATGTTTCTTGATATGTTAGTGATGTTTTAGTAACAGTACAATATTTTCTAACACTTTTTGGCAATTCAGAGATCACATAGGCTGACTTTAAATCAGGGGTGTCAAACTCATTTTAATTCAGGTGCCACATACAGCACAATTTGATCTCAAATGGGCCAGACCTGTAAAATAATAGGATAATAACCTATACCCCCCAAAAGTATTATGCCTAAGTTTACCATTTACACATGTGCATTACACCTTACAGATCACAGTGGAACTACAACTGCTGAAGAACAAAGTAATTCACAATTTAACAAATTCATCCTGTGGGCCAGATTGAACCCGCATGGGGCCGGTTCTGGCCCATGGGCCATACGTTAGACACCCCTGCTTTAAATGTTCTTTCTTGTTGTTCAAGTGATACACTGCTTTTAAGTGTGTTGGATATTACTTCAGTGTTTTTGCATGGAAGAGGAGGATCAGAGAGGAGACTGCCATGTGCCATCACCACCCACCCCCCAACTTATTCCACCCCCATGGCCCCGCACACTTCCCCTCCACCCTCCACTCGTCACCCTGTGCCCCCGTCGCCCTGTCTCCTTTCTTTGTTCTCATCACCAGCCCAGAGGAGCAGATGGTGCTCCCTCTCTCTCTCTCTCTCTCTCTCCCTCTCTCTCTCTCTCTCTCTCCTTTGCTGTGCTTGGTCGACAGTGAAAGACAGACAGACGCTCTCAGCCAATCGCCTGCTGGAGAATCAGCTGACTCTTCTGCACAGCGCCAGGTGTTTTCATCATATTCCGTCTCCATCCAAAACAGGAGGAGTAGCGGTACCGGGCGTCAGAGCGAGCGAGGGAATTTCGGTAGCGAGCGTTGAAATAATAAATAAATAAATAAATAGAAATCGGTGGCTAAATAGCGGTGGCGGTGGTGGTTTCGGTCTGCAGCAGGTTTTTCGAGGTCTATGATTCTCTGCATTGCGAGTGCACCATGCGTTTCTCCCCCAGAGCGCCCTGGGACTGAGTGGATACAAGTCGCCTGGATACAGGAATATGTGCCATCATACGCCGCTTGATGAACCCGCTCTCGTGGCACAGTAACATTTATTTTTGTTCAGTTATTGTGTGTCGACGCGTACCTGGGTAAAGAAAAAGGAAAACGGAGCAGTGCGCACGGAGACATCGGGACTGGAATGCCAACAAGGTGAGAGCCAGCAGCTTTATCCGCACTAGTTTATTACGAAGCTGCACGTTTTGTGTAGAAATGTTCCATATCGTTTAAAAACAACTACCAAGCCTCTGTGCTGCAGCAAAAATAACGTGTGAAATCAGGGACTTTAGAAATAATGATGTTGCCGTTCATCAGACATCTCTCTCTGCAAGGACGATGCAACGAGTTGTATTGAATCAGATTGCAGACACAGTCAAGGACACAATATCTCTCTCTCTCTCTCTCTCTTTTTTTTTAATATAAATGCAGTTTGGCTCGAGCTGCTCTCCAGTTTTCACATTTGAAGTGTTGACCTCACAGAACACACACATGTATATGACAGCTTCTGTGAATGTGTTATTAAACGTATCGGCTGAGACCGATGCGTCAAATGATGTTCCATAGAAAACAAACTTTGATCTCGTTGCGGTAAAGACTTGGCTGTTCCAGCAGGACAGGAGGAGGATGCGTGCTTTTGTGCGCAGCAGCTTTGCGTAAATGTGATTTGCATATTAAAATGCCCAAGTGCGTCGGCAGATGTCTCGATCCATCATCTGTTCTGAGCCAAAAAAAAAGTCTTCGGAGTCTTCCTCGGGGATAAAGACAAGGACCTGTGTTAGTGAGAGATTTGCTGCTGCTGCTGCTGCTGCTGAGAATGAGGCTGCATTGGCAGGGGGTCCATTGTGATTCACAAACGCTGCTTCTGTCGCTGCAGCTGTTGCGCTTTTGTGGTGGAGACTGCCGACTGGCATCACCTAACTTCAGAGGAAAAGGGGGCATTTAGTGTTAGTTAAGATGACAAAGGCATTTATATCTGAGGATCATTTATTTGTTGATGGAATCATTCCTGGATCACTGCTCTGCTCTTTTCTCTGTGAGGTCCTCTGGGTTAAAAGTGAGTTTTGGTTCAGCAATGACCAGGAAATAACAATGGGGCAGATATTCTTGCACATCGCCATATAAACATACACACAATAAGTCGATAAGGGTCAATTTCCATTATCGGGATAGTCGTGCATTGGTAAAATCACTCATGTTTTACATGACTGAGTCACCAACATACAGTTGTAGTGATTCATTTTTGAAGAGCCACCAGGAGGAGCCTGCATCTTTTTAATTTAATTTTTAATTTTAATTTTAAGATTCTTGTTTTATCTTTGTTGGATTTCCTTGGTAACCAAAATAGTGTTTATTTCTTATATATCTAGTAACAGAACATCTGTTCCCTCTGTATCTGTTAGCTTTCAGGTGTCTATCCATCTATCTATCTATCTATCTATCTATCTATCTATCTAACTAACTAACTAACTAACTAACTAACTGTCTGTCCGTCCGTCTGTCTATTTGTTAGTTGGACATTGTTGGACATAAATCGTTCACACTTTGTCTTGATTGCTGCTGTGACGCTGTTGCTCCCTTTGGCAAATTTCCAAGCAAGCAGAAGGCTATTTCTTTTTATTCTGTTGCCCCAAGGGGACATTCTGCAATCTCACATGCATACACACACACACACACACACACAGTGTTTGCTTATCTTTACTTTTCATGAACCTGATTATCAGAATCATTAGACTTACAGCCAGAGATGATCTTACAAAAGAGCATGTGTGCTGCAGGTGTCTGTGTGTGTCGGGTGGGGTTGTGGAGACAGCAGAGCCTGTCGGGATTGTTGTTCCATCCCACACCCCAACCCCCATGCAACGTTTTGGTCCCTTGGGCATAAAGTAGGCTGAGGCGTTGGGTTATTTAGCTCAAGCCTTTATTCTCAGATAAGAAGGACTTAGACATCATTAACCCTTTGTCTGTGGGCAACAGACACGGTAACAGTTCAGCTCACCGTGACCTCAAATTTGTCTGAGACAACACATGTCTTTATGAGACTCACATAAATATTTAGTATGTGGCTCAGATTGACACACCTGTTTGGTGGTGAGTGTGTGTGTGAGAAGTGTGATCAGCCAGAGCTGACATTTGCCTCACATATAGGTTTGTGTAAAATGAAAGCATCACACCGACACATCAGCTAATGAAGTTAGAATGCAGCCTGTAGATGTTGCAGTAAAAAACAGATGGCTGTGGCTCAGGTGTAAGTAAATTATAGCCTCTTTCCCACTGGTGAAAAAATCCACAAACACCTGCTCACATCTGGCGTTTGTCTGCAATAGGAAGAGGTCAAATTGTTCTGTGATAGACTCAGGTTTTTATCGGCTCTGGCTCTGATCGACAATAATGTTAACATCACACTCAGGTAAACGCAGTCCTTTCACTATCGAATACTTTATTTTGACAGTTTGCTCACAGAGTCTGCACTTAGCTTTTCCTGTCTGACACTGTGATGTGCACTGGATCGAAAATGATTTTTTTTTCAAGATGGACTGAATTAAAAGATACGAGTTAACACACCCTGACACCATCAGCGCCCCTTTAATGGGGCTTTTCTTTTTATTGTGTGCTGCACACGTATCTTATTTACTGTGCATTTGTGACATCAAACCCAACTCTCGGGAGAAAATAACAACAGGAAGACAAACAACTAAAAACTGCATTTACCTGCTTATTTTGGTGTTAGAAAATTGATTTGTCCAAGAAGCTCTACCAGTGGAATAAGATGGGCCGTATTCATAATATTTGCTTAGTGTTGCAGACCCATCCTGACTGTCTGTGCTTACTATTGAAGCATATAGGTAATGCAAAACACTGTATCCTACATTTCCCATGATGCAACATCATAGCTAACGCATAATATATAGACTCAATCCCTTACAGAGCCACAAAGGACATGATAATGCAGGTGTCTCCTGAGATAAATGTGTAAAAGGGACATAGTGCTCCTTTAATCTGATTGTCCTTTATTAGTCCCACATTGTGGAAATGTATCAACATAAGTTAAATGTATTTGCATATAAAGGAGACTGTTTACTGATGTCATACATTAAGAAACATCCAGCAGCGCCGGCACTAACAACTAGACGTACAGTCATTTTCATTTTGTAATAATCTCAAGAAATGTTTTTAAAAATGTATTTTTTTCAGTCTACTCGAGAGTCCATTACCAAAATATATTAATTTCACGATAGCATAAAACAGTAATAATTCTCCTTATAAATGAATTGATTTGTCATTTCTGTTCATCACTCAGAGAGTGCCAGCCTCAGTTCAAACCACCACCAAGATTTCTTCCTTTTGTCACACACATAAAAACATTGCCGTGCTTTATTTATTGTGCGATGCTGCTCACCGTCAAACAGACAAAACCTTGGCAGAGGTGATAGGTTGATGTTTCTTTATTTTACCTTTTAGACTGTAGATTGCTTCTCTTACTATAATGAAGAGTTATGAGCAGCTGCTCCACTAACAATTAAGTGTGCCTACTCCCACAGATCTGCTCAGTCAGCTGAGGGTTTCCAAACAAGTGTCCACGGAGATTTTGTCCGTCCACTTTGAGTGTCAACCACTTGGAGAGCAATCAAGCTGCTGTTTAATCAATAGACTGACATGAGACCGGCTGATGACAAAGTAGCCCCGTGACCTCCAGCCAAGTACAAGACCCAACATGTGTCGTATTTTGTGAAAACAGCAAGCACATACAGGCTGCATCTACTAAATCCGTACTTGCTTGTATAATAGTGCTATTATATGACGGTAAAAACCCAGCAGTGTGTGCTGGTGCCTCAAAGTAGCTTATTCAGATGTTGAAAAACAAACAAATGTGTTTTCCTGCTTTTACTTTTGTCTGCAAGACACATCTGAAGTATGGCTGGTTCCAAGTAATGAAAGGCATTACAAAAAATGTGAATTGGGTTGCGATGGTTTGCCGTCTTTTAAAAAGTGCGTCCCCTTGTGAAAAGTTTGAGAAACTCTGGTCGATACCAGTTCTTTTCTAATTTCCCTGCCCACAGAGAAACTTGTGTTAGGCTGCCTTTATATTCCAAGTTCTTGGATGTACAAAACTACCAAAAGGGACAACTTATTGTGTTTGAAGAAGATTGGTATTTACTGTATATTTTGCTACCCTTCTACTGAGCCTATTTTCCCATTCATCTGTCGACAACACAGGACACAGATGTGTCTCCTCTGATGGATGAGCACACTTCTACAGGAATAATTAAACAATAATAATGCAAGAAATATGAGCCAATCCCTTTTGATTTCTGCCTATTTTAGGCCTGTAACTGGTTTGTTGGGCACAGTGAATGTAGAGGTCCTGTTTTTCTCGCTTTAATTCATTTTATTTGGAAGGTGTCGACCAAAGTCTGATTGCATTGTGTTGTGTCTCAGGAGGCTGTAATGCATTTTGTTCTATATTTATTTTGGTACTTAGAATTGGGGGTGAAATAACGTTGGCTTTTTTGACTTAGTATATTCGATGTATTTTATATTTCATTTTGCCTGCTTGTCTTTTTCTGAATAATAAACTCCAGTTTGTTTCCTTGTCGCTCAAGTTCTGCCGTCTAATTCAGTAGTGTCTTTGTCACGTTGCTTTTGCTCCCATTGTGACATGATGTGTTCATAGGAGTTCCCTGGGGTTGTTTATCTCACCCGCTCCCCCTGTAATTTGTTTTCCCTCATCGCGCGGTCTCTTTTGTTATCACATTTTAGAAAGAATTTCCTTGATGATGATCCCGATTGTACTCAGACAGAAAATTAAGATCTGAGTCCACAGAGCTAACAACAGTTTAGACAAAACCATATCTAGTTTTCTTGTGATATATGACGACTTTTTATTGTTCCACCACATTCACAAACATCAGCCATGGTGATCCAATGAGCTTGGAATAAGGATGGTACGTTTACATTCATGTTTGATCTTAGTCGGACTAAATCAATAATTCTGATTTCTGAATGTCATGTAAACGCAATAGTCAGACTATAGTTGAGCAAATCAATTCATAGTCCGATTACTCCTGCATGTTTTAGCCTTAGTTGGACTGGAGTGGGAGTTGGCGTTTTGCACATGCGCCAAAATTCCCTCCCGGGTCTTTGACCCAGAAGTAGAAGGGGACGACGTATAAACTGCACTACCGTCTTTCTTCTGACAACACAGCAACAGTTTGTCTTTCTGTGACGTAAAGGTCAACAGGAAACTGATTCACTGCACTAACTTATAGAGAGATGCAGCGCCACCTACAGAGATGGCGTATGGAGTACATGCATGTATACTCGAACTCTGATTAAACTTCTGCATCACACTTCACATGGCCAGATACTCCTCTGTGTCGTTTTCATTTGATGTAGCCTGTTGAAACTATGTGAGTTCACACCGCTATGGTTGCATTAATTAACCAAAGCAACTTCAGAACAGTTGTTTAATATCCCTGGTTTTGGAATTTGTAAATATTATGCTTAACATTATTGTTCTTCACCTTAAAATATGTAGTTTGTCAGTCAGTCAGTCATCATCTAACCGCTTTATCCTCCACCAGAGGGTCGCGGGGGGTGCTGTGCCAATCTCAGCTACATCGGGCGATAGGCGGGGTACACCCTGGACAGTTCGCCAGTGCATCGCAGGGCCACACACAACTAGAGACAAACAACCATTCACTCTCACACTCACTCCTATGGTCAATTTAGAGTGTCCAATTTACCTAATCCCCACATTGCATGTTTTTGGACTGTGGGAGGAAGCCGGAGAACCCGGAGAGAACCCACGCACACACGGGGAGAACATGCAAACTCCATGCAGAAAGGCCCTTGTTCCAACCGGGGCTCAAACCCGGGTCTTCTCGCTGCAAGGCGAGAGTGCTAACCACTACACCACCATGTGGCCCTATGTAGTTTGTTTCTTACTAAAAATGTATGGTAGGGATATTGGTTTTAAGCTATTTTTTGATGTTAATATTATCTATCAGAATTATTTTTACCCAAGATAATATAGTTTTGGGGCCTCAGGCAGTTCCCTTGTTGCACTGCTCCTGCCTGGATGAGTGCAGTGAGCATCATTATTAGCGCAACAGTCTCACAATAGGTCAAATGGAGCTTGACTAATATGAAAAAACTATTAATACGCTACAGTACCACCTGCAGAGGTGTTCCATTCTATCACACCTCAGAGCTGCGCGATAAAACACCGGGCTGCCAATTTACAAGTTGTATTTCAGTATCGCACTATAACTGACGTTTTTCCAATGGCAGTGACAGGAGTGTAATTTCATGGCATGAGATGAAACTGGGTGTTGTCATGGCTGTCAAATGTGGTCAGAGTTGAAACGGTGGCTTTGCATTTCGGCTCCTGTTACCTGGAGACAGCGTTGTGCTTCTAAAAGAGTTGTCAGCCTGGAAGGAAGCCCGGAGATTTTGGATACTTATCAGTAATAATGACCAGTTATTCTCGTCAGAATAATGTAATACACAAACATAAAGGTGTCAAGCAAGTTTGGCATCGTTAAAAACCTGGAGCTACTTTATAAAATGTGAAACTCTGCACTGATTTAGAGTTTATTCCAGTCATATAATATTGTTTCTTTGTTGCTTTTATATAAAGTCATCACTTAGTTACATTACAATATGAAACTCCTGTTTTGTGAAGTCTCATATGTGATCTTCCTTCATGAAACATTTAACATTTTTATGCATGTTGTGTACTGAGAGGATTTATATTAGGAACTTGTTTAATTTAAACTTGAACATTAGGAATTATGGTTAATAAGAGTCTATCCATTAAATGCTGTCGCTGGATCTGCATAAAGGCTGTGATGCAACAGGTGAAGTTGTCCATCCCCCACTAAGTTTCATTCATTAACAGATTAATATCTTAGTTATTTGTGTGTGTTTGTTTGTAAATATTAATTTAATATATATCATAAATACATTTTTATTGTGAGTCATTGAAACATCAGACTGTGATAAAATTTCACAAAAAGTTGGATTTTCTTCACTTGACCGGCTCCCCCTCCTCACCAGACTCAGTGCTCAGTCCCCAGTCATTAGAGTTTGAGGCCCTGACTTAATGTCATCTTAATGACGTCATCTCATTGTGGAAATATAATAGAAATCAACAGAGCACCGCATAGATAAATAATCTTTGGTACAGCACAGGCCTTTAATGACAAGCAAGTATTCTGCGTGTCGTGATCGTTTTTCATCTCCCTTTCTCCCTCGTTTAATTGACAGTTAAGTACTGTGTGTGTTTGCGCAGTGCATAAACATGATATTGGTAGATGGAAGCTTTGTTTTATTGCTAAAATGATGTTGTGTCATATATTATTATTTAATTATTTCCCCAGCCCCACATTCAAGTAACAAAATAAACGGATTGTGTTTAAGTAATGGCAGTGAGTGAAGGCAGAGGATGGTGTGTGGGGGCTTTGGAAGTGGCTGAATAGTTCAGGGTGAATAATGGAGACATCAATTTGCTTCTCCACATTAGTGCACCCATATTAGTCTGAGGATAAACACTGGTCCCACTAATGTGTGCTGTGTTTGATTAGACTCCTTCTTTAAAGAGAAAAGTAAAGCATACGACTGTGATAAAAGCTGTTCGTATCCTCTTCACTGGTTGAGGTTTGGCTGTGTTTAAAGCCTTTCCTGCCTTTGGTGCTGTCAAATGTTCTTCCACCTGCTGTGTGTTTTAAGCTTTCCTGTGGTTTTAGGGATCATAATAGACCTGCACTGAGTGGATGTTGACACAGATTTAGTTTCAGTCTTTTAAGTGCTCATATAGTTACATCAGAACATTTAAAACCCACATTCCCTACCTTTTTTTTTTTTTTAATTCTGACAACTGTGTCAGATTTTTTGTGTCCAGTATTAAACTTTGTTTTGTTTTTTGAAATAATCTTAGAAGGGACCACAGACAAAACTGTAAGTCATCTTTGGGAAATGGCTGAGAAAGTTTGATCAGACTACACTTTTGAAAGCCATTTTGCAGTTGGCTTTATGTTTAGTTAAGTACACGTGGAGGCCATGTTTTAATATATAAATAATTTAAATAATAATTTACTGAAAAAATTGTGATCTGTAGCTTACAATGTAAAAAGGAGTCAGAGTGAACAATAGCATTGTTTCACTGTATTCATCATTTTAATGAAAACATTAATTTTCCCTTGAATATTGATTATATTCTGTCAATTATTTACTTCCTGAAGCTCCTGTTGTTCGACTTTGGTCCACAAAAAAAGTCATCATCAATATTCAATTGTCCTGGACATTCTTTTGACAGAATATTGACCATTCCATTTTATTTCAGTACAAAAGTAACATTGTAATAATATGGTATATTAATATCTTCATTTGTAGTAACAACTAGCAACTGTTAAATCAGTTGTTGTTGTTTTTTTCTTTTTGGTCTATATTGTATTTAATTAAAATTCTAAACAACTTGTTTCTCTCCTGGGTTTGAATCCCGTGCATTACCCCCAGGCTAATCTGCTCTTCAGTATCTCCATCCACTAATCCTGACTGGTGCAGCTCTCGCCTCAGTATAAAGTGCTAAAGCTTGAAGACGAGATGCTGTACTATCCCTGTTTCACCCATGCTCCGCCCTGTCCCACAGGGAATCTCCAGAATAGGAGGAGCAGAGACGTGTTGATGTCTCTCTGGTGCTGTTGCCGGGCAGTTTTCATTCAGATGAATTAGTCAGCGCTCTTGTTTGAAAGCCTCTTAAGTGCTGTCTTCTTAAGCTGGTGTTGACCACAAAGCTGTGTGCTGGAGGAGGCTGTGGTGCTGTGGTCCTGCCCGCACGGCACAGTTGGATGCCACCTTTAGTAAAAAAGGACCCAATTGAGTCGTGGGATCTCATAGGTGTTGATGTAAGACTCTGCAAGGTTTGATAAGGAAGTGTGGGTAATCTAATCCTGTGACTAAGAAATGCTGCATTGATACATACAGTAGGTAGGGTTTATGTGCAGTATTACTGGTGAACAGATCTATTAAGTGGGTCACATATGTGTCCAGAGGATGAAACATAAAGAATGGTCACTTAAAGGGCCCAGCTCAAGGTGTGAAAGGTCAAAGGGTTGTTAAAGTTCCCCTTGGTTCAGTTTTTATGCCCCACAGCAAAAAAAGTATTCGCAAACCTAAGTGCATTCCATGAGAATCTGGAATTTAGTGTGTAATTTAAGGAGTGTCATTTACTGAGATTCTACAACTAATACACCAGCTGCTACAGTGTGTGCTCTGCTGCATCCCAGACAGTAAAGTACACTTGGCCAAATTTAGATCAGACCCTGGGGCAATTCACATATTTTGTGCACACTGCACACAAATTAATTATTTTAACTAGAGTGTGTGGTCAAAAAAGAGCATCGAGAGCATTGTGCATTGTTCTGGGTGCACCCAATCCCATCCAATGTTAAAGTTTCAAGTTACATTACATTACATTACATTACATTACATTACATGTCATTTAGCAGACGCTTTTATCCAAAGCAACTTACAATGGAAGTTCTGTGTCTTTGTTTCTTGGGCTAACTTTTCTGAGTCAGAAATAACCATGGAACTCATCATCATCCGGCCAAAGCTCCTGAAATGAAATTCTGTGTATTTTCTCTGGGTTTGAGTGATGAGCAGACACCACAGGTTTTTCTGCATCAAGCAGCAAAGCTACTGTGAGTGGAAACAGGGTTCTGATTGCATTGTTTTCTTTTATTTACCTCTCAGATCAATGTGTAAATTAAAGCTGTAGTGCATAACTTTTAGATATAAACAAATGTCTCTTATATTGTATGAAAGCTGTAGCTTTTATGTAGCTGCACTATGGCTGGTTAACACCAAGACAAAGTGCTTCCCACAAATGTGATCGTTTGTTATTAAAATTGCTTCCTGAACATGAATATGTATCTGCATGTGCCAGTCACGGCTGCTGTTTCCTGGATGCAGTCAAAGGACAGATGAACAACACATAACTTAACCAAGTGCAGAGAAGGAGAGAGAGAGGGGATGGGGGAGAGAAAATTAGGTCATGCAGGGTTTTAGAGACCGCAGACTGTTTTGGTAATTGCTCAAAAATCAACAAGGGGCGATAGAGGTTCCGTACTGGAGCTTTGAGTCAGTGCCACAACTTCACTGTCATCTCAACAACAGATGTGACAGGAGTGTCATTGCACGGGGCTTTGGTTAAAATCTCTTGGCTTCTTCGATGGGTTTTTCATTTATTTTTAAAATGCTACATATACACGGCCCATACATGTGGTAGTTGGGTCGGACCAACTAACAACCGGAGAGACCTCCTCCTCTGTAATGTCTGAAGGGTGTGCATCAGAGTGGAATTACTTTGTTCCCTCAAGCCCAAAGTAAAAATTGCACAGAGGGGGGAAATTTAACTAGACTTAATAGTGCAGGTGTGGAAGTTCCCAATGGTCAACAACCGTGGAAACAGCCCTCCATGCTCCAGACACAGTATACTGTCATCTTATTTTTACCAGCTTTACCATTTTCACCACCTTTGTTTAGGATAGTCTAACAAAATGCTGGAACATATTGTTCTAGATTTTTTTAGATTTTGCTGGTATTTTCCTGTGAGTGAGTATGAAGTCATATCATTATTAGAGCTCCTTCATGAGGGGAGCATCAATATTTGTGACGGATCACAGATCTCGCTTAAAACCACTTTTGGTGGTGTAAGAGGTAAAGTCAGTTAATTCAGAATTTGGACATACAATGACTCCAGACAATAAAATGGTGTAAAACTAACATTAAGTCAAAGTTTAAGTCACACCACAATGTTTAGACATCTGTAATGTGCTCAGACAAAGGAAGAGATTTAACACACTGACACTAAGTAAAAGTAAAAAGTGACTGAGTGAGTAGTTTTACTGCCATAAAGCTTGCAGATACCCACAATGATAACACTTTTTTGCAGTCCTTTTAAAGAGCATTTGTTGAGGTTTTGACGGGAAATAAGATCTGTGTGTGCCTATCTTTAAAAAACAAAATACAAGCCTTTATTTTTTTTAAAGTTTGCCCTAAATACAGAATGCTAAAAATGATGTATTAAAAATTAAAATGTGCTTCTTCTTTTTTTGGCTTTGAGGCACAGCACATGTTAGTATCTCATAGTGTTTAATGATGTTCGGAGAGACTAATGATGAAGTCCTTCTGGGCCAGTTGGGGAGATGAAAGCCCTCAGTGGGATTTGATCCGTTTCGTTAAGAGCAGAGTTTTGTGAATGCATTGTAATGAGCTGAAATTGCATTTTCTCAAAACCGTCAATGCCATACAAACTCTTGCAGTCTCACAAGGATAAAGGGGATGCAGTTGTTGTTGCTCTTCACAGTCAGTCTATTGTCCTCAGTAATTTCTGCATTTACAAGAAACATGACAGATTATGTGACGATTCAGCAATTGTTGTTAGTTTGTAGCCATGCAAGGTCCTGTGTGAGGCTGTATTCACAGTGGTGCTTTGAATTACAATTGCAATGTATTGTATACCCACCTGCCTACTACATCATAGCTCGTCTATCCACCTGTCAGTGTTTGATGTCCATCCCTGTCCCACTTTCTATGGCAATAGTTCTGCCTTTACGGTCACGATGGGGATTGGACCGTTTAATGACAATTTTAACAAAATCGACAGGATAAGTTATAGAGAACCTCCAGTGAGTCCGTTTCATGCAGCAGAAACATTCCTGTGACTTGGTCAAAGAGATCTGGCAAATGGAACAAGCATGGTCACAGAAATCTAAATAGCAAAACCTTATTACTAGTGGGTTTATTTATTTGTGTCTTTGTTTATTTGATGTCTTTGTACTCATATTTTGACTGCGAAGCACTTTGTAACTTTGTTTTGAGAAGAACCAACTATTATTACTGTTATATGAATAATTATTACCACGATTGTATTGCATTTGGTAATTAGCACTAACATAATATAGCTGACATTGATGGGGATGGAAACATTAATCTTTAAGGTGTTAAGTCATAAGTAGAATACAAATAATAATTTTGCTGAGGTATTTTACTCAATACCACAAACAAATTAGGACCAGAATAAATTTGATAACCCAGATTCATTTTACATTCACTATGCACTATGAACTCTGTTCTTAATGAAAACACAAGACAATGATTTATATACCAAGACTTATATATTGTTTTTCTTTTTTTCAGATCATACTGCAGCTTCAGGATCTTGATGTGAAATTCTACCACTGGATTCATCCCCTGACCATTTCATTGGACTGAAAGACATAACCACAGCTGAGTCTGGTTGATGACTGCAAAGCCCCCTCTCCCAAAGACACCTGTTCCTCCCCAGCATGGCTAGACGGAGTTTAGACTGTTTTCTTCTAGGCCATGTTCTCCTTGGCCTGATCTTGGCATCTATAGGACTATCCTTTGTCCAAAGCAATGAGTGCCCCCAGCTATGCGTGTGCGAGATCCGGCCTTGGTTTACTCCTCAGTCCACCTACAGAGAAGCCATCACTGTGGACTGCAATGACCTCCGTTTAACACGCATCCCAGGCAACCTCTCCAGTGACACTCAGGTTCTCCTCCTACAGAGCAACTACATTGCCAAGACCAATGAGGAGCTGGATCAGCTCTTCAACTTGACTGAGCTGGACTTGTCCCAGAACAACTTCAGTAGCATTCGTGATGTTGGTCTTAACAATATGTCGCAGCTCACCACTCTTCATCTGGAGGAAAACCAGGTAACAGAAATGCCCGATTACTGTCTGCAGGATCTCAGTAACCTGCAGGAGCTCTACATCAACCACAATCAGATCAACGCCATTTCTGCCAATGCCTTTTCTGGGCTCCACAACCTGCTCAGGCTTCACCTCAACTCCAACAAGCTTAAAGCCATCAACAGCCAGTGGTTTGAATCAACACCCAATCTAGAGATCTTGATGATTGGTGAAAATCCTGTTGTTGGAATAATAGACTTTAATTTCAAACCCTTGGGCAACCTGAGAAGCCTGGTTTTGGCAGGAATGGATTTGACAGATGTCCCAGGAAATGCCTTTGTGGGACTTGATAATCTTGAAAGCCTCTCTTTCTATGACAATAAATTGGTCCACGTTCCTCAGAGAGCGCTGCAAAAGCTACCTAACCTCAAGTTCTTAGATTTGAATAAAAATCCAGTGCATAAGATAGAAGAAGGAGATTTTAAGAATATGTTGAGGCTGAAGGAGCTGGGTATAAACAACATGGGAGAGTTGGTTTCCATTGAGCATTATGCTTTGGACAACCTCCCTGAGCTCACTAAGTTAGAAGCTACAAACAACCCCAAGTTCTCTTACATCAACCGTCAAGCCTTTCGTGATGTTCCTGCCTTGGAGAGTCTAATGCTTAACAACAATGCCTTGAATGCCCTCTATCAGTCTACAGTGGATTCTCTCCCCAACCTACGGGAGATCAGCATTCATAGCAACCCTCTTCGCTGTGACTGCGTCATCCAGTGGATGGGCTCCAACAAGACTATCGTTCGCTTTATGGAACCTCTGTCTATGCTGTGTGCCATGCCAACAGAGGTCAGAGGTATGCATGTGAGGGAGATGCTACAGACGAACTTAGCAAACCAGTGCTTGCCCATGATTTCGCATGACACCTTCCCCAGCCACCTCAATTTGGACATTGGCATGACCGTGGACTTGGACTGCAGAGCCATGTCCCAGCCTGACCCTGAAATTTACTGGGTGACACCTATGGGGAACAAGGTGATGACGGACACCCTGTCTGACAAGTACAGCCTCAACAACGAAGGGACATTGAGAATTTCTTATGTCCAAGTAGAAGACTCGGGCAGATACACGTGTGTCGCTCAAAACTCAGAGGGGGCAGACACGAGAGTCATAGCTATACGGGTAAATGGCACACTTTTAGACAACACCCAGCTCATGAAGATCTATGTCAAACAGACAGAATCCCACTCAATCCTGGTCTCCTGGAAGATAAATTCCAACGTAATGACCTCCAACCTCAAGTGGTCATCCGCCACCATGAAAATTGACAACCCACATATTACTTACACTGCCAGAGTACCTGTGGATGTCCATGAGTACAACCTCACCCATTTACAACCAGCAACTGAGTACGAAGTGTGCCTCACCGTCTCCAACGTTCACCAACAAATGCAGAAGTCGTGCGTGAATGTGACAACAAAGGAAGCAACCTTTGCTGTGGAAGTGTCTGACCAAGGGACCAACACTGCTCTTGCAGCGGTCATGGGATCAATGTTCGCCCTTGTCAGTCTGGCCTCTTTGGGTGTGTACATTGCTAAGAGGTGGAAAAGAAAAAACTATCACCATTCCTTGAAAAAATACATGCAGAAAACCTCATCAATACCACTGAACGAGTTGTACCCACCTCTGATCAACTTGTGGGAGGCAGACAGTGAGAAGGAAAAGGAGGGCTCTTCTGAGACCAAACCTAGCCAAGTGGACACCACACGCAGCTATTACATGTGGTGAAACCTACTAACTCTACAGTCAGAGACACAGAGACATGTTTTTTTTAGGAGCACAAATATACATATTTGCTTCTTTGTGTAAAAGTGAACATTTTTCTCTTTGTTCCCTTTTTTCGGTGGTTCTCGCAGACTTGCTCTTTGAAGCGATCAATGAACCGACACTTTCAGAATTTTTTGTTTTTTCACAGTCTTTTTACTTTTTTGCTCATTTACACACGCATAATATGGCAGCTTTATTTAGCCTCCTGGACTCAGCAGTCACTGTGCTTTATTTTTAGTACCTGTTTTAATGAACACAGCATGAGCATTGTCACAGATTCAGTATGTGTGAGAAGAGAAGGCACTGAAATCTGACCTGTTTTTGACCCGTTTTCTCTGGCAGAACTTTTAGACACTGCAATCTTTCTTTCTCTTGTAAAACAGTTTCACTGTTGACTGTTGTGCACTGAAATATATACAGTATATATATATATATATAGATATATATATACGAATTTGTCTATCAACTGAAATATAAGCTGACAAAGTACGTTTAGACTTGATATACCGTCTATTGAATAATGTTAGCAATTCTTCTGTAATGTTGTATCAGCTATGACTTATTTTTTGTACATTGAATAAAAGTATGTTTGATTTAGACTTTTATGTTTGCAGAGCAACTACTGTAAACCAGCAATAGAAATATGAATGTTATCAACTACGTAGATGTAAGGCTTTTTACATTTCTTAAAGTTTTTTTTCTTATTTTGCTAGAATATGTCTACAGTCACTCATTTTGTTGTGGTTTCCGCACACAAACATGTTGTTATTGAGAAGTTCAATAAAATCTTTTTTCCTCATATTTTTTAACCTTGATTTCAACACCAGGTTCATTTTTACAATGTGTACATGTCGTTCATTTTGTTGCACTGTGTTTTTAATGAAAGTGCTTGGGGGAAACAGACATTCACGGATTGGCAATAAAGGTTATAAGTGTAACTTGTTATTGCATCTCATATACATGTTGGGTGTTTATTCACGGGGTGGGGGGTGGGGTGGCTGGAGGTGCAGACTTCAGCATGTTTGCCTTTGCAAAGCAATTATCAGTGAATAATTTAAATTCCTGCGCTGGTAGAATATAATTGCAGCACAATATGCTCGGGAGCGAATACAGTAAGCTCAAAAACAAATGTAGTACTTAAAATATAGTGCCTGCATCTGTTTTTTTATATATACAGTATATATATTTTACCAAGCAACAATCTGCATCTTCACAGCTTTAAAAAAGGAGGCAACATAGGGACAGTAATGCAACTGCGATGAGATCAAAGAAGATGGTGATTATAGATAATGGAGTGTTACAGCAGCTACAGACTACAGCAGTAGTTTTCTTTTAGCTCCAACCTTCCCTGCTATCGTCTTTCAACTGTTTCATATTCTCAGCGTTTTTCTTCCAAAGGGATTTTATTTGAAATTATTCATCATGGTGTAATTTTCAGTTGATATAGCATTAGAGGTAGCTTTCCTTCGCCTTTTGTCAGTCTGTGTTTTCTGCAAAAAAAAAAACAAGAGTGAGACATAAATATGTTTTGTTGCCAACAACGTCTCAGCAAGGTCCATCACTCCACCACAATGTAATTTCCAGTCTCAGTAGCTCAATGTCCACAAAATTGGATTTCCAGTGGGAGCCCAGACGCTCTGTATGTTTCTGAAGTTGACTGTCAGCACTGAGCTTTGTGGCGCAATCACACGGTCTTCATTTAGTCCCCTCTGACAACATTCTCATCCTCTGGCACGGTCTTTCTGCTCCTCACTCATTGCTGGAATGGAGACAGATAATCATTGCGAACGAAACAGTGCACAGTTCATTAGCAGCTGTTTAAACGTGATCAGTGAGATCATGCAATAGCTTTTGTGTGGACTTTTCTGAGCAGAAAAGAGATGCAGCATTAATTGTGACATAAATGCATTTAATTGAGCTCAAATTTAGTCTGTGAACATTTTAAACATACATTCATTTCCAGTTTTAAGCAGATATACACAGTAAGACATTCACAATTGGTTTATGTGATAAGCACATTTACAAAAGTCAAGTATATTAACAAATAAATCAATTTTTATAATTAATTAATTCATGCTCTTCAGTATAAAAGCCCTAATAATAAAGTGTCTTAAATCAGTCCAACTGTTTGAAGACATAAAAAAACATGTAACATCATATAATATGTAGCTATGTTCTAGTAATATATGCTCTCAGTCGTTCATTTACAGCTTTGGAAGGAAAAGCAGTGAAAGCAGTTGAAAAATGTACTCAATCTGCTCATTAATGCTGAAACCCGGGTTCAAATGTCTCACGTGTACTGTTTATCGTAGGTGAAGTACCTTGATCCCGTATGTCACTCTAACGTCAGTCGCTGATAGAGATGCTGATGATAAAACTGATGAAACTCTCTCCTCTCTGGCTGCAGCTCTTCTTCATGTCAGTAGGTGCTGTAGGAAAAATGTCAGTAAATGTCAGTGACTCTTTAGGGAGTCCTGTGTCCTGTGCTGACAATGGTGGACAGAAAAGGGCAAACAGACTGTAGTTTCTGCATCCCTTTATCTGTACAGAGCAAGAGCAAAAAAGAAAAACCTCCATAAAGACTCAGTGTGCAGCCTGAAACACCGGAAATCATCTCATTGGGATAGCTATCAATGAACGCTTTTCAAAGAAAGTGCTGGATCCCGCAACATGTCCCATCCCAGTGGCTTGTTTCCATGACAACCCCTCCCTCTATCCACTTGAGGGTGCTGGTGACCAAGTGAAAGACGTCCCCAGAGCCTGAAATACCACTGACAAGGTCAACACCTTGCAGGTGGGAAACCACAGAAGCATCTTGTATGCTTTCAAAGGTGCGGAGCGAAGGAAGGTGAAGAACAACGGCACAGGAGCTTCAGTGTGTGAATGTGGACACTGGTGTTCACTGTGTGCCACGCGTTATTGCCCATTTTCCTCTAAATTAGAACATAATTTACAGTCATGTTCAATTGAAGAAGACCTGCAACATGCCATTGAGAGCATTAACTGATCGAGAAATTCTTAAGTGCCGTTATAAATCAAGTGAGAAGTAAAAGTAATTTTCTCATAAATGGAGTTCTTTTTACATCCAGCGGAGTCGCCTGCTGGTTGCTACTGTAACTGCTACTTCCATACAATTTCCTATGCTTCATTTTCAAACCAAAAGGCTTCATCCATTTATGATACAGGGTCAATACTTTACTGTACGATACTGTGCAAATGTAGAATAACCGCATAAACCAATGAGGAAAGAAGAGACAGCAGAGACGGTGGAAGAGCGGAGAGAGTTGAGAGAGAGAGTATAAACACTGTAGTTGTCTAAAGCCATGGTTCTCAAACGGTGGTATACTGTATGTACCACCAGTGAGCTTCCTGTGGTGGTACTGGTGGAGGAATTCTGACTGGAGCATGTAGAAAATGTACAGAAGAGTATTAGGACAGAAAAAAAATTAATACAACAGCATGAATTCTGAGATTAAAGTCAGATTTCTGAGGGAAAAAAAAGGTCTGAATGCTGAGATTAAAGTCAGAATTCTGAGATTAAAGTCAGAATGCACAGTCTCACCATTAGATGACACAAATGCTTATCCACAGGACATTTAAACGTAGTCATGAATTATTTCAAGTCAGCCCAGTGGCTTCCGTTGTGTCTGAATTGTTATCTTTTCTTTTCTCTTACATCCATATACGTATCTAGCACAGATGGCAATTAATTAAAAATGTAGGCAGAAAGCAAGTCTGAATCAGAAGCTGAAGCTCTCCAGCCCTTTAAACTGTAACAGACTGAAAAACAGAGGTTAACAGCTTCTTGTAATTTATAGAGTTTGTATACTGAGGAGCAAAAAATTGAAGCTTATAAGGTGAATTTCTGAGAAAATCCAAAGGATGTGATTGTGTTGCTTGTGTACCATAATTCCTCAATCCATCTCTTAAGTTCTCCCACAACACCAAATTATTGTCTGATGTTAAATTTAGAAATGAAGTCCACTCCAATACAAAACCCATGTACTGTAAATGATCCACATAATTATCTGTTACACTCTGTTTTATTCTGATTTTCATAATCATCATCATGAAGAATGAAGTCAATGCCTCATCTCTAAAAGCTGATAAGTAGGGCAATCCATGAAATAGTTGTAAAGTTGATTTAGGCCTTAATCTGGTTCTCATCATGTATTAAACATTAAGCATGTGTTGTAAAATAGCACATTAATTCGTAGCATGAGGGTAAACTCAAGAGAATATTGACAGCTGGTGAGGTACAACACAATGACATGTTGAGTGCAATTGTTTTGTCACCATAAAGTGTGATCCTTCAGTGAGCAGCATTTCTTGGCAGCAGCTGGTCCATAAATAACACAACACACAGGGATGAATAAATACCCCAGTTACAGAAAGGAAGAACATGTGATAACAACTGTGTCTACACTCTATTTAAATCTACTAAAATGTTTAGTTTATAAATAAATGCCCAGAAGTTTCTTTTGGAAATCACTGTTATTAATTTAGTTTCTTCCATTAAAAAGCAATTCAATTGTCCAATAGGTCTGTTATCTTTGGCTGGATTTCCCACATACTGTAGCTTCTCACGCACTCAAAAGATTTAGAGTCAGTTGCCAAAAGAGTTGGCAACTAAGTGAATCCCTAACAGTAGGAATATTCTATTGGCAACAGTAAGCAAAACCGAAATAGTGAGTTGGTCCCCCACTCAAATGGAAAACAGAATAAAATATGTCTCAGCTTTACAGCATCCTCTTCAGATTAGACTCATCACAGGTCGGTTGGTGTAGTGGTTAGCACTCTTGCCCGACTAAAAAGCCTGGGGCGATCAGGCCTTTTCTGTAGCTGCCCCTAAACTTTGGAACCGTTTACCCATGGAAATTAAATCCACCAGTGAACATTTTAAATCACTTTTGAAGACCCACGCTGTCTTCTTTTCCTTCACTTCGGGACACTTCAATCTAGAGTTTACCATTTTACTATTTTACTGTTTTACTTTTATGTTTTTATTGGTTTTATGTTTTATATTGCTGTGCCTTTACCTCTGTAAAGCACTTTGGTCAACCTTGGTTGTTTTTAAATGTGCTCTAGAAATAAAGTTGACTTGAAAGATAAAAAGACAAAAAGATGAGTGCATGACAAGACATGGGTGACTTTAACTAAACATAAAGAGACACAAAGGACAAACATGAACTAATCCTGACATGACAAAATGTGAAGCACTAAACATGATTAACATTAACATATGGGAGGAGACAGAACACATGTTCTCCTCGTGTGTGTGTGTGGGTTTTCTCCGGGTTCTCGGGTTTCCTCCCACAGTCCAAAAACATGCAGATTTGGGGATTAGGGAAAACTGGACACTCTAAATTGACTGAAGGTGTGAGTGGATGGTTGTTTGTCTCTATGTAGCCCTGTGATGGACTGGCAACCTGTCCAGGGTGTACCCCCGTGTGTCAGCTAGGATTGGCACCAGCACCCCGCGACCCTCATGTGGAGGATAAAGAGGTAGAAGATGAATGGATTAATTGTTTGCACAGTCCTTCTTTGTAGCCCCCCCCCCTCTCTCTCTCACACTCATGCATACAAATACACAATTGTGATAAGAATTTGCCAGGTTTGATAGATGCAAACTTTGAAGGCATGAATGCAGACCGTCTCCTGGAAGGTAAACACCAAACGTCACAGCACACCTTCATCACTCCATATTAGATTTTCAATCAGAATGCAAATGAACAATTTCGAGAACACTGAACACAAATGTGAAATTGATGGCAAAACAAGTGCCGCATTTATAGCGTGGCACAGCCCACGAAGTAATGACTTCCACCGGTGTCAACAGAACATGACACTCTTCTTTGTGTCAAACATCTGTCGACAATCTGTAAAACATGATGCAGAGCTGATGTCATTGGGACTGAAATAATGAAATAATAAAATAATGACTGTGTACAACATAGAACCGCCAGCAGAGGATGATGTTACTCATTGTTTACCTCTGTTACTGGAGGTCATTATTGTTATCACATTGCCTCTGTACCAACCGAATAAAGGAGGGACAATGAGCGAAGACATTGCCATAGAAGGATGATAAACATTATGCATCACTGTAAAGTTAATCATCTGTTAACCACATAATGAACAGTTGGACAGAGTGTTCTGCTGTTTTCTCTCAGGGCCTAATTAAAAATCTTTGCTTTTTGCCTGCAGCATACTGTGAGTGTGAGTGTGTGTGTGTGCGCGTGTGTGTGTGTGTTCAGTCTCTGTGTCGACTGACGCAGGGACGCACAAAGCTCATTCTCTTCTTTTTTTTTAGACATACCGTACGGTAGCTCCGACAGTTGTGTCTTTAACAGAAATAACAGACGTAGTATGAAATGGAAACAGTCGACTTAATTCAGACAGACAATGTACAGTGCGAGTGAACGGAGTGAGTGTTTTATAACAATCATACACTCCACTGTGTCGTGAAGGTGAAACAATAAGAGGACAATACAATCAAAGGTGGCCTCGCTCCATTACTCTGTTGATTGGATGGTCATCAAAACAGTACTCTCTGAATGAGAGAGAGAGAGAGAGAGAGAGAGAGAGACCTTATGTTGCTTTTGACTTTTCTTCAAGCACAGATTAGACATTAGTAGTAAGTTCAGAAAAGGCTAACCATCTGTTGACCCATGAAGAACAAGAACAAGAAAGAAGATATTAAATAATCATAATCCTCTAGTGCCACCAAGAGCGGATGCGTGGAATATGTGTGTGTGTGTTGCTGCTGCTGCGTTCTGTTGTATTTTTTTAATTTCTGCGTCCATGTGAACACCTGATGAGTGGATTTACACAAACATTTTGTTGGATATTCATTGTTGTCAGACTGATCAGGTGATGCTGGACTTCCCAGTAGAGCCACTGTGGTTGATTAACATGTCTTGAAGATGACTGTCGTGTCTCTGCCCTGTCAGGATGAACTGATATGTTATGGACAGCGGCCAGTTTGACCAGTGTCTCTCAGTGTGGACTTCACACGTTCTCCCTTTGTGTGTGTGGGTTTTCTCCATCTTCCTCTACAGTCCAAAGATGCAGATAACTGTAGTTATGCAACTACATTTTGTCTTTGGGGACAAAAAGCGTGTTGGTTTTGTGAAAACGCACTTTTTTCATATCCATGTTGATGACATGACACTGCAATCATTCTCCACATCGAGTGGCACAAATTGACTTCTCACTGATTCATTCCCATTTCATATCTGTGCAGATGCTGAAGGTCGGACGTTGTAGACATATGGAGCCAGGGTAGTTGTATGATCATGATGAGGTAATAAAAGTCACCGTGCGCACCTTTTCCTATTACCACCGCTGACAACTGCAATAATTACAAAACACTGCACTGAGGAAATTGGAAATATATGTAAAATGTGTACTGTGACCCGGGGGGTTCAGCTGCTCCTTTTGTTTACTGCATCATCCGTTGTTCATAACCAATGACTGACAGGTTGTTGTCCAGGACCTGAAGTAGCCAGCGTGATTTGAATGTTTAATACTGACGACACAACAGAACTGGGGTTGCAAAAGACACAGTGAACATGTGCAAAATGATTGCCTGAGGTGAGACTCTTTTGTCGCTTCGCAGCACCGTGGCCTTGTTGAGAAAGTGTCTACCGTTTATTATACTCCATTTAAAACTTACACAGTGACCTGGTTTTGTTGGCTAAGTGTAATCAGACAAAGAGGCATCGATTGGATTGGAAGAATGGGAGCCTCTTGAGAGATACAGGGAGCACGCCTGGTTGGCTTGATGGCATGCGCTGTGGAGATTATGCACTGTTATTCCCTTTTGTTTTGTAAATCACTGTGAGACTTTTTTTTTGCTTGTTTTACTCGTGGGAGTGAACTGTAAAAATATGATGCAGCAATGAACACCCATTGATCTCGGCTGAAGACACAACCACATGTTAGTGGATGTTTCGACACAGGGCTTAAAGGAATAGTTCAGATTAGCTGGACATGTGCCAAGGCCCAGCATAAAGCCTTTTAGGCAGGGCTTGCCGAAAAGTGACTGCAACCTATAACTCTAAATTGGTAGGTGTTACATTCTCTGTCTTTTCAGCATTAGCAGTAGAGGAAACCAGGTGCATGTACAGTGACTTCCCGTCGGGGGCAGTCTTTCACTTCGTTTTTCACTTCTATATTCTAATGTTGGTTGGTTGGTTGACAATACAGTACTTTACTGTCAAGCAAGTCTGAAATTTGTCTTGCATAAAAGCCGTTCCATTTTCTTTAACATAAATAAATGAATAAATATGACGTGCATGAGCTGCATTTGCAGACATTATATCATTGTCACTGTGAGTAAAGGCTGAATAATGACACAAGTACCGTCTTGTACTTGTGCCAGTGCTTGCTCTCTGGGTTTCTGTAGTATCTCTGCATTTCTTTTTTTTTTTTTGCCTTACTCTTGGCCCAAGGAAAACGGGTTATGTTATGTTAACATGTATTGTTATTTTTGCTTTTGTCTATGTGTAAGTTTTTGTTTAAATATCCGAAAATTCCTTATATAAAACAAAAGCTTCACTTTATAACTTGTGTGTCTGCCTAAGTCTGCAACATCTTAAGAATAATGTTTATGCTTTCTTTCTTTATGCTTCCTTCACTGTCTTTGACAAACTCGGTGGAGCGGTCACAAAAAGCCCCTTCAAAATCTCAGGGGTCAACTAATCGTGATTATGCCTACTCAAGCCAACGAAGGCAAATTAGGGGAAACCTTTGAAATTTCCTTTGTTCTCCAGAGTCAAAGCAGACAAGAGTGCATAGAGTGGGCCACAGCAGACTCTCCTAACAAGCTGGGGGGAAGTGTTGCAGCCATTTTGAGGACAAGTCAATCAGGACAGAAGTAGAAGGAGATCTCTCCAGGGGACATGTTTTAAGCCTCAGTATTTGTGTGTGCGCGTGCATGCCACCGTGTCCATGGAGGGTGGAGTGGCTCAGTGGTTAAGACCGGTACCCTGTGTGCAAAAGACTTCATGGTCGCAAGTTCAACTCCACCCCTGACTGATTGTGCTCAATTACCTTGTAAGTTGCTTTGGATAAAAGCATCTGCTAAATGACATGATATGTAATGTGTCCCACTGAGAAAGTTTTTTGACACTCGAGACAGAATTTGAAGGAACATTTGATTTGTGTAACTGTTCCTTAGTGAGAAAACGAACTCATGACCTTGACTCCTGTTGCTCTCATGACCCTTTTCCTCTCATTTACTGAACATGCAAACTAATACTAATCCTTTCTTTATTTTGGCCTGCCATCTGCAGGTGATATGGCGTTACTGCTGATGTTTGACTTAAATCTACTTCAGAGGGTCTCAAACTTTTTATACCACCTGAGAAAAAAGGTGTAGCGCTTGAAGTAACACCATTATTGCCAACGTTAAAATACAGTGGTGTAAATAGGCCGAGCAGAGTCAGCTATGGACACAGATGTATTCCCAATAAGACTATTTGCTCTCACTATGTGAGGAAGATCACCATCATTTTCCTCACATATACTTCAGACCCTGATAGAGTGAAATTAGATTAAGTTATTCATTTTCACACCCTTTAATCTAATCTTTTATATTAATATAATAATAATAATGATAATTATTATCATTATTATTATTATTATCATTATTATTGTTTTTGTTGTTGTTACTATTATTATTATTATCATTGGTAGGAGCAGTAGTAGTAGTAGTAATTGTAAGTGCCATGTCTGTCAGTATCACCATAATTTGTGTAGTTGATGTATTTATTTTGTCTCTCTCTCTGTGTCTTTCATTTAATGTCCGTCTTTTGTCCATACTGGTTATGACTTTGTATTTTAACTGTTGTTTATCTTACTGTCATATGATGCCGTTCGAAATGTATTTGAATGTTCAATATTCACATTTAAAAAAATAAAAAAGGTCACAGCATTGTAATAACCTAAATGTGTCACCAGAGGGAGCTAGTCTCTGATTCTGGAACCGGAAGCTGCAGCTTTGCTTACATCCGCTATCCCCGCACAAATATGAACACTGTCGCAGTCAGTGGTGAACGTGATGGCGTTGAAGATCTTAGTTCGGGCTTTGAAAATGTTCCTGTTTTAATTGAAAAGAGCTCAGCGGTGCTTTCTTCTCCTGAGTTTCAGGTAACGTGAACGCAGCATCGTGTTTTACAGCTTAGCCTGAGTTTGTCTGGTTTTATGACGGCGAACACCGTTGTAGGAACTTTGCTAAAAAAAAAGTAAAGTCGATGCAGATTTACCTTCATAACACAACCATCTGTTTAACCACAATCTGCAACGATTTCCGTCCTGTAGACAATTTTTATCTTTAATTGAATGCAGACATTTGACTTGGTATTAAACAATTTAGTACTGTATTATATAAATAGAGAACTTTTTGCTTTTTGTCCCTAAAACTCAGACTGAACAAGTCGCTGCTTTTACCAGCAGATGGCAGTAAATCCTCACAGTACACAGTCACGTCTCCTGACTGCAGTGCTGTATAGGGAATTCAAAAATAACTGTCTCTGTAGAACCAGAGGAGTTGTCCTACTTCCTTACTCATTTTTCTCTACAACATTGCTTCTTGTGTGATTTTTACAACTGTGTGCATCATGGGCCAGCACTGCTGTATGTATACAGCAGCCAACTGCATTTGAAATATATTTCCTATTTATCATTATATATTAATTGTAAAACCAAGAAACAATGCAGAGGACGTAACTCCAACTCTCAATATCTGCAAGAAGTCTATGTATAATTAACCATTTCTTTGCATATCTCAAAGTATAAGGTGTTTATTTTTTCCCAGATAATTAAGGGACACATATCTCTTTGTATTGTAATTGTCATTAGCAATTGTACCTGAAAATAATTATGTTTCTCAATTGTCTTGTCCACAAACCAAAATAAATCGGTTTTAATGATTTAGTAATCGATGAACTATCAATTAATCCAGTGATTGTTTCAGTCCTAATTATAATTTACATTTAATTTCACTCTTATAAACCCATCTTTTAGAGTTCAAGCAGCCCAGCTGTTAATGAGAACTCTCAGCATTCTCCTCTCCCACACGTAGTAACTAATAATTGAGGTGACAGTAGCACAGTGGTACAGCGGGTCGTCTTTCAAGTGGAAGGTCATTCGATCCCCAGCTCCTCTAGTCTACATGCTGATGTGTCCCTGAGCAAGACCCAGGAAGAAAATCATTTTACTTTTACATTATACAAAGACAAGCAGCAGGATCTTACTACTAAGAACCAGTGAGTGTTCATTCGTCAATCGTTTTTAAACAATTTATTTATTGCAGGTTGTTTTCTTTTCTGCCAAGCAACTGACTGTTATTTTGTCACAAATTTAAATATTGGCAAACATTTGTTGGATTTGGTTTTAATATACTCTGACTCTATTTCATTTTGCAGTATTCCCCAGACAACGTTGAGGGACCAGGATGCATCGTTGACCCCAGTGAAGTCACCCTTCCTGGATGCACCTGTCCTTCTCATTCCTGCTGTCCTGAGACCTGCTCCTGCCTCCAAACTCATGGACAGGTATATGATGGGGATGGCAAACTGCTAGATCTCAGGCAAACAGACTCTGGTTACTGCTCACCTGTGTTTGAGTGCAATGCCCTCTGCACCTGCAGTGACTCCTGCTCCAATCGTGTGGTCCAGCGAGGACTGAGACACAGACTGCAGGTTTACAGTACTCAGAACAGAGGTTGGGGAGTAAGGACACTGGAGTCAATCCCACATGGGACATTTGTGTGTGAGTATGCAGGAGAGGTGATCAGTTTTGAGGAGGCCAGACGCAGGCAGCTTACCCAGATATCTGAAGAAAATAATTACATCATAGCTGTGAGGGAGCATGCAGGTGCAGACTCCGTTACAGAGACGTTTGTGGACCCAGCTGTTGTGGGAAATGTAGGCCGCTTTCTCAACCATTCCTGCCTGCCCAACCTCTTCATGCTACCTGTCCGTGTGCACTCTGTGGTTCCTCGACTGGCTTTGTTTGCTGGACGGGACATCGATGCACAAGATGAGCTGACGTTTGACTACTCGGGAGGATACAGTAACAAAACTCCTGTAGAGTTGCTGTCCAAACTGTCCAGCAGGGCAGACGGACTTCAGAGGAAAGTGTGTCATTGTGGTGCCAACAACTGCACACAGTTCCTTCCACTGGATTTATCTATTCTCAGCTAAAAACTTGACAGGAAGGGGAAATTATTTTTATTTTGGCAGAAATTGTAAATAAAATAATTACATTTCATTATTTATGGGTGTACAGTTACCTGGTTGTATGAATCTTTATTTTTACCCCAGAATCCAGTCTTTTTCTTTATTATTTATATCAGGAGGATCCACAGAGGCCGTCACTGTGGATGACCATGTTTTTATAGTAGCCCACAATGGACAAACAAAACATCTTTTGAGTTTTGATGCTAACACACTTGGAAGGGGAGGGCACAGTGAGAGATATTCATCTGCAACATACACCTTTTAAAAGATAGTGTCTGTGTCATGTCTTACGTGCTTGACTTTCAGTTTATCTGTACTCTTGGATAATTTAATCTCACCATGTTGTAACTCGTTGCTCTGTCCCCCTGCATTTGCAGACTTAAAGCTGCCATCATGCTCTGGCAAATCGAAGTCTCATTTCTCACACAGAACATGAATCTTGAAGGAGCAGGGGAGTCGTGTGCACTGCTGAGGTATTTTTGTTTTTAAATAGCTATATAGGCTGCAGAATTGATCTTTGTGCCTTTTTTACAGATGCCAAAGCTCTGTGTGTGAAGACATCATGACTTTGTCATTCCATCAAATTTATATGTAAAGTACCAATTGTGTCATGGATCTCCGTCAGTTTGACATTTCTGTGTTCATTCTATGCAGCCTCCACGTGTAGATATTCTCAGCCTCTCATCACACGTAAGCCTCAGGAGGGGTGTGGACCAATTAAAAAGGGCCAGGGGGTGTTTTTATATAGAAGCCTATGTATTCCCCTGTTAACGGAGGGGTGAAGGTGTCCCACTTTATTGGGACCATTCTCAAACCAGGACCGCCTCCTTTGAATCTGCCCCATTTCTAGTCTAGACCTGCTTTCAGCCTATTAATATCCACATCTGGGTTAATTAGGATTGAGACCGCGTTTCATCCAGAATTGGGTTCCATGCTCGAGCCACACTGGGGCAGAGAGAGAAATGAAATGATGGAAAGATGGCAGCCTTTACTGATCGGAGACAGATGTCAAGTTGATTGGGTTTTGTGTCGCCCAGTGGGAGAAGCCCAGGCACAGAGTGTTGTTTTGACCTATTTTTTTTGTTAACCAGGGATTAAATAGTTTGGCTTTTTTGCCTTTACATTGAGTTGTGTGAGAGAATTAATATCACTCTCTCCAAAACACACTGTGCTTGAAACATGAAGATAAAACAGGAGCAGGGAAACACCTGGGTCTGTCCTACAATAAAATACCCTGCTAACAGCACCTGTGAAGCTTAATAATGCACTTTTTTGCACCAAAAGTATCATGTGGCCATATCCCACCAAGTTTGCGGTTTGTCCCGAAGGTGTAAAAGAGCAAGAACATTTCCAAATATGTCAAACAACTCAACAGATCGCAGCTGAATATGTTCTGACACATACAGCATTAGTATACAACGCCAAAGTAAACAACAATGTTTAGTCAGAGATGGTGTGCAGCTTCATGTGGATGAATGGGGCTGGATATTAGCTGTGCATGTGACCTTGGGGAAAAGTATAACACAGAAAAAGACAGATTTAAATGTCTGGCTCAGATAAATCCTGTGCAACAGTCTGTCTTTTTACCCTCTATTGACACTAGATTTATTTCTTTTTAAGATAAAAAAATAGTTTTTGACAATTTCAGTATAGTGCCCTCTCGTGTGCGTCACAGTTCTCTTAATGAACATCATACGAATATATAGTAAACAGTAACATAAGAAATACTTGTGACATCCCTGGGTCAACTATGCTTGGGTGGAATGATGGTGTGTACTGGAGGTGAGCTGAACAGCAGTGACTGATTCAGAGCTGCATGAAGGCTGTTATCAAATCCTGACTGTTGACGAGCTGAGCTGTGAAACGAATGGCTTCTTTCCAGGATGGTCACCTAGCAACCACTAGTTAATCACATGAGGTGAACTTCCCCATTGAACGGACCCTGTTATGTCATTTCATGACTTTCTTTGAGAAGGCGGCGATGCAATGTGTGTTTGGTGTGATATGGTGATGTTGTGTTGACAGAGTGGCAGCAGGAAGTTACTCACCCTGACAAATAATTCAAATAATAATTAGTAATAACATGATGAAATATTTACGTGTTCCTTTAAACGGTCAAGAGCGTAAGAATGAGTGACATCTAACGGTGAGACTGCAAATGTAACAAATGGAGGAATAACGCTTGACTTTTAAATGAGTTGAGCCATGTATCACATGGATGAAGGAGCAAGACACTATTTGAGTGACCAGTGATAAAATTACAACTGGCAGTCTCCTTTTTCAGAAGTGGAGTGACTCTCTGATGAGGGAGCAGATGTCCTCACCTTAAATCCTGCAGCCAAATCAAGAAAGGAAACAAGAAGCTGACAGCTGTCTGCTGTCGGGCCTCAGCTGGCAAAGACATCTCGGAGCCCAATTGGAATTACAACAGTCTAGTGTTAAAAGGAAACTCACAAAAAATAACTTGACTGGTCTTCAATGGATTATTTTAACACACTTGATTATATCAGTACATCCATTACGTGCTGCTATGGAAAGTATGTAATTCCTCCTCACTAAAAGACATGATAATATATGCCCTTTTGTCCCTCCAGCATGCATAATGGAGTGGAGTAGGCTGCATTTTGCAGCTTCACTTAAGCGTTAAAGGAAGGGCATATGTGTGGGGTTTGTGACTCCTCCCATCGCAGATGTGAAATCATGTGAAATCGTGAAACACCTGCAACAGGCTGAGCAGGAAGTTCTGAAACTCAGGAAGTAGCCACCTCCATCGCACATACGGCTGCTCTCAGCAGTGATACACACATGCATACAGACAGACAGACAGTATATATCCTAAAATACACAGCACAGAATGATGCAATTTTTTAATTCACATCTGCAGTTCTTAGTAGACTTGTGCTTGATGGATGAGTAGAATTTTGAAGCAATATTTTAAAGGTGTAAATAAAAGGAAACCCCTAGTACAATAGTATTAATATAAGTGTGTGGGGGTTTTCTCTCACAGTCCAAAAACATGCAGATTTGGGGATTATGCAAATTGGACACTCTAAATGGGCTGTAGGTGTGAGAGTGGATGGTTGTGTGTCTCTATGTGGCCCTGTGATGGACTGGCAACCTGTCCAGGGTGTAACCCTTCGTTTAATTATAAGATTAGTTATTG
The DNA here is from genome assembly GCF_019176455.1 of Solea senegalensis. Classification (NCBI taxonomy): domain Eukaryota; kingdom Metazoa; phylum Chordata; class Actinopteri; order Pleuronectiformes; family Soleidae; genus Solea; species Solea senegalensis. The sequence continues at coordinate 12,265,986 of NC_058024.1, read as the reverse complement.
CATGTTATTGCACATTTTCCCCCACTGCATGGTGGATGGTGTTATGTAGTTGACATTGGGGGTTACAGTTGTGATTATTCTCAGTCTGACATCATAATCATGTGTGAGCTTTTGCACCTGCACCAGGATTTTTCAACTTCGTGCTAATAGTTCACTGACAAGTGCAAACTAAGCTGTGACAATCCTATTACCAGTCCTTTCTCACCTATGTAACCGCAGCAGCAGCCACTGTGAATGTTGTGGAGATATGTGCTAGACCATTATTAGGTTAATGTTAACAAAACTACAATACATTAATTTACGATGTGTTTATTGGTTAGATGCACAAACAGTCTACAAGTTAAACTACAATTTTTGATTATTAACCCAGAAAAAAAACATTTTAACATCCAATAATGTATTTTTAAATTAAACTTAATTTGTGCACATTTTTAAATAGTAAACCAGGTCTATATCATGGGGTGTGGCTGAGATCCTTCCTTCAGAGCCTAATGGATAATCTGCAGTTAAAGCAGCTTAAGTTCTGTGGGTTAAATAGGGTTAAACTTCAGACCAGCACATTCTTGGACAGTGTTCTCCTTCAGTGCAGTGTTTGTAAAACTGAACTCAGCTTGCACCTGCTTTGCAAATCAAGCAGCAGATAATTTCCCCTGGCATTTGTGTTTGGTCTGGCATATTGATTATGCCGTGACCAAGGAGATGTGTTGAAGGGATCCTCCGCACTTTGTACACTGCACAGTGAACGATGCTTGGCATTTGTTTTATTCACTAGTTGTTTTCATCACAGAACATTAAGCGTTGTCATGATTACTACCACCACAAACAAAGAGGCTGGTCAGAAAATGTCAGTCTGAATGGAAGATGCAACACAGAAACTAAAATGCATTGTTCCTTCATTGGTAAGGCCTAATTAGAATATCTTTGCAGCTGGTCTAATCAGCCTATTTCCATTGGGGATATGCAGGTCATTATACCAGTATAATTGTCTTTTATTTTTAGTGAGGTAGGACTCCTCATACTCGATTGCCATGTACCAATGCCTGATGTCTAGTGACCTCTTTTTTTCTTTTTAAAGGGGCTTTAACACAGTCACAGGCCATGAAATGAAAACTGTGTGGGGAAAACTTTTTTTTTCCCACTAAATGAATTGATGAATCATGGAATAGCTACAGAAAGGCTAAATGACATTAGATTAAAGTTGAATACACATTCATATGAGCACTTCGAAAAGTATATATTTGACTGTGCCGAAAAGAAATGAACTGTGTGATTTTGTGAAAAAAAGAAAAGCAGAAGCAGCATTTTGACTGAGTCATGTTATGGGTCCTTTCTTTCTTTATTAGAGAAGAAGTATTTTCACACAGTAAGAGCACATTTTGGAAATGACATCAGCACTACTACAGTGAGCAGTGACAGGGTCAACCACTACAATAACTTTCACCAGAAAGAGTCACCAATTAGTATGTCTCATCACGGTCTACAGGTTGACTGCTGAACTTTTATTTTTATTTATTTATTTATTTATTTATTTATCTTCATTTTTTTCTTTACCCCATTGACTTTACTTCCAGGGACTGACACAATGTACTGGCCTATGATTGACTTGAATGGCTTATGTCTTCACAGACTTGGATGAAACTTCCAGCATGTTAGAAATTAGATCAGAGTCTGCGGCACTTCAGGGAGATGTCGACAGTTCCCAGCAGACTGCGTCTTTGAATATTTCTGAACTAGTGACTGTCTATCAATTCCCTATTAGGGACAATAAGCCTTGTTAAAAATCATGTGGCATGATCAAGGCTTTAGTTCAGTTTACATTGCATGATTAAAAAAAGGAAAATACTGTATTTGACTGATATCAGTCTCAGTAGATAGGCTACTTAAGGTTGGCATGGTCAGGCATGAAAAAGTGTTATCATGTTATCCCTATACTTTAAGCAGGACAGACTTGCTGTTGGCTAAAGCTCTGGTGTGTAACACTACTAACGGTAACGCTGCTGTGAGGAAAACGCATGTTCTCCTGCTGCAACTTTGTGACAAATAAAAACAGACACGCGGTCAGTCCGTTTACATGCACAGTTTAATCGAGCTACGGCCATAGTTCGACTAAGACAGGTGGTATACTACTGTACATGTGGAGGAGAAGGACGATTTATTGACAATGTACATCTGACTCTGCCATAGTTGTCGATGTAACTCATTTCCTTTCGACTCCACCTTGACGAAGACAACGACAGCGACAAAAAAGAAAGACAAGCACTTATGACTAGCACCTTATAGTTTGGCTTACTTGAAGCATTTACTTACTTCTAGCTCTTGTTTGTACACAAATATTGAAGTGCACTTATGGTAAGTCGCTTTGGATAAAATGTAATGTAATGTAATGTAATGTATCTTTCTATAAGCTAATGCGTACTGAATTATTTCTTGTTGACCTTTACGTCACACAAAAACAAACAGAGAGAAGCTGTCTGCATGAGTCTCCATCCCTTGACCACCCATCCAGCTGGCATTTGCATGCCCAAGACTTCATTGTGTTCTGTGAAAAGCAGATTAGGAATGCACAGAAGAGAAGCACCTTTAAGGTGAGTTAACACTTGTGTGGTGTGTGGAGGATACACTCACTCAACTCATTATTCCTCCACATCTTGTAGCTAAGAAACCATATGAACAGCTAATTGGTGTGTTTGGTTTATAACCCACTTGATCCACTTTAGGGATGAAAGTGTTCTCCCGCCTCTTGAGTCTATGCTTCTCATTCATGTTGCAATTAGATCTGAATGAAATTCTCATTCATGTTGCAATTAAATCTGAATAATCAAGCTTTTACACATTTTACACATTGTCCATCAAAGCCTACAAATTGTTGGTGGGTCTTTTCACAAAATTACCTGTCACGATAAAAATTGTCGACCTATTCTGTATTTTATTCATACTATGAGTCTAAGTCTGTTCCCGCAACTGAATGTGTTACACTAATTTATGGATCAACTACATATAAACCAGATCCCTAACAGCAGTGCAACTTAGGTTTCAAAAGGTTACATTACAAACTTGGAAACTTGTCTATGTCAGTATGGATTATAAAACAAAAAAGACTAAGCAGACTTAGAATCATGTCCTCATTACAAACCTTGGAATCTGACACCCAGTCAGTTGCCAACTTAGTGTTTCTGACAGGAGACTGCGCACTCATCTGATGTCTTTATTTCAAGTCCTTTCACACTTTGACACTCCCAGCATGAGACTTCCATTGTGAAACAGTGTGTGTGCTTCTGTTTTTGACAGTATATACATTAGATATTGTAGACACTGAGGGAGAAACCTCACAAGTTACTTGTTCCATGCAGCCACGACACCTGACATGCATTAAATGAGTTATTTTGATAGTGGAGTAAACAACACAATCATATTTAGCTGTGATTCTATAGATATCCTATAGATATGTTGTATTATATTATCAGTCAGCTACTGAGGATTTAAATTGAAATGCTCTCCATAGTGTGTTTTATTGAGTCTGATATATTGAGACTGATGGACTGATTGGTGGTAATAATAATCATAATAGTAACAACAATAATACTAATAATATCATCATCATTGCAGTGGTTTAGATTCAAGCACGGCTTGTCACTGTGGCAGATTAAAGAAGTGTATTTAAAACTGCAAAGGCATTAAATTGATTTTGGAAACAATTATATAAAGTACCTATATAAAGTACCTATTAGCTCTTCATCATCCTGGTCACATGGTGTAGCCTTATTTGAGAGTAACTGTTGTTTAAGCACTACAGGTTTTCATTTAAGTTTTTGTTTTACTTTCACACCAAACCTAAGCCAAGGGTGTGGGTTTCTTTGCAGTCCTTGGTGTGGAGAAGTGTTTCCTCTGTAATAGCTCACATAGGTCATTATGTGACGCTAAGTAATAATTATGACTTACTATCTCATAATTATGACTTACTATCTCATAATTATGAGATAATTTCCTATAATAAGGGCTGCAACTATTATTCATCAAGTATTAATCTATTAATCAATTAATTGTCAACTATTTTGATAGTTTGTTTGTTATTTTTTAAATTAAAACAAGCTTTCTGATTTCTCAGCTTTTTAATGTGAATATTTTCCGGTTTCTTTGGTCCATATAAAAAATAAGTCATTCAAATGTAATCATTTTGGTTTGTGGACAAAAAAGACATTTGAGAACATCATCATTTGCAGGTTTGTGTGACACGCATGAACATTTTTCAACATTTTCTGTCCTTTTACCAACCAAACAAACAAGTACTTGATTAATCGAGAAAATAATCGACAGATTAATCAATTATGTGTATTTATTTTGAACATAAAGAACACATACACTATCGTACATATACACACCATACATACATACGCACATTAGAAAATGTAGAATTTTTTCCAACGACTTACCCAAAAGGACTACATTACCCAGAAGGCTGTGCGTAGGTATAAATAGTACCGAAAGGGGCGTTCCCTCAGTGACATGTGGAGGAGGTAAAGACGCGGATTGTGTCCGCGGACTCCTCTGTCTAAGACAGATAACGCCGCTCAGCTGCTCTCACCTGGACTTTCGCTGCCATGGACTTAAGCGAGGACAGCGCTGTGGAAATGATCCTGTGCTGACCCACTTCTTCTTCCTCCTCACACGGCTCCCTCTCATGCTTTTGACGCCTTCCTCCATCTCTGACAGGTAAAAGTCTCATCTCTCTCTCTGTGTCTGTCTGCCTGTAGTTATGGTTCATTCCGTCACTGTAAGCATCCCTGTAAAGGAAGTGGCCCACGCGCCTCTTTGTTACTGTCGTTTCTGCGGCAGCTCGTGCTAATTTAAAACAACGAACAACACATTTAAAAACAAAAACAGAACATAAAATTTGACGTGACTTGACATTTAGTTCAGCACGAGGCCAAAGCTTTGTCTCTATTTCAGCGTCTTGAAAACGTTACAAACTAAACGCACGAATATACACGTACACACCGGCCCTGACATTTGCACAACAACACAAAATATAAACTTTATATTCTATCCATGTGATTAGCTGATGTGAGGTACCTGATTCAAAATGTGCATCTAATATTACAGGTCAACAGAAAACGTATTTCTAATGGGACAACGTTAGAATCATGCTCACGTGTGGATGGGTTTATGTGTAATAGTGTGACAGAACGAGAGCAAAATTCACCTGTAAACATAACAGTGGTGTGTGTGTGCATAAGACATTGAGCATTACATACACACATATTGACAGTTTCCTAATAAGTGAATAAGACCAGCTTTCTGTCAGATCATTCAGTACATGGCAATAATGAGTTTGACAGACACACAAACAGCAAACCTACCTACTCTCTCCTTCTGTATGTGTATATACATTTTTTATATATATATGTATATACTGTATATGACCTGGATTCACTGTCTAACACTGCTCACTATAGCACAAGGCACACAATAGCTTTAGTTGTTTGTTTCACTCAAAAACACAGCCTGTGTGGTCTTCAAATGTGCCTTCTGTGAGCAGTAAGAATTTACATTAATATTGCTACATATAGTGTATATATAGTATACAGTATCTACTGAAAATCTTAAGTTTTTTGACAAAACAACACATTTTAAGACCATGTCATTTTGTGGTTTGGGAAGAGCAGATTGGCATTTACCACCCTTTCCTGCAATTTAATAGTATTAATATACAATAGATTAATACTATTTGTTAGAGGAAAAAAAACATTCAATATACTGTATAGTCATATGATGTCTTTCCTTATATGTGATAAATATGATTTGTAAATATTAGTAATTGTCTCCCCATGAATACATTTGAAACTACAGTTAGTTAGTTCACCAATTAGGTATTCCTCTTTGACATTTATTGTGATATTATCTACAGTACATCGACTGTTTAACCTTTTTGGCCTCAGTGAGGTGAATTGTCTGTGGTTGCGTCAGATAATCCATACTTAACATCTGTGAATGTCATGAAGCTTAAATGACGTTGTTTTTTTTTTTGGTTTGCAGGTGTCATCAACCCTGAGCAACCATGTCGGACAAGATGTCCAGTTTCCTCCATATTGGGGACATTTGTTCCCTGTATGCAGAGGGCTCCACCAGTGGATTTATCAGCACCTTAGGGTAAGTCTGAGTCTCATCTCACTACGTCAACATCTGCTTCCACTGCCTGTTGCACAAATCCAGATGATGAGGCTGCTACATGGATGGAGCCTCAGCCTCGCACAATATTGTCCTTGAGAAAGGAATATGCAACTAGAACACAGTACAAGATACCAAATAAATAAACACATAGCTCACGTAAGGGTTTTCATGGTTGCTGTTTTTAGATGGGGTGTTGTGATGGCTGCATTCATGGAGTGGATGGCTTTAATGTGTAATGTGTGCTTATTTTGTGTCTGTCAAAAAAAGCGTTATTACTGTTTGTTTGTCCACATTTTATGGCAAAGTGTACGTGGAACATTACGTTGTAAAAACGTACACAGCACGGTTCCCTTTCAGGCTCTAGTTCCGTCTGTGACCTCGGTGCTTTCCACAAACCGGTGGGGGTTCACAGCAGTAGTGTAGGCGGAAATCACAGTATGGGTGACCCCAGACCAACAACTATTCACCTATTTACTATGCTGGTAGTTAATGATCATATGGCAGTTCAAATTAGTTTTTCTGTCAACCATCCTTCTATTGTCTCTACAGGTATATGGCTCCCCAGTTTTTGTTTGACCATTTTAGGCTTACACCAACAATTAACAAAAACATCTTTTGTTCAAGAGCCACTCTGAATATAATCATACAGGGAAGGCCATGTGAACCAAACATTTTAATCAGGTAATGGTCTTTTAATAAATACATAATCAAAATAATTAACCAGCATATTTACAACACCTCAATGTAGCATTAAAATGCTGCATAATTGCCTGGAGCAGAGGCCACATTAGAGGCCACATTCACGTGCTGTTCCAAAAATGCATGAAAGACACATCGTGGCACTCCTGTCGCGTCCGTCGTTGCTAGGCAACGTAAACCTGGCAGCTGCAAAGATGGCCAGCCTCACTGTATACATTATTACTGAGAAATCATCACAACAAAGAGAACAGATTATAAGCACTGCATTTCCCCACTGCTGCTCTATGCGAGTGAGTGGAAAAAGAAAAATCTCACCAGGTATTTTTGTGATGTTTTCACGACATTAATATTTAAGCATTTTCATGGATTTAATGTACCACAAGAAGTTTGCCTTCACCAACTGATTCAGGAGCTTTTATTTCAGAGTAAATAAAGACCAGGTTGACCTCTTTCTTTTGGTCCGAGTACAAAAAGAGGCGTTCACTGCATTCCAAAAAATGTAAAGATTTATGTGTTTGTAAAGATTTGAAAAAGATGCTGCATCTGAATGACCTGTACACGCACACACACATAGTATTTTGGTATGGGGTGGATCTCAACAGCTGAGCATCTGTTGATTGACAAAGTGCTGAATTGGAAGCATAGTGCAGTTATTGGGCACCTGAGGTGCCGAAGTGATCCCGGCATATTAACAAAAGTCACTGCCACTCCGAATACCTGATATATCTGGTGGTAGACTAATCAAAGTGGTGGTGGAGTAAAAGGAAGCCTTCTGATTGCGTGGGCCTAATTGTCAACTGGGTGGGCCCAGGCCAGTTAAATGGAACCGAATTTCCACCGCCTTACGTCAACAGTTGGCGTGGGATAGTATACAACGTGAGTGGAAGTAAACACCACAGTTTCAACATGGTGGATCGCATTGAGCTTCTGTGAGCTGGAATTCAGGAGACACCAAACCTTGATACTCTTCTGCATACCACAACATGTTTTCCATTTCCTTCGCCATTTTCACCACTATGACGTCTTTCCTTCTTCCTCTTGTTTGCGGTCTACTTTGACACGCCCACTCGTGATGGAACAATATGCAAGGAAACACCAAGTATTTTTACTTTTCTGCTTCCGAATTAATTTATTTTTGGTGTGAACGCGTTGCCTGGTTCAAAATTTGGCTTGGGATCCAGAGGTGTGATTAGATTAGACGCGTTTAACTTTTGTTTGTGGTGACTTATATGACCTCAAACTTTCATTTATTCAGTGACATCTGGGGGTGAAGTTGTCTATTGAACGGGATCCACTCCTACCCATGCGGGCTCCTAGGTTAATCAAACACAACAATACTTAGTTTTGTGTTCGTTTTACACTAATTTATCTAATGTAGGGTAGGTAACCTAAAGATTGTTTTCAACATGAATGTATTGGATTCCTAAAAATTAGCATAGGGCATTGAACAAACAAATACAGAGCATATCAATTGTAGCCTTTGTGCTTTGGTAATTGTGTGGTTTCAAATTGCGATTCTGATTTGAAAATTAATTGAAAAATAATGAATTTATTGTTCGGCCATTTTGAACAACATTCTATTCTTAACATCCTGAGAGGTCAATTTGCTACTTTTATCTTATTGGTGGTTTGTGTTAACTTTTACTCTTGCCTCAAATTACCCACTGTCTCTTCCAGCTACAGGCTGCACAGCCGTTATTTCAGCACTTGACATCTCTCCTCCTTCCTAATAGTAGGCAATGAGCTAAAAGTGCATCTCATTATGTGCAAATTAAGCAAATCTTGACATTCCATTGACAGTCAAAGAGATAACAAAAGGTCAGAAAAAGGAGAAGAACAGAGGCTGGTTGCTGATGTCCATCATGGCTGATATTAGATTACTCAATTCCAGTGTCTGTTTCCTCTCTATTTTCTACCCCAGAGTATTTGTTTGTCTTCTTTCAAGGTGGAAATGAACACAGCATGTGTTGTCCTCCCCTCCTTTTCTTCTTTTTTTTTTTTTTTTTTTTGTCAAACACTGCAATTGTCCTCCCCATGTCATGTCACCCTTCTGTTCAGCACTTCTGTTCAGGCCGTGCTGAGCTTCCTCCTCCTCACCACCTCTGACAAACCTCACTTTCACTGTGCAGTGTTGTGTACGTCACCCACCATGGCAACAGAGGCTTTGGAGACTGCCAGCATGCATGACAGGGCTTATTCATCAAATTTACCAACTTAAATCTACACACACACACACATGCACAGGAAAGAAGCTAAGAGTGCATGTCTATAAATAGCATCATTGTATTAGGTGTTAGTGTTGCCGTCAGCATACTAAACATGTCTCCCGAGAGATGCCTGCAGCCACCTGGACCACTGAGATAGTGGCAGCCAACATCTGGGATTAATGCATGAAGCGGTCTCCCAGAATTCAACTGGAGATTGTTTTTTCCTAGACCTTGGACACCAAGGACAAATCCTGCTCTTACTGCAGCATGGCCCATCAGTGCATGAGTGTAATCAAGGCAACGGTGGAGAATCTCAGACCATGTGCTTCCTTCTTTCATGATGACACTGTTCCTGCGTTGCAGTGTGAACTGCATTAGGCTATAAAAAGATGCAACTGACTGGACTGGTCAGTGTCCTATTGTTGTGTTGTGTTTGTTGTTGTGTTTGATCCATCGTCATTTTGGTGCTGAAACTTTTAATGCCTGAGAGATTATTGAGCTCTGGAAGCACCACTGTCATAACCAAGATTAAAATACTGTATCGATAGGGCAAGATGGAGGCAGATGATCCACTGAAGAAGATTAAAAATACTGTAATGGACATTTCTCACGGGGAGATTTATTTCTCAAAAATGATTTATTCTCTATAACTCTTTTCAGCCACACCTCACTGTACAGCAAGTACACACTAGGAGGAACGTCAGAGAGTTGCACTTTACAGTGTCTGAGAATTGTGAGGAAGCATTCTAGTCACACTAGAATGCTTCCTCACAATTCTCAGAGTGCAGCTCTCTGACGTTTTCAGTGTGATATTGGATATGGCTTAATCTGCGCCGTATTCACACACGCACTGACATCATCATATCTTCTCACAAAACATAAGCAATGTTTTTAAAAGAGTCTAATTGAACAAATGTGTCCGCTGTCAGTGTGTGTGTGTGCGTGCCTGCATCTGTGTGTGTGTCTATGCATGAGAACGAGAGGGAGAGAGAGAGAAGGGGAGGCACTCGTAGCGCTGCTCTAATATGAAATAAGATTTTAACATTAGAAAAATGGAAACGTGACAACGAGTGCTCATTTTGTGTTCAATAACGTGATACATGAGCTCTGAGAAGTGTAAAAAATTCAGTGAAACTGCAGTCGGTCAGAGGACGTCAGTTGTCTCTAATGTGTCCCGAGGACACCACTTCCACTTGGACCTGTAAGAGTCCCCACAAGTTTGTGAACTGGAACATTTTGATAATCACCCTAAATAGTCATGGGTCATTGAAAGTGCTTGAATTTTGTGTACTTGAAGGTGGGAACCCTGGAGAGTGCATGTCCTCCCTCTTTCTCTTGCATGCTTTAGAAGCAGGTGTGAACAATATTGGAGCAAGATGAAAAGAGAGATAAGACATAAGATGACACTTAGACACTTAAATGTCGCCCCACACACCAGTCACAGTCCTTCTACTTACATGCCCTGGTGTGTTACTGAATGTTCTTCCAAGTATATCTACAGAGAGCTTGTACCATTGGTGGTGATTTGGGAACCAACCATGGCACTAGTGTTGTTCAGGCAAACTGTAAGACAAGTTTTTTTAATAATAATAGTGGCACAACAGACAATAATGAAGGTGCACTAGTGTCATGTTCTTCAGGAAAAGCTGGTTATACAGTAATCTCTTCACTAGTACCCCAGTGTAAACATCTGTGCTGTGATTCTCTGTCCTTGGTTGATAACTTTCGCTACAATATTTCAAATCGTATTACTCTGTGATGCATTTATTTTTGGCAGGAGGCCACAGCTTTTTTTGATGGCACCATTCATTTTAATCTTCAGAAAGCTACTTTAGTTTTGCCTTCTTTTTAGCTGGGGGGGTGTACACTCCAGTGCTGCAGCCACACTACTAAAATATAAAATATTGCTTTAAAATACATTGCACCTGCTACAGTTACGCCTGTCGTCCACATTAAAAGAAGTAGGTTAGAAATGCCAAATTACCCATTGTGTCCTCTTGCTTCAAGCCAAGCTGCACAGCATTTATTTCAGCACTTGACATCTCTAATAGTAGTTCATTGAGTTAATTGTGTATCTCACTGTGTACGAGTTGAATAAATCTGAATGGACCACTGATGGTCAAAGTGGTCAGGAGAAGCATAAAAGCACTACTACACTTCCATTTTGAAACCCATTACATGTGCTGTGGTTATGTTTGCTGTCCACACTGAGCACCTACAGTGGAGAAGTTTGGAAATACGACTCCATTTTAGGTGTAAAACATATTGTGTTATTATGACATTTTTGGCCATATAGTGCAGCCCTAGTGTCCAAAATTGAAATTCCACTTCATGTGTTATAGAGATATTCTGATTATGATTCATATTTACCTTATTCACTGCTTACTGCTTTGATATTGGATGTTAGAGTTGCAGTAGGTAGGATCACTGGAAAAATAGTTAATAGTTGAGCTTCATCTAAGCTGCTAATAGTGATTGTGTTTTGGTGTCTCATTAGCATAACAATAATGTTCTAATGCAATGTGATTTTTATTTTTAAAGGAACAGAAATTAAAGCTTTAATTATACCCATAAAGGTTTCATTTGTTATTCAAGATGTTTGGATTTTGAGTAATTAATACTGATGATACTGTTTCCACAGGCTTGTAGATGACCGCTGTGTGGTACAGCCAGACACGGGTGACCTCAACAACCCACCTAAGAAGTTCAGAGGTAAGGCCTCAAAGTCTCTTACTCGGTTTTATCTTGATATCTTATGGTAATGGTTAAATAAAGATTACATTTGGAGGGATTTTTGAAGGAATATGCAAGAGAAGAGAGAACAGTTTCAGAAACCTAGGTTTCAAGGTTGTTCAACAGTGCTTGCAGATTTTAAACCACACGTTCATGCTGTGACCCTAATCCTGTGCTGGATTTGGGTGAGTGGTGGTTGATCATTGGAACTGGCCAGTGAGCTAAGTAGCATACACACACGACACATGCTCATGTGAATCCTGAATGAAGCGCTAAAATAACAGTAAAAGAATCTACATCAAAACAACATATTGTTGTTGTTTTGTTTTTTTTTTAAACTTGAAATGACACAGTGAAAACAGTGTGCTTCCCTTTTTTCGCTTCTGTAGAGGGAAATTGAGACAAAATGACTGCCTGTGACTTCAGAGTTGCGCTGTCCAGCTGAAACAGATCAAAGAAAGAGATGCGCTGCTGTTATCACCTGCTGTCCCTCACCTGTTTTTGACAGAAAATCATTCAAAATTTGCTTCTCTTCTGTCAGTACTCGAACTAATCCGTTCTCATAACAGCAACGTGAATGGTCCGAGGTGAATAGATACAGACAGCTGAGCATTTCTTTTATATGTTCACCTTTTTAAGGTATTGAGATATTTCAAAAGTTTTTGGCAAAAGTCCTACCTGTTTGGCACGGAACAGGATGGAATCATAAATTTGTGCAGTTTTTATGTCATTCATCAAACTTGTGATAAAGATGCCACTAAGTGTATTTTTAAGTTGGCTACCACCTCCATGTCTAGATGTTTTGGCAGTCAAGTTCTAAGCAAGTGAATTAATTTACTGCAGAGTGAGTTGATACAAGTGCCAGTGTCATTTCCATCTTCTTGGGTTCTGTGTTTGCCTTTTGAATTAATTAAATTCATTTGACCTTGTGAAAGGGAGTGTTGGCTAACCTTGGTAGAAACTCTCTGTGCTGTGTTTCCATGTGTCCTCATCAGTAGAAACTTCTTTTTCTTCTCCTCAGGTTGAGATATTTTTTGAGAGAGACAGTGATGCTTTTTAGTAACTTTCAGCATTTCTGACCCATAGCTGCAGCTGCTGTGTAGAGGCATCCTGTTTGTTCAAGTGCTGTGAGCTGTATTATTGGGTGGTGCAACAGACCACAACACCAAAACCGAAACATAAACAGAGTTTGTGGCCTCCACCATTGTTTTCAGCAAAGCCAGTATTTCAATTTAACGTGTTTCCTTGGTCTGTGATGACTTCTATATTATATCAAGTCATGAAATGACCATGTTTTTTTTACATATTAATTCTTCAAGTGTTTAAGTTGGATATTTGTGGAGATTTTCATTCATCCAGGTCATAGTTATCCGAGCCATGAAATCAAGAGCAACTGAATTAGCCAAAATCTGATTTAACACCTTTGGATGTCGTATAGTATAAGGGGTTGGACAATTGCATGTTGACAGGACGGATGGACAAGAAATATTCTTGGTGTTTTCCTCGAGATGTTGGAGAGGAAAATCTGAGCGCAGGGACATTGTCATCGTGGAGGAGATCTGTCCCATCATGACAGAAATGTCTCTTTGTGTAAAAGTGATCACTCTGGACAACTATGTATTGATTTGCATTTTGCACTGACCCGTTCCTCTTACCCAGAGGTCTCAAACTTGTGGCCCCTGGGCCACATGCGGTGCGCCACTCAATTTCATGTGGCCCCAAATTATAAGGGAGCTATTTCTGTATGTTTTTTTGAGTAATCGATTAATTTAGCATCATAAATACATTTTATTGTGAACTATATATTGTTCCATATCAACACAGACACTTTTTTATTGAGATAAGACATATGATATTTTTTTTTATTAATATTTTATTTGGATGGGACAGTGCATATTAATGAACATACAGTCAGTTGCAGTAAAAATATGCTGGATTTAGCACAATGCTAATTTCCGCGATCCCACACATAAACAAACAGACATAAAAACATAGAAACAAAAAACAGTGTAACACAATAAACAAACAATCTCATGTTTAAGCTGAGGTTGCCCACCCCTCCCCTAACCAAAGCTGCAAAAGTATGTCTCGAGAGAACAGCACAGCCACTGAATCCACTCACTCTAGAGGTCAAGCACTCTTTGGACAACTGAACCTTCAAATGTCCATTCATTTAATTTATAACAAATGTTTTTTTTGTACACTGCAACCCAACCGTAATATCTGAAACCGTCTACAGACCCTTGCACCTTAGTCCTGCAGTGACTTGAGGAGGGGTTGCTCTCTTTTTGACACACAACCACCACTGAGATCAAAGTTGTGCTGACTATTTTTATTAAAATTTTTGGGAAACACTAATTGCACTCAATGGACAGAATTTTCTGTTCACTGAAGTTATTTTTACTCCCCCCCCCTTGTCTCCTTCTCGCGGTGTCTGTACGAAGGCATGTTCCCTCGAGACAGAGCAGAGTATGGAAAATGGTAATGAGAGAAAGGACTGCAAAATGCACCACAATCAGTGCCATCCTAAAATGAATACTAGGGGAAACAGTGAGTCTGTTTACATTAATGACTGGGTGAAATTTAAGTGGCAGAGCTCATAAAGAGAATGTGCACCATGCAGTGCATCCGTGTGCATGCATCTGCTCTCATTATGTGTTTCCACTCATTTGTCTTGGTTTTTCCTCGAACTCGTCGCCCCTGTAATTATTCTGTACAAGTCTTAACTAAACTAAATAGGAAATCTCTATGTGATCATTGCAATGCTGTAATTTATTACATGTAAAAATAAAATTGACTTTGTGTATTAACAGTTCAACTGCTTTTGATGAGGATGGAGTATTTCTTTTTTTTTAACTCCATGACCTAGGGTTAGCAGTTCAACCAGAGGACAGGACACTTAAGATTGATTTGTTTCCCCCAGTCTAACAAAACTCAAATAATGAGTTGAGTAACATCCTCTGTGTATGTATGTATGTCTTTGTTCTTGGATCTCAGAATGAAAGGTTTCTGTCAGTCTGAAAGCCAGGAAGAGTTAAGTAACCTGCCATTAAAACTCAACATCTAATAACAGGTTATGTGACAGAGTGAACATGATGATGTCATTTGTTTTACGGAGTGAACATATATTGACTTGTTTTGGCCTCCTACTAGAACTGTTGTGCAGGTTGTATTAGTTTTCAACCATTTTATCCTCTTGATGGTGAGTGGGGGGGGAGCTGTAGATATTTCCTGCTGATATAGGGCAAAAGGTTGAGTCAGGTTAACAGTCCATCTGAGGATCAACATACAGAGATGAACTTTCATTTACATTCACATCCGTGTCCAATTAACCAAATCTCAAGAGTGTATATCTTTGGACTGTGAGAGTAAGCCACAGTACCTAGAGAGAACCCACACACAGACTAATCGGGATTTGAACCGTGACCTCCTTGCTATGCGGCAACAAAGCTGGCCGTCTCTCCACTGCATGACCACTTTTAGAGATATGGAAAGAAGGAGGTTTTGTCCAAACTGTTAAACATACATAAATTGGAGAGAAAGCAACAACAAGAGGAAAATCGGGAATGCTCTTCTGCCCTATTCACTATTCCATTGTGTGACACCAGCCATTTGTTCAGTTACAGAGGTCACATGATAAAGTGGCAGGAGTGGTGCCTGGTGTCATCTTCTGCTGCTGTAGTTCATCTGCTTCAAGGTTGTGTATTCAGAGATGGTCGTCTTCATACCTCTGTTGTTGCCTCTCTAGATTGGCCATTCAGCATTGACCTCTGGCATCAACAAGGCATTTTCACTCAAACAAAACTGGATATTTTCTCTTCTTCAGACCATTCTCTATAATGCTCAGATATGTTTGGTGTGAAAATCCCAGTAGATCAAAAGTTTCTGAAATACTCAAACCAGACATACTCAAACCATTCTCTATAATGCTCAGATATGTTTGGTGTGAAAATCCCAGTAGATCAAAAGTTTCTGAAATACTCAAACCAGACAGTTTGAGTACCAGCATTCCAAATTCTCTATTTGACCTTCAGATTGTGTGGACAATTCGGGGATGCAATTTATATATTTTACACAGTCAGGGATTTTGTAATAATTGTTTTAATTTAAAGTGCTTGCAAATGAACAAAAGGCAGAAGACATAATGGAAGCAAGTTATGTTTTTACAGTAGTAGAACATATTTTCATCGAACCTTGTGTGGTGAAGCTCCATCATGTATGTCAATACCTACTTGGGAATAAAACTGATTCTGATTCTGACATTGAACTATAAAGATAAAATGCAAATTTAATAGCAATTGTAATATGTGTTAAATCACAATTACTTTTTACCTGTAAATGTTTGGCCTCATTCCTCAGGCTGGATCATTATTGAACTGCAACTTTAGGTTATAGCACTTAATTAGTGTCATTTTGAAATGTTCCATCAAGGTTTTGTATAGATTACATTGTGAATATTGAAATGAAGCTTCGCTAAAAAAATACAGAACTGCAATATCTGTTTTATTTATTTTACCCCAAATTGTTTGGCACTAGTTGCAGCTGTGAGTGGCTGATAGGAAATTTGCAATAAGCCCTGTGATGGACTGGCAACCTGTCTAAGGTGTGACCACGCCTTTCACCCTATGTCATCTGAGATTGGCACCACCGACTCCTCATGTGGAGGATAAAGCAGTAGAAGATGGGTGAGAGTGAGTGAAGTTTTCAATAACAGGCAGTTAAACAGATGTATATGTAGTTTGTGACTCATTGGTGGGTCCTGACTCCCGGGTTTGGATGCACACAGACGTTGCATATATGCAACCTACAGATGTATCCTGTGCCCTAGACGTGCCCAACGTTGTTTGTCGTACCATCAATGTGGGTGTGTCCTGTTGATTTGTGATGTTGCAGTTCCAGTCATTCTGCACTACTTGTTTCACAGAAGTTGCACAGTATGACTGATTATCAGAAACTGGATAGTTGCACATGGATTTTTCCCAGAACTGACAAAACACAACCATGTCAGACAACATGCTGTGCCTTGCTGGAGCTTGACGAACACAGATTTTTATTTATTTTTTGAGTTCAATAAATTTAAATCTAGGCTGATCTGCCTCACATAATTTAGAAATAAACAAATAAATCACAACTAGAGCAAAGGGAAGGTGTAACACAAAATGTGTCTTTACTTTTTGAAGTAACCAAGTCACCAGTGCACAATTTTCAGCAAAGATGGGTCTGTTACTCTAGTGTGTAATTTTCCCATCAACTTAGGGCTGTTCAAGCCTCTGCAATTATAGTGTTGACATTGAGTGTTCAATACACTCACAAAGTAAACATGACAGCATGATGTGAACCGTGTGTTGTGAAAGGGCCGTGTAAGCTGAATTAAACGAAAGGATGAATGGAACACCGAAATCACAAATCTTTACTGTTGTAAATTGTGTAATTCATTGACAACAAAATAAAGTGACATCTGCTAACTAAATTCACCAACCTGTTGAGGGCTGGATTCAAAATCACTTGGAAGATTAATGTGGCAGACTGTTCAAATCATAGCTGTCTCTACCAGGCAGCATATACTGTATATCAGGCACTGTGCCAGGCAAACCTGTCTCTTCGCCGGCTGTATTCATAAAAAGTGATCAATTCCAGATGATTTAAGACTGGTTTTGCTCTTTGAGTGAAAGTTGAAGAAACCAGGAAGTTGTGGTTTTAAACTTTTTTTTTTTAATATGGACAGAAAACATTTCACGTACTGAGGTAAAACATACAATATTTAATATGTTATATCTCAAAAAGGGTATTTGTGCATGCATAAACGTCACACATATATGTGTATAATCCATGTTAAAAAATTGTAGGGATACAATAACTTTTTGTCCCGTGATACATTGTCTGTGGACCGAGAAGGCAGCATGCATGTAAATGATTTCTTTATTGTCTGTAACGTTGAAGAGCAGTGTTTTCAGTTCTGCTAAATGAAGTCGGGCATTGTGATATATTTTCATAGTTTGTCCAGTTCAACTAGGTCCTGTCTTTGCAGTTGTGGAGGCAAAGAGTTGAACTGACTTCCCTCACCAGATTCTAACTGGGCTATTCAAATGATATTCAAAGCTGCATGTGACAAAACAGAGCAGCAATGACGACAGAGTGATGTTAACTGAACTAAACCTGCTCTAGTATCAACCAGGGCCACATTTATTTATTTTTTAATACGTCAAGTCAAGCTTAAACAAAGTCAATAAAAATGATATTGTAATTCTGTGTCCAGAAAAATTTAAATTTCGATATTTTGCTGAAATTGTTCAGCCCTAGTATCTGTACTGTACTGTGGCTTAGCTGAAAGTAGTGTCTATTAAAAAAAAAATCCTAAATGCTATACCGTATATGAAATTTAGAAATTTGGACACTGAACTAAAATGGGTGGTAAACAATGTTTAGATTACATAACATTTTTGGCTTTCACACGGATTCTTGGTATGACCCCAACCAATCATCGTTCACTACACTTATGCCAGTTCCTAGGTCACCGGAGAGGCGGGGCAATGAGTTGTCAATCATTGTTCTTTAATTATGTTACACTACACGTCTGTTCATCGCTCCCGACATTCATAATCGGGTCCAACACTGAAAATATGTCATGTGCGACCTAATAGCTTGAAGATTTGTCTGCATTTGTGTAGTCTGATCGTGGCACAAAGTCACTTGTGTTAGCTGTTAAATGTGTCAAAAGAAGTCAGTCAAAACAGAATGGAAACACACATTAATGAGAACAAAAGACAAGCCTTTTCTGTTGTCAGATAGCAGTAAGAAAATAAAATTATAGTGCTATAGTAAGTGACAGTTTACTATAAATAGCTTTATTTTAATCTGCATTTTCTTCAAGTGGGCATTAGAAAAGAGAGTTTCTCTCTTAAATGTGTTTTCTTATTCTCTCTAACCCCATTAGATCATCCTTGTCACACAGATGTTCTCCTAGTGCCCCATTTTCCACATTGGTCCTTGGCCTACTCTCATGCTGTCCTGCTTTTTCTCACTTGACACTCCATAAGCGCTAATCCCTCGACCCTCATGAGTTGGCTGCATGTTTGACAGAGGATGATGGTTATAGCTCCTCAGATCCCCTGCTACAGTTCACTCATAGCCAGACTGCACATGTATGAAGCCATTAAATAATAGGTCACATCTGTCAGTCACATGAGATTCAGTGCAAATGTCTTTGTTTTTTATTGTATATTCTCTGTCCAAAAAAGAAAGTGAATTAATTAGTGGCTTGCATTGTTCCCTTACAGTAAAAAGACCTGGCTTTGCGAAACTGTGGCCTTTCTCTATAGAGTTTTGCATGTTTTCCCTCCTTGTGTGCGTGGGTTTTCTCCGGGTACTCCACTTTCCTCCCATAGTCTCAAACATTCAGGTTAATTGGACATTCTAAATTTACCGCAGGGGTGAATATGAGTGTAAATGGTTGTGAGTCGCTGTGCCCTAATTGCCCTGCAATGGACTAGCAACCTGTCCAGGGTGCCCCTTTTCTTACCATAGTCCAGAGAAAAATACTATTTTCTGGAGAATTTCCAGTAGGAAGCACATATGTGCCAAATAGAAATGTTTGCCCACCAGTGAGCCGACAGATGGAGGAGGAAGTTATGAAAAAGGATGTAGTGTTTTATCTTCAGTACATGAATATCAGTAGCAAACTAGTCGGCACAACATCTGACCAGCATTGTAATCTTCTGTGCATCCAGTCAGGTGTGACTAACTGAAGCTTTTCCACTGTTTTTATCAGGAAGAAACATTCTGCATCTAAAACTGCATAATATAAACTGAGGCTGGGTAATAATTCAGTAACTTTATAATATATATTATAATAGAGGTGCAACTATCAATTATTTTCATAATCGATTAATCTGTCGATTATTTTCTCAATGAATCGTTTGGTCCATAAAATATCAGAAAAAAATGTTGATCGGTGTTTGTCAAACCTGGAACGTTTAATGATTGCTTTGTTATCCAGAGAAAATATTCACATTTAAGAAGCTTAAACAAGCAGAAATCGTTTTAATCATGAAAAAAAGCTTCAAACTGATGAATCGATTATCAAAATAGTGTTCGATTAATTTAGTAATCCTTCTATGCATAAAATGTACATTTATTGGTGAATTTGCATGTTGCAGTGTGTTGGATAGCCTATGCAGCCTTCAGTTAGCATCAGAACTCAAAATGTCCTTAGTTTGTCCGTTATGGGCTACTGTAGAGCTAACTTGGTTTACAATAAAACTGTAATAAGTGCAGTTGTTCTATCTTCAATTTTTTCCAAATTAAAATAATTTCATATACATATTACATACTGGACCTTTACATCGAAAACAGTAGTAATCTACAGTTATTGAATATTGTACAATTATGATCCTCTTCACATACACTAATTAAATTATCACGTTAGCTTAAAGGTAAGATGTAAACATTGGCTTTACTGCTTTTTTTTATTGGACATAATATGTTTAACTTTCCTAGACTTATTCTTTTATTCTGTCGTCCTGAGTGGTTTATTGTGTGTACTGGTCTGCTGATGATATCTTTGATTGTTTGAACAATAACAATACAGATACAATACCCCCCACAGCTCACTGCATGTTTTATTATACATCTGTGCACACATGACAAAGACCAATTTCAAATTGAGTAAAATCAAACTTATCTGACATGTATTATGGTAATTATTAATATAAATTTTAAGCTGCAACTAACAAAGATATAGCCTTGAAGTCGGATGTCTGTAAGAAATGAGTGTAAATATCAAATATTAATTTTCATTTTCCTCTTGTTGTCTCCTTTCCCCAGACTGCCTTTTCAAACTGTGTCCTATGAACAGATACTCGGCACAGAAACAGTTCTGGAAGGCGGCAAAACCTGGAGGCAACAGCACGACTGACACAGTCCTCCTCAACAAACTCCACGTAAGACCAACGCCCCTCTTTCCCACAATGTTACAACCTAGAAAAAAAACTATTCTGTGCAAAGACCACAGTTCATTGTGTTAGTGATGACTGAGCATCTCTGTGCTCTGTTCTGTGTTAGCATGCTGCCGACCTGGAGAAGAAGCAGAATGAGTCTGAAAACCGCAAGCTGCTGGGAACAGTCATCCAGTATGGAAATGTCATCCAGGTGCGTTTAGGAACACACAAGATAAGCATGTGCTTTGGTTAACGGAGCTGTTACACTATTTACCACCGTGTATGGCACTGTGTGCCTGAAAATATTAACTGCACTTCACACTTTAATCAGCCAGTTTTAAATAATTGCTACAGCACAAAGGAGCGTTGTGAGTTTGTGTCTCGTCTTTTCACTAATCTCTCAGGAATGGTTTGCACACAGGTGCAAGGCCACCTGAAAGTGAGAATGGCCATGCATTCCTGTCTTGTGACACACACAGATACAAAGTTCCAAGTACAACAATGTAGTAGAGTCAATAGACTTTAATTCCAGCCAAAAAAAACACTAATTTTAAACATGCATTTGAGAAAAAGTCCTTGCAAATGTTACATACTGTATGAGATGTATCCGTTTTACTTGGCATTTGAGGTAGAATGATTATTAGGCAGATTTTTCGGTCAGTATTGCTCGAGTAAACTTTTGCACTTTCTGAAATTGGGTAAAACAATTTTTTCCATGCAGAAATTTATTTGACTAAGTTAATTATTTTGATCACTGGACTCATGTATTGAATATTTAGTTTATACATTATTTTTCTTGACCCTTGTTCCAACTGGGTCGCAAACCGTGATCTTCTTATTGCGAAGGCAAAGATTGCTGAGGATAAAGTGGTAGAAAATAAGTTAATGAAAGTGCACTGCACACAAATGCAGATGAGACAGAGAAACAGATTTTGAGCAATTTTTGTGCATCATCATTTGATATTATAAATCCATTAAATTTTAATATAAATGTTATTAATTTGTTTAAAAAAAAATAAATAAATCATCATTTATTGGCCAACATCCACACTGATTTTTTATGATTGACCAATTCATCAGGATTGGAGGCACATTGATCATAGGTTATTTTGTAACATTGAGTGAAGGTGCCTTGCCTTTGCAGCAAGAAGACCCGGGTCCGCGGCCCGGTCGGAACGAGGGCCTTTCTGCATGGAGTTTGCATGTTCTCCCTGTGTGTACGTGGGGTTTCCTCCCTTAATCCAAAAGCATCCTATATGGGGATTAGGTAAATTGGACACTCTAAAATTGACCATAGGTGTGATTGTGAGAGTGAATGGTTGTTTGTCTCTGTATGTGTCCCTGTGATGGACTGGCGACCTGTGCAGGGTGCACCCCGCCTATCGCCCTATGTCAGCTGAGATGGCACAGCACCCCCCATGACCCTCTTAATATGGAGGATAAAGCAGTATAAGATGGATGGATGAATGAGTGAAGATACAGTAGACGCATATTTGTAGAAAATTTCATGTACTTCAACATTTTATTGGAGATAATAACAGTTCCAGTCAATGTTTAGTCAAGTGTTGTCTTGTGTGGTGTTCTGCCGGTGTGTGCCATTTTTCCATTCTTTATCATCAGTTTGTAACTCTCTAATCGTTTCCACTGGCCATGTTATATCACTTTGTGACTTGTAATCGTGTAAGTGGGTGACTTGTTTTGCCAACAGTTGCTGCACTTGAAAAGCAATAAATATCTGACGGTGAACAAGCGGCTACCTGCTCTGCTGGAGAAGAATGCCATGAGAGTGACTCTGGATTCGGCGGGAAACGAGGGATCCTGGTTCTACATCCAGCCCTTCTACAAGCTGCGATCCCTGGGAGACAGTGTGGGTAGAGCCGGGTGTGGGATTCCAGTTAATTGCACTCAGCAGGAGAAATGAAGGCTTTTTTTTTAGACTTTTCACATGGTTTGGAAACAGACATCACATGGACTGGCAAGTTGTTATAAGAGAGGATGAAATAAAAAAAAAAAAAGACAAGCTGTTTACTATGTTAGACACTAAAGGGATAGTTTAGGTTAGGGATGCCTCTTTATGTGACTGGTATGATACAGATGGTTTTTTTTTACAAAATTTTACTCATTTGTTTTGGTTTTTCTTCCTCTATCTTAAAATAAGTCCAAATCACTGTAATCACTGCAGCTTCAGAGATGTGTCTATACCTACCTGTTGGTGCTGCTTGTCTCTCTTTGCAGCTTGTGCTTGGTGAAGCTTTTATGTGATATTATGTTGTTTGGATCATATCCCATTGTGTCTTTTTAATGCTTTAATATCTGATTAATTGAGCTCTGTGGTTAGTGATAGTTGCTCAGATTTAGACAATCGCTTGTCTGAGCCAGTTCTTCCACTTTATATATGGTCCACCACTCCCTCTAGTGTTCATCTGGAGTAATGCAAAAATCATATTTGCCTACACACCTCATAGCTATGGGTTATTCTCTCCTGATGAAGCAGACTGATGAACAGTGTTTCCTTAGAGCAGCAGTCTGTTATCTTGCTTTAAGATTGTCTAAATATTACTTTATCAATTAAAAAGTTGATTAAAATTGCCCTTAGTTTATGTTCTGTTTGTATTTGCTGCTTGTGCAGGTGGTGATTGGAGATAAAGTGGTTCTCAACCCAGTGAATGCTGGACAGCCTCTTCACGCCAGTAGCCACCAGCTAGTTGACAACCCAGGATGCAATGAGGTATGTGATAGAGGCTGTCTGTCATAGAGGACTGTACAAAAAATAACAATATGAAGCATATGTTTAAGAGCCTTCATTATTTAGAGGCTCTCAAAATCCAAGATGATCTATCTCATGAGTTTCACACTCTCTCCGCTTTGTCCATCAGGTTAATTCTGTAAATTGTAACACGAGTTGGAAAGTGGTTCTGTTCATGAAATGGAGCGACAACAAGGAGACAATACTTAAAGGGGTAGGCAGCCATATTCTCCTGTAACATAAACTGTTTAACACATAACTTTGTGTATTATACATTATAGTACGTCACACATGGTTACATCAGCACGTGTGATTGCAGGGTGATGTGGTGCGGTTATTCCATGCGGAGCAGGAGAAGTTCCTCACATGCGACGATCACAGGAAGAAGCAGTATGTTTTTCTCCGAACCACTGGCCGGCAGTCTGCCACCTCTGCCACGAGCAGCAAAGCATTGTGGGAAGTAGAGGTTTGCACTAAATCATATATTCACATAAAGCCTAATTCCTTTTTTAAAAATGTGTTGCTTTTACCAACTCAATACAAGTGACCCAACCATGGTAAACAAAGGTCATGGTGTATTTTATATTGTGTTGGTGAAGTTAAGGGGCTTAAACTCATATAATATTGTTTTATATTAGTTTGACTTTAAAATTGTTTATGCTTCTTTTCCATGTCTTGTGCCATTGCCAGGTTGTCCATCATGACCCATGTAGGGGTGGTGCAGGCTACTGGAACAGCCTGTTCAGGTTTAAACATTTGGCCACAGGATGTTATTTGGCTGCTGAGATGGGTGAGGTGTGTGCGTCAACATTTCTTTTTGTAACTAACCTTACGTTGATAGAAGTCCTTACACATGCGCACCAGTCGTCTTCATCCATATTATATTTGTCTGCAGTGGGCCACACTGACATAGGTGGAGGAAGTAAAGGGTCTCACACTGAATGATGAAAACACATCAATTGTTTAATCCCCTATGGATCTTTAATTCTGATTTGCCTTAACTATTAATATGCACAACATGTACATTTTTAAATGTAACAAAAAAAAAAAGGTAAACTCCCAGAGACACTGCACTTCCTGTGACTACTTCAAAGTGAAAGTAGTAGTCTTTGTTTTTTTCAATTTAATGCTTTTAATGTGAAGACGTAGCACTCGAAACAACAAGCCCTTAAGGTCATGCTGAGTGCAAATGGTAGGTGTGTTGCACCACCGTGTGTCTGTGGCACAATAGGTTCATAATGCTACCACTTATTAATTTTAGGAGGTTGTTTTGTTTACTTTAGAGGTTTGGATAAACTGTTGAGCCACATATGTGTAGATTTAATAATTAATGATGCTGAGGACAGTATTTAACCTGTGCGTGTGTGTGTTTGAGTTCCAGGTGAACCCAGACTTTGAGGAGGAGAATGCTGAGCAGCGATCCTCGGTAAGTCGATCTCCCTCCATGCGATTGCCTAGCAACGCCGCGCCAGTTGCCCCGTTGCTATTGATCTAATCTGTTTAATGTGGTGGATCTTTGCTTTCTGGTCTAGGTGGTGGACTTTGCACCTTTTAATTTCCAGGTACTGTCATTTGATTGTCACTTTATATGGCCTCAGCATTCATTACATCATTGTCATGTCTGCACAATCTATAATCATTCTGCCCTTCCTGCTTTGGTGTCTAGTTTCTCTTTGACACCTTATCATTATAACGGCTGGCAGTGAAACACTATTGAGATACATGTTAAATAGCTCTATTTTCTATCACTGATCTATAGTCTCTGCTCAGTGACATGAGCCTCAGAGCTCTTAAACAAAATCCAGCAGAAACATTCCCAGTATCTCACCACATTTTATCCACTCAGGCGCCAGAACTCCATAAAGAGGTGGTCCTCACTTGTTGGGAGTTAAGTCGGGTAATTATTTTGGCATGTCCCAGATGAAAGATGCCCGACGTGAAATGGTTGTGGAGATTTCTATGATCCTGGCTTTTTAGAGGTCGTCCCTTATCATACTGTGAAAGAGGTCCAAAGATGGCAGTTTCTTGGCAGTCACCGTTTCATAAAGCTTGTGCAAAACTTTCCGACAGTGTCAGAAATTTAGGATTACCATCTCACTGTGTGTGTGCGCTGCTACTAGCTACATCTACTGATTAGCCAACTGATTGCAACATGAAATGATGTATCAATTAGAGCAACACAGTCAAATACAATGCTGACAGAACATAAACAGAATGCTGGTATGTGGGATACAATGCGTATGTGGTGTATCCGCCGCCTCTTCTTTGTGTTTTTCTCCACACATAAACAGAACAAATGCTAGAGCCCGATTCATCATCTTCTGCTGTATAGCACTGGTAAATGCTTATGAGCTTATTCGTCTGCTCTATTTATGTTTATAGTGATCTTGCGACAGGGCTCAGTATCATTCACTTTAGATCAGATCTTTAGATTTAAAAACAGATCAAAATAAAATATAGGTCAGGAAGTTAGACAAAAGACGGCATCACTGATAGAGGCTTTAACACCTCCACTAACTTTAATTTAGCTTTCATGTTACGTTCTACACCATCATCTCAGGCGATGTCTTTCTGTAAATAACCATTGGGTGGCAGTGTTGTACAAATCAACACTGACCTTATCAGAGCTTCTGTTCAAAGCCCAATTGTCTGTAGTGATGTTGACTGAAGCTGATCACAGCCTGTGACAGGAGGAGTAAGAACTGATAAATAACTTCCCTGTCTCATCATAGCTCAGGATCAATAATATTCACTCAGTGGTCTTGATTTATTCATGAACTTCACTGTGTAAAGTATTGCCACATGTTTTCTCACTCTAGCTGGATTCAGATAATGAAGCACTGCGCGGTCGTCTGCGAGCGCCGCAGGAGAAAATCATGTACACGCTGGTACCAGTTCCCGATGGCATGGACATCTCCTCCATCTTTGAGCTGGATCCTACCACGCTGAGAGGAGGGGACTCCATGGTGCCCAGGTGAAATAGTGCAAGCATGCATGATAACACACACACACACACATGCACACGCGCACTCGCACCAAAACCATCGTTCTAGAGCTGCCTACTTTATTATGACTCACATAATGTACGTACAGTACATGCCTTAATTAAATGTTGGAGGAAATGGCAGACACTCGTCAAGGAAAAACCCAATTTAATGTTTGAAAAAAATGTTTGTTAAATAGTAATAATAAAAACCATGCTGCCTAATCAGAATGATCATGTGATGTCAGGCACAAATCTAACTGTGTCAGCAATAAACTCTTAACTCTTAACACGTGCAAAGCAGAGGGGGATTTTTATTCAACAGCGCAGGTTTTTTCTGGTGATGACAGTTTGAGTTTTTGCAATTATGATGGAAACCAGGGCTTCCCAATCTTTTTCTCATTAAGAGTGTAAACCATAGTATTGTACAAGCATATTTCATCCTCAGCCACTGTACAAATCACAGGAAACTTAATACTCGATGCAATTTATGTCATTATTTAATGTTTATTGAAGAGGGATACGGCATATTAATGAACATCAGTATGCCATATACATGTATATATACCTTTAACTGAAAGCCAAGACAGTCCAAACGTGGTGTGCCCGTAGGACACTTCACTGTCCCCTCTTGTAGTGGCTCCGATGGTTTTATCAATGTGGTCATAGGGTGGTTTTACACTATGTGGGAAAATAACAAGCACAGTGGATATTCAACATCCGGTCTGCGGGCCAGTCTTATTTTGGTTTTGTACTCTCATAATTTAATTTCCTTGGGATAGAGTATTTAATAAAAGTTTCCCGGAAAAAAATTACAAGACACAATGCTGCAGTCATCCTTCTGAAGGGGTTTCCCGTCCAGCGCATGATCTGGTACTTTTCCCTGCTAGAACCACTGCTCAAAATATTATTTCACAGGAAAAGTGATTGTGTGGTTTTTTTTTTGGTTCTGTTTTAAGGTGAACCATGGGAAGTGAGCCTGCTAAAATAATCAACACCTGATTCTGTGTCAGTGTGAATTTTGGAGTCACGGTTTGATAGCACAGGCACCCAATACGAGGACAATCTCGGTATGGCACGTAAAGCTATTGTTGAGGTAGATGTTGAATCATGGGGACGATTTTTGCCTCTTTTTGTTCAGCAGCAACCAAATATGGTGTGGTTATCGCACAATTCTGTTTGCAGAAACATGACACATGCTGCTAAGGGCAAAAAAACTTTCATCCAAAAGTTGAACTTTTTTGATCTGTTTTTGATATATTTGATATTTAATTAATACATTATCAGATAGAAGAAAAAGACAAAAAAACATAAACATAAAACATAAAAAAACTCATATGAGTTGAGCTCTAGTAAAAAGAAATGGCAAAAAAAAAAACCTTGATGTGAGTCAGTGCTAAAACCACAAATCATATGTTTTGTTAACATTGCATGTGTCTTCACTCATCATCTGGCAGTTGAATGCTTTCTCTGGAAATCTGCTGTTTAAACCAAGGCCAGCTTAAAATGAGTCAATGCTGACGTACAGGTTTTATTTAGCAAAACAGCGGTTTTCCCCAACTGTTGTTTGTATTTGGTGTGAAAGTAATGTGATAATTCAGGAGGTTGCAGGTTAAAGCTGCTTCTTTCCCATGACGTCTTGGCTGAGCAGTAACTGCTGTATATTTCCACGTTTTGGCCATCTATAATAAGCCTCCAGTGTGTTATTGGATCGTTCTAAAATTACCGTAGCACGTTTGTCCCCGTCACAACTCATCAGATAAGGACAGAAACTATCCACCTTGATTCAAAGCCCCTATTGTGTTACACCGTCATGTGCATGCCTGTGTGCTGCTAGCCCCGCCCATCCAAACCTGAAATAACCCTGTTCGTCACAGTTTAGCCAGGGGGCTAATTAAGGCCTGAGAGAACCAGTACACAAAGGTAAGCCTGTTAGCTTTAGTGGGAGTGGTTACGTAATGCCTGCCAAGAATATGCCCACTGATGTCTATGCTTAAGGCCTGATGAGCCACACACGCACACACACACTTGAAGCAGACTTGATGCTTTTAGAATGAAAGACACAGTTGGCACAGACGTTACTATGTGTAGTGAATTTGTGTTAAAAATATGGCACTGTACAGGTCACTAGTGACTATACAGTAATCATGAAACACACATACACACACACAGTCTCTGCTCAGGCAGTTTGTTGACAAAGCTTGCTCCTTGCTCGTGTTTGTTTCTTACAAGTAACGGGTGAATTGAATTCACTTCCATGTGCGATCAAATCTGCTCGGTCTTAAATCGAGGTTTAAAAAACAGCTTGTGAGAATTGATTATTAGACCAGAACAAAGAATTGACTCAATTTCTCGTGTTATATTTGATGTATTATTAGTTTTTCTGGATAAAAGTTTGAATATTTGGTGATGTATATTATGTTCGTTTAAAATTTTAAGACCACAATGGAAATAACTTTTATGTGTTCATCCTCGACATCTTAAAGTATTTGTGATGCAGTGTGATACTGTCTTTATATATTTGTATCTATGTCAAATAAATTAAATCATATCAAACAAGGATATACACGTTATAGGACACCTTTTATTAATAATACATTGTTCAGTTCAATTCAATTCAATTCAGCACAATGCGATATTGACACTCATACTACCTTATAATATATAGTAAAATCTATAAAATGATCACTACTTACCTTCAATATATATTTAATAAAAGACCAGAATTCAATTTTCAGAAGTACCCATGGAAACTGAATTGATTTTTACATTGTAGATATAAAGTGAAGTCTCTCTGACATACTCATACCCAGGTGCCTCCTGTTTAAGGTTAAGGAAAATAGGAAAAAACTAATAGAAAGCCTCTTTAACATTGAGAACAAAATTAATATCACAATTTGTCTAATGTCAGGAATGAGCAAAAGGAAGAAAAGGAGATGTTAATGAGGGTGGTTAAGGTTATCCAAGAGCCTGTTTATTGCAGCTCCTGTGTTGTAAGAGTGCTGCGGCTCTATGAAGGGCCGTGCTTTGTGGGTGAGCACTGAGTGAGTTGTCGAGTGAGAGTGAGGGAGCGGTGAAGTTGATCATCGTCATAGGGCGAAAAAGCCTGGTCAGGTCCAGTCCATTGCAGGGCCAACATATAGAGATGAACAAACCTTCACTCACACCTAACATGCAAACTCCATGTTTTTTTAAAAGGGAAAGGCCCAGACAAGCAACCTTCTTGCTGTGAGGCAACAGTGCCAGCCACATGTGTCACTGTGTGGCCCAAAAGAGACATTTCTCAGAAGATAAATATACATATTGCAAACTTATCATTAAGTAAGTAATAAGTAGTAGTAAGCTCCACGGAGGCCACTCTTTTAGACCACCATGTTTTTTCAATAGCCCGCAGTAGACAAACTATCTTTTGAGGTTTGATGCTAACTGCAGACTGTAGCTGAAACCCCCCATGCAGAGACGTAAACATTTATTTAACTTTTATTTAGCTGATAGATATTTTTGTTTTAAATACAGAACATATTTTAAAGGAGGCACACTATACTAAAATATTAAATAAAATCATGTTGTTGGAATGGAAATATTGGATTTCATTTGGTTTCAGTGCCTGTATAGTCTACTCACAGCCTGGGTCTGTGTTATTTTTGTCATAGTTAATCAGATTCACATAAAACTGGCTTATAGCAGGTTCTTGTTCTGCAGCGCATGCAGACTAATGCATATTACAATACAAACCCAAGCGAACAGTCAACGAAAACAACGCAACAATGAAAATGAGCAAGATGGCACATCACATCACATCAATAATCTTCCAACAAATGGTGTTCATGTCATTATTTCATTGCAATATTCAGCAGCAGTTATCACATATTGCTTGTTTTCCCAACGTCGCGCAGCCCTAACACACATCTATCTAAATGGGACATTCATCGTGTTATTGTTGCAGTTCTTTTGTTGAAAACGTGGCCAAATCAAATGAAGGTTGTGCTGGTTACTGGTATGTCAGCCAAAACCACAGGAAGACAGTCTGAGTCATCATGTCTCAGCCAACTTTTGTAAGTTTCTGTGGTACTTAAGGTGGTACTTAAGGTTAAATGATGATGGTTTCAGCCTCATCAAAACACCTACTACAACAACTACTACTACTACTTTATTTTATTACTTCAAGGTCAAGGTTTTATGCACATTATTAAAGTCTGAATAGGACACCAGTAAACAAAGGACATGGGCTCATTAATACTAACTACTTTTGTTCTCTTGGGAACGTGAATCTATTTATTCCAGTTTCCTGGCAACTGGCCCAAAAAGATTATGAGATTTGCAGTATGTTGTGTGCTGAAGCTGATTTATCAGCCTGAGGATGGTTAAAAAGTAAAGGTCATGGACTTTTCAGAGGTAAAAGAGCTTGTTCTGCCTCTTTTAATTGGTTTTTACTTTAGTTCCTCACCCACACAGTCTAAATGTACTAAATAATACTATGATAAGACATGGAAATTATTAAAACAAATGAAGAAATCTTTATCTCACTCATGGAGCATGTCGACCCTGGGCCATGTCAAGTATTATTATTCTTCTTTCAGCTTTTCCCTTTATGGGTTGCCACAGCGGATCATCTGCCTGTTATGCCGTTTACAGTGATCTGCATATTTTATTTGGCAAAGGTTTTGCTCCAGATGCTTGTCCTGACGCAACCCTCCTGGGACTAGGTGACCACTGTCTGTGGCTCACCTGTGGCTGGGTTCATGTTAAGTGTCCAAAAATTTCAATTAAACTAAACCACAGGAGGTTAGGTTATCCTATGAATTTAATATAAAATATAATATATGAATATGAAGTTTGCTGTGTTCATTCTGCTCCACAGTTGTGGTCTGGTAATTAAGTCACAGAGGTCATTAGGTAAAAAAGTGAAATTGTGCCCTTTTTTTTGTATTATTGCCAACCTCACTTAAGAGCATCTGTTGAATTAATTGGAACTGTGCAATGTTTCCTTCCTCTCTTGTAAATCTAAAGTTCTTTCACATTCAAAAAGGAAGGAAAAAGGAAATTCTGATTTTCTCCTTCCTGCAGCTGGATTCATTGTCTCACTCCACTCTCTCTTTTAGGAGCTCGTATGTGAGGCTAAGACATTTGTGCACAAACACGTGGGTTCACAGCACCAACAACCCCATCGACAAAGAGGAGGAGAAACCAGTGATGTTACGAGTGAGTACTGGATGTGATCAGAATACGAGGCATGGCCGAGGTTTTTCTCAACAGGTGTGATAAAACAATTGTTTTTTTTTTTCAGATTGGAACATCAGGAGTCAAAGAAGACAAGGAAGCGTTTGCCATTGTACCTGTGCCGCCAGCTGAAGTACGTGATTTAGACTTTGCTAATGATGCGAGTAAAGTGTTGGCGTCCATTGCTGGCAAGCTGGAAAAGGGAACCATAACACAAAATGAGAGGAGGTAAAATAGCAGAGCAATTGTATGTATCTTTAAATTTCAAATATAAATTTAAACCCAAATGTCACTGAAATATTTTGACTTGATTTACTTTTCAGGTTTGTGACCAAGCTTCTTGAAGATCTAGTTTTCTTTGTGGTGGACATTCCCAACAGTGGGCAAGATGTGTTGGAGATCATGGTTAACAAACCCAACAGAGAGAGACAAAAACTCATGAGAGAGCAGAATATCCTGAAACAGGTTGGTCTTAAACCGCGGAGACTGTAACGACATTGTTTGGATTAAAGATTTAAAAATGCTTCTTTTCCATTGCAGATTTTCAAACTCCTCCAAGCCCCTTTCACAGATAGTGGTGATGGTCCCATGCTTCGTTTGGAAGAACTTGGTGACCAGCGCCACGCTCCTTTTAGACACATTTGCCGGCTTTGCTACAGAGTGTTACGCCATTCCCAGCAGGACTATCGGAAGAACCAGGTGGGTGGACACGACGGCGCCTTTCTGACTGACTGTGGTACTGTAATTTTGTTTTTCTTCATAGTAAACATTTACTCTCTCTGGGTCGTTGCAGGAATATATTGCCAAACAATTCCGCTTCATGCAAAAGCAGATAGGATACGACGTGTTGGCAGAAGACACAATAACAGCTCTGCTCCACAACAACAGGAAGCTCCTGGAGAAACATATCACAGCTGCTGAGATAGACACATTTGTCACACTGGTGAGGAAGAACCGGGAGCCGAGGTGAGGCTTACAGGAAGAAACTGCTATCATAAAACTGACACAGAAAGACCTGCTGTGGCCATTTTGGGTGAAATTTGTTTGTTTAACGTCTAGCAGGAATTTAAATCCATGTAAATGTATTCAAGTGCTGAGGGGTTTTAGTGTAACAGCTTGTGCAGTATTTTGGCTCGGAGGCTTATTTGCTGACAGTTTGTGTGTGTGATTCTGCTGTGTCACTGTGTTATTCAGGCTGATGCGGAAGGTTGAATAAAGAAGGTTCTTTACTACAGTTCTGCTCATGTGTTTACACACCCTGGCAGACTTTGTGAGATGTGTACCATGCTTCAAGGAAAACAGGCGCGATGAGGCAAAGCGCGTTTCTGAGAAAGTAGCAAATTAATTAAACAAGATATCAAAATAAAGCAAATACTGAGATGGTGTCCATAAATTCTTCATACCCTTAGTCCTTAGCCTTCAGTCTTTTGTGATTTTGCGGCCTGGTCTTCTTCCTGTCTAAAGGAAAGGCCTCCAATGTGTACTCCTGGTTTGTTTTGCGTGAAATTTTCCCAAAGCAGCTCAATGACATTAAGGTCAGTAGCTGCTTATAGCCACTTCAGATCTTTCCCTTTTCTTCTGTTACCTCAGACCTATTTTTGGATCATTGTAATGTGTGTGTCCCACATGCAGATTCTGGACTAATGAGTGTAAATTGTCCTCCAATAGTGAATTCATCTTTCCTTCGATTTTTGACTTAAGTCCGTGTAACTTACATACACCCAGATACACCTTATTGACTTCTCTCTAAACCTAGTGTTTAACAATTGAACTGATGGTATAGTAAGAATAATAATAAGATAATAATAATCTGTCTTGATACAAGTAGACCCCTACTTTTCCACTACTTTATG
This sequence comes from Solea senegalensis, assembly GCF_019176455.1. Classification (NCBI taxonomy): domain Eukaryota; kingdom Metazoa; phylum Chordata; class Actinopteri; order Pleuronectiformes; family Soleidae; genus Solea; species Solea senegalensis. The sequence goes on along the minus strand of NC_058024.1, from coordinate 12,232,441 downwards.
AGAGTTTAAATACTACTAGTTTGGATATGTTTATATATCCTCTTATTGATTTTTATGTGTCACTACTTTTCTCATAGGTCCATTGCCAGTTATTTTGATTTCCCCATGAGTATGAATGTGTATGTCTCAAGTGTAGTGACTTTTCACACAGAGACTATACTTCCAACAATTCACAGGGGTTGAAGCTTAGCCTGAACAGCCATTTAAACTTCAGCGTGTGTCAACTTGTGTGTATATTGTCATACTAAACATTAGAGGGTGTGTAAACTTTCAAACATGACTGTTTTGGTGATTACATTCATAATTATTATTTTATATATGCCCTCGCAATTATGTACAGTTTCATCTGATCAGTACACCCAAAGAGAAGTTTAGTTTAACGGCACTATTAGTAATACTTTCCAAATTGATCTTGCATCTCTCTTCTCCCTATCATAGTGAATTTGGAAAAACATTACATGCGTTGTCATCCATACCTAGGTTTCTGGACTACCTGTCAGATCTCTGTGTGTCTATGAACAAGTCCATCCCTGTGACCCAGGAGCTTATCTGTAATGCAGTGCTTGACCCTTCCAATGCTGACATCCTCATTGAAACCAAGTGAGTTCCTCATACTTCTCTTGTATCTCACAGCTGTGGAGAGCGTCCTGGACTAAGTTGTGTGCTTGTCCCTAGATTGGTCCTATCAAAGTTTGAGATTGAGCTGTTGACAAATGGAGAGAGTCCGTTGGAGGCAGAGGATGAGGAGGAGGTGTGGCTCTTTTGGAAGGACAATTGTAAGGAAATCAGAAGTAAGAGCATCAGGGAGTTGGCCCAGGATGCAAAAGAAGGCCAGAAGGACGATCAGGAGGTGGTCAGCTACTACAGGTGAGACTGAATATGTTATGTTATATCAGTGACATGGGTCTCTCGGGTCCTGTTCAGACCTGGTATTAACATCCGTCCTGAAGTATCCTCACAGTGCAGTTCACGCTAAGTAAAATCTGAATGCTTCCAATCTGTCCTGAATGTGTGCTCTAATCACAACAAAATACATATTCAGAGGTGATTTTTAGGACGCATGTGGCCACATTCCTTAGAATGCATGAACGCAATCTGTCCTCTGGAGGGATAAGAGACTGTCTCCTCAGCTGATGTCCTCTGACCCACTTCAATATCACGGTATTATTAACACAGAGTACCGCATGATTTCTCTTGTCGAGTAGTTTTTCTCTCTCCACAAAGAGGCGGACCATTCTGTGCATGAGGTGAGGCTGTTTGTTGGTGAATAAATGCCCCTCCCTCAAAAAATGTGTTCATGAGATGATGTAGGGAGGGAGGAAAGGGTATGCTAATGATGTCAATGAACCAGAGTTTACCCAAAGGTTATCCATCTGCGTCACTGACAGCAGCTTGAATCTGAAGAAGTACTGTGAGCTGCATTAGAATCCAGACAGCCGTCAAAATCATGTGTGGTTATCAAAATCGTAAATGACACCACACCTCACAAGCATGAAGTATTGACCATAAATCATTCTTATTAACACTCCTATCAGGTGTCAGCTGAACCTCTTTGCCCGCATGTGCCTGGACCGTCAGTACCTGGCCATCAACAAGATCTCTGGTCAGCTGGACGTGGACTTGATTCTGCGCTGCATGTCGGACGAGGACCTGCCCTATGACCTGCGGGCCTCGTTCTGCCGCCTGATGCTGCACATGCACGTAGACCGCGACCCTCAGGAGCAGGTCACACCCGTCAAATATGCTCGTCTCTGGTCTGAGATTCCCTCTAAAATTGCAATTGATGAGTGAGTTTGCCACAGGAAAACATTTACCTGACTTGAGGTTACATTCTGAGGACATGTGTGTAGGTGACATGTTGTGCCCCTCATCTCATTATCCAGCTATGACAATGATGGAACCACCAGAGATGAGATCAAAGAGCGGTTCTGCCTCACAATGGATTTTGTAGAGAATTACCTGAGAGAGGTGGTGTCGCAGAACATTCCCTTCTCAGACAGGGAGAAAAACAAGCTCACCTTTGAGGTAAAGCCGCAGTATGGAGCCAAATAACAGATTAGTCACTGGTTTTAATTACGTTCTTAATTATGGTTGTGAATTCTCTCATTTGTAGGTTGTGAACCTCGCCAGGAACCTTATTTATTTCGGCTTTTACAACTTCAGTGACCTGCTTCGACTGACAAAGATCCTGTTGAACATTTTGGACTGTGTTCATGTTAGTACCATATACCCCATCAACAAGATGGAGAAGGAAGAGGAGAACAAAGGTAAATGTCCATCTCCGTGAGCCTTACTCCCTCAACTGATTCTGAAGTTTACTTCCTCAAACTTGACCTGCAGGGTCAAGTTTGAGGTAAGTAAACCTTTTAAAAAGTAAAAAGTAATACAAAAACAACACCATCCATGTGTATATTTATCCCCTTTAACAGAAGTTTCTGTCTCCTGACCAGCATCTTGTGCTGCTGTGATTAAACTATAATACAACTGGAAAAACTAGTCATGAAAGTTCAAAGAATCTGTGCCTTACTGAGAATCTGTGCCTTACTGAGAATCTATGACGAGTGACGTATGTAGTTGGCTCAAATGTTGTCGGATTGATTATCTGATTAATTCTTTATGTGCGTGTCATTCAAAAAAAGTGCCTAACCCTCATAGGTTTCCAGACACCATTAATATTACTGTTGCTGTGGTTCATGTCAGATTTAAATTGATTACCAGAGATTACAGATTATTTTAGAGCTTGGTTTTAAAGCTCGAGTGTGTAACTGTGTGATATTTTGTTGTCGTTATTATTGTTCTCTGTCTGGTCTTTGTGGACAGAAATGGTGTAACATTATTTGTATGCTGCGTCCTTCATCTTAAAACATGCTCTGTCAACCAATGCTATCAGAGCTGACTGAGGGAGCTTTCGTGTGTATACAGCAGCAGTGCATGCACACAGAACTGCTGAATGACTGGGCTTATTAAGCAGTAGACTTCATGTTGAAACTTTTTTGCGGGTGCTTCTTTGTGTTTTTCAGTCACATTCCCACCTGTTTGCAACAGTCTCATTTTCTAGGCACTATGTTGCTCTTGCCCTCTGTTTTGACATCTCTTCCTGTCTGCAGCACAGGAGTCATTTTGGACCTGATAGGCTTTTTGGAGCTGATAGGCTCACCTTCTCATAACCATAATTCCCTGAAGGAAAGTGAAGAAGAGGAGTCTGTTTGTTACAATCAGCAGTCTCATCACTAGATGTCACTAATTCTTATACACTGGATCTTTAAGATCATCAGGGACAGGTTTACTGTCTGTTATTGGAAGCAGAACCAAACAAAGTGAAGCAGCATTTATTCTGCTCCTCGCCTGTGGAACAAACTTCCTAAATACCTGAGGTCTGCTTGGACTGTCAGCTCATTTAAATCTGGCCTGAAAACATTATTTTTTATTGCAGCTTCCTCTCACATTCTCAAATAATCATCTTACTGCATTTGAAAGACAAGAATGAATTCATCTCTTACAATTTAAATGTCTTTTTTAATTGTAATGTTGATTTTAATGTCATTTTAATGCCTTGCTTTTTTTCTGGGATTTTTTTTTATGTATTGTCTATGCCTTTGTAAAGCACTTTGAGTTGCCCTGTGTATGAATAGTGCTAGACAAATAAACTTGCCTTGCCTTTAAAACACACAAACATCCACCATGTCTTTGAATTTGAATTCACTATTTATGTTGTAGCTGGCAGCAATGTGATGAAGTCCATTCATGGAGTTGGGGAGCTGATGACCCAGGTAGTGCTACGAGGAGGTGGCCTATTGCCCGCCACACCAACTCATCAGCCCGAGGGAGACGTGGTCAAAACTCAGACTGAACCAGAGAGAGAAGACATCATGGTCATGGACACCAAGCTGAAGATCATTGAGATTCTGCAGGTGGAATATCGAAACGCTAGTTCTTCTTTTAATCTAATCAACGCTTTTTATCCGTAGCGTAACACTGTTCTTTTTTGCCTTTTAGTTTATTTTGAATGTGAGGCTGGACTACAGGATCTCCTGCCTACTGTGCATTTTCAAACGTGAGTTTGATGAGAACAACCCACAAGGAGAAAACCCAGCCATTCAGAATGGAACCAACAATGTCCCAGGCCAGATGCCAGGTATAAGTGATTTAATGACTGTGGTCTTAAATGCATTTTTACTCACATGTTTTTCCCATATCAATCCTAACACTTTTGTTTTGTTTTTTACTCCAGGAAATCTTGACTTTGAGAACATTGAAGAACAGGCAGAGGGGATCTTTGGAGGAAGGTAAATCCAAAGCTTCCTGGTCTTTCCATTTCTGAAGAAGCTATAAAATAAAGATTTATGTTAATTTATGTTTGTTGCATTGTCTTTACAGTGAGGAGAACACTCCGCTAGACCTGGATGACCACGGTGGTCGTACTTTCCTAAGGGTCCTGCTCCACCTGACCATGCACGACTATCCACCTCTCGTGTCTGGAGCGCTTCACCTGCTCTTCAGACACTTCAGCCAGAGGCAGGAGGTCCTCATGGCCTTCAAACAAGTAAGACCTTCACTGTACCACCATTTTCATTTTAATATGTGGTCATGTGCACAGTAATATTTCACTACAGCACTAGAAACCTTTTTACATGATATTTAAATGTGCACATCTGTTTCTCCCCTCACTTCGCTTCAGGTCCAACTGCTGGTGACAAGTCAGGACGTGGATAACTATAAGCAGATTAAGTCAGACCTGGACCAGCTGCGGTCCATCGTTGAGAAATCTGAATTGTGGGTGTACAAGAGGCAAGGAGAGGATGCGATGGACGGAGATGGACCTTCTGAATCTGACAACAAGAAGAAGGTTTAGTGTACCATCACTTAGAAACATGAGCTAACCTTTGAATACATGAAGCAAGAAGACACTCATTGTATTCCTCAGTATAGATTATTTGATTTAGCCTTTATGTAAAAAAAACAAAAAAGCCAAGACATTTCTGCACAGACACTGAAAGCAGGATTATTTCTAGATTAGATCTTTTATGTGTTTATCATCATGCTAGATGCCTGGATACTTGTGTTGAATAATCCTTTCATTATTTGATCCATTAATGTGTGATATGCAGACTACAATGACCTATGCATCTTGACCTTGATACATAAATAGTAATTCTAAAACCAGTCGCACAGTACCAATGTTTCATCATTCTTGTAATAGTAGCAAATGATCACCTGTGTGGCCTTCAAAATGAAAATGCTATAACACCTCTTTTCCTGATTGTTTTTAGGGAGATTCACTTGGTTCTGACAAAAAGACAGAAAGCACCAGCAGCTACAACTACAGGGTTGTAAAAGAGGTAAGACTATTCTTAGCCCAAATGCTGTGTTTTCATGTTTGTGATCTGGCATCTGGAATAAATACCCATCCTGCTGTTTGCCTTCAGATCCTGCTGCGCCTCAGTAAGCTATGTGTCCAGGAGGGGAGCTCCGGGAAGAAGAGTAAGAAGCAGCAACAGAGGCTGCTGAGGAACATGGGAGCTCACAGTGTGGTGCTGGAGCTGCTGCAGATCCCCTATGAGAAGGTGCATTGCATGCGGATTATTTAGGGAGGCTCAAAAACACTACGTGACGTGTAGACATTTGCAGTTTATCTGCTTATTGTGCTCTATATGCCCAGGGTGCACCCGCCATGCTGTGTAGCAGCTTGAGTCATGGAAGCTTGCTCTCACTGAAAACATGGCTGGCAGCAAGGACACAAGGAAAAACAGATTTTGGCCATCTAACAAAAGGCTGAGCTCATAAAATCTACACCTGCTGGAGTCTGAAATATCCAAGGATATTCATCTTGACATGAGACAGACTTTTTCAGATGAGGACTTTAGTTTTTGTCACTTTGTAAATGGCTCACTCTTACACCAAAGACCATAAAGATAATCATCAAATGTTTCATCATGGCACACAGGAGTTGTTGAACCACTGCTGCCTCCATCAGTAAGTTCTGATGTGTTATATCCTAAATTCAGTATTTAAACACACACTTACCAAAGGAGGCAGCAGCAGACCAGCAGCTCCTGTGTTACAGCAAACTAAAAACACATATTTCTCTCTGGACCTTGGTGCAGGAAAGTAAGCAATTTACAGCTTCATTTGACAGTATTTAAAAGCTCAAATGATAGGATAAAGCAGCTATCATAGACTTATGTGGGCCTAGATTTTATTAAGTTAGTATTTTTATTATGTGACCGAAGTGTCTTTTTCCTTGTGTTTCTGCTGGCAGCCACATTTTCACATGTCTGAAACTGGTTTCCAGTGTGCATTCAGCACTGACTGACTGTTTTTCAGTACTTCATATACGTAACCAGAACCATCACTTCAGTATAAAAAAAGAAGATGTCTGACCTTGTGTCATGTACCTTAGGGCGAGGATATCCGGATGCAGGAGATCATGAAAACGGCTCATGAGTTTTTGCAGAATTTCTGTGCAGGGAATCAGCAGAACCAGGCTCTGCTTCACAAGCACATCAACCTGTTTCTTAATCCAGGGGTGAGTAGCATCGGGTTTACTCAGAGGAGATGTTTTGTTAATTTGAGTTTTTTAATTACATCTGTCAGCGGGAAGGAAACATCTGCAATTCACGTATTGTTGTTCTATCCTGTCCTGTCCTGACATCTGCCACCTCTCTCAGATCTTGGAGGCTGTCACCATGCAGCACATCTTCATGAATAACTTCCAGCTGTGCAGTGAAATCAATGAGCGCGTGGTGCAACACTTTGTCCACTGCACTGAGTCTCATGGTCGTCACGTCCAGTACCTGAAGTTCCTGCAGACCATTGTGAAGGCTGAGAATAAGTTCATCAAGAAATGTCAGGACATTGTTATGGCTGAGGTCTGTGCTATGAATCTTATAAAATACTGTATTTTATACACGGGTGAATGTGATTCAATGCATTGCTGACTCAATTTCTTTGGACTGATTTCGTCACTCAGCTGGTGAACTCAGGCGAGGATGTTTTGGTTTTCTACAATGATCGCGCCTCCTTTCAGACCCTCATCCAGATGATGCGCTCGGAGCGAGACCGCATGGACGAAAACAGCCCTCTAATGTACCACATCCACCTGGTGGAACTGCTGGCTGTTTGCACTGAGGGCAAGAACGTGTACACCGAGATCAAGTGTAACTCTCTGCTGCCCCTGGATGATATTGTGCGTGTCGTCACCCATGAAGACTGCATCCCTGAAGTATGAGGAATCTGTTTCTTTTATTTGTTTTCAAGTTAAATACGTGGCAAACAATGTCATCTGTATGTGTTTAGTCACTGGCACAGATGTAGTTTTTGTTGAGATTTAAGGTCAAGGTGCAAGTTTGTAACTTCAAATGAAGCATTTACTTTGGAAGTAAATCTGATGAATCACTTTCAAGTGGACAAATAAAAAAACTGCATACAGGACATCCTGAACTCTGAGCTTTTAGCATTCAGAGTTAACATGTCTTTTATGCCACGATAACAACACACAGACAGATTTGTTTACTAATAACTTGTGATGCAGTACATTGCATCTTGCACCTATGATCAGTTATGATATTCGTTTTATGAGCGTTAAAACTGTTCTTACAATAGCGTACTCTAAAAAAGTAAAGATATATCAAAGTAAAGATATGAAGACAAAGTAAATAAGTATTTATACGCAGTTTTTGGTTACGGGTGTCTGCTTTCGAGCAGCATTATAATATGATGAGAGGAGATGACAAGGTGACAATAATGGGCCATAAGAACGTTATATACCTTGAATATCCATAGACAAAGTGTACAAGAGAAAGGAAGAGAGAGCGAGACTGGGCATTAGCTAAACTTGGCTGAAGTTCCCAGTGTTGCTTCTCTGTCCAGAAGAAAAGTATCCAAACCAACATGTCTGTCTCGTTTTTCAACAATATATACATATAATACATTTCTTATATATATCACCTTTAAGATGAAGTAGACGTGTGCTGAACAACAGTGAATGAAAATCGCATGTTGTGCAGTTTGTGTAGGTTCTCGTAGGGTCTGACCTCACAGCTAAAATGCTTTTTTGCCTCCTGTGTTCAAACACAGTCAATGTGACTTCTTCTGTTTGTTTGTTTTGCATCCAAACAGGTAAAGGTTGCCTACATCAACTTCCTTAATCACTGTTATGTGGACACCGAGGTGGAGATGAAGGAGATCTATACATCCAACCATATGTGGAAACTGTTTGAGAACTTCCTGGTGGACATCTGTAGGGTGAGCCATTACACACAGTATCTCGCCTGTGTGGTCAGTAGAAAGGCAGGGCTTTGCTCTACCATGGGTTTGGGTGATTATGCCAACACAGCATGCAGTGGACATAATGTTACCTGTCACCCACATGCAGGAAGTGTGATTCAGTGACCGTGTTTTACTGATACTGATATCGTTTCTGTCATTACCTAGGTGTGCAACAACACCAGTGACAGGAAGCATGCAGATACCATGCTCGAGCGGTACGTAACCGAGACAGTCATGAGCATCGTCACATGTTTCTTCAGCTCTCCGTTCTCTGACCAGAGCACAAGCCTGCAGGTAATCCTGGACTCTGCTGTTCAGCATTTGAAGTACACATATGACAGACAGTCGCACACATTTGAAATAGAGGAGGCCTCCTCACATGTTTGCATGAACTACACAATAATGACGTTCTTCCCTTTGCATAGATGACTTGCCACATGTATGTAAGTAGAGGTGACTCTCCCACATGTTTCCCAACACCCGTTATTTACCATCAGGTCTTGAATGTTAGAAGTGTGGGTTTACACATTTTCGTAGATTAGAACACAGACTCAGTTTGTTGCCGTATGTGTTGCACAGGATTTAGCTTGGCTGTGGTGCTGATGGTGGACTGTTGAGTTGTGGCATCACTGTATCTTTGACCTTGGCGTAGCAGTGTTCTGTTTGTCCACAGGAGTTATTGATAAATATTTACCTGTATCCTCCATAGATTACCAAATCCCTCTGTGGTGTCATGTGTCTGACTAAACATACCTTTTTTATGTGATGTGGAGTTGTTACATTTCAAAGTGCAAGGTGTTGTTACTTTAATTATGTAACCATTTGTACTATCTGCGGAATCCTTCTGCTGGTGTTTTACATGATGACATCACGACCCTCTTTCTATCGCAAAAGGCCGCCATTCTTGGAAAGATAACTGAGGTATTTATTGTCCTCTAGGACTGTGGCCAGCTGATAGATCTGCTCTGTGTTCATGGTGTTAGATATCAGCTGTACCATCTGTCACACAATGATGAGGATTGTTTTGTTGGGAGAGCACTTTATTATAAACAACTGGCCCACTGGACCTGAAGCTTTAGACCCTTCCACTAGAGGTGGTGAAGCATCCTTACAGTTGTACACTGCACAGCACTTTTGTGGTTTGGTGTTCTAACTACCGAGGGAATAAACACAAAAGTCCTTTGTTGGTCGTTAAATTCATATTCTCTTTGTCCTCCTGCTAAATGTTTTCCTTCATTGTCTGTTTTTAACTTAGTTGGGGGTTTTTTTTTTCCCCCTGTCTTACAGACTCGTCAGCCAGTATTTGTACAACTGCTTCAGGGAGTGTTCAGGGTTTACCACTGTAACTGGCTGAACCCTGTTCAGAAGGCCTCAGTGGAAGCCTGCATTAAGGTGCTCTCAGACGTGGGTAAGACGCTGGGCCACCTCTGCTATTACATTACAAAGGAGCCATTGTAACACAAGCAAAAGCATGAAATATCTTTATTCTCGCCTTTATCCAGCTAAAAGCAGAGCCATTGCAATCCCAGTTGACTTGGACAGTCAGGTGAACAACTTGTTTGTCAAGTCCAACAATGTTGTACAGAAGAGCATCCTCAACTGGAGACTATCAGCGAAGAACATGTCCAGAAGAGACTCCGGCCTGACCACCTCCAAAGACTACAGGAATATAATCGAGAGGCTGCAGGTGGGTAGCGTGAGATTCTGTATTTTTAGTTCATCTGTTGGTCAGAAACATCACAGATGAGATACACTCATTTTTCTTAGAAAATGAACATCCAGATTTATTTTTAGCAGTAGAAAAAAACCTTCTGAAACTTTTCGTGGGTGCTTCTTTGTGTTTTCTGCCATAGTGTCGATGTATGTATGAAACTGTCTGGCTTTAGATAAAAACAACTATATTAAGATGCAAAAAGAGAAGTCACGTGGGGCTGATAGGCTTGTGTGAACTGGTTTGTCAGTGGTTTGAATATACAAGACATTGGTGTGTTACTTTTAGATAATGAACAACTTGTAAATTACGAGGAAAGTTATTATTGTAAATGGTTTTTCACACAATGTCACAATGTGCGAGTATGTCATTATTAATGACTGCTTTGTGTCATTGTGACATGCTACCATCTTGTGTCTGCGCTGTTTTGTGATTGTGCCATTTATACTGCTACACATTTTACTTTATAACTTGTATGTTTACTCTCAGTAGGTTACCAAAATGTTTTCTATTTGAAAACCCTCAATGTTATATAAACTCTTCACTAAGAACAGACTCTAAACAAGTAAATAAAAAGCAACCACAGCATTTCACCTGAGTCATGTTATGGGATGTTTAGTTCTTCTTAATGGGAGCAGAATATTTGTGACACAGTTGGAACATTATGTTTCTGAAATGGATTTGTTGTGGCTATGGAGTAACACTTAAGCACAATGTGTTGTCAAAAACTTTAAAAGATACTAAATATCAGTTTCAGATCGTTATTGGTCGATATTCAAGGATGTGATGTTGGCATCGCCTTGGACACAAAATAGTGGTATTGCACTGTTCCTGGTCAGGTCCCTCCAACACACACTCCACCCCCACCAGTGCTGTTCAGTGACATAATGCTTTTGGTAAATGTAGCACAAACAGGATTCTGTAGAAGTGTTTCCAAAGTTCATTCTGGGGAAAAACTCAACTGTTACCCCCCCCCCTTCTTGTAATAATGACTCAACTTTAAGTGGAAGTCTGAAGAATCTGATTCAGTTTGTGTCACAGGAACCCTGAGGATTTGGCTTTAGTGGTGTTCATCTTTTTTTACTTAAAAGATTGCAAAAAATACTGCCTCTGATTATAGAACATTTCATTTCCAGAGAAAAATAATGCAGTTCCTAAAATGCTTTCCTTCACTTTTTCTTTATTTAGAAAGCAAGAAAAAAACTTCACATTCTCCCAGTCTCTTTTTTTCCCCACGTGTTAGTTTTTCTTCCCTTTATTGCCCGCTCACAAAAAAAGCCCAAACCATACTGTAATCATTACCAGACCAGCAGGCGTTGTGATGCAACTTCTCTTATTTTCTCACTAATCATCATGAGATGTGAGGGGCTGTGTGTGTAGAGAAGGGGAACATGTTGGTGTATCATATGCACATCCCACTATATTTTGTTTTTCTCACATAAATTCATGGAGCGGTCGCCCCGGGAATGTTTGGCTGTCATTGTGTGATTCTGCTCTTAAATGAACATCTTAAATAAACAGGAGAAAGATCCAGTCAACCACACACACACACTCTGTCTTTGAAGCCTCATTGTTGTAACTCAAGCAGAATGAGGCCTGGCATGTTCCAGCTACAATGGACATGAAGCTCCCGGTAAAATATATCATCTTGATGGGAGCATACAGTCCATCTCTCCAAAATTCCAATGTAGGCCTTTTGTGTCTGTGTCTGAGCCGTTGAATCCTCTCCAGTGCCTCTCACTTGTGGAGTACCGCAGGGTTCTATTCTGGGCTCTCTTCTCTTCACCCTGTACTTACTTACTCTTGGATAAATTTTTCGAAAACACAGTATCCCATTCCATTTTTATGCCGACAATGGTCAAATTAGGAAAATGGATATTCTGTAAAACAGCTGATTGCATTGTGCAACTAACGTTCTGCATTTTACTGATAAAAAAAAGACTGAGGTCATGTTTGGGCCTTGTGACACCTCCAAGGTTCATGTTGTTGAAATGGTCCTGTCCATCCTGGTCACGCTCAAAGAAAATCTCAGCATATTCAGCTCTGCCATCTCCAGCTCCGTCTTTTAAACTTGGAGACACCAAGTATACATACAAGTCTAGACATTCTCTTTTACTTTTGCTGCTATCCTTCCGTCAGCTCCGACACTCGCCTCCACTCACTCCACCCTGCCTGCACTCTCTTCTACACCTCTCTTTTTTGTCCACTGCTTCGGATGGTTGACACCAGGTATTTAAACTCATCCACTTTATCTACTTCTACTCACATATGCAAATCACCCATACCATGAATACTGATACTCGTTTTTTCCAAAAAGAAGAAGAGACTTGGACTCGTCTGACCACAGAACACGTTCCCACTGTCTTCCAGTCCATCTCTGATGAGTTCAGGCCCACAGAACTCAGAGATGCTTTTGTGTTAAGTTGATGAATGGCTTTATCTTTGTGTCATATAGTTTTAGGTTGCATTGCTTGATGTAGTGGCAGACTATGTGAAGTGATGTCCATCATAGCAACATGACCGCTTCTTATATAATACCACCCAAGGGTTTGAAGTTCACGCATATTCAACAGCAGTCTCTGCCCTTTCACAGTAATATGTATTTAGATGATAAAAGACCAAAAATAGTTTTCAATCTTGCACTGAGAAACATTGTTTTTGGACTACTTGTTAATTATTTTATGAGGGTTGGCACAACCCATCCTTTCTTGCAAAGGATAAACTTCTGGTGGATTACCCAATTCTTGTACTCTCACCTGTTAACAGTTAATCTGCTAATTGTGGAACCTTCCAGAACACATGTTTCAGTCTTGAAAATGGTTCCAAAGTACAATTACATTTGTCAGTGAAAACACTGAAAATCTTTGTACCGTTTGTACAGTGTCTCACATTTTTGGAAATGGGGTTTGTATTATTTTCTTCAATTACCCTTCAACATTTTTGAAAGGTTGTGTCTGTCGAATTTAAACTGCAACAGTAAATTGACGTATTTACATCTGAATAAGAACTTCAGGGAACCAGGATCAGACATCAGTCACCTGAGATGACCTTGTCCTCTTTAAAGGTCATTGACAGGGAGTCGGAGAAGCTTATGATGATAGTCTGCTGTAATGAAACTACATCTAACCTCTGGCTGCTCATTACTTTATGCTCTGCAGGACATTGTGTCAGCACTGGAGGACCGTCTGAGGCCACTGGTCCAAGCTGAGCTCTCAGTGCTGGTTGACGTCCTGCATCGCCCCGAGCTCCTCTTCCCGGAGAACACAGAAGCTCGTAAGAAGTGTGAAAGTGGAGGATTCATATCAAAGTGAGTAGAAATCACCAATCAACAAGGTTAGAGATAATCAATATAATGCAGAGTTAATGCGAGACATTTGCACAATGTCTGGGACTAATTCACACCGACAGTAAAGTGAATGATACATTTCTTGAGACAATAACTCACGTGTCATTTCCAAAGTCAATGCACGTTGCATGCCATTCATTTATCTAAAATGAACGTGACAGTGGTGCAAAACGTGCATCAGATTTATTTATTTTTTAAAGTGAAGTGCTACATTTTGCTGCCCCCACTAATCATAAAATAAGTGCTATCAGGCCAAGTAGAAAATGATTATGAAACTGTTGGTCAGAAGCCAGTATAGCCACTCATTTATATACAAGACACTTAAAAAATGCTTCCATGCCCTTGTCGTCCAAACCTCTTGTTTGACACTAAAAGGTAGTTTTATGATGGAAATTCAATGGTCGATTTATAGGAGATTATGATGTTGGTGGAGTCTTTGGACTCATGTTTCTTTTTCTCCCTCTGACCAGACTGATCAAGCACACCAAGCAGTTGCTGGAGGAGAATGAGGAGCGACTATGCATCAAAGTGCTGCAGACACTGAGGGAAATGATGACCAAAGACCGCGGCTATGGGGAGAAGGTACGCACCCACTGTGTATGCCGTTTCCCATCATCTGCTTGTAGTCATGCCCGGTAGTCGCCCACACACGACATAAAACACTCAGGATACAGAGTTGCTGTGTTCCCACTTCACACAAGATCAAAAAGCAAAACAATAAAGGCAGAGGCTGAGTTCTCTTTGTTTTCTCTCTGGAGCCTGTAAAGTACTATACTGTATTTAAGAGTTTTTTTACCTGTCATCACACACACATTGAATTCTCACCTTTTATGTTTGTCAAACTCTGGCACTTACTTCATGAAAACAGATTCTTGCATTGCTTTCTCCTACTAATACTTAGTCCAAATCAAACAAGAAAGCGGTGAATATTAACATGAACACTATAGAAACATGTGTGCCTCAGCTGCTTTACTGTACGTGAGATCTTGTGGCTAATAACACCTTCTCTTAATAATCTCTAATCAGTCGTTTTAAATCAGTTGGCCAATAAAAGGATAAACTATAGGGGTTTATATATCAGGCTGAGACAAATTCATCCCCCAACCAAACCCGAACCTAAAACTGTTTCAGAGCAACAACAAAAGGTGGGAAATACTTGATAAAAAATACATTTGTTTTTATGTATAAAAAGTGATTATATTTTATTTTCACTGAAAGCAAACCGCCTGCATTAAAGACCATCTTATGACTTATTACAATCTCTTTATACAGTATAGTATATTACATTTATACTGAAGTACAACAATAATAATAATAATAACAACAATAATAATAATAATAATCAATTCACCTGCTCCCAAATACAAGTAAACAAAAATAAATACATTTATGCTGCATATAATCCCACACTTTTATGAAGCTGTTAAAAGACAGACCACCTGTTTACATGTTAGGCATCAGAAAATCCAAAACTTTTTTGCATTGTTATTTAATTTAAATGTAACAGATTTTTTATAGTGTATGTGAAGTCAACAGACTATTTTCCAAAACTCCATTTACTCATATTGCTATGTATGCATATGTCATATGTATAATTTGATCATCTGTTCCGACCGTATGGTTTTGGTGGATCCATCGTTTTCCTAAATCCATTTTGCCTGTTGCTATGAAATTCTTTGGGAACTTTTTTGTTTTTACTCTTTTACTCATTTTACCACTACACTACAACACGTGAAGTACAGTGAATTTACTGATTGTTGCTCTATTGGCTCCATGTCTGAGATCTGAGACCCATCGAATAACTTGTGTTGTTGCATTTTTAGGTGAGGAGAAAACACTGTTAATAAATCTCACAGCTCTTTTATGCAAGAAGGCATTTGTTTATCAGTAAACACTTTGAACATTGAACTATCTGATCTGTTGATCAGTGTCAGACAGGCTTAAAGTGATAGTTCAGGTTTTTTGTGTGTGGAACCAACTGGAGACGAGGACATTCGCCCTCACATGCCTGCTGGCAGGAGCACATGGGCGAAGAGATTTTAGGTGTATCTACTGTATTTTGATGTACACCTGCTCAATCACTGCTTTATTATGAACTTACTGTTAGTCAACCTTTTCTGACTGATCACTGAAATCTGTAAACCACCTGCCCTCCTACACCAAAGTACATAGAGAAAACCAGCATTTTTTTAGCTTGTAGTTGTTGATGTACTGCTGTCTTGTTTGGCAAGTTTGTGTCACTTAGGTTAAATGTGACAAAGGATCACTGAAGTCACTAAATCAGTAAAATCCACGCCTAATAGAACCACACTTCAAAAACCTAAACTATCCCATTAAGACTGTGTGTGATTTCAATGCTGTGAAACAATGTGACATGAACGTGGGAAGGTGTTTACTACTGTTACTAATTCCTCTGGTTTCATCATGCTGTCCTTTCACCTTTTCACTGTGTGTGTGTTTTTTTTTCCTTCGCCTGCTTTAACACCTGCACTCTTTTCACCGAGCTTTTAAATCACTAATGGAGCTTCACTAACTCTGTGCCCCTATACTTCTTCTCTTGCAGCTGATTGCCTTTGATGATGAGATGGATGTGGCTGAGGTCGATCATTTTACTTACTGTTGTTGTGACGTACATCCAATTTGTCTGCAACTAACGGCATAGATGTGCTTGTGCTGCGAGTAGCGTGTATCATCACGTTGTCAGTCCATCCCTAGCTGTTGTCAGTGTCGCTCCTGAGCTAGTATGTTACGCAGTGTGCTTGTCTGTTGTGTAGATTTATGATCATACACTTTTAGGGATGTGATTAGATTTTTGAAAAACACAAATCTATTTAAAGTCTGAATTGACTTTAAGCACGCTGTTATGACGTCAGTTATCAGCTTCACCTAAAAGCCCAGAAGACACCAGCTGTCTTTGCCTGTGGCAGCATATTATGCAGTTAAGATTGCACATCACAAATCCAGTGTGACTTCTGGGCCCAGGAATTTTCATTGAGGGAGGGTGTGTTTCTTTTTCTTTTATTATTTTTTATTTATGATAATTAATTTTTTTAATAATACATATGCATTTTTTTTTTTGTGCTGTAAAAACCATTCTAAATCTTTGAACTTCATTTCCCCCCCCATGCCAACAAAGATATTTGTCCCTGTGTAGTCCCACATTTGACTTTGTGATCTTGATTTCAGATGTGAAATTACACAGATGTGAGGAGAAAATGGTGATGAGAATGTGGGTGTAGTTACGTACACTTTAGTGATGAGTGGAAGAGAAATTATTGTTCATCATATTACAAACCAAAAGCCTGAATATGGCAGATTTAAAATCAGTTCTCTCTTGGACAAATTATTTAAATATAATATACAACCAAGCAAACCAGGGCTTATTGTCAGTACTTTAACCACTTTGATATTTGAAATATATTTCTTATTCATTTACTGTTCATTTAGGTTCAATTGTATTTACATATATGAAACTGGACAGTTCTGCCAAAAATTAAGCAAAAGCACTGTAAGTCAAGTTCATAATTTATTTATACTGTGCATGCCTTACTCAAACTGGTTAATCCAATTTATAATAAATGCAGAATGTATGTAATTATATGCAAATATGTAAAGAAGAATACAATTATTTTTCTTTTCAAAGAAAAGTCATTCAATATCCATCAATTATCATGAATTATAGCAGCAGATTCTGGCACGGCATACTAATTCACACATGTTCACGTTGATTTTACATTTAAATATTATGTCCTGATGTTTGTTATTATTACTTATGCTGTAACTGTAATATGGGTAAAGTTACCACGGTTTTAGTGTTTACACATTTCTGACAAAGTGTTTGTCAAGGTTGGTGGTGAGTGCAACGGAAGTGAGCAATTACATTTCTTGGGTTTGTTGGGGAAATGGTTGGAAAGGGTCCAGGAAGCAACATTCTCTCAGTTTCTCTTTTTATATTCTCCCCCCCCTCCCCGTCACACATGCTGTCTGGTACTTTAGCAATGGAAATCCCCAGCTTCCACAAAAACAGCGCTGTTCCTGTCCAGAGACCAGAGCTTTGTTTCATCGACTCCTCCCATATATAGTATCTCAAGAATGTACTGTACTCCCTAACTCCCTTATCCCGCTGCACATGCTGCATGTCACTCATTCACACACGCACACAAACACATTAACAACAGTATGCAATGCCCTGCTACTACGTGGATTGGCCAAAACCTCAGCCTTCCTTGGCAGGAACAGCAAGATAAACTCCACTGATTGCTGTTATGTAACCCCCCTTCGGCTGCTCCCTGACCCACCACGACACCCACCCAAAGGTCTCTAGGAATGAAGGCGGCTATCAGTTCCACTGATCTGTGACCGATCCCACCATACTTCTACTTGTTGCCTGAAACATCTGTAGGCCTGATGCTGCATGGTGTACGCGAAGAGAAAGAGAGAGAGAGAGGGAGCGGGACAGAGCTCACCCATTAGCAGCGAGATTATCTCATGCTTCCAGAAATAGAAACGTGATAAAACACGGCATGTTGAGTCAGCCTCCCTCTTTGTCTGGCCTGATCGTATCATCCACTGCATGTGTTTGCGTTTCCTCAACGGCCACATCAGAGCCTCTGTTTTGCGAGAGGTTACAAAGGGTCAGATGGAGATGGAGTCTTTTGCTGGTGATGTAATACGGTTTGCGGAGGATGGGGCTGTGACTGCGTAACCCATACATGGGCTGTTATATAAGGGACGTGTTTCTATGCAGGGAGAGCGTGGTGGTCTGCATGACTGTGCATGCGAGGGTGTGTGAACGTGTCTTTCAAACTCTCCCAACCAGTTCCTGTTTGTTTAGCTTAGATTTCTAGATTATTCTTTTTTTACTTCTATACTTCTGTTTTCTCTCCCCTCTCACCTTTTACATATTTCACTTTATTAGCCATGCCTGTTTTCCCTTCTCCACTGTCACATCCAGTGTGTAACTAAACCCCTTATCCAGATGCCACCCCTCTATGAGCCTCAGATACTCCAGTTGTCTTTGTTTGTCCTCCTGTCTGCTGAAGTCGGGCTGCCGTGTTTTTCTCTGTCAACAGGGGGTGCTGCTGGTGTTTCTCAGCAGCAGGCAGGCAGCTCTGTCCCACTTCCCTCCACTAACAATGCTGCATGGTTCTTGGGCTTCCGCCAGCTCCTAGACAGCAGTTACATAACAACCAACGTTTTATTTTTTTCAACAAAAAAAAAATTCCCTCTCTGTTTTCCTGGAATCCTAAACCCTCCGCTGATGTGTGACCTTTAGTGGTAATTGGCAATAAAAGTGCAGCAGAGTTGTCCTCCAGGAGACAGTAGCCTTGGTGCACTTCGGCCCAGGCAACCCAGGACAGACAGAGGGGAGACATGGGAAAGTTGGGGTTGGAGTGGGTGTGAACTTCAGCCAACACAGCACCTGTTAGTGGTTCGTGGTCTGACCCTGTTAAAGGGCAAGAGGCCAATTTTATTTTTTCAGCAGAGGTTTCTACAAAACCGCCTTTCTAGCCTTTTCCTCTGGCGTCTTTTTTTTTTTCCAATATGAGCTGTTATTTTCCTTTACGACTTCCTGGTGAGATTAGGTGTACATGGTGCACATTGTGTCTGGCTTTTTTTTTTTTCTTGGGACGTGGATTGCATCTCTTAGTTTGTATTTTATACAGAGACAGAGTTTATCCTCTGGCAGCCCCTTGTAGAAAGCAACAGCATCTGTGGAGGAGTGTACAGGTTTCACTGATCTGTGAGATCCTTCGGCGCCAAATGTTTCTTTTAACCACAAATCTTATTGGGGTTCTTTTTATGTTTTTGCCACAAACATGACATCGTAGGAAGCATCACAAGTGCGACTGATGCAGACAATTACAGCACGTCCAGCTGATGCAACTCACACGCTAACTGTTGACAGTAATTAGGTCGTGTTTCGCTAACTGGTGGGTTTTATGTTCCACCCTCCACAACTGTTTGTTTTTGAACTGAATAAGACAACAGCGGAGACAGATGGCGACCATTGATTCAACGTGTGATGCATCACCATTTTTCAGTGGAAATCAGTGTGTTGACGTAAATGCTTTGATAGAGGGAAATTCCAATTAGTCAGCATAAACCAGCATGACTGGACCACAGGGGGAAACATACTGTATGCCCATGTTACTCTCCATTGCATGTTTTCAATTTAATGTTTTACAGTTGCTACTCTGCAAAGTGACTTTGTGTGTGTTTAGTGCATACTTGTATTTGGCACCTCTTTAGGACCTTTTCTGACAAGCACTGACACTGACTGTCAGGACCAGACGTCCTCATGGAGAACAATTTTTTGTCCTAATGAGGCAGAAACTTTTCTGAGGACCTGGTTAAGTTTAGGACTAAGATTTGATTTGTGGTTAGGTTACAGGTTAGGGTTGGGCATTAACTGACTTTAAAGGCTTTATGAATGGGAGTCGATGCAGGTCCTTTAAAAGATAGCTGCACAAACCTGTGTGTGTGTGTCGAGTGTATGTATACATATAGTTTTGTTTCTCTTAAATAACTGTAATTCAAAGTCCTCTGCTCTGCATTAGAGTTCTATTTGTTTTATTTATTAAATATAATGAAAATGTAGAGATTTCATAAGGTGATTGCCAGTTTTATTATGTAGTTATTAATCAATTCAGTTTGATCCACTTTACTCCACTTAAATAAACTTACACTCATTAGCAACATTAGGAAACCACAAAGGTTCATTTTAATGTTATTTGTGCTTTGTTTTTGGGTTTTTTATATTCACTGCCTACAGAATTGTCAAACCTGTTTTTTTAGTTCCAGTAGCTTGAGAACATGGAAATTGCCTCCAAGTCTGTACTAGCAAACAATTACTGAATTGTGAGGAAAATATGATATTTACTCTGATGGAAATTATTGTTTTTTTTTTTTTTTACCACTCTTGCATCATTTTAAATACTTTTTTTTCAGCAGCAACACATTTGTGTATGCATGTGTTTTCGGACGGATATAAAAACACAAATTCCCCTTTCATAACTGCAGTGTTGTGGAGGAGATAGGCAGCAACCCTTTGCAGCAGCAGAGTGTTTTAAAGGAACCACAGAGTACTACACACACCAAAGTGCAGTGGTGATATCGCTGATCAATAGTGCAGTGGTGAGCTTACAGCTTCTTTTTGTTGTCCTTGTTCTTGTGTGCAGAGCTTGTGCTTATTGTTTTTCTTGCTGCTGTTATTGCAGTGTAACATAAGCACTGTGTTAGACTCACGCTGTGTAAAGGTACAACATGAGTAACGGTGTGTTTTTGCTTTCTTTCTGCACCTGGCACACATATGTATGGTTTGCAGTTCTGCATGTGACTGGCAAACTGCTGAGCTGCTAAAAAGGCACATGCAGACATATACCACAGACTGGTGTAAATATAAAGTGCTGTTCAAAAGTCTGAGAACACTCACTGGAGCTAGATCTATATATAGATGAACATTGTTATACGCACATATCAGTGTACAGCTGCATTTATGATTCACGATTTTGGGTCAGAGCGGTATTTCAGGGAAGTCGCTACTTGTTGGAGAATGCAGCTTATTCCACATCCTTTAACTGTGACTAACTAACACCAGCTTTTTATTTCCACTCAGCTGGCACCTCCACCTGAGCCTGACGTCCCAGCTGAGGTGTGTTTAAGACCCATATTTCACTGCTCATGTTCCCCATTACTTTTGTGCTCAGTGTTTAATGGATCAGGTCAAAACCCATTCTCTGCCCTTTTTCCATTTTTTGAGGGCTCCCTTGTACATACCTCTGTGAATATTATGCTACATTTGCCCTTGTGCGTTTGCCAACCTCCTGTACGACCCATCCATCCTTCCTTCTCTCCTGCCCCCTGTTCATCTCTTCCTTCCACCACTTGGTTATGGAGCTCAGGTCCAATTTCCTGACTTCTTTCAGTAGGGTGGGGTGGGTGTTGATGTCATGGGTGAGGTGTTTTTCCATGTCAGATCGGTGCCTACAGTTTGTCAGTAGCTCACAGTTTTATTATGTAAGCTGGACAGTTTTTTTTTTCTCTCATTCTCATGGCTTGTGTTACTTTCCCACCACCAGCCCCCACCCCCTTCAACAGCATGTGATTCTATTATGTAAATAATTTAAACACTTTCGCTGCTGTGACTGCAAACTAATGAGGGAGTCGCCACTTGCCAGACAGTATGGGGTCTGAAATGTCCTTCTCTCAAGTCGACTGTCAAGTGAGAGCAGAATTTGGACTATTAATTAACAAATAATTGATGATTGAACTGTCAAACCAAACGTCTTTAGTTAAAGCTGCAGTGCGTAACTGTTTGGTCTTTGTGAACAGAAACAATGTAACATTATTTCCTTCATCTGAAAGCAAGGTTATCAGACCTCACTGAGGGGGTGTATGCAGCAGCAGCGCAGGGGTGGGCGGGGACGAGAAGCATTTATCCCATCCAACTGCTCAACGACCAGGTTTTTTGAGCGGCAGGATTCACTTCTTGTGGGCTCCATTTTTGTGTTTTCGTTCACCCTGTTTGCTGATGCCACCATCTTTATTAACATTAAAAAAAAAAAAATCACTTCCTGTGTGCAGCATGGGAATGTCTCCGGGCAAGATCTAAACACCATTTAGCCACTTTGCATTTCCATTTACGCATATAAGCTCTTGGTCACGGAGACCCTAGTGGACCTCTGCACACAAGCGGATGTGGAAAGTGTGACCCGCCCCTAAATGAGGATTGTGTGATCTCATTAGAGCTGTGGTTCTTAAACATTATTATACCAAGTACCACCTGAGAAAATATTAACCTCTCGAGGTAACTCCATTATCGTCAACGTTAAAATACAGTGGTAGGCCGAGTAAAGTCAGCTACAGACTTTTCACAGGAGGCAGATTTATTCCCGATAAGATCATTTGCCCTCATCATCCTCCTCTTCCTCACACATACTTCAGACACTGGTTTAGTGAAATTAGATGAAGATGGAGTGAGAGAAAGGGTGAGAGAGCTGCACACTTTGAGAACCATGACTTCAGATAATCGTCTAAATGTAACAGACATTTATTGATAAGGAAAAGTTACGCACCACAGCTTTAAGTGTGTTGGATTTTGATGATCTACAATAGTACAACAGTATCAGTCTTCCTCTGCACATACCCTTGCATGATTCAACCTCACAACCACTTCCCTTTTAACTGCATGATCTAATTTATACCCAATTTCCGGCATGCTAGTAAAGTAACTAATTTGCACTGTATTAACTCCTTATTTTTGTTTTCCAATTTCATTTTCAAATCTCCTTTTTTTTTTCTTACCTCTTTTGTTTCTTTTCTTTTTTTTGTTTGTTTGATTTTATTGCTTTCTGCTAACCCACCTCGCCTATTTAAGGAGCTTGATCCCAGCCAGCCACAGAAGCAACTGGAGGATCAAAGGAGGGTAGGTACTGAGTCCGGCCTCCATCTTACGGCTGGTCGACAAGTGACAGACTGTGGTGAAGCCTTCACAGTGACACAGCTTTCCCAGCAGATCATTCACTTTCTCACTTCCTAACCCGCCTATTGGTTATTTGATATGCAATTTGAGACTTCAGCTTTGGGTGTTCATCTCTTCTTTGACAAACTGTGACTTATGCTGGGAGCATATACAGTACAGTATGTCACTGTGTGTCACCGATTTACACCAAACTGAAACAGGGCAATGCTGATGTCAGCATACTGTATGTTGTGGTGGGCGAGAGAGCACAGTTTCGACTTTGACTATGACCACAGGGAAAAGGTTGAACAAGGTCTTCCACACTGAGCAGCTGATATTTATAAAGGCTTTATAAAGAGATTTGGTTTTATTTGTATTTCTACAAAACAGTTGCAGTAGGCAGGATTGCAAGAGAAACAGTTGATGCTCATCCCAGTGTTGTATAAAAACTTGACTATCGCCGCTTGCCACCTTGAGCTCCGCTTATTATTCCATCGCTGATATTCTTTGCCAAAACCCAGTTGTTGACAATCCTGGAATAGCATCCTTCCCACCCAAAGGACATGTACGCACAGCTGCTTAGTAGATCAGCCAATAGGAGCATTGTGTCTCTCTCTTAACTTCTCCAGGAAACTTTGATTAATTTATTCATTGATTCAGTAAGTATGCATATGAGTTTGATGATTGATTTGAGGTTGAACAACTATATAAGCATATGGCACTCTGAAAGAAATCTACTGAGAGCTGTTTTTGCAATGCAAAGATCAATTAAATTAAATGTAAAAAATATTAGCAATATTAAAAAAACAGACTTAAAAATTGAGGTGGGGTAGAGTACCTGGAGAAAAAGGCCTTCCTTAAAACCTGGGTCTTTTTGCTGCAAGGCAACAGCGGTAGGCACTACTCCGCCATGTGGCCCTTGAACCTGTACAGTATTATCTGTATTTCCTACCCATTATAGACGTTCTTGGGTGCCCCCTGTTGGCTTGGAGCCCTGAGCGGCTGCTTAGTTTGCTTTTGCGTCTAGTGTAGAAGTCGATAGCTCTCTCTCAGATCATTTGATTTACATTCTACTTAAAGGATACTATGGAATTTGTGTTCAATAACGCCCAAGAATATGTTGCCTACCCCAGCTTTAATCACTAAATAAAGGATTAAGCATCCAGAAATATGAAAGGAAAAGCTCTCGGGTGTAATGATGAGAAGAAATTGTAGATGGTCAAGAAAACAAAACATATTTTTAAACCATTGTCCTTTTCAATCATCACAGCATAATATTGCATATACCCACTGATGTGAGACTTGCATTAGTGTGTCCCAATGTAGCGATCTTATGTGCTACATTAGCACAGTTATGCTGTCTGGGTTCCAGTGACATGGCATGGCAGTAACTTGACTTTATTCTCCTAACATTCTTATTTTTTTCCCCCTCCACTGATAGGGAGAAGCTCTGCGGCAGATCTTGGTTAATCGATACTATGGGAATGTCAAACCTGGCCAGAGGAGAGACAGTCTCCAAGCTTTCAGCAACGGTCCAGTCGCTTCTGGGGCGCAAGGAAAATCTCCCACAGGTGTGTGTGTGTAACAGTGTTTGTATAGCATGCTCATAAAGATAAGATTTTATGACTGCAATATGATTTACTGTGAGAAACTGGGTCAGTGATCCATCAGGTTTGGAGTATCATACAAAAATGGAATCAAGCATATAATATATAATATAATAGAAAATAGATCATAAAGTAGTTACCACACCGCTCACACATCATATTAATGTAAACTGGACACTCTCTGATTTATATTATATATATCAATTTATTTATTTTTTACAAATTTGTTATTTGCTTGAATGCTAGATTGATACACAATATAGACACTGATAATGTCGATAATGCATTCCCTCGTGGCAGAAATTTGAAGTTAAAAATTAAAAATAATCTCAAATCTCACAGAATGTTTTCTCAGAACATACCTAACTGTCATGCCGGAAATGTGTGTGATGTTACACAGATCACAAATAGCCGCAGCAGTTTCCGTTGTGCCTCAGTAAACGCATCGCAGCTTTCCACCTGGACCACACACATGTTTGTGTACACCAGCATGCCATCTGTGCACAAGTTCCATAAGTTCATGGCAACACGTTTACAGATAACAAAGACCAGCTAATTTAAAATGTCCCTCCAGTCATCCAAACTCAACTGAGACCGACATTCACAAATTGAATACAGAGTTCACAAATGACATTTATTTATTCCAGTGACACGCTCTCGTCTTGTCTCTCATCAGAGAGATGACTCATCTTTCATCTCTAGCTTCGGTGGCGATAAAGAGAGAGAGAAAGAAAGATGGAAAGAGAGAAAAGTAAGAGATCTTATTCACAGCCATGGCCTTGTACTCCCTTTAAGACTTTGGACCTTGGCTGTGGCTACTGAGCACACAGACTCTCTCCTCAGCAATAACGTAGGTCGTGCTGTTGCCAGGCGACCAGAGAGCCAAGCTCTGCCCAGAATGGGATTTGTTGTTGATTCAGTGACTCGCCCCATCAGAGATGGCTCTGATGGGTGCTGTTATTTCATCACGGCTTCCCTGGCTGGCTGTGGCAGCAGCATTTAAAGCATATTAATATTAGCACAAGTATTTAAATGACACATAATAAATCATATTATAATTACTTGCCATGGATAAATGTATAAAAATACACAGGTTGTTTGAAGTGTTGGGTGTAGCTACTGGTACTTCCCCATGAACCAGCTTGAAACATGGACACTCGCCCTCGCTGTGAACATGGCTGCCAGCAAGGACACGGAGGAAAATAAGTTTTAGCTCACCCAATAAAATCTCCACCTGCTTCTTAAGTCTATGATGTCTTAAGAACGTGTTTGCTGCTTTATCTCACCATTTGGCAGCCTTTGTTGCCCGGAAACAGACGTTTGTAAAATGCTCACTCTCTCACACCAAAGTCTATTGAGAAAATCAGTGTTTTTAGTTTGCGGAGTCAATTTGATTTTTGATTTTTATGCACTGAAGTCACAACATGACACATTTGAACTTACTGAAGGAGGAAGCAGTAGATCATCATCATTTTTCTCTAGGGAGTTTGGTGTGGGGAGTGCACTTTTCAAATGTTACAGAAACCTCAGTTTGCAGGTGTATGTCTGTGAAGGGTCTCAGTCATCCGAGTCATATTCATTTTCAGTAGTTGGCTGTAGGCGACTAGACTTGAGTTAAGTTTGAAACTTAGCTCAAGCAAGTCCAGTTAAGCAGGTGTGCATTATATTAGGTGACGCTTTAGTTAAATGGCTAAATTCATTCTCAGCACAGGGGTGCGCTGAGTACAGTCAGTGTCGACTATGTTATTAACTCATTAGCACACACACCTGAACTATCACTTTATATAACGTGTAGCAGTTTAAACTGAGGGTAGTTGTGACCGATGTTTTGCGTCTGTTGCCATAGTTGTCAGCTCCGGGGTCGGAGGCCGAGGGGACCTGAGTTTGGCAGAGGTGCAGTGCCACCTGGACAAAGAGGGAGCATCTGATCTGGTCATTGATCTTATTATGAATGCCACCAGTGACCGGATCTTCCAGGAGAGCATCCTCTTAGCCATTGCACTGCTGGAGGGCGGAAACACAGTCATCCAGGTAAGTGGGGTGGGGTCACAGTGTTCATGGTGCTAATGGGGCAGAGGTCTTTCCTGCAAATAAATGGCACATCTGAAGACATACCCTTCAAAGAGGCATGAACCAATTCTAACAAAGAGTTGTTATCTCATGGATTCACAGCAGTGGTGTCAACAAGTTTAGTCATTGCCCCTGAGGTCCACTGTTATCAACAAATCTATATCACATTCCCACATGTTTAAAAACCTGCTTTATCCCAGGCCTAAACAGGTCTTTTTACCAGTGGGGATGTGTTTATTTAGCATTTACTCCCATGTTAAAGGACTCTGCGATGCATGTGGGTTTTTATCTACTCCATCAGTCCGATCAATTGAAAGATAGATTCTAGGAGGGCCTGAAGTAAGAAGTACAAAATCTCCATGCTGTTGTTTACTTCTTCCTGCGACTCATTTCTGCTGTGTTTGTGATGTCACAGTTCATACAGGGGTGAAAGAAATTCCTCAGGACAAAATGGGAACGATGTTAGCGAGTTCAGCTGCAAAAATCCTGGGTATACCAACTCATTTCAGTCGGAAAGAGTCTGTGTCTTTAAAGTGCACCTTCACACTTGGGTGTAAAAGCCATCTGACATATTCCTAATACCTAATGACATTTTCAGTTGTAGGGTGAAAAAAAAAAAGCACACAGAGAAAGTGAGTTCAGGCCATACACAAAGGGGACAAAAGGAAGTGAGAGGAAGAGGAACAGTAGTCTAGCTGGGAGAAGTCCAAGCTGTGCAGCCAAACACGTCATCGCCTCTGCACAGCCAGCCGGGGCGTTGCTACAGCAACGCTAACTCTTTGCGAACCTCAGAGCAAACACTGTGAGAGGGAAGAGAGAGCTGCTGTGTTTGCAACTGCATTATTTCAGCTCTGCAGGGTGCTCTCTCTCCCTCTCTTTCTCTCTCTATCTGTGTGTGTTTCGTCTACAGTATGTGTAAGCTTGGTAAATTACCTATTGCATGAGTGTGTGCTTTTTGAAGGCAGTCTGTGAGTGTGTTCTGGTTTTGTGGTTTGTGTGTGTGCGTGCTCCTGTGTGTTGTCTTGCATAAACAGACCCTTTTGCAAAGTGTCGTTACCTGATGAGGCCCGACCTCCCGGTGTGTACACAATGGCACTCACATGACTCCTGTTACATAAGTTGCTGCCTGAGCCCTGTGGCCTTCATGCATTCCAGCTGAACTCTTAACTGGGTTGAGCCTTGCTGCTGGACAGAGGGCAATAAAAGTGACAACCCCTCAAGCCCTCAGGTCTCAGGAGAGCTCCTTCTCCTTATTCTCCTCACAGCCTCCCCAGGAGAGATTAATACGGCACAAATCTTCTTCTTCTTTGCATTTTCAAAAAGTTCCCCGTAAGGACCGCATCGTTTCAGGAAATATCTCCGTCCACACGGAACCTCCTAAAACGACTCAAAATGCTGTAGTACTTATGCCAGGACTGTAGTTGTGCTGTAACATTAAAAAAACAGAGAAGAAGACTTTGTAAACATTAGATATAATAACAGAAACGGAAACCTAATGAACTGATCCAGGGGAAAGAAAGGGAAATAGTGTCTGTTTGGTTAAGTGTACGGTTTGTGCCGTTTCCTTGTGCATATTTAGCAACTTTCCTCTGTGACTAGCAAATTTAGCGACTTTCTGTTATAAACCTAAATACTTAACAAGAATGCTAAATTCTGCTGCAGAATGCAGTGAGATCCATACAACTGTATTTACTGTAGGTGGCGTTGCACACACACACACACACACACACAGTCATAAACAGAGTCACAGATGAGTGAGCTGTGGATGTGCAGTGCAGCTGACTGTGTGTGGAACAATCACTGATCTGTTTTGTTTTTAAGTAAAAACAGGTTTTGTTTTCTCCTCTCCTTATTTAACAATTCAACACTTTTTTGCTGTCAAACAATCTCCAAACACAAGACAATGAATGACAATATGCAATATGACGTCATTTCCTAAAGTATCGCATTTGCCGTCTACACGGAAAAAACGAGGCCGGCGTTTTGAGATTTTCCCACTCTGGGAGGCGTTTATCAAAAAACACCGTTTCTGGACGGCCTGTAATTCATGTGACTTTGTTGACTGTCATTCATGTGCTGGTTGACTTTTGTGAGGTCACAGCATGATAGAGAAGCCCTGAGCCCCCTGCTTTAAGTAGCCTGTGGTGTGGATCCATTTCATTCCTTTGTGAAGCTCTAGCTTTCTCTTTGATATTATAATTCAAAAATGTGACACAAACAAGACAAAGACTGCTCTGAGGTCACAATTAAAGCCTCACATGATAATCACATGATTTACCTGCAATCGGCAGCAACAGCACAACAAAACAGAGCGGTGTTCCTAAAGCAAAGAACCTCCAGTGAACTTCATAAGCACATCAGTTAATGTCGTAAATGATGATAAAGAAGCTTCTTGTGTCAGAATTCAAGTGAGGTGTTTTTCATGACATGGCATGACACGGGGACAAGTGAGCTTTGTTGATGGCTTGTGTATGGTTCAGAGAGAATTTATAACATATCAGCAGATGCATCACATTTCCCTGTCTTACATAACGACAGGTTGCCTGCCCCCTTTTTAGGACAGAAGGGTTGTTGTTGTCTAAATGAAAAGCAGGACAAAAACATGCCCACAGATTTCTCCAAGCAGTCTATTTGTTTGTTTTTGCGGTAATCTGGGGTCGTAGCGCAGCCAACAAATGTTTGGAAAAAGAGAGAGAGAGACGGTGAATTGTTGGTTTCCTTGAGAATGAATTCATCCAGGGTGCACAGCTTGACTGTCTTTGGTAGCACTGTGGGACAGGCTGGGTCAGAACACAAAGAACTCCCTCCACTGCTCGACCTCCTTAGAGAGCACCTGATAATCAAAGTAGCTGGAAACTTCAAAATGATGAGAGCCTAACCTTAAAACATCAGGTCAAGCATATTAAAAACCCGGGAATTCAGTTGGACCATTTGGGCTGATCTCTTACTGATCCTCTGATTAAATTTCAATCTCAATAATTGCATTTGTGGGGGTTGTCTGCTCAGAAACATTGTTGTTCAAAGACTCATTTTGTTGCCCATTTCAGCTGTTGCAGGTTTCGCTCACACTTTTTCCTTGCCTCATATTTAGGGAGGAGTCCGATACAGGTCAAATTCACTGGGTCGGATATTGCATTTTCACTGAGTCATGTTGTGGGCTGTTTATTTCTTCTTTATGGGGAAAACAATATGTTACACAGTTGGGGAATTATGGCTTTGAAATAGCTTGAAATGGCACAAATGTGTTGTTCACAGCGTCATGGTTTAAAGGGTCTAAAATTACTGTACCGGAACAATATCAGTATCTGTAGATGCTTGAGTATGTGATGTCGGTATTGGACACAAAAAAGTAGTATCGCGTCATCCCTACACGTATCCCACATCTGGTCATTTATCCGTTTAACAGTCCCATAGCAGTTGCAGTCACAGTATTACTTTTTGACTAAATTGACTGAATTGCAGCTGAATGGAAAAGCCACCAATCATCCTAAACACTGAGTCATGAGTTTCTTCACCTCATCAGTCACTGCTTTGTGATTATGAAATGTTGTTGACGCAGTTTCAGCACTTGCATTAGTGAAGACCAACCAGTTATATCGTCAATGTGCTCATTATACTTACAGTTATTGTTTGAATAAAAGAAAAAAAGCCATAAAGTGGCTATAGCTCAACTGAGTCAATCGGACAACTTGCTGAGTCTGAGAATTTAAATTTATGGACCGTTTATGTTTGACTGCGCCTCCATAGGGGGGCGCTGTATCTCTCTATAAGATAGCACTTTTGAATCGGTTTCCTATTGACCTTTTACGTCACAGACAATCAAACAGTGAATGGTGAGATGGATCGTGAGTGGGTCTTCTTCGCAGCCAATGCCATGGTGTTGTTTGTTCTTTTCCGACAACAGTATTGCAGATTATACGTCGTCTCCTTCGACTTCTGAGTCAAAGGAACGACATTTTGGTGTGTGCGCAGAACGTACTCCAGTCCGTTTAAGACTTCAAATTATTTAGGTATGTTAGTCCAACTAAGAGTAGTTTGATTTTACTCTAACGTGTTTACATGACTTTTAACATGCATGTAAACGCACTGGCTGTCGCTGTCCACATACTGGCTGATTGGCAACACTCGTAGCTACACTGGAGGAGGATGTGAGAATATATTTCTGATGAAAGAGGCAACAGCCATGTTGTTGTTGTCTTTCATCAGTTCACAAAATGTGTCCTCAAAAAGCTCTGCCTTTGTTGAAATATCTTTATTTGAAGGAAGGTACAAACTAGGGCTGCAACTAATGATTATTTGCATAATTAATCGAAGTGTGACCCCAACCTGCCGGTAATCCTGAACAGGGTTTAAATCGCTGGCTTTCTTTGCTGCCTCTGGTATTGGAGGCACTGAAAGCTTTCAGAAATTCTGAAATCAAAGGAGGACCAAAACATTTTGGAATGAAATGCATTATTTGTGGCAGGAAACAACATTATTAGGTCTTGAGTCTTACAGTGGGACAACAACCTAACATCCATGTCCAGCAGCATAAAAGAAATACTAAAAAGGACAAGATGGCCAGAATTGAGAAAAAAAAAAAAAGTGGACTTCTTTCAAATTTAAAAAAGCCAAGTACACATAATTATGTGTCAATAGCTGAACTTACAAGCACAGGCTTTTGCATTATATACATTTGATTGAATGATATGTATTAACATTTAGACTTTTTCAGAATTGGTTCATTTGCATTGATTTCTTCTGTTGAGACAGGTGCCGGTAATTTTGAGCAGGACTGCATGTTTGGCTGTTACTCACTGAAAGAGGGTGCAACACATGTTCAGCATTAATTTTTGACTTACATAAATTTCTGCACATAACCCAAGTCCGCAAAAGAACTTCACGGACCACAAAACACGACGAGTGGCACGTATGCATCTATGCTCACATCCTCCAGGTTGTTGTTCAATGTAACTTAAGCAGACAGCAGAGAGGACTATGAGTAAGCATGCACACACACACACACACACTGAGGATATACTTAGAGGCTGGAAAGATTATCCAAAAAAACGCGCGTGTGTGTGTGTGTGCTCGTGCATGCGTGTGTGTGTGTGTGTGTGTTTTTATGTAAGAGAAGAAGTGTAGATGTCCCTGCTCCTCCCAGCCAACCATCCATCTACTCGGTGCTGCCTGCATGACCTCAGATCCCCAACTGTCACAGGAGAAAACAGGTGCCGCCACTCTTACTCAATAGGCTTGTTATGGCACGCTACTACCCTTAGCCCCTTCCAAACACCCCTCCCTCTCCTCCTTGTCCCCTCGTCTCCCATCACCACTTGGTTCACGTTCACTTCACAGCTACCTCTTGGAAAGCTTTAAAAAGCTTCTCCAGAGTGAGGCATCAGCGTCATCACATATATATCTGTACTACTCTAACCACAGAGTGAGCCGGGGGGGTTTTCCTTTTAAAGGGCCACTGTGCAGCATTTAGGAGGATTTATTGGTCGAAATGTGCAACATACGTTTGTTTAAGTGCAGTAATCAGTAGAAGCTTTCACGTCATTGATGGGATTTTATTGAGCAATATTGCAGCTTTCTTTTTGTAATCCAAGGTAGATGTTTTGTTTGTTTGTTTGTTTTTACAGTTTCATTCCTTCTAGTACGCATCGCATCAGTCAGAGTTTAGTATTATGGATGATGCAAAAGAAAAAAATGTTCTAATAATTAAATGCTCACATTTGACAGTGTCCTCTTCAAACTGTCTGACACATCATCTATAGTCTAATTTAAGCTTCTGCACCAACCAAGCCTCTCCTCTCTCCTCTCAGTGTTGGCTGAATCCACGCAAGTTTTTGTTTTGGTCCTTATACTTAATCGTTTTATGCTTGACCTGAAAAGTGAGGGTATGTCGAAATTCACCTCTGAATTATTTCCACTTTTTTGTGTGTGAAATTGCATACTGTGCATTTTAATCTTTATACTTTATACTTTATACTTTTTGTTTTAAATTTTTTCCTTTGCAGTTATTGAGTCAGATCATCTGAATCTTTGTTGTTTTTTGCTGTTGTCATTGCATTGTTCCTTGAACCGAATCTTGAAGAACACGCACTTCTCTCATTTCAACCTCCTATCTGTCAACCTTGCTGTGGCTTCAAAGAGCAGATTTCCTTGGTTACTTACCGCACCCTGCGCAACTGAAACTCTCCAATAAGCACAGAGATGTTGTGTGTCGCTCACCGAAGTGTCAGGCTGGAAAGGTGGGAGATAGATAAAAAAGAAATTGAGCTGTCGGTATAAACAGGCCTTACATAACTGGCCTGTGTTGATGCCAGGATAGCAGCTGACAGGGAAGGAAGGGAAGAGGAGAAGTGCGCAATAATCGCAAACAAGGACCCACTGAGGCACTATTTTGGATCAGAATTAGGAGTTGACTTAAAACCTGTTGTGCTGAATTTGAAGTGACAGCAGCATGATTGATATGTGAAGGGTTAATCTGCCTCGGAAGAAAAGTTTGGAAGGACCACTTTAATTCAAGAATGACTCACTGAGGAGGAATTAGCGCTATTTTTGGTACGCATTGTTTAAAAATATGACCTGAATCTGTTTCCTTATGTAAGTTGCCGCATCTTTGAATGACAAAAGGTGTTGACGCTCGAGGTACAGCATGAGCAGAGGCGATTGCTCTAAGATAGCAAGGTGTCATATAATAAATATAATATTGTGTTTTACATTTCTTTATTAAAAGTGCACTAAAACGCAATAACAGTTCATTCTCTATGAGATGGCACAGAATAGTTTTTTCACTGTGGTGAGTGAGACGGTGATTGGATAAATGTGGCAAAAATGTCACTTCCAGGTCAGCATTTCTGGGAGTCAGTGGAGCAGTGGGCAGGCGCCGACGCTGGGCCGATGCATGTTGATTGGAGGAACCGTCTGAAAGGCGGAACCACTTTTTGATTGACAGTGTTGTAGAAATATACAAGAGACTGGAGTCTTTTCTGACTAAGTCTAGATACACATAGCAGCCTCTTGTGTGTTATTTGCTCGGCCATATAGCCCATTTCTGTTTGTACATATTACACAAATATGTAAATAAAAACATTGTTATTACATTTTCCTTGTTTCAGTTTTACATATGAATAACTGGGCCTGCAAATGAGCTTCCCCTTGTTCAAAGAGTAGCAACTGCCACTGAGCGTGAAGCATGTGGCCAGACCAGGACTCTTACTCACTAACCTATAAATATACTTGATTCAGGCCTGGGATTCAGTGTTTAGTCACTTACCTATAAATTAAGCTACAAACAGGTTTCCTACCCTCATATATCTTATCAACAGCTGATTGTTGTTTACATTATTCTATTATTATATATTGTAGTAAACAGCCTTTTGGTTGCCTTAGCTGCCTAGTAGGTTTCATTTGATAATGAAAGCACAATACTTAAGATGCTTCTCGGACACATCTTCAGCTGATAACTTAAAACCTTGTAGTTTGTCCAATTAAGGAACACAACAGACATTTTTAACATTGTTGTTTCTCATTAGTATGACTTTGTGAAACTCCTGAACAGGGACAATGATATATTTGTTATGACTTAATCTGGACGGAATCTTGTTATTTTAATTATATTTATATACTGAGGGCCTGTTGACTTTCACTATGGTCAGATTATCAGTCACAGTGGCACTGTGCCTCAGTGAGTTTCTAAGCCCACATTTTTTATTTTTTATTTTTTATTTTTTTACATGGTTACCCGGTAGAGCTGCTATTCTGAGGCTGTTGTCTCCGTCTGGAGTTGTCAGCTGGCTCAGTTGCCCAAGTTTGACTCTTAATCAGATCACAATCATCAAATGACCCGTATCCTGTCAACAACATGGCGGCTTGAAAAACAAGCGGGACCAAATTACTCGCTTAAAGACTGGAGGAAAACAACCTGGACTTGTTACCGCATTAAGTGTTCTGCATGACTCAGGACTGAAATCAAATGACTCTGCAGAGATTTTCACTGAGAGGGTCTCACTGTTTCATATTTCAAAAAAAAAAATGTTTCATTTAATTTCATTTATTTATGTGCTCAGGGATCACATGGTGTGAACACAAACAAGTATGACATAATAAGATGAAAGCATGCGCAGGAAGACAGAAAACATTGCTAAATTCACTTACTTTACAAAAGCATTAAAAAAGTGTCTGATTAAAATAATAAAATGAATTCAAACGCAGATGGGTGGCTAATACAATTCTGTATAATTTATGGTACCTTCTTCACTTAAAAATAAATTAGAGTGCTCCTGAGCTAAACCTAGCTAGAGTCTTATGTAACACATCTGTGCCCCAGGATCTACATGCTTGCTTGTACATAAGTCCTACATGCAACTCAACCCACCCACCCTGTCCTCTTTTCGGTCCTATTCTCTGCTACGTCTCACGCCACAGGTTCACTCCGTGCCGCTCTGTCACGGTAAAGTAGGGCAGGGTTTTCCCCTCTCTCGCTTTACCTCTTTTCCCCCGCTCGCCCCGCCACAGGCTGATGTAACAGTGTCAAAGCCAAGACGCCGTATGCCCTCACTGTAACCACACAGCTGATTATAGGTCTTACATAAGGAGGGATTGTCGGCAGGAAAATGGGACAGAACATATGAGCGTGTTGCAGAAAAACAACAACTCCGTGCACACAGTTCTCTCAGACAAGAGTGGCCTTTGTGTGTGATTTCAATAGGCAGAATATTTGTGTCCTTACCTCAGCGTCACAAACCTGTTACTCATACTGCTGCAAACTTTCACTGCTGCATAGCTGCAGCATGCTCTACGAGAGCTCAGCTGTATGTGGGTGTGTGTGTCTTTACCTGCGGGTGTAAATGTGGTGTTTTGACATGCCTTTGCATTAACGCACATGCGTCTGTGTCTGCATGTTATTTGAATTTGGCTGCATGCAAATTACCATTCGGGCCTTTGTTAGGATGTTGCTTGTCCTGATCCTAAGTGCAAACACCTCGCGTCCTCAGGGAGCCAGAAACATGTTGTGCCCGGGGACAAAGAGCAGACAAAATCAGGTGAGCACAGTGAGGCCTCACAGCATGTGTGAGAGGAGGAGGAGGAGGAGGAAGAGGCGGCAGCGGCTTATGTAATGGCGTCTAACCAAACATCTGACTCTCAGCACTGAGGGGGAACTGTAAGACATACAATGAGTCAGTGCAAAGGCGACAACACCGCATAGATGTTCTTATCGAGGTGAATTTCGATAAGATGCTCGCGTTAAATTGAAGGTCAACCACCTTGAATCAGCATGATGCCACAACCTCTTTCCCCACACGCTAACTGGGGCTGAATTTCTCGATGAGTCTACTATTTTGACAATCGATGTGTTTCACTAAATTGTTAAAACAAGTTTCTCAGATTTTTCAGCTTCTTGAATGTAAATATGTTCTGCTTTCTTTGCATCATTTAACAAATAAGTCAAACTGAATCGTTGGTTTGTGGACAAAACAAGACATTTGAGAACATCATCATTTCAAAATCTGATTATGAAAATAATTATTAGTTGCAGCCCTAATGCTAGCATAGACTTATTTTATGGCCTAGAGTCATTGGTCATACCTAGAATTCAGGCCCATTCGGAGTGATCCAATCATGGGCTGATTGCACTAAGTTCAGCTCTGAACATTCCCAGTCCATCCTGAAGGCTCAGTTCCAACCACAGAAACCACATTTGGAGGTGGTTTGAGGACACATGTCCTCATCACCTCTCTCCCTGTCACTCAAGCTGATAGCAGACACATTTGTACAGTCAGACTTGTTGAGAACATAATTTTCTTCTTCAGTGTGTATTTGACCAAAGGGTGCCAGATCCAATCATATGCAATCTTAATATTTCTCATCCCCACAAAATGTGGTCCAATTCCCTCTTGCATTTTTTCTGTTATGTCACTCACAGACCGACAAATCATAACCACCTTGGTAATCACAGAGCACCAAAGCTCCGTCTGGAGCAGCCGTTGCATAATCATCTTTTAAATAAATTGTCCTCTCTCCCTCTCTTTTATTCTTCTTGCCCAGCGCTCGTTCTACTACCGTCTGACCAGGGACAACAAATCTGAGAAATTCTTCAAGGTGTTTAACGAGCGCATGAAGTTGGCTCAGCAGGAGATCAAAGCCACTGTAACGGTCAATACGAGTGACCTGGGCAGCAAGAAGAAGGATGAGGAGCCACAGGACAAAGACACGCCAGCACGCAAGCGAGGTCAGGGGTCAGGAGCTCAGGTCACGAGTAACTGTTTGATCATAATTTTTAAGGGAATTACATGTGGAAAAATTGAGCTAGAAAAATTTACCTCTGTTGGCAGTGTACTTTCTATTTTTGAACAGAAAGTGCCCTATATTTATTTACATGATTATTCTGCATTAACAAGGTCACTTTTTCTACTTTGAACTTGATCTCAGAAGGTAGAATCTGTGAATATCTTTCCAAGTTACCTCATTGAGTATCCCCCGAGTCACAAACCTAGAACGGTAAAAGTGGATTTAACAAAACAAAACAAATGTTTGTTTTCATTAAAACCAAGTTCTCAAGAAGAGAATGAAAGCTTCAGTTGTTTTCAAGTACAGTAGTTGTTCATACAGAAAATTAATTTGCCAAAATTATATTTTTGGAAAACGACATTTGTCAGTTATTTGGAGGTTTTCTAGTTTTTTTTCAGGTGGCTGTGATAAAGCTTCCGTAGATTTAATTTAATCATAAGTTAAATTAAATTGTGACATACTGATGAAGCATAATCTCCCTAAAAAAATATTATGTGCAAGATTCTAAGCGTCGCTGCATGAAACAGGATTTTTCCAAGTATATTTTCATAATGATGTTTGACTCTCTGTCCTACACCTCTTGTCAGTCAAAGACTTGCCGGTGGTCGCCGTGGTGACCGATGAGGTGAAGGAGCAGCTGGTGGAGGCCTCCGCCGTCACCAAGAAAGCCTTCACAACTTACCGCCGCGAGGCT
This sequence comes from Solea senegalensis, assembly GCF_019176455.1. Lineage (NCBI taxonomy): Eukaryota > Metazoa > Chordata > Actinopteri > Pleuronectiformes > Soleidae > Solea > Solea senegalensis. The sequence continues at coordinate 12,195,004 of NC_058024.1, read as the reverse complement.
GAAGCCGAAGAGCACCAGGCAGCCGCAGATGGCGCCCCCGTCCCGCCCGTCGATAAGGGCCAGGAGGAGGGTGAGATGAGCGTCATCATCACCATCATGCAGCCAATCCTGCGCCTCATGCAGCTGCTCTGCGAGAACCACAACAGAGACCTGCAGGTCAGTCATAACAGCGTTGAAAAAAAATGGCCCATGACATGCTAACATTTCCTAACCACACTCATTTATACAGAAATGAAACCGAGTTGAAAATAGTCATCTTTTGCATAACTTCCTGATGTGGCTGTTTCCATATCTGGGCCATCTTGGTCTAGTTTCACGTTGAGGAGTGTGTTGTGTTTGGTAATGATTTGCTTCAGCAGGCCAGACAGAACACTTCCTTCTCACCCTGATCCCGTTTACACACCTAAGTGGTGACAGGCAAATGATAGCTGCTGAATAAATCTTGCCTTGCCTCGCCGAGTGTGGTTGTTAGATATTGATTTACTGGTTGCATCACACCACAGGCGATCATTTCACTGAGAAGATTGTGATCAGACAAGTCACTGTCTGGCTGCTGTATAGGATGCTGTATACATACCTAAAAATAAGACAAAAGCAGAACAAGGCACCATTGATGAATTGACTCTCACTGAGGGATAAAACAGGAAAGTGTTGAAAAAGATGTGGTTAAGATTCTCTGGGCAGAAGCAGTGAAAAGCAGTGAAATAACTACAAAAACATTGTGCAGGAGAGATTCCTCCGGGCTTATGAGGAGGAATCTCTCCTCACTGTCAAATGTTAGCAAACACAAAAGTTCAGTCAAACTGGACAGACGAGCAGCAATATCATCTTTCAAAAGACGAGCAACATACATCAAAAAAGAAGCATAGCAGTTTAAATAATGTAAATGTATTGTACAAGTGAGTGTGTAGACATGTTGAATATTACATAAGGCCATTTGCATACACAAAAAAGAAGAGGAGCAAGTCAGTAAAAATGACTAAACATCATTCAGTGGACAGGTCCTGAGTCTGTCTTTAAAATTCTAAAAAAAAATGTTGACTTATGGGTTAGCCCCTTTATACCTATTGGAAGAATGAGGGGGAGGTGTCTCGTATTAGTTATGGATGGAAAAATGTAGGACGTTGCACAGGTTGATACAGAGTTTTGAATATAAAAGCACATGTTTGACATTTATGTCGTAGATTGAGAGAGTTTGGAGCAGATTAAAAAGTGTAAAGGATTATTAAACTGTAGTAAAGAGATCATTTACCCTGGAGGCGTGTGTTTCTGTTTTCTTTGGTGGCTGTAGAGTTTGTACAGCCACCAAAGAAAACAGTCACATGTTCCATGATGTTGGTGTTATGCAACAACAAACTGCCTTTGGACGTAAATCCAGAGAGTCGCCCTCCGGTCACCTCTCTGCTTGTGAATTATGTCATACACTTCATATACATAACACCATACAGGTTGTGAATATGACAAGGGAGTGTTTAAATGTTCTTGTCTTGTGAACATGGTAAACAACCCCATTTGGAAGCAGCTTATTTATAGAAGGGCTGTGTGGTACTCAAACACAACTGCTGCTAAAACAGAAGGCAGATAACAAACAACACACGTAGAAGGATGTCTGATGTCATTCTCTCACTCTCAGTACTTTATATTTACATTGCTAATATTTGTTTCCCGACATCTCACGAGGCCGAATGTTGCATATTGCTCCTTTAACAGAAATATACCCATGTTGACAAGATTCGCCCCAGTAAGTGACTCTATATTTGACCTTTGTCCATCCACAGAACTTTCTACGCAACCAGAACAACAAGAATAACTATAACCTAGTGTGTGAGACTCTCCAGTTCCTGGACTGTATTTGTGGCAGTACAACGGGAGGACTGGGCCTGCTGGGACTGTACATCAATGAAAAGAACGTTGGACTCATCAACCAGACTGTGGAGAGCCTGACTGAGTACTGCCAAGGTCCCTGTCATGAGAACCAGGTGATACATATATTCTCAGAACACCACCGTGGAGGCTCACACTGTGTGACATTAACCCTTAGTGTTTACGTGGCACAGATCTGTACCGCAGGTTCACCCATGGTAAATTGCACAGGGAATAATGCACAGCTCCTTAAATGGACATCCTGGGGATGTGTGTTTATAGGTCACATATACAGGCTTTAAATAATGTGGGGGTTTTTTGTCTTGCTATGTGTTGTTGAGTAAGTTATGATTCATTTTATATCGCATTTTCGGTAGTGATATAAAGCAGCAATAATTGTGCAGAAGTCACAAAATAGACTCTTTTCTTTTCTTTTTGTTCATAAAAACAACCCAAGTGAACTTTGAACTGTGACACATTTCTAAATTTCACAAATTGGTGAAAAAAATATCTTTTTTATCAGATTGCCTAGGTTATGCTGAAAAAAGGATATAAAACACTTTAAATTGCACATTCTTATACCCTCTGTATATACTGTATATTTAAAATTCTTTGTGTTCTAAGGGTAATCATTTTTATGGAAGGTCCAGTTTGGCGAGACATTTGTCGCCCCTCCATTCAAAGTGTTTTAGTCACCGTGGGGAGCATGTGTGTGTTTGTCCTTTGGCATGGATTAGCATCGCTTGCTTTTCTCACATGATGGTGACGTCTTCTGCTCCCACTGGTTTTGGGGTCATTTAATGGCAAGTGTGAAACTGGCATGACTAAATAAGCAATTGGAGCTGCAGTTTGAAGTGACAATTCCTTCAAACGTGTCGAAAACGGTGACTGCCAGGCTACACAAAGCCCGCTGTGTGTTTCTGCTCAGAGAGGCAGGAGCTGGGATTATTTTTGTTCTTTTTATTCCACTGGTATTTATCTAGCAGCATTTTTAAATTGGAGCTACACACTTGTTCCAAACCATTTAACTGCCGGAGGCCATAGATTAGTTTTGGGGTGTGGCACATGTTTGGGAAAATTAACTGTAGTTATAGCTGGATCTGGAAGTTTGTAACAACTTCACATTAGTTTGGGAAGAGTTTGATTTCCATGGAAGAGCAATACAGAACTTACTCAATACTCAGAACTTGACCAATAATTCAAAAATGTGACCTTAACACAGCATTACTTAGGAGTACAAAACTTGAACTGACGGTATGTGGCAACAAAAAGACTAGTTTAATAATACATATATGACTGTTTAAGTACATGATATTCAAATCTGGCATCACTTAATGGTTCAATGAAACCCCCCCACCACCCTTTTACAACTCAACCTGCCTGTGTACTTTAATTACATTTACTGTTAATATCCATTTAGTAGCTTGGTAATTGGTGTCATACCTTCACATAAAAAGCTTTGTGAATCAGAATTGATAATTACCATATTATATGAAATTGAACTTCATCCTTCCTTATGTCCCACACACATTTTCCTTAGCGGTGATTACTATAGAAATAAGATGGTAATAAATGGAGAAACTCAGGTAAAACAGGCGAGGAAATGTGCATAAACATACTGATTCAGTATATACAGATGTTTTTTTTTATTCCATTGGCTTTTGGGGAAAAATTACACTATTACCTCCACTAATGACTTTATGTTTTCACTTGCGTTTGTCTGTGAGCAGCATAACTCAAGAAGTGACAGACAAATTTTGATTTGATTGAAATTTCCTGGGGATGTAGGTCACAGCCCAATAAAGAAGCAGTTAGACTTTAGCTTTTAAACTGTTATCGACTCATTCCTCAGCCCTAGTAATTGAATAACTGGTGAGAATTGAAGAATGCCTGATTTAGAAACGCCATCTATCTTTTGTGCTGCTCTGTTTACTGATAACTTCAACAAAACCGGAGTTGTATCTTTGTTGTCACTATATATTATGTTTATTTACTTCCTCACAGAACTGCATTGCCACTCATGAATGCAACGGCATTGACATCATCATCGCCCTCATCCTCAATGACATCAACCCCCTGGGAAAGAAGAGGATGGATCTGGTGCTGGAGCTCAAAGTGAGTTGTCATTAACGATGTTTCCATTTGTACAACACAGTCCCTTGTCCATCACATCACATATAGCAGCTAGTTCAACACACTGTTCTCTAGAGATTATGATTACAGGTGTTTTAACACACCACATATGATAGTGATGATAGTGTAGGTGTGAAAAGGTCTGACTCGGAGAGTTGATCGTGTTTGTGACTTCATTTATTCTTTCGCAGAATAATGCCTCCAAGCTTCTTCTTGCAATCATGGAGAGTCGCCATGACAGCGAGAATGCTGAGAGGATACTGTACAACATGAGGCCCAAAGAGCTGGTGTGTAGGCCATCGTTCAAAGCCACACTGCACAATAAGTAGAATGTTAGGTGACAGTCTTATCTCCGTGCAGGTGGAAGTGATAAAAAAGGCCTACATGCAGGGTGAGATCGAGGTGGAGGAGCCACAGGAGGGTGAGGATGGAGAGGAAGAGCACTCTGCGTCCCCACGCAATGTCGGCCATAATATCTACATCCTGGCGCATCAAGTAAGCCAAGGCTCTCACAGCTGTTTTTAAATACTGCAGCATGCACATATAGGTACAATACAAGGAAATTTAATTTTACTATTTCTGTTTTGTTTTGTTTTGTTTTATATATATATATATATATATATATTTATATTATATTATTATTATTATTATAAATATATATATTTATTTATATTTTATCTTTTATTATTTGTTTTATTTTTTGTCTGTTTCATTTGCTGTGCCTGCAAAAGACGTGTGACACACGCATCTTCACGTTTCACCCTCAAGGCTGTGCACTGCTTAATAGTCGAGCTCAAACTATTATTTATATTAACAACAACAGTTGTACTTTGCGTCAGCCACTCCTGCACTCCTGAAAGGAGGAAACGTCCTGCATTCAAAGAAAGAGAAAATGGCACGCATTGTAGTCAGCTGTGCAACACCAGCAATGTCGCTCAGTGTTGCACATGCTAAGTTCATACATTAACTGGAAAGCAAACGGCGCTTTGATATTTAAGAAAAAAACACACAAAACATAATCTCTGTGGTGTCCGTGTGTTATTGATGTGTTCGCTCGCTGTTGTTTTCAGTTAGCGCGACACAACAAGGAGCTGCAGGCTATGTTGAAGCCGGGGGGCACATACGGAGAAGGCGACGAGGCTCTCGAGTTTTATGCCAAACACACGGCTCAGATCGAGGTCAGTGGCTAGGTTTCATCTAAGTTGGGCCGTGAGGTCCTGGGTGTCGAGTTGGTTTTTTGAATTTGTCACAGTCACTGTTTTATTCCCACTACCTGACACTAAGTCATTTATACTAATTATAGAAAGTGTGAAAAGGCAGGCACGTCTAACTTCATTCAACACTGGGTGGGGCAGGATTGACAAAAAGACAAAATCACCGACTGTTGCTGTCACAAAAAAACTTTTCAACATTTCAGGCCAAAGCTCTTCTTCAGACATCAAGAATTACATCCAATTTTGCTGATTTAATAATGACCAAAATATGTTTTATACATGGCACACAGGTCCAGTACACAGCACTGTGCAAAAACCTATTAGTCTAATAGATTTGTTGTTTTAGCACTGCTTTAATGACCATACAGTATAGTTATTTCTCAATTATTTTATGGGAACAAAGCCAGAAAAAATATTTAGTGTGACCTATAATTAGAGTGGAACCATAATTAATGTTACTGGTAGAATCTGTGTTTGTTCTACTATTCCATATCGACAAGTATATGCTGTGAAAAAGGTTTACACGAGACATGCTTGAGCTTTATATACGCGTGTTGTATGTGTGCAGCTAATGTACAGCTTGATGACTTTTTAAGACCAACTTTGTCACATCACCTCGATCTAAAAATGCCAATGCTCACAGATTTGGAGAGACGTAAAAACAACAAAGTAAACAAAGGTGGTGCCCTGAGACTTTTTTCCACAGTACCATATGACTTTGTAATATTTTCATCGTGCAAACTCATCTTGATGGATAACTTAATAATAATTATTGTGTTATATTTACACAAATATTATGTGTGTAACAAATCCTTTCTACCCACAACGCAGTTTATAACTGTAGTTTTAACAGCTTTCTTTTTGGCATATTCAGCTTTTACTCAGGAGTAGATATCAGCCTGTAATTATCAGATGTTAATTGTGATAATTATCAATATTGACTGTTTAGTTTAATTACCAGTGTTGACATCCTGCATAGCCACCACCTGACTTCTATTTTAGGACATCTGTGTTGTGCCATGTTCTGGCATTGAAAGTGACTCAAGTCACGTGATGGTGACACTGTTTTTTCAGTGTCGCTGTGTACCTTGGCATGATGACAAGTACATTGGCAGGCTTGCACGTTTTCCTGTCAACATAAAATAACTGAAAGGAATGTTGATTTATGGCTTGTGTTCTGAACCTGAGTTGTTGGTTCAGTTTTTTTTCAGTCACCTGAAGTCACCTGTACGAAGTACAATTTATAACAATATACAGTTTGAATTTTTGAAGCGGCATGGATTGGAGACACCCGTATATGTTGATTTATTTATTGTCATTTATTTTTCTAAAACTTCAAAATCTTATTTCATGTTACAGCAGCGTGAGTAGAGGATCGTTTCACTCAGCTTTACTCATCTCTTTATTCCTTTCTCTCTCACATCAGAGCATGGTCTGAATGAAAAAAATGACTTAGTTTAACCATTTGAAAGGTCCACAAAAACTCAGTTTAAAAAAAAATGATTTTCTATAGATAAATGTGTCTACTTCTCATGTGTCAACATTTTTCTGAGTAGTTAATGCTCTCAATTGCTAGTTTCAGGTCTTCTTCAATAGCACGTGATGTAAATGTTGTAAATTATGTTCCCATTTGGTGGAAAACAGATGATAAAGCATGGTAGATATGAGGGGACGCCAGTTTAATTGGCACCTAATAGGAGCCCGATGACGCAGGTGAATTTCCACTTGTTGTCAGTTTGTATTTGATTAAAGGGTGGGTCTTCACAGTAGAAGGTTGTTAATCTGTAAGCACTGTTCCTTGTACAATACAAAGCAGGGTCAAAGTGTTGGGGTTTATTTGCTGCCAGCAGTGACAGTAACTGTGTGTGTGATTAGTGGCTGTTGCTGTGGTTGTGTCCAGATTGTGCGACTGGATCGCACCATGGAGCAGATCGTGTTCCCTGTGCCCAACATCTGCGAGTTCCTCACCCAAGAGTCCAAGCTGCGTGTGTATTACACCACGGAGCGGGACGAGCAGGGCAGCAAGATCAATGACTTCTTCCTGCGCTCTGAGGATCTCTTCAATGAGATGATCTGGCAGAAGAAGTTGCGAGGTACTCAAGAGGCTACTGGTAACACAAACACAGTTCCCTGTGCGTCTTCCTCCTCAACTCTTTTTTTATTTTATTTTAGTTCCTGGTTTACACACTTTCCCAGTACATCCCTCCAGGTCCTTGAATAGAATAGAACAGAGTAGAGTAGAATAGTGATGGCATTATTTGTGAGCAGGAAGCTGAGACAAAATGTCGCTACAAGTCTGGCAATTCCCTCAATTAAGCTTCATTGAAATTTCCCTACCTTCCCGTCCACATTGCAAGTGTGATCAAGAGTCATAACACACAGTACACTAAAGGACACACTGGCTGATTGTGTAATTGAAATGTACAAAGTGTTGAACGTCTTCCCTGACTGAATGTGTCCTGTCATGTGCTGTGTTTGCAATGCTGAAAGTGTCATTGCTGAGACACGAGTAACCACAGCAACACAGAGAGACGGCGCAAACACAAACCACCTATACACAGATGTCAGACACTGTCACTGTCAGACACATTCGAAACTGTCTCTCTGACTCATGCCACACACAAAACTTTCAGGTCCTAGATGAATAATCACTAACAGTAATGCAGACGAGGACTTTAACATTCTATTTTGTTTTAATATATATGGGTATCGGGCACACTGTTCTCTCGTCTCAAAAACGTTTTTGTGATTTTATTTTAATTATTGAACCCTTATTTCATTAGGAAGCCATATTGAGATTAAAATCTGTTTTAGAAGTGAGGCGTACAGCCAAGACGGCGTTAGTTAGCAGCGCCATAAGAACGACGGGACAACTACGGTAACAACAAATAACAGCAGAAAACAGTGAGCACAGAAAGTATAGAACAGTGGTTCTCAAACTTACACAGTAACACAGTAATTATCGCCAATGTTAAAATACAGTGGTGTAAATAGACAAATAGCAAAGTCAGCTCCAGACTTTTCTCAGGAGGCAGATTTATTCCCAATAAGATAGTTTGCTCTGTCATCCTCCTCCTCATCCTCACATATACTTCAGACACTGGTACAGTGAAATTAGACTAAGATTATTATAATGTATTTGGTATTTGTTAATCTTTTACTCACGGTCAAAATTCCTTTCTTTGTAAAAGAAGAGAAATAGATGCATTCTTCCTGAGTTCTTGGGTTGAAATGACTTGACAGTAGTATAATAGCTAAATAATGATGACAGCAACAGTCCCAGGTATTAAACAATTAGCACTTAAATAGCCTTTTACCAATGCAACTATGAAAAATGAAGAGTCGTAGCAGGTTTCCCACAAATGGCAAAATAACTGACAGCAAACGGGACATTATCTCATTTTGACAAAAGAACTTATAACTTATAACTTTATAACTTATAGCTCCTTTTTCTTCTGAACCCTGGACGGATGGACGTGGAGAAAGCATGTAAAGCTATGTATAAGTTATAAAAAGAATGGCATGGACTAACAATATGTGCTTCATAAGGCTGCAAATGTCTAGTGTGATGTAGTGGATGACAAAGAAAGTTGTGGTTGTTGTTAACACTTACTTTCACTTTCAGTTTCACCGGTAACTTACACAGTAATAACATGATAATTGTGTAGTAATAATGCAGTAATAAGGAGGTAATACCATTGCAATACCATCTTATTTTAATGTAATTCCCAGTTTTGTATTACATTCTATACTATGTTGTTGATGTTGTTTTCAAAGTAATAGCCAGGCAATGTCTTTTGATCATTACATGATAATATGATAACATGATATTTAAAATTAATATTTACCATATTATAATATGTAGTTGAAACTATCCTCCTTTATGTCCCACACACATTTTCCTTCATTATCAGACCATAAATTGGCTATTGCCACAGTAATAAAAAAGAATTACAATAATATTATTTTGGTATTACAGAATTATTACCATATTGTTATGGTAAGGTGTTAAAGTTACACCATGTCTCCTATCAGAAATCCTTGCTCTTCACAATTGTTGCCTCTCATTAGAAGGACGGTCTGAAACTGCAGAGGAGAGAATCAGCACATGCAAACTTTAGACCACATATGAAAACATTCTAACAAGAAGCTGACGGTTTTCTGGAAGACTGTTCCAAGCACAAAATCATTGTTACCACTTTCTCATGTGGTGTTTATTTCTGTCAGTGTAACCTGAAGTGTTGTGTGAGGGAGTTTGATAAACTGGATAAATTGTGTTTTGGTAGCACAGTCCATGTACAGTTGTGTGCATAGGCTGCTGCAATGTCTCTCACTCTCTCTCTCCCTCCCGCTTACTCCCCCACTCTCGCTCCCTCTGCATCACTAAGTAATGTGTGTCAATTTGCTTCACATGCACAGCCCAGCCCATCTTGTACTGGTGCTCCAGGAACATGTCGTTCTGGAGCAGCATCTCATTCAACCTGGCAGTGCTCATGAACTTGCTGGTGGCCTTCTTCTACCCGCTGGAGGGCATCCGTGGAGGTCAGTCACCATCAGTCCCTACATTGTAAACTTCTTCCCTTTAACTCCTTTACACATAGACACACACTGTTGAATTGTGTGTGTGTTTTAATTATGTGGATAATAATAGTGGTTTGGCAAATTACGTAGGAAGTTGGAACAAGTCGTATAAACATTAGCTGTACAGGAAGCACCCAGGGTGGAGCAGAAGAAATATTGTACATTCTGTATCGATCACACATAACTAGAAAACCTGTATGGCAGCCATTCGTTTTTTTTTAAAAAAACAAACAAACAACTACGTCATTATTGCAGGTTGTGGAAGGACACTGCTACACCTCTGCTCAGTGACACCCTCCAGATGCAGGTGCAGCTGCAACACATAAACAAAACAAAAACTTCTAGTGACAGTGTCAAATATAACCGTTTGGCACTTTTCTGTGCAAAAGTCTTCAACCAAGTCTATGGCCCCCACGAGGAATTCTGAGTAATCACCAAAACTCTACTCGCACTTCTATAGACACATGATGACACGTGTCCCTGCTGGCAGCCATCTTTTCACCCAGGTTACACGTTGCCCTCCCATCTTGAACTGTGTCAGCACATTCAGCCGTTGAATTTGAGGGAAAGGGTTTTGAAAAGTCCTTGAATTTGATGAACCAAGGAGTGGGAACCCTGTGTTACTAAGGGCAAGAAGCCATTTCTGAGCACATCTGCCTCATGTCACCCGTTTTAACCCTCAAGGTAACCATGAGCAAAACGAGCACTTTTTAATTGACAACTGACTCATCTCAATTGTTTTCCTACAAGACATATTGTCCTGATCATCGCTTGACGTGACTCGAGTATTTACATTCCAGCACCTGCAATCATACACTTGTGTATTTATTGTAGCTGGCATGTGATCAGATCACACACACGGTAAGATGTATCATTAGTGTTCCGTTGCACTAGTCTTAAAAGAACATTTTGTGCTCCTGTCTTTGTGGTTTGGGTGTAGCCTCACACCTCCCTTACCAGAGGTGAAGGTGACATGAGAATGTAATCCTATCTGGATCTTAAACTACAGCAATGTCACAGAGAGTAAAAATGGATTTGCTCTTAATTAGTTCTTTTCATTGTTGTGTTTTTGTGCCAATATGGCCATTGTTGATAGAGATTTTCTAATAGACACCTCCACTTTTAACCAAGTGTTACAGTGCTTTTCGGCTCACTGTGGTCCAGTTTGGAACGGTGAACCAGATCGAGCTTGCATTTGCACCACACTGTGTGTCGGCCAGACACCGTTGGTTGTGCCAGTCTTTCAGTATACCAGCACAACACATGTAGTTCTTTAACAAATTCAATGAGGAGGAAGAGCATACAAAGAACAGTCAACAAAGAAACAACAGAGGCCCCAGCTGTTCTGTGTTCTTTCTTCATGGCAACACAGACAGCCTTGAATCCTCGTTCTCTTGTTCCAGATCATGCAGTGGACTTCCGTTGAACCACTCACAGCCAGAGTGCCAGCAGACATCTCATGCTTGTTTTTCAGTGGACCTTTAAAGTGGTTTTAACATGTTGCTGGTTGCTTGTTAGGGGTTGTCACTCATTTATGTTGCAATCAGGTTTTCCCCAAGGTCTGGTCGTAACAGGTACCTTTGACAACTTTTGTCTGTCAAAATGTGCATAATTGCGCAACGTATCATACCGAACCGAACTGCACCACTTGGTGGAAACAGGGCGAGATGGTGGACGACAAAGACAATCGTTGACTACACAGCCTTATTCAATAACAGGGAAATATTGTTAACAATTTTAAAGACTGCTCCATTTATTTTAACACTGAAACTACAGGTCCTTGTCAGATATTATATTACCTTTTTCCTTTTTCTCGTCTTTCTCTCATGTTCCTTTCTCAGTCAACAAAGGAATTACGAGCTGTTTGCCAGCATTATTAATAATTAGTATTAATTACAAGTTTCTGAGTGTGACACGAGGAATGCGGCTATTCTGGCACTGACATGCTGGCACACAGTTTTGGCTATTGTGTCCGCATTCATGGTGGACTAGACACTAGACTAGACATTGGTGCATTGCAATTCCAAATTTGTGCGAAGTCCTTTGAATTCTGTTGTCAGCTTGTAATGAGGCTCCATGCCACCATGGCGCACTGCGAAAAGATCGATTTTTTATGGGCCCACAAAAGTGCCCTTGAAATGCTTTTCAGATAATACAACAAAATGTAGATTCAGATAAAATGTAGTCTGTAATAACATCTTTAATGGAATCACATGTGATTCCTTCTAAAATAAAATGTCTTAAATAGTTTTTGTACAGTCTTATATACCACTTTATATAAACTATAGTTAAGTATGTAAAAAGCACATAAAAGCAAACAAACAGAAAACCTTGTTGTCAGTAAAAAAATAAAAGTGTTGATGTTTTTACCTGGAAAAAAACAGAGGCTGATTTAGCTTCTTTGTGTGGGTCAACACGTTTCACCTTGCTGCCCACAGCCTATTAACCTTTGGTCATTCAGGTTCTGTCATGTGACATATTTAGAGATTTAAATTGGGGAAATTAGGTCACATGGTCACATCACAGATCAGCAGAAACTGACTCACAGGGAGATGTCAAGGTTTCTGGTAGGAATTCCTGCATGACAGTGGGAAAAAGTGACCGTGTTTACATAGACGGTGTCAGTTTTCAGTTAGTTTTTTTCTGTCCCCTATTTGTTTCATTTTTCCGCACTTCTCCTTGAGGGCAGTATTTGTGAGGATGTGAAAAGCAGTCGCCATTAAGGCCTCCATTGTTCCAGTGCAGAGAAGCAGAGAGAAGACACACATTGTGATTCGCATAAACTTTCAATTGTTCTGCCTGGGGTCAAATGGCGAGGTCTCTTTTGTTTGAACTTCCTCACAGTGGTGTAGAGGAGACAAAAAAAAGAAAAAGAAAGAGGTCGTTAGCTTAGCTCTTGAAACTCCATGTGGTTTCTGGTGTCAAAGGTCTTGTGAGAGCTTAGCATTTCATGTCAGGTCAGGCCAATCAGTGCAGGATGGGAGAAGTGATGTTGAAACCAGTCATCAAGTGAAAAACAAAACAACTTATCCACAGTTTAGTTTGCGCAACAATGAATAATTAATGTCACAATGACAGGGTTCATACGGGCTCAAACATCTCCTGTTAATATTCAAGCCAACTGTTTGAATAAACGACTCCAGGGGACTGTTATTTATTACAACTTTGACAATGACACGTTTGTAGCTTAAATGCGTGGTTTGCAGAATTAACAGGACTTAAACACAAGGGAGGGGATTTTAATCGCATTTATTGGCCAGCCTATTGTGTTCATTTACAATTAACAAACGTGAGAGGACAGAGATGAGTCAAATGTAGCAAAGGAAAAGGAGGAAGGAAGAGAAACATGGAAGCTCATTCACAACAAAAAATATACAGTACCAAGGGGTTAGGGTGCATAAATAAACAAATAAAATGTAAATAATAGCAGCAGGTTTGACAGCAGCACCTAAAATAATTATGCTGAGATCATTAATGTGACTATTAGAATTATTTCTTCCACCATTACTGCTACTGCCATGACCACTTGAACAACTACTACTACAGCAACGACTAATTCAAGTAATAATATCATAATAATAATATCAGGTCTTAATCTGGATCCTGAAACCTTGTATTCACATGTATTTTAATTGGTGAACAGAACTAGAGTGCGTGTATATATGCATTGTAACCTCTGGGAGGTTTATTTGAGGAGAGGCTGTGGTTGGGAACACCCTTAAATAACTATAGGCTGCACACCTCTATGTTGAAGAACAGAACAACAGAATTGTAAAGGTCAGTTCCTCTATCTTCTCGTACCTTCAGCGTAAACAGAGATGAATGATCTTAGGCTGTAGGTCTGTGTGTGTCCTCTGTGCTGCTGTGTCTGGGATCACTGCCAATTACGTGTACCCAGCAGCTGGTTACGATGCAGTGACCATCCCTGATGAATTCAAATGGAGCCAAGTTCCTTTTTAAACAGATGGGCTTTATAAAAATGAGTGACTGTCATGTGACCTGAGTGTGGAGAGGTGAGAGGAGCGAGGCCTCAGAGCATGTGGCATAGAGGAGACATTCCAAATGGATTCTCTTGGTGCCTCAGAGAAAAGAAATCCTGAGCAGTCTGTCAAACGCGATACATGCACTAATGTGTTGACTCAAATGAATAATATTAGCACCGACTAAGTGAATAAGCTTTGGAACGTTTGTTAAGCCGTAGTGAGTCTCACCCCTGAGTCACTGATAAAAACAGAGTAACTGATGGTTTGCTGTGTCACTGATTAAATGCATCCTGCCTAACATGAGCTCCGTTTTAGGTACACTGGAGCCACATCTGTCTGCCCTGCTGTGGATGGCCATGCTGGTGTCTCTGGCTATAGTCATCATTTTACCTCAGCCTCATGGCATCCGGGCACTCATTGCCTCCACCATCCTGCGCTTGATCTTCTCTGTGGGCCTGGAGCCCACTCTGCTACTGTTGGGGGGTTTTAATGTGAGTGTGCATCATATATCCATATACTCCACAATGCCCATGAAAGAGGCACACATTAAATGAACATTGGACTTCATGGTACATGACCGACAGAGTCCAGAACATAGCGTCTCCTGGTAGTTTAGTGTCAAATTAAGCATTCACCTTCATAAAGACTGCTGACATTGTCTCCGATGCTGAAATTAAGTCTCATAGGATCACAACTGATATGACTGTCATTTTTAAAGATACAAATGCATTGATACGTGATAAACTGCTATGATGCTACTACCTCACTACAAAATCTCGTATAAGTGTCTCCGAGACTCACTGCAAGACTTTGAAAGCTCATAAAAGTTGCTTTGCCCGTGAAAGACTCTGGTGAGGCTCACTATGCTTGCAAGACTCAATGTATTGGATGAAATGCTTGAAGCAGATCAGGGCAGCTTTCCGGAATGATGAGGACACTCGGCTGGTCTGTCGTGACGAAAAGGGAGCTAAGCCAGAAGGCGAAGCTCTAGATTTACCCGTCGATCTACGCTCAAACACTCTCCAATGGTCATGAGCTTTGGGTATTGACTGAAAGAATGAGATTGTGAATATGGGCGGCAGAAAAAGAGTTTCCTTCAGCCTTAGAGATAGGGTGAGGAGCTCAGACATCCGGGAGGGGTTCAGTTAAGAGCCACTGCTCCTCCATGTCGAGAGGAGCCAGCTGAGGTAGTTTGGGAATCTGGTTAGGATTCCTCCTGGCCACCTCCCCGGGGAGGTGTTTGTCAGGCATGTCCTTCCAGGAGGAGACCTTAAGGCGGACCCAGGATGCCTGAGAGATTGTATCTCTCAGCTGGCCTGGGAACGCCTTGGGATCCCCCCCGAGGAGATGGCAGAAGTGGCTGGGGAGAGGGTGGTCTGGGCTTCCTTGCTAAGGCTGCTGCCCCTGCAACCCGGACCTAGATAACCAGAAGACGGCGACGAAATGCTTGAGTAAGACAAAATGATAACAAGTTTTCTTTTAATATTATGGGCATGGTTTGTCAGATAGACTTCACTTTGTATTGTGCTGAATTAAAAGCACAATGACAGGTTGGGAGTGCTGAAATGATTCATGTACTCACAACTGCAGAAAAAAAACTTTTATGAAATATCTGTTTGATAGTAAGCAGTGATAGAATGCACTGAAACATATTGAATCATATCAAATCACTCCATAATAAAAAAGTACCTTCCCTGAATCATATCATCGCTCACATATCTAGATATTTAATCATCCTCCAAAGAAGAGAGATACACCACTGGTATTTAATGATATTTCCCCACCCTGACATATAATATAAATAATAATATCTTCCTCCATATCGTCCTCCAGCCAGCTAAATAAATGGTAATATTTTAGCCCTAGAACCATTTTAAAATCCTGTACACACTGGTTTATAGCCAATGAGGTATCATTTCAGCTACATACAAAGTGTTGACACATAAGCCTGGGAGATTCCAGACCACACTGGTGGTCAACCACATCAGTTTATTTTTAGATGAATGACGAAAGGGCGTTCTCTTTTCTTAACCAGTGACAAAAATACAACTATTAATATCACTAGTGATTTTCTCACATTGAACATTATTTTCCATTTTTCTCCAGTTATGTAATAAGGTCATCTTCCTGATGAGCTTCGTTGGAAACCGAGGAACCTTCACACGTGGCTACATAGCCATGATCCTGGATGTGGAGTTCCTGTACCACCTGCTCTACCTGATTATCTGCACCCTGGGGGTCTTTGTCCATGTCTTCTTTTACAGCTTGCTAGTATGTGGACACTAACACAAACCATACAATCATGCTTTTTTTATATATATATATGTATATATATATATACATATGTATATATATATACACTTTTATATACAAATGACATACATACATGGATGACCAACTAACCCAACTTGTTGAAGTTGCAGTAGGCAGGATTGCTAGAGAGATGGTTAAAATTGCAGGTTGTTAAAATACTAATGTTTTGGGATCACAGCTCTCTGTCCTGAGCTCCTTACATCTCCTCATGGCTGTCAGTGTCGATGGCTGTGACTATACCTTTAATATGTATGCATATCGCTAATGTCTTTAATAGAAATGAGGAAGGTACAGTGTGCATTTTGTTGTCAGTTTGCACTGTAACCCATGAGAAAGACAATATAAAAATGGGAATTAGATGCCTTTTGAGTTCTTAAAAAATAACCAATTTTAAATAAAAAACTTTCTTTACACTCATGCTGACATTTGTACACTCACACTACTCTCTCTTCCATGTCTGTGTATCTTAACACATGCTGTACACACGTCTTTTCAGCTCTTTGATCTGGTTTACCGAGAAGAGACTCTGCTGAACGTGATTAAAAGTGTGACCCGCAATGGCCGCTCCATTGTCCTGACAGCAGTGCTGGCTCTCATCCTTGTCTACCTCTTCTCCATCGTGGGCTACATCTTCTTCAAAGACGATTTCATTTTGGCTGTCGACAGAATACCCAACAAAACACTAGGTACTGTGACACTCCGCTCTCCTCTCAATCCCTTACCAGAATGGACATAAAGAACTTGTCCTGTCTTGATCTAGACAGTCAAGAGAAACATGTGTTGTTTTCCTGCTGCACACACACACACACACACACCCCACAAGAAAAATTTAATAATTTGGTCACCTCCAGAGGCGCTGGGACTATGAGTTATTACAACAACCTCTGTTTTGTAGTCATTCAGTTTCAGAAAATGTTCATGCATCCAGTCTTGCTTTGGTTAGCCAGGACATAACACATGACACACCAGTGGTACCAGGCTTTAACATGGACATATGATTGGGTGTCTTCCACATAGCAATTAAAAGTTGTTAAGCTTGCGAATGATTTAGGTAAATAGAGAGAAAGAGGGGACCCGAATTAGAACCCTGCGGGAATCCACTGGCAGCATCTCCCACCACTAGAGAGGACAGCCTATTTCATAGTTTGGAGATGAATCCAGTGCCACATCTAAAGAGTATGAAAAGTGTGTCTCATTGAATGCACATACCTTTACTTCGACAATTATGTTTACCTTGCTTGTAATATCCTACGCGTACGACGTGTATGTGTGATGTCTCCATAAATTTTCATTAGCATAAAGCATAAAACGTGAAGACTGGTTATTCACTGTTTGTGTTTTGTCTTTCCAATCAAACAGAGCATGGAGCCAGTATGGTGGGAGAGTTCTTCTCTGGTGGAGGTTGTCAGAGAGAAAACTGTTCAGACACTGTGGTGGAGGGTAAGCATGTGTGTATGTGTGAGTGTGTGTGGAAGTTGGGTGACTGGGGTCATTGGGTTCTTTCAAGTTTGAATCCGCATGTTGATACATGTCTCGAGTTTCCTGTGTTTCATGTGTTTTTGTGTGTGACTGTGTCTGGCTCTGTTGTATGCATGCTTAAGGGTGTAAGTTTTTAAGGGTCTTTGCGTCCTCCCAGACATCTGACTCAGGCGGACAAGAGTCGTCCTGCGGAGTCGGTTGGTCATGGGATTAGTGGCTGGTCCAACTCGCGGCTTTTAGGGAGCTGAGTGAAACGGCAGGGGTTTAGGCTTCATGTGTGTCTCAGGTGAATGAGCTGATGTAGGTGCCTGGGATCAAAAGGTCAAGGATTAATAGCCATCAGATTAATGTAGGTCAAGGAGTCCAACCAGTAAATGTCCCAGAGGACTTTGCACTGCAAATGGTGAGTTCTTGCAAACTGAGTGACCTTGATGGAAAAACTCTCCAAAGAAAGTTTGCCAACTAAAAACTGATCAGCCGACCATTCCTGACCTTATCTGGGCTTCCCTATCCATCACCATCAGGCTGGCTACTTATATTGGTCCCAATTTCCCAAATTTGTGCATCATGTAAAGTTCACTGTTTCATCGAAAATAATTTTAAAAAGGTGAAACGTCTTTTTCAAGAGATGTCTATGAATCACAACTTCATCGTATTAATGTGTGATTGAATGAATCTTAAAAGGGCTAGGGAATAATTCTACTAATTTATTTGGTGACCCAATATATATCCCTTGTATCCCCTAAAGAATTACATTTCTCTATGCAGTAAACTCCGGGGGCGTAGCCCCTGAGCCATGAATATGCTGTAAAGGGAGACATGGTATTTGAATGCTGATTGTTTGCAGCCACCTCATTTATCAACATTGGATCACTATTATGTTGAGATTGTTGAGAAACTGTATGTGAACCTTGTGGCATTATGATTTCGGTGCCCAGACCTGGACTAGTGTACCATACAGGAAGTGACTGTCTGACAGTTTTGGTTTGTCTCTATAGGTTCCGTTGTGGTCCAGCCATCAGCGGTGGTCATCGAGGACAAGGAGCGAGCATGTGACTCTTTACTCATGTGCATTGTGACAGTATTGAGTCACGGCCTCAGGAGTGGAGGAGGTGTTGGGGATGTCCTGCGGAAGCCGTCTAAGGAGGTCAGAATGCAATGACTTTGAAAAAAAAAATCACACCCACAGTTTAAATTCCAAGTAACATGGAAGTCAGTGTCACTCCATGTCCAAAAAAGTCAATTGAGAGGTGTGGTCATGTATCAGTTTGATTATTAAACTGTTTTATTCATTTTACCAATCTCTCCTCAACGAAATGAAATACACGTCATTCTCCCTACCACATAGATAAAGTTAAGTTAAGTTAAGGACA
This sequence comes from Solea senegalensis, assembly GCF_019176455.1. NCBI lineage: Eukaryota > Metazoa > Chordata > Actinopteri > Pleuronectiformes > Soleidae > Solea > Solea senegalensis. The sequence goes on along the minus strand of NC_058024.1, from coordinate 12,176,065 downwards.
TATTTGTTTAATGAACATGCGAGAGGAGCCCTTAAGCCTTCAAAAGTACATATTAGACCCATTAAAAAAAGGAAAAAAATTGTCAGCCAGTCCCATCTCAGAAGAATGAGCTGCTTTGTACCGAGTGCAGTGAAGGCATCAGTTTGTCTGAAGTGGCTCTCAGCTCCAGGAAGATATGATCCGTGCTGCTCGGTCAAAGGGTTTACACAGAGGACTTTCTTAACTCCAAACAGAAAACTAGCATTAATGGCACTGATCCAGGATAAGGGTGAGCTTAGATTCAACCACAGAATGTGGAGGTTTGCAGTTTGACCCACAGAACCAGGGCATGACTCATGAGATTTATGTAAACCTCAGCCAGATTAGCATTCATGTGAATTCTCTACACTGTTTGCTGTTGTGCTTGACACACAATGGTGGCTTCTGTAGAATGGGATAGTTCCCTGTCAGTGCATTGTGAGCCATTCCACTGTGCTATTTCAATAACAGCACAATAATCACATGGGTCTGCTTCCTGTTTACGTCAACAGAACTTTTGCCCCTTAGAGAAAATTGGAAATGTTAATATTAGGTTTTTAAGTAAAACGTAACATTTTAACAATGAATTGTTGCACTTTACAGGTCAAATGATGGATTAAGAAGAATTTTAATGATTTTCTTTGGGGGTTGTTTATGTTAACGAAGTAGTATAACGTGCAGTGAATGGGTTATAATTGTGAAAAAAAAATGTACACAGCAACTTGTGTTATTGATATTGATTTGAGTGTCAGGTTCTATGGTGCTGGAACTGCAAAGTAGACAAGCTGTTTGTCTGTCCTTCAGCTCTCTTTTAAACCTCCCACATTGTCTTCTTTTTTTGTTTTCTTCTCCAAATATATTAAAGACAGTAAAGGAAATATTCTTTGCTTTGTGTCCAATACAAACATCTTTTGGTTTCAACCAATGATTGTTTTCACTCTCTGTTAATCTGATTTGTTTTGTTTTTTGTCAAGTTGATATGTGGTCTGTACCTGTTTTCTATACAATATTACTCATTATAGGATATCACATTTGACCAACCAAACCTGAATATTCAACCAAAGTGTGAAATGATGAATACTACTATTATTTATGATTGTATTGTGCAAATGAGTAAGTGTTTAAAAGCCAAAGAAGGAGAGGTGAACTTGTAATGGAGTCAAATTCTCTACAGTGGAGATTTTAAAAGGTGTGACAGCCTGTGAGCTTAGTTTTCATAGTTTTTCTCCCTTTTTCTTTAACAGGAGCCCCTGTTTGCAGCCAGAGTGATCTATGACCTGCTCTTCTTCTTCATGGTCATCATTATTGTCCTGAACCTCATCTTTGGTGTAATCATTGACACCTTCGCTGACCTGAGGAGCGAGAAGCAGAAGAAAGAGGAGATCCTGAAGACGACCTGTTTTATTTGCGGTGAGACCTTTTGACACAGTTACACTTGTTCTGAATGGTGATATTTTAACGGTCTGCCTCTGAAAGTTGTCCCAACTGACCGAAAATCTGGTTAGAAACAATCATTCATTCATTAAAATTCATTCTACTTCACATTTCCTGAACCTCCTGCCAGAATTGAGACATAACATGACAGTCTTCAGGTGTTCAAAATGGTGAAACAGCAAAAGAACTTTCTTGTCTAATTTATGTATTTATATTGACCATAAAAGTAAAAAATAAATGTGGTAAACCAAGTCAATGCTGATTTTATTGTTGATTATTATGGAGAATGTGAATCGTGACCTTGGTCACTCGTCCTTCCCTCATCTCTGTATAGTGTCGTACTCCTGTCTGAAATTCCTTGCCTTCCATTTGTCACAGTAGTCACAGTATAATCAGTAGGTATGACTTGCAACTAACAACTATTTGTCTGTTGATTATTACTTGTTTGGTCTGTAAAAATTCAGAAAATGTTGACCATTTTTCATCAGCATTTCCCAAAATCTGGAAATGATGATGTTCTTAAAATGTCTTGTTTTTGTCCACAAACCAAAATGAATCAGATTTTAATGATTCTTTAAGCTGAGCTTGTTTTAATTATTTAAAAAAAAGCACGGAAATCGATTCATAATTGTTTAATTGAATAATCGTTGTTGCCCCCATGCTGAGGCAGACAATAGTCAAAAGACATCTGAAAGAGTGACAGTCGTCTGCTGCTGCTGCTGTAGTACGTGCTCATATATGAGTATGCTGCTGCTGCTGCTGCTGCTGTTGCTGTGATGCAGCTTCGCATCACAACTCTGTTTTTCTGAGTAGCATAAACAACGAAACGCCTCCTCTTCCCAGAATGAATGGTTAGTCATGGTAGGTGCTGCTGTGGTGGAGGAGTGTTTCTTCCTGTTGCCATATGGCTCTTGACCATTTTAGACTGTACACTAAGCAGTCACTCAGTTGTCATTTCGTGTGAAGCATACACACAGTCATTGGGTGGGTATCGTCGTCGTTACTGTTTTGTGTTGCTCAACCATGAAAAAGGTTGTTCCTCTTTGACAACAGCAAACAAAAATAAAGTTAACTCACATTTTAAGCAAATCTCACCTTTGACATTCTGTCTGCCTTTTCTCTTGTGACTCTGTTTCCTCTTGTTATTTCAATCAGGCGTTGTCATGTAGGTCACAAGAACCAGCAGGCCTGTGTCATGTTGTAACACAACGTTTCTTGACTCTTCCAAAGAAATGAGAGCACTGAGTTTACATTGTGTGTGCGTGTGTGTGTGTGTGTCATTTATTTCCCAGGTTTGGAGAGAGATAAGTTTGACAATAAGACAGTTACCTTTGAAGAACACATCAAAGTTGAGCACAACATGTGGCACTACCTGTTCTTCATCGTTCTGGTGAAGGTCAAGGATTCGACAGAGTACACTGGCCCAGAGAGCTACGTGGCTGAAATGATTAGGGTAAGAATGTTGTCATGCATTTGTGTTTTATTGTTTTAAGCGTTTAAAAGACATATATTCAAACAACACATTCATATCTCCACTGCAAGGTTTGTGTGGATCCTGGGTCTAAGGACTCAGCAAGTGGGTTTTTATCAACTTCAGCTCAGATTGGGATTGGTGTCCAACAAATAAACACAATAAATGAAAGGCATAGAAGCTGACACGAGGCATTATGATACATCAAAAACAACTACAATAAATTAAACGACATAAACAACACAGCCAAACAATAAACCACAAACCACAAAAACAGATCAAATAAAATAAATAACAACAAAATAAAACTAGTACAGTACAATTCCCTGTCCTTACTGTCCCTCAATCAGTAGTCTACACTTTTATTCGTCAAAAATGACCACAAAGCCACGGAATAATAATAATGGCGTATACGTGTTGAGGGTTGGTCTCTTGTGTCACACACGAAGTTCCTCGGCGACCTAGACTGTAAGCTGAAGTTATGAAGTTAGTAGGGCATCTGTCGAAATTCGCCAAACTTCCGATAGTTACTGTGGCCATGCCCCTTTTGAATCCACAAAACCTTACGATAACTTTTTAATGTGTCTAATACAAATTGCGTTTTTTACGTTGGTCCGATAAACGCGCTCAGACGAGTTCGTTAATTTTGCGTGCAAATCGCCAAGATGGACGCCAAATTCAAAATGACTGACTTCTTGTTGAGTTAAGGCCGTGGTCCCAGTGTACTTCTTTTGTTCGTCTTGGGCTATTACGAGTTTCCACCAAATTTCGTGAAATTCAGTGCAACTTCATCTTGGCTTGCTCCATCCACTTTTCAGCCATTTCGGCCCCTGGCGTTCGTGCTCACGGCCTAATAAAATAGAAACAACATCCACAACTTAAACAGGGCAGAGGCCTGTCTTACATGCAAAGGCAGATCATTCCACTTTTACGGGGCCACAACGGCAAATGCACAGTTTGAGTTTGCGATTTAACCTATTGGACAATACGAGCTGTCAATCACACTGTGTCAGCTACTCATATGTGCTGCACTCTATCAAAGATTTTTTCTCAGGAAAATGTTCACGTTATAAATCATGTGGAAAATGACTCATTTTGTGTATATTCAATAGTTGAGTGTGTTATTTCCTGCTTAAACTCACCCTGCTAACTGAAAGTCTACGTCCCGGGTGAACACAGTGATTTCTTCTTCATCTTCTTCCTTTTTGGCAGCAATACCAGTTCCTGTGGCATAGCCACTGGCCATGAATGGTTCAAACTTTATTTTTTATTTAATTATTTACATCAATTGAAAGAGGGACCAAAGTGAAAGGATACAAATAAACAGTGCATCATTGTCACTGAGATCTACTGTGTTGTCAACTTTTGCAGCCACTTCGCCGGGGATGAACTCGCTAATTTTAGTGGTAAAGAGGCTTTGACAGAGGGAAAACAGAAATACTCTTACTCTGGACAACTCCTCGATCCAGAAAATCCCACCTCGTTTGCAAGCAAAACAGTGAATCTTTCACTCATGTTTAAACGGGTTTGAATAGAATTGATTACTGCATGCTTTAGTTTCTCTGCGCTGCCAATAAGCAATCATTTTTGTTTTCTTTCTTTTTTTCCTCCTTTTCTTTTTTAAACTCATTTGCCCTGCTTTATGTAATCCACCACCTCTGTGACCCTGATTCCTTCCAAAGTATTATCACATCAGTCAGCTTAAAGCATATGAGAAATTAGCATTCTCACAGTCCTCCAGTGGCATAAAATGTGTCAATCCTCCGAAACAGCCATGCCTCGCTTTATCATCCAAGCGGAACATGGCTGTTAATCATGCACACACACACATTCTTCTTCGCAGCTTAATCAAAGCCCTAACCTTAACTATAACCAGGACTTCAGGTCCTGCTAAGGTCAGTGTTTATTCACAACATTGCTTTGGGACAAACTGGCAATGTCCCAAAAATAAAAATAAAATAAATCTTTTTTACATAATACAAAGCACATCAGAAACACATACAACCTTTTCAGGTTTTAATTGTATGCCACGACTGCTTGAGCCAAATGTTCTTGGTGGAAACGTGTCAGTAAAAATATGAAGACAGAGGGAGAGCTGATTGTTTTGATTGCTGCATCATATTCATAACCTGTAAGCAATTAACTGCCAAAGGAAAGCCCCTGCTTATGAAGTGGTTGCTTCCCTGACGCACTTTCCTGTGTCACTGTCAGTTTCTGACACAGCTTCTCATTGATGCCGTTTAGCCCACTTCACTGGGTTTTTTTTGACGTGATCTGCTGTACTCTCGCAGTCTTGTGAGCAGCCGCCTGATTTGGGATTAGCCCCCATCCTCTCTCCCATTAACCTTGCACCCCGCTGAGCCAAATTAAGTTTGTCAAGGCTGTGTGTTTTGAGCGGTGGCTTTCAGGTGAACACCGAGCGGACGAGGCTCACATGGTGCGAAAGACCCCGATGACCCCGTCAGTTGACCCAGTCATCCTTAGCATTAACTCACAGCTTTTCGAGCTAGTGTCTGGTTCCAGGCCTCCATGTGATCGTGTTGTCTAAAAGGATTGTAGTGCGGGAGGCATTGAAAAGTTTTCAAATTCGTGATATACGTAGGCCTATTTTTTAGGGCTGTCAAATGATAAAAATGTAATTATTGCATGATTGTGTGTGATTAATCACAGTTTATCTTCAGCATCTAAATTCCTGTGAACCACACTTTCACACTGTATTGTAGAGACACCGAAGCCATTAAAATGACTGTAGCTGGATCATATCCTTGCACTTCTGTTTTACTCACAGTTTATACTAAAGACTGTATTTTCCAATCTCAAGCTTCTTCACCTCCTTTATATATAAGATAAGATAAGATTGTTACAGCAGCAAGACAGTTAAAAGATAAAGATAATAAATAATAAATATGCACTACCAAAAAATGTGTATTTTTTAATTACAATATAAGAAGAAATTAGCCCTTAGACTGTAAACAATTAGTTAAAAATAGAATGTTGAATGTACATTATAGACAGCAGAATATGGCCTTGCTATATAATATATATAATCTGTGTTTGTGTCACAATGGTCTCCATTAAAAAGGATGGAGTGTACCATGTGTCTCCTTATGCTGTTTGAATGATTTCAATTGATCAAGTTACTTTTTTAGCTAATTTAGCAAAATGTAGCTAATTGAAGCTAATTTAGCTAGTTTTCTTCAAGAATTAAAAAAAACATTTGTTGTAGTAGTGGTGATAGGAGGGAGGCAACAGGCCACAGTTATGGATTAATTTGATTTTCAAAAGCACTAAAATGTGTCCCACATTGTGTGAGACTAAGCTGTTTTTGGTTTGTGAATAACATGAGCCATACAGGAATACCAGTACCAGTAAGTGTGACTTTATAACTACATTTCTAATTTGACAACTCATTTTTTAATTTGTTGTGGCAATGACACGTGACACCACTGCTCTTGACCTATATAGACCGACTGTTTGTGCCGCATTTGACTCGCTTGTGACTGATATTCACTTGTATAGAATACTGTAGTGATGTTGCATGATTTCAGTTACAAAACCATGACTTTCTCTCTCTTTCTCCCCTACTGTGTTTCACTTTATTTGATGCTGCAATAATGTGGAAGAATCAACAGCTCAGAAGGGGGTGTACAAGTCAAACTAGTCTGACAATGACTGGGACTGACGTCAATGGTGGAGGGCTCTAGGTGAAATGTCATATGTCTAAAATGTACATTGATGATTATGTTTGGTTCATACTTTTGGCCGCAATTTATTCTACGTCCACCACTAAAAACCACTCCCTGCAAACATTCAAATCAGTTAGTGCTGAATTACATCTGCCTGTTTGCCTGTGTGACCATTTTTAGCTTTTATTTGCATATTTGTAGACAGAGTGGGCTCTCAGCTCATCAGGTGGCTTGTGGCACAGCACTGACGTTCTCTGTTGCTGTTTTAACCACAGAGCATCCTGTTTCTCTGTCAAGGCCCGTGCGGTTTTAATAATGAAAATGAACTTCCGTCATTTCCATTGAACCAGCGTGAAGTTGTGTCTTGAGAGGTGGCTGCGCTTGTTACTGGAACTGATTTCGTTTGTAAACACAAGGGCAAAAGGGCAACGCTGCCAGCAACACGGCCCCATCAAACAAGCCTGTGTGTGTGTGTACTTGTATTTGTCACAGCTGTAGGACCTTTTCCTACATAAAGACTGACTTTTTCAGGACCAGTAGTCCTTCTTTAAAGACTTCTCGAGACCTGGTCCTATTGAAGCAGAATTTCTGAAGAGCTGGTTAAGTTTTGGGCTAAAATTCGTATTGTGGTTAAGTTGTGTCCTAAGTAGAAAAGCTGCTCTAATCTCTATGTATGTAGCGTGCTGGTTTAGTAGTATAGTTTTTGTTATTATTTAGTATGTTTTGAATTGGGCATAAACCACAAAAGAAAATGGACATTACGTTTCTTTTGCCTAGATAAGAAGCTGCACATGGTGTAAAAGGTCTTTTGATTAAGTATAGTTTCAGTTTGGACTTTTACCCAGATGATGACTCTCTCTCGTCTCTCACGGACACTTTAGCTATTGTGATATCATGAAATTGACAAAGTGTTGAATCCCTAGTAAGAACTGATCATTATCACACCTTAGGTGCAACGAGAGGAAAAGTAGTATGTGGAGGCTACAGTGATGCAGTGAGGTTTGTCCTCTGGTGTTCCTACATGGTGTACAAATTTCTGTGTTGTTTGGATGAATCAGAAAACCAACAGCATCATAGAGGCTTTAACCAGCCCAAAGAACAGCCCAGGCTCAGAATATGAATTTTGCCTAAAGTGAATGCTGTGGTGGATGAGGTAAATTGGACACATTTTAAATTGACCATAGGTGTAAGAATGAATGGTTGTTTGTCTCTATATGTGTCCCTGTGATGGACTGACGAACTGTCCAGGGTATACCCCGCCTAACTTATATATGTTATTTTTATTTTATTTTATTCACACCTTGCACTGAGATGCCCTGCTGGATCTGTGTTTTGGTATCGTATCGGCGTGTGTTGGGAGAGAGGAGGCAGGTGGAATAGGTAAACATAATCTGTGACGTTTTTTGCATTCAGGAAGTGGAACTTGTTCATAACAGTCCTTCTCTTCTCTCAGTATGACTTTATGCCTCTCATTATCTTAGTGTTGTGTGATTCCCCTTTTGGGCTGCCTTCTAACCCAGGATTGGTTTGTGGTTCGGACAGCCTACCCACTTGCCCATCCGTCTCCAAATCAACCACTGAAACCCAGGGACTTTTTCCAGCGCAGTTCTTCAGCACCGCTCTGTTTCTAGACAGTGACCTCAGTAGCTGTGTATCAGCCTCCCTCCTCATTCATGCTGCATTAGTACTGATGGCCGTGTTGATTGAGTTCACATGACAGTAACATGCCCTTGCGGGATGTGTGTCGATGTTGTGAAGACTCAAACATAGATGCGTTCACATGACTTGGACTCAGTTCGGAGTTCGGCTCAGGCGGCGCTCAATAACAATGGCATGTGTTGATGAAGTGCCGGAGGAGACAGAAGCATGAAAGAATGCACCCGAGTGACCCCACGGCCGTGTTTGAACACAGCCAGGTCGAGTGTGGCTGCTGTAACTTCTCAGCTATGTTCACACGTAGAGTTAATTAGAGACACAAAACAATATATTTCCAGATTATGCAGACCTTAATAATCTCTTTCATTGCTTGCGTTCCTGTCTTTTGTCCCCATAGCCATCAGAATTTTCAGCTCATTGTTTTGATTATTTAAATTTACATTTACATTTCATCTTTTATAATTGTTTGAATTGATTTCACTTTTATCTGTTCAATTGCTGTCTTTGTGTGAACTCCTCTTTGATTTGGTGCGACATGTGATCACTGGTGAGAAAAAAGTGTGGTTTAGTAAAACAGGTCATGGAGTTTGACACCGTTGAGCGGCTACTTTGTCCAACACACACCAGGAGAGCAGCTACTGTGTCTTACTGTTTATAGCGCGACCAGTAAAACCACGTGTCATAACCTATTTTTTTCTTTATTTATTTTTTTCTTTTTTTTTTTCTCCACATGTCGAGTTGCTGTAAAGTCGCTGTGGTCACCTGCTGCCACTTTCATGACTCGCTGCAAACAACTAGACCCACCATTTTTCTACAGAAAAACGACATGTGCTAACATGTTTGACAAATAAAGCACACTGCATTTCCTGTGACGGCATCACATTACTCACTCTGTGTTTGACGAGCTGAATGCTTTTCATTTACCATCAGCGATAACTCGTCATAGCCTTGGTGTGGTGGTGATGGAATGAACTGCCAATCCTAAATGTACAAAAGGCAGATTACCCCATCTTTCCTCTTTTATTAATCATTAATAATAGAAAATGTATCAAAACGTGTGTGGTTTATATATAAACCTAAAGAACAGTACATTAAAGTCTGGTTTATTTTTAACTGAGGCTGCTGACAGGAGGACAGAAGGAAAAACTCATCTAATAAAAATGTTGCTTTTAGTTGCTTATTTACACATCTCTTGCATAAAAGACATGGACGAAGATTAGCGTTCATTATTTCAGCTCATGATCTTTTAGCCTGTGAACAAAAGCCTTCTTATGTCTGCTGTTCCTCTAGAATGTGCTCCCCTCGTCTTTCTAAATGAAAACTGAAGAAGTTTGTAAACTTACTCACTTTCTTGCATTAAAGTCCATCAAGAAAATCAGTGATTTTAGCCCACAAGGACACAGGAGCTGCTGGTCTACTAATGCCTCGTTTGGTTGGACTTTGGTGAATCTGAACAAAGAATTTGAAACGCAGAAATCACAAGATGAAACATTTTAACTTAGTGACGGAGGCAGAAGTGGATTAACAACTCCAGTGAGATCTGGTGTTAAATTGTTAATATTCTCTATTAGAGCTGAAACAATTAGTCGATTATCAAACAAAATTAATCGAAAACTATTTTGATAATCGGTTTGAAGCTTTTTTCATGATTAAAACAAGATTTCTGATTGTTTAAGCTTCTTAAATGTGAATATTTTCTCCATTTCTTTGCTCTGGATAATAAAGAAATCACCGATCAACATTTTCAAGGTTTTCTGATGTTTTATGGACCAAACGATTAATTGAGAAAATAATCCTCGGATTCATCGATTATGAAAATAATCGTTAGTTGCAGCTCTATTCTCTATGGACTTGCGGGGAGTGAGCAAACTTTATTAACTTCGATTTCGATTAACTTCGATTTCCATTATTTTCCATTATTAGGTGATTCTTTTGTGAAGTGGATAATATCTGTTTTCGTATGTGTCCCCTGCTGGCAGCCATGTCAGCAGCCACCTCAAGTATACGGGTCCCAGGCTGATTGACAGAAACAGCAGCACGCTAGCATGCTTTTTTATTCATTTAAATGATCTTGTCAAACCTCTACACCTGAATCACTGGTCCCCTTTTCTTTGGGAGATATGACTTCAGGGATATGAAAGAGCTGATAAAAATCAATGCTTTTCCATGTTATAGTTTAAGTGCTGCTAACACCGGTGTGTTAGAAAGCACAGTGGCCAGGACAGAGTGTACAGTAAAGTCTACTCGCTGACACAGCCAATATTTCAGATGTGTACTCCAAAGTCTAAGTCAAAGTGTGCCTCAGTGCTCCCATGAGTCATGGGAGCATTCAAGTGCTATGTGCTTGTCTGAGTGCTGCCTGTTCAGCAGTGTATGTGTGTGTGTGTGTGTGTGTGTGTGTGTGTGTGTGTGTGTGTGTGTGTGTGTGTGTGTGTGTGTGTGTGCTGCGTGTGTGTGTGTGCGTGTGTGTGTGTGAGATCAAATGAGGACATTTGTTTTTCCACCTAAGGTCACATGTAGTAAGACAAGACGTGACATAAACATATCACCAATAAGTGAAAAGCCTGAAAGTAGCAACTTCGTCAATGTCCTCATGAGTCGTTATACCAACAAAAAAAAAAGGCAAGACCAGTGACGAAAGACACAACAACACATTCATAGTCGACTAATAGTAAATCTCAAAATGTCCTCAGCCAAAGACATTTCTGGTTTCTTTATTACTGGTGAGCAAAAAAAAAAAAATCAATGATTCACATTTGATTAATTAAAACTCAAATCAATGAATGGATCATCAAAATATTTGACGATTCATTTAGTAGTTGATTGTTTGCTTAATTGTCTCAGCCCAGCTTCACTGACAAATAAAAGTACTACTTTATTTTAACAAAATAGTCAATGACAAGTTTTAATTTAATGAATATGAAATCATAACTCTGTTCCATTGGGGGCTGGGTTTTGTTGAAAAATGTTCAATACCGGAACGTGATACCGATTTCCGAACAATGCGTGATAATCCCAGTTAATTAATTATTTATTTTTTTTACATATTTTGGTGAAACATATCTTCATTCATTAAATAAGCATCAGCCTCTCAAAACACACACACACACATATGCCCTCCTTTGGAGAATGAGCTCCATCTCTGGTCGCAACATCCTGCTCGACTCGAGACGGCCAATCATGAGCACTGTTAGATCTCAGTCCAACAACATACTGCATGCTTATTGGCTCACTGGCGCTTAAGTTCGATACCCAGTCGATTAGTAGGACACTCTAAATTCACCAGGGTGTTCTAGCCCCATGGTTCTCAAACTGTGGTTCGTGTACCATCAGTGGTATGCAAGCTGGTGGTATTTGGAGGAAATTATAATAAATCACCTTATTAGTGTGTGGAGTATATGTGAGGAAGAGGAGGATGATGAGAGAGCAAATTATCTTATTGTGAAAAGTCAAGACTAAAATTTTACACCACTGTATTTTAATGATAATGATGATTTTCTTGGTATGTAAAGTTTGAGAATCACTGCCTTAACCATGCAGATTTTTTTTGTTCACCAGGACCATAACTTGGACTGGTTCCCACGGATGCGGGCCATGTCTTTGGTCAGCAGTGACGCAGACGGGGAGCAGAACGAGCTCAGAAACCTGCAGGAGAAGCTGGAGTCCACCATGAAGTTGGTGTCCAACCTCTCGGGCCAGCTGACAGAGCTCAAAGAGCAGGTTGGTGGGACGTGGGACACGCGGACACAGACTCTGGAGCGAGTCTGACTTGATCACGGGGGGAAAACATGAGGTTTTCTTTTCAGATGTGGTCAAGCAGACGTCGTTCGGGGTTTGTTTGTTTGCAGCTCGTTGCTCTTTCAACTGCAGCGCTTACTAAATGCAAAACGCAGTGAGTCATCATTCACAACGCAGCTCATGAGGCTGTCGGCCTGATTTAATTTTTTCCACAGACCAACAACATATCTTTAGTTTCTGTGGAAATCTCTATTGATCTCTGGGAGTTTTTGTGTTTGTTCTTCTGTTTATCGATTTGTTTATGTGCTAGATAAATCCTCTCTCGACATTCAGACGAGCGCGGGCTGGAAACTTTTTTTTCAGGATAATTACTTTTTCATTAAACTCGGGTTTTGAGCTGCACTGCTCAGTTGTGCAACAGCAGTCTTGTGCACTGAAATTGCCCAATTGTTGCAATCCACTGCTTCTTGTAAACAGAGTTGTAAAAAATGTCTTTACCCTTGAAATGAGAACTATCTGTGAGGAAGTGAGTGTTATGGAGACATTTTGACCCAGACAGGCGGAAATGATTATTGTTTGTGAGAACTGCGGAGGCCAGGCAGCATCACATTCTGTCTAGAGTCACTGTTTTAACTTCCTGCTTAGTTTCTTTACTTTCTTTCTTTACTTTTCTTTTTTTTTTTTTTTTTAGCAGGAACGTAATTTCTCCACAAGCAGCACAAGTGGCACAATTCTTCTCTGCATTCTGTGGTTCAAAAGTAAATTGGCTAAATTGGAAAATTGCAGTGAGACAATGTCGGCGCTCTGCTCTCACAGGATTTCAACCACGTTGTCGTGATATTTTTCACCAGCACATCCTTTTTTTCCGCAGATTTATTTCTGCTGGAACACTCATTTTAAGACCACTCTGCCTTCTCACTTTTAATGTTGTTGCGTTTCAGTGTCGAGGTGCAAATCGCCACCCGTGTGTTCACTGAAGTTCATCCTTAGCAGAAAACATGTTCTCTTTCCTGCCGGTATAAAGGTTACCGCCTGTGTAATGACTTGTGTACTTTGCTTGATCTCTGAAATTTTCTTGCGTCTGAGTTTCAGTATTAGTGTTGAGCGTTGCGCTGCATTCGTCTGGAGACGCTGGACGACGCGTTGCCGTCATTGAAAATGCATCGTATTGTGTGTTTGTGTCAATTCTGTGAAGTGATGTGAAGGAATGAGGAGTGCAGACACGAGAGGAGAGCGTGGCAAAAAGTGTGAACAGCAGCAGGTGATTTTCTTTTTTCCTCTTTGATTTCAGATGACAGAACAGAGGAAGCAGAAGCAGCGCATTGGTCTGCTGGGACACCCGCAGCACATGAACGTCAACCCGCAGCAGCCTGCGTGAGGACTTGAGTGTGCGCGCATCTGGACAGAGTTGACAGTCACAGGTTGCACGTCAGTGATATTTTACTGATATTGAGTGCGAGTTTAACTTATAACGGTAGAGGAGCTCTGTAACATAGGTAGGTAGTGATAAGACGCTGTGTAGCTCAGTCCCTCCTCGTTCTCTTCAGTCCGGGTCTGAATGTGTGCCAAATATAGACATAAATCTTCATCACTATTAACATAAGGCCTTTACTGAACGTGACACACGATGGGGACAACTGGAAAACTTTTGGGTTTTTTTAAGGTTTATTTTATGATTTCTATTTATGTTTTGGGCAGAACACGCAGTATTAAATTTTTGTACGTCTGTGCAATATACTAACTTAAATATGCAACCTCACTGGTGTGTGGATTTAAGTTCCATCAGTCAGTTCTTGAATTGTGGGCCAACATTTTTGTCTGTCACTGGATAATTAGGGAGTTGTTGGTTTGTCTTTGTTCAAGCAAATATAGAGAAAATATTGAATACGCCAGCCTTATTTTCCTTCTTGTTTTTTTTCCCCCTTCTTGAGTGTCATTTGCATTCTATAGTATATTTTATGAGAGCAATACATTCAGATAGTTTTCTTTCACCTGTGCGTCACATATCTGTGCAAACTTACTTAACAATAAATGTACTTTATCTTTCAATTTAGTTACAAGGACATTTAAAAGGTTTTTTGCAGAATTTCATTTATCATTCCAGCTTTTACAGTTTGTTCAGGAGTCAAAAGACTTTTCAAATATGTTCCATTTGTGCCTATTATTTTCCATTTAAAGTCTCACACGTACAGTATATGATGCTTTTATGCTCATTTTCTCTGAAAGGTATGACTTGATTTTGTTTTTTCCACTACTGTGTGTACATAGTTTGTTGCTTACTTTTGCTTTTGTATAGAAAAGTGAGACGGAGAAAAGAACTGTTACTGAAAATGAATGATTACGTTAATGAAAATCTAAGCATTGTCAATTTGTATACAAAAGTAGGATTATTTATTAAAATTTACGTAATTATCCTTTGCTGCCTGTGTTGTGGATTTGTTCATCGTTTGACAATAACACAGGATTATTATCAGAAATTCTCAGCATTAAGTAAAACCAGTTTTTATTTGTTTTATTTCATTTTTTTTTTTTAATTTGTTTGTTTCGGATTATATACATACGCCCTCCTACACTAACACACGGTGGAGAGCACAGGGTCTAAAATGACTCACTCCTGTCCTGACAGTAAAAGTAACCTACATGACATGAAAAGCATCAGTAATCTGTAATAATCCATAATAAACATTTGAAATACTGGTCCAATGTAAATATAATAATCATGTATGTAAATCACAATGACAAAAACAAACAATTTCCACTTCACTTTATTTCTGAATTTGCATATATCTTTCAACATCATTTTGTTTTGTATTTCTTAAAATTGGTTGTACATATTTTTACAGCAATTTAACTACAATAATTACAAAACTAAAACTTTTTTTAATTTTTAAAAAAAAAAATTAATATTATCCTTTTTTTGTTCATACCTGAGTACATTTTTATTTATTTATCCATCGATGTGTCAAAATTAAAATGACAAAAAAGTAATTTAAAGGTGCTTTTTGTGTCAATGGAATGTGACACTGATGGCACTGATGGCGATATTACATAAACCAAAGTATTTACCAATCAATTCTGTACATTCAGTATGTTTGTTCATCTCTTTGACCACTGAGCATTTTGGACAAACCTTTTTTAAAAGTAGAGCTGTGGACAACCACATTCTACACAGTCACATGTATGTCAATATTGTAAAAATTACATTATTAACCACATTTTTTTGTTTTATCATCTTTTTATCATGCCTTCTTGTCACAGAACATCAGAGACATAAAGTGTCAAAGCTCCCTCCTCTCCTCCTGGGTTGTTTTGTCTCTCCTCTGTCTCTCGTTACTTCGGGATGTCGCCGGATGGAACCGAGCGACTAGTCGGGCACACTCGGCTGTCTGCGCTCGTGACGTCACCAGCAGGGATTGGCTCCTCCTCCTCCTGCTCCTCCTCTCCCCCTCCTCGGCTCTCTCCTGCTGCCATGAGGAGCTCAACGTGACGTCCCGTTTTAACGTTGTCTGTTAAAAAAAGGAAAAGACAGAACCAAACTGCAGCGACAGTGTGCGCACGTGCTGGACTGAACACAATACAGGTACACAATGTAAAAAGAAAAGAAAAAAAAAAGTGCGTGTTCATAATGTGAGTGCGTGGCACGTGTATAAAAGTAGAAATGTCACATTTGATAATAATTAAAAGTTTGTGACACTATACAACTCTGTGCAACATGTAGTATATTTTTATACAAAGTAAATAACAATACATATTTAAATTAACATAGACAAATAAATACTGAATTAACATACATAGATAAATAGATCATTAATATTAATAAAAAATAAAACATTTAGAATGTATGTATATCAGTGTGTGTGTATATATGTATAATTAGTAAATATATATATAGTAGTTGAATAGTTAGACTACATTTAGAACATGTGGAAGTCTGTTATATATACACACATACATATGTATGTGTTTGTATAGTAGATAGATTAGATAGATAGATAATTAGTTAGAATGTGTGTATATTTCCGAGTTATATATGTATATGTAATTAATATCAATGTCATAGATAGGTAGTAGTTATATAGTTAGAATATGTGTATATGTACGTGTGATATATATCACAAACACACACACTTAAGTGTGTATGTATAATTAGTATTTATATAATAGATAGGTAGAAGTTATATAGTTATAATGTTGTTCATATATAGATATATAACTAGCAAACACACACCGCCGTCGTTTGTAAACACGCTCTGTGCCCTGAGAGCTGGAGCATGGTGGTACACGGGACTGCGCGTGTGTGTGTGTGTGTGTGTGAGGGGGGAGGGAACACTGAGCAGCAGCAGTTGAAAGCACCGTCCAACACGTGAGGCTCATGTGACGGAGTGGAGTCAGTGTCTCTTGAGGGAGACGTGCGTGTAGTCACAGGGTTTATTTAACACGTAGTCAAAAACCCACCCAGCTCCCTCACACTCACTCGCTCGCTCACTCACTCGCTCACACACACTCACACTGACTCTGCCGCGCGTGGAGCCTCGTCAAACACACTGAGCTGCGGGTGACAACACAGCTGCTCTCAGCGGGAACACACTCGCACACTCACTGGATAACAGGAGACATTTTTTTTTCCACTTGTGCGAGTTTGTGATATTTTCTTATTCATTTTTTTATTTTCTTCTTCTTGTTTTTGACGTGGAGACGCATTTGCATCGTTTTTTGTTTGAATTTGTTTGAATTTGCTCGTGGTCTGCAGCTGAACGACATGGAGAGGATTACCAGCGCGCAACCACCTCCCTGTGTACCCAAACACCCGTCTATGGACATAAGTGACATGTCAGGGTAAATGGAAATCTTTCAATTTTATTCTGCTATTTTTTGTTTTTGTTTTTGTTTTTGCTTGTTTCCCCCCTTTAACACTTTTTATTATTATTATTATTATAACCAAATTAACACTCAACTAATTTTGCCTTTTTTCCCCCTCTAAAGAATGGATTTTCCAATCTATGTGTACAAACCCAGGAGAGGCATGAAGCGCGATGAGAACAAGGTGAGTGAAGGCTGCACATGCACATTCCCACTCACTGCTGCGGTTTTGGAGAGACTCACTGACAACCCTGTGTCCATCAACCCCCCCCAATCACAGGACACGTACAAGTTGCCTCACCGACTCATCGAGAAGAAGCGACGTGACAGGATCAACGAATGTATCGCCCAGCTGAAGGATCTGCTGCCAGAACATCTGAAGCTTACAGTGAGTGTTGGATTCTACGTATGGCATGTCTGTCTATCTCTCCGTCTGTCTGTCTGTCTGTCTGAGACGCCACATGATTTTTACTGTTTGCTCCAGACATTCAGTGTAAAGTCTCTGTAAGAGTCTCAAAAAAAGAACAAGAATATGTTTATGATTTTTTGAAATCTTGGAGAGAGTTTTTGTGTGTATTGTATGACTGCCCACCGAAGGCTTGTCCTCTTTTTGGCTGCAGAATGTGTTACATAAGTAAGATCAACACGCTTATCCAAGGTCTTCCTGTTTTAGACACTGGGTCATTTGGAGAAAGCCGTGGTGCTGGAACTCACTCTCAAGCATGTGAAAGCCCTGAGTTCTCTCCTGGAGCAGCAGCAGCAGAAAATCATGGCACTACAGAAGGACCTGCAAATAAGTAAGTCTAAAGAAACTCAAGAGTGCTGTTTTGCTCCGAGCATTGCCGCGGGGGCCAAGTTGTACAGTTGCAGTCGCCATCAGCAGTGTTAAGATGTTAACTCTTGTGTTTGTGAATGACCAGGTGATCATGGAGGTGATGGCGTGGACAGCAGCGAGGAGATGTTCCGCTCTGGCTTTCACTTTTGTGCAAAAGAGGTCCTCCACTATCTGGCCAGCCAGGAAAGCAGCCGGAACCTGACCCCTTCCCACGTCATCAGCCACATCCAAAAAGTAGCCACTGAAGTTCTGCAGCATCAAAGCAGCGTGGAAGCAGATGACCCTGCCCCTCAAGCCTCAGAGAAACTGAAGACACCCGCCGGACAGCCCCAGCGGGGGTCCGAGGTCCCTGCCAAGAACTGCGTTCCTGTTATTCAGAGGACTTACCCCCATGTGGCGGGGGAGCTGAGTGGCAGCGACACAGACACAGACAGCGGGTACGGGGGAGAGAACGAGAAGCGCGACCCCAAATCCCAGTGGTCAGAGAGCTACGCCAGAGAGGTGGAGCTCAAGCGCGCCACGTCTGAGCGTGCGAACGGCGCCATCAAGCAGGAGGGCGATGAGCCTCAGGTCAAGAGGGCGAGGTGTGAATCGCCAGAGGACGAGGTTGTCGCCGGTCACACGGCAGGAAGCCCCGGCAGCTACATGAGCTTCTCACCCAACCAGCCCCCGTTTTGCCTCCCCTTCTACCTCATACCCCCCGCGGCGGCTGCAGCTGCAGCATATCTGCCCATGCTGGAGAAATGTTGGTACCAGGGAGGCATGCCAGTCATGTTCCCAGGAATGGGTGGCTCCGCAGTCGGTGTAACCCCAGAGACACTTCCCTCCTCCTTGGTGATGTCCCCAAGGCCGGGGTCACCGGTTCCCCTCCATCCAGCCATGGACTCCTCCGCCCTGCACAAAGCTTTAAAACAGATTCCTCCTTTAAACTTGGAAACCAAAGACTGAACAGTTGTGTTTCTCTTGGAAACTTTCCCTCCTGAATGTTGAACGGGGTCAAACAGTTGGCCCCGACTGAGAGGACTTGTACTGCCGCCATCGTTTGGTCCATCCGAACACTCACCCCAGTAAAGAATCCCAAGTGGGCACCACCACTTATATCATCAGCCTCTATGTTTAAATGGGATTATTTTGGGGTGAGGGGGTGCATCAGTGCCCATGCTCAGGCTCATATATCACCTGTCGCGTGGCTCTGAATCACTGTGAAGATGATAGATGTAAAAATCGCACGCAAGAGCATTTTTCCCTCTTTTTCATAGCAATGTTCGCCTTCTTCGCGCTCGCTGTTGAATGTCAGGGGTCAGAATTAGGACTGCAGCGAACGATTATTTTCACAATCGATTCATCTGTCGGTTATTTTCTCGGTGAATGGAGTTCTTGTTTGGTCTGTAAAAGTGTCAGAAAGTCAGTGATCAGTGTTTCCTGAACATGGGAATGATGACGTCTTGTTTTGTCCACAAACCAAAAATCAGTCTTTGTTGTTGAATGGAGCAAAGAAACCAGAAAATATTCACATTTAATTTGTTATAAAGGAAACCACTCAAGCCGATGAATTGACTATCAAAATAGTTGACAGTTAATTTAGTCGTCGACGAATAATCGTTGCAGCCCTAGTCAGAATGTAGGACACAGATACGACCCCCTCAGTGCTCGAGAGAAAAACAAACTCTTTTCTTTCTTTTTTTGCACACACACACACACACCCACCAGTCTGAAATGAATGTAAAATTTGAACAAAAGCCCCTTGTCGATGCTGCTTGAATTATTGACTGCTGTCGATCTGTGAATGGAGGATCTACCCTCAGTGTTTTTCTACTCCTGTAAGTGCAACAAAATATTGTTTGGACTAGAATGTAACCAAAAGGAAAAAGACAAGAAAAAAGAAATTAAAGAAAAAAAAAAAAAAAAAAGGTTGACCCTTCACGTCACAAAATGTCCTTCAACCCTCACAATACCTGGGAGCTCAGTAAACACAAGTGTTCCTGATGTTCAAAGAATGTTCAGGGCGTTGTCGGTGCACGAGGTGTGTCACTCATGTCTGTTGAAAGAGTGATGTGGCCGAGCGCGCCATTATCATTTAATCTGTGAGTCACAACTATTTGTGCGTTTCGATGGCGGTCCCGTGAAGTCATGTCCTGTAATATTATTTTTATTATTATTATTATTATTATTATTGTTGTTATTGTTATTATTATTATTATCGTTATTGTTTTGTTTGTTCGTACTACTTCATACATCTCTATTTTTGATACATCGCCCACTGAGTGTATCTGCGCTGCGTTGCAGAAGAAGGTTCAGGAAGTCTTTTTTTTTTCTTACTGTATGCTCGCAGAACGGTTGTACAGTACATTGCATATTTTCCTCATGCCCACAGATTCTCGGGTCAGGTTCAGGCTTGATCGTAGCTCGTGCTGTTGCCTTTACTCGTTTTTTTAACGCAGACACAACAACAGCAGGTGTTTCCTTTTTTAATGTATTTGCTTTAAACGTTGTGTCTATGGCAAAAGAGCTTTAAAGTAAAGCTCGACAAAAAATAATAGTTTTGTATAGACAGAGGTACTTGGGATTTTTATTTTGACATTGTAACACACGGTTGTTTGTTGTAGATATTTTGTATATAAAGTATTATTGATATATATTAAAATATTAATAAAGCTTTTTTTTTCCTCTTCACACATGGAATTTGTGTTTTTTGTTTTAATCAGTATTCGATGCCTTAAACGTGTCGTAACCGGCCAACCAGACTGCCCCTGACAGCAACATGTACTTACATAACACTTACATAACCCCTAAAGCAGCAGGGCCTCTGTAAATCAATAGCACATCTTAGATTACAGGCTGTAAACATATCAAATTCAAAAGCGTTTCCCTGCAACTGTGTGTGTAGTCAACCAGTGAGCAAACGCCCACATTTGTACATTTGTTTCACAAACTCTAATCAGTGCCTCTTTTAGCCTCATGACGTCAGCGCCACAGTCATGGACACAACTGTTCACTAAATGCCATCATGTTCACAAGACTCACTAGAAAACGCTAACACCGTGTGAGCTGCTGCTGTAACTGAAGTGTTATCTGTATGTGAATGTGAAGACGCAACAGTTTGTGTTTCGTCATTGTTTACGTGGTTTGTGTATGGTTAGATGACTGTAAAAGTGTAAAAACAAAAAAAACAAAAAAAAATCTGGTCTGGGAATGGGAGAACACCACAAGTGTTATTTGAAGCTTAAATAATTTTCAGATTTCATATAATAGGGGTGATTAATCTCCACCAACCTGCTGCTGCTTGTTAGTTTGCTGTTTCCTTTATGCTGCTAACACTGATGTAAATGTCATGACAGAGGCCATAAAAACACAAAAGCATGAAGACAATTTTGCTGCAGATCAAGTAAAAGTAAAAATTAAACACAGTTTCAAAGATCCAAACAGTGATTGAAGAGTTTATGTTCACAGGCCTGATATGCACTGATGTGCAGAAAATACAGCACTGGCACCATCTTGTGGAATCTTACTGCACTACAGCTACCTTTTTCTTAAATCATTGCCCGATATGAGCTCCACTTTATTAGGCACACCTGTTCAACCATTAGCTAAAGCTGATGAGCTATTTTTAAAGTAATTATAAAATTGAAAAGGACAAATATGTCTAGAGCTGCTCTTGGAAAACTGTATGCATTTCTACCACAACGGCAACATTTCGAGCGTGCCTGTTTCTTGCTGCCGATTTTGGGTGGATTGAAATTTAAAACATGAAGCTTTTCGACTGGGGGTGTATAAACTTGTTTTAATGAGGGCCAGATTTGACCATATAAAGATGTTCGACGGGCCAATAGTCCCTTTACACTTTTTTTTAACAGTAATTTTACGTACAAATGCACTGTTAAATTAAAAGAGTCATCTGACTATGACATTTTTGTCAAATTTTGGACGACATACTAAATTATGACATTTTTGTCAGATTTTGGACGACATACTAAACTATGACATTTTTGTCTCATTTTGGACGACATACTATACTATGACATTTTTCAGTGATTTTGGATGACATACTATACTTTTTGGTGGTTGCGGACGACATACTATAGTATGACTTTTTTACTGATTTTTGACGACATACTAAACTATGACATTTTTGTCTCATTTTGGACGACATATTAAACTATGACATTTTGGTGACTTTTTTGACGACATACTAAACTATGACATTTTTGTCACATTTGGACGACATACTAAACTATGACATTTTTGTCAAATTTTGGACAACATACTAAACTGTGATATACACATGCCACACCTGAGATTGAACACAGCACATCTTGTAATAGTTACATAGTAAAGACCTACTAACCACTACATCGCCATGCCACTCAGTTGCTAGGGTAAAATGTCATACTTTTTATGCTCTAAGCTTATGTGGTCCAAAATTTGACAAAAATTTCATAAATTAGTATGTCGACCAAAATTTGACAAATATGTCATAGTTTAGTATGTTGTCCAAAAAATGTACAAAAATGTTGTAGTTTAGTATGTCGTCCAAAATTTGACAAAAATGTCATAGTTTTATCCAAAAAGGGACTCACAAGCCCCTCCCACTCTAGATTCCCCCTCCCCCTTCCAAACACCAGTTTCTAACGCCTGCATTATAAAACCTGAAAATGTCCAAAAAAGTATAAAACTTAAACTATGCTTGTTGAAAAACCTTAATATGTATCAAAAATTTCAGTCCCAAGTCTTCTGATCCATTTAAAGTTTGATCCACGTCTCTACGTTAAAGTATGATGACTTTGTGATGGTCCAAAATGGGCTTGGTTTTGATCCTTCTTTCGACCCTTTCCCATTTATGCGTATGTAGAAATTATTCGCAGTTTTTCACGATTTTTGTTGCCATGGTCACTCGAAATGCTTAGAAAAGTCAGAGCACATGATTCCCGATCAAGCTGAACTCTCGGTTCTCACTAGTATTGCAGCAGGCACTAATCACGAGACTGTCATGAATACCCAAATTGTGTTACGGATAAGAAAATGGAGGGCACAATTGTTGATATTCTGATATTCTATGTCAGAGTTGTAGAAATGCAAAGAACAGTTTTTAAGAGTAAAACATCTGCTAAAAAAAAGCAATGTGTTCAATCAATTGTGCCGAGCAGTTGGGGTGGAGAGATTAAACAATGCCATCCATCTAATAATAACAGTGAGTTCAGCAGGCCCACTGTAAGAATGTGATATTGTTGATCCCCATATGGGCTTTTACTGTATGCGAACATGAAACGGGACAAACAGTCCTGACTAATATTCATCCCTAAGGTAAAACACAATCTGCCATCATGTCTTGCCTGGACATTGTGTGAGATTGCTTTAAACTGTAAGCCATTCTTTTCATGGAAAAGATCTAAAATTAATCAGCATGCTTGTTGTCCCCTCTTAAGGCCTCGATAAGAAGGTTTGTTGCACGGGGAGGGAAACATAAGAGGCTTTAGGGGTCGCTCTTATTAAAAGGATCTGACATCTACCTGCCCTCTCAAATGGTAGGCAATTTTGACACTTCTGGCACGCAAAGCAGCCGCACAAAAATAAGCACATCTCCGGGGCATCAAGGCCTTCTCTGCTGTCACGCTGTTTACCTCAAGGGACACTGCAAAAAGCATCATAAATGAAATACCTCTCCAGAACAAATCACAGACCAATTTCTTTGGCTTCTTGAATGTCCACACATGGGCTGATTTCCATCTTCATCTTTTCATTTTCCTGTTATCATTATGCCCACGTATCATGCCGGAGACAAGTTCGTGGAGTCAATGTGTTGGAACGGCGTGTTCTCACATCCGTATTAGACTCCCTGCAGTACAGCAGTGGCCTGTCAGTGCTCAGACTCATGGCCAGCTCTCACTGTGTTCGTCAGTTGGATATCCTTTTTATTTTGATACGGCTATCATTTCCTATTTCCCCACTTGATTGGAGCTTAAAAGCCAAAGCAGCTCAGATCGTGCCGGCATAAAACTCCAGGCCCATTAACTCATCCTGGAGTTGCCTCTCACGCAGAACTGTCCAGTCGTGTCAGGATATTCGTGTGGAAATTAAATGAATGATTCCAAGGCAGTGCACTGACAGCAGATTAGATTTCAAAATAGGTGGGCTGCTCTGTGTTTTTGCTCTTGATTATTTTCCTATGTATATTATATAGTCGCAATAAAAGTAAAACATGGCACAGACTAAATAATAACCCATGAAAAACGGAGAGAGCAAAAAAACTCTAAGTGATTTCTAAATTAAAAAAACATGTTATCGACCCCAGCAGGAGAAATGCTTATTTCTTCATTAATTTATTCGACATGGACAATGCCCATAAACATTCTGAAAATACCCCAGTGAGCCAAAAGGTTAGTTTTCATCTGTTGTGATTGGCCTGATATAATAGTAGACTGTGGTGGACCTGAAATTCAAGACAAGAAAATAAATGAATACATAAATAAATAAACACAAGGCAGAAGTTGCAGCCAGTAACTTAAAATAACACTAATAAAACAATACACATGAACATTGAAACATGAATAGTTTTTTCAATTTGCCATGTTAGCATTAATGATAATAGAAAAAAACTATGTATATATATATATATATATATATATATATATATATGTATATATATATATATATATATATATATATATATATATATATATATATATATATAATATATAATATATTAACCCAAAGAAATACAAATATGGTTTCACTAGTTATTAAACTTCCATTTAATAACTAGTCCACAAAATGAAAATGAAAAACATTTTAATTCAATTTGTAGTTTGCCACCAAAGCAAAACTTTGCCAAATCATTAGCTTAAATTATTATAGAGAAAAAAGTTCCACTCAAAGTTAATCAAAGCTTGATGATGGTTTTCAGGAGAGTCTGTCACAGCCAACTTTGTAGCACAAGTTGCTATCGAGCTCAGGACGTCAGGACGTGATTTGGTTTCTAGGAGCTGCCATGTGGGATGCTCGAAAATGATCGGGACCTGACAATGTTCACTGCCACGGAGATCGACCGATATATCGCAAAACTTGACAGACAGAATATATCTGATCCTAATAATCCAAGGTGTTGCCTTGACTGTGTGACATCAGCTACCGGAGCTAAGACGAGATTGTGTGCTCTGTTGTTGGGTCCACTCTGTCCGACAAAAACACTGGCAACAGAGAGATTAAGAATCTCAGTTTGTACAGCTAACACTGTCAGTACTTGAGTTGCAGCATTTTGGAAACATTTTCATTTACTTGAAAATCGTGCTCAGGGGAGTTTCAGAGGACTTGGACTGTCCCAAGCAAAAGAGACCTGGAGACCCTTTGAAGCAGATCTGTCTTTTCTTTTCTTGCATTTGCTTTTTTTTCATTTCTCAGGTTTTGATGACGGCTAAATAATTTGAGGGATTGTTCATAATTTTTGTTGCTGTGGACTAAAGTAATCAGATGCTCTCCAGGACCCTCTTAGCTTTGGGTTCTCAGCATCTTTTAGTGACAGAATATTTCTGATTTTCTATTGTACGAAGTACGAAAGGATGTCCTAAAGAATTCATAGTTTTGTTGTTAGCAGCATTGCACCTTCCAACCCTTGTTGCCCTGTGAATATGATCGGTGAACCCTGCGCACAGAGTAAATAAAATATTGCACATGAATGTTGAATTTGTTTATTCTTATAGTACAACATGTTTAGGTTTGACTTGCATTAGATCAGGGGCGTCAAACATACGGCCCGCGGGCTAGAACCCGGCCCACCAGAGGGTCCAATCTGGCCCGTAGGATGGATTTGTGAAAATTTAATGTCAAACACTATACTTTATTTTTCAGCTCCAGATACCGGTGACTAAATGTTTGTGCCTTTATAGATCCACTGTGATCGGTCGGTTGTAATGCACACGTGTAAATGGTAAATTTAGGGTCATATTTCTGAAATTGCACAAATTTTCTCAAGAAATGTCATTGTAAAAAGATACTAATGTAATATAATGTAAAACAACAGGAAACAATTCAGAATTCTCGTTGTTCATAGGTTATTATGCTATTATTTTACTGGTCCGGCCCACTTGAGATCAAATTATGCTGGATGTGGCCCCTGAACTATAATGAGTTTGACACCTCTGCATTAGATAGATAGAGATGTAGCCCTAAATAATGTCCTCTGATTTTACCGGATCGTCATGTTGCAAATTTTATTGTAAAATTAAATGTTACCATGATGTTGATTTTTTCCGGTTTTTGATTTTCACTGAATTTCAATAAAACCGTTATTTGCAGGTTCATGATTTAGGGAGAAAGTAAAATTTCAGTAGTTGTTTGATTCACCTCATTTCCCCCAATCGTTGTTCTCTGTTGTTCAGGGAGGGGTTTGCTCCCTCACCATCTTTCCATATAATAATTAAAAGATATCCTGTCTTCTTTTAATTTGGGACTGCATGATATCTAATCCCCTCGACTTTTAGTCTTAGCTTCCATCTTGGATTCTTGATTTGATTTTGGACATGGCTGATTTGATCTCTGGCAATTCTTTCAATCTCCTTCTGGACATTAATATCAACGCTCAAGATGCCTGAAGCTTTAATCCTGTGCATTAATCTCACACTCCCTTTCTTAAGAAAATGCTGCTGTGGGGGAGGGGCAGGAGGTCAGGGCTACGGATTAACAAATATGTATTTGTTTTTTGCAGTCTGCTGATATAACATCCCTGTCCAGGTCAAGCGGTGGGCTCTTTGTCTACACAATTCATGTGTGTTTTATAGTGAGGAAATAAGGGTCATGATAATAATTCAACATATACATTTAGACACAATGAGTTGCCCTATAGAAAAAAAGACCTGGGTTCAAAAGTCGGAACAATTGCTTTTGAGTGGGTATGTTCTCCCCATATGTGTGTGTGGGATTTCTCCGGGTTCAGAGAACACACATGTAAGTAAGTAAGTTCTGCTCCAAATACATGTATAGAACTATTAGGCAAAACACATTTTATCCAAACATGTTTCCCTCTACATGATGTACAGTAAAATACTAACAGCTGCAGCAGTAAGACCAATAAATGAGGCAAGAAATCTTTTTCCACATTAGCTGTTCACCTTTATTTCAATGTTCTTGCCCTGAGTGGGTTTTCCTAGAAGGCAGAAGCATGATGAACCCACCAGTGACTTCACACACGGAGCAAAAACACTTTGGGGAGTGAATACTGGGGACATGCAGTGCTCGCATACAGGACGACACGTGGCTACAGGAATGCAGTATAGAACACAGTCGACAGAGGGAAAGAACAGGTAAACTTCACTTCCCATCATCCGTTATAAAAAAATGTGGAGTAGCCCCATCATACATCATTAAATAAAGAAAAGGGGACATACAAGAACAAATGTATAATTTCAAGCAAACTGATTTTCCAACTGAAAACAAACGATCACCGAAATGACACCAAACTATGAGTGTATTGCTAAAATGTATACTAAACAAAATGACTTAAGGAAAGTGTCAAAGGTCTTGATGTGGAAATCAAAAGTAACACGGTTCGGAAAAGCTGGACCACAGCCAGTCAGTGTTCTTCAAAAACAAACCAAAGCATGTGTTGTCACCAACACACTGATCTGCAGTGACACAGCATCACTTACTTTGTAAAGATCAATGTCGCTCTCTCACTTTCTAATGGAAGAAGTTTTTAATTCGGCAAACACACATACGCATACATTCCTCGCACACATTTTTACACAATCCCGTGGTTCATGCAAATCATCTCGGTGTGCTTACAGGTTAATAAAAACGTGTGTGTCATGTGGCTCCTAAATGTCTAACTAAGTGCACTCACTTGTCACAATATAACAGAATAGTCTGATGTCACTGCCATGTTCCTTAATTACTATAGTTTTAGTGGATTAAAAATAGAGCTTTTCTCAGCTGATCAGTTGTCCATCCATCTGTCCAAAATGTAGTGAGATACACTCATAGGGTTCTCTTCATTAGGTTCACCTTTTCAACTGCTTGTTAATCTCAAAGTCTCATTCCTTTTTAATGTCAATGACCTCAGGAGTTTTTGTTTCATTTAGGCTGATGCACTAGTTTTATTTCCTTTGTGTTTTAATGTTACTGTACAGCACTCTGGTCAACTGTGTTGTTTTTAAAAAATGCTTTAAGAGTAAAATTAGATTGGACCTGACTGGATGTGGCTGATGATGGGCTCGGATTTTTAATATTGTCAACTGAAGTAAAGTGATTACAATCATCACTGATGAAATGCAGTCAGTGTTGTTTATTTTGTAATTCCTTCCTCTTTGTAAGTGTTATAGTTTGCCGTCAGAGCAGAAAATCAAGCCTTGTGTAATGGTGTGCTTCCTCGTCTGTTTTCGCGCTCTATCTCTGACATTTTTCTCTTATTACTCTTTTCCATTGTTGCTGTTGCCAAACCAGACCAAACCATATTATTTTACTATATATTATTCATTCTATTATTTGTTATGTGTGATTTCAACTGTGTATGATTACTTTTTGGAGACAAACTCACAAAGCCTTCTGAGTAAAAGTTGCAGCAGATGTCCCACTTATGCCAACATCAGGTTAATTCACTCTTACACAATCAGGACAATGACTCCTTCCTTGAGACAACTGAAGGCTGATCGTTGTGGCAACTAAAATATTACTAAGACATTTTGTTAGTAATAAAAGTCAAATCTGACAAATTGAATTTCTTACATTTCTTATTTTTTAGTTTTCATAAGTTGTGAATACACATGGTAACTGTTTCGATATTTGTGCCGTCGACACATATCAAAGTATTCTAGAGAGAGTTACTCTTCTTATATAATAACGCTGTTATGTATCAAATTACTTTTTGAATAGTAGTCATTTTGTAACTTCCCAACAAATCACTGATGTCGTGCGTATCACAGTGAACTCCATTGGACTCACTAATTCAGAAACCATGAATCAGCCTTTCCTGTCACATCATAACAGAGCACAGTATTTTAAATGAGTCCTATTTTTGGTTGGGATACGAGGCAAAACCATTACACTGAAAGTGATATGAGACCATTTTTTTTAAGCCTTTACATCAACTGCAACATACAGTGACTGCACATAAAGACACATTCATAGACTTGTTCATTCAGTTGGAAACAAAATGGTCATCCATATTGCTTAAGAACATTCACAAGTACATTTGGAAACACAATACTTCTTTGATGTTTTAGTTTAAACCCTGTGTGTTTTTTAGGGGTTCAGTCTGACATTAACCCATCAGTTCTAGCTCCATTTGACATTTTGGATCTATCACAACATGACTTCAACAGTGATAATTTGATCATGCATTTGTTGGCAGGCTTACAAATAAACAGACATCGTTTTTTTTTTCTACATTTCACCATTTCACTTTCAACCACAGTACAGTGGCCTGTACATTTCCGACTGTGAAAGACAAATCTCAGCGATAAGCACACAAAAAGCTCGTAGACATTCTGGGTTGCACAACGAAACGATATAACAGAATATTTCTCATGCCTCCTAAAGACAAATCTACCGTAGATACAATCACCTGCATTTTTAAATCATCTTCTTTGTAAGGCTGCTATGCATGGTGAGTCTTCCTGGTTGCACTTGTGCTGCTCTGAAACACCACAGACTTGTTTTTGCCTCTGTTGTATTTTCACAAAACTTACTTCACTCAGAAATTGATTGATTTAAAGCAACACTTTGCAACATATTTGTTACCCTAAGATAACTTAAGATAACAGCTTCAAACTTATGATGAGTCACTTTGAGACATGTTTGGTGAACGGGTAGAAACACAAGAAAGGAGTACATAACTTCATGAAGGTCAGCGACCCAAAGTTAAGGAATCAGGTCCAGCAAGTTCAAGAGTAATGCTGAATTGAGGTCAGTTGAAAAAGTAATTGAATGTATGTTTTTATCGTGGCATGTTTGCTACAGTAACAGAACGTCCAGCAAAAGTTACATAGTGTTGCTTTAAGATACTCTCACTGTCCTTCAGTTCTTGGCTGTTTTGACTTTTACCTTTGAGCTCTTACCTTACAAAATGCATTATTTGTCTTTATAACTTTCAATGGGATGGAACAATTAAAGCAAACAATGGAGGGACCAAGTTGAATGTTAGGCCAGTTTTTTGTTTTGTTTTTTTACCTGGAAAGGCTACATGAGTTCTCACCACTCACCCTCTGAAAAACTATATCCTTAAATATTTCAGTCTCAGAGATTCAGTTGTCGTTGTCCTCTTCATCGCTGTCCTTCATGGAAATGCCTTGCATCCCTCCTTCCCTCACTGAGGCAGTGGCTTCTTCCAGTGTCAGCCGGTTTCTCACTGTTTCATACATCTTGCTGTTCAATGTGGAGTCCAGCACTCCTTGAAGGCGGAAGTCACGGTACTTTTTCTATCACAAAGAAAAGAATCAGAGGTAGTTTGTAAGTAATGCTTTTAGATGTTTTTAAAAGAACTAGGTTTTTTCACACATATATACAAATAGATGTTCTAATTTGCTCTTTGACTCGACTGCAAGTGGTAAATGAAAAGCACTGTTAATACTTCAGTTTTGTTTCATTATTAGTCTAATAAAAGAAATCCCTGCACTTAATTTTCACCATTGCTGTTTCTTGTATGAAGTGATTTCTGTAACCAAGCAACCAAGTGTAGATGGGAAAATCTGCTTCCTGTTTACACTAACATTCACATGTGGAATGTTTGTGAATGGTGATGTGATTGTGTTTTCAGGTGTGTTGGTATGGACTCAACATCATTTTAATTTTATTCATGGTCTCATGATGATATGCAATATAAATCATGGTGGTGCACTACAACACAAACAGTTCCACCCCACCATTGGTCCAAGGAAAATAAATCCCAGCACTTAACCCTTTAACACCGAGCGTATCACAGACAACATGTTTGCCCAAGCGCATTGTATTACTGCAATTATGTGACGGTTTGTTCTATCAGAAAAATTCAAATAGTTTCTGAAAGCTGAGAGGTCGCAAGTCAAAACCAATATGTGGTTATTACGCTGTTGCATCAAGCTGGCGAATCAGCATCTTTGTCCCAAGAGAGGAGAGAGTTGGAAAAATGCCTGTATTGTATAGTTTAAATTTTTTGGCCTGTTTTTGGACATTGAGACAAAAAAATGTTAAGTGCTTTTTCTTAATAAAACTTTTTTCTTCATTTTAAATTGTTAACACACTATTTTAACATTCAGCAAATTGTAAATAACTGCCAGATATTGAATGCAATTCTGGAAAAAATGGGCAAAAGCACTTACTCACAGGACATGTTCTGACCCTTTTATAATTAAAATAAGCAAAAAAGTGCAAACAGACATTTTGAGACATTTATTTGATATGTAGCTGGTGTGGATTTAAAAAAAACTTTGAAATAAAAACATGTAGGTAGGACAGGAACAGGACAGTGATCCACTATGCTGCCTCTCCTAATGCAGTTATGTACAGATCCTTCATAGATGAACATATTGCGTATGCATATGTGGTTGTCAGCTTTGAGTCCTCATACTACATATTTTATACTTGGCAGCAATCTTTAGGATGATGTGAAGACATTCATCAACAGAATATTTGTAATGGTTAATTGAGATGACCTGTCATGTGTAATCATCATGCCTTGCCATTATCACCTAGCCTTGGATCACTAAAATATAACACATTCAACTACATCAATATAGGTCACGTCCCATATTGCTGAAAGATAGAAGGATTTTTTTTTTTCTCTCCATGACGCGTTGCTGAATCACAGATGAAAGTTAACCTTAGAGCAGTAATTACAGCAGTGAGTGGTGACAATAAAAGGCAGCGGGTACTGAAATTCAATGACTGAATGAACATGTTTGATTTCATGATTTTAGAATGTGGTCCAAAAAGTCATGTTTCAGTTATGCAGCCACTCGTGCTACAAATCTGCATACAGGTCTCTGATAGAAATAGTGCTACTCCAGCACTAGCTACAACTGCATATGGTGCAAAGAAACCTAAAAAAAATTAAATAAAAAATAAAGTAATTGCATTTATGCTAATCTGTTGGGACTCGGGACAGAGACATCCATTAAAAAAACAAAACAAACAGTAGTGCTTAACTTACAACTAAGAACTACTTTTTAAGCAATACTGGTTAATGCAGCTTTAAGCTGTCTTGGTGTTAACTTGTTGACCAAATTGTGAAATTTGACTTCTTTAACTTTATCAAGGAATTACACTCTTTATTGTGGAATGTGTTAATTTGGTTCAATTGAATGCAATTAGATTTGAGGCAATTCGGTTCTTTGTGTAGTATTTGAGAAACTATGAGGAAGGAACACATTTATATCTATACAGTATAAATACATCAAAGTATTTGTATCTTTTACTTTTACAACTGACTACTGTTTTGAATCAGATTCTTCTTACGACTCAAGTTGTTATTTTCTTGTTTCTTAAGAATACTTGTGTAGCAGTAGCTTACAAAAAGCATTCTGCACTCATTTGAGACTGTGGTTAAGACCTTTCTCACCTTGACAATCCTGATGAGAATCTTCAGCTGATAAACGTGGAGCTGAAGGTCCATACGATCAGTCAGCCATGTTCCTAGGAGGTTCATGGTGCTGGTGTACCATTGCTGTAACACACACAAACACATAATACATTATATAACTCCATCTGACAGTTCAAAACAAACACCTTTACAAATGTATTGCAACTGCAAATATAGTCATATATAGTATCAATCAATGACTTTCTCTTGGTGGTATACAGCTTCCAGAGAAAGTAAGTGATGTCATCCTTGCAGCGAGTCATCATGACATGAAGTTTCTTGTGGATCTAAGGGGGAACCTAGAGCTGACAAACATACCCTTGCCAGAAAATGCCTCTAAACTGAGGATAATCATGTGTCGGTCAAACAGTCTCATCAGGACATTAGCAGCTGAGACATGGCATGGAGCAGAACTGGCTGGGATCAACATGCAGGAAACTGCTCTTGTCATGCGAGGCTCCATCACAGTCCCACAGGCTAGAGATATATTTAATTCTGGTTTGTGCACCCAGGGAATATCCAGCAGCTAATGAGACATTTGTTGATGTGGATCCTAATGAAGACTTCGGAGGTCTTGGCACATTAATAACCTCATGTCTCTTGAGTGTTTCAATGACAGGAATGTACAGTAAAAATGTATTTTCCATGGTAGTCTGTGGAACATTGACAGTTTATCATACATGAACAAACTCGGAATGACTGACATAGCTCAATACTTTCAAGTCCAGTTGGTGCCGTATACTCTTGGTCAAAAGCACAACAAAGAAGATGCCGTTTGCTTAAGATTATAAAAATTAAAATACAAAGGGAGGGACAACTCCCAGACTCCCAGTACTGGAAAAGGAATGTGAGATTGAGTACACATGGAACATGGAATGGTAAACTGGGATGGACACAGACATTGGACAAGTGAAGCAACGCTCCATGGACACAGAACGTGTCTACCTATAACATTAGTGTAATTAGTGTCATCTTTCAAAGTGCAAGATAGACCAAAAGGAGTGGATAATCAGAAGTCTGTATTTTAATGCAGCAAAGCTCTGGTTCTGAGCAATATTGTTTCCTGCCGTGCAAAAATAAATAAAGCAAACAATATACCGATATGTCATTAAGTTAGCTTATGGATAACGCAAAATAAATAATCGTAAAACAAGGCTAAGATGCAACAGACATAATTCAGAGAAAGACCTGGTACCACCGGCGACTTCCTGGAGACACAGAGAGCTCAGAGCACAGTGGCTGTGCAGAAAGCCGAAAGGCTGCAGATGTTTCTCTGTGGGCCCAGGCTGTTGCCAGTCTAATTGATGGATAATGATGAGCGCAGGTTGATACTAACACAAGCCGACTGTGTTTCAACAGTCAGGGTCACAGCAGAGGCAATGGTAGAGGAAAAAGGGGGGAGCTGCGCTTATTTATAAGAGGACGTAAAAGTCAGGGTTTTTTCTTTATCATAATGATAGAAGAAGTGCAAGCTGTCATTAAGAGCTGAAAACACATCCATCCATAGGTTTTGTCATCTTTCTTCTGTTAGAGTAGTGTCTGTGGTGGAAACATAGATTCAGGTTCATTTTTAGGGAGATTAGGAAACAATGACAAACTCAAGCAACCCACCTTTTCTTGTAACGACATAAAACAAATAGATTCTAAAGAGAGAAGCCAAAGAAGCAGCATGAACTCACAAGTTTTACTTTTCTGAAAACCAGAGAGCAATTTTGATTAATAACCCAGAGATGGTTATCATTGTCCTCATATCCTTATTTCTGCCAAAAGTGCCTCAAATGGTTAAAAGAACTAACTTATATCTTAATAAAGATGTAATGCTATTTTGGTTCATATTGCCGATTCACATGTAGCTGTGCTTTTATAGAAACATAAAATGACTACATACAGTATGATCGTAAACCCTGGTGTGTAAGAGGCAACAACTGTGATATTTGATTGGCTTTTGATCAAATGAGACTTAGAGACTCAATGTTTAGACAAAATAACACAATGTTGAGGTTTTGCAGTGCAAGATATTTAATCTGACTTTTCCATTGTGTATCTGTATGAACAATTAATGAGATCACCACTGTGTCAGGTCTGCAGAGGCCATGTGAGAAAGAAGAGAGCCGATACCTTACATGTAGGTCAAACACACTAAATGGAATTTTGGGTAGAAGAGAAGATGGTTGTGTCGAAGCAGAGCTGGGGTGAATCAGTGAGGCGACCTGGTGCCAGCAGCGTCCTATCTGTCGCTGTGTGCCTGTGAAGGCTTCGGTGTGGCAGCAGGCCTGTGATCTCGCCCCGAGTACAACCCCCCACCGAGAGGCCAGGCCTGGAGTGACTGATCCACTGACTGGCTGCTCTCCCGCTATCCATCATCCGCTCCTCCTTCACTTCCACGTCCATAATTTTTAAGACTTTACACCGTGCCACACGGCTCCCATCTGCAGCCATTTTTTTGCAGCAGCCATTTTGTGCCCTGTTCTGCTTTACTCCTCTTCATTTTACCAAAAAAAAAAAAAGATTCTTGACAGTTATGTCACAAGTCTTCTTCCTGCCATGACTGGCATTTTGGAGGTCTGTCAGGGACATCTTGTGTACACATAATGCCTGTGATTTTCATCAACTTTAAGATCTTTTTAATGCCAGTTTGAATGTAATACAAGTTTCAATGAAAGCGAGTGCTGACCACATTTCAGAAACGGTTCAAATTTAAACTCTTGAGAAGACACAAGCTGAGGATGGAAATTGTGAATTGTAATTTTGGACTAAATGAATAAAATTTAACCAACTTCTTAAAGAAATATGAAAATAATTAGCATGGCTGAGAAAATCTAAATTTGAAAGTGCATTTTAATGTATATTACTCATTGCAATATAAATTAAATGATGCTTTCTCATCTAAAGGAACAATTTCATAAATTTCACTCTGCAACCACTGACAAGCCAGACCAGCAGACTGCAACAATGATGTCACTATGCTTTTTTAAAATGAATTGTATTAATTATGAATATGTGGATTAGGCCAATTGGACACTACATTAATCATCAGTGTCAGTGTGAGAGAGAATGTCTCTCTGTGGACCTGCAATCGACTGACCATGGATAGAATTGGCACCAGCGACCCTCATGTGGAGGATAAAGCGGTAAATGATGAATGAATGAATGAATGAATGAAATTATTATTATTTTTTATTTAAGAAATAATAATTTCACAGTGGTGGGTAGTGGAAGGGTGATTGCCATATGCTATAGTGTGCACTTTATACACAGCAAGATGCATGTGTCTGCTGAGAACAAAACCCAAAAAATGTCACGAAAAAACATTTAAAAAACACCTTCTGCCATTCGAAACATGATTTGTGAATGCTGTGCTATAACCTGTCATTTAAAGATAGAAAAACACAGATATGACCCATGCCAGCAAATCAAATCCACAGTCTCGATCTGTGATCAAGAGCGATTATTTAATTCCTGATACTTTCATTATTCTCAAGTTGTCATGGAGAAAGTAATCATGGAGATGCTTTCATGCAGACGTGACATGTGCTTGAAACTGCATGCACAATCATCTGCACAGCTGTTCATTCTCCAGCTGTTTTACTGTACTATATAACCCATGTGCTACAGTGGTCTTACTGTCATTACAACATAGAAATGAGAGACCCTGGTTGTCATGGTTTCAGCTTCATTTTGGTAGGGGTTTCTGTGAATATCATCTTGTTGCAGAAGAATGTGTTTGGGTGTCATTGAATGTATCAAGTAATAATCAGTGGTCTCATGATTTTCTTAGGTCCATCTCTGTGAAAAACCTGTAGAGGTGATCAGTTGTCAGTTGAAAGAATCAAAAGGGCAACAAACGTCTATGTGGGAATGATGACTACCAAATGCCAGCATGATTTCTCTGGCTATTTTTGTGTCACACAATGGTGTGTAAATCAGGCTTTATTGTTCAATTTATTCAACAATAATTTATTGTGTGGTGCTCAGCTGTAGATTCAAGAAATGTAATTTTTTTTTGTTTTAAATTAATTTTTCTCTCACTCACAAACCTGGACAAATGCTGATGTGTGTCAAGTGTGTGCATGCAATGCATTTGAGTTTCTTAAACTCAAAATTTACAACAGACTGCAACAGACTGCAGATAGCTTACATTGGTTTGTCACTTGAATGCATTTTACAACATATCTCTTTATGTGAACATTTCTTAGGTTTTTTGCTCATTGAACTGAGTTTTATATCCTGATCTGTTTTCATTCCTAACACGAAGGCTGGTTGTTACTTTAGCTCTGACTCAATCCCTATTTCCCTCCAAATGGTACACTTTACACCATTACTGGAGCGATCTTTTCACCTTCTCAGACAGGCACTTCAGATTGACACTGTCTGCTTGAAAATAACCACATGCAAAAGCCACAGTTTCACATCAACCCCCCTCAGGAAGTGCTGGTCCTTCGGTCTAGGATCAAGACATTGCGGCATCTGCACGTTGATAAAGTTGAAAGCTACCCCGACACTTGCTGAGCTCATCAAATGAACAGTAACGGCCCCTCTTGCTTTGTTCCTCTTGGCTGGACCCAACAAAAGAAAATTATCAGAACAGACGAATATACCCGAGCTCTCTTTTTAAGCTGCATGGGGATCAGCAGGGGGCTAGCACTTGCTGACAGCCAAAACAAGCGTAACATGGCTCTGAATACATAATGCCATAACCCGACAGGGATCAAATCTGTGACATTCTAACGAGTTCCATCTGAAGGAAGTGCCTCTGTTTCTTCAGCCGGGTTATCTGTGTGTGTGTGTGTGTGTGTGTGTGTTTTATCACCTTGCAACATGGTGATGAACCCCTACCTATACACAGACACCATGCACATTCCACACTGTGCGATGCACACACTTCCCACATACACACATCTGCTGGTCCATCCCCCTTCGGGTGAGAGCTGGGAGACAGAGCGACCTCCTGCCCCCATCTGACACCAACCCACCCATCCCACCAGACCCCCCACTCCCCCACTCACTACCAACCCCACGATTACACACACACACATGCACAGGCACACACATAAACCTTGCCTGGAAGTCAACATTCACACCAAAGTCTTCACATGGTGCTTAGCAGGGGGGCTTGCCACCAGCAGGATTTGATGCAAAAAATGGCACACCTCCCATTCTCCCCCCTCCCCACCAACCTACTCACCTCTTTCATGACCCTTTTGCATATATTTTCTGTGAAGTGTCATGAAAAGGAACTGGCCTTTATTCAAATTTGATGGATAAACAACACAGAAACGTTCATGAGAAAATGTAATGTCCCTCTATAAGCAGACACATTTTACTTCACTGTGAGAGCAAAATGTGCATTAAGACGAACATATGCAGCTTCCTGGGACTGAATATAGCTTTATCTTATATTCCATTCCAAACTGTTTAATCCTTGGTTTAAAAGGTTTTTCATCAGTGCTAATGTGTTTAATCGTCATTAACTTCAGGATCAGATTACTCTGCAATGCAAGCACACAGCCTCAGCCTCCAACTGGCATAAGGGGGAACTTTTTATCAGGCTAATGTCTCCGATCTACTGTATTTTTGCCACACATCTTCTGGCCATTGGCTTAGCCATTAGCATGGCAGTTAGCCATGTTGCAATCTTACTTTTTCAAACTTAGGACAGTGCTCCATATTATTAACATATTATTGATTTTATCAGATCTTCTAAACAATTTATTTAAAGCGGTACTTCCTCTGACTTGTTTTGTTTCAAGTCTATGACCACAATTTAAGCACAGGTTACGCCAGAGGGCAGAACACCCACTGGGAAGGGGAACCGTAGTGTTAATTGTTTTTCTTTTTGGAGGTTCACTCGTGTTTAAAAACCCACTCATTTTAGTGTGAAAGAGGCTCTATATGCATACTATGCACTAAAATCCTTTTTAGTTTATGGGGCTGATTAGACATGTGTTGCTAAATAGTAAAGCACCAGCAAAACCTATGTTTCCTTCTAGTACAGTACTGAAATGTTTAGCATTTTAGTGCAAGGCGTTACTCTTAAACCAGACAGACACTCAAATCAAGCAAGAGGCACTGTGCTTTTGTGCTCTTCCCCCTAGTAGTGTTTGATGTCCGCTTGAATCCTTTTTTTCTCACCTGCTTGCATGCAAAACCTATCTCCAAGCTAAAATTCATTTATTTACTATTGACTGTGTGTGGTTAAGGTACTGACAGGTAATTATATCAAATAAAGGAGTGCTGACCAATAATAGGGGCTGTGCAATGATCAAAACCAAGCTCCCCTTAGCAGGACCACAAACACTGAGTGTGAGAGCAGAACTTTGCAGATTTCAGAATCAACTATAGGAGCACAGAAAATAGTCCTTTGGATCAGTTATAAGAGAGCAGTAGAACTTTGAGTAATAAACGTCTGGGGACTTAATACTCTGAATTTAAAAGACAATGCTGTTAATTAAAGGTTGGATTAAGACACCATAAAAGTGCATGTGAGTGAAAGGGGGAACACACACACACACATACACACTCACACAACCAAAACCCCTGACAAGCCGACCGATTTGTTAGGTCAGAGGCCTCTCTTTGTGGGGCCGCTCAGTAGCTTTTGTGCTGTTGAGAGGCAGGAATGTAGGAGCTGAGGAGAGGCCTCACCACAGGAGGTACACGGGGATTACAAGCAACCTGGGACTCTGCCTCTTTCTGCCTCTGCTACTGCTGCCTCCGTGTGTGTCTGTGTATGTGTGTGCTACATCCATACAGCCATGCATTCAATAAATAAAGACCATTTTCAGATAAAAAATGATCTGCCTCCAGACGATAGTTTCGAAGTTTTCTGCTTCCCTACAAACACACATGGCCATTTAGGTGCACTGTGTATGCAATTATTGGTTTAAATAGGAAGCAGATATTCCCCTCAATATGTGTTTACTTAGTTTCAGAAAGTGTTACTTGACAACAACAATGGAGGGACGTCAGAACAGAGATTTTTTTTGAGCCAAAACTATAGACAAATCACGTCTGATTGGATAACTTAATTTAAAACTCGGGCACCAAAACTCTGACTCCCCAACCTTGTCAAATTAAGTTTTTTAACTGAAAACATAAAGTTGTACCGATTGAGCTCTTAACTTTCTGACAGGAAATGTGTGTAAAATTGCCTAAGTAACACTGGATTAATTAAATAATGAGCAGATTAATGAAATAATAATTAATTGACCCATACACACATGTTTAGTTTTGTATGGTTTTGGCTTTTTATTCACACAGAACTGGCATTTTGGGAGCCCTAAAACACTATACTTGACATAGAAGTATCAAAATTCCACCCTTGCGTTTGTGTGTATACAATACGCAACGTTAGGAAAACGATGATGTCATGGCCTCTTTTGCTCTTGCATTTGCTGCCAGTATCTTTGACGCCATTGTTTTCTTCTTGTGGTTGGAGTTTGTTTGCTCTATTGTCTTATGTTAACTTTTATTTCCGTGTTTATGGAAAAAAAAGAAAGCAAAAGATCGTGTGGGGAAATTTCTTTGTGCATATGGCCTAACTGATGTACTTCTAAGTCAAACTCCCGCCTGCAGAAGAGGGTACAGAGAGAGGTGTGCCTCACATTATAAAGGCAATTCTCTGTGAAAAGTAGCTGTGGTTCTCTCTCTTTCTCTCTCTCACAGAGCTTGTCCTGCTGAGACCCAGCTGTGTCTGCACCAAACAGGAGATATGGAATGATGTTTGCTGGTGCAGCGACGCTAATGCCAAGTGACAGGATTCCCTGTGAAGGAGAGGTAAGGCTGCTGTGTATCATAAAGCAGCAACATGCTAACACTGCTATAACATAAGGAAACACACCAAGAGCGCCTTAGTGGTGCTGTAAAGCATTATGCGGTTTAGACAAAGAGTTTGTCTAATTCTACCTGTTCTGCTTTTGACTATATCCTCTAATTTTAGTGTGAAATAGCATTCTCTCTCTTTCTCTCTATGTCTCTCTTCATGTCTCTCTGTGTTCTTTAAAGGATGTGTATATGCTACAGCAGGAGGAAGGGGTAGCTGCGTTCTAAAAGTTTTGGGTTCAACAAGCATGTAGCTGAAAAGTGTTCTGATTGTGCCTGAGCACAGATGGGGCAGCAACAAAAACAGGCTCAGTGGGCATTCGGGCCGGACAGCTGGCTAAGGACAGGCTCCTGAGGAACAGGATGGCAGGAGAGCCCAGAAAGGTAAATGTTTATCTCAGGTCTGGGTCTCTTTTCAGGACGGCAATCTAGGTCTCTTACGAAACAACCATCTCCTTCTACCAGTAAGTGTCAGTTCAATGAACATGAGAGACCAAATAAGGAGCAACTTTATGAAAACACTGTGGTTTCTAGAAGGGATGGGGTTATATTTGGGGCGGTGGGGGCAGGGGGCTGGGGGCTCATGTTGTGAGGAACTAAACAGTTGGAATTGGGTAAACATACAATGAGCAACAGAAAGGCTCTGTGGTGGACAATAAAAAAAGAGAAAAAGCCGCCAGCTTCAGGCCCTGAGAAAAGTGAGCCATTCTCCTTACAAAGAGCTGCTTAGGGTTGGATTGAGGGAAGGAAAAAGAGGGCTAAAACACTTGTGGGCTCAGGGAACTCTATAGGGGGAG
Source organism: Solea senegalensis (assembly GCF_019176455.1). NCBI lineage: Eukaryota > Metazoa > Chordata > Actinopteri > Pleuronectiformes > Soleidae > Solea > Solea senegalensis. The sequence goes on along the minus strand of NC_058024.1, from coordinate 12,135,207 downwards.
TGAAAATGGAATAAGCCAGCAAGCACTTGAGGGCCCCGCCGAGCACCTGAATGGGATAGAGGGGTGGAGCGTCAGAGGGGGGTCTGGAGAAGGTGAATGGGCTTCTTTTTGGGTCCAATTTGTCTCTTTTCACCCCGCTCGCCCTGCTCCGGCTCTGACAGATGTACAAAGAGGGAGCGGCACTGGGCCACTCATCCACGTACGCCCATGAGCAGCTGTCACTTTTGTCAGACAAGTTAATCAAACAAATGCCACCGAACCTCGCATTTTAACAAGGAGGGGGCAAAGGGAGAAGGAAGGGGGATGTAAAAGGGTGATAGAGACCCTTGGGATGACATGTGTGTCTTCAATCAATTCACCCCACCAGCCCTCATCAATAAGCCAGCAGGACCCTACAAAGGAGAAGTCTCCATTAAACTTGCATTTCCCTCCTCTCGGAGTGATCGCTGCATTAGTGTCCTTAGCCATTTCCTCCCAGCAACAAGGCAACTGGGAATGTTCATAGAAGATTAAGAGCAAAGAAACGAAGCAGGGTAACAAAATGCTCTCTCTCTCTCAGTAATTATTAAGGACTCTATAAGCTGCTTACAGACTTCATTAAACGGAAGTGAAACCTTTTCAGAGCATGTTTGGAACAGTCACACACAGTCAGTTTAACCTATCCTAGTTGGCTGGCCTTTTTTTATTACTGTGACCTTTGGCTATTTTTTCCTTCCTACTGGTTGTGTAATCCTTTGGCAGTTATTTTGCTTTAACTTGAATGAGATTACTGCCGTGGAAAACAACAGCAAGTTGTTGATGGTATATTGCAGTCATGGTGTTTTGGTTAGGAAAGACTGGTTGTTTATTTTCTGGCAGGAACAGAAGACTGATCTAAAGGAGCCAGTCCGACACTGAAATATTGCAGAGATATAATTCAGATTGTTTCTTGTTGTTTGATGTAATCAGTTAAGAAAAAAATACATGATATGTCATTTCAAAAAATCTATATGAAGCAATAGAAAACATCCAAAATCTCATGATACCCTGGCTCCAAACTTCTCCCAATCACTGTAACACTGTAATACTAATATCATGAACATTTGAATCACACAATATGTTTAATATATCAAATAAAATCTAAATATTTTGATTTGCTCAGTGAAATGAAATAGTTGTGAGTTGTGCAGTTCAGTTATCTTAAATGTTACAAGTTTTAATGATTGTTTTACAAAGTTACATTTTTTGATTGATTTGAAATATATAGAAGTGTTCAATACACTTGTGTTTAACAAAAGCATTTGTGTATCATTATAAACATGGAGAAATGGCCAAACATATCATGCGTCCAAAAGCTACCCTGATTTACAAGGATAGCCACTGGCCAGAGAAAATTCTCTATCAGTTGAGTGAAGTTTGCGTGTTGACTGAGCTCAGTGTTGATTAAATTGTTCACTTGCCGTGGCAGCGGGGCCAGCGGTTTCTGACCGGAGCCTGCAAAATGGTGAAGTCTTCCCTCAGACAGCCAAGTGGTCTGACTGCAGCTCCATCACCCACTCACGAGTCTGCTGGCATTCTCTGTCAGCATCCCCAACACACATACATGCACACACACACACACAGATACACCACCCACCGTGACCAAAGTATAGAAACTGCGATGACAACAATCTCAAATCCCCCAATCAGCAGCTCAATCTGACCTCTGCCCTCACTCTGCTCCGCCACAGTCGTCCACCACTTGGTAAGCAGAGCGAGATGGGAGAACCAGCAGCGATTAAAAAGCGCTTTAACTTTCGTCACACAGAAGTGCAATTTTGCCATGCTTGTGAATCTGATAACTACCAAGGTCAAAGGAAATACTTCAAATCAATCAATGAGCAGGACTCCTAATCCGCTCCGGCCGAAGCCAGATTAAGTGTATAATTGACCTACGTAATCCCAGTATCTCCAGCAAGCCTAGTTCCAGGGGGTGGGGGGTGTTTGTGTCTGTGTGTTTGGAAGGGGGTGTGTCAGATTTTGTTGTTCTACAGCACCATCTCCGTCTTGTTCTTCCTTCCTGCTCTCTTTGTGGTGTATCAGTGCAGGACTGGATTTAGCTCAGGCTAAAGACATGGCTTTTTTTAATCAATGATCCCTGGGGCTCTGTCGTGCTAAGTCCCCCCTTCAGTATCATTTAAGCACATCTGTTTTAATCTGGGCCTCTTCAGCCACTCTTTCAAGAACTAAACCAGGGAGGGAATGGAGGCGGGGGGATGAAGGGGGAAACCAAATTAATTTCTCTCTCTGTCTCTGAACACACACACAGACTAATACAGGGATGCTGCGAACTACATGAAGCAAGTTTCTGGGGGGCTCCTGATTCCATCTTCAATGACATTAATGTTGAGTTACCAAAGTTACACGAAGATCTGACTTTACTCACAGAAAATTGTCAGAACATGATATTTGGTGATGGAGTAATATGCTCTCCTTTTACCTGTACCTGACTGTTTGGTATTACAGGGTAAAAGAGATATCAGCCATCTTCAATTTGTATGAATACAGCCAGCAAAGAGATGAGTTGCCTCACATTTTGCTTGCTTTACAGTACAAGTCAAATGTTTGGACACAAAAATGTGTGCAGACTAGCCCGTGATTTTTTAACTGAAAATCAAACAACTTTACAACTGAGCCACAGTCACACCGGTTATGTGTTACCTGGCTCTACATAGTCCTGCCCCCAGCTGTGATATCCTAGCATCCCGATGCTGGACAGCACATGTAATTCATCAAATAAGATGATAGTGCCTTACCTATTTCTTACACCTACAGTAAGAGTGAGCCCAGACACAAGGCAAATAATAAATGAATCATTGCCCCAATGCACAGCCCACTTCAGACTTGACCAAGATGACTCACAATCCCTCTCACCATGCAGTGAAGGCCCTGGTAACACCTACTTCCACTGTACTCACAACACAATACCAAAGGGACATGGCAACAAATACACACACTGCAGGATGGATGAACTAACTTCAATGACTTCAGAATCCTAGCAGGGCAACGCATAGCATTGCCTTCGCCAGGGGAGGAGAGAAAACCTAGTCAAACTGAAGGGTTGCTAGCTTCAGTCCTTCATTGGAAGATTTTTGACCTAGGCGTGATCTAGATTTAACATTTGATTGCTTAACCTCAGTTATGATAGTGGTACTCAGTGTCTCTCGGGGAAATTGGATCGAGGAGGCCAACAAGTGCAAGAACGGAACATTAGTTGAACTCACAGTGGAGTGCAGACAATGTGGTGGAGGACCTGCTGTGAACTCAGTGAGTTGGACTATAAGGGCTTTGTATGCCAGTCACTGCAACAAGCTCTCTGACTCCTTGACAGCAAAAGTTTACTGGAGAGAAAAGCTACCACAGAGACTGCAGAGGAGGTGTTCAATGTTGTAGCAGATGGGGACTGATCATCCCTGACTGGGTCAACCAGGTGGGGGTGTATAATAATCAAAGACTCAAACACCTGATGACCTGGGTGCATCACTACAGATTTGTCCGAGCTGCACCAACGGGCGTTTGAGTGACACAAAAAGAAAGACATTATGCAAAATGACTTGTGAGTTGTATCTGCTTAATATGGAGATGATCTGAGGCAGCAACAGATCAAGCAATAATACCGGCATAACAAGAGCCACCTCTCTGCAGGGGATTTTCATGCAAGTTTAATCAGGATTTCACAGACACCTGCCTTCACAATATTTCCTACAAAAGCTGACAATAATATTAAGTATTTCACAATTGGATTGCTCGCCGCAATTGTAGTAAAATGGCATAAAGTAAATCTGATTTACGGAAAACACCAAGAAGTAGCAAATTCTCTGCTTAGGAAGGAGCAGAAACAACAAGTGCAAAGCATTTTCCACTTGATTGGTAAGAGAAGTGGGTCAAATATCAATTAATGTCAGAACATAGACAGTATTAGCTACAGATAATGTTTCCCAGATTATGACTCATTTCCTGAGATGCTGTTGTTTGTTTAACAGTGTAAGCATTATACCACATAGATGTCAAATATCTAGTGTTGACACATATTTGGAAATTAAGAGGCCACAGTGAAATAATCTTCTTACTGTGGCTGATATTAGAAGACGTCTTAAAATAAATGCATGTCCTAATCCCAATTAAAATTGTATAAAACCTCTGATTGTCTCTGGAAGGAATCACAGCCAACAATGATTTAGAAAGCTAAATTACACTGAGGCTGAGAGAAAGTGTCTCCATCTCTGTCTGTCCAAAAAACAACACAAACTTTGTTGTTCACATACACATTTGGCAGGAATGTGTAAAATAAAGCATTTTTTTAAAGTATCTGATGTGTTGATGTGATTAGAACTGTAATCTCTTTACAGTCAGCTTTCATGGCGCTAGGGTATTTGATGAGGCCCTTTAATTCTACGTTATGGCCCATGTAAAGACTTTAATCTTGTCAAGGAGCATAAAAAAATGTGCCTACTCTCAAACATCATATAATGTCTTTTTAGTCTTAAAAAAGTCAAATGGATCATATAAAGCTGGGTTTTCAAAGCGCTTGCTGTATATGTTGCTCTGACAGACTTGTTTGCACTTTATGTATTTTTAAACAAGAACAGGGTATTTAAATTGTGGTTTGGTGCAGGTTAAGGTTAGGCGTTAATTGGTTATGGTTAAGTTTAGGGACAACGCTTTGTTTAGGCTGTCCAAATGAATAGAATTCAATGCAATGTCCTAAGAAGAATAGCCCTGCCACTCTGTGTGTGTGTGTCCTCTAAAAATAAGGTCAGGATGGACTCCTCTTAATCTTTGCTTTGTTAGGTGGCCTCTCCCTTCCCTTGTGTACTGATGACTTCATTATTATATCTGTTTCCCTGGTGAGGATTACAACCTGTGTTCATACACTCTCACAATGAGGTGGCTCGTCAGCACTGTCGTATGGCTCATTGGTTTTGACTAAGTCCTTTGCTAAAATAGTATCCTGCGACGTACTAATGCTAAGTTTGTCATTTTAAAATAAGGTGCATGACCTCCACTTCTCCAAGGCGGTATTTTTTCAATCTTAGAAAATGAAATAAAAATCTGGTTAAATATTATTTGTCTTTAACCAGTTTGCACAGAAATGAGGTTCTAGCTCATTAGGACCAGGTCTCCATGAGGACTACTGTTGCAGAGAAGGTCAGCATTTATGCCAGACATCTTTCTAAAGAGGTATTAAATACAAGAACACACACACTGCCTTGGTGAGCTGTAACACCACTCTATTTGTCCCCTTAGAGAATTAATAGTTTTTAAAAGACTATGAAATTGTGTGAAATTGTCAGTTTAATAGAAAGACATTTTTCTAAGCTCTCAAAGTTCAACAAATAGATGACAGTTGACTTATGTGTCCTCGAGGCTCCAGTTAAGTGGGAATGTTTGATCAAAAAAATAGAGCGAAAATAAAGTAGGAGTCTTTTAAGACAAATCAGTTTTTACTTTGAAATCCAGACTTAACTCTACGGTAGTCTACTGAAGATCTCAGGCAAGTATAAAGTAGATATACTCTTTCAAGTCTATATATATATATATATACATATATAATTTTTTTTTTCCTAACTGTTCTTAAATTGTTGTGGCTGTTCACACTAATGAGCATGCCTCGATTTATTTGCAACCACCACCACCATATGACCACTTTTACTATTTCATGTTCTAATGGTTAAAACTAATTTCATGTTACAGCAGCAAGAGAAGAGCTATGACTCACTCAACTTCACTTGTCTGGTCTTCCATGGTAAAAAGCGTTTGTAAGGTCAATGTATCAAAAATCTAAAAATGGAAACTTTACCAGACATTATATCCATTATACGATCTGGTTGGCTGGAACTGAGCCATGTTGCAGTTTAAAAGGGCATGGAAAATGACTTCAGACCTACAGATGAGCAACGTTGCCTCTGAGGAAAAAGCCAAGCATTAATGCACCGTGTAGTGTGACAAGAAAGAGCGGGGTAGATTTATAAAAGGGTAGAGTGACAAGAAAATCACAACAGAGTGACAGAGAGAAGCCAGCTAGTGACACCTTCGCCGGCCTGTGCAATGCCGTGGGGAGAACTGATACAGGATGACAACAAAGGGAAACCAGAGGTGAGACAAAACTCGGCAGAAAAGCTCTTTTGGAGGAAAACAGGATACGTGACGAGGCAGCGGGTCGAGATGCAGCAATGAACAGCAGCAAACATCCAGCACCAGACACCTCTCTGTCAGTGTCACCCAGTGTCAGGACCAGCACAGAGCAAGAGGAAAGGAGATGTGTTACAATTCAGACCTTGATTCAACACAAAGGCATGAAGAGATAGATGCAAGTGTTCAGACAGAAGAGATGCAGAGATGAGCACTTCCACACGGTCAGAAGAGAAGTCGGTCTCCACTGTTTTCACTGTTGTTTCAGCTCCCCCGCCTTTCAGTTATTATTGACAGTAAAACAAAAACAAATCACAGCCAGTGTGAAGTGGATTAAAAGGCAAAGACCGTCATTTGAGTGTGATGAAGCAAATTCCATTAAGTCCAATAAGGGCATAAATAACTTCATCAAGAGCATCAAGACTTTTAGAAAACATGTTTGTGTGTTTGTCTCCCGTTGGAGGTCACAGATTAACCTCAGTAATCTTTGATTCCAGATTACTGTACAGACAGTATACAGTGTGCATTGTGCTGAGTGGGCAGAGGTGGTTGGCACGCCACATTTTGACGGATGAGGAAATCCATGCTGTAGGAAACCTTTAACCACAGCATTTCTTCTGAATGAATGATGTGATCACACAAGAGCGACTTTGCTGTTATCTGTTATTGTTATTATTCATGAAAGGGTTACGAACCACGTTGTTTCTACACTCATCAGGTTCACCATAAGCAATAGAGAATAAGTGAAAGTTCAAAATAAGGTTTAGATGCCATTACGAATGGTTGAGAATGAACCAACTTTAAATCACCACCTTGCTCTATATTTCAACCCAGTGACTTTTATTTCCGTTGTTTGGTTTGATTTACGTCTAAGCATGTATCCGTCTGTTTGACTGTGTGAGGTGGTTGCAATGCTGTTGGTTACGATGTTAAACATTCTGTCCGGTTTCCACCATAGTTGTAGTTAATGCTTTAAACGCGTGGTTGTGATTGACCACACACAGTTTCAGGTTGGATAGAAATTGGTCTAAATGACAAGGGAGCTGACCACAAGAGTGACTAGATATGTGTTCGGGATTGTTTCTACAAACCACAAATAGTGAGCTCATTTCAAAGAATAAATAAATAAATAATGTCAATTATTTACACGTCCGCAGACGTGCATGGTGATTTAACCGGCTGTGGCACTTTTGGCAGAACTGAGGTTATGATAACCGTTTCCTAGTTATCACCTCCTCTTCACCTCATTATGAGAAATGTATTTAAATTCAAATGCTTGTGAACTGTGTGAAACATTATGGCACATACTAAAGGTTTTGCCAAAATGTCACATTATAAATGTATTTATAATCTGCAACCTTTGCAGAAAAAAATAAAAAAAATAAAATTACCTTAACACAGAATTGTAACTCCACAATATTTGAGGCAACACACAGCAGCAGCAAGCACATGTTTAATTTGTGGTTCCAAAAAAACCAAAAACTAAATGAAAACAGAAAATTGGGAAAAAAAAATGTGGCCAAAAAGTTTTAACACTTGGAATGGTGGATGATCATCCGCAGGCTATCAATCATGCTGCAATCACAGCCACTCTTTCACCAAGGCAGTCTATTTAAATAACACTCCTCCCTCACTCATTTCTTGTTACACCAATGCCACCTCCACCCCAGCCTCCACCTTCCTAGATGAGAGTTTAACAGGTGGTAGGTGACTGCTTGTAAACATGGAGCTAAGGCTTCTTACTAAGTGGTCTTTTGTGCTTCTTTTTCACTCGATTAACTGTTGTTTGTCGATTCAGACAGAAAGAGCACCGCTGAGGATAATCCCTCCTCGAGATCAGCAGACAGTGCACAGAAACACCATGAGACAAAGGAGCTAATAGGGAGGAGCATAGAGGACAGTGGCGCACACATGCAAGAGGGCGACTTTAAAAAGAGAAACAGAGAAGGATTCGCGGAGAGCAGTGTGTCACTGCTGAGGTGATTATTTCAGTACATTTAGGGGAGAAAACCTCCAGTTTGAACTAAGAGGAGGCTCAACAGTGAGGCTTAGAGATTTACTTGACCTCATCTCACACAAGGGAGGAAAACATTGGACTGTTTTGCAAGTTGATTACAGCTCGGGTTGATTACAGTTTGTCAGCTGTGAAGACCGACTATGATGCATCAGTACAGTCAGCTTCACAGAGTAACTTGCAAAAGACCCAGAAAGACATGAAGCTGCATGAGATGTTGGCAAAATGACTGACATACACGATACAAAGATGCTGATGTTGGCTGATCTAAAGTGAGCTGAAGTAAATGAGCATCAACACATTTGAACCTAATATATTGGAATACAGATCCAGCCAAAAAGTTAAATCAAATGATGGAGTGGGTGCAATGATTATAATCATTAGTGTTGACAATAGATCTGGCATCATTTTAAGTACTACGGCAGCATTATTTTTTGCTGAACAAAGTTAAAGTAGCGAATACACAGTATTTGTAAGATTTTTTTAACTTAACTGCATTTTAGGCAAGTGGCAACCAACTCTGAACTGACGTTTTGAAGGCTTCAGTTTAGTATTTTGTCGAGCACCACACTGGTTTTCCTCAAACCCAGGTGTCTGACTGTGGACCTATTGGTGCTGGCACCATGCCCCATTACATGTCTATGTGACTACAAAACCTGGGTGTTGTGGTGTTTTCCCCATGTAAACTGGGATTAGCTCCAGTTGATAAAGGAGGAAAAAAGCAGTGGAGTGAGTGAGTGAGTGAGGTATCTAGAGAGACAAACAAGCAAACATGGCTCATTACATAATCTCCTTATTATTATTATTGTTATTATTATTGTTATTATTATTATTATTATTATTATTATTATTATTATTATTATTATTAATATTATTAATATTAATAATAATAATAATAATAACAATAATAACAATAATAATGCTACTAATAATAATGATGTTTGTAATAGCAAAATAATATTGAAAAGAAAAAGCATAGCACTGAAGATTTCTTTAATCTCATCACTCATCACCTGGATGACTGATACTGGATACTGGACTATTAGAACTGCCTTGTGTTTGTTTTAATCTCCCAGGTGGATGGAATGAAAGTGTTTATTATTAAGCCTCCCTATGTGGAGTGTGGAGATGCTATTGCTTACTTACATCAAATAATCGCTCTATGTACACCTCCTCGTTGACCTTCTCCCGCAGCATGTCCTGGGAATGACGGACAAATGTTACATAACCATCGGCCACATCCATCCCTGGCTTCTGCAAAAGACAGAAGAGGGAAGAGGGAAAAGAGGATGACACTGTTTAGTTACAATATTATTTAATACAGTTCTGATGAAACCCACTTTCTAGAACTTATATTCATTAAATACCAATACCTGCACCAACAACAACAAAATCAGGACACATAACTGAAATCAGTGTCTCCATAAAGGATAAAGTTGACCTCTGGATAAGCAAATGTTGTTTGCAGTTATTTTCCTGATTAAAAAAGCAATTACTGTACAAATTTATTGCAGGAGCGTGAATGACAGCTGTCTGTTAAGATCTTTACTGCATGGACTTTGGTGCAGGTGACTGAGTGGTTTACAAAATGTGCCGCGTTTCCATGATGGTACGGTTCAGTTTAGTACAGTATGGTACAGTTTGGAATGGTAAAGCCCTGGGTCGTGCTTGTGTTTTGCTCCACCCACACCGTACTGTACCATTTTACTCTGGTACCAAAAAAGGGTGCCAAAAATGGAACATTTCGGGCTGGTTATTCTGGTACTAATACTAATGGAAAACACAAAAACAAATACGTACTGTACCAAACCAAACCGTTTCACTGGCCAAAATTAATTCAAAACATATTGGTAAAATATCATAGATTTAAGCCTTCATCTATTACAGATTTTTTCCTTGTGTCCATGCAGTGTTTTCAGAAGAGCGAGACTCTGTCTCAGATCAGTTGTTGATGCAGCAGTCACCCAGAGCACAGTCAGCCCTGACTATGTGCCAGTATCTCAGACAATCACTATGAACCAACACTTTAGAATGATACATCTTCACAGATTAGCTGTAGGCAACTGCACTTGCTTGAGTTAAGTTGAAGTCACCCTCTTCTTCATTGTCTCCTTTTTATGAGAACAAGAACAAGAGTGTGCCACCAAGTGGACTGGAAGGTCCATATAAGCTCCATATAAGATGGAGCATGCACAGTTAGCATGTATGGACGGACCTCTGACACACAGATGTATGCATGAAGTAGGAGCTCGGCCTCATACTACATGAGGCCGTTCCTGTTTGGGATTAAGTGTCTTGTTCACACTTCATACACACATTTCAGTTAGGGTAGAAGGTAGACAGTTTGAATGCCTACCATTCTGACATTTTAATTATTCATTGTGGAAAATGGATTGGACTTGTGGTCCTAAAATGTCTTTCAAGAAGTTACAGGAAAACATTTATAGCTAACCGCCACTAAACTTAGTTATCACATGTGCAATGGCTCTTACGACGTGTAAATGAGTGTCTTTTTTCACCAGTCAAACTCTAATTTTGGACATTAAGGACATAATTAGCATGCCGGGCTGGAAACTGTGACCCCTGCCAGCGTACACAGTGCCTCGTCACATTCCCTGACAAGGCATTAATTTGAAATTTGGCATGTTGCTGCGGCCGAAGTGTTGGCAGCTAATACAGATCTCATGCATCCACACAGAATCACACACACACACACACACACACCGCCCCCGCTGCCACCCTCACAGTAGAATGGGCATGTGTTGTCCAACATGGACTCACAATATATACAGCGCAGAGAGCGTGGCACGAGGCATCGCTGGCTGTCAGTGTCTGGCCACATGCTTATGAATGGACATTTGGGTGAAGGAAACACAGGGACCTTTGAAGTGAAAATATGGCATGTAGTATCATCCAGATTATGATTCTACATGTGAACTCCAAATATTTGTACATGCAAGGAACACACAGACACACACACACACACACACAGACACACACACACACACACATGCCTTGCTAGGGAACAAATTACGCCTCAATAATTGAATGAAAGTTTAGTCACAAATGTTGTTTATGCTTTGTGGCTTATACATGAATTATTAAGAAATTAAAACCATTGTAAAACCATTTGTGGATTTTATACGGACCATAATATACCGCATAATAATACATCAGCAGACATTTACTTCTTATTTACAGACATAACCTGCCCAGATTTGAATTTCATGTCCCATGTTGTTGTGTTTTAAACCAGACTTTTCTTTAGAATCACCAGCAACACATTTATGTGACTGTTTAAGCACTAAAATCTTAAAATGGATGCATGTCAGATTGTGCACAATCACTAAAACAGAGTCTGACAAATAAATAGATGAATAAATCAATCAATAATTGAGTAAATAACTTACAGGTACATCCACATATTTCGAAGCAGCTTTCACCTTGACAGAGAAAAGAGAGAAGCAGATGAAACTAAGAGTCAGGAGTCCAGCTGTGGCACCAATATCCAGAACAAAAGCTGCAGTCTGTAGTTTGGTGCCCACTGAAGTGGCAACTGTGGAGATTTTCAACTGCAAAAGTGCACTCACACGCTTGATAATGTGGCTTTTGTAAGACTGTGGGAAACCAGTTAAGCTGATTGGTACAGAGTGAAAAAGCCTAACTGTTTTTAAAATTAGCGTGAAATATTGAATTTACATAAGGTATAATAGTTTATGCAAAATGATGATTCAAGAAAAAGAGTGTCAGCATGCATGTGGTCTGTTACGTCGTTATTGCTGAGGAACATATTGAAATATTAAGCTGAACTAAGCCATAGAGGTAAAAATAAAGACTATATCACTGTAATTATACAGGTATAAAAAGAAAGAAAGACAATTAAATATTTTGTTATTGTTGATGAGTTATACTTACTGTGAAAGATAGGAAGGAAGAAAAGAGTGTCCCCTCATCATATCTGGAGAGTTTGGCTAAGACACTCTCTAGAATGACCATAAACTAAGAAACAGGAAAAGAGAAAACAATTCCTATGACAATTGAAACTCAAATAAAAAAGGGGGTCTTTATCACAGTAGTACACAGTTGTATGCAGAAGGGGAAGCAGCTGAAGCAGCTAAAACCCAGGCTTGGTGATGGCTCTTTGTCCGCCTTTAAATTAATAAGATTGTGTCCCACCTCCTTTAACAAAACACAACAACCTCATGGTTGTGTAAATTCTTAATGTGTTGTTAACACTAAATGAGTTAAATTTAACATAAATTGTGACTGTGTATTGTCCTAATCAGAACTGGAGTTAAAAAAAGAAGTGGCACTTCTTTTTTTTTAACTTGCAGCACTGATTGTGTAGAAGAAGGCAGTGAATGATCACATCATCCCTTTTGAGGTGTTGACGTTCCCACATGTTCAATTTCGCCCATTAGCGTCCAGTTAGCATGAAAAATACTGCTTCTGCTTCAGCAATGGGACACACCCCAAGTTGATCATTCATCTTTGTCTCTCATTTTCAGTCTCCTCAAGTCTCTTAGTTGGGTCTCCTTGTCATTTAAGTGTCTGAGAGACATTTTTGAGTTAAAGATTTTTTTCTGCACTTCTTAATGGATCACTTTAATCGACATGTGGGTAAGTAATTGAGTTTCCCTGAGACACATTGCAGTATTTGTTGTTACACTATCTCTCTCTGGTCATCCGATTTACAGCCGCCAATTGTGTGTCACAGTATGCAATTCAGTACCTTTGCTACAAGCAGAGTTATCATCTCCTTCACCGTCTCCTCAATTAGATTGTCGATTTGGGAGTGATATTGTCTCTGTATAGAAATAAAGTAGACAGGTTACTCTTTCAATTCACACTCAATAAACCCCAACCTGAGGAGAGACAACATATGACAATGACAAAATAAAAATATCAGCGGTTGAATAAATAAGTATCATGCTTTTGTTCAAACTAAGACAACCAAGAAGTCGCTGTACAATCCTTTCTCGAGCAGTTTTCTCAGTTGCAGATCTATTTCTGCTGATGTTTGTGAGCATTACAAGTCCAAAAGTTTAGAAGACAATATCTGTAAATGTAAGGTTATGGTGCAAGTAAGAAATTAATACATTCTGGTTGCGATCCATGAACCAAACTGAGAGGACATGACAGAGATTTGTTCTCTTCGAGTGCTTTACAAGTGGTATGCGATGGCACATTGGTCATGTAATCAATAGATCAGTATATGGACTAATGTTATTTCATTTTGCTGGATAGTAGTTTAATAAAACATGCACCATTATTTCTATGTCGCGTACAATATACATGTTTCTGTGGACTGATTTAGTCTAAAGCCAGGATGCATGTAAGGTAAACTGCTTAGTGGTAGGGGAAGTTCTCAGTTGTTCTTTCCAAGTAATCTTTTAAAAGTATTAACACACTGGTTATTATGGGTCTGCAGTTAGCGTCTTCATGGGGTCTCTCGATTTAAAAATAGGAGTGACAATGGCAATGGCGTGTCACTGGGGAAAGTACTATGTGTAAAAGACAAGTTAATTAAATGTGCCATTTCCCATGTCTGAAATCTTTGTAGTAGTAGCTGTAGTAGCATGTTATCATAGCTGACTGATGGCTAAATGAATAAATGCTATATGACAGAGAGTTGAGGAGAATGAGAGGGTGAGGTCTGATATAAGGCACGAACTCCAGCTCTACAGGTAAGTTATGGGACAGCCCTAGATGCTTATTAACAGAGCTACTATGACAGAAGGACATTTACACATAGAGAATGTGTTTGTTTGTTTTCACATGATGATGCTTTTAACCCCAATCTAATACCTATTTTATATTAATATACTTGTAGTATCATGTGACAACCAAACTCAAACCCTTAACCCCTGAAATACACACTTCTTTAATTGTAAATATAGTAAATAATATATGAAATGAATCCAGTGGAGTGATTTTTAGGTTCAGATTAAAGAATTAAAGCTACCGTCATTTCCCGTCTGTTGCTAGCATTACCACCCACTCTGTGTCACCTCGAGAAACCATTCATGAGCCTCAGGGGCAGAGAAATTGGCTCTTTGTGCTGCTTATGTTGCCTTTGGTCAGCTGCAGAGAATATTCTCTGCATGGACAGTCAGTGTGTGTACATGCAGGTAAAACATCTGATTTTAGCCGTACATTTGGTGACTGTCAGATTTTTAATACAAGTATCAGAAAATATCGAGCTCTTATGGCCGTGGTATACTTCCATGCACATACTGCCGAATGCGTGCCGAAGTGTGCATAGCATTGCTCATCACATATCACAGATCCTGTAGTATCCCACTTCACCATGGAGTGGCAGTACTGAATGCTGGGAATAGGATGTATTCCTACCAACGATGAGACAAACAACAAAGAGCTACAGCTCCCTCGTACACGTCTGGTTTAAACGGCTTACAGCTGAAAGGCTTGGATGTCTATCCTTGCTGACAAATTCTTCTGTTCTTTTTTTTTTTTTTCTGCGTGTTGAGCAGGGCTCAATACTCCACCTACCAGTGGGGCGGAAGTTCAGTTTGCGCATGCGCTGTCTATGCGCACCCATCGATGAAGCTCATGGTATGATTATACCAGGGCCTTTATACGATCATTATGACAACATTAAAATACAACAGTGTAAATAGTCCTTCTGAATTCAGTTACGAAAATAACACAGGCAAATTCATACCCAGTAAGATAATAGTTCTCTGACTTCTTCTTCTGCTAATAATAGTAGAATATTTGGTTGATTTGTGCCCCCTAGTGGTACAAGGCTTAATTACACAGCATGTGAAGTCCAGAGAAATCACACACAAATGACAGGAAACAACACTGGGTTAATTAAATCAATTTGCAATCATTTAAATCCTTTATGGTAGTTAACCCAAGTCCTATTACAAAACTTTAACAAAAATAATTCATTAAGAGCTGCTTTTTCATTTTCTTGTTATTATTTTAAACTGCTATGTTTTACATTGAATATTAATGAGTTAATCAAGTGTTTGTTTTAAAAGTATTTTTTTATTGACTAAAAAAAAAATAAAAATCTCCACTGACGCATGGCCCAAAGATTAAAAGACTCTGTGACAGTTGGTACTGCTGAAGCACTGCAGTGACAGAAACAGCCTCATTGTGACAAATCCCTTTGTTCAGTTTAACAGCACTAGCAGAACAGTGAAGGACTTCGCAATAATTAATTCATTGTTAGAAATCTGCATCAGTCACGAGATTCTGTGAAAGATGAGACCTATCACTTCCACCCCATGTATATTCAAAGCTATCTACACATATGCTAATGAAATCCAAACAATTACAGAGGAGGAAGACAGACAGGGAAAACTGATGACTAATTATACATTTGGGAGCTGGAGGGTGAGATTTCAATTGAATTTGTAGCCACACTTACCCAGTCTCTCACAAACTTTCACAAGACAGAGAGGAGGAAAAAAAAAAAGAAACAGAAAGGGGGGGAAGATAGAGGTGACATGGCACATGTAAAATAATGTGAACACTGCAAAACAAGTGAGACACAAAGAAACAAAGATGCCTGAGTAAAATAAAATACAAATAAAAATCACTTTCACACCTTAATCTGCAAATGCCATTTAAAATCAAAACAAAACAATTCATTTTAATGACCTTTAAATGTTCAGACATTTCAAAAGAGAACTTTATAATTGTACATTTGTCTGAGTGCTTCTTACCTCCTGTCCCAGGTCCATGGCACATAGCTTGGCTGACTGGGCCTTGGCATCCACCATGACATTGAACATGGTGCAGATGGACTGTGGCACGCGGAAGTCTGTGGCCCGGCTGCTCCTCTGAAGCTTTACTTCGAATGCAGCCCTTGTCCTTAAGATGGGGAAAGGAATTCAGAGAGATGAGGCCAGGGTTATAAAACAAAGGTCATGAAGCCTCCTCAAAAGGTGAAGAATCACAGAAAAGTGAAGTGAAAAGGCTGTAAACAGGTTAGAGTGGGACTGAAAACACAAAAAGCAGATACAAAAAAAGTTTCATAAGTGAATTAAACTGCTTAAAAAAAACCCACTTATTCAGCAAAGTCAAACCCAACTGAAAAGAAACATTTTCATCACTTGTGGCACCAAGAACATGAACAAGATCGTAGTTAAAAGCGTTTTCATCGTTTTAGAAGTTCCAGATATTTATTCAGTGTTTAATTTGTAGAAGCAGTAACATTTGTTGGATGTCAATTTAGTGTCTTACCGTTTAACACATGACTCAATCATGTCACTGGACATCAGCTTCAGCCGGGTCTCCAGGTGTTTACCAAACTCTTCCTCAGGCCAGTGGAGGTCTCTGATGAAGGTCTGCAGGGCATCCAGCTTCCAGAAGAGATCCTCAGAAGTACCCGAACCATTACTGCAGGACAGCAGGTCAGAGGTTTATCAAAAGGAAAAGAAATGTAAAAGATAGCAGTGTTCTACTCTCTTCTGGTTCTCTACTAGTTTGGGTTGTATATCAAAAGCTTGAATGGCTACATTTGGTTCATGACCATAGATTTTAAAGAGTATTAAGGACACTTCCCCACACATTTGTAAATGAATCTAATGGTATGTGGTCGTTCTGTGATCATAGGTATAATTTGAAGTATGACAGTCATGTCATCATGACATCATTTAAGAAAATACACTAAATTATTAAGTGGTTTCCCTCTCTACAGTTTTGCAGTGGCCCTCAGTGCCCAGAGTCATTATTACCTTTGCATATGAGCCAGGAAAAAATCGTCTTTTGGTTGCAAAATTAACTTCCATTGTGAAGCTTCAAGATTTGCTAGATTTGACATGGCATCATGACAGTTTTTGCAACTGCAAATCTACCAGCAAACAGATACACAACTGGGTCATAGCAGCTGTCAATCACACTGGGGTCCACTTACATGTACTGTGCTTTATTGTCTTTTTTTTCTTCTAAATGGGAAACTAATTTGAAAATATTGACGTGTCAATCATGTGCCACTAAAGTAGACGTGAAACTAGTGATTCAGACCGTTAACAGCTCAGGAAAATATTAATTGACATAATAAATCAATTGAGAAGGAGGCTAATTTTCCCATAGCGTTCCATTCAAATGGAGTCGCCTCCTGGTGGCTAACCTCTACTTTCTTCCGACGTCCTGGGCTTCACTTTACAAACGGTAGCCTTCACATACCAGAAGGGATGTCATCATCTACATGCACATCGAGTTTTCCATGAGCTGTTTTAAAACTGGTGTGTGCATTAGATTCATGTGGGTGGAATAGTTCTTTATATAACTATAACTTTATATAACCTCTGCTTCAAAAAGCAACTATGAGTGCAACAACAACATGGTTGGAATGGCCATAACAAGGCCCCACGTCACCACCTCTCTGCAAAAAAACTTTCTAATTTAAAAATGATGAAGGGTTAATGCTGATGTGTGAGGCCTCTCATGTGTCGTTTGCTTAAGGGCCCTCAAAGTCCCTTGAAACGCCTGTGTCAGTGATAACCAGAGTGTACAGTGTGTAGACTGTATGCACTTCAACATGTTATAAACACTGCTCTGAGTGAATAAAGGTGACAATTTATGCATATTCCATCCTGTCATTTGCACCCCGAGTGGCATCAGTGGGTTTGAGTGTGTGAATGTGTGGGAGCAGGCTACACGTCTTTGTACTGTATTAGAGTGCTACTGTACTGATAGATAGCAAACAGGACAAAGTTAAGTGGTCGGAAATCAAATAAACTGAAATCATTTTGTCTACACCACTTACAATAAAGTAAAGACAAAACACATTCTCACACAACTACCCTGCATTCTCAATTATGCTTCATACAGAATGTGATTTGCAGGTGTCATAGTATGTACAGCTATTATACAATGCAAACTATTATTGTAACCAAATTTATGAATTGGTTGTGTATTATTATTATTATGATTCATTGATATATGTATTGTCCCTCAATTCCATTTGTACGTTTGTTTTTTGACATGTAGTACACAAGTACCTTATGACAATTTCATAACTGGTATCTGTTAGCGAGTTGATCAACATGGATAATGGGAATTTAAGATGGCGACTGTATGCCTTTGTGCAGCAACAAAAGCATTTGAATTATCTTCCGCCTTTTTGAACTTCATGTGAGATTGTGTTGATCCTGCACCATCATTTTAGCCAAACACTCAGTCAAAACAAAGTCATGTTGATGTGCTCTAGAGTGGACATCACGTTATTTTGGGCAGAAAACACATTCTTACAAAACAGAATTGAGAATGTGGTTAAGTTGTGTGGGAATATAACACATCACACATTTCACATTTTATTCTTTATATTTTCTGGCTTTCCGTTCATTTCAAGAAATCATATTTTTGTCATATTAAGTTAGAGAAGGAAATGAGCTCATGAGCTGTGATACGGTCTCATGGGAAGTAAATATCCAACTCATTCATTTCTAGGACATTTTCCCATTTTATATTAATGTCACCTCTCTGTACAACTGATTTCTGCAAAATGTGTGGAAAGGAGGAGGAACAGTGGCACCACAGCCAGTACAGGGCAGAGTCTGGGATCTGGGTGGCTACAACATCAGGTCTCTGGAGGAAAAGGCTTTGGAATAGTAATATATGAAAAGATGCAAGTTCAACCAGGACCAGGACCAGGACCAAGTTGGTCATCACTGAGCGGACTTACTAACCAGAGAGTATAACTGGACACATAATACAAGTGTTTGCAATTAGTTATACCGTAATCCAATCCATAATC
This sequence comes from Solea senegalensis, assembly GCF_019176455.1. Lineage (NCBI taxonomy): Eukaryota > Metazoa > Chordata > Actinopteri > Pleuronectiformes > Soleidae > Solea > Solea senegalensis. Next base: position 12,116,305 of record NC_058024.1, on the reverse strand, counting down.
TTTTATTTCAGATTTTAGATGAGCTTGAGATGAGATCTACGGTATAAATTAGGAAAATGGATAAAGGCATTATGCAAATTATTAGAAAAATGACCAATGAACAAGTATGTATATTGTATAGTATTGTAGTTTTACTGCCTTATCTATAACAGAAACATATTTTCTACACCTGCTATCCTTTGTTGTTTTTGCATCTTTACAATACATACAAAACGACATACATAAGCAAGAGTGAAAAGTGCGTGCATCCTCCATCCATACACACGCACCATGCCATGACATTGGCATGAATGTGACTTAAAGCCTGTGTAAAACCCCAAGTCAGTTCCTTCTCTGTTAACTTCCAACTCTCTCAATTTCTTGGAACACACGTATATAACGGGTCCACCATCTAAATATACAGTGAAGCTAAAAATGCAGCTCTCCTCATTCTCTTATTTCCCCAATAAGTAAATCCAGGGCTGGTGTTTTCAAATGTGTATCCACAAGATCCCAGATGAGGGAATAGTGAAGATGTGCTGCGGTGACAGCGTCACACTCTATGAGAAGAAACAGGTTTTACACCTGAAATCCCTGTTGTTGGTGCAGACAACGTTCCGCTTAAGTTTTTTGAAGTGTGATAGATGATGTGTCAAGTATATAATAAGATATGCAGAGTGTCTTTAATGACAACACCCACTTTCAACCAGATACATTGTATTGAATTATATTATATTATATTATCACACAATAAATTCCGGTTTGAACACAGCAGCGGTAGCTTATTTTTGTGTTTAAATTACAATAAAAATCATTACATGAAAAAGACATTACTTAGTAAATTTACCACTATTTAGCACATCAGTGTGGACATGGCTAAAAGATGCTCTGATATGGAAATGTACTGTTCTATGTCAGTCTTAAACATAATGTTATTTTGCATACCTGAAAATAGGCCTAGCACACGCCATAAAAATGTATTAAGCAAACTTCAACAACAACAATAATAATAATAATAATAATGTATCATAAATGTGTAAGAAGAAGAAGACTTCTCACTTTTCACATAAAAATCACTTGGCTTAAAATGAATTTAATATGTTTTCTGAGGCCACTATGAACTGAAACTTTGATGGTTGGCCATCTCACATTTAAATAGCTGATTTATGGAATTAAATTTGTGCAAGCAGTGTCAAACAAAAACGTCAAATAAAAATATGAATGTAAGACATTTTCAATCGCCTTTGCTTCTTTCATATTTTCACCCTCAAGCTCAGCTTCCTGATTGTGTTGCCTGCTTTCTTGCTTGTGTTGTTTTTTTTTTTATGTTGTTTGCAATTATGTCAACTGTGCATACCCATTGGATAATGTGTTTTGAAGTGATCACTGTCTTCCCAGATGTTACATGATTAGCCACAGATAGCTGGTGCCTTAAATGAATAATCTCAAAAAGAATACTGGAAAAATAAAGTGTACGTATGTGCTGTTATGAGTGAAACTGATCTAAATTAGAGACCTCATACATGATGATGAGAAGTCAGATTGATGTCTGAGTTTGCAGTGACATTTGAACTTTAGCACCAAAATGTCTAAGTGAGTCAAAGGCACTGAGGAACAGAAATGTTTGTTTTACATCACTTTATGCTTAATTCTGATTAGGGGTCATACACAATGGCTTGGATGCCACGTTCATGCCGAGGACATGTGTGCATGTCTCGGGCTGGACAATGCAGATACACACTCAGAGTCATGATTAGCTGTCATCCAGTTGGTTGGAGAGAAGCTGGACATTTGTGGGAGGTTAACACTTGGCACAGTTAGATTTGATACTTTGGGCATTTGAAGGTTGACAGTGGGCAGAGTGCTTGTTATGATTCTGTGGAGAGAAACAGAGAATGACAGAGGACAGAAAGTCTGCATCAAAACTGATACAAAAAAAAGAGATGTGGAAAATGAACACATTTAAAATGAAATAAAATCCCATTTATGTTTCCAGAAATCCAAACTTGTCTGCTTTACTGGAGTTTTGTGTTTTGAAAGCCTTGTTTTTTTTCTGTTGGACATTTTTTCTTGATTTATTTACATCCAAAATATTGCGACTGTAGAGATTGTAAACAGTAAACTACAAGATGTTACAATAGTGAACAGGGGTCCTCCCCTGTGATGGTGCAATATGAAAAGTCTTGGCATTTTATCTCGCTTAAGTCATGTATCAGACAAAAGAGAAAAATAACTAATAATAATGAAAAAAACATGTTTTAATAGACAAGAGTGCAACTGCACTGTCAAAATGAGCATATTGACTCTGGAGATGTGAACATCTGGCACATGTTAAGCTGATGAAATAAAGAACGCACAGGATCCCGTCTGTGTATCTGTTCAGCATCGGAAATGATACTCTTGCATTGGTGCTGATGGACAGTGCTTCAGAGGTCAAAGCTCCCCCAGTAACTTCAGAGTCACCCACAGAGTGGGAACTGTGAGACTCACAATTTGTGTTTTACACTCAAGCGTTCTGTTTTGTATCTGTACACAAAGGCACGTCTTGTCTACACGCCGTCTTTCTGAAACCTCAACAATAAATTCATTTTCTTCACAGATATTGTTCACATAGTTATTCCTCTTGTTTCTGACAACAAGCAGTTAAGATCCTTTCAATCGGTTTAGAACCATGGTTCTCAAAATGTGGTACATTTTGAGCTTCTTCCAGTGGTACCAGTGTGACATGAGCGAGACATCAGCATCCAGAAATATCTGATTCTAATTTATTTCTTTGTCTCCTATTCAAGTGTTTCTTTTGCCTCCAGCTGCCACACAAAAACCACAGAATAATATTTATACCCTCATGTTCAACTGTGTTCTTTTCAAATCAAATGCTCCTTTTTTTCCCCAACACACCTGTGGTTTATCCAGATGTTCAGACGTTTGGGATGGGAAGTGAACAATATTAAAATAAATACAGTTGTGCAATAACAAATGAGGTGTTACTATATCTATACAAAGAGAAAGCAGATGGGCAAAGGTAAAGTAAGGCAGCCTTACTTGACAGGTTCCCAGGATTCCCTTTCAAAGCCTCTGTGAATGGACTGAGCGATCGACGACTCCATCAGGTCAACATATCGCACCACCAGTGGAGCGTACAGGTCCTGCAGGTGTTTGTGGAACTTCCCGTTGCACAGGTTATCTGTTGGAGGGCATGAGACGGAAGACATGGAGGTGATAAAGCACAGTGAGAGCACACACTTGCCATCACACGAGTCGGTGTGATAATTCAGTTCAATAAGAATTAGTTTAAAAGATACTGATAATAACTGTATCTGTTTGCAAGTCTGCCAATTAGCATAACCTCAGAGACTAAATACCGGACTACAGGTAGGAGGTCGGACAAACCACTGATTTGCAAGTGATAAATAAGTCTTCATCTTTGGTTTCCAAGTCAAGATAAGTCCATAGTCAAGTGCTATTGTCTTCTACAGATTGTGGGATTTCATATAAGATTTAATTCATTGTTGTCTGACAGTGCCAACACCTCACACAAGACTTTTCAGACTCATTTCGTGGGTCGTTCCATGCTGGTGGAATGACCTACCGAGCGCTACCAGAACAGGGGTGTCCCATCTTCTGTCCTAGCACTTACCGTACCCACCTCCCCTGCACTTTCACCCTCTGTCAGTCCACTGAACCTATCAAGTGGATTTCTCTCCAAGACTTACTCAAGAGTCTTGAGTATCCACCTGTGGCAAATAGCAGAAGATAACAATGAATATCACTCTGCCAATTGTTCTATCCAATTCCACATTCTGGAATTCCATTTATGTTTTGCCTCCATTGTATATAACTGTGTTACGCTGCTGCTGAGTAGTGCGTTATTGCTTGTTGCATTTGCACTGGCTAGTCTTTAGATTGTAACAGCAAACACACTGTGAGACGGTCAATCTAAATGTCTGATACTGGCAGAAATGTTTCCACAAACAGTTTGAGACTTTCTCGCAATATGATATACAGTAGGAGCACTGATAAACGAAATCACCTCAGTTGTTTCACGTTGGGCATCTTTGGAGTGAGACAGCCCAACACTTTACAATGTACACTGGTGTCATGTCAGTTTTTATGACGACGTGATGTTTTTATCAAAAGGTCAAGACTTGACTGTCATCAGTGTAAATGTAGCTGTACACTGTGGTTCTACATTGATACACTGATAGAGGTACTTTACTAGTTTAATTGCTAACATCGCAGGATTCAAATGTTAAATACAGATAGACTACAGTTATCACAATAGCCAGACACTACCTTTCAATACTGTCATGACTTTGCCCAAATTGCTTGTGAACCGAAACAATCAACAGTGCAAATTGAGATTACATATCTTATACTATATTAAACAACAATGAACATGTTGCTCCTCTGTTCACCTTGGATTTTTTCACTTCTTAAGGGATTCTTAATCTGAACTACACCTGCATTTAGCATGTTCACCTCACAGTTTCTCAAGTGGAATCTAATAACCATGAGTATCATCCATCCATCTGAATCTTAGAAGCCCTAGTAACTTATGTTTCATGGTTCTTTCCTGCAACTTAAAGTGTAAGCTTTAAATGAGTAAGGATTTAGAGTGCAACTTCAAATGGAGTACTGTGCAAAAGTCTCATGATTTGTTGTTTTATCAATGCTACAGGGACCATACAGTATAATTATTACTCAATCAAACTCAGTGCGAAACACATCCACAAAATACAGGAAACGTGTATGCAGTTTTAAAATAACACATTTTCAGGTTCAATTTTGACGTACTTAATGTAACCTACAATTACTCTTGAACAATACCACAACCCTGTCTCTCTCTCACACACACGCACACACGCACGCACACGCTCCCCTGAGTCTGTGCCAAGCTTTCAACTGGTAAAAAGGCAACACTGACAAAGACCACAGGAGATAAAATGGAGGCCAGTGTGTACTAATGTGATGCCTCACGGCTCCATGCCGTGTGTCTGCTTTTCCTCTCCCTCTCCCTCTTTGTTTTTCTCTCCCCCTCTGAGCATGTGTGTGTTTGTGTTAGTGTTTGTCTGTGCTGGCATTGGAGTCAAGGTCGATGATACACACTAGGTGCGATGTTTGTTGTGCTTCCTGATTGCCGCTCTCCCAATTAGCCACTTGAGCGGCTGCTGTCCACTTGGATGTGTTGTGTCCAGGAGTGTGGTCCTGGGGCTCACTGTGGCCAAGCTACTACTACTTAAGACATCATTAACTCCTGGAATGGCAGCCTGACTTTGGCGCCTGTCTAGTGCCAAGGCTATTTAATGCTAGATAAGTGCACCGCTGTGGGGCAACGGCGCAGATGACCTTCTGTGGAAAAACAGTTGTTATGCTGTGTGGGCAGTGGGGGGCTCTGCTGGGTCTGAAGCTGGTATTGATGATGGTTTGTGTTGTGATGGCCCACTGATGATACTATATGACACACAGTTACAGTTCAGACCCATGCAGGCCTTGTTGAAAAATAGTCACATGACCCACAGGTTGTTTCTCCACTACTATTTAAAAGGATAAAAAAAAGACCGGAAGACCGGGATTGGAACAAGGGCCTTTCTGCATGGAGTTTGCATGTTCTCCCTGTCTGTGCATGGGTTTTCTCTGGATTCTCCGGTTTCCTCTCACAGTCCAAAAAAATGCCATATGGGCATTAGGTAAAATTGGACACTCTAAATTGACTGTAGGAGTGGATGGTTGTTTGCCTCTAAGTGACCCTGTGATGGACTGGCGATCTGTCCAGGGTTTACCCATATCAGCTGAGATTGGCAACACCCCTCCTATAGAGGATAACGCGGTAGAAAATGGATGGATGGATGTACATAATATTTTTTGGTGATGATATCACTATATTATTCTGGATTATTTATTATTATTATTATTATTTTATTATATAATATTTCTATTGAGTTATTTATGTGATAATTATTTTCAGAAAATGTGATTCCTTTAACTGAAACAAACATCTCGCAACATCAGCAAATGCATATTGTCACATTCACATGCACATGGTGTTATGGATGGATGTGATTAGTAAGAAACTAATGGATCAATCGATCAAACATGGCAGTTGGATGTATTATTAACTAAATGTCTCACATTATATGTATAAAATAACCAGCTTTATACAAAATCCCTCCCTTTGTTCACTGCTAGCTGGTGTGGCTTCATTCATTGCTATGCACTTCAGCAGCCAATTAATGTCACTAACAAGTGAGCATAACGAGCTATTTGCAGTCGTCTGTGTTGAGCGGAATGAGTGGACCACACTCTTCCTTCTCCTTGACTCCCGCCTGATGAAGTGAAAAGGGGAAGCATTCCCCAGGGACAATTAGTCTGCATTGTGAGGAGTGGATCCTTTACAGGACCACGGACAGCTCCACAGTGTTCCTGCAGGCCAGTGAGTGCAGTTCATTAGAGAAATGGCTGGCCTACAGCAACCACCAGCATCAAGACTTTACCATTATCTTCAGTCAGACACTATCTCACTTGCTCTCTCACTCTCACACACTCACACACACACACACACACACACACACACACACACACACACACACACACACACACACACACACACACACACACATTACATTGCGCCTAGCCGCGCGCACGACGCGCCGCACGCACGCACGCACGCCGCGCGCACGCAGCACGCGGCCACACACACACACACATTGCTTTAGGCCATATGCAGACATCTCATGTTGACAAGAATGATTTTGTGTAAGGAATGTTGCAGTGTGCAGTCGACAGCAGCCGTAATTCTGTTTGTATAAACTCTTTATAGGAGTATAACCAAAATAGAAGAGTGATACAAACATTAACAATCACTGATGAGGATTCAACCTCACTTGCCACAGAGTAGATAAATGCTGCATCACACCATCACAAATTGCCTTTATGAATACAACATAAACTGCATTTATATTTAAGGTGTATTTTCTTTCTTTCTTTTTCAATCAAGCACAGTGGTTGTGTGTGTTGGCAGTAGACGACATAGAGCTAAATAACAATCAGTTACCGATATGAAATGGATATAAATGTCATGTTATTGTAAGGAAGATAGGACGCGCCATAAACTCATCACCTACATCACAACAACCCAAAGAAGGCAGTCCCATCTCACACATTAGACCATGATGTTTGTTATACTTTCCAAAGGGTTTCAGCTATGATCTGTAAAATGTAAGATGTATACCAATAATACTATATTTACTTAAGGTATGACCTATGAATTAACTATATTTTCTGTTTTTGGCTCTTGTTTTTGTACCAGGTGTCATGAACTCCTTCACAATAATCTGGGCAAGTGGATAATATGGCTTTCCACTTAAATCCAGACCCTCACGTCCGACCAATTCCTCACTGACCAACTCCTGGCACATTAGACTACTTTAGTCTGACATTGACTCCTGAATATGTTTTCTTTTAATTGCTCTTCACTCACAGTCAACCCTCAGGAAGTCGTTGAGCAGCTGGAAGAGGGGGAAACTGTCCCAGCTGTCGGGCGGCTGAACTTCAAGTGCAGCGTCCATGTCAGCTGAGTAGAGGCACAGGAAGGTCTCAGCGTGCTCCACCATCAGGTCTGACCACCAGGCGAAGGCCTTCAGACGGAGGGAGAGAAAGGCAGAAAGGAAAGGGAGACGGAACACGAGAAGTGGAAGAAAATCAAGAGGTTGAGAGTGAAAGAAATTACACAAATTAGACGAAGATGAGAGGAAAATACAGTTGTTCCCCTGTGGGAACATCTTTAAGACTTTTCAATTCAAATATAATTCTGCTGAAGGTGTTAACTCCTCTGATCTACTACAAAGATTCCTGGCTCACTCGCTCTCTTTTCTCTCCTGCTTTTCACTATGCAAGTCAAGTTGTCGCCTCGACGACTTCCCTGCGTGATCTCCAGGGATGGATTCTTCACAACTCAAAGCATGAAAACACGGCGCTTGGGCACGGAGGAATCACACACTCTTGTGTTGGCCCACAGAGGAAACAGCAGCAGCTCCTCAACAGACGTGGCAGGGAGCTACTTAAACACTCACCCACAGCTCCTTCAGCGAGTCAATCTTAAGAAAGGAGCCAGCGAGCGGTGCCGCGCGTATATCTCCCCTTCAAACAGATGCAGTGAAGTGACTGTGCAGGGACCAGGCTACTCTCATGCACATGAGAAACACTCGCTTTTCTCCATGCACCCCCACTCTTGCCAGGCCTCTAAAGAGAGACCCGTGAGGACCCATGGTATTTGCTCATTCACATCAAGCTGCCAACACTGTAATGTGAATGTGCCCATGGGTTTAGGTGGTGCCGGGTGTGTGGAGGAGGTGGGGGTCGGGGTCATGCACTTTCCATGAGTTTTGTTGCTGGTGTTGGGCAGTTGTTAAGAAGGTACATCCAGTCAGTGCCCCACATGTAATCACCATTTTTACATTTCAGTACAAATGAATGTGCAACGACAATAAAGATCTATACTATTTTATTCTATTCGACCAAAAGTGTAGACATGACACTAAACAAAGTGTTAGACGCTTCTTTCATGCCTCTCCAATCGATACGATCCAGTTACCTGCAGCCAAATCAGTGGCTGCAAATAAAAATTTGGAAACCTCGAAATTACTTCATACAGGATATTCACAACCTCCACTACCACCTTCCACTAATGACAGCTGCACCGACTTTTTTGGTAGTGACGCTGTGGAAGCTGAAAACAGCACATGATATGAAAGGATTTCAGGTGGAGATGAAGAAGTAGGACATTATCGTGTCTCATTCTTCCAGTTATGTCTTTGGTTTTGTTACATAGCTGTTTTGATTTAGGTTTTGTGCCACATCGTGCCACACCGTTTTTAATCGGACATAAATTGACCAAACACATGATGTAAAATAATAGTATTTTGGAATTATATGGTTTGGTACAATTATGCTTCAGACATTAATATATCATAATTATGCTAAATGGGGATGCATTTTAAAGCTCCATTGTGTAATGTTTGGCTAACATTGTGTTAATTTGGCAAAAAAATGATGGTAAAATTCATATACTTAATATTTGATAAGCACACAACCATCTGATTGTATGAATTGTTGTGTTTAATTACTCCCAGAATGAGTCTTTTATAATTATATCAAGAGGCTGCTATTTTAGACCCCAACAAGGAACTATCTTTTGAGTTTTAAAGCTAACTGAAGACCAACACACTGGGAATGGAAGTGTGAGGTGGAAGTATGAGGTGAGTGACACTGCAAGATGAAACCTTACCAATAAATATTGCTAAATTTAACACACTGTACCTTTAAAAGCCACAAGTGACGATAAAATGAAGTTCCTATCACTTGTCTGTTGACATGTAAATACTGATACAGAGAATACGTTCCTTACAAAACACAATAGAGACTACAAGTTGTTTGTGTGGCAACACAATTTCTAGAAGGTTGTATGGTTTTAATCTGCATTTTTTGGATTAAAAATGGTGAATACATGAGAGGCACACAATTTGGGGCCTGGCATAAAAGGTTGAGCACTAATAACCAGGATTAGAGCCATGTATTGCATGTGAAAAAAATAAATCAAAGCAAGTGAATTGATCGGACAGAAAATAAATAAACAAGAGTTGAGTCTAACACTGGTTAGGCTAGTTCAGCAAAGTGCTCACATCACTGTTTCTATCAGTGTGATGCATTTCACTGAATTGCACAGGGAGTAATGGGGTGAACGCTGATCACTCACAGCATGCCTCACATTCCTCCCTTGTGTGGAGCCAATAGGGATGGAAAAGGAATGGGTTTCTTCAAGGGAAGGAAAAGTGACATAACATCCGCACTGAGCTTACTTACAGGGACTCGGTGCAATAAATGACATATGGCTAAACACTGGAAACAGGTTAGCATATTTCAGGATGATTGGAGATTTGGGGGAAAAACAGGATACAGAGTTAATGTGTGACAACTCTGCACACTGTTTTCTCGGAGTACAAGTCCAGCAGATAAATCACGTTGCCCAAGTGCTTGTCTCAGTTCTTTTCGGCGCCAAAGATGAGACAGTCGCTAGCTTGGAAACTGACAGGCACTTAATTAGCAGTGATTACAAACGGAAACGGGTTTGGGTCATTGTTGAGAAGGGAAACATTAGTGATCCTCTACAACAATAGCCGCGTTATAAAGTGCATGCAAAGGACTTACAGTAAAGGGTGGGGAAGGAGACGGGGCATACGGCACTGAGAGACAATCACATACCTCTTTTCCCTGTTCAAACATTTCAGCGCAAACCAAACAAATCGGTGAAATAAAAAGCAGAGAGGGAACACGTCAATGTGGTTTTGTTAAAAATGGACAGATATTATGCATTCAGAGTATACTGCATATATATAGTTGATCTTATTCCTCAATATCTGTTCAGCTCAGTGTTTAGTGTTTTCTACATGAACACCTGATGATATAGGAAGAAACACTTGCACTTTGTGCAGTACAAGATCTACTCTTTCAGACCTCCAGTGAGGAGGAATACAAAGCAGCTGTGTAAAAAGACTTATTTTGTATATCACAGACATTGTGAATGAGTGCAATGGGATTCCAGAAGACAGTCAATGAATAGAACACAATCAAACACTGTCCTCAGTGCCTGAGAATAGAAGTGGATCAGTTTTGTTTGTTTTGTGGTCAATCTGGGAAAAATCACAAAGCCTTCCATTTGAAGTGCGTCACTGAAAAATCTCTGTTTTAAGTTTACACTTCATGTTACCTAAAAATGTGATTGAGCCTAACATAATTAGCGCTACCTTTGTACCTAATTTAGGACCAAATATTTTGTTTATTCCTGTTCAGTAATGTAACACACTTGCTGCAACTTTCATCACAGAAAGCTACACAATTCTCCAATGAAGAGTTATTGGAAGTGACATTTCTGTGCTTAAACAAGTAGATGATAGACAGATAGAAATGTTTTCTTTAAAATTTGTCCTGCTCCTTTTTTTGCTTTTTTTCCCTGTTTTTTTAATTAGTTTTAGTGAACTTCCAGGTTCTACTGCAATGAAACCGACTTGTGTGAGTGAGTCTTTGTGTGTGCACGTGTGTGTGAGAGAGAGAGAGAGAGAGGGATGCAGGCAGACTAACCTCAGCATGGTGTTCCTCATTCTGCTGAAGGACCTCAATCACCAGCTCAGCCAGGCGAATGGTGTCCTCCAGCTTTTTGGCAGGAGTGACTAACCGCCCTACATTCTCTGGAGCACAAAAGTCACAGGTTAGTGTGGGCGGGCGGCCTCCACGTCTGATCACCATCTATTCTTTGACACTGTTTGCATGCAAGTGTTAGAGAGCATACCAGGTTTTTAACACTTAAAATGATCAGAGTGTTTCCTTTGACACAGTAAACGTATACAACATGCATGTTTATCCTGCCTACTCAAAAGTGATCTTAGTCCAGTTGACTGAGCGGCCTGAGCTTAAATCACTGAGTTGATCTCATTGTCAAGTCAGAATTACACCACATAAAAGACATATCAACGGTTTATAATTAGGGCTGGGTACAATATGATGGAGCCTTTCAATTTGATCTTTTTATTGTTATGTCATGAGAACATAATTGCTAGGCAACAGTGTGGGGGTAATTAAACAATGCTAGTCTTTATGATAAAAGTTAAACTGGACTTTTGTAGGCTTCATTTTTGGCCTCCAAATTTAAAACATCTGCAAAAATACGTCGCAACAACCCCACATGAATGCAAGACCTGAACTTAATACATGTTAGACTTTAATACTGTAGGTTATATTTTGACTTTTGATACTTTCAGGATTTACCCAGCCCTAATTATTCTCTGATTCCAGCTCTCATAGATGTTGTTAAGTCAATGCTTTCCCCATGAGTGCTAGGTAAGGAGGCTGGAATTAGTGGATGTCTGTGGTATGAAGCAACAAGTCAACAGCACTGTCATCCAGAGGGAAAATGGCCGTGATGGGGGATGTAAACAGAATGTACACTTAACACGTATCATGCAGTAATGTGGCTGTTACGCTGTCCACAGAATCTAAACTCTAAACCCGAAATTGCATCTCAGTGTTAGTGTTATGAAAAAGTGTGGAGAGTGCCGAAGGTTTGACCTCCACACCATGCCTTAGTGTGTTCCATGCAACCTTGTCTCCCTTTTCCCCACACTACTGATGATTCCTATGGAACATATTTTCTGAGCTCAAATGACCTTTTGTACGTTTAGAGAGGTCGTTTCACCAATCCTCTTTCGAGTAAACACAATACTATGTCAGAAACAAGTCAATCTGTGAGAAAATACATTCCATGTGGGAAAATATTTTTTGGGAGACAACGTTAGTTTCAAGAAAGGACTAAAATTATACTACGGCCAGTGACTGTAACTTGATTCTGATCAGTTGACAGATGCCTGCTGGCTTTTACTAAACATGGGTGATTTTAATTTAGCCCAGCTTTATTTTTGGCCGTGGTATAAGCATGATGATGCACTCCAAGCCTTTTTTTTCTGATATGGAATATAATGAATTATATAATTATATATATTATATATAATGAGTTTATAAAAACACCTGGATAAAAAGCTGCATGGTTCCTCCACTTCTTCCATTGTTCTCATATATTAGGACACCACATTGTGCTTTATCACTTACTATCGAGTAGCAGGAATGTTTGTGGGGGGAAAAATCGGACGCTGAGGATTCTAAAAGTAAAGCTCACGTTATTGAAGATTTCAACATTTCGAACATTTGGAGTCAGCAATTATTCAACGGTGGGACTAAACATTTTACACGAGATAACTCAGTAGAACATTTTAGATAAATCCCCAACTGCCCTAACACCAAAGAAAGAAAAAAAATATTTTATAGATAAATAAATGAAAAAAACGCTAAGTGAACATGATCCAGTACAATGTAATTGTTTTATTACCCAAGAGCCATGTTTTTCAGAGAAATTGGAGAAATATTTAAAGAATAAGCACTGGAAAACATATCACAACCAACATCTAAATTGAAATGGTTCTTGATTGGAATAATGTTCACTTTAAACTTATATATGAATAATTAATTTCATTTAATTGAAAAAGGAAAAATACCTCTGAAGGCCCGATTCCACTCACTGTCAATATCAAACTAAAGGAATGATAAAAGAATGAGGACTGTGTGCACACAAGTGTGAGTGTGGACTGCTCGTTCTGTTGGATAACAACACATTTACACACACACACACACTTAAATTGGTCAGGCCACAGTGTGATGTGCTCAGTCCACTGCTGGCTGTTGCAGTTGTGGACAGCTCAGCAGGGCGGTGGAGCTTAATTCATGCCAACATGGCTGAAAGCTTCCACAGAATGGAACTCTGTACTGTACTGACTCAAAGGGATGATTGTCAGGATCGAGTAATGTTTGTCAAGTCAGAGCGGTTATATCAGAATTTGGAGTAGTGTTGGAAATCAAGGGGCACTTGTTATTCTTTTAAGTTGTATATAAATGACTCAAGAGAGACAAAAGGGTAGATAAAACATTTTCTAATCCTTCTTAAAAACATCTACCAGGGTCATGGTATTTCTAGGTGTAACACAGATGTAGCTGGACTTGTTTGAAGGATCTTTTAAGCTTTTCAAAGGAGAAATTAAATATCTTTATAACTCAAGTGAGCTGCAGTTCCTTGATACAAAACTTTCTTAAAACAATATCCAAATGCCCAAGACAGGCTTGAAAATTGTGAACCCATCCTTTAACTACAGGGTTAGTTCTGGTGATGATGATAGCTACCAATAACCACAGGAATATACTGTGAGCCACTGCGTCTCTCTTGGGTTACTCATCAGCTAAAGTGATTATGGTGACATTAATTATGAAATCTTTATTTCACAGTCATTGACTCACTATTGCTGCTCTCCATCAAAGTGGTTTTGTCATGTCTTGTCCATTCTGAGATTCAGAAGGATATGAAAAACACCTTTGTACAGTCACTTTATCTTATAAGGTTTATGTGCCTTTGTTGAGCAGTGCATCAGGGAAGTTGTGATAGGGTTCATGGTTACAGGTTAGACATTATAGTACAACATCACCTGGATCCTTCAGTTTGTTCTGAGATTCCTCCACTAAGAGTATAATCAAAAATAAAATAATAAAAAAAAGGATGGGTAGCAGGGATGGACAGAAGGTAGAGAAAGGTGGGAAAGTGTCAGGTATAGGGTGAGAGAAGAGATCATTCAGTACAGCTAGTATGAGCAGAGGAGAAACAGGAGTCAGAAAAAAAAGATGACGGTTAGATTTGATTTAGTATTAAACCATTTTGCATATCTGAGCAGAGGTTACTCCATTAGAGCATGAAATACTTCAGGAAATACACAAAGCATCTTCATTTTTACCTGAAATCTACTCCAAAAAAAAAAAGCATACACACCTATTAAAATAATAAATACCAGCATCTAATGTTTAATTAATTTCAAATGCAAGAGGTGTGTGTGACTTTGAGAGCTCATGTAATCTGGATGTTTCACTCACAAGACTGAGAACCAAAGGAAACTTTCTGCAGGATGTGGGCGCCCTGTTTATATGTACCATAGTCTTAAACATTTAAGAGATTTTTTCACACGAGCAAAGTAAAAATGCATTCAAGTCACAGGCACACAAAGAACAGGTGTTTCAATCATGACAGACAAACATTTTCACAAAAATATTGGAGTACGGTTTGAGTGCTTTATGAGGCAAATTGAAAACTATAGCGAGTGCATTTTACAGACTTAAACACCACATACAAACAAACTGATGCACGACAGAGACGTGAGGCTTCTTGTAGTGGTTGGATGTGCTGGTTGTAAGAAAAAAAAACAGTCAAAAGTGCTGAGGAGGGGAGGGAAGGGGAGGGGAGGCTGGGGAATGAGGAAGGTACTCACGAATGGTTAAATCCATCACTTGAGACGCCAAGCAGAAGACAGGATGCTCATACATCTCTCTCTTTTTCCCTAGAGAGAAAAAGGGTGGATACCGAGGCATGCGAGAGGCCAGGGTCAGAGTGGATGAGCACAGAGGTCGCTAGGGTTTGACTGATATGAAGTTTTCCAAAGGTCGAAATCTATACTTTCTGTGTTGATAATCAATATCGCTCAATGTCCCAAAATGCAATGAGAAGAAAAATTGTGTCAAAGGTGCCATGTGTAATTGTTTTTTTTTGTATTGTAATATCAGCTATGAAGTCATGTCGGTATAATAGTAAATAAATAACTTCAAATACACCTGTTACGAGCGCGTAAGGGTCGACGAAGTAAAGGCAGAGGGCAACATAAACCTACCAAAATTACACACACATATTCATTCATTAATGTTTGAGCATCAGATTTCTCATTTCTCAACTTCTGAGACATGAGCATAGGAAAGCAGTATTGCAACGATAAAGTAAAGAAGATATGTTTGTCGACATCTCTGCAGCCATTAAAGAAGAGAAAATTAGTGCCCACCAAATGAATTTGACTCACTCCACTACAATGTTTCATCATTTCAATACTGATAGGTGATTGAGAGTTTGGCAATTCTTTGAAATACTCCCACTGTCCACTGTCATATACAGTATAGCAACTCTGATGAAGCCACTTCTAGCAGTTTAAATGTAAGCTGCCTTCATAACGTTCACTTTTCTACTTCTGTGTATGTAGTTGCTTTTTACAATGATGTCCATGCATTTGCACCATACACTCTGGTCCTAGTACCTGAGAAGGTACTTCTTAATGATAACCTCTTGTACTGCATAGACTTTTAAGGGAACTGTCAGGGTGGGAGCCCTGATGCAAGATGATTCCTTGAATATTATGGATATTTGGATATAACTGAATGGGAAAGATGTGCAGAATTTGTTTTTCTGATACAACTTAAAATGCTTCATAGAAGCTGATAGATGTAGTTTTTTTTGCTAAACATTGTTGTAAAGTATTCAACCGATCACCTTTGGATAATATTGATTGTTCATGTGAATAATGTTCAATGATAGACCATGTTAATGAAACAACGTATCAGTCAAACCGTAGAGTTTACAGTTTTAAGGTTGTTGTAGGTGGGTAGAGGGACAGATATCTGAGATTTGCAAGTCAACAGAATGAGCAATGTGGCATCACCCTGTTTCTGTGACTGATAGATACCATAGTACAGGCAAGACTGTATCCATGCATGTGTGTCTGGGGTTCAGAACTCAGGGACTGTCATTGAAGTAACATTTCTTTCCAAGCAGAAGTAACATCTAAAATCATTTCCCTTAGGTCAAGAAGCCCACCGAAAATGAAGGGATGGGATTTTTAGAAAGAATCAACAATCACAACTGAGAAACTAAGGCTTATCATCCTTAGTGTCTTCAGCGAAGTGATGGTTTCTTTACAGACATCTCCTTAAATTGTCAATTTAAAGATTTTTTGATGTGCTTGTTTGCACTGTACTAATTTCATTGTGTATTAGCCTATTCGGTTAACTCTCCCTGATCTGGCTGACTGTAGGTAAATGTCTCCACCCAGAGACTATAATAAATTCATTTAAAACACTAAAATTGGTCCTGTATGTTTAATATACCTGAGCACTTGAAAAACAGGCTGGCATATACTGTATGTTTTAACCAGGGCAGCATGGTGGTGAGCATACATGCACATATGTATATCTCCCCGCAGCAAGGGCCATTTCTCTGACAGGACATAGTTTAAGTAGGGAGTCAAAATGACAAAGGTGTGAATGTGGACACCCTGCCCATTGTGGTTCTCCCTATTTGTGAATTGACGGGTCTGTTGCGTCAGGATGATGTGGTACATTCAACAGCCCAGTAACTTCAAACTAGCTTGAGAGGATATAGTTCCCTGCAATCCACTGGATTCCCCATGGTGTCCTGGCTTCACTTGTGTCGGCCATTGAGGAGCTGGACTCACTACTGGACTTATGTAATCAAGATGTAGTACAAACTTTATGTTGACTACATCTAGGTGACTGTTAGAAGCAAAAATTGTGATCATTAAACCCCTGAACCAGGCTCATCCAAAACTGCTGCCCAAAGAGCGACTATAGTTTTGAATGTCGGTTATGTCAATTATACTTTAATATTTGTATGTGACATTCCTCGCTCTAACATTATACATTATACATTATACAGAATACATGATATTAAT
This sequence comes from Solea senegalensis, assembly GCF_019176455.1. NCBI lineage: Eukaryota > Metazoa > Chordata > Actinopteri > Pleuronectiformes > Soleidae > Solea > Solea senegalensis. The sequence continues at coordinate 12,099,179 of NC_058024.1, read as the reverse complement.
ATTGTCCTAATAAGAGTTAGTAGCACGTTTGGGATAAAATAGTTTAGATGTCTGCAAAATGTTCATGAGTTTACTTAAAAAAGGAAAAAACATGCAACAGGGAAAAGAAAATAAATTGAACTGCTACAAGGGTCAGTCCCTTCATGTCTTGTCTATTGGCCTTTCTGTTTTCAACCAGCAGCTAATGAGAAGCAGCAAAAGCCAATAGACAGGGAACAGAGAAGGGTGAGTATGGAAAGTCACCAGAGAGCAAAGAGGAGGAAGGCAGACAGAAGGAAAAAGAAGGACCATCACTTCAGCTACAAGGCAGACCAAAGTGGGAAACAGAGGCAGTTTGTAGGTCTCAGCTGAAAGAGAAGCTATAAAGCTATAGGCATGGAGTACAAAGTCAGCATAATGACTGAGTTGAATGCATTTTTACTTACTGGAAAATGTTTAACTAAATCAGCATATTAACAGCATTTCTCACATCAAATCAACAACCATGCTATTAAGTGCACTTAAAAGTGTCGAGCAGCTCTTTTTGCAGCTGTGAAGAAAAAAAGTCAGTTAGACATTGCATTGCAAGTATACTTTTCATGTCTGAAGTCTTCATAACTCAACTGCATAATACGTCCCACCTGAGCATGGTACATTTATTGTACTTGTTTATTTTAGAAAATGTGAAAATATATCACTCCTTTGACTCCACTATTCTAAATGCATCTGTAGGCTTCCTAACAAAACAACTGCCCCACTGAGTTCACAAGTGCTCTCAACACTGCTTTTAGACTATCTCACACCTGAATTCATGTGTGAAAGAAAAGTCAACCTGACTCGGCAGGTAAAGTGCTGTCATAGGACATAGAACCCTTTTTTTTTTTTTTTTACAATTGTAACACTACAAATTTAACCCACAGAGGTGAAGCCATAAAGTGTTAACTTACCTTCCAATTTGGCATATTCTGACAAGCGTTGGTAATTGACCAGAGCTGCCTGGTCTAGACATCTGTGGATGACAGCTTTGACTTCGTCTTGTGGAACAGGTGTGACAATATCTCTCATCAGAACCTGAAAGAACAGACACAGTCACCAGCTGTGTCTTTGCTATACAGTAATACAAATGATCAGAATTATCATCTATTTTGTTAATTAAAGTGCATACATTTAAATCAGTAAAATGTAAGTGGGGCTGTTTATAAAGTGTAATGATTTTGAGGTGGTGTCATTATAAGGCCTAGATTAGAGTGAATCTGTATGTATCAGTCCAGCAGTAAAAATTAACTTACCCGTTCAAGCAAGGACAATGTGGCTTTCAGAGCTCCCTCTGGTCGTCCAAATGGAAAGCAGTACCTGTGGTAGCAGAAGAACAAACCTTAATTCAAACCCTACGAAGTCTGTCTAGGTATGAGTTAAGAACCTGGTTCTAATTTTACATCGCTCCCACCTGAAGTGTGTGATCTGATTTTCCAAAAGCACACGTAGCCTCTCCTTGATCTCCTCGAAGCGCTCCTTCTCTTCCACCGTCACTGTGCCAATACCGTCGGGCCTGAAAGACAGTAATGCTAGTAAGTGAATAAAAGGGACAACATTCTCCACAGGCACTGTGAGTGTGTGCCTGTCATTGAGGACAAACTAATATATTTCTCAAACCAAGGCAACTTTCTTAGGCCATATCCACATGGACGTTAAAGTAAGTAAAGCAAAAAAAAATGTAGTGAATATTTTTGCATGTCAGGGTTTGATATGCAAAAATGACAAAAATAGATGCCTCTCATTGAAAAAAATTCAAGACATGTTTAAAAAGCAGGTAAATGGGTCAGGAAAGGACTCACATTTTAGAAAAGCCCCACACAGTCCAGTGCAGATGCACCCAAACACAAACAGTTTGATATTGGATAAAAGGGCATATAAAGTGCTGAAAAGCACATTTGGGTTTCAGCAGTTAATCATTGTGGGCAAATGCAAAATAATGTTTCAATTTTGAATAATATTGCAGTGCACTCAATCACAGGCTGAGGAAATCTGGGGTGTCCACACTATATTACAGACCTGCACACACAAGTGCTACTGAATAACCTTCACACATAGTCCTATCTGTCAAATGTACTATATTCAATCAAAGAAGCATTAATTACACATATTTATATTGTATATGGTGAAGACAGCAAATCAAGAGGCATTATTACATGACATTCTCCTAATTATTTCATTTCACAGATTGAAATTACAGTAGGTTTGTGCCAGATCAGATGTTTTTTTTTTAGCATAAATTTGTGCTGTGGCTGGATCAGGGTGGAGAGTGAGCAGATTGCATGTGACAGAAAAGGAGCTGGAGTGGTCGCCATGACAGCGTGATAAGAAGCAGGAGACACGACACTCTCACACAGACTGTTATGGTTAAGATTAGGGATAATGCTTTGTTTAGATGGTCCAGATGAATGGTAGTCAATGCGGGGCTTTTAGAAAAAATAGCTGACAAACTTGTGTGTGTTGATATCCAGTGCATGAGTGCTGTGTTAGGTACAAGTTTGGTAACAATAATCTCACCCAGACGTTCATCACTTTTCCCGGACTACTGAACACACACTGTATGCTGCCACCTGTGGGCCTACGCTCATGGAAGTCATGCTGAGTTTTTGACTCTGTTGACAGGTTGGTTGATTACAATGGGATGGTCCTAATGCTGCAGAAGCTGGGAAAGAGGCATTTTTACAACTGGGTATTCTTTGTATTTAGTGAAATGAAGAAAAATGATTAGGAATGAGTTTTTGATCCCAGTGACCAGTGTTTGTTGAATGATAATCAGTGGCGTTAGCTCATACATTTACACTCTTTTTTTTCTATTAGTTGTTCCTTTCGTTTGGTGGCTGGTTCCTGCATGTATTAGAAATAAATTTGAAAATACTGTATGCAGTCCCAACACCACCACATTAAAGAAATATTGTTGTTGCAAAAATTCACAGTAGAAAGCCACCTCACCTTTCACATTGTGAGAGAAAATGCAATCAGAAAATTTCACACTAATTAAGTCCCGCAGGGCACTGTCCTTTTTTTTCCTGCTTTTTTCTTTGGCAGCTTCCTCATGTTTGCTTGACCAGATAACCTCACAGCTCCAATGACGACAACTAGCAAATGAGCCATCATTGATGGGCAAATGGCAAGTCTGTAACACTTCCACATCTCCATATCAATGGAGCAGACATCTTCATTAAGGTTGTGAGGTAGAGTAGAATATAACATGAAATCTAAACTGAAAAATAATAAAATGACTACTTTGTACACAAAATCAAACACAGTACTGTTAAAGTAATTGGTTGATTAATCTGTTAACTTAACCAAAAAATACATCATTATTGGTTGCATTAGTTTCAGTGGTGACTGTTTAACTGTGGCTTAACAAAACAAAACAAATTAACTCAGACTGTTGAGAATTGAGAAAATTATTCACAATAATAAAAAGAAAATGAAAGATAACTGATTACATTTCAGAATCTGCAAGGTTTTTTTTCGGTGCCATCATGAGATTGCATGTGCGCTGGAGAACAACTGAGAGAATAATGGCAAAGGATCACCATCAGGAGTGGAACTGAAAGCAACACATGCTCAATGTGTAAATGCACACACTTTGAATATGCTAATTAAATAATTAAGTATAGATCATTCTTTTAAAGTGTAGATACTGGACATGAGTTAAATCCTGACCCTGTCACGGGCGACTGGTCAACTGAGCCCAGCTCGGTCCACCAATATCTCCAGGCCAGTTGGCTATTAGGAGAGGGGAGAGAGGGTTTGAGGTGTGGCCAAACACACCAGTGTCGGTAGCAGAGACATCCAGCCCATCACACATGACAACCTGTCAACCTGTCAACCATGCCTCTACCTGCAGGCACACTGGCTGGACTGACTGAGCAGGTCTCTGTTTGATGTCTGTTCATGTGGATGTGTATGTGTAGGGCACTTTTGTTTATTATTATTATTGATGTGAATTTACATGGCAATGTAATACAGATAATAAACTGTGCTGAACACAGCAGTTGCGCCAGTGAACAACATATGGACGTCAGAATGGAAACAACACTACACACAAACACGGGCAGAGGACAATGGATGAGAAGAACAAGGTCCAACACATGCACCCTGCCAGTCATCAGATACCCCTGCTGGAATAATAGGATGGCCAAAATCAAGGATATAAGCCACAGACGTCAAGACAAGGAAGCTCCTCAAATTGTACAGAGGTTTTCAACCAAAATCCAGCATCTTGAGTCAAGGACTAGTGAGTGTCAGAGCCATTGTCCAGGATTAAATGAGAAGTACATCATGAACATGCCCCCCTTTAAAGATGAACTGCCTAGTGAAAACCTCAGACAAAAAAAAAGTGTATGAACCATCAGAGAGGGAAAAGCCCCTACATAGCTTGTACCCTTAGCCTGGAAGTCCTATGGTCAGATTGGAAAGACATCTCCTTTGAGAATGACAAAGATCTTGTGGGACTTCCAGATCTGGACTGACAAAGTGGTGACTGCCGAACCCATCTGACCTTGTACTAGTCGACAAATAACAGAAGAAGTCAGTGGTGATAGATGTAGCAATCCAAAGCAATACTAACAAGAAGAAAAAACATGAGAAGCTCAGGAAATACCAAGGACTGAGAGAAGAGCTAGAAAAGATTACGGAGGTTAAAGACATACTGTTACCCACTAACTGGGAGAGTGGTTCCAGCAGATTCCAGGTACAACATCTGAGATCACTGTCAAGAAGGAAATGCTAAGATACTGTGCAGGATCCTTGCACTCAAAGGCCTCTGGTAAAGGACCCAAGATTGAGGAGCACACACCATCCCCAGTAACCAAGGATGGATATTTACTGATATGAACTGTTCTACAGACAGTCCCAAGTTCAGTCCCATAGTGAAGGGTTTGGTTTTTCTAGATGCTCGAGGTTTGTGATACAAAACTGACCGACTCTGACTGAATCATCATATTATCTGGATATACATGAATGAGGATCAGCAGGATCAGACTTACCTCCTGGATCCTGAGAAAATTGGGGACCAGAAGTCCTTTTTCTTCATGAACTCAATGATTTTGAGTTCTCTCTTAGCAGTTTGGGCTGGGAGTTCAGGGACACAAGGGAAAAGGGCCTGTTCGAGTTCGGCCTGCGATACTGGCCAATTTAGCAACTCAAACACACGCTGACTAGATGTGGATGTATGGAAGTACAGGGTTTAGCCAACAGTGGGCAAAAGGTTATTTATGGGAAAGTGAAGGGGAAAAAAGGTTACAATAAGACAAGGAAAAAAGAACAAAAGAAAGTTAAAGTGAGCATGCAAACAACATGCAATAAAAAAGCATGCAAAATGAAACAACTTTAATCTGATTGAAAAGTGTGGCGGCATATATTGCATCACATCTGTTCCCATACAGTATACAGTATGATGACTGACCCGTCATTGTCGCATACAAAGACAGTTTGCACACGGCAGTTTGATTTGTACCTGTTTCCATGGACATGAGAGGCACAGAAGGCAAAGCTGTAATGCAGAAGGGTAGGGTCGATCATGGCTCCGTTCTCCGCCCTCTCCAGCAGATCACTCAGGTAGCATAGATGGCGATGGCAGCCTCGAACGCCATAGCGAGCGCAGTACTCATCCAAGACGAACACCTGACCAGGGCTGAACCAACCCTGCGGGGCATCACAGAAGAGCACTGCCATGTTAGTGTCCTAAAGTACAGGTTGACTGAGTTTTTCTATGGCTAATGTTGATCTTGAGAAATCAGTACAGCTGATGGCCAATATAGGTGTGTTTCCACTGAGTGGCCTGGTTCAATTTGGTACAGTATGGTATGTATTTTTTGTGTGTGTTTCCAGTAGAAATGGTACCAAAATAACAAGCCCCAAACATTCCATCCTTTGGAACACTTCCCTTGGGGTACCAGAGTGAAATGGTACAGTACGGTCAAGGCGGAACTATACTGGTGGAGCATAGTCCACACCCTGCCGATCACGTAGAGGTATTGTTCAATCTAAATGCAAACCTGACCCAAGGCTTTACCATTCCAAACCATACTGAGCCGAACCATACCATGATGAAAGCACAGCCTATTTTTTATGTCCAATATGTTTAGCCAATTTTCTTTCTCCCCATCAGGAGGGGATCACAGGCAGTTTGACAGTTGCACAGATATACAGTATACAGTATTTTCTCACCAGGCAGGAGTAGGAGTCGTTGAGCCTGTGGTCCAGGGTGAGTCGCTGTACAAGCTCAAAGAGCGAGGCGTGGTCAAAGTTACAGGGGTTGGCTGAAATAAACTCATCCATGCCGTGCTTCTGGGCCCGATCAGCATCTAAACACACCCATTTACCAGTCCAACGAGGACACAGACAGGAAGAATGATGCATATGTCAAATGTCATGACATTTCACACACGTGTTATTAAAACAATGATCTCAAAGTATTAGTTATTAGTTATTCAGTCGGGTTTATAACAAATTACTCCATTATGATCCCTTCATGCTGGTTGCCAGGAATGACTCAAGGTCAGACAAGGACAGACAAGAGCTTTCAGGAAGTGATTGTGATTCCAGCTTTTTACTTTTCAAAAAAAAATCCCTGAAAACATTACATTTGTACAAACAAACTTGGTGGATGGTGAATCCAGGGTCAGTAGCATTTGCATTCATACAGCACATGCATTTATAGTGCTCTTTCTATCACACCACTGTACCCAGTAACAATTTAGGTTTAAGTGTCTTGAGGACATATCAGCATGTAGACTAGAGGAGCCAGCGATCAAGCCCCCAACCTTCCCTTCCCACTGAACCATATCCGCTTATTCTATGTCCAAATACAGGCTACTGGTGTCAATTTACAGAAGGAAACTAAAGTTCAAAGCTCAAAACTACTATTCTCCTCTTATTGGCCAGTGGTCTCTTGGTGTAACATACAACAATAACTGTTTGATCAATTTTGGCCCATTACGTAAAAAACAACACAGTGTCCTGTCACTCAGCACAAACATGGGACAGATGAGAATTAAGAGTATACAGAGCTACACAGGAATCAAGAGATTTGTCAGCAGTCGTCCTCTTCACTGCCCAGTGAGGGCACCCCAGCTGTCAATCAACAACCAAACCAAAGCCCGAGATGCTGGGAGCTGATTGTGTCCCCTCAACAAGTCCCCTCCACCCCGAAAAAAAATCTAAAAAGGTGACATTGTGGTGCCCCTATGGTCTGTGGCTGGTGCCCTGTCAGGTCTCTTTGATGTGAGTGGGCAGGAGTGGAGGCGGGAGGACTGGACAGTAACATGCTGTGACATTAGTCACCCCAGTCCGTCTGGGCAGAGGCAGGACTGACCTGACAGTGATTGATGGCTGCTATTCATTTATAGATCCAGAGGAATAGGAACCAGGAGGCAGTGGACACACTGCTGGTCCTGGGTTTTATGGTCAAAACCTACTGGGGCTATGGCGCACATGCGTTAAGGTTTATTGTGGACTGACCAGGAGACACTCTGAGCTGTCTGTCAGTACACTTCTGAGGGTTGTCATAAGTGTTCTCAATACTTAACCTCTCTCTTTCTCTGACACACTACCTTTTCCTCTTTTTGCCATGAGGATAACGTTTTTATATAACTATACTGGGTTTCAAGGTCCGCAGGGTAAAATTTAGGAGGGTTTATTGGCAAAAATATAATATACCTACTACCGATAATTATTTGTATAAGTCTATAATGGCTTTAAATGCTTTACAAATGTTTTTTCATAGCCTTAGTATAAGCCATCTGTATATACTTTAGGCAAGGGTCTTGCTATGGAGGCTACCTCTTGTTCCTTCTTGTTTCTTCAGCAGCCTGAATAGACAAACCAGCCGCAGCGTACATTTTGTGTTTTGCAGTGAAAGCCTAGAACGCAGAAGAGTTGTCCTCCACTTGTTAAAATTAGCAGTCCCACCATTAGATGTCAATGATTCTTACTAACCTTTAACCTGTGCTTAAATCATGTTGTTGTGAATTGAAGTGTTACTGGGGCGAGCAACTCAAGCATTAGTCAATAAGTAATGTATGTTCAGCTACAGTATATGAAGGCAATGCTACAGTGTTGTTCATTAGTTGTGTGTTCAGAAGTACCAGTTGCCAGATACAGTTCACTTTTTTTTGGAGGTTTTGAATTTTCAAGTTTTGCAATTAAGCTTCAAAATCTGTAAGAAAAAATAAATGTGATCACTTTTAAAAGGCAGTCAGTCAGGCACAGGGGCACATAATGGAGCATTGGCACTGAGGCAGAAAGAAATCAAAGCAAACATGTTGATTAGAAAGGGATTAGAGCGTTCTGGTGAATTTGAATTAATGTTCTGAAATTAAATTGGTCCAAGGTGTTCTTAGGTTTGGGAATAGCTGCTGTATAAGAATTAAATAAAAACATGTTTCATGATTTACATTTATATTATGTATTTATATAAAAAAAATGGGATGGGTAAAACTGAAAAATTAAATACAGCATAATGTCACTCAACCTACGGTATGTTTATTAACATGTTGCAAAGCACTACATGTCAAAACAACATCAACTCTTTACATTTTAATGGGGTCTATTTTGATGTGGGTCGTTGAGTGTGTGGGTGGGTGGGTGTATAGGTGTGGGGGGTGGCATGATGTTATATTTTTCAGTGCGCTGATCCAGGTGTGAACCGCCGAGTAGTTATTTGGTAACATTGACTGATTGCTGCCTGATTTAATTGTGCAGCAACCACACTGTATTATTCATGACCTGGCACTTTTAACTTGGTAATTACCAGCTGCTGGGACTCAGTGGGATTGCCGTGGTTGTGTCAAAAACAGCTCACTCAGAAAATTCACTTACACTAATGCATTTATTTATTAGGCGTTTTGATCGGCATGTATTTGTTGCTTACTGTATTGTACACTTTCTGTTTAGCAGATAGCTTGTTTCTTACATTTTTGGCTTTAAGTATCACTGAGACATAATTCAGTCATCTGTTAATCCAGGTGGAGTGACAGATGAATGCAGCTGAATCCAGCTGTTTCTTTTTCTTCTTTTTTTTGTCAGACAATCATGTATCCACACTTGGTGGTAATAACAAAAAAAAAAGTGGTAATGACATGTTTGAGCACAACAGGTAATTTCTTTTGAGCGGACAATAAATCTGTTTTTTTCTACTAGTGCATATACTAGAGTGTATATTATTATTTTAATTGTCATAAATTAAATTATAATAATTTGAATCCCAGGGCTTTGCTTTATAACCCTTGATTACATCAGTTATTTATGCAGTTACAGAAACTACAATTACAAAACTTTAGTCACTGTCCAAACTTTAGAATCACTATATATACAACATTAACGCATTAAACAGGTTGTATAACTGATTCTAAGGACTGTACTTTCATTTATAAACTACATGTGACACTTATACAAATGAGTACAGCACTCAGGGCTGTTTTAATAGACTTTGGAGATCCATAGTTACGGGGTTTCTTACCATGGTTCCCTCAAAGTATACAATATACCGTACAAATTCACATATAAGTCATTATGTTAGAAACAAATATTCTGGCCTTATGATTTCTCTGTTGAACAAATGTAACACCACTGCCCTAAAGCCTATACCATGCTTTTTAGACTTTTTTTTTGACTGGGGTCATACATCCTTTTTTGAAACCAGTGGAGTCGCCCCCTGATGGCAATTCAAAAGAAGAGAGGTTTTAGGCATTGGCTTCCCTTTCCAGATCCTAGTAATATGATTATATTATACAGTATGTGAATCTTGATTTTGCTGTATCATGTGCGTTTGACACATAGCAAATATGCAGACAAAAGCACAGCCAAAGCAAATAATATAAATGTAAGCAGTATAATATAAGAAATGTAAGAAAATCATAAGGACATTCGTGAAAATAAGCTTCCGTAGTGACATACTCTGTCCTCTTAGAGCAATAGCACACAGAAAGTTATAAAATGAGAAGGAGTGACAGACAACAAAGGGGGGGAAGAGAAAGAAAGTGGAGGAAAGCACTTACCCTTTAATCCAGCTACAAGATAGCAGGGTCAGGGTTTAGAAGAAGAAGAAGACGAAGAAGAAGAAGAGGAGGAAAAAAAAGGAAGAAGGAACAAATAGAGAAACATAAAGACACACAGCAAAGCCACCAACACTTTAACACTACAGCAGTTCTACAACAAAGAGCAAAGCAGCACATAGAGTAACAGTCGAAAACATATATAACCAGGAGGAAGACTAACGACATAATTGGCTGATATGTAAGAAAATATGAGGACAACTGCACAGTAGGAGACCGAGTGAGACACTGAGCACAACAAACTGTGACTGATGAACGGAAAAACCTGTAATTATTTTTATTCTGTTAATATTTCAGTGTGAAGAGATACTATTATAGAAGTGGATATTCTTAGGCTTCAAGAAGACTGATATAATAACCCAACATTAATTTGGGCTGTAATAAACAAGAATGTCTTACACTAAAGTCAAAGTGATAATTCCATTTTCTTTTAATATAAAGCACTGACACATCAGTACTGACTTCCCGGAGCACTGAGAACCAGTTTGACACACGGACACTCACTAACTGACAAGATGGCTGTCAACAGGGACATGAGGAAAAATGGATTTTGTTCACTTAAAGCGGCACAATGTAAGATTCCAACTTTGAAATAATGTCAACTTAAACAGGGTGAATGGCACTACTGTCAGATCCTGAGCAGATCTGCATCACCTGCATTGGCACTATGGAACTTAAGATAAAGCTAAGACAAAGCGGCAAACATTCTCAGGATATTTTACACCTAAGTAGCCTTAGATTGTATTAGGTTAGCTTTTTTGTTCAGTGGCCAAAATAATTTTTTCTCAGCAAGAGAAACTGTGATTCAATGATGGCAGCGGATTTTGCAAAGTCTGTGCTGAAAATATGTCAGTACTTTATTTAACCACAATTTCAAAAACCTGAACATCCCATTTGTGCCAGGACAGAGGCCTCAATGTCAAGGTCAGGCTATATCCTATTTGGGGGGGAAATCATCTATTTGGTGTAAAAAGTACCAGCGATGAAAACTTACAGAACTGAGATATGGGTGCATCAAGCTGTGGTGCCGTGCCTCCCCTCGAGTTGAGTTTCTGGACCTGGGTGGGAGGAACTGGCTTGTGTGACTGGCCAGTGGCTCGGTACATGGCCTGCACCCAGAGAATCCGGTCCTGCTCATCATCGCTGGCAAAGATCACAGTGTCGCCCTCTTTCACAGCGTTAAAGAACGTCCGACCACCGTCCAAACCTGAGAGATGGACATAGAAAGGTTTTCGGTGTTAACAGGACCCCAGATCACGTCAAAATAAACTATAGAGACCGTCTGTGTTAACTGTGGAAACTGTTCTTCACGATACTGCAACGTGAAGTGCTACTGTTACCTGGCTGAGGGTCAGTGTAGTCCACAGTGTAACCGTCCAGCTGGAGAAGCTCCACAGGCTCAGCCTTCTTCTCTCTGTAGCTGCACATGGCAAAGGTGTACTGACTCACCTGCACCAATCATATCGAGAAGAAAGGATGATTCATCATCTGAACATATAACATATTCTGTTAGGTCAGCTATCAACTATACCACCAAATGCTGCCTAACCAAAAATGTAACAATATATTGTAATATCATCCACATGTGAAGGTTAATCTTTTCAACCTTGCTCCAAGATCCATCCAGGCAGGAAGATGATTCCAGAGCTGCCACTAAGTCTCCAAAGAGCAAACCAAACATCATCAACGTAAGAGACACCTGGAATTTTAGCATGACTTACAGACAACATGTGAAACTACCACATGATCAATGAATAGGCATTCTAAAACTCAAGGAAGTTGTGGTCCGTTATAAATTCACAATCTCTTCTGCTGTTGAAAGCAGATGCTTTGTTTTTCATTTCTGTTGGAGCTTAGAACACAAGTTCTAGTTGTGTTAATGAAAAACCGTATTAATCCATTTTGGCTGGGGTTCTCACAATGCCTCCTGTGGCGGTAAGAGGTAGTTGCTCTGTTGCTAACTGTAGCCTGTCTGCTGCCACTGTAGCTGCCAGTCATACCAGCCTGTCACCACACATCACCAGCCCTGGCCAATCAGACGCTGTCACCACCTCCACCGCTGCAAGTGGCAGCTCTCACTTTAGCTGCAGCTGCATCCTCTATGTGTGTGTGTGTGTGTGTTGGATTTCCCTCCATGTGTGTGACAAATGAGATTCCTGACGACAGCACTGATGAGACCTGAGGCCACGAATGAGAGATGGAGGGAACTGCACCAACTCTCGTACAGCTTCCTGGCCTCCAGGACACCACTAAGGCAAATCAGAGTCTAAACTACCAAACCCCCACTGCTCCACCCAACAACCCACTCACCCGCACCCCAAACCACCAGCCTCCTTTCCTCCCAGTGTCTCTGTCTCTCAGTTTCAGCTGTCAGTCAGCAGAAAGAAAAGATGGAGAGACAGTGAGAGAGTGAGAGAGCGAGAGAGAGAGAGAGGATCGCTGCAGTCATTTATGTTCACATCATTAAAGGAAAAATATAGATATGAATACTGGAGATGATTTGCTTGTTGTGGCGTTTGTGTTCACAAACAAACTTCAGAGCAAAAACTTACGATATGAACCGTGATGTGGGGTCAACTGGTGCATATATACCTGTATGTACTGTATGCAACAGCACATACATTTCTACATTAACATGTCTTTAATAAACTTTTCTTGCTTATATTACTGTAAAGTCATTAAAAATGCAACACCTTTACAAACATTTCATTGGAAGTTGACTGAAATGAACTGAAGTGAATTTAACGTAAATCCAATGAATTCAAAGAAGTTTAATTCCATTGAATTTATGTGATGTAAATCCAGCTGAATTGTATGTGACCACATTGTGGACCCCCAACCTCTGCTGTCTCCTTTATTCCTCTTTTTCCTGTCCGATCAAATGATTTGTTTTACTCAAAATTCCTCAAAACTCTTCTCCGATCACATACCCTGGTATATACAGTAGATCATTGCTGATGTACCACCAGAGGAGGCTTGCGTACCACTAGTGGTACAAAGTAAAAGGAGATAATAAGGCTGCCTTTGCAGCAGTCGCATCTACTCACAATGTGCACATGTTTTAATGCAAGTTGTCCTTAAATTGTACATTTTTTAAATTATGACCTGTCAGTGTTCAGTGTCATTTTTACATTCTACAGAGTTGGAAAGTGCCTGTAACCTAAACTCTGCTGCTCCAACAGCATCAATGATCACAAATGGTGAAGAGCAGCAGCAGCTCCAAGCTTCCCTCAGTCCAATGGTTTATACTCACTGTGCAACATTTACGACCTTTGTATGTTTTTAACTAAACAAATCTACTTGGTACAATTTTTATGCAATATCTAATACCTAGATACATATATCTAATGTACTGTTTGTTTTCTTCCTGGGGTATTTTGAGGTACTTTGTTATTTGGTAATTATGCTTCTTTGGTAAATGTGTTGTGCCAGATGAGCTCTGTTGTGTTTTCTCTACTTGAGAATGTTGCTGCCAGGCAACATTCACAAAAAAACCAATCCTAGCTGACCTGCACAGACTACCTGTGAGTTGTAGAGTAAAGATTTAAAAGGTCTGGCTCCAGTCTATGTTTGTGACCGTTTGTGATCCTCCAGCAGGGCCCGACTGAGTGCTCCCCAAAAACCAGGCTTGTCACTGAAGGTGACAGAGCTGTTGCTGTAAAGACTCCTTGGCTGAGGAACTCCCTGCCTGAAGATCTGAGACAAGCAAACGCAGCATCACCTTTTAAATCTCCATCACATCATATGTGAATTGTGTTTATTCATTTAACTTATCTTATATGTTAATGTTTTGGCTGTACATTGTGTATTACCATGCTTTAAGTTTTACTCACATTTATGTAAATCACCTTATAATACTGTTTTATAAATGAAGTCATTATAATTATAATTATTATTAGCATAATGTTGGGTCATCAATTGAATTTGTAATTTATATTCTTGATAGTTTATGCTTGACGGCAGCACATTTTTCTATTACTCATCTTTCATACTCACTCACACGCTGCTGGCACAGGAGCAATGTGGGGTTAAGTGTCTTGCCCAAGGACATGTCGGCATGTAGGCACGCGTAGCCAGGAATCAAACCCCCAACCACTCATATGTTACACTCACATAGGTAAGACTTCATTTATTCAAATATGGCAGTATTGAAGCTGTGTTTAAAATTTCAAAATAATAGTCAAAGCAAGAAATAATTTACTTCCAAACAAAATAAAGACATTTTGTTCAGAGAGACAAGGGGGATACCATCTGAGAGGGAAACTATCTATCTATCTATCTATCATGTTACAATCTCCATTTATAATGTACCTCTAGGAGGAGACACATCTGCATGTAAAAGACTCAGAACTTCATTAACTAATTTGACTAATGAACACTCAATGTGTCCATTAGGACCTTAACAGCTGTTATGAAGCATCATCAGGTGATTTCAGCAACTACTGACCCAGTCAATTTGTTTGATTTTCAACTTCATGAAAACAAATGAAAGGAAACACAGCAGCGAGCACATTAGCACGTACAAGTGTTGAAGCGTGTCATCCCGACAGGTGAAATTAAAGACACGCTGACTGTAGATGAACATTTGCACAAATGGAACCAATGGGAAAAGTTTAAAAAATAAAATATTTATATGACAGTATAGTTTTGGGGAAAGGATGTGATACATGATTTTAAAGGTGTTTCATTTTCACGTGTAAACATGAAATGGTGTCATTCAGTGCCCCCGTCCTGTGGTATCAGCGCAGGATCACTGGATCCTTTCCAACAAAAAATTAAAAAGTTAGAAAATTTTCTTCACATTCATTGACTTGAAAAGAAATCAAATTATCAACATTTGTTAACGCCTGCTTCTTGATTAGCACTGCAAACGTTTTATACTTCTTGTAAAACAAATTATGTTGTAGGTCTGGTGTTCTTTAGGTGCAACGTATTGGACAGATTTACATTAGTTAAGAAAGAAGAGGACATTATTATTAGGGGTTCAATAACTGGACATTTACACAAACAAAGACAGCATATTATACAGCTCGACACTCGTCACTACTACAGGAGGAGTCAATTTGAGGAAATTAGTTGCAGCATATCACACAGCAGGGATTCCCAAACTTCATTTACAATATCCAAAATAACAAGGGAAGGGGCTCACGACCCTCAGTCTTCCTTAAATGTGACAAAATGCTTCTTGTGTTTCTATAAAATGACTTAGTCATCTTTTACATTACATTACATTACATGTCATTTAGCAGACGCTTTTATCCAAAGCGACTTACAATGGAATTGAGTACAGTCAGCGAGGGGTGGAATCAAACTTGCGACCATGATGTTTTTCGCACATAGGGTACTGGCCTTAACCACTGAGCCACTCCACCCCCAATAAGACGACTTAGTCATCTTATTTTGGATAGCACTATACAAAAGGGTGTGACTTTATAATAAGATCTCCAGTTCCATAGCAGACATCTTGATAGCCTGAGTCACAGAAAAGCACAGGTGTAAATAATCAAATTAATACTGGCTGAGTTCCATTCCATTTAGCTGCCACAGTCTCCGAGTGCCTGCTATTTCACTGTCACACTGCCCTGACTAACATGAACTGAACAGAGCCGCCATTAACGTGATGAGTAACACTCGTGCTCTTCCTGCTAAAACAGAGTCATAGTGTCTGCTGTGAACAAGATCGAAAACTTGATGGAAATGTAGCATTTATGTCTGTGTGATATATTCATTCAGACTGATGAAGGAGCCACGCTGAGCTGCTGAGGAGAGTAGGATCACTTTCACTGGTTCAAAGCTAACGTCGACACATTGCTGGTGTGCACGAAAAGGGTATGTGATTATAGCTGCACCATAAAAAAAGAATACTATATATATGTATTTATATATATATATATATGTATTTATATATATATATATATATATATATATATATATATACATATATATATATACATATACATATACATATATATATATATATATATATATATGAAATAATTTAACTGAATTTATTGCCTGTGAATTATACTTTCTTGAGCTCTATATTTTTCAATATTTCTTTTTAAATTGCTGGTACAATTTGTCATTTATGTTGTGTTTTTATGTAGAGACAGAGGCAGTTTTCCACATTGAGGACAATAAAATATGACATAATTGCTGAACCATTACACAACAACATCAGTCTATGGAGTCTGTCTGACTCACACAAACTTAATGAATGTTTTCAATTCATTTGAGGGAAGCAGATTATGAATAAACAAACAAAATGCCAACAGTGAGCACTTACTCACCAGACTTTACATGAACTGAACAGAACAGACAGTGGGCGAAGAAAAAAAAAAAAGGCACTGCAATGCAACATCTCTGAAATGGCAACAAAAAGTGCATGTGCACTCAGACGCAAAAAGCAATGACCAGAGAGTGAGTGTGCCGCTCCAAACACACACACACGCAAACACATGCATGCGCACACAGTCTATTGACCAATATTTGTCACTTGCTATATATTTAGCTGGGAGCAAACGGGAGGCTTCAGTTTGGCAGCACACAGGCTTTTCTAGCTGCGAGTGTTAGACCGGCTAGTGTTCACTCGACTTTGTCAATCCCCTGTCAACTTGTAGCTCTGAGACATATCCTCAGCAACACACAGGAGACAGGCCTCCCCCACCCCCACACACACACACACACACACACACACACACAAACACACACCCTACTCCCACAAACCCCCACTGCCAACTTCCTAATGTAGAGCCACCAGGAAATGGCTGCTTACACCACCCCGTCCACAAATATACGCACTAACAAACACACACATATACACCTCTCCCCACCCCCAACTCCTGACAAAAGCCTGCTTGGCCTCTCCATCATTCCTCCTCTGACAGTCAAGAGAAGACAGCTTGGCTGCATCTCCCTTTCTAACCGTGCAACACAACATGTGGCCAGTGAAGATGTTTGCCCGTGCAGCAGAGCTCACACTGACGGCTGCTCGGTGGTTCTCTGCTGGGTGTGATGTGGTGATGGAGCTCGCTGTGCATTCACTTCAGTCGGAGTTTGGGAGATTTGTGAAAAGTGAGCACAGATTAAGATGATGTGACTGTTTTTCCAGACACACACTATACACTGATGATTAATAGCAAGCTCAACCAGATCAGACTTCAGAGGTTGTCAAAACATTGGAAGAATGTGTTGATAAATTATTTGATTAGAAAGTGTTTCATTAAAAAAAAGAAAGAACACTTATTTATTATTATTCATTGTACTCTAAAGCCTTTTGTAAAAAGGTTTGTTGGGGGGTTTGCTTATGTTTTATCACATCTGTAACTCATCTAATCCAGGAAGTACCAGTGTAAACACAACTTTATCATGTGTGCTTACCTGAACCAGCACAAAGAATCTTTTCTTCCATCTTTTCCACACATTTTTGCCAATGGCCCAAAGATACCTGCGGATAATTGAAAGAAGAAGATTCAGTTGGACAAAAGAAACGCTTACAGATTTCTCTTTGTGACCTTTGTGCAGCTGTTCTGGACTGGATTGAATGTTTTTCATCGCCGCTATGAGAGTCAGGTCTGATGAGCAAGGCTCCATCCAAACATTTATGTAATGATATTGTTGGGCCTCTACTGACATCTGCTGGTTAAATTCCATTTCTGCAGCCAGTCACATCACATTAAACACCCCTCACAATTACGGAATATCTGACTGTTTGTTTTGTTGGAGCTGAAAGATTTTCCTAAGGGCATTTACAGATCAGACAGATAGTGGAATGGTGACAAAAACACATCATACTATGCCTTTTCCAGTGTTCCTATACCTGAACTTCCTCCTCGTTCATTCACATACTCTGCACAGTGCATAATTAACTTAATTGATTGAATATTATTTGAAAAGGGTGCACTCCTTTGTATGTCAAACATTTTAGTACAAGCATGTCTCTCTGGACCACAGTGATGTTTTTATGGTCAGTCACAATAGATATTAATGAACCCATTTCCAACCATGGTTTGCAAATATACCCATTATCTTTGCAGATAAAAAAGGATAAAAGGTGACAATGAAACATCAGAAATCCTCCGCAGAGTTGGGACAACCTGCCATTGAAGGGTCCTATTTTTTATTTTATTCCTACTGTCAAACTAGCGTTCATAATCTCCCTCTATTAATAACGGGCAGCAGTCGCTATCAGTGGCAACAGCAGGCAGTGAGTCACTACAACTTGCCATTGTAGTAATGGTTGCTCCACTAGATGGCAGAACACACAAATAATATTTTCACAAATTACAAAACATAATACATTACCTCATTAACCTCTGCCATAATGGTTGATTAATTGTGGCTGAATTCATTCCAAGTATATTTTACTCAATTTGAAGATGTAAAATGATGCTTCAGTTGGTGTTTGCCTTATTTCTCTTTGGGATTAAAGGAAAAAAAGGACACTGTGCATGTTAATGTTTACACAGTATTTTCCCAATCCTTGCTTACAGAAGAGTTTTACAACTTCCATTTTGTTGAGAGTGAAATGATAGACAATGATAAGAAGCTACTGTAGTTCTCACCCAATTCTTTGGTTTGAAGCAGACAGTCTTAAAGTAGCTTTTAACATTATTGTTGTTATTATTATTATTATCATATCACTACAGCAAACATCTTTAAAATGTAATGTTATAGACTATACTGTCGCAATAAAAATCTAAGCTGCTGAAAACTTGCACAATAGTAATCTGTGCCGTTTACTTCTTTCAGGATACTTCTTTCCTAGTTACACTATTTTGACATCCTTACGAATTATTTATGTTAAAACTCTGTTTTTAAACTATCATTCTTATTTGTAAAAATGATTCACTGATTCAAAAGTATTTAGTATTTATTCCTTCCATTACGTAAACTTAAACAAACTCAAAACAGTTATTCAGTCCAAATATAATATAATAAACCATTATACATGGGTCAGAGCAGTTGGTGTGACCTTTTTTGATTGGCAAAAAACACACTACAATCCCAAAGGTATAATAGAAAATGAGAAATAAGAATGATAGTTTAAAAACAGAGTCAAAAAACTATATGCTTCTCCACCTGATTGAGCAACAACCAGAGCTCCCATTAATCTGAGGTATATCACCTTTGCCTAATGGAGAGCACGTCCCCCTGATAAGTGGTGGGAGGTTTCAAAAACAACACAAATGGCACTTACAGGGATTTTTCTAAGAGTTTTTCTTGTGCTTCACAATGACAACAAAGTGCTTGAATACTGAACCTGAAAGTCATAAAGAATGTGGGGTCAAGATGTCCTCTTGACTCCACAAGGCAAAGTATTATCTTTCACCAAAGACAAGAAAACCTGATGTAGAAGTCTTTTTAACCAATCCACAGTTCGGCATTGTTAGGTTTGATTCTTGTGTTGGACGTATAGTATCGAATCAACTCGCTTGGAACCTTGCAAGAGCAGATACTAAAAAAGTACGTGGTACTATCGCTAATGGAAAATCAAAAAAAACTGAAATACAATCCATAGAAAAGCAATGAAACAGTGAAATCAATTATATATAAAATAAAAAATATATATATTGTCCTTCCTCTCCCCCCATTTTCTGTCCCCCACCTCTCCGCTGTCCCCCATTTTTCCTTTCACTCCAACCGGTCGAGGCAGATGACCGCACATCTCTGAGCCTGGTTCTGTCAGAGATTTCTTCCTGTTAAGAGGGAGTTTTTTCTCTCCACTGATGCCTAGTGCTTGCTCATTGTGTGAACTGTTGGGGTTCTTTGCTCTCTTTGATGTTGTCTATGTACAGTGTCTTGAGATAATGTATGTTATGATTTGGCGCTATGCAAATAAAATTGAATTGAATTGAATTGAATTGAATTGAATTGAATTGAATTGAATTGAATTGAATTGAATTGAAGTGAATTGAATTGAATTGAATTGAATTGAATTGAATTGAAGGGAACTGGAAGAGGGCTTCTGTAAAATCAGTTTGCTCTGCTTCTGCTCCTTCAAGCCTCACTGTTGGTTTATCAGTGATGAGCCTACATCAGTCTTTCCCAGCAGTATATCCCAGAGCTGTTTCTGCCTAATGTCCTGTATAAAAACCAGCATCCACAAGGCGACACACAAAGGTTCCGCCTCAGTGCCGTGCAGAGAGTGGAACCAGTTATATCATGGTGCAGAAAGCCTGAGTGGGCATCTCAGAGGGACGGGTACAGCTTCTGACAGCTACACACAGAGGATCAATGTGGCAAAGCAGGATGTTTGACAATGTGTGTATAAAAACACAGCCATGCTTTATCTTTATGCTTTCACTTATTCAACATGCTCACTTGGTAGATCATCACAACAAAGAACATTTGAATTGCCATGTGATGCGTCTTCATCTTCATGCATCACTATAAAATGTTGCAGGAAGTCCACCTTGTGATTTACTGTTGGCAGATTCTATATTTTAGATTATATGTAGTAACAACTAGAAACCACAAGATGGTAGCAAAGCAACATATTCTGGGTAAAGAGCAGGCATTAACACATTATTACACAGTGTATAGAGATATATAGAGAGGTCCAGAACAACAGCAGCATAATAGAGAAAGTAATGTTTCACAAATATGCTCAAGCAATTAATGACAATAACTTGAGCATTACAACGCACAGCGATGTTAAAGACTGGCAACTGCTGTTGTGTGAGTTAAACAGAACAACAGCAGCATAATAATATACGGTAAACACAGGAAATTATTTTATTCTACAGATTTTCAATGGCCGCTCCTCAATCACTCATTTCTTGCAACAGCAATACTGCCTCACACCGCTGCCACCACCCAACCTCCACCTGTCTAGATCAGAGTTTAACAGGCTCAAATGTTGTTCGACATCTTGCCTCTGTTGTAATTATAGTTTAATTAGGATGAGAGTGCATTTAAGTGTGCATGTGTGAGTGCATACAAGTTTCACATGTAGTTCACAGGGAAGACTATGTTTGAAGTCAAAGACGCTGTTAAACAACAGTATCTGAATTCCACATCAATTCTGTGATTTTACATCAATGTATAATTCAGTAGAAGCTTCAGTATTAAGATGAAAATGTCCGTGTCATAGCAGAAAGAAACCAACACTTCTCATTGAAATAAGCATTCAAATGAGTGGATACAGAACCACAGAGATACAAACACCTTGAAAACCGATCTAATTTCAGAACATTTAGGGTCACAAAGGCAAAATCCTACTCCCACTTACCCACAATGCTTCATGTTTTGTGGTTTGTCCATTCGAATGGCCAGTTTGATCTTGAGGTCACTGTCCGGACAGCCTTTAGACACGGACATCTTGTGGAGCTCGGACTGCTTGGGACTGTTGGGTGTCGGGTGGAGCACAACCTGGGAGTGACAACACATCAGTAACTTGTGTGATTTACTGTATGTGTGATATACTGAAGTAAATGAAGAAATTAAATTTCTTACCCTGCCCAGCTCCTTATCCTCCAGAGCCAACACTCCTGTGCTCTCCGTAAACAGCTTCACTTTGACAGCAGGTAATGGCTGAGTGGTGGTGAAGTCACCCTGGGTACCCCAACTACACACACACACACACACAGAAAAAGAGATGATATTGTCTCTGTGACTGTTATTTATCATGGATCCCTGTGCACTTTGACATGATCTCAACTGAGCTGCACTTGAAACACATGTACAGTGAACACACACTGCTTCATGGGCATGTCAGGAAGGTACAGAGCCAGTGATATGGGCGTGAAGATGACTCATACCGTAAAAGCACTTTAATTGGTTGCTATGTGCAAAATAATGGCTTCATATAGATGTATATATATATGTGCATTTATCATCACAGTGGCCTGAGTCATAGACATTTTTTATCTATGTTATGTTTTTATCTAAGTTCAGATTCTTTTGCAGAGAGTGAATGAGGTAATGAGACACAGTCAGTGCGGACTTTCCTGTATGCACCGACATGAAACCCAGATATAGCTGTACTTATCTCATTTCTATAGTAGTGGTGACTAAATCAAACTGCTTTCATTGAACACATTTCCCATTGTGTGTCGCATGAGAGACCTCCACAGGATTGTAGCTAAGAAAAGCTTAGAAAAACTACAGCCATAGCAACAGGGTCAACCTGCCTCATCTCGAAGCTTATATATGTTTTTTGCCATCAGCTATTTTGGGAATACAACACAATAAAAGCTAATTATGACATTTCAGTTCCATTTCTTTCAAGGACCCCCTAGTGGTAAAATAAGATGTAATATACAGCCTGTCGTGTTTGCAGAAAAGTTAATGTGAGGCTTGTTGTTGTGGAGATTCAGGCTCAGTCACATAAGTGAGGTAGACTCAAAAAGGACGCTGAGGTGAGAGCAACAAATAAAATCATTTCCTGATTATTATAATGTGGTAATCCTATGCTATTAGCAGACATAAAGCAGTGAACAAAATGCCCCTGTAATGTTCCCACAGGGACTCATAATAACACATCAACTGCTTCAGTAGCCAGCAGTGAATTAGACAGAGACGCTGCAAAATTCCTGCAATTCTCTGAGGGATGTGCGATTAGACGGGCTCCACTGCCTTTACATGATCACAGAACCAGGACGAGTTTATCACTGAGGACTACTTTGGTTGCAAGATTCTGTAGTGAACATTAAAGTCATATTTACAAACTGCAAAAAAGCAATTTAACATATTTACATTGTATTTGGAATAACAATGGACTGGCATTTAAGTAAGCGTATTTTATCTCTAACCTTAGTTAAATATGCAGTTTTGGTCATTCAGCATTTCTGATATTTTTGTGTTCGTCTTTACACTACCTCCAATCTAAATGAAGTCTTCTACTCACACAAGCCTCCTCTGAGACTGTGAGGTTTCATCTACTAGTAAACCTTGTACCTGCTTTTGGTACTAATGCAACTCTTTGCAAAGATAATATTCTGGCATTTTTACACCTTATGAGGTAGGAAAAATAAGCAATAAATCTTATCTAAAATCCTAAAATTTGATTACCACATCACTTCGATAAGCTTAGGCAATGTCAACATTTATTTTAGTCCACAGTTGTGTTCACTTTTTGCCACTTGTGTTGGTTGATGGGAGAGCTCCGTTTAGTCTTCTTCACACATCCCAGAAATTCTCAATGGGGTGGAAGCTTGGACTCTGTGGTGGCAAGTTCATGTGTGAAAATGATGAGTCATGCTCCCTGAACCATTCTGTCACCACTTGAGCCCAATGAGTCCTGGCATTGGCCTGAAAAACCTGGTCATTGAGTCAACGTAGTTCGTGAGCTGAAGCTGTTTTTTTGGGGCCCATAAGTTTGCCGAACCTACATCTGACCAAATTAAGCAACAGGTTTGTACAGTAAGTAAGCAAAATATTAGCTTTATATTCCTTTTTTTGCAAGTGTTATTCTTCATTTTTTGCCTTTGTCTTTATTCTATTTTATTTCTTTTTAATCTCACTCATAAATCTCGCATATAAGATCATAAGTGGTCTCAGCCGCAGCCTGTTGCCTGTTACTGTTGTTAATTTCTCTAATGAAAAGTGTAAATGGAAACAGCAAATGAGTATTCTACTCACATGAAATAAATTATGAAATAGGACCATTCTCTTAAATGGTTTATCGTGTACATGTGTTGTTTAAAGTTACAAAGGAAAAAATTGTGTACTCATTAAGCTGCTTCCCTCTTCTGAAGTATTGTGTGCTGTATTTCACAGCATTACATTGTTTCTTTGTTTCATTTCTCTAAATGACAGAATCCAGTTCCCAGTGGGTTGCAATAGGTTTTTGAAAATGTCCATTTGAGTGAAAAGATCTTTGCAAATCTTCACCAGGGTTTATAAATAAGATATTGCAGTGTATTCAGCCTGTATGTGGTCATACATGTCAGCCATTTCCCTCACAATTTCCCCCTACAGTACTAATAAAACAGCTTGAACTCTTAAACAGTAACCGTTAAGAGTGAATCAGACAAACAGGAAGTGTGAGATGAGACAATTAGTCGCTGCCATGGAAACACAGTGTGACCCGTGGTGTCACAACTTACATTGAAACATTGAGAAATAATGAAAAGGCTTTGTTACCTCAGTGAATCATGAAATGAAATGTTCACCTCCTGAGCTTAAACCCTGTAGAGAATAAAACCAAAATATCCCCAACAGCCAAAACAAGATCCAAAACCATCAAGGATCAAAGGTGAAAAAGCACCACTTGTGGCTTCCTATTGGATTCAAGTGATTGTGAATTCCCTAAATGAAAATAACAAACACCAGCACCTGTTCCAAACATTATAATATTGCAGCGTCAGTGTTACAGAGAGAAAGACACGTTTAACATTAACATATCACTGATAAGGGAGTGAACCTCACACATAAAACTTTTTTATAACGTTTTTAGATGCTTCCCTTGTCCAACAGAACTGAATCAGCTCCTCATTAAGTTCTGCAAAAGCCTGATAATGACCCATTCATTTGAATCAGGATTGAGAAAGACTTCCCGGAGTCACCACATTTGGTCATTTTGATACACGCATACACCTGCAATCATCACCACAGAGATAAACTTTCTTATGATTGAGAAGATGTCAGAAAACCAATGCTCCACCTGTTTGCTGCTGTGGATCCAATGTGAGCAAGTGCAATAAATCCTGTCTCAGAGGTAATAGCCATCATCTTTGGGCACGAGTGTGTGCGTCACAGTGCGTGTGTATGTATGTGTGTTGCACTCACGTGGGCTTGGAGGCCTCAGCCTGGTCTGTTTGCAGTTTATGTCCTCCCTCCACCTCCATGGTGCAGTAAACAATCCTGTTTGGAGCCAGTGACTTCAGACCCTGGACCTCCATGATCACCACCTGCAACACACACAGGTGGAGTTTGAATTAAAAGAAAAAAAGAAAAAAAAAGGAATAAAGCAAACATTGTAGTTATTATCAGTGATGAACTATAACTGTTGCATGATTAAAGATTGCTGGCCTTCAAAATTACAGTTTGTCTGGGGTTAGCGAGGAACAGGCTGGGAAAGCTATTTAGTAGATGACCAGATGGTGGCAGTATTGTGTGACTAGATGGGGAAATAATGGTTTTAATTCAGTGCCAAGGACTTTGGCTAAATACACCAGGATTATTAACACCTGAAAACAAACATGTGTCATGGGAATACCACAGATATGAGGAATTTTACAATTCTCACAAGCAATGATTGCTAATCAAAAGTAACACATTTATTATTTGTTGCTTATTTTTTTATATAATTATCTAATTTGTCTAAATGTTCCATAAAGCTGTGCTGTTGAAATGTCACGTCAACCATGCCATTTTAAAACAATTTAAACTGTATTGTGTTGTTCCTAAAAAAAAGGGAGGATTTGACCTCTGATTTAGGTGCGACTGTTTTTCCACAAAAGCTTCAAGGTGTCTCTAGTTTGTACACTAAAAGCCAATGAAAACAGATGGTCCAGCTTATGCACAATTACAGAACATATAGAGAGCAAGCAAACAAGCAAAAGAAATCAGTTGTGGTTCTTTCCAAATGAGTAACAACAGACACCACCGCCACCATGTTTGACTCTACAGTTCAGAATTTGCATAAAGAGCTGCAGGGAACAGCGGAAGCATTTAAATGTAATTCTTAACGCATGAAAACTGACCTAACAAAAAGCTCTGTTGTATTCACTTTAAGTAATCAAAGCACACTCAATCCTGCGGACTGATTAATGCATGAATGTGTTGCCTGCTGTTTGTTTAGCGCAATAGTTTGATTTATCCACACATCGCAGGTAGAACCACAGTGACAGGGAGAGTGAAATGCAGCTTGTAGCTCTTTGACAGGGTTGCCAAAAGAGTTATTCGAAACACAGCACGCTGCAGCTACAATAAGAAATGCCGAACATTAACAAACCTAAAAACCTTCCCAACCTTCCTCTCAAAAATGTCGGCGGAGAAGAAAAACAAGAGTGTGCAGTGGAGATGCTTTAAAATATAGACAGCTGAAAGCGGAGAGAAAGTTGACGACAGAAGCAACTGAACTTCAGCTAAGGATAACTAACACACTAACCCTGGTTTGAGTGCGGTTTCTTATTCCAGTGTTTAAGAAACTTTGACAACAACACAAAAAAATAGCTGGAAGTTTAGTGTAAATACAGAATTTAGACATGTGTAGCTTGTCTGCTGTGACACACACTACCTTTCGTTTCAGTTTCAAATCTGTTCACTTAAATTCCGACTAGCCATAATTCAAGACAGATTTGATTTGAAACTGTCTTGTGTAAATGTCTCCTGAGCATTTACAGGAGCTAGAGACACAAACTGTGGGCCGCTGCTGCCGGGCAAAAGAATGCATTCATTGTACAAAAGATAGAATTTCTCCCACCTCACCCACAAAGTATTTCTCATACTGGAAGAGATGGAAAGGTGCCCTGTTTCTCTAGGATGCAACAAATCTGGTGAGATAATCACAGCGCTGCGGTTTATGCTTGATCAGATCTTTGTGGAGCATAAACGCCCACAGAGGCTCGGCACAGGTAGTGGACAGGTGATTTATCATGCATGTTTTTTTAGGAGGATTCATCTGTCAGTTTCCTCTGGCTCCACCTGTCAGCCAATTAAGTCAGGCTTCCAAGAGTTCCGTCAGTCAGAAGAAGTCCTGGGAGATATGTGTCATCTCATTAGCAAGTCCCCACGCTAATCCTGAAAAACGAACACGGTTCTTGAGGAAAAACAGGAGTGTAAATATGACAATCTATGGGCCGATTATATCCAGGAGACAGAAACATTCCCTGAACTAACCGAACTGCTAAGGGAACTTTTGTCACCTAATTATGTGTATAACACATAAGACTTCACCACCTAAGTAAATGGTAGAAGAGTGTTGTGATTTTTTTGAGCCATTATAACACGTAGGGTTCTTTTTTTCATGTATTTTGCATATGAAACTCCAGCTTGGTGGCAATAAAAAAATAATTTCTAGCAAATTATTACTCGAATGGATTTAAGCTAGAAAAGGTCCAACATATTCAAAAAAACAATCCAAGTAATATATCAAAGGTAGCACATCCACGTTCAGCAGTCCACATATTTCGTATGAGCTTAAACGTTAAAAGTATAAAAGCTGATTCAATTGTAACACCTACATTCAATTTTGGACTGAAGTGTGTGGGAGCGAGTGGTTTACAAACTTACTGTTGGAAAATGCTGTCTAATGGAGAGAACATATTTTTAGTGTGTGAATGGATGTATATTATGTTACATTCACACAGTCAAATAGCGTATATGCTGCACCTGGAGCGCTGTCCTGGGGGGCGGGGGGTGATCGTGATCAGGAGGTGTGATCCACCAATCATATCTGACAGGAAGATCACGCCTCCATAACATCAGCTGATAAGGCACGTCGCCACCTGACATCAGGTGACAGTTCTGAGGAAGGCGGATGATACACGCCGAAACTTGTTAACAAGGTAAAGGAAAACTTACTCTCGTTTCTAAAAAGTGAACCAAAAAACTATCACGTTCAATCAGAAGACATATAGAACTTTCAAAATTATTGTTAAATGAGTTCAATCACTGAATACTGATTGAGCCTATCTTTGTTTCTCACTATGGCAGACCCGGGAAATGTGTGTGGTGGGGGATTCCAGCAGTGTTTTGGTAATTACTTCTTTGTGGGGGCAACAGATGTTCCACACTGGAGCGTTAAGTCAACTGAAAAAAACCCATCATGGAATAGAAATAGAAAGCACACAACGTAGTCCTGTTCATATCACTTCCAGCCCGTTTCATCATCTCATACATACAGCAAAAAAATATGTAAGACTGACTGTGTAAGTACATCATACACCAACACTTCAAAACCCCAGACTTGTCACTTACAACATTTTCAAATCAGACAGGTCCTGTCACAAAAAGATGCAGAAAAAAAAACCTTGGACTGATGAGAACCAGGCAAATAAATGACATCTCTCCTGTATTTGCTTCACTGCACATGTTTGCTCTTCAATATAGAATTTTCCCTTCACCATCGTAACTCAAGCAATATTTTTTACAGCATATTCTGCTTCTTCTTGTCAACATCAACATCGCCAACGCCCATGAAATTCTAATCGTAATATGTATCTGCCTCACACAATCGTGCTCCCAAATGGATGCACCTTGAAGCTGAGCACTAAGCTGTGACTCACTGTCAGTACTGCACAACACCTGAAATATTAATATATATACTACATTCATACACGATTGATCACGCTTTTCTCTTTCACGCACATCCTCTGTGTAACACAAATCAGTGTGTGTCACACAGCGAAGAGAGACATCGTTAAAAAAGAGGAGTAATGGTAACACTTTACATTACAGTAGAAATATGGTAATAGTATTGTAATGGTAATTTTGTAGTAAAATAATGATAATACTTCTCATTTTAAGAGGAAACACCAAGTAATAACTTGGCAATCAGACTAGTAATGTGTGTGGTACCATAGGCAGGATGAATTTCAACTTACTACATAATGGTAATTATCAATTTGAATTAACATGTTCATGTGGAGGTACAACACTAAATACCTGGACCACTTATGAAATAACATGAGTGTAATATTATCTCTTATTATTATTACCATTCAAAATAAGACAGAAGTACCATAATACAACCTCCCTATGACAATTACATCATGTTGTTATAGTACTCTAATGTAAAGTGAAGTATCCGCATACAGTAAGTACTCAGAACCAAATTTTCCACCAACCTCCAGAGTGAAAGACAGAACCACGTCAGATTTGGACAACGTGTTCTCGTCCTCCTGACCCATGTCCATGATGGACGTGTTGTGGCCTCGTTTCAGCTTCTGCAGCTTGAACTCTCCTCCCTTGGACACGGGCATGCTCTCCAGGTTGGCCATCAGCAGGTTGACAGAGGAGCGCAGCTCTTCGATGAACATGGCCTCCATCTCCCTGGTGGGGAACTTTGGGAACCTTCCGCCATGCTGGAAGAAACAGGAAGAAAGGCAATTCACTGAGGAGCAACACGTGTCCAAAGAAAACAAAAACCCATGAAGAATACATTCAGTTTACCACAATGTTTAAAGGACACTAAACAGAACAAGGACCTTTCTGCATGGAGTATGGGGATTAGGTAAATTGGATGGTTGTTTGTCTATGTATGTGTCCCTGTGATGGACTGGCAAACTGTCCCTATGTCAGCTGAGATTGGCACACTGCAACCCTCATGTGGAGGATAAAGCGGTAGAAGACGGTTGTCAGTCTGTGCTTCTAAACTCCCACACTGTTTAATTTTAAATGTGTGTGTGTACCAAACATTTTTTTAATTGGCTTTGTCGCAGTAAGGTGAATTTTGCATTTCCCCCATTATACATTATCTTACACTACAGAAACATAACAGGTGTAATTAATGACACTGTATGAAATTGTAAAGGGGGAGACTTTGTAAACTAAAAATGTGAGTTATTGTACATGAACCAAAGAAATACTGACAACAAGGCACACAAGGGAAGCAGGAGCATACAATTTAAAGTAGCAAGCAGACATTCAAACAACTCAGAGGAAGACACTAATCAAAGTCAATAAAATAAAGGATATGGCAGCCTCATGTATTCTGCAATTCTTTGATTAGATCAAGTCCGTAAAGAGTACAACTCTCCGATCAAATCGTAATTAAGGGCAATAATGGCACACACATGGAAATGAGTCATACGGTAATTACATTGACAAACCAGATGAGAAATAGAATTAAAAGACAAGATAAATGATGGCATTGCATAATCTTGAGCCCTAATGAACTGCTCCACCTATCCATCCACCCACTCATCCATATATCCTGTACTTACTCGAGTGATGTGGTCTGCCATTTGCAGTCGTCCATCAAGCTCCCTTCTGATCTGCGCCGCCTGCTCATCGGGGTTGTCCAGCTAGAAAATATATGCAGAATGTTTTGAAATGAAATCAATAAAAATGGCAACTACATTTTCTGAGACCAAAGCTAAAAAAAAAAAAAAAAAGATTATTATTAAGGTATAAATATTAAGGTCATTTTGTGATGAATAATTTTTGGTGGGTCATGACCCAAGGTTTAGGAACCACTACTATGGGGTCCAGTTTGAGGGTAGGGTAAAGATTTGGTCTTGTTTAATGTGGGGCCCCTCAGGTCCCACTTGCATTTTGCCCAAACTCCCTTGAAATGCCTGGACACACAAGAGGGATTAAACTTTTTATTTACGATTGTAAATAATTTTGTGTTTCTGAGATGTGTGTTGATTTAAAAAAAAAAAAAAAACTAAAAACTTGCACACAGTTTGAATTGATGAGGTTTATTTTTCTCATTAAAGTGCATTGTCCTCCATGGCTGTAAGTATCCTTAATCACAGAGAAAATTCCCTCTGGGCAATGTTATTGCTTACACCTGTCAATATATTCCCTTTCCAGTCAGCCTTGTGAAGCCTTGCTTCTAACGGAGGCCAGTGGCACCGAGAGAAGGAATCGATGTGAGAATCATGTGGAACTCATCAGCAGCTCTGCCCCCTGGCTACACAATTTCTCTGCAGCCCTGACTGGTGATTACAAAGGAGGTGGAACAAGTCAATGGCACTGTTGTCACACCACTCCATGAGTATTGTGTGTGACAACATTTTACGAGCAAAACTATTGGTCTCAAAATGTACTGAAGTGAAAGTAAAAAAGTACCTTATTTAACATTAGTTAATTGATTAAGTGATTTTTTTAAGGTTGGGGTTCTTTCTTGTGTCGTTCAAAAAGGACAAGGCGACACAAATCTCACATTAATTGTTTTTAATTAAAGGCAAACCTTTGCAAATTATAGTGCTGACAAAATAAAATATCTAAACATAATGTATCAGTCAAAATGGGTCAAAGGTCACAAATGTCACGCACTCAGGGACCTTAATTAGTGCTAATTTACCTATCCTCATCATTCACCTGTCCTCGTCATCCATTCACCTGTCCTCATAATTCACTGCCAAAATGAACAGGCATGACATTGACAATATGCTACTGAAAGTCATGCACCTGGTGAAGAATATGTATAAAATAAAGATTGAAAACAGAAAAAAGCGAGTCTTTTCCATTTTTTCCAAACAGCGAGCGATTTTATTGGAGCGAATGGAGTGAAAACTTGATGTGTCAAAAAAGGGGCATTACCCCCCAACAGTTCAGTAAAACTATGTAAAAGTACTTCTACCACAAAAGCATCTATTGTCAAAGCCCCAGGTCTTCACACAGAGACGTTTAGAGTCGAGTGTCACAATCTATTTCCCAGTTCCACCAGTGGTCCAGGCCCGCTTGTATCCAGGCCTGTCATTCTTCATCCACCCACCAGATGTCCCCAGACTTTGTCCCTGTGTCCATGTCCATTTGATCATCTGTTAACCAGTTGAACAATCACCTGACCTTCCCGCCACTTTTCTGGATGTGTTTTATAATCTGTTAAATTGAAACGGTTTGCACCTAAATGCAGAGAAAATGTTTCACTTGTGAGATGAGGTTATGGTTTTGAGGTCAAGGCTGAGTATAAAGATGGAATGATGATTTGCAGGATGGAGCCAGAGAAGACTTAATTGTGTTCAAGGCTGCAAAGCCCTTTCAATTTAAAGGGTGTAAAATAGAGATTACACTGTGCTTAATTTATTTTTGAAAGAAAACAACCAAATGTAGGGGTTACATTAAAGTTTAACCTTTAAAAATAATTAAGACATAAACCAGAACAAGCCAGTAGAGCAAACTGTTCTTGTATTAGCAGAGGTATTAAGTAGAAAATGTGCTGCTGGTGAAGCTCTGGGGAGAAGGGCATGCTGAATATCTCTGCTCGGGAAATGCAGTCTCAGAGCTCTCATTAAAAGTCAGGCGGCTTGGGCTCTGAAGATGTCTGTATGACACGGAAATTAAAAGAAAGACTTACTTTGCCAATTTGCAGAATTGTGTAAAAATGCATTTTGAGTTTTCTCAATTCTCAGACTTCCTGCACGTATTACTTTTCCAATGAAATACAACATACATATTTCAAATTCAGTATGTTTTTGTACATGTGTGTGGGGGGTCTTCAACGTGTGACTGAAACTGTAAAGATATAGGTCTCTCCTTTCTAACGTACATGAGGTAAAGCAGCAAATACCCACCACACTTTTTGTTGCAGGATGCTATGAACAAATATATAAATAAAAATGACTGTGCACAGGTCTGCCCCCGTCCACCTACTCGCCCCAACCTGTCTGTCACTGCTATTGATTTTTCTCCCAGTGGCTGCATTAACATCTTGCTAGAACAAGCCACCCCTGCTGTTACCACTGACTGAGGAGCATGTTTGAATTAATGCTGACTCCTGGCCGGCATCTCTCTCTCTCTCTCATGATATGTAGCACAGATGTAATACAGAAATGAAGAAGGCTGATTTACAGTATACTTGTTGCAGTATAAACACAATTAGACTGGCTTGATTTGAAGAACAATTGCAAAAAAAAAGGCATTTAATTAAAACCTAAAATGGCCATCACTGTGTTGAATATCTGATGTGAATCAAGTGAATGTGGTGAAACTGAGAATTATGCTCCATTCTTACTGGTCAAAAAAAAAGACTGTTTATTCCCAGGTTTAAATGGGATTAATAATTTGAATTGCATCTGATTTTATTCTATTTATTATAACACTGTGACTGAGCGCAGCTGTGTTTGTGATGTCACTGGGAATGGCGTTAATTGCCTTTTAACACCATTGGGCAGCCCTTGGCCAAGTGGAAAGGGAACTTGGCTTGTAACCGGAGGGTCACCGGTTCAAGTCCCCACCAGGTCAAAAGGGCTGGGTACACCTGAGCAAGGTACCCAACCCCCATTGCTCCCTGGGCGCTACTCTGTGTGGCAGCCCAATGCTCCTAATTCTAGGATGGGTCAAATGCAGAGAAATAATTTAGATTAGGAAAAATAATAAGATTTAGATTTATTAGCATGTTCAAATGTCCCAGATTTTCAAGAATACCCACACTGAATGAAATCTTGAAATGTTCTGACTGACTAATGATGACAGGACAGAATGGTTGTTCGAGTCTAATTCCTGGAAATTAGCCACCAATATGTGACCAGCCACGAGAAAACGAGCAACAAGTAGGGTAAACAGAAAAAAACAGTAATTTTGGGTTTTTACATAATATATACATACACATATACAAGTTGAAATCACAAAGAAGCACTCCATGCTTCAAATCACAGTACTGAATTTGGGTTATTTGAACTGATTCCTAGTCAGGGTGTGGTGATACCACATTCCAGCGCTTTTATTGTTTTTTCAGCCATATTGGCTGCACGTCACAGAGGAAACACATGGCTACTTTATGTGCAGCCGCTCCTGCGTAGGTTTGTTACTGCTACTGCTTCTTCGAGAAGCTGCGTGTGTTTTCATCATTGAATGAACATGAAGAAAAAAGGCATTGCAGAAGAACTAAATCGTGGCTGTTATTTCTTAACGAAGACAGATGCTTCTGGTCTATCCTGACTAACACCCTGTCATTGTTTTGGTTGGTTTGGTTGCTACTGTATATATACTTGCTAGATACTTGACTGCATGTTGTTGCTTAGGGGACCTGTACTGGGGGAGTGGGGGTTTAGTTTTGCTAAAGCTCTGTACATTGTGCAGTATATGCAGATTCATAAGATGACAACCTCCCAACTTTTTTTGCTTGATTTGGCTGAATAACAAGATTATATATTAAAAAATAAATAAATCTGTATGTGCGACAGAACAGACCATAGACGAGGAATAGAAAACAATGCACATGAATTTATAGGTCATGCAGACTAGGCGTGAATTTAGCATGTACAATCTGTGCAGTCACATTAGCGTATATGTCCTTTGTGTTTTACACGTCCATACACGGCCTGTATTGACAGCTATGTTTGCAAAACATATGCATATGACACACAGTGCACACAGTCTGTGGCGTGAAGCGACTCAACGTGGAGGAAAAACAAAGGTTGAAAATGTTAAAATGAAACTCAGAATGTTTCTCATGCTGCTGAGGGTGGTATCTCTGCTCAGTGCATTAAAACACTTCGACAAGATATTTAGTTCCCTGTTGAGCCAGAAACCCCTTTTGCGTTCCTAAAACCATGTTCCTCTGAATTCCATCTGAGCCATTTTTTCTACCGACTGAACTCAGATCAGCTCCTCTGCTGCTCTACAGCACTGAGAAATTTTGAGTGAGTCACTGAGAGACACTGAGCAAAGCCCCCAACTCCAACAGCAGTTTTCTCTTCATGAATTATTTCAGTAGATGATGTCAACAGGCAAAAATGATCGTATAATCCTTATACGATTGGATTGGATGTCAAGCCAACCCAGCCAATCAGAGTTCAGAACCAGGTGATGACGAGTGAAAGCTTAACACCAGTTCATCAGAGAGAAGAAGAGTGGGAAAGACAAGGTGGAATCCAACATTTAAAAACAAAACATGATGACAGGGATTATAAATCCCATTCTTACATGTGTTTTTGTGGTGAGAGATATCAGACGGCGACTCTTCCTGGTGAAATGTAGTGTGTGTGTCCACCGCTGCTCCCTCATGTAATGTCAACTCACAGTGATTACAAAGACTCACGATCACATGACAGCCCAGTGTGTAGGATGCACAGCGTTTCACTGACTCAAAGTCGTGTCACGTGAACTGAGACTGTGCACTAATGAGAGACGACAGCTTTTAGAAGAAGAGGTCAGTCAATGGCCAAAATGTCTGTTAAAGCTTCCAGTAACAAACGGCATGCTGCAGCTGTAACAATTGTGATTTTGTCCATCAAGAGCTAAAGGCAAGTCTACAAAGAGATGTCAGGGTGGATGGTCATTCAACAAAATCAACATATGCAACAAGTTAACAGTGGTTTGTTTGACTATGCATGACCATAATTTGCCATATATATTGTTCTGTAAATGCACAGACAAAACAAGATATTTGATTCTATAAAAAACCTTTCAGTTTTTAATGGCTATTTGTGCTCGAGGGGAAACAAATATAAGGTACAATAAAACAAAGTGTAAACCTCTTTGTGCAAGGCTCCTGGAGCTTTGGCAAGTTTGCTGCATGAGCTTGTAACAACTGTGGTAGGAACAAAGACACATGCAGAGAAAAGGTCAGGCAGTCCAAAAACAAAGAACCCAAACTATAGCGAAATCAAAAAACAAAACAGCGTACGTGCTCTGAGGTTTGAGCGGCTTTAGACCCTGTTTACACCTGGTATTAACATCCATCCCGAGCGATCTGATTGCATCCAGATCGTGCTACGTACATTTCTGAACAATCCTAATCCGCCCTAAATACACCCTCAGATTTGATCTGATCCATGTCCACATCCTCGAGCTGCATATACAGAGTCCCTCAAGACGCATTCAAGACTACCTCCTAAGCTGAAGGAGAAAAATAGAAATTTCACTAATCAGAGATCATACATTCATTTATTTATAGCTACTGCCACAATATTAACAGTGATTGCTATAATTTCTATGTTTCTTATTTCTTGTTACAGCAGCGTAACCAGGGCTTTGATTCACTCAAGCTCAACAGTATTTCTCTCTGTGTGTCACTCAGACACATCTGTTTATTCAGAGTTGTTAGAAACATAATTTTGTTCTTGCAAACAGTCAATACCAGGACTGAACACGGTCTTAGTTTGGGAACTGAGCAAATCTGGAAATGCTACCAGTGACTGATGCTGAAAAGAATTCAGCCAATATTTCCCATTCTTTCCCTTTTAAAAACATACAGTGTGAACACACACTGCCTGACAACTGTTAGAAGCACAGTGTAGAAGTGAGCACTGGGAGGAAAAATCGACTGCATCACGTTTGAATCACTTGTAAGAAAAGCAGCACACAATTTGGTTAGTAACAGGAAGGCCAGACAATGACTCCATGTGGTCAAAATACAGCGATTGGTCATGTGCGTTATTGCTTTGCAATGGCAACAGACATCAAATTTGTTTCTTGTTTTCCACAGAACCTTGTTTATTGATGGCTATCGGAATGTGAGAAACAAATCATACACCTGAGTTTAAAAGAAATTAAACGAAAAAAAGAATGTTCTTAGAGTTCTAATGAATCTAAGGTGTTTATGTGTCTAAGTAAAGGCAACATGACACAAGAAGAAAGTAGACAAAGCACTTAAAAATCATTTGGATTGGAGAAATAGCTTTCAATAATCCTCCAGGTCTGAGTAGATGAATGATGAATGAATATATATCTAAATAATAAGCCACATGAGAGTAGGAACATAAAAGCTATAAATACAAAGACAATAAAAACAATCATTGAGGAGCACTAACTGTAGACTGGTTATGAAAAATATATTGAGGAAAGCCAAATTGGACCACAGGTGCAAGTTGTTTAAAGCCAATAACTTTAAATGGATGTAGTTTAGGTCAAGGTCTAAGAAACCAACTCTTCAATTTTTGTATTCAAAGAGATACATAAAAGTATAAGACCTGCTGCTTCAAATATCGTAGATATGTAAAGAAAACTTTCTGGAGCACTATTTGTCTTTTACACAAAAAAAATTCCATGTGCAAATCAACAAGGATTGCAGACCAACAGTGCTAACCTCTGTGATTGTACAAGTCGAACGTATTCTGATGAAAGAGAACATATGTGTCAAGTACCTCAGACGACCCTGAGCTGAACTCCAGCGTGGTGAACAAAGTGGCCGAGTGATGCGATTACAATACATTGCATTTGGTTCCGCAGCTGACTCATCAAGTTGCTATTGATATCCTCACTGGAGGTATCAGCAGGGCTTTTCACAGCGTCATTGTCTGAATGTTTTGTTTTTTCGACGCGATGTTGCAGGTGAAGCCGCTGTGAAGCAAAAATGCCGGTCTATTATGAATTCAACAAACATTTAGCTGCTCAAAGCTTCACCATAAAGGTAACTGTTGCTCTTTGATGAGTTGGAAAAGCAAAACAACGGGCTAAAAAAGGCTAAAACGGAACAGTCATCATCTAACCGCTTTATCCTCCACCAGAGGGTCGCGGGGGGTGCTGTGCCAATCTCAGCTTCATCGGGGGATAGGCGGGGTACACCCTGGACAGTTCGCCAGTCCATCGCAGGGCCACACACACAGCTAGAGACAAACAACCATTCACTCTCACATTCACTCCTATGGTCACTTTAGAGTGTCCAATTTACCTATTCCCCACATTGCATGTTTTTGGACTGTGGGAGGAAGCCGGAGAACCCGGAGAGAACCCACGCACACACGGGGAGAACATGCAAACTCCATGCAGAAAGGCCCTTGTTCCAACCGGGGCTCGAACCCGGGTCTTCTCACTGCAAGGCGAGAGTGCTAACCACTACACCACCATGTGACCCCTAAAACGGAACAGTCAGAGGATATTTGTTTTAACCTGCCATGGTCACCATGTCATTTAAATTCAAACGTGGTGTCATTCAGAGACTTCAAGACAAGACTGCAGATCACCCACGGCAATTAGATCACTTGAAATAATCGACAGATTATTTATATATTCCCATTCTGGATCATTTCTTTAGAACGTCTACCTCAGCAATACTTCATTTACTGTATATAGATGTGCTGAATGGATGTACAGTGTATATGAGAACATGTAAATGGCAAAACTGCAAATTGCTTTGCATGTTTGCAAGAGAAGATAAGTGTTATATAAATACAGACTGTTTGCCATATTGTAGGAGAGGAAGAGGAGAGGAGTGATGACACCTCAGCGTGTCTCAGTCAAATTATAAAGTGACAAATGACATCTTTGGCCCGAGCAGAAATCACACTGGGGCCCTGCACCTCCTGTTATAACCATCATTACAACGATAAACTAGGAGGGTACATATACCAAATCAAAACCATGTACTCTTCAGTTTGTGCGTGCGGCATGTGCACTGAAGGCACAGCCACTGCAGATGCAGAACTTGCTCACATAATTCTGAGGTGCAAAAATGGGCCAAACCATGATGATATCTTAAAATGAATCACCTGTGAACAGGTCTGTAGAGACCAGTGGCGATCACTCCAAGACAGCAGGTACTGTGTTGCATTTAAAATTCAATATTAAACTCAAGCTAGAACGCAATTACAGTAGAGCGTGTCACTAGTTAATTCATAATTGGCTGTTTATCACGGATGACAGACCACTTGAAACCACTTGAAGCTCAGCTTTAACTGTTCTCTATGGGATGGCACAGAAAAGTTGTTTTGCAGCAAAAATGTCACTTCCACAGAAACTCAGCTTCTCTGGAGCCGTGGACACTGGGCTTCTGCATGATGATTGGAGGAACTGTCTGAAAGGCGGAACCAGTTTTTGACCCCATGTTGCTCCTGTCGACGAGGCTAGCAGCGTGTGTGTGGGTATGAAAGATGAGTGATAGAAAATGTGCTTGTATGAAAGTGTGGCTGAATGGCACAACTGTAAAGCAGCTTGGTGTGGTCATCAGAAAAGTGCTCTATAAATACAGACCATTTAGCTACTGGTAGAGACCAGTTTATACCTGTAGTTTGTTGGCCACTTTGACGAGTGCAAGGCTTTTTCCAAATCAGGTTGACAATAAAGCTATGTGTCCATTCCACCTGCTCCCAACATTTACACTCTAACTAAAAATACTGATAGACCTCCATCATCAGCATCAACCTTTAACATCTGATCAAACTAAAAGCTTCATCCTTCCTAAATCTGTCCTCCTCTCTCCAATATCTCCTCTGGATGGATTAATGCCCCCAAACCCTGATAGTGATTAAAAGAAGAGCAATCACTCGCCCTTAATTCAGACAAAGGGGACAACAGTTGGCATGACAAAGGAAGGGGGATGGTGACAAGCGGTAGCCTCTGTGTACAGCTGCCATGGCAACGACACACAAGGAGATAAAGGGCACTAGTGAGTGTTTGCACACGTTTGTGCGTGTGTGTCTGGTGCTTACGTAAACGATGTCATCAATAGACATTCTGCATCTGTATTCTCGCACACTGGTGGTGCTGAGGTCAAACACAAGAATTTAACTGTGAAGATGTTTCTAGGGACTGGGGGTTATTTGGTCTCACCTCGAACATTTGTGTTATCAGAACAAATATGCACAGAGAATTCAGGGGTTTCACAACAATAATGTATATTTGAGGGGGATTACCAGCCACAGCACACATCCCGCCCCCTGCCATGTTTTGTTTCCCTTTCAGGAACAGCAAGCTGGGAGAGGCTTTAAACGGAGTGAGAAGAAAACAACTTTAAACTGGAAAAAGCTGTGGAAAATTGCAGGCTCACATTTGCAACCTTACCTTGTGTTACTCAGACAAATTGGAAATGCTGCAGGACAAACAGCCAGTCTGTGGTAAACAGAAGAGTAATGCCTTTGCAGCTGTATTTTGGCTCTGAATCAGATTTGGTAAAAGATATTTATCTGGTTCAGAACAGTTGCACAGGGTGAGCGGAAGCTGGGGCTGCACCAGCCCTGGACCATTTCACTCTCACTGTGCCGTCATCTTTTTTTTAACAGCAGTTGTTTATTTTAAGGGGCAACTATAGATAAAACACTGACATAATTATGCAGATCAATAGCTAATCATTGGAGGGTACTCTGGTACATAATTTATTATAATGTACTGGTTTAGTTACAACTGATTTACATTCAAAAGAACACTGAAAATAAAATGTTGTTGAATATGTATGAGCAAAGAAGTGCAGCGAAAGTGAAACGATTCATTTTTAGAGGCGTAAATCAGTCTCACACGTTGTGAAACTGCGTTGTCACATTTCAGCTTGTTGCTTAATAGCAAAAAAAGAAAGAAATGATAAAAACAGCAAAGAGGAAACTTATGTTCTATTGTTCTTACACATGCATGTACAAATTTTGCACAAGCCCGCCTACCCTTAAACTGGTATGTGTTGTCGGTGCATGATATCAGGCTTCGTTTAGCTCAGTTTCATGTCTTTTCCTGTTTGGCTCTCACCTGACATCACACTGTCCTGGTCTCTGATTGGCTGGGGAAGCTTGCATAGTCGCACAGTCAGAACAGATTTTCAGCAGATTCATGTCTTACTGACTTATTGTGGAGGTCTGTCACACCTGGCAACTGCCGTCTTCAACTCATGTGCTAATTAGGGGCCATTAGTTGCGGGTCACAAAACTTGTTATTGAGCAGAGCATCAGGCTGAGTACCGTGTAGTACCAATGAGGCTGGTTTCACACTGGGTGGGTGCGCCATGCTCTGGCTCG
The DNA here is from genome assembly GCF_019176455.1 of Solea senegalensis. Lineage (NCBI taxonomy): Eukaryota > Metazoa > Chordata > Actinopteri > Pleuronectiformes > Soleidae > Solea > Solea senegalensis. The sequence continues at coordinate 12,058,876 of NC_058024.1, read as the reverse complement.
TCTTTTCACGCAGGCACAAATGTAAACTAATGAGACCTACGTCTCCCGCGAATCTCCTCGTGTTTGAGCTGCATGAGTCTTTTGGGTACTAGATCTCTATTTTTCACACAAACCGCATGATTGTCAGAGAAAAAAAATTACGATGAAAATGATCTCTCAAACGCAGCACATCCTGTTCATGTTTCAAAGTAAAAGCACTCCACACAAATCCGAATATTCAAGAGTCAAGATTCAACTCTTAAATAAAACCTGAATGTCTATAGCCACAATTTTTGACTGAAGAACATCGAGATAAATGCTGTCAGTGACCACATAACTTAGTTTATCAATTTAGCATGACGGCTGACAAAAATGTTGTTTTGGTACATGGTCAAAAATCAAAGTATAGTTTAAATTGTAACTTTTACCAGTTGGGAACTTCAAGAGTTAAAGGACAATCATAGGGATTACGAGCCTGACCCTTAAACTAGTTATTGTTGATGAATTCTAGGAACCGGTCTAGGACTGATTCAAATCATGTTTATTTTTGTTTTACCAGTTTTGTCTTAAACATTTGTATCCACTCAAATACAATTGAGACTGAACTGATTGCTGAAATTTTCACTGATTGTCTTTCAACTGATTCATGTACTAATTAGTTCAGCACTCACAATGCTTGTGTGTTTTGTGTTTTGAGGCTTTCAGGGAGATGCAGACTTCACCACAGCCTTAATGACTAAAACCCATCTGATAAAAGGGAAAGAAGCTCTCTGTTCTGCCCTCACTACATATCCGCTGTGCTGGCCGACAATTCAATTTGTCTACTGTGTTCCAGCCATCACTGTTGCCAAAGGCACATTCATCATCAAAAGACATATGTGCAGCGCTTTTTGACCTCGCTGCTTTTCATGATGTGTGCAGTTTGTTAGAGAACAATCATCTCATTTGCTGATTTGAGGCTTTCACTGTCCTGTTTGAACTCGTGTTTCAGCTGTCATGAATGTAAACAATGTCTTCATGTCTATGTGTGCGTGGGGGGGGGACATCTGAAAACCTTCAAAGCAGCAAAACATCCTGCAATATTTGTTCAAACTTGATTTTTTTTTTTTGTAACACCACGTACACAGACCACTGTTTGAGAACCATGGATATGGACTATATGAACTTTTTTTGCAACCTGGTATGAAATAGTGATGTGACAGTGGAAAACAGAATTAATGATGTCAGGAAGAATGAACTGACTGCAAACAGGTGTGTATGTAGAAAGAGATGAGAAATTTTAAATGGCATGTGGGTTTTAACCTAACCTGATTACACACAAGGTGATATTTCACCAAGAGGAGCCGCAGACTGATCTGTAATTTCCTCACAAATGTGAGAGGTGAGACTGGGAATGATGCAGGATATGCTCAGTTACATACATATGCAGTATTTTCAGTTCCTCAGTATCTGTGCTTATATAACTACAGAAGTTACCTGCACAATGTGTCACAATTATACTAAATAAAGCTCCCAGCCAGTTCATTGAATCAATTCGCTAAGAATAACATCCTGTCGTCATTTTTGTATGAGACCTGCTATACTTGCAACCTACACACTGTAAGAATACAAGAAATGATGCCAATAGATAAATAGTCATTTCAGCCAAAAGAGTTCAAGACGGACACGGTGAGATGGATATAAACTGTCAGATTAACTGGTGACATGTGTGTTACTTTGTGATATTTCCTTATACATCAGTGTTTATGAAGTCTAAATAATAAACTTAAGCTTTCAAGTGTCAAGCAGTTCCAGATTATTATTTTGGTCAGTCATAAAGACGCCAGTTAGAACATGGGGTACTTTTTCCTCAAAATAAGCCCTTCTTCATTTAAAAACTTGATGGATTAATGGAGTCATATTTTAGCGAAAACCTCATCACAGTGGCAAAGCAAGCATTTAGAGGGGACCAATTATTAATGTGGATGGTGTCATTTTTCGATGGTCATTACAGCAGTAAAAAAGGAGTTACGTTTTTGGACATGTCTTCTTTCCTCCTGTGGATTCTGTGGCTTCTCAAGATGGTCTCGGGCCATAATGGATGCGTGTGCAGCGAGTCAGCATCACACAATCGCTTGCTTCTCATTTACGAACTCATATTAAGTAATTTGAGAAGCCACTCTCCCGGGCCTGAGATGTACCGGAGCCATGTGTCCCCCTTCTAAACTACTAGGTCTATTTATTTTTCCAGGACCCACACACGTTTTACAGCTGAACAGTGATCTTTCTCACCACAGTCTCAGAGTCTTTTCTCGTATATGTCACAAACACATTACACATATCCTGCTTCTGTGTCAGAGTAGAAGCACTCTAGTCTTTCAGTCGTCTAAATCCATTTGGGAAATATTTGGGAAACCGACGGGACAAGAGTCCTGGCATTTACTTGATTACAGAGCAGGATTTAAAAATATGTTTTATGATAATTTCCAAATGCAAAACCCTAAAAATAGAACATGGATGCAGCTCTGCAGCAGACACACCCCCTGTGTGAATGGCATGTCTGCATCTCGCGTAATAAACTGCACACAAAGCCAGTGGGGCTCCAGCTTTAGCCTCATATGAGTGGGTTTGTTTACTAATTTATACTTTCTAGAAAAATCTGTATTGAAAGACATTTTTACACGTTTGTGACATGATAATGTCATTGCTGATTTAACAATTGAATCCAAAAACTAATTTTGAGACATGAATATGTATTTACTTCTCCCTGAAGAACAATAAAGGAACACTTTAATCTGAATGTATCTTGGGTTAAACTATAGGGACATTTAGCAAAAGGTCCATTGTGCGTGGGCCAGACAGTGGAAATTCCTCTAATGAGGGCAGTACCATGTTGCTTTGAAAGATGTGGGGCGGAGAGCTCTCTGTCTGTCTCTTCTTCAAAAGCAGCTGAACTGAGCTACAGGCAACAAGAAGAAGAAAGAAGAAGAGGACAAATCCCATTCAAGCTGCTGTAAATTGCATCTGTGCTTCACTGTTCCAGCTGGGGTCATCTCTAGGATGCACATACACAGCCTGAGCCTTCTGCGTATGTACCCAAGTCGAGACGTTGACTTGGGCAGAAAAAATGGATGTTTACAGATCTCAGGTAGTGCAGGGATTTGCTCATGAAATAAGAGGTTAGGAGGATAGGAGGTAGATTTATTCCAAATAAGATAATTTGCTCATTATTATGATTACTTTGCTATTTGTTTAATTTTCCAGTCAAAAATCTTCAGCTCCACTCCTGTCACATGTCCTGTTATATACAGTAGAACAGTATTTCTGATTTCTGAAGTACCACCAGGGGAAGCTTGCGTACCACAGTTTGAGAACCATGGGATTGTGCAGTTTTCTGTGGCGGTTTTGGATTTGAAGCTTGTAGAGACGTAAAACATCCAAAAAGTCATATTATCTTTCCCCTCAGCATACCTCTGTCGGTACTTTGTCATATTGTAGAATTATTCCACTTTGAGTTTGAAGAACTGTTTACCTAACGCCTCTGAAACTACAGTTGTCTTCTCTCCCTATGAAACACCATTATGGAGTAAGCGTACGCCTCGATTGAGATGAGTTATTTAACTATGATTCTGACTGTTGGGTTTTAATGGGCAGTTATTAGGCAGAAAGCAGCTCCGACAAGAAGCCAATATTTACACTGCGCACTGATAACTGGTGAACACACAGCTCATTTAGTGGAAGTCCCTTTTGTTTCTTGTAATGCTTGGGCCTCCCATCCTGTCTGCCTCCTCCTAATCACCATCTTTGTTTATACAGTTCAGTCTGTCGTCTTCCTCTGTCATCTGTTATTTCTCTGTACTCAGTTTTCTGAAGAGACCCAAGAGAGAACTGATGAACCTTGATGTAACATTGGGTTGTGGTTTTATTGCATTTTTAACATTTTGTCTAATATTGCACAGTAATTGCACTAGACACTTTTTTAAAAAACATTAATGTGCTCTTAATTGCAGGTATATTTTTCATCTTAATTGTGACTGTTTTTTAATTTAATTTAATAAAAAAAAACAATATGCAAATGTGTAAAAACATGTTAAAAATGTTTGTTTAAAATGTGTTTATTCATAGAAATTGTGTTGTTAGGTCACCTGCTAATGGTATAAAAAGGCACCATCACCCAGCTGCTTAAGAGTCTAACATGCTGCTACAAAGGTGTACACTGAATATACTTGCAGTTTAATAACTGAATACCTATTTGACTTGTTTATTCATAGAGGAAATGTACAAAATTGCTATGTTATGATCGGGAGTGGTTATTGCATTTGATCTGTGACCTCTGCACTCTGTGCTGTCATTCACAGGATACTGTAAGGAGTCCTGAGGTCACACACATGTCTGTTGTGAAGGGGTATGACAATGCGGTCATGAAGACATTCTAATAAAAGACAGTGAAAGCACAACATAGACTCACAAGGAAATGAAGTAAAAGACGAGGCCATACGACATGTACATGCCATTTTGAGGGTCGGGATGTCCAGTTGCAGTAGAGTATCATTATCTACACAAATTGTTGGGAGGATTGCAGGGTAGGGGTATGCAGTCAATCACTGATGGCAAATAGGCAAGAGGCCGCCTGGACAGGTTATGAGCCGCACACACACACACTGGGAGAACAGTGCTAACTCCTGCACTGTTGTGTGCCATGGTAGGGGAAACACTAGAAAGTTAACATTTTCACCTGCTAATTTCAAAGAAGACAACCACAATAGCAAGAGACCCTACATCAGAGCAGCTACTGTTTTTTCACTGAAGTCTGAAAGCTTACTACCTCTTACTTCTCTACACCCCCCCACCCCCACCCCCCAACACACACAAAAGCAGCCACACACACTTTGCACACGCTGTACTTTTATATTTTGTTGGGTTTTACATTTTGTTGTCTCTTATTAAGTGTTAAGTCTCTTGTTGTGTCTTATTTAAATGTCAAGTCTTTTGTCGGGTCTTATTTAAGGGTTAAGCCTTTCGTTATGTCTATTTAAATGTTAAGTCCTTCGTTATTTTTGCTATTTTATTGTGTACCTCAAGCCGGGAGTCTCTGCAAAAATGTCATTATGTCCTCATAATGACAATAAAAACTTCTTGAATCTTGAATCTTGAATCTTGCCTCCAGCTTTGTTTTGGCCAAAACATGATTGCACAAACACCTTGAACAAAATCAGTCGACTAACTTCGTCAACCAGCCAGCCTTGTCCTCCAAACATATTGTATGTATGTTGACACGTTTGCACATGACAAAGTGAATCTTTTATGCACTTTAACGTTGAAGTTCACAGCACATTTACAGCAAGACCAAGAGAAAAATAATAACAAATCAGAAAAGTGGAAACTTCCTCCTAAAATACAATCAGAAAGTGCCTCACGCACCCTCTTACAATTTACAGTAAATGAGTACAAATGTCCCCTAAGATCAAACTCATATGGCTGAGGAGAACACTGCACAGTTGCTGGTCAAATCCAAAGAGCAGCAGAACAAATGATATGGACTCATGAATGAAAACAATCCATATGCAAATGATGGATTCATTCAAGATTGCACGGCAGCATCACGATTGCAGAGCAACAACCTCTATGCTACATCCAACACCTACAGCTCCCTCCCCTGTGTCTCCATTCAGAACTGGTTGCAACAGACGGCGGCGGATTTACAGCTTACAGCTCATTAATTCACAGTGATCACTCCAGAAATGGCAACTGTCCATGACAAGAGAAGAAAAAAATCATCTTGTGTCTCACATGGAAAGATAAGCCTGAAGATAAATTTAAATGGCAATGATGAAATGACACCTGGTGGGTGTATATGTGCTGAAAAGAGAGGCTATGGTATTAAAAAAGCAAGACATTTCTTAGATCTGCAGAGCGTAAATGTTGTCGATTTGTCTTAGACTCTTTTTGGTCTTCATGAAGGAAAAACAAAGTAACATAATTTGTGTCTTCATCTGAAAATAAAAGTACTATAAGACCTGACTGAAGGAGTGTTTGTGTGTACACAGCAGCGTTGCAGGGGCGGGCGGGGACGATTTTCATTCATTTACATTTCTGAGCAGTAGAATCACTTGTGCACGTTTTCGTGGGCACGTCTTTGTGTTTTCAGTCATACTCTGGATTTATTGGTGCACTTGCTTCTGTCGCTTTAGAGGAAGGCCCCATTTTTTGTTTATGTGTATTTTCTCATCTAAATAGGTCAAGAAAATGTACCCTGGTCTGAGAAAATATAAGACGCAATATCATTCATTATGTTAAAAGTGCACAGACTGGATACAGCTTTGAAAAATATGATGAACTCACAAAATAAAGTGGACAGTGGAAAGGAGGACGTCCTAGCAGCTGTAGATGCATGGCAAATATTTCCATCAGCCAATGTTAGAGTGACACAATAAAGGGGAGCGAAAAGATAAAAGGATGCAAAAGCCCCACCACACACGCACGCACGCAAACACACACACACAGCATTGACAAAAGACTGGCTGAGTACCTGTAGGCCTGCATACAGCTGCCCACGACTGGACGCCATTATTACCACATCAATCTGTCTTTACAGCGCAGCTCTCTACCCTCTCATTACCATTACACTCTGCATATATTAATAACTCATTTTCCATCCCGCAGCAGATTTTACATTGGTTTCGTACCTGGCATACAGGATCCTTTTGTCATATTGTTCCCTCCCTCTGTTCATATCTGCGTGTTCAGTTTACCACACAAGCAGAAAAAAGGCCGACACACACCTGACTGCTCTCCTGCTGTGACATTTTCACCCTGCTGCTGTTGTTTCAAAATTATGATTCAGCCCATCTTTTTTGGATTAAATGATATGTCACAGTATGGTAAAAACATGATAAATGAATAGCAATGAGGGTATACAGGAATAGCGAAGTATCAGCAGTAGTAAGTAATAGCAAGGTATTTCAACTTCACATATGGTAACTATCATATATGACTCATGTGAAGACATTACATTGCTAATACTTATCCTTGCAATGCTATACCTATACCTTTTTAAAATATATCTATAAAATGATTTTGTTGTTTCTGTTGTTATTACGGAGCAACACATAGCAGTAGAAATGGTAAGGTATTACTTCACCAGACCTCCATGTTACAAAATGATTATCATACTACTGCCATTCTGTCACTGTCATGTCTTCTTTCGGCTTCCTATCCCTTGTGTCCTCTTCTGTTATACTAACTGTCCTCATGTCCTCCTTCACAACATCCACAAACCATCTCTGTGCTCTTCCTCTTTTTCGCCTGCCCAGCAGCTCCATGTTCAACATCCTCTGTCCAAAATAATCAATCTAAACCATCTCAACCTTGTGCCTCTCTTATTTTATTTCCAAACCGTTCGACCGGAGCTGTCCCACAAAATGTCTTTTAGAAACTTCCTGTCACTATCTGTGAGGGAGAGCACATATTGCCCTTCTCATAAATGTCCTGGATGTAAAAAATAAACTTAAAGACAGGATGATGCAGCGAAGACTGTCACTCATGGCCAGTAATCAGATGGACTTCAATGACTGAAGGTTGATAAGAAAACTGCTGCTTCACTGCAGTTTTGTGTGATTTGTAGCTTCTTTGCTACATTTCATTCGATGTTTAAAAAACATACATAATTTCAAAAGTGATGCGTATGTGAACATGATTTTGTGTTGAGGCACAATTGGGATGATCATCCATCTCTTTAAATACAAATGTGGAAGTAGCGTGAATATTTGTGGTTTGTTTGTGGCATTCACTGTCCTTGTGAAGTAAAATAAATGACAGTAATCCTCCTGGTCAAATCGTATTAAATTTAAAATTTTTTCCCACAGTTGGGACATTAGAGACACAATGTGGCCCTCAAACCCAAGGAAAGTATAAAAAATATACGATAATGACTCCGAATCCATACATTATTAATCTGATAATTACAGAAAGCCTTTTAGAAGTATTGCCAAAACCACAGGCGATTTATTTACACACAAAGTCTACTTCTCTCTTTCTTTCCCATTCTTATTAAAGTGTCGTCTTCACAGAAAATCCAACTCTGGTGACACAGGCTTTTTTATCTGCTCTCCAACAGGGACTAAATTCAATGAAGTCACAATATAGCTGCAAAAAGGACATCAGAAAATGATTTTGTATCTATTCCATAATAAATAATAATAATAATTTAAAAACAAAACTAACCTGGCAGGCGTTATAAAGGAGTTGGTGTTCAAATTTCTTGATGCCCAGGATCTGCTGAAACATCTCATAGAGCTGGTCTTTGCTGAGGATGAGCTCAGAGGCGGCGCTGGCTGTCATCCTCTGCTGGTGCTTCCTGGGATCCTCTTCACCACGGTAGATGGTGTCAAACTTGGCAAGCCAGGAGCTCAGGACCGTCTCTTTGCTCAGGCCATCAATCTCAGGCAGACTGCGCACACGCTTCTCTATATGCTTCTTGAAAACTTCCCGGGAGTCACTGGCTGAGCAGCCGCCGCTCTGCACCATCCTGGAGACACGGTCACTTTTTAGGAAGACCTGCAGTCAGTGAGATGTTTTGTTAACTGACAGATCCACACTGACAAATCACTTGGGTTTCTAAAACTACAAATGTTCTGCTGTATATGGTAAGTGGTGTGTTCAGGCACACTGTGCAGGCAAATTGAAGTACTGAGGGAATATTTGACCAACAAAAACGATTCCACTTAGGGCTGCAAATAATGATTATTTTCATAACTGATTCATCTGTTTATCCACAAACCAAAATTCATTAGTTTTTATGATTTCTTTGTTATATGGAGCAAAGAAACTGGAAAATATTCACATTTAAGAAGCTGAAAGCTTATTTTAATTAAAAAAAACCACTCAAACTGATTATCAAAATAGTTGACAATTAATTTGTAATCGATTAATAATCCATTAATCATTGCAGCCCTAAATGTTCACTGCAATGGCAACGGGACAGTGGAAGTTTTTAGAAACAATACTGACTTCACCAAGCAAGCCGCTGCACACGGCTCTGTTTCTGTAGACCACTCACTGACCTGCACTAAAGTCCACAGAGAAAATCTATGGTTTAACATCATTCAAAATTGTGTGGATTTGGTGTTTAAAATACACTTTTTCAGGTTTACCAAAGTGGCACAAGCTCGACAAAAGAGGCAGTAGTAGACTTTGAAGCAGAGGGGTGAGCAGTGCACAACCTTCAGAAAACCTTCAGAAACCTTCAGAAACCTTCAGTCTCTATCTGGAAAAGACTGTCTAGTGGCAAAATAAAGTGGCAGCAATGCCTTTGGAAGGTTTTGTTTTAATGTTGCATGTTGTTTCCCAAAAAAACTGAAATAAGCAAAAACCCCATGTTTTCACGTGAATTGACTAATATTTAAAAGATTGAATGAGTGTGTTTTTGATGACAGATTAGTTCCTGTCACCTGCTGCCAACACTGTCTGACCCTTTGTCCCTTTGTCCCTCTATTTCTGTCTGCCGCCTGGTCTCCAACACCTCCACCCCCCATGCCTGCCTTCCTTTAGTTTCAGCCTGGAGCTAAAGCCGAGCTGGGATCTTTAGGTTTTAATTGAATTGGATGACCTGTGGCACCAGCTTCATCTGTTAAATATCACACCGTTCTCATCTGGCTTGCTGGTGCTACCACATTAACTGATAAGGAGGTGCCAGTCAGTGTGTCAGTGCCACTTCCCCAGCACACATACTCTACCTTGTTCTGCTCCCAAACTGGATAACCTCTCAGCACATAGACAAATACTACACATGTTGTGTACACACAGTATGTACAGAAATAAGACAGATTGAATTGTCTAGCCGTCAGGCCATTTAATAACTTTACAAGAAGAAGAGCAGTACGTGCAAAATTGCCTGTTGTGACACAGGATTTTTCTGATGTAACTCAACAGCTGATTGCTGTTTTGTGTTTGAAGAAATTTACATAAAAAATGTAAATTCACTCCTTATCAGTGTCTTATCTACCCAACTTACCACAACATTCCAGTTATCCATTCTGCTTTGGATACTTTCCATGCTAATTGGAGTTTTACTACCGAGCAGATGCTGTCAAAACATCTGCATCATTCATTCTGATGACATGTCTGCTAATTCCAAATTAGCATGAACATTGCAGACGAACTCGTTAACAATGATGAAAAAATAAAATGTAATACTTGTTTGATTCTTCAGAAAAATTGGTTTCTCTTCAAATCAGTGGATGCAGATAATTATTGCAATGAAAAGTCAGATAATTAAGGTTTGCGCCTGAGTGGTAGTTATAGAATCTGGTTTTTAAGGTTTTAAATCGTGTTTTAAATCATTTCACAAATGATTTCATAGGAATTATGTGCTTTGTATCAAAGTGTGGTTGAAAAGTGCATTAACATTATATTGATATATATTGAACCTCCTTTTTCAAATTGTATTGTAGAATTTTCTTATTGTAATATATATGTTGTTATTGTCTTGCTGCCCAGCCCTAAGCCTGTTGGAATACAAAAGTATAAGAGATAATACAACTCACCTCATAGTAGCTCTGCACAGCATTGATGAAAGCCTCGTCAGCCACGATCTGAGTGTCTCCACTGAGGAAGGACTGGAAACGTTCTTTGACTGTCTGCAGATGCTGTTTACTGATCTGAAAGCAGCAGAAAGAGTTCATTGTAATTAAGCTGTGTCATGGTCAACAGAGCTATACACAAGTTATTACGTTGGAGTTAATTCATTTCGTTGTTAACACATTTTAACAAACAATTAGTCTCACTATTTGGCAGGATCCTGTGCAGTTATACGATACCTTTTTTATCTACTGTGTTATAACATTGTAGTGATAACTTATAAATGTTACAGCTTCATGAACCTCCTTTACAAGGGTAGTTTTGCTGTATGGTATCAAAATGAATTCTCCAACAATTTCATAGATTAGTTTTCCTCAACCCATGGTCCTACTCAGAAATACTGTTCTACTGTATGTACCAGGGTATGTGATCAGAGTGGAGAACATTTTGACCAAAGTGCATATGTATGTATAAAACAATTGAGACCCACTGTCTTAAACAGTTAGTAATAAAAAAAAAAACAGCTGTCAGTTGTCTAATACACAGGACATGCCATTCACATTGCCATTACCATCATAGGTGTCTCAAAATAAAAAAAAAAATAAAAAAAGCAATAGGATGTGCCCAAATTTTAGAAAAGAAAAGATAAACATGGAAATTAGTTTGCCTGCATTTACCAACACAAATTACATTTGTACAATTTGGAAACTCTGGGTTTCTACAGATCGGTGCAGAGATATTTTGGGTAAATTTACCCAAACATAACTACTTATGTAGAGTCTCCAGTAACTGTTGCACATCTTTGAAGTGTGAGAGAGAGAAAAAAACACACATGGTGTGAACATGCAAAATGCACAGTTGCATGGATACAGCGCACAGAGGTGCCCAAAAGAGAACGCCTGTTCACACAAACTGAGAAACAGACTGTGGTGTCATGCTTCAACAAAGCTGCTGTGATGAGAGCAGTCAGGAGAGGACAAGAAGAGACGGAGACAGCATCTGCTCAATGATATATCCCACAGGAGTGAGCAAAGTAATACTGAAATACTGCTCACTGGTTTAGTTTGCTGTATAATACACCAACATTACCTCCTTACGTGCTCAGCATGGTTCAAAATGTTTGGATTGGGAGAGATACTTTTTACCATGACTAAGGAAAAGTCTGTATTTGTTGTAGAGCACTTTTCGATTAACTTATAGCATTCTTACAAATGTCACTGGGAGCTTGAATTTCGATTTTCTTTCTTGTGGAATTGGCCTCACTGCTGTCTCATGCAGTTATTAAAGTACCAAGTGAAACTCTACCATTCCTTGTTTTATGATTTATTCTTGTGGTGATTGTGACACATCAGAATGCCTTACCTTATAGCGCGAAAAGAACAAGAAATCCACTTTATTTATAGAGCACTATAGCTCATTCAAATTCACAGGTGGAAATTGTACTTTGTCCAGTACTTCCAAAGCTAATAATATTCACATGAATCAATAGCCTACATGTGCATGTACATTAGCGAGCTTAAAATGTGGAGAAAAGGAGTAGACAAAATGTTTAGTTACATCAACTGGGACAAAAAAAAAAAAAAAGAGTAATGGGGTATTCACACCACACAAACCTAAAACTATTTTACGGCGCCCCTAAAGGGACGTGGAAAAAAAAAAAACTAAACGTTTCTGGTGCATGTCTGGTGCTGGATCTGAGGTTTCACTGTGCTTGTGCTTCTTCTCATAGCAAGTGTCTGTTATTCACGCCCCTTCACACACTATGGGCACTCAGCCCGCCAGAAGCAATTTGGGGTACGGTGTCTTGCCCAAACGACACAACATTTTGCAGATTGCAAGAGCCAGGAATCGAACCTCCATCCAAGGCTATACCCCGTGAGCCACAGCTGCCAGGGCTTTTAAATGAATCTGTATAGACAGATTGATTTAAATCAGTCAGTGTGTCTATACGGATTGATTTAATATAGACCTGGGTCAAATATCTGAAAGACAATTGTTTATTGTCACGATGCCTGATTTGTCACCTGATCGATAACTTATATGACTGTCAGGGTTGGTTTTCTGGAAAAAGAGAACTTTTGCTTAGCTGTGTGCAGTCAGGGCAGTCTGACTTCACTCTGTCAAAAGCATCACTGTGACTTAGAGCGAGAAGTTAATGTTACTGGCATTAATTTCATATCTAGTTTTTGTTTTTTGTCCTGTGGACCATTTTCATTTATTTGTATTAGATTGAATTGGTTTGGTTTGCTTTGGTGTAGTCAGTTGAATGTCAGGTGTAAACCCAAACATGTCCAAAGTGGTTAATTTATTAAGCACGAACAAAGTGAAACCTCAGATCCAGCTGAAAGACAAGCATACACGGAGTATCAAAAGAAATCTCTTGATACAATTCTGTCATTGCGCTCACAATTTGAACTTTTTCTTCTCAGAAATGATCATCATTTTTGCTTGTATATATATTTTATGTTCATTTATTATGGTAATTATGGTAATCATTATGGTAATTTTCCACACCGTTGACAATTACAATAATAAAGACTTGGTGTCTAATATAGTCATTGTTGTCTGCCTGATTTTCCACAGATGGCTGTAGTCTGGAACCCATAGTAAACCTTGTGATCGACTGTATAGTAAGTTACACAATTGCATGTCATTATATGAATCATCCTTTAACGGTGACAATGAACACTACAATGAAATGACCAACAACAGCCTCCTTTCATGCCAGAAGACTTGACACTCATTGGCCAGTTCTGTCTGCTGCCGTAGTAACCGTTACCATGGTCACTGCAGGAGGAAGCTGTATGAGATTACAGCTTCCTCAATGGGGGTCAAAGTTCACAGTGAAGATGAACCACAGCTGAGACAGCTGTGCACTGGTGCTGTTTGTCCACAACAGTGTGCAGCAGGATACGACTGAATACTGGTACATAGAGTTCAGATGGGGGTATATGTGCACCTTGGTTTATTTGTCTTTGATTGGCATAGACTCACCAACCTAGTGCAGCATAAGGCTGCAGTGCTCATGTTCTTTCAGGGAAGCATCTATTGCCAAGAGACCATGATGTCCTTTGCTGAACTCTTGTCTCTTTTCTGTCTGACACTGGCAACATTTATTTGGTGTCATTTAAAGTGTATGACTATATCACCTGCCTGAAGCTGCAGCGGGGTAAGAGCCTGGGATACAAATTAAATAAAAACAAAGGAAGAAGACAGAGGTGTTTTTTAAGTGAGGCACGTGATGCTCACACTCCCGTCACTAAGCAACCAAAAACTGGGAGCTGCAGAGACTTCCTGCCTCACTGAGTTAATGTATACATTAAACTAAGAAAAATACTCAAAACAAAGACTATGAATTATCAGCGCATCCTCCACTTCAGCAACTGATTCAGAAGTTTTTTCTGGATGAGACGGGGGATCCAAGTTTCATTTGAATGCGACAAGGATGCGCCCTGAAAAACAGCCACATCAGAACAGCTCTGCATCAGTACAAACGTACATAACAAACATTTGTAACACGGTAGTGTGTGGACTGGTCAGCAGATCTATATTTTGGAATTTTGCTGCACTTTACTGCCAATAAATGCTTAATTTTCCAGTATCAATATGGTAACAATTGCAAATGAGTCACTCCACTGCAGATCTGCTGGAAATCTAGATGGCTAAGTGTAATAGTTTGGCTTTATGAAAATGCACGATATGTCAGCTGCTGCCAGAACAAATGTCTTATAATAAAATATGCACCTGCTTAAGGCACCTAGTCTTGCCATTAGACAGCCTTTGTGTCTGGAAAACTTAGTTTGTAAAAGTATTTCTGCATTTTTAAGCTGCTGGTCGAGTTTCTCTAGGCTTTGGTGTGAGGTAGTGAGACATTATTAGGGAAGTCTTTTGGCTAAAATCTTTATTTATAATTCAAAAAACATTAACTATCCCTTACATGAAAAATGAATCGGTTCATTTGTATGCACAAAATGAGGACCATTTTTTTTATCTTTCATGTCCATGTATAATTAGAATTCGAATTAGTAATTTTTGCTCACACACCCCAATTAGTGATAGTGAATTTGACCTCTGCATTTAACTCATCCATATCAAACACCGGTAGTGAACACACACAAGCCAGGCACAGGAGCAGTGCGCAGCTCTTATCTGCACACAGGCAGCATTAAGGGATTGGCCATGTCATTGTGTAATACTTTCAAAAGTTTCCTTTCAACACTTTAAAATACATCCAAGTGAGAGCAATTTTCCTTGATACTAGCGGCCCAACAGCAAGTTCCATCTGTCCAAACATTTGCTCTCCAAGAGATCAGTTGATGTTGTTTCACCCACTCATTTAACCTTTAACTCAGCGTTCTAGTCAACACCAGTTTCCCTTGTTAGTATTTCAAGTACGACACTGCAATGAATTCTGCAATGAATTAGCTCCAGTGAACACTCAAATTCTCCTCTTCTGACATTCGACACGGACCAGAGCGTTTGCCTTCACCCACATTCAAATGTGAAATGTGAACAAAGTAAAGCCAGAGCCACAATTTCTGACATGAATCCATTCATCTTTTGCTCTTATTGTGAAATATTTGCATCATCATCAGATGAACGGCTTCAAACTTTTGCATCCTTGTATTTAGCAGAGTACTAAATTATTTCTGGAAATGTTCAAAGACAAACCCTTTGCAAATTAAAGCAAAACTTTGCAGCAGATGGTACAGCTATTTGCGTTGACCTGGCTGTTACTGATAGCGGTCATTAGCTGTTTGCATAAAAACAAGCCCTGAAAAATGCAGATCAAATCCAGTGTCTGGAAATCTGACTGAGGAGCTGGAGCAACTACTGCAGAGATTTGTGTTCTCACATTCCAGCCCTCGGAACAGGTTCTTTTCGGACTTTAATTCACGTCTGAAAGCAGCCTCACAGCCAGTATTAGCAACAGTGTGATTGTACAGTATGTCACTGCTGAGTTCAGAGCTTGTTCGCTGCCTCCATTTGACCCAAAATGTTTTACCTGAGCCTTGAATTGTCAGTGTCTAGCATGTAGTGTGCACTTTGTGTGAACAAAAAGCATTTATCCCACAGGGGCCACTACTCTGGGGCCTTAAATTCACTTTCCTGAAAAATATCGTTCCACTCCAGCTGTGGATATCAAGAGGCATCTGTTATAATGTAATGCTTTGTTAACACAGACAGAAGGAGATACTGTAGAGGAGTGAGAGAAAAGAATATACAAACCATCTCTGGATAATAGAGGGGAAAGAGTGAGACACCAAAAGGACAAAAAACTGCTCACTTTAGCAAATGTGCATGGAATGGCGCTTTTCCACTTACAGTTGTGGCACGGCGGTTACAGAAAGAAATTTGCTTTTAAAGCATGTTGTCAATAATAATTTAAAATAGCATGTTTATATTAATGTATTTACTGTGCTTTTGAAAACAGAACCTCCATACACCCAGCAGACTGCAGCATGTTGACAGGGACAACATTAGCTTGACAGACTGTGGCAATCTATGAGCTAGCGTGCATGAATATGACCGTATTTATTAACATTTCCACAGATGTGCATGTCAAAATGATAGTGTGTTAACTGCGTGTAGCAAAAATGAGGATGTGATAACATTTCCTGGTTATAAATACGGTTAGGTTTAGGCAAAATGAGCAACCCTGTGGTTTCATGTAAGGCACAAAAGCACTTGGTTCGAGCTAAGAAATGGTAATATCCTCATAACACCCTAACATCCATCATCTCACATTGCTGCCATCAACCTATCCACCTCCTGGTTAGAATTTTGCATTTAATACAAGCTACATCATTGAGACACATAAAACAAAAATGTGACATTCAAACACATGTTTCTGTACATAATGTGAAAATGTAACATTTCCCCTGGTAGAAAAGCAAAACAGTAATGTTTCTCTGAGACACAGGGCTCATGCACAATGATCAAAACACAAGAGAGCGTGTTCTATTCACATATTCATCTAGTGAGCAGCTTTGACTATAAATGACTTGGGTGGCATTATTGGAACACACAACAGTTTTTTTCAGTACAACCATGGCTGATGTACAGAAGTACAAATAGTTTTGCTCTTAGGGTTTTTGAAGTAATTATCTTACTGTAAAGTGGTTGTTTTCCGCTACTGAGAACCATGTTGTGCTCTGCCTACAGGAGTTCTAAAATTCTAATTTTCTACACAAAGCGCACTGCAGTGTGTCACTCTGACGACCAGTGGCTACAGCTGCCATATGGGAGCCAGAAAACCCAGATTACATAGCTGTGTGTGTGTTTGTGTGTAGGTGTGTCTGCATGTCTGAGTATGTCAGTGTGAGAGCAGATGCCTCCCTCAGTGCATATGCATCTGTGTGTGTGTGTGTGTGTGTGTCACATGTCTCGCTCTGTGGGTGCTATCTATCTGCCAGTAATTGCTCCAGCCAGTGAAGCTGCTGGAGTGGAGCAGGATGTGGCACAAATAGTCTGAAAGCAGTGGGGTATTTTAAGAGCAAATTCACTGTCAGATAACTTGGAGTTAGTCACTGGTATTTTGCTTTCATTTAAGATCAGTGCATCGTAAGGCAAAGATGATGATCATTTCTGAAAGCCATCTTTCCTGAGGACACAGAGAGAATTTATTTTAAGTGTTGCCTGGGCTAACACATCTTATCCAGTGCATTTCTTCTCTCCAGACACTTGACCTTTTATGGCTGATACTTTCCGCACCGCTAGGTCCAGAGGTTCACTATGGCGTGTGTGACGTAAATGCCGTCATCTGTCCATGTGGCAAGCCACGTGCAGACCAAAAATGTTACCATGGCCCCTGTGCAGGTTCCAGATAGGACAATATACTAGAATAGACTGCAAAGATAGACAAGTTGTAGGTCTGGAACAGGAGCCTTATGCACGCACACAAAAAACAAAATGTATTGTTCTGCACACACTGGCCTGGCAAATCGGTCTCAGTTTGAAACTTGTTTATCACGTGACACAGCCAGGTGACAAACCATAAAAATCTGAACCCAAACAATAACAGCTGTCAGTCACACTGGCATCCACTCATTTGTGCTGTACATTATTTTCCCTGAACGGGAACACAATTTACAAAATTGACATCATGTGTTAATGAAGAAGACCTGAAACTAGGGACTGGGACTGTTAAAGGTGACATCAAATGTTGAATTGTATCGCACATATATGTTAGTTATGGAGGTCTACTTACATATATTAACTTTCATGACCTCCTAATCGCTGCAAACGAGACGATCAAAATATCTCCTCGCTGACGCTCTCGTCAGCCGTGCTGTTTCAGACCAAAATCACCCCCCCAGAACAGGGACTGTGTTGTGATTGGCCAGCCAACGAGAGCTTTCCCACTGTCCTGTGATTGGCCAGGTACCTGGAAGTGACGTAATAGATAGGCCAGCTCTCAGATACACAGCTCCCCCTCTGGCACAGTGGATGCTCTGCATCTCAGCAGCTACAACGAGAGTAGTTCTTCTTCTTCTGTGGTTGAATGTACGCAACCGGATGTGCCCGGACTAGTGCCCGCACCAGGAGACGCTACGGTGGTGAGAGGAGTGGTGAGGATTTTTGATGACGACATCAAATTAAGGAAGTGCCGATCTGCTTCGCAGAGCCCAGGAAAACAATACAACACTATTTTCTCAGCAGTGGCTAAACTGTTTGTTCTGAAACTTTAGGGTTTCATAAACAAGGTAATGACGCAGATACACACACAAACGCAGCGTTAATTGGAGCTTCCGGTCTATGTCGCCTTTAACTCATCAGGAAAATGTTTCCTGACTTTATAAATCAACTGGGAACTTGGATCATCTTCCATTCAAACAGAGTTCAGAAGTATTTCCAAGTTCAGGTAGGCATGCATGGAACACCAGTGCAAAAAAAACTTCATTTTAGTATCAATTGAACAGTGGGTTTGGATATATAAACATGTCCAGTGCTTTCGGCAAACGCAGAATGCACAAATTATTTAGGGACCTTTAGTCTTTTAGGCCCAAATTTTGATTACACAGGTTTAGTGTATCAACCTCTGTTTAAAATGTGTTTTACCATGTGAGACAGTCTTTCTCCCATGCAGCCCTGCATGTCTCACTGGCTACATGGGAAGAGTTCCGACCACCAGTATACTCCTTTGTTCACTAATTAATCTATGTTCTGGACCAGCAGTATTTTCTAAATCATGGCCTTTATATATATATGACTACGAGGAGAAGCACTGCCATTAACCAGTGGGCCTTCTGTCACACAAATAAAATTCTTGATAATGTTACACTTCAAATTCAGACCAAACATTATCCAATGATACAGTTACTCATTATCTTGGCGTTCAATATCACCGACACCTTTCTTCCACCTGCACAACATGATGAGAATTAGAAACATCCTCTCCCTAAAGAATTCTGAATATCTAATCACTTTAATTAATGGTGTCTAGTCTGGTCTACTGCAGTCCAGACAGGAACTCGAAAAAGACAGACCACAGTACAGTTGAAGTGGAACTCCAAATATGAAGCTTTACAGTTAGAGCTTTTTTCAGGTGAACTTAAAATATTCCTCAGGCATGGTGGAATAGTCTACCATTTTAAGTTCTCCACTCAACACTATGCCTTAAAGTATGTCGCAATCTGACATCTTGTAGCATATCAAACTGTGTATTTTAAACTGTATAACTTCTAAGGCTGTCCTCATCTGTTCAACTCTATTCAAGCTACCTGTTAATTTGGCAAAATAATCACAGCACTTATGAAAACATTATGTCTCCAGCCACAGCAGTAGCCAGTGCGGAGGCATAAAAATAACAGTGCTGCACAGCGGACAGTAAATACAGGGTATTGTGGTTTAATTAAATGTTTTAGAGATGTGTGAAGGGCTTCTAACCAAAGCTGGGAGGTCTCTTTTTTTTGCTCTGTGATTAAGACTATGTCCACATTACCAACCACACTGTTTAATTCCAATTTAATAGAGATTAGTTTTGACAGTTCACATTCTTGCATCTGACTTTCATGTGAACGCGACTGTGCTCTGAAACAACACACATGCGCAAACTGTACTCCATTGTCTGGCTTTGCCAAGCTGCTATGTGGATTACAATACGACTGTGGTCTGAAAATAAGATTTCTGTTGTCTACACAGCCCTGACAAAATCAGTTCTAATGGTGTAGTCGACATGTAGCCAGGTATTTTTGAAAACTGAGGTCTTCCTCCTTTTAATGCCACGTCAACCAGTGGCAATATAACCAAACCTGTAACGCCAATTTTACATTTGTTATTCACAGTTTCCAGAGCTCTAAATTGCCAGGGTAATGTGGATGACAGGCATATCTGGAGAAGAATTTATGCACTTTTAAACAAAAAAAAACTGAGTAGTGAGGATGAAGCATGAGTCATATCAACTGCAAAAATGTAATATGATGTCACTTCCGCCTGGCAATCTGAATGAAGTCTACGTCCTGCATCTCTTAGTTTTGTCCCTTTTGGTATACAGAATTCTGAAAGAGAGGATTTTATTTTTCTCTATAACCCGCTATAGATAATTAAACATAGATTAGGTTAGTATTAGAATACCTATCATAAAGTTTAATCTGCTAACATTTCTGATGTTCCACTTGTCATCCTGGGGCATTACCTCACAAACTTATTATGCAGTGTTTACCATATTCGAGTAGCGCCTTCATTATGTTTCTTAAAGCTTTTAAATTCACAACTGGTCATGTCCACAGCCAAACAATTAAAATAAACTGGTGATATGCATGGAATGATTTCACACAATCACATCATTATCACAGGTTTTCTTAATCAGTTAATAAATGCTATGAGTAATTTGTTTTTTTATTGTTTCACCCGCCACTAAGCTCTATTGTAAATGAAGCAAACATTTGGTTAACACATTCATTAATTTCTCTTTGTCTTTCTTGTTTACCATGTGCTGCAGTTCAGGTCTCCTTCCTGGTTTGGCTATGGGATGTGGCCGAGGGTGGAGTCTGGTTAAATACAGAGGTGCAGTACATGGACCAAACCAAAAGCTGCAGTAAAATGGGGTGATTTTTTTTTTCTTGACTGTTTGAGTATGTTTGTTTCTCTTAATTAACACATGTAATGTATTAATTGTATTCTGTTTGTAATGTGATTTATTTCTGAGGGGGTTAAATGAATCCAATTTAATAAACTGAATTTCCTTTGTCCTTTGACTTCTTGGTTCACGATGAGAGCATTTCTTAAGTAAGTCTGTTTTTTTTTGTGATTTATTGAAATCCTATTGTGCTTCCATTATGATACAGTTTGGTTTGGTTTGGAACAGTGTGGCATGGAATGGTATGGCCCTGAGTCAAGACTGAAACCAAGCGGAGGAGAGAATGCAGTGAGGACATCTTTTTTTTTTTTTTAAGTTGACTACATTCTTTCTGAATCATCTATAAGACG
Organism: Solea senegalensis; assembly: GCF_019176455.1. Classification (NCBI taxonomy): domain Eukaryota; kingdom Metazoa; phylum Chordata; class Actinopteri; order Pleuronectiformes; family Soleidae; genus Solea; species Solea senegalensis. Next base: position 12,037,909 of record NC_058024.1, on the reverse strand, counting down.
TATAAAATAATGCAAGCACTGCCTCACAGCAAGAAGGTCACTAGTTGTGTGTTTTAAGAAGTGTGTAGCTGAGTGCACATCCAAGTTTGCAGTTTTTCATTTGATTTCAGAGGAAATCAAACACTGCAGGTTTGTGTAATTGGCAATGTTTCTTAAAAACAACTCAGAAGAACAGACGTGCACCTGAACCATACAGTGATGTCTTGTATTCGTGCTCTCACAGACGCTGGTGTTGACTTTAACCCTTTTGCCTCCTTGACCTCCCTAAATATGATGATATAACACTAAAGGAACCCATAATCCCAGATTATCAGATTGCGAAAATGCTCATTATTGTGAGGGCTTCCAATTGCATATTCACACACAAGGATTTCACACACACACATGCTGGTGTTCCATTCTTTGTGTGGACAGTCATAGACATAATTCATTCCATAGTCCCTTACTCTAACTTTAACCATCGAAACTAAATGCCTAACCCTAAACCTAAACCTAATTCTAACCCTAACCTTAAAACCAGGTCTTAATCCTCAAAAAGCCAGTTAAAGTTGGTCCACACAGTCAACTAAATATGTACACACGCCACCACCACAGTCTTCTTCCTCATGTAAATCCAATATAAAGAAAAACTACTAATCTGTGACTGTGATCTGTTCATTTTTAAATGCTTCTTTTTGACAATGTATGGAAACTACATTCAGACAGCTTTGAAACACACCACCCACTCATTCCTGGCACCAGATCAGCTGCTGGCTGCCATCCTGTCAAAAGTTGAACTGTGGCCAGCTTCTCCTCTCCAGCCAGCAGTCCTCACAATCAGTCACATTAAATGCACATTTTATGTTTAGCATTCTGAGTTGTTAATGTCTGTATAGAGCTTTCGGTCACAACAGATTTACAGTAATCTAGCACTATGGCATCAGGGATTAGTCCAAGGACTCATCAGTAAGTAGACACAGACAGTGTGAGCATGTGTCAGTTAGTCTTCTGTGCAGTGGAATCCTGTCCATCTTTATGGTGCAGAGTTTTACATCCCTTGTATCCTGGTTCGCCAGATACATTTGGTGCCCTTTTTAAATTGTAGTTTTCGTTAGCAAGGACCGCACAGTGGAGGGTAACTTAAAAGATATGCTGTATTCTGGAAACAGACATATATCAACTGAGAATGTGATGGAGATTGGTTTGAAGATCTTCACAGAGAAAATAAGCCTTTTAAGACATCTGGGACATGGTAGCTCCTGGTCACCTACTGCCTCGTACACGTTTGCTCTGATGGAGGCAGCAGTGGATCAACACCTTCTGTATGCTGTGATGTATAATCTCTTCTCTATGGACTTTGGTGCTGGTAGAGAGCAACACAAACTTCAGTTTCCTGTTAGAAAAGGCTGTGTAACAGTGAAATAAAGTGGCAAATAGTTAAGATGACATGGATTGTTGGGGTGAACCATTTGTTAAAATCTGTTCTCCTTGGTGTCCCTACTGGCAGCCATGTTTTCACTTCAGTGTGCTTGACTGTCTCATACTGATTCTAGATGCTGGCATTGTGTCCACAGCACAGTCAGAGCTGATTACAGGTCAACCTGAACTATGTTTATTTTTGACAGGTTTGGATATTTCCTCTCCTGTTGAATTACACTGTGGTGAAACCAGAATGTAAATGATGTTTACACAGATATTTATGAACTGCAATGGTTTATGGATTGATTTAAAAAAATAGCACAGTCAAAATAACAGTAAATAGCAAATTGAGTCATAAACATGAGCTGTGAATCAAAATTTCCATTTAAGAAGCTGCTGGAATAAAATACCTTCTAAGGCATCACAGTTACTCATTAAATGAGCTTCTGAGTCCATTAAAACACAGGAAATGGTCAGAGGTATTGTGCTGACCCATCCATACGCACGGTTATCTTTTCCCCACAACGCTCTACCCTGCTTCTGACAGACCTATCCTGATCATCTTAACATCACCCAAACCAGTTATCCCTCATCATGACTGAGCCTGACAGATGAAACCATCAAATGTCAAAAACAAGGCATAAACCTTGAGCTCCTCCTCACACTAACCTAACCTAATCTAACCTGCTTATTTGTTCCTTTATTGTAACTATATCTACTAGAGGTTGTCTAGTTTTTTTTTTTAAGTTTTGAAAATGGTGTTGACTGGCTTGATTTCCACAGGACAATCTTGTGTCAAGCTACAGTCATAGGAATAGGCTAACCTCTGATAGCTTCCTCCAGCACCAAGCGTAAGACCCGCCATGGTCAAGCATTAACCCAACAAGAATCCAGCATAAACCTGATTGTAATCAATCTGTACGTGTTTGTATTAAAAACAAAAATGTGGAAGAATTGCAGAGCAGCAAACTCTGTATCTTAGCTGCTGTAGCTTTCATTTGAGATGGGGTGTGTGTACAGTTTAACAGTTGAAACAGTATTTACTGAGTCACTAGTATTTCAGGCTAAATTTCAGTTTCGCCTTGAACTACTCTAATGAAGAACTACTCCAATGAAGAACTACTCTAATGTGTCATCTGGAGGAAATTACACATAAGTGAGGCTACATCAAGAGTGCCCACTTTGTTTTCTATTTTTGTCACATTATAGCAACACTTCTTCTGTTGTGTTGTATATGGATGTGTGGACCCATTTCAGAGGCTTCCTGTTAAGCACTGCTGTTGTCATATCTATAAATACCAACCATCAGTGTCAACCCATGACAGGCTGAAATGCAGTGGTGGACAAAAAAAACATCACAGCATTTAAAGGTATAGTAGGCCGCCATCTTCTACCACTTTATCCTCCACATGAGGGTCACGGGGGGAGCTGGTGCCAATCCCAGCTGACATAGAGCAAAAGGCAGTGTTCACTGTGGACAGGTAGCCAGTCCATCAAAGAGCCTCATAGAGACAAACAACCATCCACTATCACACTCACACATAATTGGACACTCAATTTAGAATCCAATTTGCCAAATCCTCAAATCGGCATGTTTTTGGACTGTGGGAGGAAACCAGAGAAAACCCATGCACACATGGGGAGAACATGCAAACTCCATGGGAAGGTCACTAGAGTTTGAATGGATTGGATTTGTATGATGACTCACTCCCAGTCTAATTGCACCAAACTCATTGCTTTCTATGATGGGATGTGTCAAAGGACCCCAGTACATTGAAGCATGTGTTGTATGTTCATGTGTGCTGCGTGTGTGTGGGTGTGCGTTTGTATATGAACACAGCAGGTCATCTGACAAGGCTTTCATCATTAATAGCAGCCTACGTGCTGTCCTCGTGAATTATGCAGACGTTTTTAAACTGTTTCTTCAACACGCACATATGGATATGGGCAACCTTTGGTTGGCATCATTTAAAAAGGTTTTCCTTTCTTTAACCCGCCTGCTTCTGTGTTGCCAGGCTCAGTGACAGTGACAGCAGTGAGAACTTGTTAGTTCTGGGGAAAAGTCTATAGTCATAGACTGAGTTGAAGAATATCTATATTGTTTCATGTGTGTTTTTGTGGCTTGTCCCTTGTCTATGCTGTATTTTTATGTTTTCTACCCCTATAGTTGTTATGCATCGATTGATTGCTAGCAGAAGTGACATGAGCCAAGTTTTTGTCTTGTCTGCACAAACTGATATTTCCCACTCTATCCACACAAGAACACAAAATAAATACAAATTCCCAAACAAGCATATCAGGCCAGTTGGTGGCAATAGTCAACATTTGTTCTACCATCTCCTGGTTCAAATAAAATTCATAGTGGACTTTGAAATGCGGATTAGTGACCAAACTATTAATGGGTGAGCCTGTGGCTGCAGCTAATGTGGTGTAGCAATGCTAAATTTAACAACAAACATGCAATTAGACCTAACGGTACTAGCTAATGCAGCCTGCAATGGTAGGGTCAGTATAGAGTCTGTATAACTAGAATTAAAACAAACAAACAAAAAAGGCTTGTAGTTTGGAAACAGAAAACTTTGCTCACTTGAGGACATTAATCAGATTTCACATCCATAGCTCTCTCTGCAGATTTGAATATTTGAGATCAGTATGATCTCAAATATGCAGTAAATGGCAAAAGCAAGCATGGTCACCTTGAGAGTTAAGTCTCTTCCTTGGAGCAGATAAAAGGGCTCACCTGAGAATTTAAGGCTGCGAGCTGGCTCACATGAGATCAATCATTGCTGGAGACAAGCCCTTTGTGAGCTTGACAGTGATGGGTAAAATGTGGCTCTGAAAACTCACAGAAAGCTAAGAAGAGAAGCTGTGACTGAGCTGGTCAATCAAGCCACAGAAATATTCCCAAACTGGAAACAGACTTTGGAAAAGTTCCTCTTGTAGGCCATGGATTTTTATTTTTTTAACGAAATAAAACAGAGAGAAGTGTGAAGATGAGTATTAGCAGCACAGCATGATGGAAAAGAGTGAATTCATCAGAGTCCTGTGATGCAGAAATAACCAAGCAGATGGAGAATCTCACCTGGGCACACTAATTCCCCAGGGCCTGATTAGGACCCAGATGTAATGAGAAAACATTAGACTCCAGAGCATGATTTAGTTTGATATTTGATATTTTAGTTGTGCAGTGTGTAAATGTGTATTTATGGCTCAGTGGTGATGATTTAGGATTAGCCTGTTTCTTGGTCTGGTATAATTGGTAGGGTGAAGAGAATCCACAGTGTTGTTTCTTAACAAGTGTAAATGTGCTGAAACCGAATCTGACATTTATTGTTTGTTTGGAGTTACTGTAATAACCAGTTCAGCAAAAGAATAAAACGCACATAAATAGAAATAAATATATATAAGGAGCAAAGTGAAACATACACCATCATAAAAATAACAATGATTGCAATAAGCTGAGGGTGAAGCTTACAGATAACGCTGTAGACACAAGGACTTTTTTTTTCAAAGGAAAAAAAAAATCAGGTTGGCTGCAGTTACATGTTAGCTGCATGAGTGAACCTGAGATTAAATTGCCATATAACTTAGTAACTTCAATTAATGTCTGTGTGCATACTGACAATCTTCTTTTGGCTTCACCCTTTAGAGATCATCTGCCTCCATTGTATCCTGTCCCTTGTGTCCTCTTCTGTTACACTAACTGTCCTCACGTCCTCCTTCACAACATCCACAAACCTTCACTGTGGTCTTCCTCTTCTCCTCATGCCTGGCAGCCTGTTCACCATCCTGTGTCCAATACAATCATTATCCCTCCTCTGCACCATGACCAAACTGTTTCAACCTTGTGCCTCTCTTACTTTATTTCTAAACAGTTAAAACTGAGCTTTCCCTCGAATATGCTCATTTCTAATCCTGTCCATCCTGGTCACTCCCAAGAAAAATCTAAGCATCTTCAGCTCTGCCACCGCCAGCTCTGCCTCCTGTTTTTTTTTGACAGTATCACTGCCATAAATCAAAGCTGGCCTTACTACCCTCATGCCTTTCACTTTTGCTGCCGTCCTCACACATCACCCCTGACACCCACCCCACCCTGCCTGCACTCTCTTCTTCACCTCTCTTCTTGTGAACTGTCCATTGCTTTGGATGGTTGACCTGACCCCAGGTATCTGAACTCATCCACATTCACTACCTCTACTCCATGCATCTTCACTGTACCACCTGTCTCTCAACAACTCTTTGAAGCTCAGTCAATTGGACACATTCAGATGGGGAACCATTTTATAAGGATGAAAAACTATTGTGACTCAGTTCACGATGTAAATTGTGACAAGAGCAAATTTGAGCATCACATTTTGGACAAATGTTTCTGTAGAGAAAAAGAGAGAGATGGAGATATACAGTAAATACACAGAAGAATGAAAGCTGAATGCAGTGTTTCATTACATGTGTTATAGGATACCAGACATTCCGGCATTTAAACAACAGGTAAAAGATCTTTTGTCACTGAGATTTTGGATTATCAGGTGAGATGACACATACATACATACATATAGTTAGTAAGTCTTGAGATAGTGTATCCAGTCCAGATGCCTGGTGCCTTGGTATCAAGTGAGGGAACCTTGAAAGGCGCCTAGTTTGTGTCTTATCGTAAGTTATGAATGTTTATGTTGAACACCAGGTCTGGTTTTAAGAATATGTGAGTAATTCAACTTAAAGTTGGCTGTTTAAGTTAAAATGTTCTCTCACAGCATACAGCAGGGAGAGTTAGGGCAAGGTTCTCAGGAGGTTGAAATAGATCTTGATAAGAAACAGAATTAAACATGATAAATAACTGTTGAGTGAGCTAAGATGACTGACGGAGGACAATATCCCCTCTACATGTGAGAGCTGCTGCGGAGACAACAATAATCAGTAGGATCATATGTTCTGTCAGTTCATAATCGTCAGTCAGACTCATATAATCCAATTAGTAACATTTGTTATCTTGTAGTATATCCAAGCATTTATAGCTCAGTTTTGTTGTTAGTGATATTGTGATATTTTTTTTTTTTTACTTCTACTAAACTAATACTCTAATGACTCTAATACTTGTCAAATGTTGTTGTACAATGTAATGTACTACACACCTTCAGACCCAAACAGAACTGTACTGAGAAATGTATTGAATGTATTGTGTCACCTCCAACGTTCTGTTCAATTCTTGTTTTAAACTATTAATATCAAAACAAATTTGTGTTTTATTATGAAACGAATGGGTTTTTTTGTTCTCTGTGATGTCACAGACCGTTGATGATGTCGTGGAGCACTAGAAGAGTGAAGTTTTTAAATCCTTTGAAGACTGCAACGCTTTGATCATTGCAGTCTTGAGCTAAAGGCTCATAAATGTAGCATAAACACAATCTAAAAACGTGCGCGAAAACTCCAAACAAATGATGAACACAACTGATAAAATAAGTGAACATGAGAAGAGAGGGGCAAACCAACTTGACCAGTCACTACAGCCGTATGAGGTTCTGGACCATCAGAATGTGCTTTTAAGAAATGCTTTGGACACCAATGATACTGAGTTCACCCTGAGTGAAAGTGGTTACTGTTTTGAAGATAGATTGGACCATGCTCAGAATCATTTATACACTGATGGTACTGAGTTTATCTTGAACGAAGCCAGTTATTGGAAAGCTGACGACAGAGAAGGGACGCTCAAGCCACTCCCTGAAGGATCCATGACACAACCACGGAGAAGGAAGGTGGTAAAGAACAAAGAAGCCCCAATGTGCGTCAGACAAAACAACACCGCCACAAAGGATCAACTACATGACAAGGAGGTCTACCACTCTGATGTTGATGCTGTGGTTGACTTTTTGCATGACCAAGACAGTAACAAGGAGAGTGACAATATGCTCTTTGTGGACTGTTACGAATTCCTATTATGTGATGAGGAAAGTGAGAAGCAGAGCAACAAGGACAGTGACATGGCAAGTGATGAGGAAAGTGACAAGGAAAGTGATGTGGAAGTTGATGAAGAAAGTGACCTGACCAGTGATGAAGAAAGTGATGAGGAAAGTGATGAGGAAAGCAATGAGGAAAGCAACATGTCAAGTGATGAGCAAAGTGATGAGCAAAGTGATGAGCAAAGTGACGAGGAAAGTGATAAAAAGCAAAACTAGAAACAGGCCGTGTCAAGGGAGGAGGGCCAGGATAATGTCGAGGAGGAGAAAGCATGAAGATGACAATGCCAATGACAAATGATTTGAGTAGAACAGTAAAGTGTAAAACCAGGAAAATAAACCAACCTCAGTCACCATCCCATTGACACCCATCATCATGGAGAGGGCCTCACTTTAACTGAAACCACACAATTTCCCCCATTACCCTAAACCAAGTGTTTTAGCTTTAACAGTTGTCTTACATTATAATAAGCAAAAGAAAAATTACTTCACTGTTGTCATTGGCAGATACTGTATACACAGCAGTAAGCCAGGCGTTTGAAATAGCTGCAGGTGGACATGAGAATTAAAAGAAATAAAAAGATTTCAAAATATCTTGTATCATAACTATACATTAATTTCAAATAATGCATTGTTTTGGCACAGTAGGGGTTAGTGTTTGACTATAATAGATTTTAAAATACTTGATTGGATTGAACTTTTGGATGCACTAATTAAACAACATTTTGAAATTGAAGTATTTGAATATATACTTTCATATGCAGTATGTATCTCTTTAAAACATCTCAATTAGCTAACAACCCAAAGCCAGTAGTGTAGGAGTAAGTTGCACTTAGGTGCAGAGATGTTGATGATATAATCATTACAGCATTTGAAGGGAAGTGCTAATTTAGGCTCCAGTGCATCATCGGGCCATATTTTTAGACGCGCCTGAGAAACAGTTTTCAGGGTTTACTCCACATTTGTTAAAAATAAATGTACATGGTCTCGGACACAATTTTGCACCATTTCAAGAGGGAAAAATCTGTTTCTACATGGTTTTTAATGCACCATTGTACACACTATTCTGTACAAGAGGATGGTGAGGAAAGGATCTCAATGTGCATGAAACCATCACCCATTCACCCAGGGGTGAGAGTTGTATGGAGACAACAAAGTGGATACAGAGTAGCATGATGACACAAAAATAACATGATGATATGAACAGAAAATAACAATAACAAGACCTCTAAGTGAGCACCATGATCTGCTCTCAACAGTGTCCTATGAGTGAAAAAATGAGTAAACATGAGGGTGATCTCTACCTTACAATATACCCTGCACAACTGAGGCACAGCGCTTCCTGTTTCAACAGTTTGACCTGGGTGTTTACTTGTTCTGTGTTACGATGACATACCTCTCTACTAAATATAAAAACACTGTAGATACAAGAAAGTACCAACATGTCCGAGTCAAGTGTAATTGGATGTCAAAGTCAGCTTTATCACCATCGAGGTTTTCGCCCACCTCTGATTTATTGTAACTATCTGTCCACCCAAGAAGACAAGGGGATTTGCCTTTACAAGCACCTCTACAAGATCACTGAGACAATCATAGAGAGGACTTTAATGGAGGAATTGCCAAAAGTCACACAGGGTTGTGGAAACAACACACAAAAGTAATTAAAAAAAAAGGTTCCAATGTTGTGAAGCAGTATTTAATAAGAATCGAATTATTTAGTCCTCAGGTGACACTGACAGCACATTTAACTGACTTGTTTAATGGTACCTGACAGGAGAAATATGGAATATTGGCTTTCATCTTTTCTAATGTAACCACTAAATGCATCAAAAGCAAACAACTTTCCAGAAATATGCTACTTGTTGGTTCCCTGCTTATCCACTAGTTCTTACATTCAACCAATTTTGGATAGATCGAGAGAATAGAGGACGGTATCAAGAAGGATACTAACATCACATGTATAGCTGTTCAAGAAAAATATGTGTGTGCGACTGATGATTCCATATATGTACTGTTTATTTAAAACAATTTAAATTTGCTCTGTATTTATTTATAGGAGCCTGGTTTTGTTGGTAGGCTATAATTAGCTTCCCAATGGCGTCTTTGGTTGCAGTTTGGTTGCAGAGGGGCAAGAGTTTACTGGAAGTACTCTGCTATGGCATAGCTACAAATGCCTTGTTCAATGTGAGGCATCCCCTAGAGAGAGAAGTGGCACAGTGCTTGATGTGCATATTGAGCATGTCCAGGGCACATTGTGCTTTTGTTGTGTTCTACACAGTGATGTTTCATTCTTACAGCAACAGAGGGAAGTTATTGTTTGTCACATTACTAAATAGGAGTCGCCATAGTTACTGCACATAACTGTGTGCAGTGTAGTAACTCAGCGGTGATTTCAGTGAGCAGAAGGTTTGTAGGTTGTAAAGTTTGCTTACTACTGTCTTAACCTTTACTGGTGTCCACCGATATCTGTCATTTTCCATTCAAAGATTGATTTTAAAGACCTTTTTCATCTAATGGCTGTTTTATCCATCTGTGTCTTATTTTTCAGCTTTTGCTTTCCACAACTCGATGTGTTATATTTTGTGCCCAATTGTTCCTTCCTCCTTGTGTATTTAGCCTCTGTGTTCAAAGACCTCTTTGTCCGTTTATCAGTTCTGTTCCTCTGCCAATGTCACTGTGCAAATATAAACACAAGATGAAGGTGACAGCAGTTTAATGAGAAATAACCAGGCTTACAAGGTAACTACAGTTTGCAGCTAAGCGGGACGATGTAAATTACAAACAGAAGAAATCATCCTGTCCCTGCCAATCCCTTGACCACAGTCCCAGTCTCCAAACTCAACAAAGTATGATTGAACAGGAGACAACTCCTGCTCTTGATAATCCACATACCACAATCCACTCTTACTGCCTCAACTGCCCCAATCACCACTTCCCAATATGGGTGTTGGATGCTACTGTATTCTCCTGCATGGTCTCACTGCACACTGGCACCACTTCACCCACGGACTCTAGTAGCCAAGCGGATTCAAATGAAGGCAAGGGCACTGCAACATGCCACCACATGATTTAGAGATATGCAACACAACCAGGCCCCATTTTCTGATCATTTTGGTCTGGGTTCTGGATTTCAGCATCTGATAATAAGTTACAAATTTACAAAAGTGCACAGAATGTAATTTCTGCCACAGGGGTCTCTTAATTAAAACAGGATAAACAAGTTTGATGACACTGTGAAACAGCATGCAATTGTGGGAACTGTACGGGGAGAACTTAAAAATCTAGTTTTATTTTCCTTATAAATTTGTTTTATGTATGCATTTTATTTGCTGATTTGTGAAGCACTTTGTGATTTTTACATAAATAAACTTTGCTTGCTTGCTTGCTTGCAAATGGCAATGAGTAGTCGAGAACCATCACTGACAAATGCACACAGTAAAATGCAAAAGCAAAAGACAACACATTGGCTAACTAGCACCAAATATTAGTCTGATGATGTTTCAGGGGTTTGCCCTGGAAGTTTATAGCTGTCAGGAAGGTCAGGATATACAAGAAGATTCAAATGTGGTTCCACATTTGCTGTGTGCTTTACATTAGACATGGGTGTAACATGAACTCATGCAGCTATTGGTGTGTCACACATGGAGTCTGTGTACACTCATTAAATTCAGTCAAAGTTCTGTAAAGTCTCATTAGCCTCGATGTCATTAGTGAAGAACTGTTACATATAATGTCTTAAAAACTCCTGAAAGAAGTGTGAGAAAGGAGATGTTAAATAGAGATGTCAAGGATATCTTCTAATAGACATTTAACACAGTCTATTATTCAACCATTAATGTGAGGATGATAATGCTGTAAGTGGCCTGTTCGTTGGCAAACTACAACCAGTCATAGTGAGTTCCTTAAGTATTGGCATGATGCCTGGTAAAATCACAGTAAAGTCAAGATTCCAAACAGTCCCCACGATAAAGCCATGGATACCATGTGGTGAGTCAGCATCGCTGCCAATTTGTTACAGCAGCCAACTGAGCTACTCTAACAAACAAATTCCCTGGAGCCCAAAAAGCTTTTTGTCCATGGGCTGCTATTGTAAAAGAGACATCTGTGACTGGACACTTCCAACAGCAAACTATAAATTGTTATGTAATAAAGTAGGGATGCACAATATATTGAGCATTTTCCATCATGGAAACCTTCCTCATGGATTGATGTTGCAATCTGATAACATGTTTTGAGTGGGAGAGTACTTTTTTTTTTTTTTTCATTTTCTCTGCCTTCATTACTGCCTTCATTATTGATACAGCAGGTCAGGATCAATCCACAGATGATGGCTGTAAGACAGTGATGTTTCTTGGGTCTAGGGTTCAAATATAGGTTCTACTTTTGCCCTAGTAATCCAATCCATTTTATTTATAAAGCACATTTAAAACAACAAAATGTGTGACAGGTCAGTCCACACATGTCGACCACACACTCTCCAAGAAGGACACAATACTGTAAATTGAGAGTGGAATAGAATCCAGGATCAGGCACACACACACGGATTGCCAGACTTACAAGACGCCCCATTTTAGAATGAATGGGTCTGTGGGCGTGCGTGTGTGTGACTAGAAACTAACTCCCAGCAAACACATTGTACAGACAAATGTGTGTAACACAAGTGTATAGAGGCCACCAGAGGCTGTAATTATTCCATGCCTCCTTTAATGGGGAGTGGAGGATCGTTTTAGGAAGTAATGAGATTAAGAGTGGGACCGAGGGAGGCAAGTTTGGAAAAGTTATGTTTAATACCCTATAGCAATCTGTTCTGCTTTGAATTACCCGGCCTTTATGCACATTATTACCATGGCAAATGTTATTTAGCAGGTTACTGTATAACCTACGGACTAACACACTGTTTCCAACTATTTTGTGCGTGTATTTCTATGTGCGGCCTCTTGAGTTCAATATGAGGTCAATTTTGTCACTGATAGAGAAAGCAAATTTTTTCACCATCATCCAAGTGTATGAAATATGACCACGTGGTCTTATTTAGACAAAAACAGGACCAATACAATGCATGTAAGCAAATGTTTTGTTGGAAGACGTATGAATCACCATTTATGAACTGTGATACACCTAAAAGTCACCACAAAAGGGAAAGATGTCCAAAGAAGCACGGCACAGCACGGTTATTTTGCTTTCCTACTAGCGATAGTACTTGGTACCTCGTACCTTTTTTAGTACCTGCTCTGGCGAGATTCCAATCAAGCTGAGCCGATACTATGTGTGACGTCGTCAGATGGCCGGCTTCTGATTGGTCAGAGTGCCGTCACAGAAAGAGGCATGAGCAAGACGTCCGACAAGAATCAAAGCGAACAATGCGGAACTCAGTTAAAAATACTTAAAATGTGAGTCAATCTCCAACAATTACCAATGAAATGTCTAAAATCTCATCATTTAACAGAGGAGTCCGATGGATTTAGCAACAGCACTCCCTAAAGCCTGCGATCGCATCCATGCAGTGATGACTCCGCCCACGTTGAGGAGTTACTATATTGTAATCGAAAATCAACCAAACCGTGTAGAGGCAAGGCAAGCCGAGCCGAGCTGGGACCATGTAGTGAAAACACGGCTTAAGTATACTGTGCTACACAGCTACAACAAAAACATTGTGATTGAGTAGCACTGATTGGCAACTTAACCAAACATAAGGATCACATCACTCCTTCTGGACTGTAAAAAAAAATCTCTGTATACTGTAGACAGAGAATGTCATTTTGGTAAAATCATGATGTGTCTCTTGTTTCTCATGCTAGAGTAAGAGCAGGGAACTACATATACTATATGCCTAGAGGCAATTGGCATATATACAATAAGAGCTACTACAGTGGGTGGGAACAAAATGATGAACTCACAGACTGCCTGCCTCTCTCTCTCTCTCTCTCTCTCCCTCCCTCATCGCCTGGAAACCTCTCTCTAACCTTTTTCAGGTTTGCCATGGCATCACTCTAAAATGTATATTCACAAAGCGACGGTGACTGCCAGGTCTGTCTGTTTGTGTGTGTGTGTGTGTGTGGCATCATCAGTAGACAGTAAACCCTCTCCATTATCACATCATCACACTCCAATAACCAACATTTCTTTAGAAGAAAAAAACAGTGAATCAGCTTGTGGTCTGTCATAAAGCAAGAGTTGCCTGTGTGTGAACTGACTTTTGAATATTTGTGCATTGTTATTCGAACAAAAGGCTTTCAGTGACGTGGTGAAGCAACAGTTGGTGCCATATCGCCTGCAAAAGCATGGTGAAGTAAAGCGTGTGTTTAGAAATCACAGCTCTGGAGTTGGATTTATGGGGGGGGGGTTCTTCTTTTTCGATTTTTTTTTTTCTTTTCAAATCTCACCTTCTGCTGCCGTCTTGCCATATCAGTCGGTTGCTTTGCGTTGAAGGGATAAGCGATGCAGCGCATCACAAACACATACAGCTGGAGTCTCTTTTTCCTCTCCTCCTCTTCCCTCTGCATCTTCTCCAGGTCTTCCTTCTCCTTGTCGCTGCCCACGGACGGGCTGGGGCTGGAGGGACGGCAGCAGCCACCGCCGCCACCGCCGCCGCTCCCTCGGCCCCGCGGCTGAAGCCCTCCGCCGCCGTGGCTGTCGGCGGCGCGGCCCGGTGACAGTCGGGCTCCTCCGGCGCTCTTCGGGGCCGCCACCTCTTTGCGCTCAACCTCCTGCACCTCATCCCCTTCCTCCTCGCTGGAAGACGGGTCCAACATGCTACTGGGGCTGCTGTGGTGAAGACTGAGTGTCTGTACAAAAAGCTTCCTCCCGCAAAAAGTAAAACTGTAAAAGAAGTAGAGAGAGGAGGGGAAAAGGAGATGCTGATCAGCTTCACGGGGGGAAAAAAGCACAGAGGGAGGGATCCAATTGAAGCCGCTGAGGAGACGCAACAACCTGAGTGATAATGAGAAGCTGCTCACACTGTTGCTTCTCAGGATTAAAAAAATAATAATTAAACTGCCAAGAGGCGAATCAGTGTCAGCAAGGAAAATGGAAGTGTTGCTGTCGAGTTGGCTGCGCTGATTTCTAGACCTTTCAACTCAGTCAGGGACACATAGGAGGGATTTAACATGGGAGCAAATAGAAAGGGGGAGGGGTCGCAGGGAGAGAGAGAGAGGGAGAGACTGACAGACAGAAAGAGAGAACAGATGATGTGTTGATGCTGCGCTGCCTGCAAGAGGAAGAGGGAGGCAGGGCTGGAACTGACCGCGGTGCTGAAACCTGATCCCGGGGATCACTTCGATTAGTCGGTGAAAACAATAAATGAGCGACCACCTGATGATCCAGCTGAGTCAGAAGAGGTCAGCTTCATACAGCTGCAAACCGGAAACTAGGGGTTAGTTTTTTTCACTGTAAAGGCTTGAATGAATTTTCACACACATCAAGCACAACATCAAAGGTCAGATGTGTAACACCTGGGAGGGTTTCTTTAGCAGGAATTGAATATATCATTAAATGCTTTTTGTAGCCTTGGAATAAGCCTTTTGTAATCACTTAAAGCAAGTCCAGCTTCTGCAGTTTAGACTACAGCATGCCAAGCGGACAAACCGGCCAGAGCTTTTTGAAGCAGAACCTTACTTTGTGAAAGAAAAACGATATAGGCCACTGCAACTCTCTGACACACTTGGCAAAGGAAGTAGAGAGGACTGATCCTCTATTTGTTGCATTCTACAGTCTCACCAGTAAATCTCATACACAAGTCTGACACGCTGGACCAAGTGGCGACTAGTCATGAGAGCCCATAAGAGTCTGAATTCCCATTTCACAAAATCACAATTTGACCAGTGCCATGTGCTTTGTAAATGGAAATTCACTGATGTAGTCTGCAACCAGACAGCTATTACTGTAGTTGGCACATTGGTCTTCTTCTTCTTCTTCTTTGGGCTTCTCCCTAGGGGTTGTCACAGCTATCATTTGCCTCCATCTTGTACTATCCTCCATCAACCACACTGGTGTCTACACATATGTGCCATGCCTTATCATCTATTTTCCTTTTAATGTGAATGTTTTCATGTTTTTATCATGTTTTTATTAAAGGTTTGGATTGACCATTGATTCCTCAAGTACAAGTAATCTAATTTTCCCATAGACTTCCATTCAAAATGAGTTCTTTTTGCAACCAGCGGTGTAGCCCCTGGTGGCTATTCAACATATTCTTATTTCCTGGTTGTCTTCAGAGGGAAAGTTGAAGGCTGTGTCTATTTTTTAATATACTGTCTATGGTTTTGAAACAGAATTGCATCCCTTTTGGTATGTGAAGGCCACTGTAGTTCACTGATGCACTTTGGAAAAGCAGTTTTGAGTGGAGGAGTCCTCTGTTGCAATTTGCAGTATCACCAGTAGATGGCACTAAGCCTTACACCCTGGACCTGTACAGGAAGGTTTTAAAGTGGACATATTATACCCTATTTCCCCCATTCAAATAGTTCCCTGGTGTCCTAATGAACATGTCAGTGACATGCTTTGGTCAAAATACCATAAGGATGAAGCACCATAGCAGTTCAATAACCCTGCTAAACCCGCCCCTTTCAGAACGCTCGGTTTTCGTGCATGGTCCCTTTATATGCAAATGAGCACAGGCAAACACACGCCCACTTCTTCCAGGGTGTTTCTGATTTGTCCTCTTTACAGCGCTCATTCGCTCAGCTCCATTTCTCTCCCCCTCCCTCCACTAGGTCTCTGACAATATCAACATGATAGCGTGCACAGAAAACAGCAAGAGTGCCGTCACAGGAAGAGACGTCCTACATAAGGATCGAGCCGAATAGTGCCGAACTGTAAATCAGTTAAAAACACTTAATCGCCACCGCTGATTACCAGCGGCGCGCGGCGGGCTGAATAAACTGCCGCTGTATGTTACTGTATCAGACCGGTGACTGTATGCTCTGGAGCTGGCGATCAGTCACACACAGCGACAGTTTAGGCAGCTCGCCACTCGCCGCTGATGTCTTTTTAACTGATTTTCACAGAGAGGTCATGGAGGACGTACTGAAAAAATATTTTTAATTAGGATGTGTCAGAATGGTCAGTTATGAGCTCTATTTGACCTTTTCTTAAAAATGTGTGTGTTTGTACGTCGGTGAAATACGTCCCCTGACTAAATACTATACTAAATAGTAAATGTGAAGTGGTGCGAAGACACAAACACACGTTTGCTGACTTTATCCGGCATATTAGCTTCATATATAAAATCCTCTGAAGCAGGAAGTTTGTGTAAAACACTGTGCTCCACTGTGCAGCCACCAACAGCACACTTGTCCCTCCGTGTTGAACATAATACCGCTCTTCCTCCCTCGCCTGCACTCTCGCAGGGACAAGGTGGAGCGAAGGTGGAGCTCTCGAAGTAAACTTATTGGTGGGGCGGTAACATTCGCGGTGAAATGCGCATGCTGCCGTCATAAGCGCAGGGAATTCAACATCAAGTTTTTTATCGCCTATACTTACACTAAGGGGGACCACGAAAACATGACTGAGTATTCTTTTTCCACACTTTGGCGACTGGTAGGGCCTCCAGAGTCCCAAATATAAGTATTAAAAAGTTGATTTTGCATATGTCCCCTTTAATGTTGTGGCTGATCTGATACTGCTGGACATGGTCAACTCAAGACAGTAAATTATACTTAAGCGAGCTTTCGTCTCCAATCTGAAGCACATTTTGAACTTTAGCAGGCGAGTTACTGCTAAAGTCACCAGCTGTGCTCTCCTCTCCTTAGAGGAGCTGTGCTGTACAGGTCCCACTGTCGCAGAAAAGCCTGAAGGACATGTCTCATCCAGCACATCACCTGTTCCATCTATTAACCATGCAATATGAGAGGTAGTATCACTGCTAAACATATCCTCACCTATTGCACAAAAACACTGTTTTGACACAGTTTGAATGTTTATTAGGCATTTCCCAATTTTTTCTGCCTTTTTTTTTAAACCGTGTACATAGTTGTATTAAAGTTTTAAAGTTAGTTTTGCTCCGTTTTAGATTGCTCTATTTGCATTGAATGGGACTGCATATGAATTCCATTGTACTTTGCATAATAACAATAAAGACTTCCGACTTAAATTGATTTTTATTTGAAACAGTCAAAGATTACAAGCAATTGTAAACAGAGAAAACAGAGAATATTCACAACAATGGGGTTAAATAAAATAATTCAAAAAAGAAATGTACTGCTCCATTTCTACCTTGAGTTTCTTGTTGGGAAGTTTGCATTTATGAACATGAAATTATGCAAGAAATAGGATTAGATTGATATGGGGAAATACATCATCGTCCTTGTGTTTGTGATCATAACAGCCAAATATAATATCTCTAAAGCACAGAGTGAAATCAGGACAAATGTGCATCTGAGTGCAATTCACAAAAAGAGCACTTGTCACATGTCACACTTATACCTGTGTAAAAGAGCGTTTGATGAGTGTAGCCGTTATAACGGCGTCTATACTGGGAACATAGATAAAGGACACGAAGGACCGATGTTGACGCCAACAGCATCACACTTTTTATTTCTTTTAAAGATGTCAACAACTCTTCTCTTTCCGTCAACACAACCGCGCCACTTCCGGTCCACCCTTCACAGTAATACTCCAAAAGAGGTATGAAAAACAATATCTAACAAGCTCTACTAAGAGCTGCTATAACAAAAAATACGTTACATAACGTAAAACCTATGGAACAACTTGCAAGTGTATTATTTAGTTTAATTTGTTTAAAACAACTGTAGGGACTGTTTCTGTAGGGACCACTTCATCCCAGTTTATATTAGCTACTGACAAACACGAATACTTCTGTGGGAAGAAGTTGTGTTTGTAGAACAGGGCAAATAGGATTTTAACAATTTCCCTAATGTAAGTGAATGCAGCATGACGTCACACAAAGGCGGGGAGAGGACGTGCGAGTGGCCATGAGTCCCTTTCCAGCAAACCCCTATATATAAAATGATTCATGCTCTCTGTGGTAGTTGTCTCAGCGCTGCTGAGTCCTTAGTCACGATTAGTGCGAAAACACACGGGCTAAACATTTTCTAAGTTGCCATCGAAGCTTCCTTCTTCTTCTGCCTCACCACTGCTACATGCTCTGGTCCCTTTCAGTTTGTCGCTCTCTAAACTTGCTGCGGTACCTGAGGTTAACGTTGACGAGAGTTCATTCATCCACAACAACAATGGCAGCGGAGGAGTTCAATATCTTGCTAGCGACGGATTCCTACAAGGTGAGTGTGTCCGGTTCGTCCCGTCTTTTTCGCTGTCGTTTCCGAAGACGTTGGAGTAAATTGCGTTTGTTTTGGGAGGCGGTTAGCTTGCACGTTCTGTATCTTGCATCTCGCTACATGCCACAGTACATAGCAAACGGCGTTAGCATTCGCAGAATTTGACAGGGATATTGTGTAATTAAAGCACACAGTGAACCACATGTGCATGCAGTTGTTATTAGTGAATAGAGCTCATAACGTAGCAGAGTTCATAGGGTTCATAGAGAAAAATGACCAATAACCTCTTTGTATACGTTGTTAAGGAATAATATATGAACATCAGCATTGTCCGTGTAGTCTTTTCACACTTTCATAGTTGTACCGTTGGTATACACTAGCTGTCTTTCCCACCCAGATCTAGGATACAAGGCAACAGCAAAGGACTTTAACGGTCACATTTAAAGTGAGTGGAATGTGGTGGAAATATTTTAACTTGGCAGAAGTTCGAGACCAAATACTTATACTTCAATCACCTGATTGTAGGAATTGCTGTTTTTTCATTACCCTGAATAAGCCCTTTTTATATTTATATCAGCTCTGTGGAGGCCACCATGTTTTTCACCTTAATCAACCAAGGACAAAATAAGTGCCTTTTAAGTTTTGGTGCAAATTAAAGCCACACAATTTCTCACTTAGAAGGAAGGGGATAGCGAGGTGATGGATATTCAGCTGCAACATGCATCTTGACCAATAAATGTTGTGAAATTGCATACACGGTACCTCAATAACTGCTTAATTAGATATACCTGCCCAACTACTGGTTAACATTAAAATCTAGTCAGTTAATATAATGGCAGCATCTCACTGCATTTTGGCATGTAGACATGGTCAAGACGACCTGCTGAAGTTCAAACTGAGCATCAGAGAGGCGAAGTGTTCTAGCACTACTTGGCTCAACTCTACTTTTTGGTTTTTTTTGCTTTCAATTAGGGAAAGTACCTGGTACTTTTTAGTAGCTGTTCTGGCAGGTTCCAAGTGAGCTGAGTTATTACTGAAATGTGATGTCAACAGGCTGCCGACCACTGATCAGCAGAGAGTGTTGTCACTGGAAGTGGGAGTCATAAGTGTGATGTGTGACAACCAATCAAACTAAACAATGCCAAACTGTAGATCAGTTTAAAAAACAACTTAAAAATCCCGAAAATATGAGGAGGTACTGAAGTAATGGGGAAACGACTTGCCTGATACCAAATAATGTGGCCAGGGAGTGTAGATCTACCCTAGCACACCCAACTATCCACCTCCTACCCAGATGTAGACTACATTTGCTTATAGCTTGGGGAAAATTCTTTCATCATAGTTGGTTTTGCTTTCACTTTTGTGGTAATGAAATTAAAAATATGTCGTGTGTGATGTCAAATCTAACCTATCCAGCTGTGACTCAGCCCATTGATAGAGCAGGCTGTGCTGGCTTAGACTCAGTCCAGTAGAGTTAAATGTCAGATGTCGCTGTAATATGTCACTGAATATTTTGTAGTGCAACTAGATGCCAAAGGTCTGGATGATGACCATGGTGTTTTTATTAGCTCCAAAGACCGGTGGCACAGCCAAGAGGAATTCTCCAGTGCGTCTGTTGTATCATAATCGGATAATAGAACCTGATTTGGTACAATGTGAGGAGCTTATCTGAAAGTGCACTGGGTTTAGTTCATGTTTCTCTTCATATACTGCCAGAAGCAGGGCAAATCTTAGAGGCAGAGATATCCTAATTACTCAACCATTTGTTGGCTCGACAGAAAAGGAGGATTTTTCTGACTTGAATAAGCCTCTGATTTCATTATACGTTCTTGTATAATTAGATTCTTAGACTAGTGATGATGCTGATCAGAAATCATGATGAGGCCTGTCTGACTAAATGCTTCAATTCCATTTGGTCCCTGGCCAATGCATCCTACTTTGGCTTTGTGTTTTATTAAGTCACTGAAATTCTCTAACCTGTGTAAAAGTTAATAACTGCTGCAGTCTCGGCAGTGAGCTACTGAGCTGTAGCTTTCACTACTGAAGGTTAGGTGTGATTATAGCCTCAGTCTTTGCGTAAAGTGATCCAGGCCTCACATGACTTGGTTTACAATGCTATGTTGACAGGAAAAGCTTCTGCAAAAATGAACTGCACCATTGCTGGTTTCAAGTCATCAGACCTCACTAAGAATGTTGAGTCCATGGACATCAAGCTATATATTGCGAAACTTGAGAGACTGAATATAAATTACCTATACAGTGCTTTTTATGGGTATGGAAATTGACATTAGTACAGATCTGTAGTGTTCTGACATCTCCAGTTTTCTTCTGTAAAATGTCTCCTAGTAAGTGATGAATTCTGTACCTGATATGGAGGTGATCACTGTTGGTGATCCCACCTCTCTGTCATCTAAGCTTGTGTTGAATGTGTTTTATGGAAATGATCCAACTCTGCCTTCCCTCTGCGTCTTTGGTGATCCCGATGCTGATGCCACAATCTTGAGTAACTAACACTAACTGAGTTTGCCCGTTGATGGGTTTACACGGATGATGAGTATCATATCGGCTCATCCATACTGCTTTTTATGCAATTGTTAGATCATCAAATAAACACCACTGTAATTTCTTTTGCATTTCTACAACCTTCTCTGTACCTTACATGAAGGACTAATTGCCTCCAGCACAGATGGTTGTCTGTTTGTTTACTTCTGTCATTCTGATATTTGTCCTCCTGAAGGTAGAGCCGTAAGAGGGAGAAGGAAAGTTACACAGGAGGCAGAAGAATGCAGAGTTAATGCTTCTTAGAGTTATTTCCTCCAATGACTGACTGGTGGATGTTGCTGATTATTCAATTAGTGCTGCAGGAGCATAAAGAGGGACTTGTGTTTTTAAGCTGTTATTAGTCCTTCCCATGTGGATTCAGAAAACATGCTTACTGTACAAACAAGCATCAGGCAGAGTAGACAATCCTTCAGTTTTAAGCCAATTGTTAGACTTACTGGGGTTTTATTATTTCACGCTGTTTCACAATACGTCTGTGTGGCGTGGTGAGATTGAGAAGTGCTGAACAAACATTACAGATACTGTGCGATTACTCAAATGATATTGTAATATGGGGGGGGGGGTCCCTACTAGCTGGTTGTGATTGACCTTTTGTCTGTTTCTTTCAGAGCACACACTACAAGCAGTATCCTCCAAACATCAGCAAAATCTACTCCTACTTTGAATGCAGACGCAAGAAAGGATCCCAGTTTAATGAAGTGGTGTTCTTCGGTCTACAGTATCTGCTGAAGAAATACCTAACAGGTAGGCTAAGCTGATCTTTATTTTTTTTCATATGAAAATCAAGAGTTTTAAGAAAATTATATTTGAATTTTTGTAACCGCAAACTCAGAATGCTCATTTAAACATTAGGTGTTGTGGGATGATCAAGAGAAGGATGCCAGAAAGGCTGTAATAGAGGAGAACAACTTACAGCTTTAGTGTGTAACTTTTCAGTATATAAAAGAGAGTCTATTAGATTCAAACCATTGCCATTTTAGTTCACACAATGCTCATTAATTTCAATTTATTTAATTGTACAGTGCAAATTCATAACATACATTACCTCAAAGCACTTTACATAACATAACAGCTACACTAGTAAAGTGAGACAGCAGCAAACCAGACATTCCTGTCCCTGTCCCTCATGAGGCTGCAATCACACCTCTACCCACAGATGTGTTGTTAACTCGTCCCTCTATTCAAACAACGGGACCCTTTGTCTATGCTTGTGCAAAATTCCAATATCATGTTCTGTTTTTTGTTGTTTTTTTTTTTATTATGTCACAATCAGCGTCATATCCATCATGTGTCCTGATGGGACCTCACATGACCTGATTGATGTCATAGTAACTTGGATTGTTTTCTACAGGCCCTGTGATCACAGAGGAGAAGATTCAGGAAGCC
This sequence comes from Solea senegalensis, assembly GCF_019176455.1. Lineage (NCBI taxonomy): Eukaryota > Metazoa > Chordata > Actinopteri > Pleuronectiformes > Soleidae > Solea > Solea senegalensis. The sequence goes on along the minus strand of NC_058024.1, from coordinate 12,015,378 downwards.
AAACTCTTCTACCAGATGCACTTCAGACAAGCTGTGTTTGATGAAGAAGGGTGGAGGCAAATCCTTGAGGTACATAAAACGATTTCAGCTGTCATTCTTAACAGAGAGTCATCATCATAAACTGTAGCTAACTTGAATTAATTGTTTTTGTTACCATGTCAGAAATATGATGGCCGTCTTCCTATCCGGATCAAAGCCATTCCCGAGGGCAGGATTGTACCAAGAGGCAACGTGCTCTTCACTGTGGAAAACACTGATCCACAATTCTACTGGCTTACCAACTACCTTGAGGTGAACTTAAAAATGTTAGAACCATGTTAGATCCTACCTCTTAAGCTAATTAAACTGAAGACCAGAGGTGATTGAGCCTTTGCAGTGGCAGCTCCTCAGCTTTGGAATACCCTGTCCTGACGCGTCAGACGTGCCCAGGCGCTTAAGATTTTTTTAATCTTCTTTAAAAACCTATTTTTTTCCTTCTTGGAGTTAAATCCAGCTCGAGCTGGACTCTCACATTAAATTACCAAATTAATGTTTGTATAGGTGTGTGTATATATACTTGCTTTAAAAAACCAAGGGTGAGCTCTGCAGACCCACCATTAGATGTTTTTTCAATATTCCTGTTGATCAAGATGCATCTATAATTGTTTTATCATCAAACCATAGCTCTCTGAATCATAATAATTCAGACTGGGGAAATGGTAGTCTTGTCATTGTTTTGGATGCAGTATAATGTAGCACCTTGTGCTGTAAATTGGGTTGTCAGTTTTCCAGGAGAAGTGAGCCCAAGTGGCCAAGATAATAGAATAATAATGGTAATAATAATTCAGACTTACATAGTGCCTCTTTACAGAGTTGGGGTAAAACACTTGGGGACCAAAATAAATTGATCAGTTTAAGCCAAACAGTTGTCTATTCCAGCTTAAATCTCAACATTCTCTGTCTTTATCCTCCTCTGTGTGTGTTTCCTATATTGCCAACTGTTCACCCCCCCTTGCATGCTGTAGACCATGCTGCTCCAGATGTGGTATCCCATCACAGTTGCCACTATATCCAGGGAGTTTAAGAAGATCCTAGCCAAGCACTTGAAGGCCACCACTGGAAGCCTAGAAGGCCTGGACCTGAAGCTGCATGACTTTGGCTACAGAGGAGTTTCCTCACAGGAGGTCAGTATCACTTTCAGGCACCTTATTTGCACTATGGCATGTGCGTTTCTTTTAATCACATAATCACTATCACATCCTGTGAAACATGTCAATTTTCTTGAAATTGTGTAAATTCGGATTTATACTTTGTCACTCACCATGTCACAAACTTTCATTTCATGTTGCACACCTGTTGAATTGTATTGTGTTGCTGCCACAATCATACTTTTTCATGCTTTGATTAGATCAAATAACATACTCCATCTGTTGCTCTCTTAATAGACAAGCTGACAAGAGTCAGTTGGAGGATAGTGTGGTTACCATGGAGACAACAGAAACCTTTCCTCAAAGCATTAACTTAATTTCTTTTTTATCTTGTAATGTTGAGCAACAAAATTATAAAATTATAGAGTGTAGGTCTGAAAGTCCTGCTTTGCAGCAATATTTCATCTGCATATAGCTGTATTATCCTAATGTTGTCAAAATACTTAATTATATGAATACTGTGACCATCACTAATTACAGACACAGATGTTAACCCCAAAAAAGACTTGTATCTCAAGTTGTAGTTCAGTCACAGCATTGAGACCTCCTCAAGCTAAAAATAAATGAAAAACAGTAAACCTACAGTCCAGGTTTCAATTGACAAATAAGCATGAGACAATAACAAAGTGTACTGTCAATGAGGGCTGCAACAACAACAAAATAATACCACACGGTCTGCCTGACCAAATTAAGCCACAGTTTATTTCTCCCATAACTTAAGGGACACTGCACTTGTCGTCATGCTCGTCCTTTTGAAAATGTGAAGAAAAAACATCACAGGTTACCACTGTGTGAGTTGCAAATATAAACCAGACAGCAGAGCTTCACGTTTTACCACACACTGTCAGCTAACAACAAATGGATAACATGGCTCCAACAATCGGCAATCTGCTTTTAACACTCTGCGCTGCAGTTACCATGGTTACGCCACCCCTCCTTTTAGAGGGGGGTAATGACGGTATAAAATAAGGTGAATTAAGAATCCCATAACCTTTTGTAGAATTGTGTCCATATAATGTCTGCTGCAAAATAATTTTCAAGATGTGATAGTTGCAGGTGATTGGTTGATGAGCTCTCAGGCTTTTACATTGTGATGGATAATTCCCACCTGCGCTCTTCAGTCTGCAGCATTAGGAGGAGCAGCTCACCTGGTTAACTTCTGCAGCACAGACACAGTGGCTGGTCTGCTCATGGCCCAGAGATATTATGGCTGCCCAATGGCTGGCTTCTCCATTCCAGCAACAGAGCACAGGTATGATAAATCCACACATACATAAATTCATTTGAACTTTTATAGTGGCATAACTACCATTTTCTAGTTCGCCCTTCATAATAAAAACTTTTTTTATACCATTATCATTATAAAAGACTAGAAATATGTAACCGGGGGGCGCATATGTACAGACATTTGAGAGCGTAGCGTAAACAGCGACTTTGCCAGGTCACAGATATGATTGATCACATTTATCACAGATTTTTACATTGGCTGTACTAAACCTGCAGCGCAAGTCACCTTCCTTCCTTTTAAAAATGATTTTCATCTTGTTGATGGACTGGTCTGTAAATTACACGTCATAATGTGCATGTAACCAATGTCCCATTTATGTGCATATTGCACATCAAATCTCTATTGGCTGCATTTTGTACATATCTTGCCATTTTATTCAGGCTGCCATTGCCATGGATAATTTAACAGATTAATATTAAATGAGTGAAAACATATTGGTGTTTTACATAATTGCTGCATTGTAGATCCAAATGCAGCCCAATTTGCCTTGTGCTCGCTTGCTTACACTACCTCACTTCTGTGAGCTTGTGCTGCTCTGAGTTATTATCGTCCACCCAGACAGCGAGACCTTTTCCAGCCGTGGCTGTGCAGGAGTTCACGTCTCTCTCTCACTCTCTTGTGTCTGCAACCTGTCACTCTTGCTCGGTTGCACATGCACATAGTTTAAATGAATTATGTGCTGAAACGCTGCAGTCTCCATGTTACTTTAAGTGTTAAGTTCTCCAGCACCATGAGACTATAGATTATTTCCTTCCTGTCATTACAGTACCATCATCTCCTGGGGGAGGAACAGGGAGAAGGATGCATTTGAGCGAGTCCTGGACCAGTTCTCCTCTGGACCAGTGTCAGTGGTCAGTGACAGCTACGACATCTTTAACGCCTGTAAACACATTTGGGGAGACAAACTGAAGGAGCGAGTGATGGAGCGCAGCCAGGACTCGTGTCTGGTCATCCGGCCCGACTCAGGGGACCCCGCTGAAACTCTTATTGAGGTAAAAACACCTGGGGTAAAGTAGCAGTAAAGTGGTTATGGATAAAGTTTGCTCTCATCTGTTTGATAAGTGTTGGCAAATAAACACTAAGTTTTACTTAAAGCTACAAATAAGTCCTATGTTTTTCAGATGAATGTAGCTATTTATGTGTATAAATGAATTAAAAAACAAAAAAATTAAAACACTAATGTTTGTTTTATAGGTCATCAAGATTTTAGGAGAGTCTTTTGGCTGCTCTCTGAACTCTGTAGGATACAAAGTGCTTCCCTCTTACCTGCGAATTATTCAAGGGGATGGCATTGATCTCAAATCAGTGGATCAGGTAAGAAACTTGGAAGTTGACAGAAAACTTCCAAGTGAGTTTGGGACCCACAGGCAAAAGGGTCATGGGGGCTCGATATTAAACTTTTCAAAACAGCAATTCCACCCCAAATTTGAAAGTAAAGCTGTTCATACATCAATAGATAAGGTGGAAAAGTGTCTTCTCACAGACTAGCTGCCAGTGTTTGATTTAGAGTGGCTTTTCAAAAAAATATGGTCTATGTGGGGTAAAGCAGTTTTTCAGCATGAACAGGAAAATGCCTTTGAAAATTGGACAATTTCTTGAGTTAACATTGAAAAATGTGATGAACAGAGTGGGAGATCAGCAGGGGTATGTCCAAATATCCTGAAATTTGACCAGGGCACTGACTCATGCATGTTTGACTCTTTGTTTTTCAGATTCTTCAGAAGCTCAGCGATGAGGGCTGGAGTGCGGAGAATGTCTTCTTTGGTTGTGGCAGCGCTTTGCTTCAGAAACTCAACAGAGACACACTCAACTGTGCCTTTAAGTGCAGCTACGTGGAGAACAATGGCAAGGGGGTGAGTGGAATGGTTATGGCTTGATATGTGTGCACTGATAAATCTGCTTAACATTCAGAAAACTAGGCTCTGTGTGTGTAGAAAACTGTGAAAGTTTTTACGTGACTCAATTGCTGATGTCTGGCTGTCTTCACTATTACAGTATTGCGTGGGGTTTATAGACACTAGGTTTCTTCATCTTGTTTTTCAGACAACTTTATTTGACATCCTGATAGCCATCGACGTCAGGATGTAAAAAAGAAACAACAAAGAAACAAACTTTATAGACCGCTAAAGTGATTATCATCCGGCTATTGTTAAAGATAACTGCCTGCCTGGTCATAGCATTAAAAAAGAAAGAATTTGTAAATTTAAAATACCCAGTACCTCCTATCATTATGTTTCTCGCTGGTTTCTATTGTTGGATAGAGAGGCTCTGTAGACGCAGAACTTGCTTCTTTATCTGATGGGCGCATATTCTTCAATCCTCAAAGAGAGAAAGTTCCTTTTCATTTGCTCATGTCTTTAAGACTTGTATAATGTGATTCCCCTTCAGATGGACGTGTACAAGCAGCCGGTGACTGACCCGTCCAAGGTCTCAAAGAGGGGTCGCTTATCGCTGAGGAGAAACTCTAGCGGCTTCTTAGAGACGATAGAGGGAGGAGCAGGCAAGCCTGAGGAGGTGAGTCGCAGCAGTTCATTTTTAACTGTGCCACTCTGTATTTTATGATGGATTGGTTGATTTTGTGAGTTAAACCTGGAATATTTGTGAATCAGTAAATATAACAAAAAAATCCGACAACTGTAATTCCACAAACAGGGAAACACACCTCAGAGACACAGAACTGAAATTCCTGCCCCAAAATCAATACAAGAGGAATCACTGAGCCCATTGAATTCTTTTAACTTTTATGAATGGAAAGGATGTTGGCCTATTTTAATATATAATATGTTTGTCAGCTGCCTTAGCACTCAGCACACCCATACCTACAGTATGTGAATCTTACCTATTGTTGAGCTGACTGTAGCTGCTTGAAAAAACGATCTGTACCTGAAGTGCATGACGCATCTTGTGTGTTGCACTGTGTTCTCCAGGACCTGCTGGTGACCGTTTTCGAGAACGGCAGCCTGGTGCACGACTACTCCCTGGAGGAAATCAGGAAGAACGCTCGGCTGCGCGAGGAGGAGTTGGCTCCCATTATATACAACCAAGACGCAGAGCTGCGGTGCAATCACATCATCAACGGGATTCATTAAGAGCAAAGTCTCCCACCATGCATACAATACTTCAGTGTTTAACTGCCATGAACACTGCCATGTTTCAGAAACTCTTTCCGGAGTAGAAACGGAAAAATACTGAAGGGGAGGGACATGCTCTGTCTCCCAGCTCCTGTCTCTAACAAGCACTACCACCCCACACCTCTGACCCACTGATAATAATAATAATAATAATAATAATAGGTAGATGCGTTTCTTTCATTTCCTATTCTTAGCCGACACACACACACACACACACACACACACCTCAGTGAGTGGACAGTTAACTCTCTCCTGGCATTGCCATGACCAGAAACCAAGCTCAGGGTATTAAAAAGCCAAGTTAGTTTGTGTGTTTGTTTGTTTGTTTATCATGTTTTAATTGAAGTATGCAGTTGCTGCTGAACACAACAAAAGTAGTGAATAAGCCTTTAAAGATATTTTAATCACTAATCTTCAATTATTATCAGATCATTTTTTTTCCATGTCCAAGTGTCCAAATACTCCCAAATTTCCATTTGTTTTTTATTAGAGCCGATGCAGCGTTTTACATACTAAACTTAACTATAACTTGTCGTGAATGAACTGAATCCATCAGTGAATGAATCCACGCATCAATCAGACTTAATAGATGAACGAGAAACGCAAACAAACGAAAATGAATCACATTTTGGACATTTTTCAGTCCAATTCTCTTGTTGCTGATTAGTTTTATTGCATGTGCTTTCTGCGTGTTATTCCCACAGTTCAAAGACAAATCCACTGTCGGTCTGGATAGATTGATTCATAGATTCATAATAAATTTGTTAATATTCTCTCAACTGAAATCCATGCAGGCACAGACATGTTTTATTTATTTTTTTATCCAAACACTTGAACTGCCGCATATGTTGAAGTCTATAAAACAGGTTTATTAGAATTAGAACAACCTGGTAGCATGACGTGCTTAACTGTGCACTCAACATGCCTCTGTAGAGATGCCAGCCTATTTTCTGTCGACACTGATGGTAGGAAGACGCCACACGGTGCTTTTTTTTTGGCCGTTTAGCCTCTGGACTTCCACAGAAACAAGTGGTGCTCTGGACTTCCACAGTAAAGGATGCTCTGATCTATCATGTGTTCACCCCCACCTCATGTGGGTCCAGTGTGTTGTCTAATGATGGTACTACAATTCAGGTGGCTGTGAGTATAGTGGCTGTTGCACCTTTATGAATGGGATACAGAACTGGATAATCTTTTTTTGTTTTGTGTTAGTTTTGTGATTTTCAAATACACAATGTAAAAAATATACTCCTGTGATCGAAATGACTTCATATTTTATTTTATTAACATGACACAAACCTCCTTCTGAGATATGCGTTGACTACAAATAGTTGAGTGATGAGAGAGTACTGAGGCCTGAGCAGAGACATGTACAATAAAGTGGACATAGTCTTCCCATACAGCTTAGAACTGTTAGATTTGATTCAGAACATCAGTAAACATTCTCCTGAGGAGTTACTGTAATCAGCAATGTTGACTTTGTAAGTTACATTCCCATTCAAGCACAGCATGTATGAGTGGACACCTACGTGCTTTTGTGAATTTTTGAGTTCATTTTGCAACCAGAAAGCTTGGTTCACTTTTTATACACGCTTTATGGACCTGCGTGTGTCACTTCTGATGTTTCTAACTGAACAACCAGTCACCTCAGAGTGAGTCAGATCATTCTATTTATCCACTAGTGTTTGGTACTGTACAGTTTTCTAGTATCATCTGCTGTTTGATGAATGTTTGTTTCTGCTGATAAACCTGCCCTCTCCTGTAACTGTACAATATGACGCCTTATCAGCAGATGAACCTTGGATTTATATTTATAGACATTAAAGGAACATTTCTCCGACAGATATTTTCTGAAGTCCACAGCATTCCACCTGTTTCATAATGTTAAATCATTAAAGCTGCTGTCAGTTATGACGTTGTTTGGCTAACTTCCTGTCTCTTGCGGCCTTTAATTGCTTTCAAATTGAAATTGAGTGGTTGCTTTTGATGTCTGTTAGAAAGTGCAATACATATATGATAGTAACAATTCATAATTTCTGTTTTTAAACTTGTGTTCAAGTGTAAAAGTTAATCTTGTTGGTATTTTATGTGATAATGCTCCATCTTGTTTTAATCTGTAAGACTAAATACTGCCAACTAAAACTAGTCCACACAGATGTTTAAAAGGAGTAATAATGTACACGTGGTCTACCTCTTGTGCAGCACCAGAAAGAATCCTAATACACACTGGTTATTTTTTAACTGAGCTGATCTTCTTCAGATTTTTCGAAATGTCTTTTATCTTTGATTCTCTAAGATTAAAAAAGGGTCGACCGGAAGTGGCGCGGTTGTTGTTGCCAGAAAGAGAGAGTTGTGAAAGCAAGTGGAATAAAACGTGGGACGCTGTTGGCGTTAAAACCGGCCATTCGCGTCCTTGGATTGTTTTATTACTCACCCATTATAGGCGCTCTTACACTTTAATGCAATAAAATGTGTCAACATATGTACAGTTTAATAGATGAGTCGTTGCCTCAGGGTTGTCTGTTGAAGTGTTTTTCCCAAGGAGTCTTCAGTGATCGTGGGTGTGTTTTTGGCACACAATAGTGTACAATATAAATCAGATTACCATCTAGTATTTACTTTTGCCAGTTCTGCCAGGGAAGTAACCAATGAATGCTTTATTGACCTCATGGGATCGTCTGTGTTGTGCTCCTGTATGTGTGAGTGTAATTTACTGTCTTTACTATATAATAACAGTGAGTTACGGAGTTGAGAAAATGCACCGCACCTCTTTTTGTATCCGGACAACGAGATTTCGAAACATATTTCAGCAAAGCAGGCAGTTGCCTTGTGCCTCAAACTTTTGTGAAAGCACCTTTAAATACTGTGAATGGTTAGAGTATTTACAGGAAACCACATGTTAGTACTCAAACTATCAAAGACACTTAATAATAATTAGAATGAGTTTTCTTTGTTGGTGCCTTTCTCGACACTCAAGGTCACCTGACATACAACGCAAACACATAATAAGTTAAAAATAAAATAAAAGACAATAAAATTGGAGAGTGCTGTGTGATTGTAGGAATATGTTATTCTGAACAGGTGAGGTTTTAGTTTGGATTTGGACTTAAGACAGTGGTCCTATTGTGTAGATAAGGTAAATTTGCTACCATAACATTTACTGCAAATGTAAATGTCTGCGTAGATGAGCTTTAAATCCACAGTGAAGTTTGTTAGTGATTAAAGGAGCGGGTCTCATGGTCTCGGTGGTAAAGAGCAAAACATCAGGCACACATTCACCTTAAATGCTTTCACTTGGTAAATAACATTCATTCCAACTGCTACACATCCATATTTTGACCATGTTTGTCCATGAAATTATTTTTTTAACAATTTCAACTCACCAGGTGCACTCCCAGGTTTTAATCCCTGCATTCAAATGTTCCATAAATTCACCCTTTTTCCTCAAATATGCCCAATTCCTGCACTTTGTTTATTGATTCTTTCCACAAGAGGGCAGCAGATTCCCACATGAGCCCCTGCCTCTACTGCTGCTGCCATTCCTGTTACATTTTGTGCCACTAAGGCAAATCTAAATGCAGGATTTTAATCACCAAAGTCACAAACACACTTCTTGATGGAGACAGACGTGGATCAACTTTGGGTTTACAGAGTGACACAAACTTCAATTCCCAGTCTGACTCCTGAAACTTTACATAGGTGCATCCTGGTGTTTTCAGCCATTGTCCAATTAACCGTCTGGCTTTACCAGCGCCGTGTATCTGCTGTGCTTCCACTTCAACTCCATTGTGTGTGACGTAAAATTCCAAGTGCAGTGAGGGGATGTCGCTAAGCGACAGGAAGTCATGTGGAAGTGATAGGATTGTTGTGTGAACAACAGAAGTTACACACTACAGCTTTAACTCTTTGATTGACTTGTTATCTCATTTAAATTGGTCTATGTGCATCATTTGTATGCATTTTACTGTATGTTTTCATGCCTTTATATAGGGTTAATGTAAAGGTGCTTTGTAAACAAAGTTGTTTAATTATTTTTCAATCTTTTATTCTTATGGGAGAATCTCTTTGAGTCTTCTTGACACAGGAGAAATTGAGGCTGAAGATCATGAATGCTGACTCATCAACAATTAGTTGGAAAATTAATTAGGAAACTTACATTGAGTTGTAACTAATTTTATTTCAAACAGGAGTATTTTTCCAGCGAGCTGGTGGATGGGAGTTGCCATGGAGATGACAGGACACGTGGGTGGAGGGGACAGAGGAAGAAGACAGGAGGAGGTTCATGTGTGGAGTAAGGAGTCAGAGAGACAGTGTTTATGATGGAGAGCAGGGAGATTGTTCTCCTCTAACTCCTGCCGTTCTCTGTAATATTAAGATGGTGATGATGATGATGATGATGATGCGTTCATGCGAGCTCAAATTGTCCTGGCTGTGAGTTTACTTTGCGGCTCTTTGTCTGTGTGTCTGCGGTGCGCACTGGGTCTGGATGATGGAGGTGCAGGTGGAGAGCTGCTGCTGCTGCTGGCTGCTCCTCCTGCTCTGCTGCATGACTCTGCACAGCTCGGCCATCGAGACTGGTAAGACTTAAAAACTACTTTACACTCACTCATTGACGCGCAGCTGTGCGTCATGGTCACAGTGGCGCACAAGTGTGCGTTGGTGTACAAAGTTGAAATGCCGGGAGGGAGCGTCATAACACCTGTAACAACAATAACAGGTGTAATAAATGTTTCTGTATTTCTATGTAGAATGACTACGTTTTTATATGCGATCATGGAGGAGCTGAATATTGTACCAGAGCTGCGACTGAACAATTATTTTCATTTTTAATGTATATTATTGCTTCGATTAATTGATTAGTTGTTCTGTCTGTTAAACATTTTTTTATACCAGAAACCAAATTGTCTTAAAAGAGCAAAGGAAACAGAAAATATGAACATTTCAGAATGTGAAATCACAGAACCAGACAAAAAATAATGATCAAAATTACAAATAATTCTGTAACTGATTGTTATATATTTATTTCAGTGTAAATAAAGTACACTGGGGGCTGCAACTAATGATTATTTTCATAATCAATTAATGTTGATTATTTTCTCGATTCATCGAGTGAACGTTTGGTCCATAAAATGTTATGAAAATGTTGATCAGTGTTTCTCAAACCTGGAAATGAGGTGAAGGTTTTTTTATGTAACTATGTTAAAGTTAAAAGAATATAAAATGTTTGTTTACAACTTAATGCAAGTGTATTTCTTTTGGCTCACAGCCCACTATCACATTTCAAATTTGGCCCTCCAAAGGAAAAAATGTTGTTCAGTCGATGATGTTCACATTGTTCATTTATATATTGCTGGTAAAGTTGCACATGGTGGTTAAACATGTGCACAGACCTGGTTTGACCTCAGATGTGGGTTTTTTTTGAATGATCTTCTGAGTGAAGGCAGTAAACTGTTCCACAAAGTGCTGTCTCTGACATGACTCAGCATTTTGACCGTGGGCACTTCACTGTCCGGCAGCTCTTGTGGTTTGAGTAGTTAAATTGGAGGTGACGTCATTTTACTGATGTTTTTTTCTTTATTTTACCTAAACTGAAAGTAGCAGGCTTCAAAAGTCACATGACTTCATTGTGTGGTTTCTACACAGTGTGTTTTGCTTCTGACTAATGTTTTTGAACTGAAAAATGTGTTAAGTACAAATCATGTCTCATTTAATTTGTTCTAAAATGAATAGAGGACTTCAGGAACAATAGACAGGCTACTTGAGGATTTGTAAAACACATTATATTATGGATAAAAAAAGTGTCTGTAAATGAGCTAAATTGCTCTATTTTGATCCTTTGAGCTACTTGTTTTGAGGACAAAGGATCGGCATGCTTTCTTTAAATGAACATGCCAGTGATTAATTATAGAAATTCTGTATGGGTCAATGAGAAACCAAGGTGAAATCATTTGGAGAGTGAGTAAAGTGATAAAGTATCACATAGAAAGCAAAGTTACTACCCTTTTCTACATAATGATGCCTCAACAGTGTCTTCAGGACTTTGACCCTCACTTGGCCTCTGAGTTCGCTCTCTGAAACTCTGGACTCCATTTACAGTCAGAGTCTTTAAAAACAGTCATATTATCTGCCTGTAAAAAGACTTGGTGTCCTCTGGTCACCCTTGTTTTGAACGCCATCTCTGGTGCTTTTGTATTTGCTTATGCGGTGAAGAGGGGATAAGCTGCTTCCCACCAACAGGGGCTCCCAGGCTTTGGGACATTCCTGGAGGTCAGTGCAGGAGGATCTAGCCGTCTCCCAGGGAAACGGTGCTAATAAACTCCAGGGGTGGTCGTAAATTTTCTCATTATTTGGCCTGCGGCCCAGAGGCAGGGGGCGGTGGGTGGCAGGGTGTGGGCAGCTGGTTGAGCCATATCTGCCCACCCATCTGTCCGAGTTCTGCCTGTGGATGAGCAGTGAGCTGCTTTTCAAACTCATCAGCATGCTCATGACATGGCTGATGGAAGTTCACATTGGTCTGTGTTTGTTTGTACATCTGCCAGTGTAACAAAGACTTTTGGCAAAATATCTCTTTACCATTGTGGCATTAGAATAAGCCTTTGTATATGTATGTTAGGCACTGGCCTTGCTGTATACATACTGTAGGCACCCTGAACAGACAGACCAGCCAGAGCATGTGTTTCATGTTGTTGAGCAAAGGGTTACACACAAAACAAAGATGTAGAACATCCTTTCTGGTATGTGGAGGCCAGTAGATTCTGCAAGCTAAATCAATCATTCAATGATTGCTCTGTACTCTGGTGCAGGAGAGTGAGCTGTCAGAACAGAAGAAAAGCCATTTATCGACTTGAAATGCAAAACCCATTAGGTTTGGATTTACTTGGTCTGTTGGGTGGGGTGGTGGGTCGTGTTTTTTGTTGTTTTTAACTGTGGACTTTCGGCAGCAAAAGTGACAGAAAAGTGCCCTCTAGATGTCATTTGGCATAAAGAAAAGTTTTTTGACAGGTCCATTTTGTCCTTAAGTTCTTACTTTTATTTTAAGAGTTTACGATTCAAGAGTGACCAGCAGTCAGGTTTATTATCTTCATTTAACCAAAGCTGAATAATATTATGAAAGCTAATCCATTTCATCCATTATTTATACCTTTTGAGCCAATCCCAGCTGATATTTGGAGTGTACTCGACAGGTTGCCAGACTATTACAGGGACTGGGAGACATTTCTTTTTTCCTTGTCTTTCAGCTTCACCCTCTCTAGGGATCGCCACGGCAGATGATCCACATATATGATGTGGCATAGATTTTTATGCCGGACGCTCTTCCTCACACAAGCCTCCCATTTATATGGGCTTGGGACCAGGCAAAAGGAGTATGCTGGATGTACAACCCCCCATGTCCAATTAATTGCTCAGGGATACACCAGCCCTTGATCGGATGGGGACTCAAACTGACAGCCCTTCAGTCATAAGTCAGGTTCTCTTTGTGCTTAGCTATGGGCTGCCCATACTAAAAATAATATATCCCTTTATAGCATAAAGTCATATACAGTGTCTACTTTGCAAATGGACAACAATTTCTTTTTTTTTTTACAAAAGAAATACTTTATGTACGAGTTTGTGTCTCAGGTGTCTTTTTTTTCTTGTCAGTCAATGTGGTGGACTTCTGCGGTCAGACAATCCGAGGTGATGGCATGATTGTCAACTCACACCAGGAATCCAAGAAGTACTACTTTGTCACCATGGCGACCGACTGCCACCTCACCATGCAGGCCATCTCTCCCAAAGACAAAGTCCAGTTCCACTTCCGCTTCTTCCTGGTCTACAGTTTGCTGCGAGTGGCCCCTCTTAGTCCGGTCCCCCTCTTCCCAGAGTCTCCCCGTGACTCTGCTGCCCTCAACCCGAGACTGGAGCCCACCTCTGGTGAAAGCTTGGGGGACCCGTGCCACGCTGGCTCATATGTTCAGTTCTATGATGGACGCGATAGGGGCTCGCCTCCCCTCGGGCCTCCTCTTTGTGGGAAGAGCCCACCTCGGCCTGTGCTGTCAACAGGAAACTACCTGACGCTGAGGCTGGTGACCAGAGGGACTCAACCCAGAGTGGACTTTGTGGGGGACTTCACCTCCTTCAGACTAGGTAAGATGAGATGTGGACTTGATTTAGTATACAATTGTATGAAATGACGGGAATAATGTAGTTGCAGCCCAAATAGCTAAAGCAAATTACAGCTTTGTTCACTCACTGATCTCTTTAAAGTGTTTCCAGGTCAGAAATAACTTTAAACCTTTTTATAACATCAAACAAATGTTTTTTCTTTACAGTTAAAGTGTATGATTTTAAAAGAAATAGGTTTTCCCCTAGTGTTAATGGTATTCACAAGACCACTGGTGATTATTTTTTGGGGGATTTGTTTTCGGATAAACAGTATAACTTCATGAGTAGAGAGCCTGAGGTTGAGACACCGGTGTCGCTGAGCAAACACTTTAGATCAGTGATAGCTGTCAGAATGTAGAGTTGTTTTACAAACACATTAACCTAAGGATTCCACAGTAGCTTTCGGGGTCACTGGCCATGTTAAATTAACCTAGTGTCAACATATCAGCTGTTTGTTTTGTTCATTTCATTTAGTACATATACGTCTAATGAACACAGCATAGCGCTGAGATGTCTGCAGGGTTGGGTCATGGTGTTTTAACTGTCTCTCTCTGAAAACATGGCTGCTAGTGGGGACAGAGGGAAAAACATATTTTTGCCACTTGAAAGACCCACCTAATAAAACCCATCCTGCTTAAGGATATTTTAAGAATATGTTTGTTGCCATATGACAAGATTATCCTATTCCTTCTCAGGTTTCAACCAATCAGAGTGCAGCAGTGAGCCCTACTTCACCTGCAGGAATGGAAAGTGTATCCCCCTCAGCCTGGTGTGTGATGATAAAGGCATCGACAACTGTGGGGATGGAAGTGACCTGGAGGAAAACCTGACGACTGGCTGCAAAGGTCAGTAAAGTGATGCTGTGGCATCATTTAAAGATCTATAATTATATAATAGCCTTTTTGCATAGAGTAATTCAACCAGACTTCTAAGGTGGAAGTAGAATTCAGCAACTGTCTTTAGCTCAATTTCAAGCCTTGGGGAAATCTGGCTAATCAGAGGGCATGTCACAGTTTCAATGCTTCAGAAGTTTCAAAGTGAGTGTTAAAAAAAATGTAGGGTTTCTAAAAGTTGGCAGTGTGAATAACACTTCCCAAAGCCATCAGCTTATTCCATCAAATAATAATAGACAAAGGGTTTCCCCATTTCTCAGAAATAAATCCATTTGCTACTGATTTAATGACATTATGGGAAAGGAAATGCACCATAAAAGTAAAGTGGGAAACACTGAACAGGGAGAAAGAGAAATAAAAGACCCAAAAAAGAAATACACTTCCCAACTCAGATGCCCACTCAAAACAGAAAACACAGAACAACAAACAAAGGAGTTGAACTCCTGGAGATTAAAACCCGACTGAGCATCTCCACCCTGCATATAAACCCTCCCAGGCTGATTATCCTCAGCTGTGGGAGGACAACACAGGTGTGACCAATATCTCCTGATTAGCAAAGCAACCTGTGCTCTAGATAATGCCGCCAATGTCACCATTACACTTTAATGCCTGATCTGGCAGATATAGGGTTTTGGAGTTGGATCTATAAAAATATTTTGTTCAATGTAATCTGTAGTCACCTACAGCTAAGTAGAGAATAAGACTATGACCTGGATGACTGTGGATCTCCACAGACACGTGTGTCATTACAATTCATTACGATCTAGGCTACACTTGCCTCATGACCTCACTACAGAAAGTCTGGCATGTTTCATATTTTTGCTACTTTTTACGTTTTGTTCCATCTCATCAGTCAGTACATTTATAAGACACTGGAAAACACTAATTATTGTTAGTCCGACTGTTGGTCAAGTCACTGTTTAGATCTCCTCAGGACACTTACACTCTTTGCCGTCTTTGGATCTACATTATTATGGTTATATGAGGATCCTTTTGTCTCTTATCTGACCTACAAATGTGGTTTGTTCCACTTTACTAATAATTACAATATCCATTACAATTTGAACTTTATTTTTATGTCTTTATACAACATATTTTTACTTTTGTCTCAAACCAATATTTGAGTTTATGTAGTAAATCCTGCAGAACAAAAATAATAGTATTATCAGCAAAAACTACATATTTCCTAATTTTTTGACAGTTTACAAATATCTTTAATGTACAAAATGATTAAACCCTGGGTGTTTTTGTCGGTCGAGACATGACATTTCTTAATGTTTGATGGTTGACCCAAAATGTGTCCTTTTTCAGCAGGTCAGCTTTTACCTCCTGAACCTCCACCGCCTATGGTCACTACACCCCCAACCTTTGTGAGTCCACCCACAATGCCACTTCCCACTCATATGAATTGTGGCGTGCCAGACAGTGCTCCCAGCCATGAGTCAGTAACAGGTGAGTGACCTTTGCCTTGAATAAGTCTTCATTCAGCCAATAGCTAAACTTCCTGTTTTAGGATCGAGAGAAGAATGAGTGACTGTAAAATGCATGTTTATGTCCTGCAGTCAGAGGATTAACTAAGTGCCTCTTTTGGATGCAAAGTAGCCGGATGACTGGGTGTAAAGCTGATGAAGGTGGCCATTGAATTTCAGCTTAACACTCGTAAACCAATAGATGGATTCTCACTACAAAGAGCAGCCTTTTGAGTGATCTGTCTCTATTCCAGTGTCAGAGGTGCAAACAGAGACCGTCTGAGCCAGCCTGGTTTCTTACTGCTTCTAAGAAAACAACCATTCTTCTTTTCAGACTGAGAGAGGCTGAAGGGGATTTGCCCAGTGTGCAGGTTTGCAGCTTTTTATTAGCTCAGATCCATGTGAATAAACCTTGGATGTGCCCACAGAAAAAGAGCTCAGCCTGGGTGACCCAGCAGCCTGCCTCACTGGCAACTTGTTTGGCTGTGGCTGAATTGATTTTATTATTTAAAAGTGTAATTGTTGGGAATCTTAAACATTCAGCAGATTTGGCAACTCATCTGTGGGTCCTGACCCAGTCTCTAGGAATCGCTGACATACAAATTTCACATAGTCTTTCCCAAGGAGCCAGGGATTGAACCCCAGGCCATCTGGTTAGAAGAACTCCCCTCACGTGTTTGCCATTCACATGTGATGAACACAGTGGGAGAATGTCTGGGTGAGATGTTTTCACAACAGGAGAATCTCTGGAGGATCCAGGCAAGTGGGTGGTACTCAAACATTCACTCACTGTGAATCCTCTGGAGTTTCTCCTGGTGTGTTCGCACATGTCCTCACTTTGACATGTTCTGGAGATAAGATAGGGGACATGGCAGGGGCAATTACAAACTATGGACCCTACTGCATCACCAGAATCCAGACTGGCCATTAAAGAAAAAGAAAAAACATTGAAATTATCTAAACCTTCCAGTATTGATAAACAAGTAACCATGGTAACCAGTCCAAACCCAACCATCTCTGCTGAGACACCAGCTCCTCCAACTACAGAGAAAATTGACCATCTTGTCATTAAGAATATTTTTGCCCAAATTAACCACCTGTACTATGAACTCAGCAAATACACCCAGTCCACCTCCATCAATAGTGCCATCACACAGATGAAGTCCACCCTAGTCACAATGGAACAGATTTTACTGGAAGGACAGGACCCACTCACACCACTCCCACCACTTTCTGCCAGCTTTTCGGACGTTGTCAATGCAAATATACACAAATATCAAACATTTAATATGAGCACCAGAAAAAGAGGATCTACAGAAATCCAACACATTACACCAGTTGTAATAGAAAACTACAAACAGCTCTTTTATAACCAACCTACCTATCAACAAAGAAATACAAAAACACAAGCCACTAATCCAACTTCAAAAACTGATCCATATGCGAAATGGTAATCTCCTCATTTTCCCTAAGGATGTCCCCTCCTTGAAAAGTCTTCTGTCACCATGGCCCAAAGGAGCATTCAATGGAGCACATTTCACCTGCAGACTAGCACGTAAACAAGGCACTGAAACCCCATCTGACCCCCCTGTAAAACTACTGGTCATTAAAGGCATCAACATCAATATCACTGAAACACAAGTTAAAGAAGAACTGGAAAATCAAGGCATCCAAATCACCAGACTGCATAGAATTATAAGCAGAAATACTCAGCAACCAACCACATTCCTCAAAATCCACCTTACCAACCCATATCAAGCTGCCGGCCTTCTCCATGAAGGATTTTACATGGACCTCTTCCAGTACAGAGTGGAGAAGGCGCAGCCTCCACCTACCATTAAACAATGCTTCAAATGTCAACAGTTCAATCACATATCCGTCAACTGCAATAACCCGGTTGTCTGCTTGAGATGCGGAGAAAATCACCATCACAAAACCTGCACCAAAGAAAAACGCCATGCCAAGTGTGCCAACTGTGCAGGTGAACACTCCGCTGCCTCCAAGACCTGCCCAGTCTACCTGTCAAACATGACACAACTTGGCAACAAGCCACCACCCCTTGTAAAACCCACCAACCCCCCCCAGCCTGCTCTCCAGAGATAGCACCCATCTTAAAAGCATCAGAAAACACACACACCACAGTTAATAAACAAAACCCTCTCACCAAGACCTCCACACCGGTCTTTTTTCCCCATAATTCTCACCATGACACTCTGCACGTTCTTACATATAAACATCAGAGGAATAAGAGGAAATAAAGAAGAACTTATCCAACTGCTAAATGACAAGAACATCTCTGTAGCTTCTGTGAATGAAACACTTTTATCAACCAAATCACAGATCAAAATTCCTAGATATTCGATCATCAGAAAAGAGCGACAGACAGGACATGGAGGAGGAGTAGCCATTTTAATCAGAAATAACATTGAATACAGTGAAATGGATTTTCACGAAGAACTCAACGGAAATGAATATTTTGCAATAAAAATGAAAACCCATTTAAATCACTCCATCACAGTCATCAGCATTTATTGTCCCCCCGAAATAAAACCCTCCTTAAACCTGTTCCAAGCCATATCCACCTCCAGCTACACCCTCATCATGGGAGACTTCAATGTCAAACATGTTGACTTCTACTGCAATAAAACAAACTCAAGTGGCAAAGTACTCAAACAAATTCTCGCTGACACAAATTTAACAATCGTCAACACAAAAGAGCCCACTTACATATCGCCACTAACTGGCAACACAGACATCCTGGACCTCATTATATGCTCCCCCGACCTGGCTTCTAAACTCCATAAGTTCTCCACCACCAACCACCTCTCCAGCGACCACTTACCTGGTCTGACTACATTCTCTTTCCTGCCACAAGTCACCAACAAGAACAAATACAACTATAAAACAGCAGAATGGGAAAAATATAGATCAAACATTGAAGACAAACTGAAGAACATCATTCTCATCACCACCCATCAACACCTGGACCAACAAGCATCACTTTTAAGCAAAATTCTCATTCAAGCCAGAGAAGAAACCATATCCCAATATACAGCAAAACCATCAAAACAGACTTTACCTGCTTACCTCCTCCAACACATCAGACACAAAAGGAAGCTGTGACGGGATTTCATCAGGTCCAGATCACCCCACACCAAAACAGAATTAAATAGACTGCAAAGCACTCTTAAAACACAACTTACCCTCCACCGACAGAAAACATGGAACACATTTTACAGAAAACTCGACCAAGACACAAACCCCCGGACATTCTGGCAAAAAATAAAGAACCTAAACGGAGACCCAGAGACCAATAACACACCACCACTTAAATCATCAGGCACCACTTGTAGAGCACTTTTCTTAAACATCACACACACACATGTAAATAACATGCACACAGGGTGTCTTTGTTTGTTGTTGGGTTTTCTTTTCCTTTTTTATTTGTGCCTTGGTCTTCCTTTGCTAAAACCTCACAAGTCCTTTGCCTCCTCCCACCTTTCCGGCCCACTCCTGATGTCACAAACTATGGATAGAAAAGGGCAGAAGCCCTAAGCTATCCCTCCAGGCTCATGACCTTTTAGCCTTAGCCTACATGGCAGGGGAATCTCCAGAGAATGTCCAGTACAACTTCTGGGGACATTTACATTCACATATACAGCCCCTTTGGAAAATCTCAGAGACTCCTGTGGGACTTAGAAGTGATGTTTAAGACTCACTATTGGTATCAGTTTCCTGTATTCCATCTGATTTAAATTATCTAGTGATTGTTGGTGACCACCAGTGCCAACATTAAAGTCTAGACCACATTTGCAGAAGAGTGTTGGCCTTAAAAACGGCCAAGCTGCTATGATCATTGGATGTTCTTGCAGAGGTTAAGAAAATGTTATGGTCACCGCCATCTTTTGACAAAGACCATCACTTTTGACCCCTGTGAGGGAAACCGAGTGCCTGGCAATCCCTCTCCATTTTCTGGCTTCATGGATAAGCCAGCAACTGTGGCAGACACTTTTAAATACCCGTAAAACTTGGTAATTTTCCTGACTGATTGGACTATTTACTCTGTACTGCCCCAAGGATTTCCGGTGATATTTCTCCACTTTGTCCGTCATTATAAGCTCCCCTGCGAGGCACACAATGACGGACGAAATTAACACAAAGTGTGGATGAAAGGCTTCGTCCATCTCTGTGTTATACCTAGAGTATGAATGAGCCTTTATGATGACCTGAAAATGGCTGCTATGTGACTCAAGAGAATTTTATTGCTTCTCTCTTGTTTCCAGACTCTCCTTCCTCTCTGTCCCTGTTGGTTCTCTACATCATACTGGCTGTAGTGGCAGGTGGCCTGGTGCTGTGCTGGTGCTGCTGGTCACCTGGCTGGTTCCTGTGGCGCATCAGTATCTGTCGCTTCTTACCCTGCTGCAACTTGGCATGCGCCTCCTGCCAGCTCTGCTCCCGTAACTGCATCCACAGCAAGGAGCACCGACTGGCAAAGGTGACGCCACACACGCCGGGCAACGGGATCCCGACTGGCATGGCAGCCACTGGCAACAGTGCGGATGAGAATGTTACTACTGCAGCTGTTTAGAAAAGGACTGTTGAAGACTCTTATGCTGAGCCATGATCAGTGCGGACATGAATAGCAATCCTCTCAGTGCAGGTTGGACCGATGTGGTCCAGTGTACCAGAGCTAAAGGCAACTGGTTAACCTGTGGTTTGTGTGCTTTAACAGTTCTGTCTTGCGAAAAATACATTCCCACACAACTAATTTGCCATCTCAGTTCTGTTTCTTGAGGAATATTTTTTTTTCTCTCTGGATTATTTGAGGTGAAATTCTCACATTGAGTTGGTGGTGAGAAGTCAGCCAAGCAGCCAAACACAGTTCGAGACCAAGCGTTGGAGGATCTGTTGCTGATTTTTTTGCAGCGTTATCAGGACATACCGCTTTGTCTTTATGGAGAGCAAGACTTCTACCAGACCACAAACAGTATGTGATGGGTTTTCATTTAGAAGATGTTGATGCTATGAAGAAATACCATGATCTTTTCCTAGCCCCAAACAGGTGTTTTCTGTGTCTAAACCTAACCACATACTATACATAACCAGAAAACGGTTATTATCACCTTCATTTCAGTTCAATGCAGTTTAGTGGTGTGGAAATGTCACTTTTAGGAGGCAGAAGGTAGAGCAGGGTACAGTGTGACAATGGATTGTACGAACATGTGAATGTATGTGAAAGGTAAATAATGAAGCGTTCTTTGACTTAAGAAACATGCTCACTGCACACTTTTCTCTCACATACTATAATGGAAGCATGCGCCGCTGTTTAGAGACTCTCATGAACATTTCAGAAATGCAGCCTTGTCCTAACCTAGACCATTCCCTGTCTTAGAAGTAACAGCTAAGTCACACAGTGTAACTCCAGTTTACACCAAAGGTCCGACATGGACACATGTTGAGGACACAGCCACAGAACTACAGAGTCAAAACACCCACTGACAACAGCTGTTCTCCCCTGGAGAAATTCCTTCAAGCACTCAACTCTACTCCCAGCAGTTTATTGTCATACCTCATACTGTTTAAGTCAATGTGAGGTCTGTACAGAGAAGCACAAATCATTACAGCTTTAGAAATAATAAAGAAATAAGTAAGTAATTATGTACAAACAATACATAAATGTACAGCAAATTGAACAGAAAATTGTGCCACATAGTTCTGCAAAAACATAGATTAAAGTGAAAATCAGTGGTTGGAATGTGCACATTTTTAAAAATCGAAATAAATCAAAATTAGTAATTACAATGAGCAATTTCAGTAAATAGAAAGGCTGGATCAATAGGAAAAATTGTTAATTGTTGGATGCATACCCAGGCGATTTAATATTAATATTTGGGATGAGGTTTTGTGTCCTAATCGACTCCCACCAGACGGGAATAAACAGAGAAACTCGATTCATTTGCAGCACAGGCAGTTGTTAAGAAAGCTGGAATTGCCAACTTTCCACAAAAGGGTCATGTGTGTACAGCTACTTAGTAGAAGGTCCAATAGAAGCATTGTCTTACTGTGAATTGCCCTTTGATTGGTCAGAATTCCCCACGGATGGATACAGACCACAGAGGACGAGCAGGAATCTAGTTCCCTCTCAGATCACTTGATTCAGATTGCAGAGAAAGATTATTGTGGAGTTATTGATTAGTAATGCCAAAAATGTTGCTTACCAGAGCTTGAGAGTTGAAAACCTGACAAAATGACAATGACTATGCAATGACCCACCAACCCACTCACAAATTGAGTAAAGTATTATTGAGTATTATCATTCTAAAACCATTAACATCGATCTGCTTGTGTGCCGTGGGGATGTCCTCACAGACTCAACAAAATACTACCATACTGAGAGAAAGAGTCACACACACACGGAGAGAATCGCATGAAGCCGCAATCGGCATTGTGTAAAACAATGGTTTTAACGAAGCAGCCATTTGGTTTTATTTAAAAGTTACACACTACAGCTTTAAATATACCTTTGTGCTTGAGAGAGCTGAACTGCACTGGTACTGCTGCTTTCCAGGCCTCATAGACATTAAAAAGTATAGATTCTGTCCCTGTTCTGTCCATGTGCACAGACTGAGCCTCCATGTGCTCATGTGTCTGCCAGGGAAACTTTCTTGGTATCCTCTAGATGGAGTAGCTTCATAAACTTTCTTTGCTCAGACTCACTGAGAGTGAGTGTTGCGCAACCCCATCTAAAAGCTGGTTTGACTATTGTCCCAAAGGCATAAGAACAAGCACAGTGTTTTCAGAACTCCAGGTTTGCGGGAAGCAGCACGCTGACTCTGGACAGGAATGTACATGCATCTTTACGTTCATTAGACAACACACACACACACATACTGTACAATTCACATCCACTGAACTCTCAGCTCAAAGCAAGACTGTCCTCACATTTGACTTTACAAGGATAGATCAGAATTGTTGAAATGTTGTTATATGAAGTGCCGTGTGTTTTACAGACAGATGACTGCGCTTTGTCAACTGGGTCAAGAAGGGGCATGCAAAGTGAAAACATCTACACCAGCATAAGTCTAAGATATTTTGATGTCTGTTGCTTTACCTCGCCATTAAGACAACCAACCGACTAGTCTGTGTCTCTCTCACACAAAATCACACAGGAGTTGCTGATCCATTGCTTCCGCCATCATAAAGTCAAAATGCGTTTGTGAAATCCTCTGGTCCGCATTTACCTCTTCTTCTCTGTAAGCTGCTCTCATCAACTTTGTCTCCAGCGGCAAAATTCACCACCGAAACTATCAAAAAGTGCTGCTCGTCAGCATACTGAAGTGGATTATAACTGGATAATTGGACGAAGAACACAGACTTCACTGACAGCAGCATCAAGGTTTGTCCAAATTAGTTTCTGGGTGCCATTATTTAAATGGATAATTGGTCTTAAAAGTTAACAAAAATATAGAGACAGTTGGGTTCTGAGTTGAAATCATTGTCTCTATATGCCTTCCTGAAGGGAATCTCCAACACCTTTGTTGTACCTTTAAAGCAGGTTAGTTTCATATCTTAATAAAGATCTTGAATGAACCGATTTGCTTGAAAGGAAAGACATTCATCACATTTCATCTGAAAGTCATGACACTTTCATGAACAAAGCAGACACATGGCATGTCAGCTAACTGCACCATAATGTAAATAAAGAAGAATTGTGTTAATTATTATTATTAAGAACACAAAAAGGTTTTCTTTCCCTTAAATTATACAGTTTGTATGTTATATAAAGCTTTTCTAGTTTTTTTAATGTGTAGTTCTTAGAGATGGACTAACGGTGCATTTAGTGTAAGTTTTGGTTATGTACTGTAAAGTTTTAATAAAATCCTGCACTATTGAAATACTGTATGCTGCTTTTTCTCTGTCAACAGCTGAGGTCACGTGACAACCCACAGTGATATCGCCTACTCCCGTTTAGAGTTTAGGTTTCAGACACTTCCACATTGGCTTCACTTTGCAAACTTGCGGGTTCGGGATCAACATGTTTGGGGCTGCCCGTGGCCAAGTGGAAAGGGAACTTGGCTTGTAACTAGAAGGTTACTGAAGGTTTGAGTCCAAAAGGCTGGTGTACACCAGAGCAAGGTACCCAAAAAAAAACATTTGCTCCCCGGGAACTGCTCAGTGACTGCCCCCTGCTCCTAATTCTAGGAAGGTTTCGAGAAGAGGATGAGTTAAATGCAGAGAAGGAATTTCCCTAAGGGGATAAATAAAGAACAAAAAATGTAATTAAATTAATTGGAGACTGTATATATTTGTGGAAGAGGTTGGTTCATTGCTTCAGTGTCACAAATCAATTCTTGAGCGAATCATAGTATTACAATAACGTTTTTTGGATCACTGTTAAACCGACCTGGTTTCTTTATGATGTTTTTTTTTCCATTGATCAAAAGTTGCATTACTCATCTACTCATCAACTGTGAAGCATGCACGTCAGAAAAGGTGTTTGTGAAACCCAGTGTCTAATATAGGTGGTAACTAATGTTACAGATGTAACATGATGTATGCAAGTCATTTTGAAGACCTTACCCAGCTCATAGAGCTCTAAATCATGAAAATGTAGACCAATATTAACCCCGGTCTTTCATTCTCTGAAGCCTTTTTCTTTGGAAGTAATTCTGGAGGTGACTGTATGTGACTTTCTGTCTATTAATTAGAGCGAGTGGAACTTTGTGACATGCTTATCGTATACATGACATCCTGAGCTCAGGTCTTTCAGAGAAAACATTAGCAGTAAACAACATCAAGAACAATATCATACAGGGGTCTAGTGTTTCCGACAGTACTTAAATGCAGCCTAAGTAACCAAGTTGCACAACATCCTGTGATGCAGAATGTTGCATATTGGCCCGTAAATGCCACACATGGTGTTTATAAAACCAGGATCACATTTCAGACCAGGATATAATCAGGTCCCGGTCTGCACTCTTGTGTGTACAGAGTCTTTGTGTGACTCAGACGCTGCTCGGTTGACACTGGCGAGGAACTGGCACAGAGTCAGCAGCTTCTTACTGTGTGTTGCCTCTGGTATCCACTGGCAACCTTTCAAGTCAAATCCCTCTTTCTATGACAGACAGAGAAAATAAATCTCTCCCAAACTCTTTGTCACTTTGATTTCACTTTCTTTAACTGACCTATGACCCTTAGTTTAATTAGTATGCTGTGTTGCTGTCGGGATTGATACTTTTGTCACAGGGGGCATCTGTATTTAACTTTTATAAGACAACTAAAATCACATCAACTCTATAAAGCTTTATATTTGTTACCTATTTGTTTATGTGTTACAGACTATATTACCACTGCTACACATCAGTCAAGAACATCCAACCTATACACTTGTGTCTGGATCATAAAAATGTCATAAAGTTCAGCTCAGTTTGGACATTATTCAGCCTTTATGTCCAATCCTCACATTATTGTCAGACCAAAGAGAAGCCTGTCGACTCAGGGTTTTATTGGCCTCCCACTCATGTGTGTTCAAGTGTCAAGCACCATTGTCCCATTGTCACACTGCGCTATCTGAGTGAGCAGTGTGCAGTGAAACCATTACAGATGGTCTGGAATAGAGTTGAGTTCAATCCATCTACAAGGACACACTGCTGTTTCTTGACTTCTACTGATGACCATTTTTCTGACAGAATCAAATTCAAATCTTTAATTCTTACCAACAGAGCAGCTCATCGGGGTGAGCTGATGCGTTTGTCTCTATAATTGTGTAAGGCCTCTCTATGTTAAGTGCCTTAAGATAATGTTTGTTGTGATTTGGTCTGATTTATTTGAGTATTTCTTCACCCTGCATCAGTCTCATCTGATCACCAATCACAACCACCAGTGTCTGGTCTTTGGGGGATTTTCCTAGTATCTGCTCAGAAGCAGAAATTAAAATGCTCCCAAAATACTCACTTGTCTCTCCTGATTGAAATGTCAAATACTCTGAAAGGAGCGGCTTCTTTGACTCACCAACGTGTTTCTGCCGAAGCCAGTTGAAGTCCCTCTGTTGCTCACACTTGATCTGCATTTACACACAACTCATAATATGAAGCAGGAAAGGCTGCAGGAGTGATGACTGAGGAGGGTGAATTCTTGCGTTGTTTTATCATACAATATGCTGTCAAAAGCACAAGGACTGATAATAGCTAGTTTGGTACACCTAATTTTCCAAAATGTAAATAATTGTGGAGTACTGTACCGTAAAATATGCCTCTCTGGCTTTGGGGAACTTTCAGTTAAAAGTTTGGGTTTGGGTTTTTGTTTGATATGCACTCAGCTGTGTGTCATCCATGTCCAATCAACTGAACTCACTACAGGTGATCTCCACTCAAGATGTGGAAAACCGTTTGGAAGATAATCAGAAGACAATGCAAAGTGTCTGAATACCTATGTCAATAATATATAGATAGATGGACAGGCAGAGACAGACAGACCACAAAATCATGATTTTGGTACAAAATCAGACAGATATTTATTGAAGCAAACATTGAAAGAGTAAGAGTAAACAAGAGTGAACCTAAACCCAGGCTCAATAAATAAATTAATGAACAAAAAAGGATTAAAGTATATTTACAGTGTTTACACACAGCAAGACCTTTACAACAACTGTTCCTCTCTCGCTGTATGTTGTTGAGACACATCCACCACCAGAGGGGGCTACACAGCAGCTCATGTAGCCAGGCAGACTCCAGGAACCATTCATACTGCATTTGTGCACTATAGCAGAATTAATAGGTTCTAATGATCACATCATAGGATGTTTTATTATCTATCCATTTTAAACTATGTCCAGTTTTTGAACAGAAGCTTATGTCAGCGAGGAATATGAGATAAATGTATACGTTTGACGTTGTAATGTAAAGAGTTTATGATTTGCACTTTCAAATATTCAAAAATATTAAGACTCAGTATTGTGAGATTCAGTGATTTTCATGTTCGATTGACCTTGTGAAATGACAAAAGAATTGCTTTATTTCTTGTACACTTTGATTCTACTGTATTATTGACTGATTGAGTGCTGTCATAAGGGTTAGAAAGGCTTGTCTCTTCCAGGCAGCCAGTGCGGCCTCTGTATTTGCCAACATGCTAAAAACATTCAAACGGCACTTAGAGGCATCTTTAGACTTGGTGGCAGGACAGTCTGTCTGTAAAGCTTTAAAGTCTGTGCATGTTGCACAACCCATTGGTGTGGCAGGAGAAGTTCCCTAATAAATAAGTCAAGTCACTGCAGGGTCAACCCGTTTGTCTTTAAGAAGCATGCAGCCGGGTGGCTATGCTTCGATAGCTGGGTCTTTGATTATTGGAGAGGGTCATGGTCTCAGTGATGGCCCCATTTTCATGAGCCAGCTCCTTCTCTTCTTTCTTCTCCACCTCTTCTTCCTGACGCTCCACCATGTGCTGTGTCTCAACCTGAACAGTTCTCTGTTCCAACATGAGGAGCAGCTCTGCGTCCAGCGGCTGACCAGTGGAGAAGGGGTGACACATGGTCTCGAGCAACCCGATAATCGACCCCAGCACTGCAAACGCGGTGCCCAGCAGGTAGATCTTCAGCAGACCCCGTCTGGGTTTCTGACTCAGCATCTCTTTGGCAAAGGGGATGAACTCCTGCATGGTCTCCATCTTCACAGCCTGTGTTACACAACAAGTTACAAAAGAAGAAAACATTAATTCATCTTTAGAATTGCAAGACAGTAATGCCAAGCTGCAGTGCATAACTTTTGTCATTGTGATGTTATTATTCTGCTTACGTCAAGCAATACTATCCGACGTGACAAGGGTGCAAGAAGCAGCTATCCTGTTTTTTTTGAGAAGGAGATTATGAAACTTATGAAACTTTTCATGGACCAGTCTTTGTGTTTTCAGTCATACTCCAACCTGTTTGGAGCCACCTTACTTCACTAGCACAATGGTGCTTTTGCCTTTGTCTGTCTTCTTGACATAAAACTAATCACCTCCTGTGTGCAGCACAGGAATGTCACAGGACAACATGAGATCTAAACACTACTACACTGAGAAACACAGAGCAAGTCGTGTGGAGTCAGCGTTGTGTGAACTCATTTGACAGTGCAGTGAATATAGCAGGCATTTGTTTATAATTAAACATTACAGTTTTAAGACTATCTATTTGTTTCTGAAATCTCTGAAATCTCATATCAGCAAAACTGTCAGTTTTAAATGGATTGGCATGAAACTAAACAAAAGAAATAGAAGTACACTGCAATAAAAGCAATTGCCATTTACTCTGTGTTACATGCAGTATATACTATGCATTTTTAAAAACTAATGTTTCAAAAGTAAAAAAAAAAAATACCTTACCTTGACGAGGTTTAATGTTTGTTCCAGTCGCACAAAGGCTTTAAACAAATCCAGCTTCTAGTTTGCAGCAGTAACACACCTTTAACTGGATCCTGAGTGTGGCCATTTAAAGCCTCACTCTCTCCACCCTCACTGTGACCATTGCTGAATATTCATGAAGTGTGGAGTCAGCACAAAAAAAAACTTTGATCCAGTGTGTGGAGGTTTACTGCTCTGATTACAGCAGCTTACTGTGAGAACACGAGGGTGCTTTTAATACAAAAACGCGTGTTTAAAGACAAGACAATTATGTATTATCACAGTAGTCATTCAGTGGTTTCAATTTGAAGAGAGGAAGTACATACTGTACATATATGATAAAATATTAACAACAGAAACAAATTTTCTTTATAGGGAATATTGTGTCACAGTTTCTGGGATAGTGTTGTGTAACCAGGACAATAAACGGTACAGGTTATTGAGAGAGTGATTTATGTTATAGCTGATTTTGTTAATACTAGTAAATACCTTTGGCTATAGTATCCATAGTTCCTAATATGAATAATAAAGTGTTTATGGGAAAAAAAACCTATATGGTCAGACCTGATATACTGTTTATGTTTTCAATGATGAACAGATTATGGGGTTCTGTTTGTTTCTTTGTTGTTTAGGTGCAGTGTGGAAGTTGGAATAGCCTGAAATCCGTGCAGGTGACCACATGTCTTGGTGAAAGGTCATCAAATCAGGGGAAAGGTTATGTAAACCTTCCAGCACTCTGTCTGCTGCAACGTGGACAATGCCACTGAGAACAATGGTCAGAGTGTTACACAGTGTCAAACTATGCATGTATTGCACACACGTACGCTATTAGACAATATATTACATCTATCGGTATAATATGTGCTCTGACTTTGCAGAACAACACTGTGAATCACAGCATGTCCTGCAGTAGTCAGGAAACCTGAGCGTCCTCGCATGCCAGAGATTATACAGGTGCCATTAATTGTCTGCCAGGTTTTCTAAAAATTTCTAAATACGTTTAACAGGGGAGAACAAGTAAGTTGCCTACTGAAGCAGAAAAATCATGATCTGTGTTTTGTGTCATATGACAAATTAAAGTGCCTGGTTTGTATTTATAACAACAATCTTATGGTATTAATAATCATTATTGGAAGAACCTGAGGAAAGATTATACACTGTATATATTGATGTTATTATTTTTTCATTCATATTCTGAACGCTGTTGTTCAAGCCACATTTATTCACTTACTTCTGTAATTGTATAATCTCCTGTGTGAGCCTCCTACATTATTTTGATATTTCTTTATTTTGCACATGGTGTGGCAGTGTAACTAGGTCAGATATGGCAGATAGTTTGTTTGGTTTTAATTAATCTTATTCCTTGAAAGGAGCTTTAGAGCATTCAAAGTACAACCTTAAATCTCTGGCTGACGATTAGCATGTGAGCTTGCAAAGAGGGTTGTTGTTGTTTTTTTAGGTTTCAGAACATTTTACTTAATGCTGCTGGAACAGTTATATATTCTGATTACACACACACACACACAAAGTCAATTCCTTAATTGGTGACTCAATACATGGTTGTTCAATGTTTGGTTCTCATTTGCATGTCTGTAGCTAAAATACAATGGTGCCACATTCACATTCAGGTCATGGTAAAAGGCATAAAGATAAGAACAACTCTTACTTAACAACATTCAGCCCATGTACACACACATGCGCAAGCAGGTCCTAAAGAGATAACAAATCTACCCTAGTACCCTAGTTTGAACGTAGCTGAGCTGATTTGTCCCTTGCATTTTGTCATACATCATATGGAGTCATTGGTTGTGGGTTGGATTGCGTCCGTCCACATGCTCAAAACCAGTTAATCTCACATACAAAAACAGTTAATCCCATTTACAAAAGCAGTTAATCTCACTTACAAAATTCATATACTTCATATACATACAGTACATACATGTCTTAAAGCAAACTTGTTTGACCACAACAATGACAACAATTTCCAACAAAATGCGAACAACGGGAAGCAGCAATTTGGTTGCCACCGAAAAAAAAGGGTCACATACTCTTTGGACCGCCTTTAGCTTTGATTACGGCACTCATTCACTGTGGCATTGTTTCCATAAGCTACTGCAATGTCACAAGATTTATTTCCGTCCAGTGTTGCATTCATTTTTCACCAAGATCTTGTATTGATGATGGGAGAGTCAGGCCACTGAGCAAAGCCTTCTCCAGCACATCCCAAAGATTCTCAATGGGGTTAAGGTCTGGACTCTGTGGTGGCCAATCCATGTGTGAAAATGATGTCTCATGCTCCCTGAACCACTCTTTCACAATTTGAGCCTGATGAGTCCTGGCATTGTCATCTTGGAATATGCACATGTCATCAGGGAAGAAAAAAATGCATTGATGGAATAATCTGGTCATTCATTATATTCAGGTAGTCAGCTGACCTCATTCTTTGGGCACATAATGTTGCTGAACCTCGACCTGACCAACTCCTTACCTATGTGCTTAGTTAAATCCAGGTGGTGACTTTTTTTTTGACCAGGCAGTGTATATGTCAGTCATCATCTACCGCTTTATCCTCTCAACCAGAGGGTCACGGGGGGTGCTGTGCCAATCCCAGCTACATCGGGCGATAGGCGGGGTACACCCTGGACAGTTCGCCAGTCCATCGCAGGGACTCACACAGCTAGAGACAAACAACCATTCACTCTCACACTCACTCCTACGGTCAATTTAGAGTGTCACATTGCATGTTTTTGGACTGTGGGAGGAAGCCGGAGAACCCGGAGAGAACCCACACACACACAGGGAGAACATGCAAACTCCATGCAGAAAGGCCCTTGTTCCAACCGGGAACTACACTACACCACCGTGTGGCCCGCAGTGTATATGTCTTATCTTAAATATAAGTGAGTAGATAGGCTCATTGTACTCAGAGAACTATAAAATAAAATGTCTGATATAAAATGAACATTGACTCCATGTAACTGTAACCAAAGGGCCAGGCCAGTGAGGAAAAACAGGAAACTCCAGGCTGTATCTAAGTATAATACAACTACACGACCATCTAGAGCCGCTGAGGAACATGACAGTACTTGTCTGAAGTTGTGTGCACATTAGCTCATTGTGCACATTGTGTATGTGAACTGAGTCAGAAGACACACCTTGGACTTACCAAGAGTGGAGGAAAACACCATGTGCACTCAGCTGGCCCTCAGGCTACTATTTCCTTACACAGTGGATTATCAGTAGATCTTGGCTGAGCACACACCTGATAAACCATACTCACTGCCTACAGGGCATTTATTCTGTCTGGGGATGAGTGTGTTTGTTTGTGTCATGGAAATGACAAAGAGTTGTGTTTTTATAATGTTTGGTTATATCAGGAGTTTTTACTGTAAGGGAACTGCTGGGCCTTGGCAGATGTCCCATTCTATTTACTTTATTTACTCTATACCACATTTTATTCAAGTGGTACAACTCAAAGTGTTTCACTGAGAAGTTACGCATTGCAGTTTTAAATTCAATCACATCATTTAAATAATTTACTAAGGGCAATTTCTCTTTCTTTAGCCCATCTCACCAGATGGACATGGGCAGATGCACTCGGTTCACATGCGACAGATGACCCAAGGCTATCTCTCCAACTCTAAAAAGCCCTGTCCATATCGACAAGTGGTTGATTGAATTCATTGTATGATAACCAGATATCCCCATACAGAGTCAAAATGAACTCTGTCTCAGCCCAGTTGCATTACATTATTCTTATTGTGGAATTATGGGTAAACTACATCAAATATATCCTGCCTACTCTGGGATAAAACCCTTGTTCCCATTTTTAACATACAGGACAGACAGGCACAGAACACAAAGCACAGCAAAGAGTGGATAAAATGTTTGTATTTGATTAGAAATCAACCAAGCTTATTAGGATACATCCTCAGATACAATGATGAGAAAGAATTTTTCCATCCATCTGTTTTCTACCACTTTATCCTCCACATGACGGTCGCAGGTCCATGGAGCCAATCCCAGCTAACACTGGGTTAAAGGTGGGATACATCTTGGACATGTCACCAGAGAGGATGAATCCTAAAAAAAAGGACCACAAGGACCAACAAGAAATAAAATATAGAAATAATTGATTATACATATAATATATATACTTTAATAAGTTATTACATCTAATTGAGTCTTTGTTTCCATGGGTTCATGACTCCTTGGTGTCTTTGTGTTAAACCATGACTGTGTCTCCAGCTGCCTGTGTGTCTGTATGTGTGTGTGTTGATTCATAGTGTGAAGGGTGGGGTAGTGAAGGGTGTGACTCTGACACACACTGTATCACACACTGTGCAGGTGAGACAGTGTTCATAAATGAGCAGCCAGGCACCGACACACACCTAATCATAGCACAAAACACAAGTGATAAAGAAGCAGCTACCGGGTGAGTCTCACCGTCACACTTACCGTCAAGTGGCTTTGCTCCTGTTGCTGTTTGCTGACCTTACCTGATGTTGGGCTTTGTTGTTTTTCTCTCACAGGAGGAGCACAACATGTGGATACTTTTACTTGTAGCTGGTAAGATTTCCAGTCTTTCACTTGTTCAATTCAATATGTAAATTGTGTCTCTGTAAGTTTGCCTTGCAGCTTTTTTTATTTGCACCACATGTATGAGCGCTTAAAAAAAGGTAAACCGTTTTTGAGTCGAGAGAAAGCATGTTTTTCATTCTGCAGCAGCCAATTAAACAGTTCACCTTTCTAGCAGGGAGGAGGAAGTAATATGAAGCTGCTGCAAGTGATTGGCTGGAATGAGAACTTGCATACCCTGGTCAAGATGGCACATGTTTAAAAAGCTCTCTGTGTCTGTTTCAAAGGCTCAAAACCAGAACTTTATCTAATATACTCTCAAATACTTTATTCAAATGAAACTAAATACAGCTTGTTGAAATAGACACGGAATACAAAGACTGCTTGTCAGTGCCAATCATTCATCAATCAAAAAATTATGTTTTATTCCAAAGCACAAGAAAGTATTATTTTTGATGAATGCAGCTATTGCTTTTTGTGCCATAGAACTGTACATACTTTATCTATGTGGTTAAGTTAGTGTACTGTCACAGTATAATATAATATAATCGTGTTAGTCTTAAGTCACCAACTGATGGACATGACATTATAACACTATATAGTACAACCTTTATTATACTATAACTAACAACTGCAGCTGCAATAGTGAGAAACCACAAGATATGTGGCACCAGTTGGCTTCTTTGGTACAGATGTTACCACATAAAGTCACTTCTGACCTAATTTGTGACCTAACCTCTCTCTTTGCTCAACATGTCCATAAAAGAAATGCAAAACGTGAAAAAAACACAAAAGTGAAATGACAAGAGATGAATGTGGCAGAAATAAACATACTTGTTCCTGACAGGGCTCGCTACCACGTAAACCAACTTTACTTACTGCTCTGCCTTGTTAATAACACCTGGTGTTTGGGTGCTAACAACCACCATTTTTCATGAATGTTTATCACATTTTTCATGTATTTATTGTGTGTTTAATGTCAACATAATCTACCTTTAGAAAAACAAATTACGACTGAAAGTTAAGCATATCACAGACTTAATTTAGCATTTGAAATCACTTCATTACATTGTTCGGGATCAGTCCATTCTTTTACAAAATATTGATTCAGCCTTAGTCGTTCTTCAGAATTGACTGAGAACTGTCACATAAATGTTATGAATTATTGAGAAATGTCATATACTGCAGTTATATTACATTGTAATATTGCAACTTGTGTCCTCCTTACAGCCTTAGCTGCATTATCACAGGCCCAAACGGACTGCTCACGGGGAGCTTGCTACCCACCCAGCAGTGACCTGCTCCTGGGCAGATCTCACCAGCTCCATGCAACTTCTACCTGCGGCCTCACCGGCTCCGAGGTCTACTGCACTCCATATTATCTGGTAAGAGTTATATTTAAAGGTCATTTCATTTCTCTGCATCTCCAATTGGCACTGTAATGTGTACAGTTAAATGTGAGGCCTCATTAGTCTAAATGAGAGAGAGTAACAGAGATATATAAAAAAAAAGAAGCTGCTTCAATGTGAAATGATTTCATTAAAGTTGATAGCAGTCCCAGTTGTGTTCAGCCGGGTCGCGCAGGGGTCTCCACAGGGGTTTTGCCCAGCCAGAAGATGAGTGATGTGGAGGTCATGGTTAACAGACAGACAGACTGTGGTGGTTTTGGCTGCTTCCTGTCCATTTGTGAAACCGTCTGGATTCAGAGCCAGATCTCTATGTGGCAACTGTACTCTTTGACCGATGTTTGATTCACCACTGCTGCCTCAGCACAAACCTTTCATGATGATTTTGAAATACGGGCTTGAATTGTCCACAGAGCAATTGGCTTTCAGTAAGCAAGAGTCAGGCCTGTGCAATTATTTGCTCATAAAGAGAGAAAAGCAAGATGATTTTCTTTTTCTTAGATAAAGAGGTTGAACAAGGTCAACCGAGATGAATCCTTACCATTTGTTACAAAGTTACAAGACTGTAACTAAGAGTAAAGAAAGTTGTCATCCCGTTCCAAAAACTTCCAGGTAACGTCCTCTATAATTTGTGTTGCAGTATGTTGTGTTTTGTGTCTTACAGTGTTTACAGCATGGTAGGAAGAAAGTCATGGGTGTTCTGTGGTAATTTTAATGCTAAGCCAAAACCATCCCACCTGAGTCGACACGTTTTTTATAGTTATGGTACACATTTCCATGCTCCACAAATTAGAAATGTTGATAGTCAACCTGAGGTTAGTGTGAACTACTAAACTACTGTTTGTAAAAATGGACGTAGTTTTTCAGCCTCAAGATTTGCTATTTGACGGTTGTTTTTGCAACTGGAAATCTACGGATATCATCTACAACCAGGCACCAATACCATCAAGGTAGATAGGACGATGCCAGCTGTCAATCACTCTGCAGTCCACTCAAATGTGCAGCGCATTATCATTTATTTTCCTGTAAATGGAAACATGATTTACAAATATATGTGGCTTCTACAAGAGCTTGAAGCATAAATTCACACTCTCGTAGCTTGTGGTGAGTCAGCGTAGATGTTTGGTATGGAATGAGATGTGTTCCTCTGCACTGCTACACTCTATTTTTACTAAACTTCACAAAAGTATATGCAATGGCAAGTCAAAGGGTGTAGCTTAATTCTTCTAAAATTTATTTCAGCGATTATGTTACAGTTTAATCCTCAGTAAAAATCACGTAAACCCAGCCTATAGCAGACACTGAAAAAAAGAAGATATTGTTTGTGTTGATGTTACATAGTCTTCATACCACAGTGAATGTGCTCAGTGTTGACATTTGCCTCAGGGAAAGGATACTTGTGCTAGGTGTGGACTTTTTCCTTTTTTTTATGTGCACCACTCCTTGTCCAGACAGGGAGAGGCTGTATCCCGACACTGACACATAAAATTCATACACGTATTCATGACTGGCGCAATCAAAAGTGTAGAAAAAAAATGTTGGCGATGTTTCATCACAGTACTGCCATAACTTAGTTGAATAATGAACTGACTTGATTAAAAGTGAAGTTTCTGGAGCAGAAATTGACACATTCTATTGATGTGAGAATCGTGACATATTACAGTTCAGTAATAACACATAGTTAATGATACCAAACAATACTATCAACATACTTTTATACATACACACATTATATTTCATTGTGATTATAAATTATTTTTGTATCTATATTCAAGCTTGTGCCATTGCATTCTTTAAAATCATATATGATGGCGATTGGGTTGGAAGAACGTGTCGTCCTCTAACCAAAGACATTTAACCCCAGATTACTCCTGGTGGCTGTGGCAGCAGTATGTCAATGTTTGTGACCAGAGCCGTTCCAAGGCACAAGCGAGCTAAGGGGCCCCCAGAACATTATTTTATTTAATCGCGCTTATAAGTTTTTAACTTGTTTTCAGACAAAAGTTGCACTTATTTGTGAATCAACTCGGCTGATGGTTTTTTTAGTTATTTAGTTCAAGTTAAGTTATTATATTTTCATTGTAGTTTTTACTTAATTGTAGCCCTTTAATTGTTGTTGCATTAAAAAAAAAAATCAATTAATGCATTGCAATCTATTGTATTATTTTGTTACTTTTTATGAGGCCAACACCATATTCACCTCTTAGTCTTTATTTGTCCACACTGGCACACACTCAGTCTATATTGGATACTGATATCTGCAACAGCAATGATTCTGTTTGTTTATTCATGTGCACCTGTGCTCATGAAGTGCTCACAGTCACCTTTAGTTAAAATGTAACCCGAACCTCCTCAGTGCCACTGAACACGCACACACACTGTTACACTGTAATTAAGCCAACTTTTTTTCATAATGGACTTTGCACTCTCACTGACTGTCAAAATACACATTCATCTGATAAAGACTCCTGGAAATGATTGTGTTTGAGGTGACACCACAGGGCTTTGAACCTACATGTTTCCAAGTTAAGAAGAATGTACCTAACGTGCTTTACTGAGGTTACAATATGTACTGTTTTTACACACATTCAAGCTTCATGTATTAACACTGAACGGAGCTCAGTGCTAGTTAGCCTTTACGTAAGTTATTCATTAATCTAGACACTAAAATAAATGTGTTCAAATTTAAATAAAAAAATTTAAATGACAACAGTTAGTAACGATTTTGTTCACCCATTTTAATTTCAACACCTTTGGACAACTTTGTATGCATAAATTAGTTTTAAATATTACATGTAGTAGCCCAGTGATTATTCTTATTATTATTATAATAATAATAAGAAGGACAAGAACAGTAATTCATTTATAACAACATGATTTTTCCTGTGTCCCCTCAGTTAAAAAAAAAAACATTCAGTGACCCAAGACACGTAGCCGAGGGCCAAAAACCTTGTTATTGAACTTTTCTCCACAGGGAATGCAGCCATGATTTGCGTGCCACAGTGCCAGACACGTGCAGGTGGGCAGCCACTAAATACTGCTGACTTGACCAGTGGAAGCTTTCAGTCATGAGAGGAGAATTGTCCTTGTACATACATTCATAAACATTTAACATTGTAGCTTTGATGCAATGTGTTTGTGTGCACATGTATATGCAGACGTCACACTTCTTCAAATCAGATTCTATCAACATTACACCAAATATCTATTGTCACCACTATGCATTGGGTTAGGGCTTCTATACATGCCTGTGTGTTGTCACCATCGACTGTGTGTGTGATTAGCCTTGCAATTGTATGCATTTTTGATATTAAATATTGGCAAAGGTTTCCAAAACCCTGGCTCTTTAAAGCAGAATCCAACCAAAGTCATACACAATGGAGAAAACATAAGAAGGATTGTTGGAAAGCTTGCAAGTTGCAGACAAGACAATTTGGCGGGGAGAGACAGAGGATAATGAGGAACAGGTGGAACTGATTGGGGAGTGGCACGCAATCACTGTGCAGGCAGAGGATCTGATATGTGAAGCTATCTGAACACAGGTGACAGTCATTGACAAATTAGAACAACAGGAAGTAAAGCTAACTGAAATGAGTGAAGCACATGTACAAAATAATTAAGGAACAAAAGGAATATGCACAAGGAAGCGCTACAACATAGGACTGCAAAACAAAAATAGAAAGGCAAAAAACACAATGCAAGACAAAAAAAAAACCCTTGCGATAACTTTTTGCCTTTGATGTGTCTAGTACAAATTGTCGCCTTTTATTATGTTGGTATGACAAACGCACTCAGACTCGTTTCGGAAGAGTGCAAATCATCAAGATGGGGCGCTATAGAACCCAGATGCTAGGCACAAGTCCGAGCACTATGACAAAATTATGTATTTTCGCCACACCTGACCTCCATGCCAAGTTTCCAGAGTTTTTATGCACGTTAACCCCCTCAAAAATGGTGTTCATGCTCGGGCCGTAATAATTAATAATAATCAAAAGGCAGATTAAGAAAAATTAAAGCCAAAATGAAAAACCTCTGTAAACTAAAGCCTTTTCTTAAAGCACACATAAAAGGCTTATTTTGCCAAATTATTTTAGTTTTTTTAAGATACACTTATACAAACTTAATTCTAAGTGTTAATTCATTCATTTCTACCTAGAAACCCTCCTACATGTTGCACACTGGTCCTTTAAAGTGGCTTGATTAAAGACAGGACAATAATACAATGAAGTGTTTTATGAAATTGAGCGACAGATCTGTCATTCTATCTGACAAAAGTTTAAACTGTGTGTGTAAGGTGTCACATACTCTGTCCACATCTCACTTTATTGGGGCAAAGTTCATGCTATTTATTCAACAGGTCAGTCCAAACACCCATTAGGATCACCAGGGACATTGATTTTGTGTCCCTCTGTCCACTGTGTGACCTGCTCAGTGACACAGCAGCTTATCTACAGATCATATCAGGTCTCAGGTCCAGGTCTCAGGTCCAGGTTCAGGACAAACACCTAACTCTGACATATTTCCAAATAATAATGCAATAGTGCTGGAAAAAGCCCATTATTGCTGCTAATGTGTTTGTGTGCTGTTGTTTTTAGGGGAGGATGAAGTGTTGTCCATGTGACTCCAGAAACCCAAACGGTCCTCTGGCCCACACTCTCCAGGAAGTCCTGTCCTCCTCTGAACCAGACAGGTGGTGGCAGTCCAGGAAAGGTGGGTGTGAAAGAGAGAGAGTTTAAAACAATCATTTATTGAAATAAAAAATCATCTACTTTTTTATATCTGTAACAAACAAAAGAAACAACAAAAATGCACAAAAGTCAAATACATTTAATCACTAATTAAAACTATAGTGCATAACTTTTAAATGTCATTCTCCATATAGCAGTGTTTCAATCTCATGTAGCCTGCTGCACACAGGAAGTGATTTGTTTCCTGTCAAGGCAGACAGAGGCAACAGCAACATTGCACGGCTAAAGCAAGACAGCTGCAAACAGTAGGAGTATGTCTGAAAACACAAAGAAGTTCTTATGAAAAGCTGCAGAGGTGAATTCTACTACTACTACTACTAGTTTGACAGGATAAACACTGAATACACCCAAATGCTCCGATAGGGGATAGGGGATAGTCACGTCCGATAGTACTGCTTGACAGAGCCCGTTTTCACATGAAAGACGCAGCATACAAATACATGTCGTATAGCAGAATGATAATATCAGCAACAAGAAAAGCTTGAAATAAATATATCTATAAAACTTATTTCAGAATCGTTCAAGACATTTAAATTCCCTACACATTGCTTCTCATTTTATATAAAAAAATTTTCAACTCAAAGGTCTGCCTGTAAACATGTGCTCATCAAATATAAAAATGAATTATTCCGTGAATCAGATGGAAAATGCTGTTCTGCTTGTGTGTCCTGCAGAGGTCAGCCCTGTCAGCCTACAGCTGGACCTTGACAACCTGTTCCAGCTTGACAACCTGATACTCAGCTTCAAGGTATGAAAGAGTCACTGTTTAAAGGGTGCCTGGTTTAAGTGGGTGGTGGTGGTGGTGGCGGCGGAGGGGGTCATCAGATTGCTGTAGAACAGGGTTTCTCAATCCTGCCCTGCATGTTTTAGACATTTCCCTGCTCCGACACACCATTGAGAAGCCCTGCTGTAGAAACATGGTGAAGCAAGATGGTGGCCCCTGTAAAGCAAGGCCTTTGCCTAAAGTACATATAAAACACTTATTCCAAGGCTATGAAAACCAAACAGTTTTTAGGTGTTATATACCATATATATATACCATGTACCATATATATGATCATATAGTAACCTGATTCATCTTTTGTCTTGTTGTGAAACAGTCAACTATAATAATATGAATCTTGATTTATACTATGTCCTTTCTTCTTCCTTTTTCTTTACAGGGTCCCCGGCCCAGTGCCATGGTTATAGAGCGGACTCTAGATAATGGCAAGACATGGAAGCCCGCCCTTTACTTAGCTACTGAATGTCAGGAGACTTTCCCTGATGTCCCCACAGCAACACCTCTCACCTTGGATGAGACGTATTGCCACACACTGACCCCTACTGGAGAAAACCCCTACCAAGACCACACAGTGAGAACAAAGCTTTAAGTCTTTAGATCTTTTATTTTTAGTTTTGCCCCAAACTTTCATTCCCCAGCTTTAAAGACTAAGCCATAGCCATATAGACAGCAGGTAGCAGGCTCACACACACCATTGAGATTATTTGTGAAATAAGAGCAAAGCTTCCACAGCTGCTGTGTACAGAATTTAAAAAAATGCTTTTTTTTTCTCCTCTCCTCCAGATTGAGTTCAGTCCTTTGCGTCAGTATGCTTACGTTCCAGCTCCCAAAAACCAAAAAATTGAAGGTAACTGTTTCTGTCTCTTTGTGGCTCAGAGTGAATTTGGTTAAAGGTGATTGTCTGCTGACTGTCAGTGTCTCGTTCACAGATGTCGCCGGGTTAACGGGGCTGAGGGTGAAACTGGCCGAGCTGGGGGATGTCCCACGTCAACCAGGCAGAGCTCTCAGTAGGTTTTTTGCCCTGAAGGAGATGAGGGTGATGGGCAGCTGTATGTGCCATGGACATGCCAATCGGTGCCTGCCAGTGACCGCCGACGACCCACAGTCCAATACCATACAAGTATGTACTGTATACTCAGCTGTGGAGTAGCATGAAAGCACTTTTTGTATTTATTAGCTAGTGCTTTCTTCCTGCTTTCTCCATTTTTTACCAAACTGGGTTATACAGTATGGATATTCTTTCATTGTTTTTGGTGTGAGCTGTAATTGAGATCTGAGTGAATTGATGTGCATGTCTTTGGTACCAGTTGACAGCATCATTAAGTCAGTTCTTCATGAACCCTTCTCCTGTGCCTCCTTGCAGGTGAATCCTCAGTGTGACTGCCAGCATAACACAGCAGGAATTAACTGTGAGCGCTGTGATGATCTCTACAAAGATCTGCCCTGGAGACCTGCAGAGGAGGGCAACACCCATGCCTGCAAACGTAAGACATCACCTCCGGGGCAAATCACAGACAGACCAGCAACTACTACTGAGTGTTAAACTACAGGTGTTAAAATCTGTCAGCCCACCAAAACATAACGAAAACAAAGTTTGGTGCAAGACACAAAGTGCTGGTAGTCTGACATAGCCGAAAATATGCACATTCAAGAAAATGAAATAGCTGTTTTCATTCTAAAAAACAAACACTCAAACCACTTGAGTGACAATCAAGATGTTTGCCGCGTAGTTTAGTAAAAATCACTTGATTCATTATATTGTTATAGCCCTAATACTAATACATACTAACCATACTGTCCACTACGCAGGCTGTGAGTGCAACAACCACTCCCAGCGCTGTCATTTTGACCAGGCGGTGTATGAGGCCAGTGGACGGAAGAGTGGAGGTGTGTGCGAGTCTTGTCAGCACCACACCACTGGACCAAAGTGTGACCAATGTGCTCCAGGTTACCAACGAAACCCCCGCAGCAGAATTGACCAGCCTGATGCCTGTGTTCGTAAGTGTCCCACCAGTGAAATGAAATCGAAATTCTAAGGCCAACAAAACTGAAATCTTCAAAATATGTGAATGGTGATGGTCTCACCTTTGTGTTGCTGTGTTCTTTCCAGGCTGTATCTGCAATGCTGAGGGGACAGTGAATGGTGGTCGGTGTGACGACAGCTCAAGCTCATGTCAGTGTAAAGTGAACGTGGAAGGCACTCGTTGTGACCGATGTAAGAGAGGCTTCTTTGGCTTGAGTGACTCCAACCCTCTGGGATGCACCAGTGAGTGAGCCACACGCTTTACCACAGTCTTCTTTTGCACCTCTGCCTGTTTTCAGTTGACTTCAGGTGACTTCATGTGTTGTTGTTGTTGATATGGCGACACATGGGATGTGACAGTGTAGTCTGTTACAGGAAATCTTTGCAGAAGATGAGTGTTATTGGATAGCCATCAGATACCACATTAATACCAGGTGTACATGCATGTGGTGAAGCAGTATTCAATCGTTATTCAATAACACATTCTAATGGCTGGTGTAACGAGGGCCAAAGTCAGAACTGACAGTGCTAAGTACACCCCCAGACTCGCCCCTGCACCGAGAACGAGTTGAGACGCAGATGTCACTGTCCCTAAAACATTGGCTGAACTAGGACACAATATTTTATAAACTTAACAATAGTAGACATACAGTGAATAACAACATGATAATAATAATAATAATAATAATAATGATAATAAGTGTGATCAAAGCACCCAGTCCTGCTTCCTGACCTTGATGTTACCCCTGCTGTGCAGAGTGTTCCTGCTCTCTCGACGGCTCCCTGTCAGACGTTTGTGACCCGCTGACCGGCCAGTGTCTCTGTCGTCCCCACTTTCATGGTCGAACCTGTGACGTGTGTTCAAAAGGCTTCTGGAAACCAGTTGAGTCAGGACGCTGCGAACCCTGTGACTGTGACTCCACCAGATCATACAGTGATACTTGTGACCAGGTACAACCTCGAAAGACGTATTAACAATCTTATACACTAGGTTATAGTAATAATAATTAGCATAATAATGTTAATGTTTAGACATTAAAACAGACCTTTAGCTGTTCACTACCTCTAGTAGTATGCACTGCATTGTCTTTAGGAGTAATGACAGTAAAATCTCTTGTGTCTCCTTCTGACCAGGCGACAGGTCAGTGTCAGTGTAGGCCAGGTTTTGGAGGCCGAAAATGTACCGAGTGCCCAGAGAACACATACGGAGACCCTCTCACTCTCTGCAAACGTGAGTCAACCATTATTTATATTCTGATTTTTCTATGATTGACTATTTGTTGATTTGTGCAGTGTGGTCATTTTTCCACCCTGTGTTGTTTGCAGCTACAGTCGGATCTAAAGAGTTAGGTTTATGCTTGTACAGTTTTAATGTTTGAACTTACAAATGTTCAGCCCAAAGATTCACTTAAAACAAAGGTAAGAACACAGACACTCAATTCATGTGTGGAGGGGGAGGAACCTAACGAGACACAGGTGGAAGTCAT
Organism: Solea senegalensis; assembly: GCF_019176455.1. NCBI lineage: Eukaryota > Metazoa > Chordata > Actinopteri > Pleuronectiformes > Soleidae > Solea > Solea senegalensis. The sequence continues at coordinate 11,971,864 of NC_058024.1, read as the reverse complement.
TAGCCACAGGTGAGTCACATCAGGGCAGGGCAGATAATTACAAGGGAGGGGAAACTAAACTGGAAGTAACTCAAAAGGAGGGAAACGAGGGCGCTGTTCGGCTTGATTTCTGTGTGGGACGTCTCTTCCTGTGACGGGACTCTGGCCAGTCAGCAGCCGGCCATCTGACTAATCATCGCATAGTACCTGCTTAAGCATGCTTGGAACCTCGCCTGAGCAGGTACTAAAAATAGTACCTGGTACCAGGTACTAGGCTAGTGGAAATGCTACTTTAACTGTGCCAAGGCGAGGCGAGGTGAGTAGAGCCGGTGGAAATGCGCCATAACTATAAAATAAAACAGGAAACTAACAAGACACAAGAAAACCAATCAACATGCAGAACAACAGAAAATCTGAAGACTATAACAATACAACAGAAAGTTATTTAGGCGTCAAGGTCAAAGTAAACAACGAAGAACATAAGTCAGCCGCTCTGCCGCCCCCTGCTGGAACCAGTTCCTAGTGGATTTTAAATCTGCTCCATCCTGCTTTGATCTGTTTCAATGCACTTTTATAAAAAATGTTTTTTCTTTTGTCATAGTCTTAATGCTAAAACTACAGACATTTTGAGTTGTTTTGGGGCAATTTAAGTATGGTCAGTTTACTAAATAATAAATTCACCATTTGTTCTCATGAGCAAGATGCATCTTTAAGTAACTGTGTTCTTATTTAAAATCATTTTACACTTATTATGCTGTGTTTATGACTGTGGTACAGCAGTTCAAACACCCTTTTTAAAATGTTTTTTTTTACATCCACAGCGTGTCGGTGTGATACAGATGGAACCCTCCCAGGGGTTTGTGACAAGAAGACAGGAACCTGTATGTGTCGGCCGGGTGTCACCGGGCCTCGCTGTGACTCCTGCAGTCGAGATCACTGTGACTCCTTCCCTGCCTGCGAGAGATGTCCTTCCTGCTTCTTCACTCTGGATGAACAGAGACGAAACATCAGCTTGGCTCTGGAGAGACTCTCCCCAAGATTGCCCTCACGTCCTGGAGGTGACGTTGATCTTGGAGACTACGGGCCTCGTATCCGGACAATGGAGTACAAACTGAAACAGATCAAGGATTCCATTGTTCTTCCACCAAGTATTACTGAGCAGATTGAAACTGCACTGTCCAAGCTGCACCAGCTGGGGTGAGTCACTATACCAGTGTGTGAAGTATATTGTATGTGATTAAGAGGAGGATAATGAGAGCAAATTATCTTATCTCTTTGCTCTGTCTATTTACACCACTCTATTTTAACCATGATAATGGTGTTACTTCAAAAGCACCATATTTTCTCAGGTTGTACTTCGTATAAAAAGTTTGAGAACCACTGATTTTTTAAGCACACTGCCACACTGCCACTGTTGACCCGGTCAACATCCACTCTCACTGATAACATGGCTGCCGTCATCGACAGAGAGACAAAATGTTGGCAACTGTACATAAAAATCTACACCTGCTTAAGTCTATGATATGTTCTTGCCATAAAATAGTATTTTCTGATTGGAAACTAACCCCTCATTCTTCTACACCACGGAGAAAATCAGCTTTTTAGCTTGTGGGGACAGCAGCTGATGGTCTACTGCTGCGTCATTAGGACATTTTGAGTCACTTTTTCATTTCCAAAAATTTTTTTAACCCTGACCTCACAAGGTAACTGATTCCAACTTATTGATGGAGACAGCAGTGGATTAACAATTCCTGTGTACTAAAATCCTGGAATAAATAGGCTGTATAACTACGGAAAAACGTGGCAAAAATAATAAATAAGATATTGTGAACTTAAGCAGGTGTAAAGGAGGAGAGCGTTAAGTGGTCGGCTTTTGTGGCAGGTCACGCAAGTGGTGTCAATACCTCATACCAACGCCACTTCAAAAACCCTAAACTATGTTTAATTTATGACCTTGTATCATTGACTGTCTACTATTTTTCTAATTCTTATCGTTGCCTCACAGTGACCAGGTGGAAAAGATTGATGAGGACCTTGCACCTCTGACAAAATCTCCAGGTCTGAACAAAGAGCTGGACAAGCTGCAGGCTCTGCTGGACAGCCTCAACCTGTTGTACAAAGACAAGAAGAGTGCAGTGGATAACACAGTCAATCCCAACACTACAGGTAAGAAACAAAGACACCCAATCACTGAGGATAGGTGGTGTTCCACTGGTGCTTTAATAAGTGAACAAAAGTGGCACAAACAAATCCTGTTGGAGTAGAATGTTGGACTCAACCTCACTCACGCTCAGATACAGTGTATACAATCTACTCACTGTCTGTTTCTCTCCTCAGGAGCTTTTACTGCTATCAAGAATGCCTATGATGAGTCGACAGGTGCTGCTAAGAAAGTAAATGACACTGAAAGCACGGTGAAGGAGTCCGCTGATGTCAGAAAAGACACAAAGGATCTGCAGAACAAAGTGCAGCCAGCCAACACCAGAGATTTGAACAAGCTGAATGAGAAGATGGCTTCCCAGCCTGACCTCACACCTGTTGCCAAAAAGGTAGCTATACCTGCCCTGACATCTTTGAATATTCATCATGTGAATGAATATCTCCACTGTTTATTGCCCAACATCAGAAAATTTGATTCTTAACATCTTGTTTGACAATCAATTTTCTAATGTTGCCTTGAGAAAGTGAAGTCGTGCTTTTATTTCCACATGTTTGGACTGTTGTGATGCACTTTACTCAGGTCCTAGCCAGAAGACAATCTCCTGTCTCCAGCTAGAATAAAATGTTGCTGCTATACCAACTAACTGCTAACCAACAGATCTTCTGATGAGGGTCTTTTAGTTGTTCCCCCGACTTGTCTAGACTGGGCATTTTCGGTCCGGGCCCCCCAGTTTTGGAACTCCCTTCCCTGTAGATCTCAGACAAGCAAATTCTTTTTCAACTTTTAAGCCACTTCTTAAAACCCCCTTATTTTTAAAGCGCCTTCCAATAGTAGTTGTTTTTATTTATTACTTTTACTACATTATTTTAACACAGTTTTCTTGTTTCATTATATTGACACTGTAGCACCAGGTGGCAGTGGCCATCACTCTGTTCATCGCAGAAAATCCTCTCCCTCGCTAAGCAACAGTAGAAAGAATCCTTTGGCGGGCCACTTCCAAATAAAACCTTCTCTATTCACAGTGAAAAGAGACTAAAAGTAGTTTTCTAAATTACACAATAGAACATGTTTCTGTATACATGTGCTGCTTTACATACAAAACAATAAATTAAGGTGCAGAACACAGTCAATTGTAAAAAAGACTCACGGTAAATCTTCTTCAGAATGCATTGCTCTGTATGAAGAGTTGATTATAATGCTCCATTGCTCCCGGGCCCAGTTTGTGGCCAGGGGTGCTTCAACAGGCTATAGGGGAAATAGGGACCCCTGCATCAAACAAACGCAAGCTATTGCAATAGACCTTTTTAGAGGGTTTCCAACTAAGCTGCCATTGCATTCTCCTGTACAGAGATGATCACAAAATTTAAAGTGGTTCTCAAAACGTGTTTGACTGCATGAAAATAATTATCTTCTAGTCAGTTTCCTGCTTTCCCAACCCACCTGCAACACCCCTTTTTTAGTTTCTCCCTTTAAATCGCCATGTTTGTTTTCTCTCCGTCTTTGTTTCAGGTGTGTGGCAGCAATCGCTTAGAGCCCTGCACCCCACTAAAGTGTGAGGGAGGGGCGTTGTGTCCAGTGGATGGAGCCCCAACTTGTGAAAAGGGGAAACAGTGTGTGGGCGCTCTGCCACTGAGCAAGAGAGCGACGGATGATGCTAAGGACGTGAAGGACCGACTGGACAAGCTCTCTGCAAAGATCACAGACACTGCAGAGAAGGTGCATGCACACTTGACTCTCTTTTGCTTCACAGTCACATTACTATTCCTCTCCATCATTAAAGATTATGAAACAGTTTATCAACTGTGACGTTTTGTGTTTCTGTTAACTTCCTTACAGCTCCAGGATACACAGGACACAACCAATCGGGTGAGAGAGTCTGCAGAGAAGCTGTCCAATAAGATGAAGCAGACCAGAGACGAGCTAGATGAGGACTTAAAGGAGACAAAAGATGTTGTGAAAGAGCTCAAAGACTTCCTGTCAGGTGAAGACTATTCATAGTTTCCCAAATTTGTTTAGATGAGGGGCCACTTTTTAGAAATGACAAAACCAATATCTGGAAATGACTGACATACTGTTTGTGCTGAAGCAAAGTTAAGTTCATATACTGTATTTTACGCTTTGGTTTTTTTTTTCACCTTTTCTCATTTTGGTTTGTTCAGACCCTTCCTCTAACCTGACCCAAATCCAAAATGTGAGTGACTGGATCCTGAAAGCCAAGCTGCCCCTCAACCTGGCTGCTCTGAAGAGGAAACTGGATGAGCTGAAGAACCTGGCAGCTAACCTGCCGGACAGCACGGCTGTGCTGAAGGAGGCTGAGCCACAGCTGGAAATAGCCAAGAAACTGCTGAAGGAGGCCCAGGACGCCAGGTGGGCCTTCACTCATCACACGTATCAAAAAAATTTCAACACAAATCTCCCGTACATTGTCATATTTATTTGTTTCACTTGGAATCAAACAGTATAGTATGGACATAAACTCATGTAGCAGTTTGTTAGGGACATCTGTACAGCAGATACAGGTGAGGAGCATCAATCAAACACCAGGATAACTGATGTGATGTCAGAGACTTTGACCGTGACATGATAATTGGTTTGAGTGTTTCTGCTGATATTTTACAAAAACATGAAACATCTAGGGAGCAGCAGATCACCAGAGAATGATCTGCATCACAACATGACCAACCTTAAGGTGGATGTTAAAGATATAATATGTTACAACACTGCATTAAAATTCACTCTGGAAGACTAATGTAGACATACATTCTAAGTAGTCTACTTACATTGGAAAAATATTTCCAAAACACTTTATTTATTATTTATTTATTTACTTGAAATCCATATGTAACTTTATTTCTATTCACCTCTCAAAACATGGAAAAAAAGCTGCCAAAGGTAGCTGATGCAACCGATAACATTATCAAATCTATGCCCTCAGTAGCCGAGTAGAGTGCTGTGAGCTGTGACAGCTTTGTAGAAAGTGTGTACATCTTATCTGACTCACCTGCAGAAACAATGAAACATGATCATAATGAATCACATTAACCAATGAACACATATTCACTGGTTGCACATTCACAGGGACAAAGCACTGAAAGTCAAGGGCGACGTGGACGGGCTGCTGCCGGGGTTGGGCTCGGCAGAGGACTCCCTCGCTGACCTGGAGGACAAACTGAAGGACAGTTTGGATCTCATAGATGACCTGAACAACAACCTGACTAAGGTAGGAAACCTGGATCGAACAGTGAGTCGACATGGTGGCCCATTTATTGCAGTTTTGATGCCACTTTCATATGTGAAAGAAGCTGTCTATTTAGATTCTCCTTCGTCCAGGTCATATACGTATTGGAGATATTGACAAATATCTCAAAGATCCATTTTTTTTTATTATTATTATCTCGTTCAGGTTACCGCAATGTGCTTTATTCAGGGTTAAGCCAAAAGAAATGCCACTGCTCGACACACAAGGAAACAAGCCCATATCAGCCATTTTGTTATATTATTATATTATAATTAGTTAATTAGCTTGATTTGAGTTTCAAACTGGTAAAGCACCTTGTTACCTTGTGTTGAAAAGCATTGTAAGTTTATGATTATTGTTATTATAGCCTGGCATTATTGATATAACGGGTGGCTGTCTTTATGCAGGTCCACGATCAGTTGACTCCAGCAGAGAAGACTCTGGATGATATTTCCACACTGATAAATCCCATGAAACCTCAACTGGACCAGCTGAAAGACCTGCTGCAGAATGGAGACCAGGAGGCCCAGGACGCACTGGAAGACGCAGACAAAGCTGAGGATGAAGCGGCGGCTGGAAATAAGGTGAGAGACCTTGTTATAGACGTGACAGTGAAAAATATCAACATTCATTTTTTGCAAGGGTGTTTGCTTGGAATCAGGACTTGAGGTTACAGGTGAAGATTATCGTAACTATTGATGTTTTTCAAACTGAAATAGTTAGAGGTCCGGTATGTAAGAGTGTTGGTGTATCTAATGGTGAGACTGCAAAGGGATGACTCCTCTGCTCCGTTCATAAGTGCATCAGGGAACTATGGTGGCCTTTTCTTAGTAGATAGAATGTTGCCTTGCATAGTAGGCTATCCACTTCAAAATGTGAGACACACACACTCTGACTTGTTCATCCTTTTAAATGGCAAGTGATGTTTGCTATTAGAATAAATCTAAGGTCATTTTGCAGTGAAATACCGTACATGCAAAAGGCTTTGCATTTAAAAACACATCAATACAGATAACAGAGTCATTCACACAATCAAAGGCGAATGCAAGTCACTAAGAATTAAAAACACATAAAAACAAGAGGGGAGGAAACAATACATCACCAATGTGTAAATGAAGAAACATTTGTGTGTGTGTTCAGGACCTGTCGTCCCTGGAGAAACAGCTGGAACTTCTTAAAGACAAGATTCCAGCCACTGGCACTGGCGGAGAGGCGGGTTCACCTGGGGAACGACTGACGAAGCTGCAGCAGGATGCTGGAGCTCTGGGCAACACCACAGCAGACATGATGAAGGCTCTGGACGGTAATGCAGCGAAACAATCCCAACACAAGTCCACGTGTCAAAGAAATTTTTTTTTTTCTTGTTCAAGTAAATGAAATTTTAAAATGAAATTGGACAGTATCATAAATTTGGGTTTTCTATTCATTTAAGTTTGCTGTGAATTAGTATTAGTAGTATTAATCTCTTTTTCTGCAAACAAATTGGGTCATGATAGTTTGTTATCTTCATCAAAGCTGCGGTAAGGAGATGATCAGAGAAACTGCAGTGTTTTTACTCCTTGTACTTGTCTTTTCCCAGGTAAGGCAGATTCCCTGAGAGGGCTTCAGGATCAGATCCTTCAGAAGTCAAAAAATCTGGAAGGACTGGAAGATAAGGTCAAAAATCTTTTGTCCCAACTTCGAAAGAAAGTCCAAGACCTGAGGGACTGTCAGGGCTGAGAGCTGCCGAACATGAGAGGCTTTTCATACCAGCACTTCAAACTACAGTATCTTCACACTTCCTCCTGCTGTCACATACAGTCTCCTCCCCTAACACTGGAACACTGCTTTAACTCTTCTCTGTGACATAATGCATCACCTCTGGCAGCCAAAGGATTGCAGTTTGAAGGAAATTTTATGGATGGTTCAGGGAGTAAATTACTTCTTTTCCTTTTTGAAATGACTCCTGGAATGTACTAAGTACTAAAGATCAAGTCAGTGGACGTTCTCTACTAAATATCAATATAACACATGTGTAGAGGGTTATCCATGTGTGTAAAAACCTTCTAAAAGCAGTTTTAACAGTATAAATAAATGATAACCAGTCTATTAACAGTATATAGCTCCTTTCCAGTCTTTTCAACCACTTCAAAGCACTTTATAGTTTTGCCACCTACCTGTTCACACCCATTCAAATGCAACTATTGTATTATGCAGCATTTTATTTCCCACCATACATTCACCACACACTGCTCGTGCAGGCATCAGGTGCAGAGTGCAGTTCAGTTTCATGCCCAAGAACAGTTTGGCACATGGACAAGAAAAGCCAGGGATCAAACCACCAACCTTTTGGTTTGTGGACAACATAGTTTTGAAAGCCACACCAGCCCAACTATATTGTCCATATTTGTTTTAATTTTCATAATCTAGCTCATTTCACAGCATGTGGCTTGTTTGAGGCAGCTCTGCAAGAACCAAAGCATGTTTTTGTGATATATTCCTCAGCAATGAATGTGTTTCATGTTTTCTCTGTTGTTTGTATAAAAGTATTTAAATAAAAGCTTGTTTACTACACCGTTTGTTTTATGCCTTTAGGTTTCATAGCAGAGGTTCAGGATGATATTCATTCAACATCACACTAGTTTACTACATATTTATTGGGAAAATAATAATAAAAAGAGACAGGTACACATTAGTACACGTGAATCCAGAAGTTTCCATGACATCACTGTTTACTATACAGTTTGTGGCACTTGATAAAGTATGTTCTGCTTTTTTTCCAAGAGAAACTTAAATACACAGTATACATTTCAAAGACGCAATGGGGAGCATGTGGTCACTGTGTCAATGTCTCTGCCTTGAAATAAAGGTGAATCTAAAAATATAGTTTCCCTGCATCATGTTTGTGTTGAAATGGAATTGGATTTATAATCCTTGAGTGCATTCTGACAATAAATGAAGGAATCTGCATTTGGGTATGGATTCAAACAAAAAAATGGCCATGCTCAGCTCTGCCACTCATGTGAAATGGGTGCCAGGCCAAATAACCACAATAAAAAAAAATACTGTTGGCACTTTCAGGTAGTGTTTAACTTAAAGAAAAAAAAACAATGCTCAGCAGCTTTATACTAACAACTGTGTCGAAATTGCTGACTACTTCTCTGAATTGTGAATTTTCTCAACAACCACTGATCGAGTTCAATTGCAGTTTCCACTTTGAAGTTTTTTTAAGATGAGGAGATGTTGAGACCATTGACAGACAGATTCCTCCTTTCATTTTATTTAAAGCTGCAGTTTGGAAGGGTCGGAAGACTTTATGAACAGAAAAGATTCAGATTATTTGTAATGTGCGTCCAACATCTGAAAACAGTCTCTGTCGACCAATACTATCAGAGGGCCTGAGGGAGTGTTTATGTGTATACAGCAGCAGCACAGGGGAGGACGGGGACAAGAAGAATTTATCCTTTCATACTGCAGTTTTCTGAGCAGAAGATTAAGCCGTCTAATGAAACTCTTCAAGGGCTTCCATCTTTGTGTTTTCAGTCATACTCCAACCTGTTTGCAGCCGTCCCACTTTACTACCGCAATGATGCTATTGCCACTGTCTGTCTGACATTAAACAAATCACTTCCTGTGTGCAGAGCGGGAATATTGGCAAGTAACTCGAGATCTAAGCACTGCTATACTGAAACACAGAGAACTCATTTGACAATGGTTTGGATATAACAGACATTTGTTTATATTTAAAAGTTATCCTCGACAGTTTGTAAACTTTAAACTACACTTGTTCTGACCATAGAACCATGTTTTATTTTGAACCGAGATAACCTTTAGATAATGACTCTGCTTATATCATCAAAGTTGCAACACTGTTTTTGGCTAAACGGTGACACGTGCCCACCTAAAGCTATTCAAAGCAAAAAAATATATGTTTAAAATCGTATACAATACTATTGTATACTAAAGAGAATAAATGTCATCAGCCGTACAGGAGTTTGTATGACGTCTAAATGATGAATTCCTGCTCATGTCTGTTTTAGGGTGTTATTCACTGCATTACAGACAGTTCACACAGTCATTCCATGTGGGAGTGTAGACAGCAGTCCATACAGTATGTGTTTCCAACTCTGTCCGGCTGCCCATCACATGACAGAACAGACTCCGGACTGGAGCGGCTGGTCCTTCATCTGAGCCACTGTGTCCATGCTGGAACACATCCACAGGATTCGTTAGAATAACAAAACAGTGAAGACTGGGATAGTTATGAGGAATGATACAATAGCTTTATACGCATGTAAAAACAAGAGAAGAGAACTAGCTTAATCCAGTCTATTAAAGGGGCAACAGACAAATTTCATGTTTCCACCAACTGGTACATTTCGGAATATGTCATACTTAGCACATTCCACAGACAGCCAGTTTGCATTTCCACATGTGCATACGTGCTTCATGCATACTCAATCTTACATTCCATTTCAGTAGCAATGATTTCCCACCAGGGATTTAGCATCATGTGAATTCTCTTGTTCTTTGAGCACTGAGTTGCATGTGTGAGAGGACCAGTGGACTTCTTCACATAAACTCAAACCTCAAGTTTTACCATCTTCTTCAATGTCTGTTCTGACCAAAGGCAGAACGTGCCACCTACTGGACTGGAAAGTGTTGTGCTATCGAGAGCATGTGCAGTTGGTACCTACAGTCTGCACAAATTAAACTTTATGCATGTGCCATTATCTAACACAGTTAGATAAACCCTACATGTTCAGTTTTCAAGCAGCTCTCACCTCTTGAAAAGAGTGTCTCTCTCAGAATGAAAGTGGACTGCTCTTGACTCATCGACGATGAGGGCGCGATGAGGCTCACTGTGACTGGCTCTCAGCTGTGGACACAGACCTCTGCCTGGTTCAGGATGGACAGGGTTGCCGTTGGGGTCGAGAGCAGGTGCCTCATCTCGGCAGGGTGTCGATACCTTCATATCATCCCGGGAGGAGGACTGCAAAGTGATGTTGGGCATGGAGAGCGGTAAATGGGGGGACTCACTGTGGGACATCTGCAGTTTCTTCATATGATGGATTACTGAGGCTGCATTGAAGGCTTGCTGTTGGAAAAAGTACACATATGACATGCAATATGAGAGTTTCTGCGCACACAAGGACACCTGGCCCACTGTTTCTTCTGTCCACACAACATTGCTATTTCAAAATAATTCAATAATTCCCATGAGACAAAAAATGTGACCTTTCTGTAAACAATGTCTGACAGTGAAAGAGGTAACTCATTCACTTGTGGATTTGCTGGTGAGCATGAACAATGCCCAAAGAGAATAACATGAACAATTAATTAATGAAAATCGGTGAAAGGTTAAACTCCGGTTCACTAACTGCAATGACATACTGTATATCCCAAATTGCAGCCTTTTGTGACTTTGCAATTTTGATTAATTGTTAAGCCCTATATATAGTAATAACTTTGTTGTTTACATGTCTAGTCAGTGGTTTAAGTTAAAACATTTGATTCAACTGTTTATTGTCATTTCACACATGTCTTGTTGGGTAGCAGCAGCACTTACCTTCCATTTGGATTTGGCAAAATTTCTCTCCATTTGTTCACAGACCGACTGATAAATGTCCACGTCTTTAGCCGTTTTTGCTGCAATCCTGCAATCAACAAGAAAGTATGATTTGAAAAAGGAAAGAAAACTCTGTACATGTGCGTATTTGTGTGTGACAGAGTGACTAACCAGGGATGTCTGAGTGCCTGTTCAGTGGTGAAGCGTTTGCTGGGGTTCTTCTCCATCATGTTCCTGATAAAATCTTTTGCTGTGGACAAATGGAAAGATGTTAGCGTCTGGTTACAGAAACTAAGACTTTTAGTATGCAGTAGAAGTCAACTCCAATTAGATTTTCATATCAAATTTAAATGTGCCAGTGTCAAACATCTATACATACCACTGATTTGTAACAGCAGTTTTCATACCTGACTCAGAGATGTCGTCCCAGAACGGAGAATGAAAGGCGTATTCAGCATTCATGATCTTTGAGAAGAGGCGAGTTTCATTATCCTCAAAGAACGGAGGGTAGCCACAGAGCCTGCAACACACAGAGCTCACTCAGTTGTGTTCCGAAAGAAAACTCTTCGTGTCTCCACATAAACCACTGAGGTTTTTAAGTACTGTGGCATTCTGTTACAGTTTATCAGGAGTCATGTGTCTGATGCTCAGGCTATTGAACGTAAACTGTTGGGGTTATTTAAGTGAGACATCGTGAGTAGTGATGATATTTAAGAGAACAGGGCTGATTGATACAGTAAGGGCTTTCATTCTAATAGAGAACAGAAATGTACTTACAGGATGTATGTTATGACACCAATGGACCAGCAGTCCACTGCTTTACTGTAGGGTTTCTGAGCCAGTACCTCAGGGGCTGTGGAAAGACAAACATCAGTGAGCATCATACAGGTAACAGAGGAGGAAGTGCACGTGTATCCTACAGCAAAACCTTAAAGGAATCACTGTATCTAAGCTTGAAAGTCATTGAAATACCAAAGGTTATTACTAGCAAATGATATTATCATAATATAAAGTTAGTGCTGCCTGATTGGGGTATCACACTGCACGAACAGGACATGCAATGCCCCACTCATTTCAGCTTTGTCGTTTTTCCAAATGTCCTAATACAACAGGTAGAGTTACTGTATCATTTTAGCACTTTGGTGAGTTGTATGCTCCTCCTCCATTACTTACCAACATATCCTGGTGTGCCACAGGCTGTTGACATCACACCATGCTCCAACGTCTTAGAGAGACCAAAATCACTGACCATAATCTTAGCATTTTCATCGCTGTTATAGTACAGCAGGTTCTCAGGCTTCTCAGGCAGACACAGAGGAAGAGAGAGAGAGAGAGAACGTGTGTATGTGTTAGACTTTTTGGTTATTGCAACAAACAACCCCCTTGGGGATCAATAAAGTTTTTTGAATTGAATTGAATTGAATTGAACCACCACTCTGGCAGATCTTTAATACAACAGTTATATAACTGTTACCCACAACACGGGATGAGCCGATACTAATTAATAATAATAAAAATAATTAATTAAATAAAAATTATGTTGTGGGCTTGTCCGTTTATTTCTTATTTCTAGTTTGTGATATTGGTATCAGTATTAGACATGAAAAAGTGGCATTGTGCCATCCCTAAAGTCAATTTAAACGTACTAACAACACTAGAGCAATGGTTCTCAAATTTGGGTCTAGGATAAAAAGATCAAAAATAAAGTGTTTCTAAGAACTTGGCTGTGTGTTTGTGTATCTTACCTTGAGGTCCCTGTGTACAATGCTGTTTTCGTGCAGGTAGCTGACAGCCTGCAGCACCTGTTTGATCACCATGCTGGCATCTTTCTCTGTGTAAACCCCCTTGTCCAAAATGCGATCAAACAGCTCCCCACCTGACACCCTACACACACACACACACAGAAGGAGAATGTTGAGGATTTGTCAACACATACAGTTTTGTTTCCTATCCATGTATTATTGATCAGTAACTCTTTCTTAAATGCTTTGAATTGTCTTATACAGTTGAGGTGGCGCCACAGAACATTTACATAAGCTGGAACAGTACATACATAAACTAAATACCTAAACTAAAGACTGTATGTTAATTGCTTTAAGGCATTTTATATAACAGGTATAGTGTTATAACATACATTAATATGTTGTATGTTTTTGTGGAGATAATGTTACTAACTTCAGTGACTTAAAGTTAAACTTCTTAGGATGATCACTTATTATATAGGTTATGTAACATACACCAGTACTGTGAGTCTGTACTTACAGTTGCATGACCAGGTAATAGTGTGTTCGAGTCTCATAGAAATCCTCCAGTCCCACCACATTCTCATGTTTAATCCTGAAAGAGTAAAGGACAAAATGTCACCGTGTTGTATGTTTATTTTTTTTAAATACATTTAATTCTCTGTTTAATATTTTCCTGAGAGCCTTACTGGGATGTGTGTTTCAAATTTACCACCTGTTATAAACACTATGTTACCTGGATCAAACAGCTGTCTTCAGTTTAAATCTATTGTGTCTCTTGAGCTCTTGTTTATTTCTGTTTCCCTTATGAGACCTTGGGCAGCTTTAGCATCCATGCAATATGGCTTTATGCAGTTAATGTGTAATGTGTTGATAAACACTATGTAAACACTATGTAACACTATTTTTCCCTATGAAATAAACTATGAATAAAAAATATACAGAGCTGCTGCTGCTGCTCTCGGATACACAAAACATGTTGTGTTTTACAAATAAGAATCCAAATGAAGGATGCAAAAATGAAAGAAAGAGTCTCTAATTAAACAAAACACACATAAATAGTACAGGAGCAGGAAAAGAATGGCTGGATAAACTGAACCAAATGAATCAACAGAGACACTGGGGAGTAATCAACCACAGGTGAGACTAATAATACACAGGTGAATCACATTAGGCCAGGGCAGACAATCAGGAGGGAAAACAGGTCAGGAAGTAAAACCATACAAAAGACACACACACTTAAAAAGTACAAACTTTACACAAGGGAAAGACAAAGCCAGGTATAAATAACTAAAATTCAAGCTTCTTTTTTTTCTCTTTCCTGTATATACCCACTTTTTTGACTATTTTGCACCATTTGCCGACCCAATTTGTAAGTAACCACATTTATGTTTTATGTCAATATGTAAATAAGCACAGATGTGTGTTTAGTTAGCTGGGTTTGTAAATAAAATGAAGAAAAAAACAATGTCCAAACAAAAAGCTCCTGTGGTCGTGGTACATATTATGGATAAATATGTGTGTGTTTGAGAGTGTGGGTTTTACCTCCTCAATACGTTGACTTCATTTTCCAGGTTGCTGTGAGCGAGGTGCTTTTTCTTCAGACATTTCAGGGCATACAGTTTCCCAGTCTTCTTTTCTCTCACCATAAAAACCTCAGAGAAGGACCCTCTGCAACAAAACACAACCACAACAAACAGATTTAGATGCAAATACAACAAAGAAGATTGTAACTGACACAACTTCATGTATAACTCTATCTATAAGTGCTTGTTGTCACTTAAGGTTGTGTACTTTGAAGGCCTTGAAATGTGAACTTTGAAGATTGTAAACATTGAAAGGTTGAGAACTTTGAAGGCCAAGGACGTCAAAGGGTCATGGATTTTAGGGTACAATGTACACAATTGATAGTAACAGGTGATTATACACAAATTAATATGATTATTTTATCTTCGATTTCTACAATTTCACCTAAATTTTACACACTGGAACATTAAATGAAGATGGATTTTATTGCTGCTTCTGTAATCAACTAAATGCACCTAAAAACTGTTTTGGACTCCAACATGTTTCAGTGTCATGTTTGTATTGACTAATATCAATTAAGATTAAATCAAAATTCAAATTGTGATTTATTTTTTTTTCAGACATATATTGCACATTTGAGTTGTGATATAATTTCTAAGCTCAGCTTCGGGGCATTATTTATTGTGTTATAGACACAATACATAATAGGTAATGGAGCATTACCACACAACATACTATTAAAATATCAACTTCTGTTTCAAGCATTAAATAAATATGTGTGCTACTTTTATTTTTGGAAACAATTCATGGTTCAGCCCTATTTGCATTCGCACATACCTGCACCTGCTTATACCACCTCCCTTCATGAATATCCAGCACACTTAAACACCAACATAGACAGCTAGACTCTTAATTTAATCCTATCATGAAGTAGTGCTAGGATGTTCCTGCACTGCAGTTCTGACGTCAGTGCTCAGGCTAAACACATACACACATGAAAAGAGAGAGAGGGGGAGAGGGAGTGAGAGAGAAAGAGAGAGAGAGAGAGAGAGAGAGAGAGAGAGAGAGAGAGAGAGACCTGGCTCATTCACAGCCAGTCAGAGAGGGCTTGAGCACTTTAAGCAGCTTTAGAGCGCAAGACAACCCTGTGAAATAACACCTTCAGTTAACCACCCACTTGTTATAGGCCATTACATTGACCTATACTGATAGCAGGCCAAACTGGTCTATCAAAGTTTCTCGGGGTAAAAAATAACACACTAAATATCTTTTTCTGTACAGGTTGTAGAGATATAGACTTTATATCTGTGTTTTTGCTCTAATTTATTAATCAGCAACTCCATAATAACATTTCAGCATACTGTAAAACAAGAGATCTGAGAGAGAACTAGATTTATGCAACTCCTCTAGGACCTAGAGAAGGTGAATAGAGTCTACACAAATTTTGCACGTTGTGATTATGTTGGAATGTTGTTCATTATATGGTTAACTGTGTTTCAAACAGGTTAAAGTCCTGATAGATCCAGCGATGAGTGAGTTAACTACATCGTTAAGAGGCTTCACTAATAAAAATAGTCTCAGGAAGGAATTCCCTCTCAGCAGCCTGCCCTTCTGTTCCCAATATCTACAACAATGAGGTGCATTCATCCTTGATAGAGGCTTGTACCAGTGGAGGAAGATCTACAACTTGTCAAAGTCAAATAATCAAACAAAACCTGGAGACCAGGATTCCTGATATGACTACTTTAAAAACCATCATAGCAAAGATTGACTGCTGTCTAAGATCTGAGCGAGCTACTGTCATCATATGCTATTTTGACTACTAATTACATATGTGGTGGCCTCTGAAAGTAAAGCATAAATCAGCAATGATTTACAAACTGTTCACATGTTCACAAGAAGCAGTTTCAAGTATTGTGGTGCAACCCATTATAGACTGAAGCCACTCTTCAGGAAACTAATGCCATGGAGCTAACATGACCCACAGCAGATACACAGTAATTGTAAAATGAATGGTTAAAATAAAGTGCATCTTGTTCAACAGCCAGTGAGCACTTCAGCCAAACATTGGTGGAAGTGGAAAAACAGACAATAAGTTGAGAGTGGGTGAAGGTACAACCTGGACAGGTCCTCAGACTATCCCAGGTACCAATGCTACTTAACCAACTTGCTGTTTTAACAGTAGTTTGCCGGTTTAGACACAAAGCAAAATCACCATTATCATGACGTATTTCATATATGTAAGTGTATTATCACTTTATAATAAAAAAATTACATTATTCTTGCTTGTAGAAGAGTTTTATATGTACTTTAAGCAACCCAGTTTCTGCTACAGCCTGAAAATACAAATCAGCCAGAGCATGCGTTTTGCAAAGCTATATGCAAACATGTGGCTTGTGAAGGCCACTGTACTTTGCTGATGAGAGGGATGAGCATAGGACTCTTTTGTTTGTTATAATCTGCAGTCTCACCATTAGATGTAATTTTTACACACCAGACCTTTAGCTGAGTATATTTATAACAGGAGTACTCACGATCCCATTTTCCCCTTGAATTCAAAGACTTCCTTGATGTTACTGGTGCTTTTCTTCCAGCTGCAGATGATTTCTTTCCGCCCCATCTTGGCTCTGACGTTGCCGTAGACTCCTGAAGCACAGAACACATGCATCAGGTTAACGTTGGAAAGCCACTCATGTTGATTCAAACACCTGGGTTGATCTAAGTATCACATGAATAAGCATTGTCTCTCAACATATCTTTTGTATGGGGTACTGTGTACACACTTTGTCTCTGTACTCTAGTTTGTCCCACATTAAATCTTATTTTCTAAAATATAGCATTTTATTGTGAATTTGTAGATATGCTTGCATACCCTTGCATACCCTTTAATACCAGTTGCTTACTCTGCAGACAAGCACCAACATTTTGCAGCCATTTTAAGCCAACAGATCATCTGAAAATGCATTGATAGACAATCAAAAGAGGCTGGGTTTTGTTGTTGTTTTTGTTCATGACACCTTTGAATATTTGTGTTTCTATCTGTAGTGGGGTTGTAAGTCATCTATTGTATCAACCCCTTCCCTGTTCCATAAACGTCTCTTGTCAACTCCTCCTCGTGTCCCAGTTACATAAACAGTTGCATGTCCATGCCTAAGGTTGGTTAAAGCTCATTTGTACCTATCACTTACAAAAAGATGGAGGATTAGAGAGGGAAACAGCAGTGGTTAGTTAATCTGCCCATGCCTCTCTCCATCTCATCTCCTGTTCTTGTCTGTTGTGGGAACAGATTAGTGGCTGATTACCTGACTAGCCACAAAGTGGGTCGTGGTATGATCATGGCCATGACAGACCAACAACCTCTGACCTATCTGGTGTATGTACTGACAGTAAATACCACATTACACAAGAATTTTCCAGGATATTTTGAATTTACATAAAGAACTTCCTATTATGCTTCTGTCACAGAAAACTCTCTCTTTCTTGAGCTTGTGTTTTATTTAAGTCCACAATTAGCAGTTTACAATTAAACCTTTAGAATTTAAACATTTGAAGCAGAAGTCATAATGTGAGGGATATACAGTAGATGGAAAAAAGTACATCACATAAGACAGATTTAGCTGCTCTGTCTCTCCTAATCACTCCTGTCAGTCCCCACTGTCATTAATATCAAAAGGTGATACAGCTTTTTCAGTTGCTGTGCCTCCTGTCTCCTGTCCCTCGTTAGGTCTTCTCTCATCAATTGATATATTTAAAGCATTTTAATCTCACCTTTAATGCAGTGTGATGGTTACATGGCTATTTTGATATGCTATTTGTCTAGTTTTGCCTTTTTGGCTCAAATTTCTCACACACACCATGACTGTAAGTGCTGTTTATCTGAGCAAGGATCAAATGTCCACAAAAAGGTTTTTTATAATTAAAGCTTGTAACTTTATTTTTATAAGACATTTTAAATAGAACATTAAAAGGAATCTATAATGTGTTTACAGAACTGTTTACAGCTGCAACCACTTTGGTATCTCTAATTATCTTGAATGGCTCACGTTCAATCTGAGCATATTTCTGAACTAAGATTTCATGCCAGGACAGTTTGGGTGCTGAGTGGGAATGAAAGGGGCAGTAGTCTCCATACAAGTCAGTAACCCATCCAAAAATCCAAATGGTTGACTGACTTAATTCCACCATTAAACCATTGGTCAGTCCATTAGTCCAAGCAGTTAAATCCTGTATACCACTGTTAAACTTAAAATTCAACTTTAGTATATTATCAGTAAATAACTCCACAGCATCTTTTTATGCATTATTTCTATCAACTGTAACAAAGGAGTACATCATGAGTTTACAGGACTGATCAGCTGCAATCACCTTAATTAATTATCTCTGATGGCTTAAGTAAAACATCTGTTGTACAACTGAGCATATTTGCCTGAAAAAAGGTGAGCACACAGCTTACAGGTGTAAAAAAAATTTAGTTAAATACTTGTGTTTACCTGAGGTTGCGGTGCAGAGGTGCAGAGGTGGCTGAGCCGAGGTCTCTGTGGATGGACCAGAGTGTTTCCTGCAGGCTGCAGTTCTTCACGGTGAGGGGGCGGAGCCTTGTCCATTCATCAACTCCTTAGTCACAGTGGCACAACATGAGACGCTCAATGACTGTGCTGTGCCTCATGACAGTCTCCATAATCTTCTCCATTCAGCTCACAGTTAATCTGAGACAGTACAGTGGAGTAGCTACACTGTCCTGAGATTCTATCTGATGGACCACAATTACTGTAAAACTAACCATATTCATTTTGTGAGGCACATTTCAGACTGGTGTTTGCAGTTCAATGAGTTGACATGACAAAATCCAACAGAAAACAATAAGACTTTGAAGAAGTTGTGTGATACCAAAAACAGGTGGAATATGGACCTAGAATCATCTTTTCAGAAAGCTTTGCAGGCTCACCTAAGACAAAATAAATTACACACTGGGGCTTAATTAACTTTCTGAAATAAACACATATCTATGCTGTCCTCTTTGGAACAAATAGTAATATAGTACTGTTCCATTTTTAACCATGGAAATGTTGCTTTGCTGTTTGTGTAGTGTTTTTATCAACTGGTAAACAATACCAGTTGATACCAGCCAAACGCTAGGCCGAGATATGTTTGTGTGCATGGTTTTCTCTAATCGATAGATAGATAGACAGATAGATAGATAGATAGATAGATAGATAGATAGATAGAGTTTCAGCAGCACTAACATCAAAAGAACAGACACTGACACACACACAGGCAAATACTGTATTTTAGAAATTCATACATCAAAGCCCTTGGCTCACTTAAGACATTTTCGCTCCTGCTTCATATCTTTTTGGATTATTTTGATTAAACTTTTTGAACATTTTCCAGCAACCTTTTCAGGGCAGATCAAAGCAGGCAAGATACAATGCACCAAAGGCAACAGCATAAGTACCCAACTGTGCTCTTTTGGGCCCAGATGGTGGCAAACTGATATGGGAGCTCCGTCTCCTACCGGTAACTTTTAACTATTATCTTCCTTTTTTCTAAATTAATTAGATTCTATTATGCTTTTATCATATGTATGCTACACATTTGCCTACATTAAGTTTCTGCTCATTTTTATGTATCTTATGTATCCTACATTATGTATCCCTGGCTGTAGGGGGAAAGCACTTACAAATAAATATTTGCTCACTTAAAATGGAAATTGTGAATTAAAGTAACGTAGGTGGTAATGACACATTAAGAACACAGTGGATGTATACACTGAAGTAGTACTACTATATCCGTTCATCGCTCCAGTCACAACAAAGAAACGTCTTTACGTCACGCCTTGACGTCGTGTTGATTCTGAGCGGAGAAATAATATATTTATAAACTGACGCAAGGGCGCTAAATCTAAAATAAACCGTGAATAAAATGTGAAAATATATCAATATTCTGGTGAAGCAGCTGCACGCATGAAAGGTTCGATAGCATTTGACCTTCGCACAATAAACCCGTTACGTTAGCGTCAGGTAGCGTTACAGGGGGAAATTGCTTGCTAACGTCGGGCTAGCTATATTTTAGCTTACTGGCTAACGTTAGCTCAAGGGTAGTCCTTACTTCTGACGTTACCGTGCATACTGTGTAATTCGTTATCTACTGTAATTTTTGGGTTTGTGTGTTGTTAAGATGTGGTGTGATACGCGTATTTTTCAAGCTTAATTGTAGTGTAAATGCTCAGCTTATATTAGTCGGCACCTCAAAGCTACCCAAAGGTTGCTTCGTAAGAAACAAGCTACGACCTGCAATAACTTATTTAGCTCCCGTTAGCCGGCTATGTTAGCATCCCTGGAAACTATTTTGCTAACCTTGGGCTTTTGTGTTTTTGCGTTTTCAAACCTATATATCTGACTGCGTGCTAAACGTTGCACCTTAGGATTATGGCGCCCCGCATACAGCTGGAGAAAGCGGCTTGGCGTTGGGTGGAAACGGTGAAACCAGAAGAAATCGGACAGGAGCACATCGAGCTAGCATATCGGGTGAATCTCCCGGCCTGCAAGAGAGGAGCCTGCAGGTAAGATGTTAACATTTCTGAATAACATTATGTTGTAATGTTGCGTGTCCCAGTTTATAGCATTTGGTTTTAATGTGCCCGCTTCGTTCAGAAATGCTAATGTGCCTCATACATCTCATTTGTTTCCTTGGTTGAAGAGAAATGTACGTATCGTGTTGAGCTGATCAGTATAAAAGATGACGATGATGCACCCCTGTCTCTAACTACCTCCTTATAGGCATATATACACTGTAGCAAGCATGTAATAGGCATCGCAGGGAATTGCTGTGTGGCTTTAAAATGTCTAATTTCCATAAAAATATGTATGGTAACTCATTCATACACGTAGGCACGACTTTTATTTCTATTTCTGTTTGTGGAATAACAAGGTTAATCCTGACTTCCTTTTTTAAAGAAGGAACTGCAAAGGGAATCCCAACTGTCTTGTGGGTATTGGTGAGCAGGCGTGGTTGGGGGAGATAGATGAAAATGCTTTTCACAATATTGACGACCCAAATTCAGAGCGCCGAGACAAGGTATTTCTTTTATCAGGTGCAAATTGTATTCTCAACTGTCATTGTTGTCAGTGAGCAGCTGATGTTCTAACATGTGAAATGTGTTTTGAATCTATCTTTTCCTCTGTCCCTTTGTCTGTGACCCCTTTTAGAACACATTTGTTGGCCTGACCAACTTGGGTGCAACCTGTTATGTTAACACTTTCCTGCAAGTGTGGTTCCACAACCTGGAGTTGCGGAGGACCCTCTATCAGTGCCATAATTCACGAGCACAGGAACATAACATTGAGTCTGGTAAAACTAAGAACTAACCACTACAATCATTCCTTGTTTGGTGTTTGATCACCATCTGGTTTAAGCTGGCCTGTTAAATTACTTTTTTTGTGCATACTGTATACCTGTATACCAGTTTTTGTGTTTTTAACAAATTACAACAGAAAATGTGCAGGTACCTTGAGAACAGATCACTCTACCAATGCAGAACTCAAATAATTGATCAGTGTTTATTTGTTGAATTCATTTACAATTATTGAGTAAATAATTGAATATGTCCTAGCAAATTAACAAGGCCAGTGATTACAGACTTGTCAGAAGTAGTTATAAACTTTCCCATGTTGCTGATGTTAGATTTGCACTGGGGATTTTGATGTTATGCTTTTCTTAAACAATTTAGCATAGTGTAGTGTAAAATAATCTCAAAATAATTAATTTACTTGTTGGCTAGCCTTGAGTGACAATAATTCATTTACTTGTTGGCTAGCCTTGAGTGAGACATTTTATCACACTGTGAACCAATGATGATTGTTCTCTAGCTTTTCTGAAAGCATTTAATTTCATTTTCTCAGACATATGTCTCTGTTTCTTTCAGATTACGAGCCTCAGTCCATTTGTGAGCATTTGCAGTATCTGTTTGCTCTGCTGCAGAACAGCAACAGGAAATACATAGATCCTTCTGGGTTGGTTAAAGCACTTGGTCTGGATACAGGACAACAACAGGTAAGTGGGGTCCTATTTTCCTGTTAAGTCTTCATTCTGACAGTTGTGTTCAGAATATTGTCATGTATTTGTGGAGGTGTGTATTGGTATGTAATGGTTAAAGATTATACCAATCAGAAGTTCCAGAAACTAAATTGAAAGGATATGTAACCAACAGTTAAAAGTGTTGATAATTTTTTCTTAAGTAGTGGAGATTTGGGGGTTTCAGACCACTGAATTCAGATGCTTTAATTTTCAGGATGCCCAGGAGTTTTCAAAGCTTTTCTTGTCCCTACTGGAGGACACACTATCCAAGCAAAAGAACCCCAACCTGCAGAATGTCATCCAGCGGCAGTTCTGTGGACAGTTCTCCTATGTTACTGTGTAAGTCTATGCAAAACTCGAAACCTGTCACAAGTTTGTTCTATGATTTGATGAGTCACTAATTAGGTGTCACCTAATAATAACAAGCTGAACCACAGCTGAGTGGTTATTCTTTACACACACCTCACACATATCAGCAACAACAGCAATTCATATTCAAGATGAAAGAGCTTTGATATCAGTGTCAGCAGATATCCAAATCCAGGTATCAGAAGTGGATCCAGACTGGAGATGTGGAAGTGATACATCTCTAAATTTGTTTGTTGTCTTGGTTTGCCTGTTTTACAGCTGTAACCAGTGTGGACGATCATCTGCTCTGCCTTCCCGTTTCTACGAGCTGGAGTTAAACATCCAGGGCCACAAAAACCTCACTGAGTGCGTCACTGAATTCCTGAAGGTAACATTCATTCACTGCCACATTGACTTAATTAACTTACACATTATACATGTTATAGTAAATGCACACAGAGCAACATTCATCTGTCCAGTTTAAGTGACTGTTTATTTAGGTATAATTAATATATTTTATAATGTCTTGACATGCGGGCTCATGATCATAATGGCTCTCTTTTCCATGTTTCAGGAAGAGAAGCTGGATGGAGACAACCGCTACTTCTGTGAGAGCTGTCAGAGTAAACAGAACGCCACCAGAAGGATAAAACTACACAACCTCCCTCCAACCCTCAACCTGCAGCTCATGCGCTTTGTCTTTGACAGGTCAGCCATCACTCACTTCATGTTCTTTATTTGTATGGGGACTGAGTATAGAACTAATTATTTCTGGGAATATGCCAGAATTACCTTTTAAATGATCATTTTCATCCATATTCCTTGGGCAAACAGGAACTGAAAGTATAAACATAAAGGGCCAAAAGTGTAAAACTGTATTTCTCGAGTTAGTTCATTTGTGTCTACTGTCTGTTTTTTGTAAGAACAGCAACTTAAGGAAGCTGTACTGTTTTCTCCAGACAAACAGGCCACAAAAAGAAGTTGAACACTTTCATCAGTTTTCCAGAGCAGCTTGACATGGCACCTTTTCTGGAAGGAAAACAAGGTATCAGCAGTGTGAATCTCTGTGACAAACACACACATCCTGCACAGTCCCTTGACAGACAATACACACAGCAAGTGTCAGCTTTATAGAAGAAAAAAAATACACTCACTCCTTTTTTCAGCTCTTATTATGGATGATGGATTACTGTCAGCACAAGTTCACTGCTTTTTAAAGCTGATATTGTCTTGTTCATGTTGATATTGATGCATTTTCCCTCAGACCAGAAGTGCGTTTATGAACTGAGTGCAGTGCTGATTCACCGGGGCATCAGCGCTTACTCGGGCCACTACATTGCGCATGTGAAAGACGCTCGTACTGGAGACTGGTACAAATTCAACGATGAAGAAATTGAGAAGATGGAAGGCAAGAAGCTGCAGCTTGGCACTGAGGAGGACATTGGTGAGTCGTGCTAAATACTTAATGAACAGTTGTACCTTCCTGAAAGTCATTAATACCCGTTTGTTATGTTGTTCAGTGTTTGAAATGTTTTTCCTAACCTTTTGCAATACAGACATTAGTTAAAATGTGTAGTTGTCATTATAGTGGTGCTTTGGTAAAATCAAGAAACATTTTATAAGATACAAACATGACCTCAGAGTGATGTATGTAAAAGTATACGCTTTCACAAAGATATTTTCTTTCTTGTGCCCTAGCTGAAACCGTGAAGTCCCAGACACGAAAGCCAAAGTGCAGTAAAGGCTACCACTGTTCCAGAAATGCATACATGCTGGTGTATAAGGTCCAGGAAGAGGAGAGCTCAGATGCTTCTAGAGCCAGTGTTGAGGTACCAGGTGAGAGGTGGAATTTTTCAATTTCACATTTTTACATGTTGGCATGAGTGCATTGTCATGAATCCATGACCAAAATTCTTCTTTGTAAAAAGTAAGACTTAAAAACTACCAAAAACACACCCTACCATTAGATCTAGAGTGACTGTAGTGCTAGCATTAGCATGACTTTTCCCACATCATTGTTAAAGTCACATTTATAAGGCTAGTGTGTCCAGATTTCAGTTAATTTTCCTGCCTAAATTACCACCTGGAATGTGCTGTCTCATTTAATGGTTTCTTAAATCTGTCTCCTGTCAGCCTTTCTTCAGAGACTAGTTGATCAAGACAACCATAAATTTGAAGAGTGGTGCAATGAAATGGCAGACATGAGAAAACAGAGTGTGGACAAAGGCAAAGCAAAGCATGAGGAGGTGAAGGAACTGTACGAGCTTTTACCCACAAAAGATGGTCAGTAAAAACATTTTCAATCAGTGTGTTCACAATATGTTACAGAAACAATAATGCAAGTTGCCTGTATTAGTATTTAAGGTTGTCAGTGTTGCAACCTCACTGTCTCTGGTCCTGAAAAGTGAAGCCATCAGAATTAGATCCGTGTCTTTTGTTGCTTGACGTTCTTTTCTACTTTCTATCCTCAGGTGAGCCATATGAATTTATACCCCTTGAGTGGCTCAAGAAGTGGCTGGATGATTCTACTGCTACAAAAGAAATAGACAACTCGCTCTTCCTGTGTTCGCACGGCAAGCTGCACCCAGACAAGGTGGGAGATTCCAAAAGAATTTCCCTGCAAGCTGCTCAGCTTCTCTATGAGCGATACGGTGGAGGGCCAAGACTGGACGGTAAGCCTTAGGAATGGGTAGTCTCTTCTCAGGTCATGTGCCTCTAGTTATAGTGCTTTTATTTCCTAGCGCTAGGTGTCATAACCATTTTAAAACATATTTTGATGACCATCAAATGAGATCTCTGTTCATTCAACTTTGCGTAGATGTACACCTGTAGGACATGAAGTAAATTAGACCCACCAAACAGTACAATGCTTATATCAGAGCCTCCACAGAGAAGCTCACTCTTGAAAGTCCTTCTCCTAATACCACAATGTTTTTCTACATCAT
Organism: Solea senegalensis; assembly: GCF_019176455.1. Classification (NCBI taxonomy): domain Eukaryota; kingdom Metazoa; phylum Chordata; class Actinopteri; order Pleuronectiformes; family Soleidae; genus Solea; species Solea senegalensis. The sequence goes on along the minus strand of NC_058024.1, from coordinate 11,946,300 downwards.
TTTCATACAAGTCAGTTTTGTGTGTGTGCTTCTTTTCCAGACTCCTCGCTGTGTAGCGAGTGTGTCGGCCAGCGATGTCGAGTGCTGCGGCTAAAGAACCAGCTTAATGAAGACTACAAGGAAGTCACCAACATGGTCAAACGTACACTCAGGTACAGTATCAACACTCATCCTTAGTGTTAGCATTAAGCATTATAGTGCTGTGCATTAGAGTAAGGTTAATGATAGTGTCAAATGATATTTGAATGATTCTATGTCTTGTGATTACATTACATTACATTACATATCATTTAGCAGACGCTTTTATCCAAAGCGACTTACAAAAGTGCATTTAAACATTTGGGTACAAATAAGAGCTAGAAGTAAGTAAGTAAGTGATGTGATTGAATAGTGATTAAGGAGGGACTGACAAGTTTTCAGTTACTTTTCATCAGTGTATTTGCTTGACATTTGTTTCCCTGTAATAATGTGTGTGTGCATGTGTATGTCTTAGTGGTGAGGGTTACTGGGTGGGCAAAGCATCTCTGCGTAGCTGGAGGCAGTTGGCTATGGAACAGCTGGAGGAGGATGAACATGAAACCAAACACAGCAATGGCCAGACCAATGGACAGGGACCACACATCAACAGCAGCAAAGGTAGGATGTTGTCACAATCATTCACTGTGATCACATTTCATCTTCATTCTGATGTCTGATGTGAGCATTAACTGAAGCTCCTGTGCTGTAATCTGCAGAATTTATACACTGCATTGCTGACTGTATAATTACACAAAAAACACTGTTACTGATGAAATGCACAGCAGTAAATGTTTATAATTATATAAATTTACAAAACCAGCTCTCACTCATGTTGAATTCTTTTGTTTGTAGAGTTCAGCTCTGAGCTTTCAGACGGCAAAGAGGATGACATGAAGACGTTCAATGAAGACATTGTCTGCACTCATGGTACTTTCCTCCTTGTCAGCATCTATACAAACTTTACATTGATGTTTTACAATATTTGAAGAAAACATTTGTTGCATAGAAACCCGTAATTTAATCATTGGTATGCAGTCTTTTAAATGTGTATGTATGTATGTATGTTACTGCTGTAGGGGGTCTCAGTATTCTGGAGACTGAACGGAAGCTGGTATCCTCTGAAGTTTGGACCAAGCTGAGGGCATATTTCCCCAAAGCGCCACAATTCACTGAAAACCAACAGCCCTGTCAGCAGTGCCTGGTGAGGAGACATGATCTGTGATATGAATGTGAAACAAATCTAAGCAGCACCTAAAATCAGAAGTCCAATGTGTAATACCTGAGCGCCTCGAGTCATCGCCGTTGAGCATGCATGTCACATCAATACAAGCGATCATTCTAGCCGGTCACCAAAGAAAACTGAAATAGAACATAGCTTTTCTTCTGCTGTTACTGTATAAGAACATACAATCCACCAAAGAGATTTTCACTTTTATTTTCTATACTTTATTGCTTCTGTCAACCTTTTCAAGTGGGATATTTTTTTGTGTTTAGACATTAGAGCAGGAGGAAAAAGACAATGAGGCAGTCAGTAAGATGATGGCCCTGGACCAGAAGAACCAGCTGCTCAACCTCTTTCATGAGAAGAACCGACCGACACTCACAAAGTGGCCTCAGGTACAATGATACATAGCCAAGCACCAAACTGTCATCTGCCTGAGTCATGTGACCACATCACTAATTCAAATCATTACATTTTCACGTGAACAAGTAAGGCTAACTTTAGATTTAGGTGGTGAAGTCACACTGTGAAACAGGGTCCATAAAAATTCCATAAAAACAGGTGTTTGAAAGAGAGAACACTTGTTGTGTAAGAGAGGAAAGTGTATAAATGAGTGAGTGTGTATGCAGGTCCACGTGTTTGTGTGCTTACTGCATAATATCATGACCGATATTACCACAGCATGAATCTGGTGGCTGTGCAGTAACTGATCTGTGGTCTGTCTCTTCAGGGCACCGATGTACTTTACATTGTTCCCCTGTTTTTTGTGGACGAGTGGAGAAAATTCATCAGGTACGTTTGTTTCGGTGAAATAAATTAACGTTGACGTGTTTGTCGTCACCCAGTGAAAACGATATATTAAAAAATTGTTCCTCCCACCTGTGTGTTCTCTAGGAGGCCCACAAAATCCTCTCCAGTGTCTAACGTGGGCAACACTCTGCTGCTCTGTCCTCATGGAGGCTTCATGTTCACGTATGACTCTCTGATCAGTGGAGATGCACAACAGTGAGTTCTGTTTACCTGTCAAACCTCACTGTCAACCAATACATTAGGAAAGTCTTTATTAACACAAGATTTAACACACATTTTTACTGAAGGATTTCACAGCTTTAACCAGGCAGGTTGCAATAATGAAGTGAATACACACACTATGAAGTGTGGAAAATAAATATCTGCACACTGTTGTGGTCTCATGTTGTGCTGTTTGTCCTGCACAGTATAGCTCTGCTCTGGCCCAACGAATGGGAGGTAATCAGTAGACTCTTCATAGTGGACCAGCCCATCTCCATCCACTGCTTCCAACAAACCACACCTACCGGACCCACCACTCAGTACACCACACAGCCTGGTAAGACTGCAGTTTAGCTCAAATGTTTACACTTACATTTTACAGGTTTTATGGCATTTATTTGTATTTTCTTCTTTCATATGCTTAAAATTGAAATTCCATTTATGACGTTTAAATATCAAACCCTCAGTGCCTAAATAATACAATGTCTTAACTGTCATTGTACTCTTTTTTTCCTTTCACTGTACAAAGTCAGTTCACAGGTTTGATGTAGCATAACAGTTCTGACTCAGTTTTAGTGTCAAAATGGGCACAGAATTTGGAGAAAGTGAATTAAAGATTTGTTTTAAAGTGTTATTTAATATATTTGTTTGGGGAATTTAGAGCTCATAAACGCAAGCTGTTGTTGGTTCATGGATATTTTTATGTGCTCAGATCTATGCTGGGAGTGCAGAGAGAGCTTCCTTTTCCAGCAGCAGAGGGACCTCAGAGAGTACACGCAGGCGACCATCTACATCCGCAAAGTCATCGAAGACCAAGCGGTATGAGAAGAAGGACATTATACATTATGTCAAACAGTGATGGCTCTAATTCGTTTAAATACAGGCACAGGTTGTTGTTGGTGCATTATTTTAAGATAGTGTTTTCACATTGTCATGTGCATAGATGATGAAAGAAGCAACTCCTGAGATGAACGCCAGCAGCTCAGAGGCAGAGGAGGAGAAAGAGGAACAACCAAAGGTGGATGGAGAGAAAGATCCTGACTTCAGCCAGGTATGTGCAGCATGCAGCTGCAAGCAAGAGTCCAAATATCCAGTTTTCAGGCTGTGTTTCTGTCCAATCAGCTTTTTATTCGAGAGGAACTACTGGTGTGTCAGGGTTCATCCATGTTCTGGGCATGAATGTAGTACTATAAACAAGAAGCAGACTTTCTCCGCTTTATTTTTTTGCTTAACTCAGAAAATATGACTGACGAGTGAGAAGGTGGTGAAAGGTATGATTAACATGGGTTTCTTTTAAGAAACTGAAAGTAAGTGTTAACAGGTTTTTCTGTTTGTTCTATGACAGCTTGTTGTTATTGTGTTGACAGGAATGATAACACAAGCCAATCAGGAAACAAATGCGGGTGTTGTTGAATTCAAAAGTTTCTACAAAAACAAATCTTAGGGTTGATGTGATGTGACGTGTTTTTAAAAACAACAATGCACCACGTATACAACGCACCGTCGTCCGTGGATGTAGCATCGGATGTGACTTTTAATAACCAGTGGTTTAAAGTTAAAGTTTAATTTTATTAATCCCCTTAGGGAAAGTATTCCTCTGCATTTGACCCATCCTAGAATTAGGAGCAGTGGGCTGCCACACTGAGTAGTGCCCAGGGGAGCATTGAAGAGGAAGAGGTTGGGACAGCTGCTGCTACAGCATCAGTTATATCAGCACTGGAGTTTCTTCATTAGAAGAAGAGCAAAGACAGAAATTGAAGACTTCTTCAGTAGCAATTATGGTTGGACAGATGGTTCCCCCAATCACCTTACAAGGGTTTTGTCCAATTTTATGTTTTATCCAAGCCTTTTCTGTAAGGCCTATGGTATCATCTATTAAAGCCAAACCTTTTATTTCACAAAACTTTGTTTCTTTCAGTCACAAGATGGTGCAAAGCGGTTAAAGCTGTGTGACGACAGTGCAGCTCCAGCACCTGTTGTTCCTGTGACCAGTATGAGCAAATTTGGTGGAATCAGAAGAAGCACCCGGCACAGGAAACTCAGAGGAGAGAAAGCACTCATAGTTTCAGCTAATCAGACACTCAAAGAGCTGAAGATACAGGTGAGGGTGTTGCATCACTGGTTTGAATGCTGCAGGTAATCATTTCTGTACACTAACTTCACTGTGGTCCTATAGATTATGCACGCCTTCTCTGTGGCTCCGTTTGACCAGAACCTCTCCATTGATGGAAAAAGTCTAACAGATGACTCGGCCACACTGGGCAGTCTGGGTGTTGTTCCAGAGAGCATAATCTGTCTAAAGGTATGTCCTTCTTTGTTTCCCTCTGTGACTGGATCTGCTGTCAGTGGTGTCATCTTGTACCTACCTTGGCTATCGCCCTGTTCAATGCTGCCTTTAGCATTTACATCCCTCTTCCCAACAATCCCCTCATGAGCGTACTTTATGGGGGACAAACAGCCTAACCTCACAAGCTGGAAGATTTTCTAGGCCTAATGCCCACCCTTAAAGACACCACAAACAGCTCAGGTCTGTCCCTCTTCAAAGATATTAAGTATGTTGGGGCCTTCAAGCCATTTTCATGTTTTTATGTAATCGGAGGAATGTAAGAATATACTATTAAGTTTCTTAATCAACCATTAAAGTTTTTGCATCATGACATTTTGCCCACAAAGGAAAATGTGTTATTTTTGAATAATATCTCATCCACTCTTTGTGTCTACAGATGACATTATTCGGTATCATAAAGGTAAATTAATATAGCACTTAAAGTGTTGTCCCGTTCCTAATGTCGAGGCCTTGCAGCCTCTTACACTCTGCAGGTGACATCATCAAAGTCCATGAAGGTTCAGGTCTTAAGGGTTTAAGGGGACATTGGGGTCAGACATAAGCTTTGAAACTGAGACCCATGTCCCTGAGCAAATGCTCTAGATCAGTGTTTGCTGTCAGAATGTAGCGCTATTTAACACCGATTATAACAAAAGATTTAACTAACAGCAGCTTAAATATAGAAAGACAGTCTTAACCACTGTTTTCTCACAGGCTGACGAGCCAATAGCAGACTATGCCGCAATGGATGACGTCTATCAGGGTAAGAGGCATTATCCTCACTGTAGCTGCTACATTCAACGTGATTGATTTAGAAATAATAACAAAATTCACATTTGTTTATGAGTAATTTTCTTCCTTCACAGTGAGAATGCCTGAAGAGGGATTTAAAGGTGAGCGTTCTTTTTCTGTATTTGTTTTTTATGTCTTCTTCATCTAGTAAGTCAGTGTTTACATGCATGCATGTTGTCTAATTTCTATTTAGTTTCTAAATCTTTTAGTAGTTTCTAATTCCCAATTAAATTTGTGAACGCATGACAAATTAGTATTAAAGAAAAAAAAAAACTGCGATTGCCAGATTCATTCATCAGTTAATTTAGATATATAGAATTTATATTAAAAAAATATTTTTGTTTCATTTTTACTGTGATTTGTTTCTGCGTGTAAAGTGTCACTTGTGATTTAAGTGTAATGTGTGTCCTCCTGCAGGCACTGGGCTTCTGGGTCACTGAGGAAAGCTGTGCTGCAGCCATGCTTGAATTGGACAGATGACAAAGGAAAAAAAGCTTGAATTTGTCAGGTGTCCATATATAAATAAGTGCTTTAATTTGTTTTTTTACATTTTGAGTAGGCTTTCTTTAATAAAACTGTGACTATGTTGCAAAGCCGCTGTTTTTCTCTACAGAAGGTTAGCTGACCTTTGATATTTAAAATTCCTAGTCATTCTGAAGGACTCTATGGTAGAGCTTCTGCCTGACTAATAGAAACATGTTGGAGTGGATCTAAGATGATCTATTGTATGCTGAGGCTTGTCTTCAGTTAAATTCTATTGTTACTTGTGGAAATGGGCTTCGTTTTTGATTATTTTAAATTATGGCCAGACAGAGTAAAATTTAAGAAAATGTCTCTTTCCATTATGTGGAAGCTTGTGTTCTCACTGCAGTTTTTCAGATTTGTCAAAAAGAATGCACGAGTAACTGTTAAGTATTACAAAAAATATAATTGCTCTTTAATGTTAGAACATTTATTACCTCTACAGCAAATCTATATCCATAATCCTCCATGTGGCATTTAGAGATGCATAGCTACTCTGGATGAAGAGAGGCAAAATCCTGCAATTGTCTCAGCAGTGTAAACCTCATGAGTTGGAAGTGAGAGATAAACGCAGTGTAATGTCCTCTTCTTTTCACACTTATTTCTTATGGGCAATAAGGTTATTTTCAAAATCCTCTGTCCCAACATACTTGTAATAAATAGATTCAACAAATTACCAGTTGAAATGTGGTCTTTGTCTTAGTGCTTTTTAAACATGTGAATCCAATATCTATTGAGAATATTGAAAATGTATTTATTTTAGTATACAATACAATACATGTAGCACAACAAAGTCATACCTGAAGCAAGTTTGGATGTGTCTGACATCAAAAAAGTGAAAGAGGGAAAAAAAGACTAAACCAAGTGTAGATGTGTCTAAATAACACATTGGCAAATGATAGCAAAAAGAGAAATATTTGAGATTATTTAGTTTTAAGTTTTAAAAGTGTGTCCCATAGTGAGTGAAATTTGTCCCTGAACCCCAAGAATATTTAATTTTCTTTAACTGTATGAACTCCATCGCCCTACGTCAACTGAGATTGTCACAGCACCCCCGCGACCCTCCGGTAGATAATGGATGGATGAACTCCATTCATTCCCTCAACCATACAGAGACACTGAAGGTTTCGTGTAAGAAGTTTCGTACAGACAGTGGTGTTTTGTAGTTTGTACCATCTGTGTCACAAATCATTGTATTGCAGGTCAACATTGAACGCTTCTGATGTTGTTTAATTAAGAGACCAAAAGAATGTTCATGTACATATACTTGTACATGAGCTTCGCCTTTAAATCACCCAGGTTACACGTCATTGACTGTCCGCTGAAGCACATTGAACCATGCCAACATATCTGTGAAAAAATACTTTGTTCTCTGTACATGCTTTGTGTGTTTACGGAATGTTCATGCTTAGTTGGGCAAAGAGTGAGAAAGATAAACGGATGAATGCTAGGATAATAATTTCCGTAACCGGAAACTGACCCATTTGGACGACGTACCGTCCGTCGCCATTTTCAAAACGACCAACCTTTATTGCGCACACAACAAATGTTGTTCAGCAAAAGCGTTTAAATAAAGAAACGGATCCTTTGAATAACAAGGTAAAGTCATTCAGTGCGTGGGAGTTGTTAGTCATGGCAGATGCTTGTCATTATGTTCGCAGTATAAAGTTGCTCTTGTCTTTTCACCGATTTAACCACTAATATCGTCACTTCACGACATTGGCTTATGTAGCTAAAGCTAACTCACAATGACCTATTTGGAGCTGTCTAGCTTAGCTTGTATATGATTTACAAAACACTATTTTGGATACATGACATTTCAGGTTGGCACAAGCTCAGCACCGACTGCTAATAAAATATGAAACGGCGATAGTAAAGTTAATGATATGACCACATTAAAGTGGACCATGAATGCACGACTGGTTGCATATTGTATATAATTTAGTTGATACCATGTGGCGATCCTTACAGGGAGAAGACGAATGATGAAGAAGAGAAAGACATTACCATACATTATGCACCTCAAATATCGACTTTGTAATAACATTCAAGTCAACTCAATAACACCAGTCCCCAGAAGCAATTTAGGGAATAATGGAGCAGGCTTAAACACAAACATTTTAGAAAAAACCCCAAAGAATATAAGTATTAAACAGTTTCAGTGCATACTGGTCATTTGTATATTCTAGCAAGAGGTACAACTGTTCAAAAACTAGAACATTTCACTGCAAAATGTTCCTCTTGGTGCCAATGCTAGTAGCTGGTAATAGATTTGTATTTGTTTTTCGTTGCTGTGTAGAAAGTCAAAGGAGTATTGAGACAAAGTAACATTTGGGTGGATTGAACCTTTAAAACTTTAACCAACTTTAACTAAGTTTAACTAAGAATTTAGACAATTTGAAGTATTTAGACACAGTAATGTCTGTGTGGAATTAACCTTTAAGTACTTAGACAAAGTAGTATTTCTATGGAATCAACCTTTTGCTCTGTGTTGTCAAACTTACTGCTGTTTCCATTCTGAATACTTGTACATGTTTGTTGTTGTTTCCATCAGTGACGGAGCACAGGATTGTGACCCTCAAGACCGTCACTAAAAATGATGGATCTTCCCCACTACAGCAGTCAGCTGATGCAGCAGCTGTGGGCCCTGAGGAAGGAGGGACAATTCTGTGACTGCACCATCCTGGTGGGAGACAGTCCTCACCGAGCACATAAACTGGTGCTGGCTGCCTCCAGCATGCTCTTCAGGTAGTTCCAACCCTTGTGAAATTTGCCCTGAAGGAAAGACTTGCGTAAACAGATCTGTTCCATAGTAGAAATAAGCATCTTGTTAAGCCACCTTTTAAAACATGTAGCCGATTAATAATATACATTTTTATGGATGATTTATTGATTAAATATTTGGAACTGAGATTTTTTTTGTCGCCTTTGATATGTCTAAACTCGCTCTCAAGTTGAGTACAAAAGATCTTTCTTGGAAACATATCGGTAAAAACTCGAAGTGCGCCCACTTTTTTTTTTGTTTTTGTCCAAATATGAAGACTGATAACTTCAAGTTCTGTTGTCTCACTTCTGTACAGAAATACTTAATTTGTGTAGTGTGTTTTTGCAAAACAGGCTCCAAATCAATATTTAAGGATGGGACGATACCACTTTTCTGGTCTGATACTGATATCACAATCTCGAGTATCTACTGATACTGATATCAGTCCGATACAGACATTTTATACCATTTATGAACTATGAAGTTGTTAACAACACATTTGTGCCCAGTCATTTCAAAGACATAATTGCCCAACAATATTGTACTCCCAAAAATAAACAATAAACTGTTTATTATTTACATATTTACAGTCTGTGCCTTGTGACGCATGCAATATATAGGATTTGATTGTATCAGATTTTATTGATACCGATTCCCATCCCTAGTAACACTGCAACTAAAGATTATTTGCATTTTAGATTCATCTGTTGATTATTTTCTCAAAGAATGAAGTAGTTGTTTGTTCCAAAAATGTCATAAAATGTTGATCTGGTGTTTTACAAACCTGGAAATGATGATGATCTTAAATGTCTTGTTTTGTCCACAAACCAAAATGAATGACTTTTAATGATTTTATTTGACATATGGTGCAAAGAAACCAGAAAATATTCACATTTACGAAGCTGAAAAACTAGAAAACTTGTTTTAATTATTGGGGAAAAAAACACAGTTGACAATTAATTTACTTTGCTGGAGTGGCTCAGTGGTTAAGACCGGTACCCTATGTGCGAAAAACATCATTCCACTGTAAGTCGCTTTGGATGAAAGCGTCTGCTAAATGACATGTAATGTAATGTAATCAGTTAATTGAATAATCATTGCAACCCTAGTACAGACTCATTACAGTACTCCAATTTGCTCCCTTTCTACAATAGTGTGCCTTGTTTAGTTGTTATCATTTATGTTTCTTTTAGCTTTTATAACACTTTTGTATCATCTATTGAATTAAACACCTTAAAATCATCGGTCATTAGACTTCACTTCAGGGTTCAACACAATATAAACACAGACATTCAGTTTCTTTTATGTGAAAAAACTTTCTGAACTTTCTCAAAACAAATTCAAAACAGAATGACACACATTCAGGAAAAACATTTAGAGGGGTGCAAAAACATTTGGAGGGGTGCAAATAGTTACATAACAGTAAAAGCAAGCAAAAGATCTGCACACTGTAGAACTCTGATCCATGCTTATCAATTAAAATGATCAAATCAATAATAAGGAGTGCACATTAGGTAAGATATACATACACATATCCCTTCATACGTAGGCTGAAGTCATTATGTACAAACACATACAACAGCCTTTTAATAATTTTAATAAGTCTTGCCTGTGTCAGGTCCCTGCTTGAAGGCTCCGACACTATCTCCATCGACACGACCGTGGTGTCCTCGCAGGAGTTTGGCTGTTTGCTGGACATGGTGTACACTGGGAAACTGCCTCTGGGGAAACACAACGTCAGTCGCATCGTCGCCGCTGCAGACAACCTGCAGATGTTCGATGTGGCTGTTGGGTTTAAAAATGTCCTCACCAGCCTTGTGAACCAGCAGACCCCTGTCTCTGCACCACAGACATCAAGGGTCATCAAAGACCTAAGTGAGAACCCTGAGGGTTCACCGTCATCGAACAAGGACGGCTCCACCTCAGACAAGACGGAGCTAAAGGTCGAACAAGAGGAGGAAGAATGTGAGGATGACGGTGAAGAGGTGGAGGAACCACCACTTAAAAGAGCATGTGTTGAGCCCTGCAGGTCCTCAAGTGAGTTTCAGCTGCACGTCCTCATCTTCTTCAATGCAACAGTTACACAATAACTGTGTGTGACGGTGAGTGGACTCAGTGTTTTCATGTTTGTGTACACAGCGTCTGAAGAAGCCACGTTTTCACAAACTGCAGCAGAAGAAAACAAGGCAGTGATCGAGGCGTCCACTGGTGTCCTGGAACATTCTTCTCAGATCGTGGAGCTCCTCGCCAACGTGTCCTCTGTTGTGGAGCTGCTGAGTCAGGCAGCACAGAGCAGCCTGGAGAAAAACGAGAGACAGGTACCACCTACAATTAGATTTTTGGTTCTTTTTACATTTACATCTCCTTTACACTTCTAAACGTTTCCCCTCAGTTTTCTTCTCTCCACCTTTAGCTTGTGTTCTTCTAATTAGTAACTTCAGTTCTTTAAATTCACAAAACAGAATTTCACACTTTAATAGTAACATTCTGACAGATATGCCTCATGACACACCATTAAATAATATACCAATAAGCTATCAACCACAGTAGTGCTGCAGCAATGATTAGATTAACCGATTACTAAATGAATCGTCAACTATTTTGATAATATTAAAAACAAGTTTTCTTTATTTTCAGCTTCTTAAATCTGAATATTCTGGTTCCTTTGCTCTATTTTACAAATAAATCATTAAAACTAAATAATTTTGGTTTGTGGACAAAACAAGACATTTGAGGATATCATCAATTTTTTCAACATTTTAAGGCCCAAACGATTAAAAGGGAAATAATCAGCAGACGAATTGATTATGAAAATAGTTGTTAGTTGTAGCCCTAAACCATAGTGAATTCTTATGCGCGGTTGAGAACACTTAAAATAAATAAAAGGGCCTTGCCATAAACAATCTTTAACACTGAAATTGTTGAAATAGTCACTTGAACTGCAGCCTTTGTGATTTGCCAATATTTCAAAATCCTGTACAATCAAGAATAAAGCATTGTCTCCAATGTAATATTGTGTTTTAAATAAAGGTTGATTCTCTCTGAAGTTGAGGTTAATAAAATAAAGACTCCTCTCTCTTCCTGGCAGGTCGTGTGTCAGTGCTGTGAGGAGGCAGATGCCAGCTCAGCCCTGGAGAAGCTGATGAGCAGAGTCAATGAAGGGCAGCTCAGTAAAGAAGGACTATTCACTCTGCTGCGGACCATTCAGCAGAAAACCACCTCCTTCCCTCCATCACTGCTCTCTCTGCTGGGAGAGGAGGAAGAGGAGGAGGAGGAGGAGAGGATAACGCAGGAGCCAAACAGAGACAATACGACAGGTAAAGGAAGAACACGCTGCATCTCTGTGTTTTTCAGCTATGTTTAAAACCACATATCTTAACCATAACCACAATAACAACATTTATATGGCAACTTTAAAAACAAAACGTTTATACTCACAGAAAGAAGAGATATGTGATGCCACATAATTCAAAACACCAAATGTCAAATTTAAAGAAAAGAAGACACAAAGGAGCAAGTATACAATACAGTCGTAGGCGATAGTTCAAACTCGCACCCTAAAAACTGTTCAAGTTAAAAACATACAGCCTAAAAGCACAGCAGACAGTGAGGCGTATTAATGAAGTTGTCCAGTAGAGGGCGCAGTGAGCTCAGCTTGGCCTGCATTTATGCCCTCATCAGAAGAAAACAACAGTGATGTTATGATGTTTTATGGCGAGGTTCTAACACCACTGATGGCAAAATCTGTACACGCGAAAAGAATCGATCAGGGGATACAGGCAGTGGTATTTATTAAAAGATCTATCTAAGGATTTTATAAATCAATCAATAAATCTTTTAAACTCACCCCAGAAGCAAAGGTATGTCCTCGATGAGACTGAATGGGCAAAATAGGCCAAGAATTGTGGGAGGAGATAGTGAGGGAATGTTAGGCAACGATTAAAAGTCTCTTAAAGTCTCCTCCTTGTATCTTCACCTCACTGCTCTTATATTCTCTGTTGTTGCTTTTGTACGTGTAATCATGCTCTTTGGCTGTATAATCTTTTCCTCAGTGGAGTCAGCGGGGCAGAATGGCAACAGGAGTGAAGAGAACGAGGAGGAAGAGGAAGGAAACCTCAAACAGGAGGAAAATGAAGAGGACGACAAAGACATTGATGATCCGCCAAACCCCGTCTCCTCTCCCCCGTCTCCGTCCAAGCGCTACTCTTGTCGCTGGTGTAACAAAGGTTTTAACTTCAAGTGCCGAATGCTGAGCCACATGAAATGCTGCTCCTTGTCCCAGGAGTGTGAGCAGCAGTGTCCACAGTGTCCAGAGAAGCTGGCCAACCTGCGGGCACTGCAGCAACATCGGGCCAAAGCTCACCGCAGCACCACGCGCGCTAAGAAGAAGGTGTCCTGTGACATTTGTGGAAGGCTCTTTGCCCATCCATCAGGTGAGAGTCGTCTGATCCCGACACAGTACAACACACCACTTTAACGTCTGTCCTGAAGGATCTGATCGCAGGTGGACAGTGTTAAGTACAACTGTCCATGCCTGGCATTAAAATGTAGCTCAGTGGCTTTTTAAATGCAAATATGTTCTGGTTTCTTTGCTCCATATAACAAAGAAATCATTACAAATTTGAGAACATTTTATGGACCAAGCCATTACTCGATTATGAAAAGAAGTTAGTTGCAGTCATTGAGACTAGGAAAAGCACTCAATAAATACAGAATACATCAGATTTGGCTTCATCCCTGCCGTCATGTCCCTGATGCTTTTAACGTGACTGACAGTATATATTTTTAATTAGTTGATGTGTGTGATTGTGTCTGAGTATCAGTGCTAGTGACAACCTCTACTACAAGCTCTACTCATACTGCTGAAACGTGAAATAAGATTTAGCCATAAAAGAAAAAAAATATATCAAAAATACTGTTATAAGTATATGTAAGGAAGAGGAGGATGAGAGAGTAAATGATCTTATTGGGAATAAATCTGCCTCCTGCTCGACCTATTTACACCACTGTATTTTAACGTTGGTGATAATGGTGTTAGAGCTGGTGAGAGCTCAATATTTTCTCAGGTGGTGGTTGGTATAAAAAGGTCAGCTGAGGTTGTATGAGCTCAGGGAAGTAATGGTATCAGTGGCTCACTGTGAACGTCTGCTCCCTCCCGCCGCACGACAGGTATGATTTACCACAAGCGAACAGAACACTTTGACGAGAAGCCGTTTGCCTGCAAGGAGTGTGACGCCAAGTTTGCGGCGAAATCGTCGCTGAAGAACCACATGAGGCTGCACACGGGAGAGAAGCCGTACCAGTGCAAACACTGTGACATGAGCTTCAGTGTGGCTGCTGCGCTCGCTTACCACAACAAGAGGAAACACTCTGAGGGTAGGACACACACACACACACACACACACACACTGTTCAGCACAAACAATGGCAACATGTTAATTGTATATACAGTAATTATTAGACTCCCAGTTTCATTATCAGGTAGTCTTAGCCTGACTTAGTGATCGATTTAGTCTTATTTCAGTCAGACTATCACGTTCACATGTATTTTAAAAGTCGTTAGTAGTTTGTAAACGTATTGACTGTCGGAAAAACTGAGCGTTTTTTTTCTTCAAGTTTGTACGTTTTTCATCTTCAAATCTTGTCTTGTTGACATGTGTCCATGACGATGAGGCAGCCTTAGGATCAGAATCTTATCCCGAGTCCCACTTTGTCTTTCTGTGTGCAGGGAAGATGTATGTGTGTCAGTACTGCAAGGCCACCTTCGCCCAAGCCATTGAACTGACGCGTCATGTGCGCACACACACTGGGGATCGTCCGTATGTGTGTCGGGAATGTGGTAAAGGCTACATCCAGGCCAGTGGACTCACTGCCCACCTACTCACCTTCCACGGTAAGACTGACCTCTTAGTCATTCCTGTGCGTGCATCATGACACGCGCGTAGCACAAGCGGTGATGTCGTGAAAAACTACTTTGTCGTGCTGTCTCGTCAGACATATCGGAGCCTCATGACTGTCAAAAGTGCTGCCTCAGCTTCAACTCCGCAGAGGAGCTTCAGCAGCACATCGAGGAGTTGCACCCAAAGGACTTCCATAAGTGTCCCACCTGCCACAAGGTGTTCACCAGCGCCGCCCTCCTGGAAAAACACAGCGGAACGCACACTGGAACCAAGCCCTTCAGCTGTGACCTGTGCAGCAAGTCGTACCAGGTAGGAGACGAGGATGTTTGATCACGTTGCCGAATATTGTCATGAAATTATGACACATGATAAATAAACAAATTTTTGTGGTGTGCTGCTAACACAGACCCAGACAACAGCCTGTGTGGACACTGAAATAAATTAAATGCATTACTGTCATTCAAATAACATGTTTGTTTTTTTAATTGTAAATAAAGGCAAACATTTAATAATAATTAAAATTTCACTTGTTGCACTGGCCTAACCACTTTTCTTCTTATTTCTCTGCCCACCAAGTAGTTGCAACATTATAAAATAAACCATCTATTACTAGCACAAATTACACACACATATGTGTACATGTATATGTATACACATGTGTATATATATATATATATATATATATATATATATATATATATATATACATATGTTTATATATATATATTGTACACATCGGTCATTTCTGATATATTATGCATCCCTATCTTAGGTTGTGCCGCACACAGTGTTTCATATGTATGTCTCTCTGTCTCTGTTGTCATAGCAACTGTCAGGACTGTGGTACCACAACAGGATCAACCACCCTGATGTGTTTGCCAGCCACACCCGGCAGCTCAAGACCATGGTCCAGTGTGATCTTTGTTTCAAGTTCTTTCCCGGCGCTGCCATTTTGGCCAAACATCAAGCTGCTGAGCACCAAGGTGAGCACAGACAAGTTTAACTCGTTTTATAAAGTCGACCCTGTTCAGACCTGTTTGTAGCATCTGTCCTAGGAGAGCCCAAGGATCTTAGTGACTTTACAACATTTATCAATTGAGAACAAAAATGCATCATTGGTAATAATTGGCTGCTTAGTAAATAATAATTGGCTGATGATTATAAAATGGCAGATATTAGGCTGATAACTTGGTCCTACTCTACGTTATAGAAAATAATGCTGCATATAGATGCACTGTAATGTGTGTGTGAATAAGTGAGTGGCAAGACTGTGGTTTAAAGCACTTAAAATTGTCATCAAGGTGTAAAAAAGCACAACATAAATGCAGACCATTGACCATCTTTTCACCAGCTGTTCTGGAAGGAGAGGAAGAATTGCAGAGCGGTGAGGAGTCCAGGTGCTCGCTCTGCACCGCGCTCTGCTCCTCGCAGCAGGAGCTGCAGGAACATATGCTCTCCTGCCAAGTGGAGGTACGAGAACAGCAGGAGGACACAGAGGAAAAGGTGTCCACGTCCCACACAGTAAGGACAATGTTGCTCACATGACCAACAACAAACCTGTCATCTCAGTCCTCAGCTAGTGCCATGGCAGTGTTACCTTCCAGAATAAATTCAAATGTTGATTTTTACGACTTCTCTGTCCAATCAGGTGATTCCAGCGGATCAGACAGGCAGTGAGGGGGCGGAGTCAGGGATGAGCGAAGCCCAACAGGTTTTTGTGACTCTAGCAGCTGGAGGACAAGGCGGATCATCGTCAGAAGTGGTAATGGTCAACATGTATGACCTGCTGAACAACTCGGTCACCTTCATCTGTGAGGACAAACCGTCAGCTCCTCATTCTCAGCCATGAACTCTGACCCCACGACAGTGAGGACATGCGTGTGGTTTTATCACCACCTCTGGTCAGGGAAAGAAGTGTCAGAGTTCACGAGTCAAGGACTGTCAGTTTTTTGTCCACCAAAGGTTGTTGTTAAATAAAATGTATTTCATTTCACTTGTTGTAAAGAAACCCAGGTAGGCTTCAAGTCGTCTCCAAAGATCAATGAACGCATTAAAAAAATATATATTCATATCAATGTGTGTTGTGCCTGTTTACACCCACACACCACCGGAGACATTAATCTTTTTGTGTTAGTTCAACTTAAAGTGGACTTGTAACTGAAATTGCTCTAAATCACATTTTCTCAAAGTCAGACCAAAATCTAGGTAATGTGCTCGGTAGAAGAACTTGTGAATGCACATTGTGGAAAACTTGTACCTGAATGATATTCCCTGCCTAAATAAAGAGCATCTATAAAGTCCCCAATAGAGGTCCCCATCACCCACAGTCAAGACTGACACGGCTTCAAATTGCAGTAATAATGTTAATAATCATTGAAAATGAGAACTTGTGAAGTTATGACTTCAGTTATTACATGAAGAGTAGACCTGAGCTGCAATCGTGAGCTGCTTATTTCAGCCAAGAGGAGCAGGTTGTTATAATGGAGAGCTGTGAGGAATACAAAAAAGTGATCACAGCCAAATATGACGAGATGAGGCCAGAGCCGGCCCAAGGCGTAAGCGAACTAAGCGGCTGATTAGGGTTCCGTGACCACCAGGGGGCCCCGAGAGCTATTAATTTTATTTATTTATTTATTTTTGCGTGTGCTACATCAGTGTGCTACATCAGTGTGCTTGAGGGAATAAAGCAGCGAAACGCAGTGAATTTAAGTTGAGACTTTATTTGGAATAAAAACAGCTGAGAGCAGCCCTCTGTGTGTGTGTGTCATTCCAGCAGGTGGCAGCATTTCCTACAGGTGGTGGGTTTTTTTTTCTCTGTAACAACAATTTCAGGCGCCCCTTTTCTTTAATTTGTCCAGCGAGGACATGAACGTTGATTAATTACAGGTGGAGCTGCTCCTGCACAAAGACACACTGATTTAAAAGCCTTTGTGTACTTTCCATGACTTGGTACATTCCACTCCTCCCCCTTGAATCGATCTATTTGGAATGTTCCACTTCCTTTGTCGGAGGCGGAGCTTCTTCTACGCAGAGAGTCTGTAAGACGGGAGGAGGACGAGGAGAAGCGGGAACAAACATGTGGACGAACGTGTGGTAACTGCACATTTCCTAGATTCTCAGTTGACGCTTTGTTCACACCTGCTGTTCACATCCGACCACAGGTGTTCAGATTACACCTGCTAATGCTGACGTGACGTCACTGCTCCACAGCAAACACACGATCAAATATGAACCTTACTACTATAGTATGTAGTAGTATAGTATGTCATCAAAAACGTTAAAATATAAATTCTCCACATGTCCTCAAAGAACTGTCAAAGAATGTCCTCAACAAAGAATGTCAATAGACCATTAAAACTGTTCAGAATGACTATCTAGTCTGGCCAGTAGCAGGTTAGCTGCTGCTAATGTGACGTCACTGCTCCGCAGCAAACGTGTTTTCAACGCATCTGTTTTCAAAAAACTGTTTTAGTGTCAAATATATAATTATATAGTATGACGTCAACAACTGCCTTCACACTGTCAAAAAGTGTCCTAGTACAGTATGTCGTGAAAGAAACGTACATTATTTGTAAACTATCCGATTATAAACTGTCAAAAATGTCACTATACCATTAAAACTGTTAAGAATGAGTATCTAGTCTGGCCAGAAGGGAGCAGGTTATGTTAAAAAAAAAAAAATGGGGGGAAAAATATAAAATAAAATGGTATAACCCCCTTCAGTTATCTTTGTGGGAGGCCGGGGGAGCACAGCCCAGCCCCAACCCCCCACCACTACAATGGCAGTGAGAGCGCGCGTAATTTGGCCCTGGCGCCGGGGCCAGGTATTCGGAGCGTGCTGGATTTGAACCAGCCACAGCCGGACTGGCACAACCTTGCGGTTGCGAACAGATCCAGCACGCCTCGAACCCTTTTGACAATTGGGAGACGCTCTTGGTGTTTTTCAGTCCTCGCTTTGGCTGTGGAACCTTAAACCTTCAAGTATAAAGGAATTGAACCGTTAAACTTAGGACTGAAAGGCAGCTCTTTAACCAGCTGAGCTAACTGTCCACACTCTTCCTCAGGTTTTCTTGGACCAATCTACTCTCTGTGTTGAGTATTGTGCTTAAAAAGTTGCTTCATCCAAGATTTGAACTCCCAACCCCAGGAACTCTAGTGTTTGACTGAACCACGTGAGCTATTTGCCCTCACGTAGAGTGTTTGAAACGTTGGACGTCTTTCAATAACAGATGACCCAAAAACACCAAAAATGTCACACTGATGAAGTATTTAAGAATGTCTGTGCGGGACACTGGGCGACACGGCTGGTGTAGTGGTTATGGCTCTTGCCTTTGGAACAAGAAAACCTGGGTTCGAGACCCAGTTGGAACCAGGATCTTTCTGCATGTAGTTTTTCATGTTCTCCCCGTGTGTGTGTGGCTTTTCTCCGGGTTATCCGGCTTCCTCCTACAGTCCAAGAACATGCAGTATGGGGATTAGGTTAATTGGTCAATTTAAATTGACCTGGTCAATCAGGCTGAGGTCTGTAAAGTCATGGGTAATCTACTATTGAAAGACTTCTAAAGGTGTGAATGAGTTGAATGTGTTGAATGGTAGTTTGTCTCTAAAACTCCATGCACAAAGATTCATGTACCAAGTAGGGATTGATCCCAGGTCCTCACGCTTCAAAGGTAACAGCACTAACCACTAAACCAACCATGTTGCCGATTTCATGGGACAGACGTTCTTAAATATTTCATCAGTCTGACGTTTTTTTTGAAGTTGTGGTTCTATTATTGAAAGAAAGACTTCCAAATTGTACAAAAAAGCGTACAAGGACATATAGCTCATGTGGTTAGGTGAAGGACTCGAGTTCCTGTGGTTTGGAGTTCGAATCTTACACGAAGCGAATGCTTAAGTAGTCTGGAAATTTACCTAATCCATGCATGTTTTGAATGGACTGATGAACAATCCAAGGTGTACCCCGCCTATCACCCTATGACAGCTGAGCTTGGCACAGCACCCCGCGTAGATGAATGATGGACTGTGGGAGGAAGCCGGATAACCCGGAGAAAAGCAATGCACACACGGGGAGAACATGAAAAACTCCATGCAGAAAGATCCTGGTTCCAACTGGGTCTCCAACCCAGGTTTTCTTGTTCCAAAGGCAAGAGACATAACCACTACACCAGCCGTGTCGCCCAGCGTCCCGCACAGACATTCTTAAATACTTCATCATTGTGACATTTTTGGTGTTTTTGGGTCATCTGTTATTGAAAGACGTCCAACGTTTCAAACACTCCGAGTGAGGACAAATAGCTCACGTGGTTCGGTCAAACACTAGAGTTCCTGGGGTCGGGAGTTCAAATCTTGGATGAAGCAACTTTTTAAGCACAATACTCAACACAGAGAGTAGATTGGTCCAAGAAAACCTGAGGAAGAGTGTGGACAGTTAGCTCAGCTGGTTAAAGAGCTGCCTTTCAGTCCTAAGGTTAACGGTTCAATTCCTTTATACTTGAAGGTTTAAGGTTCCACAGCCAAAGCGAAGACTGAAAAACACCAAGAGCGTCTCCCAATTGCCAAAAGGGTTCGTGGCGTGCTGGATCTGTTCGCAACCGCAAGGTTGTGCCAGTCCGGCTGTGGCTGGTTCAAATCCAGCACACTCCGAATACCTGGCCCCGGCGCTGTGGCCAAACTACGCGCGCTCTCACTGCCATTGTAGTGGTGGGGGGCTGGGCTGTGCTCCCCCGGCCTCCCACAAAGATAACTGAAGGGGGTTATACCATTTTATTTTATATTTTTCCCCCCAAAAAAGCCATAAAAAGACAAAAAAAATTGACCACACAGTTGGGTCCAGGTGTCCAGTAACTGCTGCTTAAAAATGATGAGCACATGAATGAGACTTCTGTGTGATTAATGCGTTCACATCATTTTTACATTGTTAACAAGTGAAAACTATGGACGAGTCAAAGTAGCAACATTCAATCAATAAATACACCATTAAATAATGACTCAAATGTGTCTCACATTGGTGTATTTATTGATTGAATGTTGCCACTTTGACTCGTCCACAGTTTTCACCTGTTAACAATGTAAAAATGATGTGAACACATTAAACAGAGGCTCTGTAGACAAGTGCTGTTAACGTCCGTGTGAGGGGATGAAATCACAGGTGAAAGAGTGCTAAATGTGCTAAAATGTTGATGAGCGTTTTTTAAAGGTGGAAATGATGATGTTGTCAAACGTGTTGTTTTTGTTCACAAAGTAAAAAATATTTTGAATGATTTCTTTGTTTTTATGGAGCAAAGAAAACAGAAAATGTTGCCATTTAAGAAGCTGTAAAATCAGAAAGCTTGATTTAATTCTTAAAAAAAACAATAGTTTGTTGTTAGTTTCACCTGACATGGAAATGTGTCGGGATGCACGATATTATCGTTATGGGCAGATATTGGCCGATATGACTAATGGCTGCACTCTGATATATGGGCTTAGTAAGAAATAATTAAAACTGAATATTTTTTATAAATACTCGATTAATGGAGAAAATAATAACATTAACATTTCCTGGATTATTTGTCTTTCTGTAACAATCAGAAAACAACATCATTTGTATGTGAAGACAAATGAAATGAAAGGTGTGTGTGTTTACATGTGGAGCAGTGACGTCACATTAGCATTAGCAGGTGTAATCTGAACACCTGTGATTGGATCCCTCAGGTCGGATGTTAACAGCAGGTGTGAACAGAGCGTCAACAGAACATCTAAGAAATGTGCAGATCATTAAGCAGCAGTTACCACACAACTGTCCCTGCTGCTCCTCGTCCTCCTCCAGCTCCTCCTGGTCCTGGTTCCTGTAGATCAAAGCTGTAGATCAGTCACAAATCCTGTAAACATTTGTAAAATCTCAATATTTAACAGAGGATTCTGATGTATTTATTGACAGCGCGGCCGAAAGCCTCTTTTTACTCTTCACTGTAAAGTCATGGCTTGTTTGTTTTTTTTCCTATTGCCCTAAATTCTGATGATAATGACCTCACTCAACCATGCTTGAAAACACATGAACTGTGTTCAAATGTGCTCACTGCAGTAAATGAGTGAAGAAATGTGAGGAAAATACATGAAAACCTTTTTATTGTCAACTACATATTGGTCCATATCAACACGGACACTTTTATTTTGAAATTCTACTAAACCACTGCTCCTCAACAGTTTTTTTTTAACGTAACCTGCCCCCTACTGGCCAGACTAGATACTCATTCTTAACAGCTTTAATGGTATAGTGACATTTTTGACAGTTTATAATCGGATAGTTTACAAATAATGTACGTTTGTGTACACGCTTTCACGACATACTGTTCTAGGACACTTTTTGACAGTATGAAGGCAGTTGTTGACGTCATACTATATAATTATATATTAGACACTAAGTCAGTTTTTTGAAAACAGATGCGTTGAAAACACACGTTTGCTGCGGAGGACATTCTTTGACAGTTCTTTGAGGACATGTGGAGAATTTATATTTTAACGTTTTTGATGACATACTATACTACTACATACTATAGTAGTAAAGTTCATATTTGATCGTGTGTTTGCTGTGGAGCAGTGACGTCACTTCAGCATTAGCAGGTGTAATCTGAACACCTGTGGTCGGATGTGAATAGCAGGTGTGAACAGAGCGTCAACAGAGAATCTAGGAAATGTGCAGTTACCACACGTTCGTCCACATGTTTGTTCCCGCTGCTCCTCGTCCTCCTCCCGTTTTACAGACTCTCTGCGTAGAAGAAGCTCCGCCTCCGACAAAGGGAATGGAACATTCCAGATAGATCGACTCAGGGGGGAGGAGTGGAATGTACCAAGTCATGGAAAGTACACAAAGGCTTTTAAATCAGTATGTCTTTGTGTATCAACGTTCATGTCCTCGCTGGACAAATACAAGAAAAGTGTAGTGCATTATTAATCTGGCATGGAGCAACTGTGTGACCCACAATTTCTTCTGGGATTAAGAAATAATTCTGATTCTGATTTTTTATGGACCAAACGCAACTCACATTTCATCGATGGAGCCCATTTAAAAACAACCGAGGTTGACAAAGTGCTGTGACAACTGACCAAACTAATCAATTAATTGAGAAAACAGACCATCATAGACAATACATAAACAATCCTTAGTTGCAGCCCTAATATGAGACTTTGAGGGTTGTACATTTTAATGTGAAAGATGGACAAAACTTCATCTTCAGTCAACTGTCAATGTGAATTTGAATGTTTGACTTTCACATTTATTGAAACTCAGTAACAGAAATGTGTGCTTTACACTCCACAATGATTTTAGCGAAATACTCAAATTAGCGATGATGTTGACAAATTATCCATAACCAGAAGAAAAGAAAGGGAGTTGAAAAAGATATCAGCCTCACAGTTTTTGATGATGTGTTTGTGAGAAATGTGGGACTGAACCACACTGTACATGTGTCATTAAACTATCACTAATGAATGAATAAATAAATAGAAATAATGGGCTGGTGTAGAATCATCAATCACAGCATGTGTCCTTTCAGATTCCAGAACACACACACACACATACACAGATGTTTTTTGCTTTCACTGCATATTTGTTGTGCTGCTTCCATTTAGTAAGTTCAAATGTATTAAGTTATTTTGAGACATATGTGTGACCCTTAAAATACACTGGGTGTGCATGTATCCGTGTAAACAGGAGCTGATTCAAAAGACAAAACAAAAAAAAGGAACAAGGATTTGGTCTTCAGGATTTTAGATGTTTCCCCTGAGCATTTGAATTAGGTGTGTGTTAAAGCGGGGAAATATTTAAAACATGCTGGGCAGTGGGTCCTGAGAGACCAGGAATAAGAAACCCTGTCGTAAATAACAAAGACAAACCTGCAGACTCGTTTGTTAGCATTCCATCTGATTGAGGCAGTGGAGGAGGCATCATAGTAGTCCCATAGTAAGCCTAATGTTTTTAAATAAACATGTTTGTCTGTGTGTGCAGCTCTTTGAATATCTTAGATATAACATGTCACAGCCCTATTGTCTTTGAGTTGACCGGTGTGTCAAGCCCTTTGCTTTCACTGGAATCCAGTGGGAGTCCTCTGCGCCTCCTAGTTGGAGATCTTCTTGCGTGGCAGGTAAGCACTGGTGATCTGGTTCATGACCACCAGGGCGGGAAAGAAGGGCAGCAGGAGGAAGACCCACCACACCACACCTTTCACCGTAGCCTGGAACCAGTCTGAGAACATGGCCGACACCACGGTGACCGTGGACAGCAGGTAGACCACCAGGCCGCAGGTGGCGTGGTACAGCTTCAGCTTGGGCAGAGACGAGGGCAGGCGCAGCAGCTTGGGGAAGTTCAGGCACACGCCGCAAGCCGCCTGAAGCACGGTGGCTGCCAGCGTGCAGACGCCTAGCAGACTATGCCAGGTGACCAGGTGAGGGATCTCTGAGACGTTCTTGCTGGCCACCATGAAACCAAATCCGCTGGCTGAAGCTATCAGGACCAGAGCTTGACAGAACCAGTGGAGGCGGATTTTACATTTGCGAGATTTGAAGCAGAAGGGGGATCCCTCAGCGGAGAAGAGAAGGATGCCCTCTGTCAAACACAGACAATACTGCAGGAGGAGAGAAAAGGAATTAATTAAGACTGGCAATAGTTTTTATCACATTCAAGGCTCTTGCCGGGATCAGAATACACAAATTCAGGACGATTTTCAAGTGATTTGGCCGTGACCATATTTCCAGAATGTTAATATCAGGTGGGAGTGTAGGAAAATACAGTACTGTGGTGTGATACAGTATTGATTCTTTGAAGCACTGTATCTTTATATTGTAAATATTCTAAAAATGTTGTTGGTTTTTTTGTAGTGTTTAAGCCTCTGACTTGTCCTCAGTCATTGGGTTCTCTTCCCCTCCTTCCTCCTGGAACTGGACAATAAAAACTGCATATAACATTATTTTTACTGTGAAATCTTTTCTTAAAATAGATCCTTTTAGGGGGGAGAGGGAATACATCCCCATGCTTATAGTATACTATGTGTGAGTGCTTCATACAATCACACTTAAAAAGATCACTGCTGTGATTAGGGGTAAATTCCTTACTTATTATTGTAACTTGGCTCTTGTTTTTACAACTTTGGCTCCTTGGTTATCCTTGTTGGTGAAAATAAAGCTTTTAATCAAACGATCCGCATCTTTTTATTTAGACATCAAAGTGAGAGTGAGTGCTGGTCTAGTTGCTCTTACTGGGTGGGAAAAAAAACTACTTCCATTGAACAAGAGCAGCTGTTGACTTAAGAGAGCACACATTATACTGACAATATAAAATATTGTCAGTAATATGAGTCATAAACAAGCTTCTCTTTTATCTTTGTTTTAAAACCTGGCATGCCAGAGGTTTTACAGATGATGACCTATTATAAAGTAATATATCACACGAGTGCAACTGTAAAAAAAAAAGCTGTTCTTAGTAACCGACTCTGGGAATGTAACTTGATACCTGCCACTCGACTGTGTCGGCACGCCCCATCTATTATTCACTATGGAAAGAGGAGGTGACACAAAGATCAGAGGGCATTATGGTCAAGGCAGGTTGAGTTCATGTACAACTGGTTGTTAATTACTTTAACTTTAATTTGACATTAAAGTGGTCATTTGAGTCTATTTTATCTTAAGTTTCTGTTCACCACTTTATTCATAGAGTTCACCTGCAGTGCTGTTTAATCATCATCACACATTTTCATTATGAGCACCAGCTCGTCACAAAAAAGTGCACATACATGTGTGTGTGTCTGTGTGACAGATGAGAAGATGAGGTCATACGTGTGACTGTAAACTTACTGCAACAGACATTAACAATGGATGCCAAGAAAACAGACCTGAAACAAAAACAAACACCAGTGAGCTTTCATTTCACACAACACCATGTCAACAATACATCTTGAATATCTGAACATTTAAAGATGTTATATGTAAAATCTTTCAAAAAGGTACAGTGTTTAGGATTTAGCAACATCTATTGGTGAAGCTGTATGTTGTGGGTGAATATCCCCTCACCTTCCAAGCATTTAGGAGAACCTATGGTAGCCTTCAGTTAGCAAAGGTGAGGGGTCAAAAGGTGATTCTTTAATCCATTAAAAACATGGTAGTCCAACATGGCGCCCTCTGTAGAGGTGGCCCACCCCGATGTAAATATAAAAGGCACATTCTGGGGTAATGAGAACTATTCATACTGTACATTCAGCTCATTAGTTATTATTATATTTCTGCCAAATGGATATAATGTCACCTAAATCTTACACACTGTGCCTTTAACGCGCTCTATTTGACTATAATACATTCTCACGTTTCACTTTCCCCGCAGCTCTTCTTTCTTCCTGGTTCATGTATCCTAAGAAAATCCCTCTGAAGCCGAGCCCTAAAGTCTACTTGAAAACAACAGTATAGGCTTGTAGCTCATCAGCGATCAATGAGCTTTTTAACAGTTTTATAACTGGGTTTTAGATTTATTAATCGATTACTAAATTAATAGTCAAATGTTTTGATAATTAATCAGTTGTGTTAATCTGAGTGGTTTTTAAACAATAATTAGAAGTAGCTTTATGATTTTTCAGCTTCTTGAATGTGAATAGTTTCTGGTTTCTTTGCCCCGTATAACAAAGAAATCATTTTGGTTCGTGCACTTTTTCTGGACCTAAGAAGTACTTGATTAATCAAGAAAATAACCAACACATTAAGGGATGATGAAAATAATAATTAATTGCAGCCCTGATTATGAATATGTGCGGTTCAGCTGCTGGTGGATAAGGAATAAGGACAAAAGTTCATGGATTTTTGTAATAATGTAGTCATTTATTCATTTAGAGACTTTACTTCTGACCAATGCATGTTAGCTGTTTAAAAAATACTAACTCATAAAACAAGTAGGGCTGCAACTCACGATTATTTTTTATAATCGATTCATCTGTTGATTATTTTCTCGATTAATTGAGTAATGTTTGGTCGATAAAATGTCAGGAAGTGGTTCAGTGTTTTTCAAATCTGGAAATGATGATGTTCTCAAAAGCCTTGTTTTGTCCACAAACCAAAATGATTCCGTTTTAATGATTTGCATGGAGCAAAGAGAGCAGAAAATATTCACATTTAAGAAGCTGAAAAATCAGAACACTTGAAAATAGTTGGCAATTAATTTAGTAAGCGGTTTAGTAATTGTCTCAGCCCTAAAAGCAAGTATAATACAATGATTTATTAAATTGCTGACCTATATATAAAAAAACAACAACCCTATAATAGTCATGTGTAATAACAGTGTAAATGTGTAAATGTCCATGTGTTCACTCACTAGTTCCGGGTCTGGACAGCAGGGAGATGGTGAGGGTCAGACCGAGGCCGGTGACATGAGCCGCAATCAGCGCCGCCCTCCGCAGCCACACGTACAGCCAGAAGTCTCGCATCCCCAGCCCCTCTCCCACCGGGCTGTACTCCACATCGGACGGCATTCTGCTGCTACACCTGCCCGGTCACCTGCTGGGTCCAGCGTGGGGAAGAGGCGTGGTGTGCGTACTGGCCGGACACGGCACGAGCTCCATTATCTTATTATAAGATAAACAGGACTGCGCGCACACACACCGCACGTGCCACTTCTGTAAATCCTGTGTTGTGTAGTATTTGAGTGACGTAACAGGTCTGGATGTGCAGTGGATGTTTTCGTATGAACAGAACAACCTCAGACTAAAAAGAAAAACAAAACGGAACCGTAAACAGCGCCTTTTATCCCAGAGGCTGGCGTGCCTTCATTATTGTCATCCATAAAAGTTGATCGGCGCGAACCTTCTGTCGAGTCTTGTTTTTCCTTGACTGAAAGAAGCGAAAGGTGTAAACTTTAGCTTTAACGGTTAAAAGATCGTACAGTGAATGAGACGCCGTCAGCAGGCGACTTAATTCTTCCAACTTTGACAGAACAGACACACGATAAAATCTCCAACTCCGGCGGCGTCAGGTCATCGTTCCCATTTCCTGATTCGGTTTGGCGATCGCTTGGACACGTGACCCAACTGGGCGTGTCTCGCGTGGGGGCGTTGTTTACAGTGGTTGCAGCCGGATGTGCAGGATGTCAGCACGATCCACTTTAATAGGTACACCTGTTAAACCGCCTTTAATGCAAATATCAAATGGTCAATCACCACGTGCAAGGACATATTACTTAATGAGCCCCACCAGGCCCAGGGGGCCCTGAAGCCCAGGCCACTACACTACTACCCCCATATTGTTGCTACTGTTCATCCGGATTTTATAATGTGCCCCTCAGCCAAATAACACTGATTATTGTTATGTCTTCATTGACAAAGGTTAAGTTATGCCATGTGTATAATAGGGCACCTCAAAAGGCATGTTAAGCTTAATGGGAGGAGGAGAATCTGTGTGTAGACGTGATCAAGGACAACTGCTGAAACGATGATTCAACTAAATATGAAAGTATTAATCTACTGGTATAAGAGAGAAGTTCTCTCTGCAAAAAAAGGCCTTGCTGATGTCAAAGGTCAAAAGGGAATGATCGCACTTTTCCTGTCTGTATTGAAATTTGTATTTTAATGAATAACTTATAACTCTTATATTACTGCCTATGAAATAAGTATTTTGTATTTTTCATCCAGTTACCTTTGACCTTTTGCTGCTGGAACAAATGAACTGATCAGATGAGAGCCCAGTGAAGTCTAATCTAATTCTTTGATTTTCTGCACATTTTAGATTCTATTCACTTCTAATTCAAATGCCTTCGATTTATTCTTTCAGCTTACTCAGCAACGTATTCCGCTTCTCTGAGCTTGCACTCCTCTTAAGGCAGGAAATGCATGCTGTAGTCACTTACAACATTACAGAGATGCTGATGTAGGTGTAGAAGTTCAGCGCAGAGATTCTGAGAGATAAAAAGCAGATGTGGGCACAGCAAACAGTGAAGCCTACAGTCATAATTTGTTTAATATACTAAAGCAGTAATTTCCAAAGTGTGGGCTGTGAAAGGTCATTAAATACAAATAAATGTTTTTTTCAGTTTTGTAATGAAGTTTTAATTTGCTGATTTTAGTAAATACTTAAGCAATACAACTAAATCATGGCATTAGTATTGTTATTTTTCTTTTATTTGCCCTACTATAGCAGGTAATATGTATATATAGAGTCAAATATGAGTCAAATATGTTAACAGAACAAAAAATATAAGTCAGAGAAACCAAGTGTAAAGGACATTTTTTAATCCATTTTTATAAACCAACATATTTAATTTAGCAGCATAACCGGATGGTCTTGAGGTATTTTCTAAATCCATATTCTGAATTTCATTCCACCCTCCCCCAGTACTCCCACAGACATTCATCCACACACACACACACACACCATAAACATCCATACTCTTCACACACAAACAACCTGACACACACTTCCATGTGCTCAATAGACAAAAGACACACACACACACACACTTTTGAGTCCTGTTGCCTTGGAGGCCGCAGAGCTGGCTCCGTCATAGTGGCTTGTAAGGCAGGCACACTTAATGGTGCAATTTTGGCTGTGGAGAAAAAGAAAAAACTGAAATCAGTTATTTTTGTCAATGTATTTGCATACTCATTAGAAAAATTAATATACACTGTGAGGAAAGTCAGAGTCAGAAATAATATCTGAGGCAAGTTTTTGGAATTTGGGAGTAATGCTCCTTTAAATATGTCTAACTTTTTTATTTTGTGCTGCCAAACTGTCAACTCCACTCTTTATTTATTAAGAGAACATTACTGTGGTCTCTTATTTATCAGGAGTCACAGATTGTTGCCATAGAAACAGTTTGTGAAACAATCTGCTAAATGACATGTAATGTAATGTAATGTAACCTACAACAACATACAATGACAGGCCTTTTAGATCTAAAGTTACTCAAGTTTTAATAGTTTTTTCCACTAAAGACTGGTTTAGCTAAACTAATGTTAGTCAGTTAGACACCACACGCTGTAAATAGCTTACAGTAACAACCACATTTTGCACCTTTTTCTGAGCAGTGACTAGTTGGGACACTTCCTCCACATTATTTTCTTTTCATTACACTTTAACTTTTCCACCTCCCTTAAGCATAAACACCTCTAAGCATTATTTCAAGACAAACAAAAATTAATTTAGTTTCTATTCAAGTTTTTAATGCACAAATCCAAAATGAGCATTAAAACAGATTGATGAAAACCCACCTAATGACACAGTTGTTATTGTTTTATGTATGCATTCCCAGAATGCTATGTGGTATCTGAAGGACCCCACTTGACCTGCTCTACTCAAGGAGGAATTTGAGAGACACCTGTAATCTGATCAAATCTGAATATCCAGAATACCCAGAACCCTAACACATTCAGCTCTACTACTGATCACAAATATTGAAGACGAGTGTTGGAAAAGGAACAAGGACACTTGTGTGCCGCAATTCGTAAAAAAATGTCCTTCCATGCTACTTTTACCATCACCCTGAGAGCTGCTTATTTCCTTTTTTCTCTCATTTAACTCACCTTCTGTGTGCCGAGTTTCTTCTCCACACCTCCAGCCAGACCCCCTCCTTTACTGTCCTTCCAGGGATAGAAGTTGGACCGTGGAGAAGAGGTTGTGGCAGAGCTGGAAGAGGAGGAGGGCAGGCGGTGTGCTGAAGGTTTGGAGGATGGCGAATGCTCCTCCATGGTTCCCCCCTTGCGCTTTTTCACCAGCCCCTGATGCTCAAAGCCCCTCCCACTGCCCTGTCCATGCAGTCCTGAGTCCCCCGATACAGCCCGGCTGTGGGAGTTGTTGGTGTCTGTAGGTGATGGATGGCCCAGAGAAGGGTGTGTCCGTTTGTAGGTCCAGACCGCCTTAGCGGCAGGTGAGTGGGACTCTGATGGCGAGGGCTGTGGACGGGGTTTGCTGCTGGGAGAAAGCGTGCCATTGGTCTGTCCGTGTGGAAGGGTTGAGGGAATGGGGGCTTTAGAGGAGGAAGAGGTGGCAGAGGGTGGACGGCCCCGGTCCTGGAGAATGATGCAGTTCCTGTCGGGGCCTGAGTGCTCCCCTTCCTGTGCCGGGGCCTTCCGTTTGCGAAGGGCAGCGGCAGTAGCAACATCTTCGCGCAGCTTCCCCGCCTGTTTGTTGGAACGTCCCACTGGGCTCTTGGACTGCGCAGCACCCACCTGACATGCGACTGCAGGCTTACCTGGAGACACCAGGTGTCCACCACCGATGCTGCTGCCACTGCCCCCAGAGTTCTCCGACTGCATGGCAGGCTGCGTTCTCCCCGGAGCAGAACAGGAGGAGGAGGAGGAGCAAGAGGATGCCGTTTTGAGAGAAGAGCTGATATGACTTCCTGTTCGGACCTTAGAATGTGATGAGGAGGACATGTTGGCTATGGAGGAAGGGGACGAAGAAGTGATGGTCTTGGCTGAAGAAGGTGGAGTTCGAAGGTCTGTGGCTTGAGGTATTTTCCTGTATTCGGAGACAATGGATTCAGAAATCAATATATCAGATACCTTGAAGTTTTAAGAAATGACATGAATTTAACTCAGTTTTAGAGTCGAAATTTTATTTAACATCCAATTGAGCGTCTCCTCATTCCCACTTGACAAAAAAAAAAATTCAATCCCAATATGACACAGGATTTTCAGCAGGGCAAATGTGTTTTAAATCAGCTTTGATCATCGGCATCAGTGAACATAACATAGAACCCAGGGGAAAATGTTAATATTTTCTTTGTCTGTTTTGGCTAGTGACATATAGCACAACGATATGAAGCGCATAGCATAAGGGCTGCAATGAATGATTTAAAAAAAAAAAAAAGATTAATCCATTGATTATTTTCTTGCTTAAGCAATTAATTGGTTTGGTCCAAAAAATGTAAAAAAAAAATGTAGATCCGTTTCCCAAACCTGAAAATTATGTTCTCAAATGTCAGGATAAATGATTTTGATGTTTTTTACGGAGCAAAGAAAGCAGACAATGTTCAGGTTCAAAAAGCTGAAAAACCAGGGGGTTTGTTTTAATTATTTAAAAACCAACAAAAAAAAAACCAAGATTATCTAAATAGTTGATAAATGATTTAGTAATCGATTACTTTGAAAATTTGGGACAGCGTTCAAAATATCATTCATTTTGTCAATCGGAAAATCTAAACGATTGATTTAAGGAGTGGAGAAAAAAAAATTAATAATAGTAACCACCATAAATTATCACAGAAGAGTTTGAAGTTGCTTCTTATTTTCTTGACAAATATGACAACCACTGGCAAAGGAAATGGGGTTTATCACCTTCTTTGGCAGCTTCAACTGTGTGAAAAGTTCAGAGTGTACCCAATAATGTCAATGTGAAAGAGGCTTATGTGACAGTACCTTATACAACCACAATTTAAAAAAAACAACCTGATCTATCCCTTTGACATTCTTAATCCTTTGACACAAAACCTTTCCAACTTTACCAGAAAAATACAGTTCAGTATGTTCAGTACTATGTTCAAATAGTATTTCGGTTTGTTGAAATAACTGAGCAGACCCAAGCTAAAGATGTTTGTGTATAAACATGCAGTAAAATCTTATAAAGAACTGGGAAAAAAACGGAAATTAAAAAATGATATATTGAGTAGATTCTGCTTTTAAAATGTTAAAAAGACACATAGTTACTTTAGTCAACTCTCAAGGATTAGGATCATGAAAGAAGAGCAAAGCCAAAGAAGGAACAAATGTAAACTCAGGCTTCTTACTTCCAAAGGTGGGCGCTGATGTGCTGTTCCAGCATGCTGCTGAGCGCTGACCTCAGGTGGTGCAGTCTCCTGTCAAATGTGTAGATGCCGTGACCAAATGCATGGCTGCCGAATGAACACACCTAGAGAAACAAGCCAAGAAAAGTATATTCATATAAGACTTTAAAAGGTTGATCGTACATATGCAATAGTGACAGCACAGATGCCATAGTTGGGAGTTCGGACAGTGAACTCTGAGCCCCTATCCCACTAAAACCCACACACAAACTGCCTACCGCCATTGGTCTAGGATGTGTGGCAGACGATGAGAAATCTGAGGGCTCCTCAGGTCCTTCTGCTTCACTTTCATCACTCGAGATACGTCCATGAACGAGAGGCGATGGTGCTCGGAGACTTCCCTCATCCTGCCGCTGCTTCTCCTCCTCTGCGACACACTCAGACACACCAGCAGACCTGCAAAACAAAATTTCAACTGTTGATTTCACATTTATAATAATACTGTTACTACTATATAATAATACTAGAATTCTTTTAAGCAGTGGTGCTGTGAAAAGTGCCTTGTATCAACGTCTGTTCAGATTACCAGGCTGGAGTGACTCATATCAGGTTGTTTTTGCTAAAATGAGGGACTCAGATCTGATCTTTTGACAGTGAATTCCAATGCAGGAGTGCTGTCCTCCGGAGCTAAAGCTCATTCACAAATCAATAAAGGCACATCTTATCTTACATATCTCTTACTTCAATACTGAGGGATCTCACAAAAATGTTTTCTGTAGTCGCTGATGACGCATACAAATAGATATTTGTGTGCATGCATGCAATTTGAGAGGTCCGTTCAGAATGTGACCCATCAAATCTGATCTGTAATTGAGCAATGCAACTGACAATCTGAACAAAGCAGAGGTGGTCTTGGTGAGGATCAAAATGTCTACGAAAAAAAAAGTAAAAAGAAAGTATGTTTTTTTTGTGGTGTGAAAAGGACCTTGGATCAGACATTTAGGTGTCGTCATTGTGATGTTTGGAATCATCACTGTGCTATTACGAGAAGATCTTGACTTTAAAACAACATTAAAATGACAACACTTCAAACCAGGTGATGTTAGCCCACCTTTTGGTGAACTGATGTCTCTATTGCAAGTGGAATTTAGATCTTACTTTATGGCAGGTGTAGACTAGTTACCCTGTGCACCAGCCAAGGCAAGCGTACAGGACAACACATGCACACTGAACGTTCTGACATAGAGCAGGTGTTAAGCAAAGCTCTGTTTGCCTGCTGAAGAAAAAAATCAATGCATAACCATTAGGTAGGAACGACATCAAATCAACATCACTATTATGTTACAAAATGACATCATGACAGACATCAATGACCAAATGCTAACCCTTGAAACTGCTGGGAGCAGCTACCTGCAACCTCTTAAAACGATCCTTTATCATCATATGGTATAAATTATACCATGAAATGGCATGACTACTATTAAAACTATTAAAATTTTAAAAAAGGTAGCACTACCTGATTGATGTATGTACAATGCATACTCAAGGTATTCATCATCGCCCCTTGGGTAATCTTCATGATTAAATTAATGCTAATGACATTTCATTCTGCCTGTCATGATGATTTGTAAATCCTCCACATTGCAATGAACAAAGAAAGAAAACTGAGAAGTTAAAAAAAAAACAAAGCTCAGATTAATGTGTGTGTGTGTGTGTGTGTGTGTGTGTGTGTGTGTGTGTGTGTGTGTGTGTGTGTGTGTGTGAGAGAGAGAGATGAGGAAAGAACTGACTCTGCAAACAGCTATTTTTGGTTGTTATGTAATATTCTTTGTCAACCTGTGGTTTAACAGTGAAATGAAGGAGTCTGGATGCTCACTGCAGTTTGATGTCCACAGTCATTTTCTGCTTGGGCAGTAAAGGTGAGACTTGTGGAAAATATAAGTTAGAAATAATTTAACTTTATAGGTCAGTGCTTCTCAAATGTTTTATACCAAGTAACACCATTATCACCAACGTTGAAATACAGTGGTATAAATAGGCCGAGCAAATCTACGTCAGCTATGGCCTTTTCACAGGAGGCAGATTTATTCCCAATAAGATAATGTGCTCTCATCATCCTCATCTTCCTCACATATACTTCAGACACTGGCAAGATGGAACGAGAGATAACGTGACTCTAATTATTATTATTATTTAATTTATTATCATTTTTAATGTTATTTACTTTTATATGCACTCCTGTCAAAATTCACCTACCCTGGTATTTCTGATTTTCCAGCAGAGAAAGCTTGTCTAACACCAGTGGTATACGTACCACAGTTTGAGAACCATGGCTCTGGGAATTTCCTAGCTTCCACCATACCATAAACACATGACAATACTTCAGTAAAGCTCACCAACCTGAAAGCAGGGAGGCTGGCCAGAGGTCTTCTGCAGTGTGGAGCCCCAGCCTGTTCCCTGGGGGCCTCGGGGCTTGGGGATCGTCCACTGGTGGGGCCTCCTTCCAACGACAGCGTCCCTTTCTCTCGAACCTTGGTCTTGAGTTCTGCCACCAGCAGGTCAAAATTCTTGCTGCGGCCCACCACCTTCCTCCGCTGGTGGATGGAGTGAATCTGAGGACAAGAACACAGGATACAAATAGTTAAGCTGGATTCATAATGAACGCCTTGAGAAAAAGCTGTAATGTCTAAGTTTTAAACATAAACAAATGTCTAATACATACAAAATACCTTCAAATTAGTTCATGCCAAGTGAGCTTCCTAGAAATTTGTTTTATTCAACTAGAATTCACATAACCTGGCAAGCACAATTGAAAGCTTGTACAAGTAGTCAATAAATTCTGTGTGTCTGTATGTGGATCTGCCAAAGGGGATGCTCTGCAGAAAAAGTGCAGGAACCACTGTGTTGATGGGAGTTGTACTGTAGGTAACTATAACATAAAAGACCGTTTCAGAGGATCCCCCAAGTAAACAACAATGTTTCATTTCTCAACTGCAGCAATGAAATAGAAAGATGAAATTAATAATTAAATCCAAAAGGCATAGCTTTTTATAACCTCATCCTTCCTAAACTACACTTTACATTTACATTGAACCACTCATCTCTCGCAATAGGCTGTGGTTACTCCCACAGAATGTAAAAATGGCACTTGCCTATCAAAGTCATTAGAACAGGTACACCAAAAGAAAACAAATTCCGATTTGCCTGTTTTCCCTACAATATACAAGATAATCTATTCGATTTCACTCAAAGTAAAATGTTTCAAATGTATTCGACGGCAAGCATTTCATCAAAAAAAACTAATCTGCATTGTTTTTGTCTTAAGGCTTTTTTTTAATATTATTAATTAGAAGCATATTTATGCATCAGTTCAACCTGTTGCTGTTATCATGACTGGGTTTTACTCCAATAGATGTCATTGGGAAAATGTATGTTCCCATATGTAAAATGAATGTCTCATGTAAAATGACACCCTGTTCACATACAGCAGTTACAGTATAAGACACAGTCTGTTTTCCTGCAAGTCTTTCCTGTCACTCCTGTCACTTCCTGTTAAGGTCATCCTGTTGCTAACCAGCTCGATGTGGTCTCACACATACTTCCTCTTTCACAGACGGTACATCCACCATATAAGGACACTTCCTATGCCATTTTCACTGTGCTCACCATTACTCAATGGTCATCAGTAACTAGAGGCTACGACTGCAGTGTAAATCTACTCTGGAGTCACTCACACCATGATCCGTCTTTCTACTACATGTTCAAAAATTATTCAATTTTGTTCAATGCTTGTTCATTTAATCACTTTACTGTGTGGTTTGACACATGTTACTGGAAAAAAAGGATCTGAAGAACAATTGACACCTTTCTTTATGTGGTTCAACAATTTGATCTTGTGATCTCTTTGATCCAATGACATGTGACTGCCTGTAAAAATCAGCTGAAATGTTACACATCTACACAGAATTCAAGCACATTTGGTAAAATAAGAATTGGTCATTTAGATTTCGAAGATGACTTAACTTCTACTTAAGCAGACAATTTACCTAGTGCACTAACTACAGCATGAAAACAAAGAAGACGTTCCAACTCATTCCAGACATCAACACTTTTGCCTAAGTGCAAATGTGTAATATTTGGCTTGTAATATCAAAATATTCAAAAAGCTCAATATTTGTTGAAATGATATCCATATATATATATACACACACACACACACATATATATACATACATATATATACATACACATATATATATATATACATATACATATATACATATACATATATACATATACATATATATATATATATATATATATATATATATATATATATATATATATATATATATATATATATACATATACATATATATGTAGATGAGAGAAAACAAAGGAAAGTATGACAAAATGTGTAAGACAATAATGTGAAATGCTGTTAAGAACTACAGGTGAGTCTGCAAGATTGCTTTGGACAGCTCTCTCCACTACCATCATCGAAACACCAAAATACCAAGACTTAGGGTAGATCACCACTGTGACATACTGTTTTATTCCTGAACACTTGCACAGAAATTCATTATGAAAATATAAAACATGTAACAGTCCAACAATCTTTTCATCATTAAGTTAATAACCAATGGAAAATATCAGTTATTATAACAGTGTATTCTGTTATAATAACCTTCTAAATCAAATTTGTCTTCAGAAACCATACTCCAGGACTAACAGTCACCAGTACTTCTTGTTTAAAGCAACACTATGCAACTTTTTATCCTTAAACAGCTTTAGAATCCTGGCTAACTGACTTATAACAGGAACGTGGAGCTTTGTTCATTCCCACACCGCACCAGGACTTATGTCCTTTCAATATGCACATTTGGTGGCTGGGTAGGGACAATCAGCACGTTAACATGAGCTAAGGATGTAGTCCAACTAAGACAGGCAATCGAACAACTTGCCGAGACTGAGTACACACACAGAGGAGAAAATCAATTGGCTGTGTAGTTTGACTCCACTTCAGAAGGTGGCGCTGTATCTCTCTATAAGCCAGCAGGTATTGAATCAGTTTCCTGTTGACCTTTACATCACAGAAAAACAAACAGTGAATGGTGAGATGGATCGCGTTGTGTATGTTTCGTACCTGCTGTACACGTTCATTGTGATAGAAATTAGATCTTGTGGTTGCGGTGTTGTCTGAAGAAAGATGCCGCCTCCATATTATTTCCGGCAACAATACTGCAGTTTATACGTTGTTCCTTCTACTCTGACTAAAGTCTGACTAAACGTATACACGCAGAGGTAATTGGACTATGAATCACATGATCCAGGTTTGTTAGTCTGACTGAGACTAGCTCAATTTTAATGTGCCATTAAAAAGCATTTTTATTGTCTTAGTCTGACCAAAATCTGGCTGTGAGGAGTGTTTGTCTTAATAATTGTTAATGAGACTTTAACTGCCATAAATCAGGCCCAGCATGTAATGCTGAGTAATGCTGAGCTGAGGTCAGTTGAAAAAAAACTTACAGCAGGTATCATCTGTTCTCATCGTGGTCCAGCAAGTTACATAGTGCTTCTTTAACCATACTCAGAAATATAGCAAGCAAACAAAGAAAAATAAAGAGTGTAGGTAAAGCTTTGTGTGTTAAAGCTTACATTGCATGTCAGAAGGCGAGTGCAGACTTTCTTCCTGTCAGGATCAAGGACGCCGCAGTGTTTGTCCAAGTCACACTCCCTCTCTACAGAAACAAACACACCATGTCAGCTTTAACAGTCAACACAATGAACAAGCAACTTTTATCAGTGATTTCAAAACACACTTTCTGCACTTCATTAAACTTAACACCAAGTGTGTTATATAGAATGATATGCTACATTTAATCAATACAGTGGTCTTACACAGGCCATGTAACAGCTTTCACATAGTGTTTCTTTTTCTTTTTTTTTCAGTTTCACAAACTTAACTACAGTTATTAGTTATTAGAGTACTGAGCTCTGAAAGCTGCCAAATAGTTAACAAACAGTGCATTCGCTCATAAATACTGTGTGTCTGATACTGACAATGACATACCCCGCTGAAGCCGAGTAACTTCCCTTATGCAAACTGTGTGAATACAGTAAAAGGCTTTGTTTAGATAATTAACAATGCAAAGTAAAATGACAACAAAAAACAAAACAGTGGCACAGTACAGATTCAGGTCTCCAATAAAACACTAGCTCTAATGTTGTGCCAATTAAATACATGCACATGCCAAGTCCTGCTCAGTAACACCTGATGAATGCAGAAATGGTGGAAAATGAGATTGGGGACTTTTTCCCTCATTACAGATTGTGAAAATGCAAGTCCACTGTCAAAATGTTAGTTCTTAGTTTGTTTGTTTTTGTATTTGCTGTTTTACTTACATTTTATCCAGGGTATCAAACTAAAAATATCATGTGTAGTCTGACAGTGTAGCTGAGTTTTGCCTGCCTGCTGTGTTTTTGCCACAGAATAAAAACAACTATAGTTCTTACTATATAGTTAGTTCTGCTTGCCTGTCAAAGATGGGAAAAAAGGCTATAGGTTTTGTACGGTTGGTTCTTTTTTTTGATTGTCGATAGCTGTTCTCTCAGTGCTGCTGATGAAGTGGAATCTTTTGTGGTTGATGTTAATACACAAATAATACAGTAAGCAGGTCACCACAGGCTGGAGTCATTAAACACTGATGCTCACTATGAATATCTCACTGAAAAACAAAACTACATAACCAGTAACATAAATGATATTTCTGGGTGACACGTAGAGGGAAGGAAGAACAAAAGACACAAATTATTAAGACTTTTCAAAACTTCCCGGAGAGTTGTGTACATGTTCATTGTCCACGCATGCAGACCTGATGCCTTAAAACAATTTCCTAAAGGCCCAGTCAATGTGTGTATGGACCTCATAGTCACACATTTTGGGGCTGCATGCAGAAGAGTGCATAGTGTCAACGTCGACAAGGATAGATGATGAAATTTACACCCTTGTATGCCCACATTTTTTGTACTGAAGGTTAAGTCAAATTATCTCAGTCAGTGGTTCTCAAACTTTTTATACTTTTAAGTACCACCTGAGAAAATATTGAGCTCTCAAAGGAACACCATTATCGCCAACGTTAAAATACAGTGGTGTAAATAGGCCGAGAAAAGTCACCTACAGACTTTTCACAGGAGGCAGATTTATTCCCAATGAGGTAATTTGCTCTCTCATCATCCTCCTCTTTCTCACATACAGAATACTCCAAACACTGTATAGTGAAATTAGATGAAGATGGAGCGAGAGATAAGGTGACTCTAATTATTATTTAACATATTTCAATTTTTTGTTAATTGTTTCATTTTCTACGCACTCCGGTCAAAATTCCTCGGCTCCACTCCAATCACATGCCCTGGTATATACAGGAGAACCAGAGGAAGCTTGCGTACCACTGGTGGTACACGTACCACAATTTGAACTTGGAAAGAAAACATATAGGAATGGAACGCGGATCGGGTTTACATGCATGAGATGCCAGACCCTCGTTTTAGTTTGAATGCAACCATGGATGTGCATGTATCAGTGGAACAAGTGCACAACTCTCCGTGAAAAGTATGGAAGGACTTTCGGGGGGCTTTAGACTGAGTTGACAAAATCAGCAGCAACCAAATGCTGACACTGTAAACGAGTGTATGACACAACAGATTAACATCATCCTCTTTGTTGACAGCCCCGGTGATAGTCAAAAACAGAAATATGGAAATATTTTTGATGATTAATAGGTGCATGCCTGCTAATATGAGAAACCACAGAGCAAGGAATTGGTTGAGTCGAGCTGTTGAAGGCTCAGTTTGCTGGTCGGTACTCAAACTCTCAGATGTGATCAAGGTAAACAAAGGCTTGTCATGTGCTATAGGGATCATGGCCACCTGACTCAGTGCGATGCGGTTTAGACTTCTGTTGGCTCTGTATGAAGTGGGGTAAAGACATAAATCTGTAGACTTCCAAATGCACTTAAGAATTCTAGTCATAACACAACTTCAGAGTCATGAATCATCTGGGAATAATACTCTGCCTCTGGAAAATCAAATGAATTTCAACTGCTGGACATTTGATCCTGTATTGTTATGATATAATGCAGTTGTAAATGATTAAAGATTCCTCTCTAAGATTTCTAGACCAGGTCAAAGAAATTAGACCTTGACTATAAGGCCAGGAAGCATAATCAGTCAAAAAAACATATCTGTCCACCCTTCGACCGCTTACTCGATATTACACCAACCTCTCAATCTGTACTCACTGGAGGCCACTTTGTTGTAGGGTCTGGGGATCCGATGGCCAGGCACCACAGAGGCCAGAGAGACGTCCTTCCTCTGGCTCTGGCTGGGGGGCCTGTCAGTGGGTGAAGCCCTACCAGGTGGAGTGCTCCCGTGTGGCCAGGGAGGGTCTCTGAGTGATGGCTGTGGAGAGCTCATCTGTGGCTCTAATGGTGGTGGCTGCTTGAATACTGATGTTTCTGTGTGGCTGCTGTAGGACGATGACTTATCCAGTGGGGAATGTCTGCAACATGACAAATAAAGTTAACTTTTTATCAAGTGATCAACGAAACAATGTCTTCTGTTTCCTGTGTTTTGAGCACACTACTTGTTGAGGAAGTAACAGCTACGATGTTCAAGCACCAACTGCCCATTAAAAGTCTTTGTTCAACTGTCATTGGCTAAAGGTCAGACTATCACAGTGCTTTTCATTCTTTCACTTCTTACAATAGAAATTCAACTAAACAGATGTAATGGGAAACAGGCCTGGCCATTTCAAAATGTCTTAGAACAGCCAAAGAGTGAAAAAGAGTGTAGTGGGCTATGAGCGCAAGTGGACAATGAAAGTGCAAATAAATGAATTGCTTAAGTCTTTCAAATGGAGGTGGATAAGCACGTACAAAGCAGATGTTTGAATTGTGAGCCCACCTCTTGCTTGATGTGCTTGGTTTTCTGTATCATTGTGACACATATGTATTACTGTCAACACTATAACCAGCACCACGTGCCCTGAGGTAAATATATTTTTACCTCCTTAATGTGCAACTAAAATCCACTGGAAAGACGAATTGTAGCGCACACTAAAGGAGCGAGCATCAGGCACATTGTACCACAGGAAAACAATGGTGTTGCTGTTGCCATGTTTCTTGCGACAAATCTCTGCGTTTAGTCCTTAATTCTACAAGTTTTTTGACTGCAACCAAAAACAACAGCAATGAAAAGTATCTCCTCTTGCAGGTATGTATCAAACCACAAATGTTTTGATATTGTGATTCTGAAATGCAAAAAAAAAAAAAGAGAATCACAGCATATTCTGTAATGGCCCTTAATTGCAGAGCAAACGATTAAAAGGCAACAAGAGGTCACAGGGATTCACAGTGATTGGGTATTTGAATATGTCCAGTGCAGCTGTCTGACAACCTCATGGTTTATAGTATTTTAAATACAGCTACGACATGTTCATTAGTGGGTTTACCAGAAGGCATTTTTGTTAGCTCTGCACAGGGTTAGGTTAGCTGTAGAGCTGCAACTAACGATTCTTTTCATAATCGCATAATCTGTCGATTATTTTCTCGATTAATCGTTTGGTCCATAAAATATTACAAAACCTTAAAAAATGTTGATTGCGTTTGTCAAACCTGGAAATTATGATGTTCTAAAATGTCTTGTTTTGTCCACAAACCAAAATGATTAACCTTTAATGATTTCTTTGTTATCCAGAGCAAAGAAATAAAAAAAATACTCACATCGGAAATCTTGTTTTAATCATGAAAAAAGCTGTGAACTGATTAATCGATTATCA
Organism: Solea senegalensis; assembly: GCF_019176455.1. Classification (NCBI taxonomy): domain Eukaryota; kingdom Metazoa; phylum Chordata; class Actinopteri; order Pleuronectiformes; family Soleidae; genus Solea; species Solea senegalensis. The sequence continues at coordinate 11,904,176 of NC_058024.1, read as the reverse complement.
AAATAGTTGTCAATTAATTTAGTGATCGATTAATTGTTTCAGCTCTAGTTAGCTGTGTATGTAAAGTGCACACTTTGTACTTACCGTACTCCGTCTTTGGAGTTCTTGGAGTGTCTATACTGGGGTGGGGTAGAAGGCGAGGGTGGGGCTGCTCGTAGCTGCCCAACGCCCTGCCCTCGACCATCCCAGGCTGAAGCAGAAGAAGTACTGGTCCCATGAGAAGGAGAGTGGCCATGGTGCGGCCTCTGCTGGGGCTGGGGTGCAGGGGTGGGAGAGCGCAGTCTGGCATACAGCTTTGCCACAGGGCCGTGCCGTCGCTCGCAGTGCTTTTCAAACGCCTGCGGCTTCACCACTTGGCCACAATGACTGCACACCACCAGGTAGAAATCATCATGGCCAGGATAAAGGCCAAAGATGGACATGTCTGTGGGAGAGTGGAGAATGGATTGGATGAGAAAATGTAGATACAGCAACACTGCAGCTTAGGAAACATGGCAATGTAACTTTGTGGGGCAGCTGGGTACAAAGCTTCAAAAAAGAAATAAAAAACTGTATTTAACTGGTAAATATCAGTTGGTAAACTCCGGTGTCATTATGACTAATCTTGTTCCGTAATGACATATTCACTTGTTTAAAAATGAGCCTTTAAAGTAAAATTTACTCCCACAGGTAAAAGACCTGCAGTGACTCAAATTTGTGCTGTGAAAGGTTGTCTCTCTATATACAATTTATATGTCTATATATTACAATGTAAATATGCCTGCAATAGTTTGGCAGACTACCCTAGATGTACTCTTCTTGTAGATAGATTTAACAAGGTGGGCATACCTTCACACAAATGCTACCAAGGTACTTTTCTATTTATCCAGTCACACTTAAACAATTACACACTCAGTGGGAGTATCTATCAGACATCTGCAGCTACAGACACCCAGGCTAGCTGCCAAAAGCTGCCCATGCACAACACTAGCAAGCTTTCACACTCGCCCTGGTCAGTATGAACCAGTAGCTCCATTTACTCCCCATCTCTAGGCAAGGCTGGAGACCAAAGCGAAGCTGAGACACAATTCACTGAAACCGTTTTCAGACATTGAAAAATCCAGATAATGTGCAAAGAATTGGGTCCGGATATTCTCCGAAGTTTGCCATTCACGTCACAATCACAATGGGACATTGTCTGGGTGAGATGCATTCACAATAGCAGGAGAATCATCAGAGGAACAGGGCAAGGAGATCTTCTTCTAATAATAATTTCCAGCAGGATGTACAGTGAGAGGTGCAATGCTGCCCCCAACCTGACTTGAACATGCAGGAAGAAGGATACTTGCTAATTCAGACACAGATTACCTGAAGTTTCCCCTGCTGCACTACTACACTAGTGAGCTAGCAGGATAATCTACAGTGCAACTTCTGCAGACATATGTGTTCACAAATACACATGTACATGCATTTGAAAACAAGAAATGGATTCTCTCCTCTTCAGTTGTTTGTTGAGTTTCACAGAGTATTACTGATGAGAAAAAACACTGGTGATAAGAAAGAACTATGAGGAACCGTGCCAAAACAACCAGCTCCAACCGGTCCATTTTTTGGCACCCTTGCCTTGGGGTACCAGAGTAAATTCTAATTCCAATTTCATACAAAGCTTTTTGAGAGAAACAGCCACAAACTGAGCAGGGGAAAAGAGCAGCTGGATGTCCCCCATCTGTCATGTTGTCTGTTGCATTCAATGTCCCTACCTACCAAGTAAAAGTAGGTAGGGACATCGGTTGAAACAGTTGAAGAGACAAGCCTGGCCCAGGGCTTTACTATTCCAAAGACACCACCCTGAGAGTTGGCAATCAGACAGTTGATGACTGTCATTAGTCCTCGTTTGGGGCAGCGTGTACAACAAAATGTACACAAATTTACAGACAATTTAGCTTGTTGAATCCATGTCAAAGTTTGTCGATGACAGAAATAGCTGCGACTGGCTGTTTATCGCAAGCTAGTATGAAGACGACATGAAACACAAAAGTGATGAAAAATGAAGACCATATAGACTATCGCCACCTGCTTGTCAGGAAGTTTAGTTACTCTCACACTAAGACAGAAAGTGCATGCTTGTTGGGCATCAGCTGCAGTCAATCTAATATGTGCGAGTGCAACATTCCCCCCCTCAACACATGCAAATCTAAAGCTGCCATTCTTTGCCATCAGCAAAGGGGCAGTGTTTCTCTGGCTTTAATCTGATGCATTGAAAGGATGTCACAAATAACAGCAGGGCTGAATACGTATTGTAAATGATGTTGTGCACACTTACCTTCCTTACTGAGAGACATGGCCTCTGCAGCCTTTTTGCCATTCTTGCTGCAGTCATCCACATCAGGCCCTGAAACAACAGATTACAAACACACATGAGCCACTTGGAAGGTCAGAAGTTTGCCAAAAGTTGTACGGTAGGTTCATGATCAGGGCAAAGTGGAACCTTACTTAAACTGTGCACAGAATTTCACCCACGACTCACAGCTGGGCAGAGTCTGCACCAGTCAGCACTAGTAGGGAACAGACGGCATGGCTGGTTGGCACAGAAATCTGGTAGTGAGTGAGGGGTAAAGATTCAAATCGGCAAGTGTGTAAGGGTAACAGACCCGACCTGGCCTCAGTTGCAGTCAATAAAACATGAGATGAGCCAACTCCGGACGCAATCGGGTAGTGTGTACTGATTACTGACCCAAATGCAAACACATGTTGCCAACAACCAATGACAAAAACTAGGTGGGACACAGGAAATGGTGTCAGAAGAAAAGAACTGTCACTGTCGTAGACATGGTCACTCTCCTGAGAGTTTGACTCAGTTGGCTTCAGTTGGTTTGACAAATCATGTAGTCTGGGATACCTCATCAGACAAGCTCCCCACTCTTTGACTCACTCATCTTCAACTGCTTTATCCTCCACATCCAAGAGGAGGAGTACACCCTGGACAGGTCGCCAGTCCATCACAGGACCACATAGACACATTCACTCCTTTGGTCAATTAAGAGTGTCCAATTTGCCTAATACCCAAAGCTTCATGTTTTTGGACTGTGGGAAGAAATGGGAGAACCCAGAGAAAATCCATGCACACACAGGGAGAACATGCAATCCCGGTCATCCCTTATTCCAAACTGGGTCACAAACACGGGTATCTTGTACTATTGCAAAGGCAAGAATACAAGTGTGGCCTCCAGTCTGCTGAAACCAGTCAGTGTGTACAGAGTGGATTGCAGGTCAACTGCTCTTTTTTCATTTATACCACCAACCATGTATGACATTGTTTGCTGAGTGTATGGTGAAGTGGTGGATGACTTTATGTGATAGTTGTGGACAGAGGAGCATTTGGAGAGATGCCAGACAATGAGTGAGCGCACTTATTTAAAGCTGGGAAGGGCAAGAGCACTACTAGGGCTCAAGTCCCACATATGAGATATTCCGTCTTACACCGACACGTTAACATCAGTTAAATGGATGCATCGGCTCTGTCCATCAAAGGGGTACATGTAAATGGAGGCTAAAAGAACACAGAGTAACGTTTGCTAACATCAAAAGGATGGGCCAGCACCATTTACATGGTGGCAACAGCACCAGACTCCTCCTCCGTCACCGGTGTCTCATCTCAATCCTCCTCCTGCTGCTACCACTAGCATGCTAAAGCTAAGTGCCTCGTCGTCACCCATAGATCAGTCTGGCTTTCTTGCTAGCTAGCAAGCTACTCTAGCTTTCCACGGCGAGAAGTTGCTCGCCCAACCAGCCACACTAGCCTCCGCTGTGCTGCTGCCGCCGCCGACTGCTTTCACACCTAATTGAAACGTGTCTTTTAATCACTGGCAGCTTGATTTGTGACCACAACTGTACAACACACTCGGAAACGGTGAAATCCTTTGAACCATATCACATTCTTTCTTAATGAGCGCTTTTATAGTGGGACCTGGAAGAGAGCAACATGTTACCCACCCAGCACTAGGACCCGGCAGGGTCTTTGTTTGGGTAACATGGTTAGCGCTGCGCTCCGTTTCCACGAAAATAAACCCCGCTGCTTTGCTTAAAGGGCTTCGTACCTACCAGTGTTTGCGTTAGGGTGTTTACTTACCATCTGCCGCTGTCACACCGGCCCACTCGGCCCAGGCAGTCCAGCTTTGACCCACGAAATCATCGAGGCTAGGCACCCGCCGATCCAGAGCAGCCATTACTTTTACTGCGCGTTCACGCGACGCCATCATCACTGCGCGGCAAGCGACTTACGTCATATCTCGCGCTCTCGACAGGATAGGAACTTCCTGCGAGCGCGTTCTTGGGACACCCACACACACTCACACACATCGATACTGAAAACAGAGAGTCACACGCAATGTCATTTGTGTTGTTTTCTAACTTTGAAACACATTGATCATGTGACGCATTTCAGCAAAAATATAAACAAATATTTGCCCCCATGTTGTAGTTGTCATCATGATTACCATTGAGCATGTTTTTCAATTTTGTTTTTGTAGTCACCTCTAACTCATCCTGCCACATGTAGGCTGCAGCAATGGTTTGGTATCATTCGATGAGCTCTAGTAACAAAGCAATTTCAAAACACCTGAAATGTTGGATTTTAATGTAAGGGCATTTTACCAGCTGTTGATCAGCTGGAGCACAACCAGCTATGCTCTACCGTAACTTAACAAAGTATTATGCCCTGGGCAGTGATAGGGTAGCATTTGTGTGGTAATCTTCTAATGAAGCATATATAATAGATTGATCAATATCATAATACAGCACTCATGAGACAAGGTGAGTTCATAGAACATTTAAAACTCAAGTGTTTTACATAGAGGGTAAAGTAATCCATCAAGAAAACAATCAAGTGGAAGGGAACTGGTGCCTGTCTCTGGTTCAAATCCTGGTCAAGGACTGTGGTGCCCCTAAGCAAGGTACCCAACCCTCATTGCTTATCTCACAGATCAGTGCTGCCCACTGCTCCTGCGCCCGGCATGTGCGTGTGTTCACTACTGGTGTGAGTTAAATACAGAGGTCAAATTCACTATCACTTTTTGGTGTGTCTGTGATGGACTGGTGACCCGTCCACGGTGTATTCCGCCTTTCGTCCTATGTCAGCTAGGATTGGCACCAGCAGCCCCCTAATGTGGAGGATAAAGCAGAAGAAGATGAATGAATGAAAATTAAAAATTGGAGTATGTGCAAATAAAAATTAGTCTAATTCTAACCTTAACCTAACCACAATAAAAATCCATTACCAGTTCCTCAATTGTGAGGTTGAGTTTTATGAGGTTCTGCTTCATAAAGACCACAATTTGGTCATCATGAGGACTGCTCTAGTCCTGCAAGGTCAGCATTCATGCCAGAAAATGCCATAATGAGGTAACAAAAATACAATAAGACACGTATATCTTGTAACTGTGTCTTGGTCTGGATTTATGTTCCAGTTCATTTTGAATAATTGCATTAAATTCAATTCTATTTAGGAGTATACATCACATGAGCACAATGTGAAACAAATATGAGGTCTGACATTACAGTAGCCCATAATCTAATTTAAAATTAACTTACAAAAAGTAAAAATTACATTTTGTAGGAGATGTAACTGTGTCTGCTGTCCCAGGGACAAATCAGTAACAGGAAGCTGTAGCACTACAGTGCGTACAATCACTGGGCACTTTTTTAGGTACACCTGTTCAAGTGCTCATTGATACGAATACATCAAATCAGCAAATCACATAGCAGGATCTCAGTGCATTTAGGCATGTAGACATGGTTTTTAGTGCCAGGCGGTCTGGTCTGTATATTTCATTGTATAGAATGAGGAGACTGGATCAAAACCAAATGACAGAGAGGCAACAGTAACTCAAATAACCACTTTTTACAGTCAAGGTATGCATCCTGCATCCTACATCCTCCTCAGAAGCCCTATAGCTTCAGAGCAAGTGAACCATGATTGTCCAAATATACCCATGTAAAATTAAGACATATGTGGACATGTAGAGTGACATTTTCCTTTGTGTGACTCAGGTCATTAGTGGCATAATGGAGGGGTGTGACATTAAATGTGGTTCAGCCTATATTTGTAAATCTCTACAGGCAAACACACCAATGTTCAGTGAAGCACAGAGAGACAGTGTGTTCATCAGTGGGTATCAGAAGTCACAGGTCCTCACGCATGAACACACCTTGACCTTTCCTAATCCCTGTAAGTGGTTAATCCTCACACAGTGAGCCTGAACTGTGCTGAGCTCCATGGCAGTTCTCCATGAAGACATAATGTAACAGGAACAGTATGTACTTACCACATGTGTTGAGACCATAGACTGTACTGTATATGAAAAATTGATGTAGTCTTCTGGGTCCATTCTCGAGCCAAACCAGGAAATGAGAATAAATTGACTAGCCACTAGGGGGTGACTCAGCTGGTCGCAAAAATAACTATTGATATAATTGATTGGAAGTCTATGGGGAAAAGAGTTTACTTGATTTATAATGCCAGAAATTTTTTTCTTGAGGAGGTAATGGTCTCAATCACTGGTTCCTAGTCTTCTTCACTATCATGTGATGTTAATTCAGTAACTTATGTTCTCATTCAGAGGAAGGATGATGAAGCACAGCCAGTGTTGTAATGTAACAATAGACAAATACTTTCTTACTGTACTTACTTGTACAAATAAAGTCAGAAGAAGAGTTGGTAATGGTCAGTATTTATATAGCACTTTTCCAGTCTAGATGAGTTGCTTTACACTATAGTTCTGCCATTCACACATCTTTCATACCCTTGCTCAAGGACAAATATAGACTAACAGAGCCAGGAATTGAACCCACAACCTTCCAGTTGAAAGGCAACTCACCCTACCACGGCTCAATTTTCAAAGTACATTTTACTCTACATTTAGAGTAAATGTTGTATAGTTTAAGACTTTTACTTCATCAGTCATCATCTACCGCTTTATCCTTCACCAGAAGGTCGCGGGGGGTGCTGTGCCAAACAAATCTTTTTAATTAATTAATTCTAATGACGCAGTACACCGAAAACAACTGCTTTACAAGTCACTAGTAACTAGTTTTTGTGTCATGTGTAAAACAAAGCCGTTTCATGACACTGCCCATGTTGAGGAGGTACTGTGGTAATGGAAAACCAACCAAACCCTGTAGAGTGACACTGGCTTGGTGTGATTAACACCAACTATAATTAATGCAATTTTAAGTGTTACATTGGGTGTTACATACATACATACAATAACCAAGAACCAGCTACTCCGAGATGCCCCCCCCAAGTCAAATTCAGCTTCGGGCACCATAAAGGCTTGTGTCAGCCCTGGCTAAACCACTAAACTCTTTGTGCATATCTCTAAAACACTTCACTGTAAATGTTATTCAAAGAGTTATTGCTTGTTTTGTCTTTGGCTAATCATGAAAAGTCATGCTGTTTTTCACACTGCAGTCAGTTTTCAGGGACACTGAGCTGGAACACACTGTGCAAACATATTTGGACATCTTGATTTTATTTAAATAGTGAATAAAAGTGTGATAACATTATCTAATATCACCAAAACAAATACTGATATGGCAAACTCCATCAATTACTGGTCAGGACCAGTAGAAATTAGAGTGAGAGGAAGAGGGAGCTCAATAGGGGGTGGGATTAATTAAGTTGTATCTCTTCCTTTTAGGATATGTAAATTAAATCATGTTTTTTCCTTTCTCGGGTTGTCTTTAAGTTTCCACTTTTGTATTATTATTTAATTTATATTTTTTAAATATTGTTTACATGTTCACAATAAAATACTACTATAGTAATTCACCATTCAGAGGAACCATTACATTGGTTTCAGAGCACCCTCTAGTGAGCAAAGTGTGGAAGAAGCATATAGATGTAAATGATGTGTATGAAGTTTAGCGATGAATTGCGGGGAAATAATTGCACGACACCAGTTGCAGTTTCTGATGTCTGTGTTCTAATTTGCACATTTCTGTTCATGTGTCAAAAATGTCATTCAGACTTTTCTAAATGTTATTTTGAGATAAAAAGTAAAATTGTTTTGCCAGGTTACAGTTAAATTTTTATTTGGAAATGTCCCACTGGTTAGAAACAGTCATCGAGCACAGTGCAATTATGACTGGTGTAAATTCATTTTTTGAAATCAGTGACAACAATCATTTCACATGTGATTGTTTTCCATAAAAGTAACTACAACTATCAGAAAATAATTAATCCCAAACTCTAATGTACATTAGTCTTTACTGGTGTATTTATTTTTTATTTTTTTTATTTTATGGTTTCTCAATTTATACTTTTTATCCTTTATTTAATTCTCATATTATGTTAAAATTTGAATGAGGACATTGTTCCTTTGTTTAATCAATGGTTTATTGGTATTAATCTCTGAGTATCATAATTTTTATTTAATTTTAACATCCCATGTTCCGATGTTTATCCTTCCTATACATGTAAATAAGCCAGAGATTCAGTGTTTAAGCTCCATGTATCTACAATAAAAATAGTCAGTTGCTGATATGAAAACATCGTGAGCAGTGGAAAACTAACAGGGTTTATCATTTCATTGTATATATTGGATCTGCTGCTGTCTATAAATGATATTACTGTGAACCATAAGGGCAGGTGAGTCACAAATTCATTCTGTGAGGTAATTAAAAAGGAGACTGTATTCAGCAGTTGAAGCTCTGGTGTTTTACATGTTGATACAGATAAACCATTGTTTTTATGCACAAACATAAATTAAGTACAACACCAATAGACCCTTATACAAGCATCAATATGTCACCATGCTCTATGTAAACTCAGATTTAGCTTTTTTTTTTCTTTTACAGATAAAGCAATTTATTACACATTATTCATGTCTAATTTCTATATGATGTGGGACATATTTGACTTATCACTCTGACAGTCCCTCATTCATATTCTGGGCAATGAAATAAAACAGCTGTACAGATTGTTTAAGCAACCTACTAATGCACATATCCTTCATGAGGACAATTAGATCCCTCCAAGTGCAATGTGCTAACTAGAGATTTATCATCAGAGTTAGTGTTGGGGACCAGAACATGAAAAGAACAAACGTTGAAATGTTGAGAAGGAACTACGGTTATATGAGAGAACTATGTTTCTTTTTAAAAGCAAACTGCTGAGAACATAACATATCGTCGGGGTCAGTTTTAGTAAGGAGGAAACTCACTTTTAGCATATAAACACAGTGGGAATCCATATTACGACTCTGAAGAGAATGCACAGACAACGCATATGTGTACAACCTGAAATACTAGCTGCTCAGATAAATGCAAGCATAATGATAGCTACACCAAACAAGTAAGCTTGTCAACACTTGCTCTCATAGCTGTCAGTCACCCCTAACATTGATATTTTCATTTTATTTTCAAAATGCAAAATGAAAACAGTCCTCTTTTCATTTTTTCCGTATATGTGACTCCAACACTCCTCTGTAGAGTGGCTATGAGTTCAATGCAAACCCTTATGTGTGGCATCGCTGTCAAGTTATATGCAGAGCAACAGGATGGGCAGGGGTCATGAAGAAATACAGCAGGTTTTTACGTCAATCTGCCGACAACCTTGTGCTCACATTCAGACCTTTAGAACCATTTATCATTACGAGATTAAAGCTGAAGCTCCGCAGTGGAACAACACGTGTGACATTATGAAAAACAAAGACAGAGAAAGAAGCTACACACTGACAATTTCCCATCGGTAAATACGAACACAGACCCTACATTGGCTTAAAAAAAAACTGCAACAGACCAATTAATGATGATAAAAAGACACATAACCTGTATAACAATGTAAATAAAGTCTCCTCATTCAAAAGAGGGAAAGCCTTAGTGTTAGTGAGTAGTCTTAGTGTAATTTCGAACAAACAGGAACTAAACAAGGATTAACCTCAGTCACTTTCAATGTGAGGTATTGTGCACTAGCTACTGGAGTAAACATATGGTTTGCCTTGTTTTGGACAGTTCTAAATATCATTTTAAAAAAAAGTCAGTTTCCTCACTTGAAGTACAGTAGGTTGTAGTGTGATTTTTTTTTTCTTTTAACTTACAGTGTGTAATCTGATTTTCTCTGGATAGACGAGGCACAGTTCTGTGGTTATGTAGTGTTTCTCTGAAGACTCTGTGGCGAGGAACAGTTTGGCTGTAAATGTGATGGTTGGATGATTTAATGCCTCAGTCTGATTATGTGCCAGGCCTGTGTTATCAGCTGTTACTACAACTGGAGAAATACAAGCACACAACATGTTTTTACATTCGGCTTTGACTGGCTGTTATTTGATTTAATTTTCTGTCAGAGCTTTTTTTCCCCAGAAGAGGACAAGTGGGCCCCATTCAGACCTGGTGTTAACATTTGTCCTCAGTGATCTGATCCCATGTGGACAGCCTTAAGTAGGACTGATCACACTTTGACATTAAGATGTGTCTCCTGGCTTCCTGCCCCACCCTGTATTCAAATATAAACTGTCATATCAGTTTGCAAGGATGCAATGATGGTTTTTGACAAGTCTGCCTGAACAAATATGTCTGATGTAAGACATGGAAATCTGTGTTAATATTGTGGCAGTGGCTGCAAATGTATGAGCACTAATAGTGTAAAAAGAGAAATGTAATTGAGGTGGTTTCTAATGCGTCCTGAGGATGGACTGTATTCATTCCTGCTCACAAATGTGGATGTTTCCTCTAGCCATCTCAGAATCAGATCTGAGGATGCACTCGGAAAGGGTTGGGAGTGTTTAAATCTAAACTTTGTTGAGATCGCTGGGGATGGGTATCAATATCAGGTCTGATAAGGTTTCTTATCTGAGCGTCAGAGCGTCACAGTTCTGACGCTCAGAAGGGCAAACGTCACTGGAGGACAGTGTGCCGATGTGAAGGCAACTGCGCTGCACGACTGCTGTTCTGATCACTTACATACACATAAGCTGACATTCAAATAAGCTTTTTTTTCTGTAGTGTTACATTTTTTGTTTGTGTTTACACTTTGTGTTTTCATAGGACATGGGGAACTTTAAGGGAGATATTTATGACAATTGCCTTTCCACGTTTGCATGCTAACATTAGAGACCAATGTTGGGTTCAAAGCTTTTCTTGATGTGGGTGAAGGCTGTTTGTTTGAGGCTCCTCAGTGTTGTGGACCAGGAACTCCTCCTTCTTCTATGGTTGCAGTTGGGATGGAATCCTTGTGGAAAGGGGTTTCTTTGTATATGAACCAGCAATTACCTGCCCACAGGATCAAGTTCAAAAAGCCAAATATCTGCAGAGAGACAGGAAAACATAAAGTTGCACAAATAAAATTTTTACAAATTTAGTGTTTAGAAATTAAAAATGTAACAGCTGCTTTGGTTGTGTTGATTCTCAATATTTTATGGGTTAACAAAACTAAACTTTCATTTTCATTTTGCCATGTGCCTTTTATTACACATTACATTGCAAATATTAACAGGTTCATAGGCGTGACCCTGCTGAGAACAGAGTATGTAGAGGCGGTGAGTTAGAATGAATGTTATCTGGAAATCTGCAAGGTGGACTTCGTACTGTATAGTGTCACTCAACCACAAGGAATACAAAATCTTTTTTTTTTTTTTTTTATCAGTTGCAAAACCCTGTGTAAAAAAGATTCTCATCAGATGACTTATGGTGGGTTCACATTTAATGTGAAAGAACTTTTCCTGTCATGTGAATCAGGATCATTAGTATTTACTCACATCACTTGATGCATTGATCCAATGTATGTATGTAATATTTCCATCACAGATCTGATAAAAACCTGAATCTATTGAGTGATTTGACCTGGAAATGAATATTACAACTGCCAATCATGTTGTAGCGAAACTTACTGGTGACCAGAAAATTGGGCTGAAAATCATGTAAAGTGAACAAGGCTGAAGGTCATAAATGTTGCTGAAATTTGTGCTCTCTGAAAACATAATAACCACTGGAAGTGTAGCTTTAACAAGTCTTACCACAGATGCATTGAGGCGGCCCATGGGAGGATAGTTTAATGTTTGACAGATGTCCTTGCATGGCTCCACAAGGTGGTCAGGGTTAGTGGCCCATTTGACATCAGTCAGGCCTTTGCCCCAAGCTGAGGAGGACACAAGCCACAGGAAGGCAAAGGCAGCGGTCATCACAAGGTCCTGGCAAGAAGTACAAAATAAACACTGAGCATGTTCACCTGCATTACATACACATCGATCTCACATTAATACAAGTTCCTGTTGTTTATAAATATTATCCATTATTAAAAATGAGAATATACTTCTTATGAGTGCACATTTCATTTTGTATTTGGGCATTGAGCTCTGGGAGAGAAGAAAAGTCCTAAAGATGACGATGGATTCTTCTGTGGCTTTTCTTTTTCCTCTCGTTGAATTGCAGATATGGTGCACAGCCAGAACAGCTGATCACAGAGAGATGAACAATTACATCTAGAATTAAAATCGAATTCTCCTCCGCATGTATACTCGGATTCGGCAAGTTGTCCGATTGCCTGACTCAGTCGAGCTGCAGTTGCAATATAAAACAAATAAGCAAAGAAAGAGGTATGCACTTACTACGATGGGACCACGGCTGGTCTGACGGTAGACTTGCTGGTAGCCCAGGTAAAGGACCAGTGTGGCTGTGCAGTAAAGAAAACCAAATACGCCGACACACACAAAGAACTCGGCAGAGGAGGAGAAGTCACCCTGCAGGAAATAGTCTTTGGTCTCGCTTCCGTTACATGATGGTATGCTGTATGAGTATGCTGACAACCTGAAGAGAAGTGCAGCGGGAAATATCTGTGTCAACAGTCGCTCTGATGACTCTTGTTTTTATACTCAGTCTGATTTCAGAGAAACAATGCCTCACCTCAGTTAATCTGCTTTCCAAGGAATGCAAGAAGAGAGAATATGAAAGGAGTAAGCAATACTTTGTCTACCACTGTCCACTGTGATTAAACAATGAGATGCGTTTTTGTGGTCACTTAAAATAATAGAAAAACTGTTGTTTGCCTGTGCTTGTGCAGACCTCTGACAGTATTGACATGAAGCAGTCATTGCAACATTAGTACTACATTCAGCTATGTCAATATGCAAATGTTGCACGGGACAGAATATGGCCACATGATATTAATAATCCAGGTTTAACTGAAAGTTATGTTTCATATGTTAACCTCTGTCAGTGACATGCACTGAAATGCTGCTTTTATTGATAAGACAAAAAAAAGAAGCTCACTTTTACAGTACCTGAATGGATATTGAAAATTAGCCTTTACATCTTTGGCCTCGGATTCTGTACAGGCGACTTTGAAAGTGGTTGTCCCAGAGTACCCTCCAGTGGTAGCAAAGGCAAATATGGTAAACACCTGCAATGGGAAAGAGAAAATAGGATTAACTAATTGTTGTAGACATATTTGTATGACTAACACATGTCACAAAGGCCTCTGATTCTAAGAGTAATCAAGCATGTAATTCCTCACTAAAAGTTTATACAATCGGAATGAATGAGGTGAAGAAGAAATACATATTGGAAACACACACAGGTGGTGTAGTGGTTAGAACTCTTGCCTTTGCAACAAGACCTGGAACAACTGTTCTCCGGCTTCCTCCCACACTCCAAAAACATGCAATATGGGGATAAGGTAAATAGGACACTCTAAATTGACCATAGGTGTGAGAGTGGGAGTGAATGGTTGTTTGTCTCTATATGTGGCCCTGCGATGGACACCCTATGACACCCTCCGCAACCCTCCTGTAAGTCTTATTTTTAAGTTATATAGTATATTCATAAATATTTTGATAGTGTCACATGGTAATTTTACATCTTTTACAGCTCATATTACTTAAAAAAAAATGCATATTTGCAAATCAGATTGCAATCACGATATCTGTGAAAGGTAAGCAAACAGAAAACTCTGCAGTTGTGTTCAGTGAATGGAGTGTTTTGGATGTAATGCAGCACTGAAAACACTAGATTTGTCCAAATCAAAGGACAGAGGTTTTACATTTTGAAGATTATGTATGAATATCAAACATCATAGTCATTTTCACAGATGAATGAACGTCAGCAAAAATGTTTCTTCTTACAGAGAAAGAAATGCTGATACCTTCAACTGTACTGACAAACAACAGACACCAGCAGGAAGACTGGAAAGCAGAGAGGAACAAAGATCATTTCCTTTAGCCTTTAACATGAGCTGACTGCAGAGAAGATGATTCCACTGCAGCCAGCTTGGAGAGTCAACTGTATAACAGCACTGAATCCACTTTTTTTTCAACAGGTTTGAGGCAAAATGTGGCCAGTATGCATGGATTTCAGCTCAAAGCTTATGCTTATCATAAAATTGCTTCTCCGTCCTAAACGAATGTCCGTGTAGAAGTAATAATCATCTTGTAAACAATGTATGAGTAACCACTTTAGTGTCGAGAGGCAATATGTGACAAAGGGCACCCACTTCCCACCTCACATTATTCCCCTCCCAGGACATCCTCCCTACAATGAAAAACATCTGATAATCTATTCGATTCTTGCTTCCGTACATTATCTCCAGCATAATGTAATTTGTTCACAAACAATGGTGTAGTGTGGTCTACTGTAGAGAGTATACAGTCACTCTGTTGAAAGCACTGAAAAAGTGTTGTTTCATTTCACCTTGGTTCTATGCTTATATCTGCGATGCATTAGCATAAAGTGCTGCAGTCTAGAATGTCAAGCTCAGCCCACTGTACCCTTGTCGCATAAAATAGATATGCACACTCAGAGCAGCATGAGTTGCCTAACCACCACCACAATTACTACAAAAACAAAGCACATATAATGCCTTTTTTTATATATTTACTTTGTTTTCTTAAGAAAATTACTGGTATCCCATGTTTTATTTGCAAACATTTATGGTTTTAACTCAAGTTCTGTCAAAAAATGGTGTCGATACGTATCCTTGCACACTTTTAAGAGGTTAAATGGAAATCCTGACCCTTGTGTAGTGGGAATCCTGTGTTTACCCCTGTGTCACTTAGATTATACCACTCTTAAAACACACGTACATGCACATAAATAAACAACTTTGTTGTTTTTTTAAATTATCTACAATTTTCAGTTAATTCTCATTCATTTCAATAATTCCCATGGAAAGTTTCCAATTTGGAATACTTCCAAAATCCCAGAAGGAAAGTTCCTGGTAATTTAACGGGAATTTTTGGTAAGAATATTTTCCATAGGCATCTATTTTTGAAACTAAAACATCCATGGCCCCACCCCAGAATTCCGGCACAGTGCCGGAGAACTTTAAGCCATTAGTATTTTTGCAAGCTTCAGGCCCACTGAGGATTTTCAGGAATGAGTTTCATCTTTCAGGTATCTTAGGATCTCCACACCATTTCTCAGCTTTCACCTTAGCCCTGTTTGACCCACCCAGGCCAATCTGACAGCACCCCAAATAAACCCCTCAGACAGGGTGTGGTTGGTTCCCAAAACTCGAATGTCCACTCCCAGTCTCAAACTGACCGACTCCAGCATTCACCTCTAACTCTCCTAGTCAGCGAGCAGCAGGACAGACATGACAGCAGCCAGTCACATGGCTCTTTATCTTTATCTTGTAATATTTTCTTATAAGAATAATTATTCGTATAGAACACATCACATATGGCAACACTGAACTAGTAACAGACTCAGTAAGTCATGACCGCAAAAATAGCCAGACCATGTCTCACTGGGATGACCACTCACCCCATATTACACTGAAAAACTGCCGTTACTGCCGTCCAGGTTTAATAGCAGTGGCATTAAAACCAGTTTGACATTCAGTGATATCAATGATTAACATCTGCTCAAAGTATGTGTAGGAGACAGGCAAACTATTTCTCCCACTATGTCTCACTGTGGGTGTTTAATTCAGCTTTGACCCTGGAGAAGGCTAACAACTATTTAACTTGCTGAATTACCAGAAAGATTTGAAGACTAAGTGACCATTGAAAAGAGCAACGATCTTAAACAACTATTACACAGACATTAGCCATTAGTAGTTTCCCATTAATAATTTTGACTGTGACAGTCTAAAATTACTGAACTATGAGATCATTGTACCAGAAGTCAACAAATTTAGACTTTTAAGGAGTTTGCCTTTCACGTTTTTGTGCAAACAAAAAAGGAAAAGAAAAAATAATATGGCTGAGCAGAAGCACAAACACACAACATTAGAAAGTAGTAAGTACCATGCAGAGCACAGGTATATCTTTCACTACAGTCCCCCATCCAGCATGATGTTATGATGCACACAGTTCCAGCAATGATCTAAAATCAATTCAAAAAGATGACTTGTTCTGAGATGACTCAGAACATTAATCAAAGTGATCATATTACTGCTTGAAAAAAAAATACTACAATACTAAGAAAATTACCTATTTAGGTGACAATTAAGTTACCGACAGCCGAGATCTATCCCACAGAGAGGGAATAAGCCACTCAGGCTACATCCACACTACTATGTTTTCATTTGAAAATTGCATTTTTCAGATAAAATCATATCATGTGACACTCAGGTGCACTGGGCATGTGCATGCCAGTGTAAACACAAAATGTCTGCTGTGAGACAGAAGACGAAATTAAGTGTTAAATGTGCTATTTATTCACAAATGATAATCAAGTTGTAGCTGATGAAAACCAGTCATTGTGGGTCATTCTTTTCAAATTTCTCTGTTTTTATATATCCAGATTAAAATACAGCCCCATAGATTTCAAAATAAGAGAGCCAGCAGCTTTGCAGAGAGGCATATCCAGAAAGGAATGTATGCAAAACAGTGTTGTAGTCTAAAATGTACCAGCAGAGCTAGTCTTGCTGTTGTGACACCCCACTGTATACTGCAACAATACACTGTATGTTGATTATCAACAGGGCATAACGTTTCACAGGCTCACACCTTAAATACACACAGTTTAACACAGCAGTTTGCACAGTAGCCACATAGGAGGGGGCATTCTATTACAGTTCTTTTTTTAGTCCAGAGTCCTTTCACATTATCCATTATGAAGTCAACTGCATACACTTTAAATGGCAGTGACATATGTTCTACTGTGCAACAGCACATACAGTATATACACATACAACATCCAACCAACTCAGACTGCTGTTTTCAAAACATCTGCTTAACTGCGATTGGAGGTTTCTGCAGCAACACATGGCATCAACAGCAATCTTGTCCTGAGTGCCAGTGATTAACTGTCAGAAATTACACAAGTTTCCATCTGTCTCATATCAGTAATAAAGATTACATTAATAAACAATACATACATTTAAATCCCAAAAAAAAAGGAAAAGGTAAATAGATGTGTTCACTCAGACCACACCAGAGATGATCTGAAAAGCATGTGGAGACATTCTTTTAGCAGTGTAAATTATAAAAAAAGTGTCCTGCACTCTATCAAAACTGCCTCTTCTGTTTAACTCCTCTGGACTGCAATTTAACTAAAAAAAAAACCCTTTACACTTCATTGTGCCCATACATCTATTTATGTGTGTCCACGTCACAATTTTAGCACTGATGGGGATATGATTGTCTTTGTTTCCCCCCTGCAAATGCATAAAATGTTATCCCACTGCAGAGCTGTGCAGCATATTGATTCACTCAAACACTCCACCATCTCCCTCCTTCATACCAACTCAAGAGACATACACAAATGGACACATCTGTACAGTCACAATGGCAGGGGAAAAAAACATGATGATGTTGTTCACAAAGACAAATGAAGGAGGAATTCTACTGTCAGGTGCAAATAAATTAACTTAGAGCTGTTATGTGATATGTGATATATCAGCACAGATGTTTAATTATATCAAAGCTGTATGAGGCTTTATCTTATCTGAGCAACTATGCCTTGACAAACAATCTAAATTAAAATTTTAAGTGTGGAAAATTACCTGATGCAATCTATTCATTTAAATATCAAAAATATCAGTGACATCTAATGGTGAAACTGAAGGTTGTCACAAATTGTGGACACCCCATCCCTACCTTTCCCCTGCATGCTAAGTAACTAGGGATGTCCCAATTCCACTTTCTTGTGTCCAATACCGATGTCAAAACTATACTGATATTATTCTGATACAGTCATTTTAGACCATTTATGAACTATGAAGAAATTGTTGCTGAGTCATTTCAAAGACACAATTCTCCAACTATTGCAACAAATATTGTTGTAATGACTCAGCTAAAATGGTTTTGCTAAAAAGGTTATATATATAATATAATTAAATATTTACATTTAGCTCCATTTACAACCCCAATAGCATATGGTAAGCGGTTTTAACATTTAATCAGTAGACAGGATATTCACTACCGATCTATGCAACGTCAGATATCTGCAATTGAATTGTAGATATCTCAAAGTTTCCAGTTTCAGATATCTACAATGGCATTGTGATTAGTCATAATTCAACTTTAAGATCACAATCCTCAATTGAAGATATATATACAATGCTCTTTTTAGATATATTGAGTTAAGTTTCAGATAGTCCAAAAGAAGTTGTAGATATCTCAAACTTGAATTATGACTTCGTTGTAGATATCTTTAATGACAAACCCCATACTCATGAATGACAAAACTGACGTCATTTTCACTAGTATAAACTGAATTGCAGATATATGAAACTTTGGTTTTGACTCGTAAGAATGACGTCACATATACAACTACAAGTCATACTAATAATAGTCACAAGGAAATTACGACTGCGACTTGCCATGATAACTTAATACACCACGATCGACTTATTGCGAGTGTTTTTTATTGCGTTGAGTGATAATATCATATATTGTCCGACCGTATTTAAAATAAGAATTGGATTTTACTCACCCATTCTAAGACTCGAATAAATCCAAGAGGCTCTTTCAATGGACTCAGGTCCAGAGAGAATCCAGATAACGACTTCTGTGTACAGCAAACAAAGTATGCGCACAAAAGTTGAACAAATGCACACAAACATGACGTTTGACAGGTGTAAAGACGTTGACACAAGCACTCGTTCACTATCTTTACCTGTTTGTCACCTTGCGGCTAACTGGCCCTGCCCTTGTTAGCCCAACGCTGCTAACGACATGCTAACGCTAACTTCTGTCAACCTGGGTAGTAAGCAAAATCACCTACCTGTACTGTATCCATCAAGAGGCGAAACAATTGCAGAGTTGTATGGTTTTTACTCGTGGATTGTCAGAGTGGTTGCAAAGCCAACTTAAAGACACTCCTTGTGCATTCGAGTGTTGAAGTGCGTTGCAGTGTCAACTGACTGTCAGCGGGAGGCAGACTAACTGATAAGCTCAGCCTACTGTCATCAAAGTTCGCCCAACTCAGCCACTGTCAATACATTGAAATAACACAATATATCACTTCCGGTCACTTTTCAAAATAAAAAGGTGAGTGGTTAAATGTGGCTAATAGTTAGGGTACCAGTCTATACATTAGTATTTAAAAATGTTTGTGTAACTACATACATACATATATATGTATATATACATACAATTATGTATGGAAATAGATAGATAACGCATTAACTTCAAAACATGAGGAGAGTAAAAAAATAATACTATTGTTGCTTTGTTGTTGTTGGGAAGTGGGAAAAAAGAATAATCAGAGCGCATATTGATATTGTAAGATTATTATTTGCATTTAAGGTAGCAGTTTTATAGACAATTTTCCTACTTATTTAAAATTAGCGAGATCACTTGAGAGTGAACGTATTATATTATTTTATTATATTTTTTCAAAAAAAATGTAAATTGTAAATTGTAAACTTGGCCCACTAAAACAGTCGAATTTACTTTTTTTTCCCCTCGACCAAAACGCAGCACGTTCCATGGCCCGCCTACGGCCCGCCCTCGTTGATTGTGACCTACCGCCGCCATTTTGATTTAGTCCGGCTGCTGCATTCAAGGAGGAGAGACGGGTTTTTCCCACTACATTTTACAACTTTAATAATCTTTTAAAATCTGAAACTGGTAATTAACACCACATACTTTGTTTACACAACATACATTTTGGCAAACGATAGTGTTAAAGCATAAAAAGCGTATACCAGTCTAAACATTTAGCTCATGCTAACGATAAGGTCGCGAGAGACTGGTCATCAGGTAGGCCTCTGTTCAGTGTAAATAACGTGTACGAGCATGTACACAGTTCTTGTGCTCTAATTCGGACTGAAACTACATAACGTTAAAGACGTTTTGCCAGTAATGTCATTAAGTTAACATTATACAGAATAGCACGTAAATCTCACTGCGGAAAATCGAACGTAGATTGACCCAGCTAGCTTGTTGTTACTTGTTATTGTTTCACAGTAAGTATGTGATTGTTTTTTACTGTACTGGTTTTAACTAAGATACGCGTATCTTTAAACCGCCAAGAAGGCGGTTTGTGTCTTGCGGTATTTGCTAAGAAACGTCGTCCGAGAGAGCTTCGTCAGACCATTATCAATATACACACTCTAATAATTAACAGCATTGTCTCTTTGGTCTAGTAACTTAGGTCGTTGTTTTCTTACAGTATAGGTGTGTGTTTGTTTGTTTGTTTGTGTGTGTGTGTGTGTGTGTGTTGTGCTGTAACTTCAGAGTGCTTTCCATCTGTTACTTAAAATGGACGACAGGCTTGTTTTTCACACTGATCTTCATGGTAGATCGAGGGCCTTCATGTTTAGAGTTAATAAACAACACGGCTGTTGTGGAACTTGGGAAATCACAAAATATACAGTTTGTTGTTCTATACCAGATACTTGATGTCAGTGATTACTTAAATATAGGTTGAATGCATATAATATCCAAACTCTAGTTTGTCCTGGAGTCTGAACAGGAAGCATACTGGTATTTGTGTCATGATGCTGTACAAATTGTCTCATTTGTTGTGCACAATTGCCTGTTTCTGAATAACCCAATTTTCCAGGTCCATGGGGAGTGTTTTTGATTGGTTTATAGGTTTAAATTCATCCTGTTGGCCCATTGTGGGGAATCCCTGGATTTGGATAGAGAATTCATTGGCAGAAGATTTTTTTTCTTCAGCATTAATATTCCACAGCTGATAATGTCTAGAAGCGTGAATATTTTACCCAGCTTTCTACTGCCATCAGCAAATATCGTCAAGTTTTCAAAATGCCACCAAGTCCAAGAAGAAGCTGAGGATTTTTTTTCCACACAACCACATTCTGCCCATTTTTGCCACATCGGTTTAAGGCTTTTTTGGATCCATTTTTCCTTTGTGGCTGTTTACTTCCCCCTGTTTATTTCTTATAGCTATATACATCCATTGATTAAAAAAAAATCCCCAACGGACTATTGCACCCACCATCAGTAATATTTAGCAGTCGGGCGGAGATAAAGATGTCTGAGAGAAAGGATGTATCGTAGGAAGACCAGTATCTCTGGGCGACCCACCCCCCTTTTCCTCTTATCTCATGGATCAAGTGTTCCTTCAGGACTCCACACCACTACGGGAACACCCTACCAGCAGTGTACTCAAGAGGGACACAAGCGTCTCAGCCACCTCAGGTACTATAACATTATGCTAAAGCAGTGCTCAACAAAACTTTGTACTACAGATGCAATGCACAGTATGTTAAAATAGAAGTCTTACTGAAATATCAGGAACCCTATATTTTTGAGTAATAATCTCTTGTGTATATAAGGTTGAGCAAGTCATGTTTAAATATCAGCCTACTCTGTTTGAAAGAAAAATACAAACACAAAGTCTTCTTTGTAATTGTTGCGCATCTGCAGACAGAGTAGGAGTTGTGTTTCTGATGTGCTGCTGTTCTCTGGGTTATCAGGGAGAGTCCAATTGGTCCTGAAGAGAACCATCTGCTGATCCACTCAGTTTAAAGTGGGAAGTCTCATCACCGCCGCGACTCCAGAGGCCTACCAGTATCGCCATGACAAACCATGGAGATGACTGCTACTTCTTTTACTATTCTACCTGCTCTAAAGTAAGAAAACTCTGAACACAAGCCTATACACCCATAATGTGACCGGTGAGCAGAGCAGTATGGTTTTGATACCTTTTATTTGTTGCTGCAGGGTGACAGTTGCCCTTTTAGACACTGTGAGGCAGCGATGGGCAATGAGACGGTCTGCAACCTGTGGCAGGAAGGACGATGCTTTCGGAGTATCTGCAAATTTCGCCACATGGAAATCACTGTAAGCACAATTTAAACCTGAGTTTTTATGTTATGGGAGAAAAAAATCTTTTGAGGCTGTGTGTGTTCTGAATGGATGTTATCAAAGAATTACCGTCTCTGTGTAAATCTAAAGCCAGAGGGAGAAGCCTAAGACTATATGTGTTTTTGTGTTAAGCAAGCACATTTGCGACATAATTTATGCGTTTTTAAATGTAAACTGTGTAGTGTGGATGTTGCCTAAGCCTCCCCTCCTATTTCTCAAGCTGTTGAGCACTAGGAAGGCAGTTTCACAGCTAGCTTCTCAGCACTCTGCATTATTATCTCATCTGGTGCAAGACTTTTGTTAATGTAACTAACATTAACCCTTGTTGCTAAAAAAAAATATTGATTGCATTTCAATTAAAATGCATCCCTTTCTTTGGATAATTGTTTAGCTGCTGTTTACATGTCTTAGTGCAGTTTAATGAATATGAACCTGTCTCCACCATGCATTCTATAACATACTGTTTATCCCTTGTATCAAAACAGAAAAACCGAAAGGAGATACCCTGTTATTGGGAGAACCAGCCAGCAGGCTGCCAGAAATCACACTGTGCCTTCTTCCATGAAAGGGCCCGCTACATTGATGGCATGTTTGTCCCAGCTGATAAAAGTGAGTGGTCGTTCTCCATTTAAAATGAAGACACACTCCACCTGTAAAAGGCTGCATTGATAATAACTGTAATTCTTACAGGTCTGATCAAGCGTGAGGAGCAGCCAGCTGAGGAACAAGCTCCTCCACCAACTGCCACTCTCACCACTGCAGCTAATCCACAGCTCAGAGGGGTCATTAAGACAGAAAATCAAGAGCCAGTACCCAGCCCTACCCACCCACCAGTGGTGATTAATCCTGCAGATGATGATGAGGATGAAGATGGTGAGCTAGATTTGATAATATAATTACTTTCTTGTCTTTTTTAACCTTTTTGTTCTTTTCTTATGATATTGTTTGAATGTCCTCACCTTAAATGGAGTCAGTGTCTTCTAGTCTTTACCATTATTGTCTTTGTTTCCAGACCAGTTCTCAGAGGAGGGAGATGATGGCAAGGGCGGACCTTCTCCCAGAAAGCAACCCAAATCAGGTGAGGCTGGGGTCATATATTATGGAAGCATTATTTGTATCCCAAGCTGCAATACCACCAAATTCTGTGTGACTGTGGTTTTTTATTTAATAAATTTGTGTTTTGTATTGTCAGGTGACTCACTAAATTTTGGAGTGAGCACCCTGGAGGAGATCCGACTCAGGAAAGCCCTGAAGGCCAGCATGAAGAAAGCCGGTTACCCTATCCAGAGTTCTGATTTGAGGGCCAATGGAGAGAAAGAAAATCTCCAGTCATTTTTTCGACCAGCCGTCTATGAGTCCAGAGAAGGTAAAAAGCAGGGACTTGTGAGAAGCTGAATTCCTCACAAATTCTGCTTATGTCCTTATTTCAAAGTACATGTTACAATCTTAATGATTCATCAATCATTCACTGATAACCATCCGTCTTATTAATACATGCAACAATTAATCAGTTAGTAGTTGTTGATGTAATTATGTAATCAGTCTCCCTTTTTTTTTCTAAAGAGGGTATATTTCAGAAGTGATATAAATGAATATTTTCTGGTTTCTTTGCTCCATGTAGCACTTGAAGAAACCCGGAAATCAAGAGGCAGTGTGGCCGAAAGGCTCGGAAGTAAGTTGCCCATCATTGATGAAATTCTTGTTTCATCATTTAGCTCATAAGGAGAACTGGGACACAGTGGCTAGTAATTGTAGTGGTAACAGACCCTCATGACTTCTCCTTTGTGAAGGTGTGAAAGGTGGAGAAGGTGTCTCGCTGAAGAGGAGTTTGGCTGAGCGTTTGGGGAAAGTTGTGGATGAGGAAGAAAAGGCCCCAAAGAAAGGTGAGTGTTGTGTAATATATTGTGAATTTTTTTAAATGACCTCAGAGCTACTCTCAAAACATCATCTGCAACTATAGCTTTTTATCCTGCCAGTGACACAGTTACTTAAGAAATTGTGACTGTGAAACAATTGTGTATGTGAGCAGGTTGTCTTTTGATGTAGTTTGTAAATTGCAACGTCTAGTATGGATATCTGTTCAAACTGTTTTCCTGCTTCTGCTTCTTAAGCTCTGAAGGACAGACTTGGATTGTCTGCTGCTCTTGATGAACCTGATGCAGGTAAAAAAAATGCTCTAGGACATGTTGGCTTACATTGACCCTGCCCATTATTTTTGAATTGAAAACCATGAAGATTTATTAAAACATTGTATATTGTTTTGCCCCAAATTTCCCAACAGCTGAGAGCAGCACAGAGTCAAAGAAAGAATCCAAACGGATCCGCATCAAAACACTGGAGGAGATCAAACAGGAGAAGGCAGCAAAGTCTCAGAACCAGACCGATGAGCCCTCCTGTCCTGAAAGCACAAAAACAGTCACTACTAAAGCCAGTAAGGGCGTTAAACGAGCCATCACAGTAAAAGACGATTCAATTAGCCGAGTCAAAACCTTCTCCGAGATCTTGCAAGCCAAGAAAAAGAGAGAGCAAGAGCAGCAGGAGAATAGATCCATCCTAAAGAAGGCAAAGCACAGAGAAGACAATGCTCCAGGCAAGAGCCAGGTCAAGCCAGACACAACTGGACCTGGTGCCGAATCCACAAACGCATTAGAAGTTCGAGTCAAGACCCTGGAGGAGATCCGCCAGGAGAAGGCAGCGAGGATTCAGGCTCAGAAGGCCATGGAGACTGAAAACAAGACACATCCTGATAGTGAAGAGAATGGAGTTAAGAAACCTCGTCTACTGCGCATCAACAAACCAGCTTCCAACAGTAAGATAGATCCCTGTATGTTTGCACAATTGTTGTAAATATCTATCAACTCTAATCACATCTTACATACAATGTCTTAACAGGCAGTGACACAATAGAGAAGAGTGTTGAGGTTCCAGAAGAAGGTGCTGCTCCTCAGGTAAGGCGTTGAAACCACTGCAGCGTTGTTTGTTGCTGCTGGTTCTTTTACTGACTGTAGGTGATGGTCTTTATTTTATGTCTTTCTAGATCAGCCCTGCCAGACGCAACGTCAAGGTCAAGACCTTTGAGGAGATCATGCGTGAAAAGCGTCTTCGCAAACAGGAAATGGAGGAGCAGGAAAAAGCATCCACTGAAACAACACTGAAACAGACAGCCGATGGGGGCCTGAAAAGAAAGGTTGACTGTCTGACATCACCAGGCTCTTTATCCCCTTCCTCCACCACCCCAACTCCCGACACAACTCCTTCCAACCAAAAGTTGCCTGTCCGTAAACTGATCCCCCTCAAAGCCAAGGATGCCTCGCCTCTGAACAGCACTACGTCTCCTGGTGCAACAGTTGCTGCTGTTGCAGTTGTGACCTCAGTCCCCATTAAGCGGAGCTCTTCTCCACAGGAGCAGGAGTTCCACTCACAAAGCCCAAGAAGCTCCAGGGAGGTTCCAGACAAAAACACAAGAAACTCTACGGGACTGTCACCTTCCAAACAGGCTGCTACTGCTGATAATCTGAGGAAATCCCCAGAGCACACTATAGACACCAAAGGTACTGCTGCTGCTGTGAACCCACACTTCTATTTGAGTGTTACAGAAACTTTAATTGCAATTGAGTGACTTTGTTGGGGTCACTGTTGTGCTGATGATTTTATTTGCATTTAAAACATAAAGATGAAACACTAACCCTGTTCAATGTGTTTTTCTTAAAACTTCTAATTTAGTGAGGCCCAAACTGAATGTGAGGCCTTCTGTTGTGAAGCCTGCAGTGCACGTGAAACCAGGCCAGAAGGGGAGGGGAACGGAGAGATCTGCTGTAGCTGCTGTGAAACCCTTGAACAGCAGCTGCACGAAGATGGAAGAGCCACTGCAGGAGACAGCGTCCAATGAAGTACAGGTAGGTTGGGAACGGTTCAATAGACTGATTTTCTCAAATCTGTTAGTAGTTTAGTCTGTAGAATGTAAAAAAAAAATGACATCCAGTCTTTCCCAAACTTAAAAACAATCTCTTAACGATAGTCAATTTTCTTGTTTCTTTTGTCTTATGGAGCAAAAAACTAAAAATAAAATATTCACATTTAAGAATAAAAAAACAGACCTTGTTGTAATGAAGTTGGTATCTAATTTAGAAAGCTCTATTGTTGTAGCTCTAGTTTTTATGTCCGTCTGTTATAAGTCCCCATTTATGTTTATGAAAGTCTTATAATTTGGGTCAAACATTCATGTACATTAACAGCTTAGATAGGGGTGTCTTATGTCAAAGGTCACAGATTGACAAAAATTATATTCCATTTAAGTCAGCATACATTTCTTTTGAAAAAAAAAAAAATGTCTTCATTTTGTGGTAAAGAATCAAAAACATTCCAGTGCTGTGGCTGACCTTCACTCTCTTGTGTTGTCAGGTGTTCCCATCCTCCAGTGCAGAGGCTCAGCTGAGCTCTACTGTCCCACGCAGTCCCAGTACTCTGCTGGACTCAACCTCCAGCCCACTGAGAGAGGAGCTCCAGACCGTCCCAGTCTTCAGTCAGAGTCCAAGCCAAGAAACCAAGTCGACTGTCAGTGCATCTTCTTCAGGGGAGGCTTGTGCAGTCCCGCAAAGGTAAAGATCTACATAAATTTTATACACAAACGCTGATCCATTTAAGGTCAGGGTTCTGTGGGGACTCAATCAGTGTGTGAAAATGATGACTCGTGCTCTCTGAGCCATTCTTTTGCAATTTGATCCTGTTGAATCCTGGCATTTTCATCTTGGAATATGTCTGAAATTCAATATATTTAAGTAGTCAACTGACCAGCTGAAGTAAAAGTATCTCACGGTATTTTGCACACCAAACTGCATAACAGAACTTACCTAATTTGAAATAAATAAGACAAAAGTGAACAGTGTCATTTACTTTTAATGCAAGTAGCAGCCATTTTGGAATCCTATGTCAGGGTTTATGAGGCTGCGCCGTCTATCCTACATGGATATTCTGAGATAGGGGACATGCGAATGGTAGGTATGTGACCCAGTATGTGAAGGATAGAGAGAAATTAAAACCTGGCTTTAGAACATCTTGTAATTAATTGTGTGTATTGTGATGCAGAATTGTTGGTCACTAAATCAATCAACAAATCTTTGTGTGTTTCAGCTTGGTGCAGAAAACTCCCTCTCAGCCAAAGGTACGGAGGCAGAGCACAAGTGTGTCCCGCACCCTCTCCACTTCTGCGCTCTCCTCCTCCTCAGCCATGGACGACTTTGAGCAGCTGATGAACGAGTTCACCGATGACCACCTGGAGGAAGATGTGGACCCCAGCATCGGAGAGGACGACCTGCTCCAGGAACTGTCGGAGATGATTGACAGCTGAGAGCCCTGTTGTGCACAATCAACACTCTGCCCCAATTTTTTTTGTCTCTGTATTTACAAGTGGACACTAACATCCGTGATCTCTCGACTATTTTGAAAGCATTTTTGATGAGAAGTTACACTCATTTTAAGATTTTTGTTTCATTTTAGTTCTTCTCTCATATACAATCTTTGTTTTTATTTCCTGACCATGTGCACATGGTATGACCAGCATTTAATCTGCAGGGCTTTGTCATGTGTGTTGATGTTCACTGTCCAAAGTCTCCGTACGGATTACAAAAGCCTGAGAAAGAGGGCTTCTGCGGTATTGCTAACATGACAGGACTCGGTCCAATTTCAAATAGCACCAAATTGTACACCATATAGCTGCGGCCTGGTGTTCCTTAAGACTAGTCCTCGGAACTGAGAAAAGATGCATAAAACAGTCAAAGCTGAGCAGAATTCAACTATGATGTTGGGAATCATGCAGACTATATTGTAGAGACACGCCTGACATCTCAGCTTCAGCTGCTGATATGACTCGGCACTTTTGAGATGCCAAAAACAGAATGATGGGGAAAAAAACTGCAATAGATTATTACAATTATCTGTAAATATCAGGAGATGGGTGCAAAGGAACAGCTTCTAACTGGCTGATTGACTTTGCTTGTGGACTGTCCTTTCCCTTCATGGTATGTCTTTCTTTGTCTTTATGGGCTGGGGAGTTTGACTGTTGTAGCTGAGACAAAATGGTGCAACAAGACTGTCACACGAACTGCAACAGCCCTCGTCAAGAATTATTGGTTGATGTTAGATGTTGGAATGATGGATTCCTATTTCGGAGAGAGAGAGAAGTGATATTTGTATACTGAGTATGCAGAGGGAATATAGGAATAATCAGTACTGCTGCATGTAACAGTAGACCCCCCACCCCCCAACTAACTTCTGTTTGTGCTGTTAATGGGTGGATGGGACTGTTGTTGCTCAGCCAGTTCCAAGTTGAGGACGTGTGTAAATGTTTGTGTTGGACTTAAATTATGAGGCCGTCAAAGCGGCAAAGGTCAGAATCAGTCATGAGCATGTAACAACCTGTGACTGTCCCTCGTCGAGTCATGTTCTGCGTATGTTTTGTTCACCGGTTGTTTTAGTCAGGGACACACTTTGAAACGTTTGTAATAAATGTAACACCTCAGGGACTGTTTCTGATTTCGTAAGCTCTTTATGTGTTTCACAAACACTGTCGTTCTTGTCGGTAATGCTGTCTTAAGTTGTTTTTCGTTTTGTTTTTTTTATCAATGAGTTCTTAGTCTTGAGTTTTTTTTATGTTTGCTCTGACCCTTTTCCTCAAGCTTACTATTCAAAGTGACTTGTAAATAATGCTGTGTAAATAAAAATGCTTTTAGTGAACTGCTCCTTCACTTGTGAATTCGGACGAATAATTAAAGATAGAACTCTATTCCCCCAATATCTAATCTAAACTGTATCATGATAAATAATCTAAGGGAAAATGAAAAATACAAAGAAGCAAGGGTTTTGACCTTTTTGAAATGATCAAAAATTAAAAACAAAATCCTTCAAAAAAATTATTCAGTACAATTTGCATGGTCATGATTAGAAAGCTTATACCTATCAAACTCTTCAAGGCAGAGTGTAACTGCGGGTACAGAGAAGACCCATAATAAAACGAGGTAGGTTATAT
The DNA here is from genome assembly GCF_019176455.1 of Solea senegalensis. Lineage (NCBI taxonomy): Eukaryota > Metazoa > Chordata > Actinopteri > Pleuronectiformes > Soleidae > Solea > Solea senegalensis. The sequence continues at coordinate 11,874,953 of NC_058024.1, read as the reverse complement.
TGTTGCTGTATTTCTTGAAATGTACATACAGCATTTGTGGTGAGCAGCTGTGCCAGGATAGGAATGAATGAATTATAAACACTCACTCAAATCAAAAATTAATATTGGCTATTTAACGTGAACAAGTTAAAATGTGAAATTCTCATATTCACATCCCACCTTTTCTCTGCATTCATATAATACAGTGATGTTACAAATTAAGAGACCAGAAAACACGTATAATGTATGATATACTGTAAATGTAACCATGTGTCCTTGAATGTCTCGTTATGCCATGAGAGGTGGAGGATGTTGGCAGAATAAGTCTTCAGCCTGTGGCATAATCTTTCATCAGCCAGTATCAGCATTTCATCCTGACTGCAAGGTAACAGCAGCAGCATACATTTATATTTAATTTTACAACGGGATTAATTAAGTCTGTGTTCTGTCTTTTCTGTTAAATAATCTGCATGTCATTGGACTGTGGGAGAACACTTGATGACCTGCATATATGTATGATTTGTTTTTATGTTTAAATCTAATCTATATTCTGGTAAATAATCCAAAAGGAAGTGCAAACTACAAAGAAGCAATAAGGGAATAATTTAGTCATTCAAAAAAAGCAAGTTAAATTTATATTTTGAAATCATTCAAATAATAATAAAAAAAACATCCTCCAAAAAATGATTCTAACCCAACCGATGATTATATTCCACAAGCAAATAAATGACATATACATATTTTTACACTAACATCTGAGTGTTTTGGTGGTGTAGTGGTTAACTTAAGTACCTCTTAATTTTGTTACTTTTTGCAGGAATGTGTTCAATCCCAGGTCTGAGATGTTTCTTTGTGCAGTAATCTCCCATTCCTTACTCAACATTTTTTATTCATGTTGAACTATACTATAACATTTTGGTGTGTCAAAAATGTCATGTGTTTGAAAACACAATCTGTTTTAGTAAGACATGGGAGCGATAGGGAGAACATACAAAATCCCCACAGAAGATCCCAGACCTGGATTCATACACAGCACTATCCTATGACTTATTTGTTGATTTTTGGACGTCATACTATACTATGATGTTTTTTGGTGATTTTGGAGGACATACTATGCTATGACGTTTTTGTCTAATTTTGGACGTCATACTATACTATGATGTTTTTTGGTGATTTTGGACGACATACTATACTATGACTTTTTTCTCAAATTTTGGACAACATACTATACTATGATGTTTTTTGGTGATTTTGGACGACTTACTATACTATGACATTTTTGTCTCATTTTGGACGACATACTATACTATGACTTTTTTCTCAAATTTTGGACAACATACTATACTATGACTTTTTTGTCTAATTTTGGACAACATTATATACTATGATGTTTTTGAGTGATTTTGGACAACATACTAAAAATAGACGTACTATACTATGACCTTTTGTATCTCATTTTGGACGACATACTATACTATGATGTTTTTTAGTGATTTTGGACGACATACTATACTATGATGTTTTTTGGTGATTTTGGAGGACATACTATGCTATGACGTTTTTGTCTAATTTTGGACGTCATACTATACTATGATGTTTTTTGGTGATTTTGGATGACATACTATACTATGACTTTTTTCTCAAATTTTGGACAACATTATATACTATGATGTTTTTGAGTGATTTTGGACAACATACTAAAAATAAACGTTACGTCTCATTTTGGACGACATACTATACTATGACCTTTTGTATCTCATTTTGGACGACATACTATACTATGACCGTTTTTGTCTCATTTTTACATGCTATACTATGACCTTAATTGAGTGATTTTGGACAAGATACTAAACTATGACTTTTTTG